>NW_027139442.1:1402500-2805000 GCF_035084215.1 Heptranchias perlo | reverse complement strand
TAGTTATCACTGTACTTGGACCCCTAAATCTCTCTCCTCCCCCACAATGGCTTCTTGCCATTTGGAAAATACTCTGATCTATCTTTTTAAGTTCCAAACTGGATAACCTCACGCTTTCTCACCTTGACCTCCCTCTGACACAGTTTTGCCCACTCACTTAATCTATCAATGTCGCTTTGCAACTTTCTGCTCCCATCTATAACGCTTACTGTGCCACCTAACCTAGTGTCGTCAGCACACTGGGATATAAGGTTCTCTACATAAGAACAGAAGAAATAGGAGCAGGAGTCGGCCATACGGGCCCTCGAGCCTGCTCCACCATTCAATAGATCATGTCTGATCTTCGCCCTCAACTCCACTTTCCCGCCCCATCCCCATATCCCTTGATTCCCCTGGAGTCCAAAAATCTATCGATCTCAGCTTTGAATATAACGCAACGACTGAGCATCCACTGTCCTCTGGGGTAGAGAATTCCAAAGATTCTCAACCGTTTGAGTTCAGAAATGTTTCCTCATATCGGTCCTAAATGTCCGACCCCTTATCTTGAGACTATGACCTCTAGTTCTTGACTCTCCAGCCAGGGGAATCAGCCTATCAGCTTTTAGCCTGTCAAGCCGTCTAAGAATTTTATACGTTTCAATGCGATCAGCTCTCATTCTTCTAAATTCCACAGAATATAGGCCAATTTTACACAATATCTTCTCATCGTACAATTGCACAAAGACCTCCTTACCCATATATTCCGACTCCCTTGCTATAAAGGCTAACATATCATTTGCATTCCTCACTCTCATTAGACTCTTGGTAACTCACTATTTCGAGTATGTTTTTCCTCTATTCGTTCTATAGGGAAAATAAATGAACGTTGAAAACATTTTACTATAATTATACTTGTTTATATTTTGGAAACATGCTCGGCACTATACCACCATTGGTGTAAATCAATAATCATAAAATAGTTCCCAAACATCAGACCTTGAACAGACACAGCAGGCTGTTGGATTTTGTTCCATTCCCCACCACTCAGACAATGAAGCAGTCCGTGCCCGCATGCAGCAAGGCCTGGACAACATCCAGACTTGGGCTGATAAATGGCAAGCAGTATTCGCGCCAGAAAAGTGCCAGGCAATGACGATCACCACCAAGAAGGAGTGTAAACACCTCACCATGAAATTCAACGGCATTACCATCGCCGAATGCCCCACCATCAACATCCTGGATGTCATCATTGACCAGAAACCAAACTGGACCAGCCACATAAATATTGTAGCTACAAGAGCAGGTCAGAGGCTCGGCATTCAGAGGCGAGTGACTCACCTCTTGACTCCGCAAAGACATTCCACCATCAACAAGGCACAAGTCAGGAGTGTGATGTAATACTCTCCACTTGTTTGGATGAGTGCAGCTCCAACAACACTCAAGAAGCTCGACACCATCTAGGATAAAGCAGCCCGCTTGATTGGCACACCATCCACCCCCCGAAACATTGACTCCCCTCACCACCGGCGCACTGTGGCTGCAGTGTGTACCATCCACAGGATGCACTGCAGCAACGAGCCAAGGCTTCTTCGACAGCATCTCCCAAACCCGCGAACTCTACCATCGAGAAGGATGAGGACAGCAGGCACATGGGAACAACACCACCTGCACGTCCCCCTCCAAGTCACACACCATCCCGAATGGGAACTTATCGCCGTTCCAGCTTCGTCGCTGAGTCTAAACCCTGCAACTCCCTTCCGAACAGCACTGTGGGACATCCTTCACCACAGATGGCAGCTCACCACCACCTTCTCGAGGGCAAGTGGAGATGGGCAATAAATGCTGGCCTCGCCAGTGGCACCCACCTCCCATGAACGAATTAAAAATAATCCGTAGAAATTCCCTTCTCCACTACATTAGTCACCTCTTCGAAAAATTCGATCAGTTTCATCAGGCAAATCCTTTACCCTTTGTAATCCACGCTGACCCTCTCTGATCAGCTGGAAATGTTAACGGTGTTGAGACACTCTATTCTTAATTGCAGACTCCAGTAAATTCCAGACAACTGATGCTAATAGCCCCTTTCCCGATGTAGTTACATTATAAGCCTCCTCCCTATGTCGTTCCAATTTAGCCCCTCCCCCCACTTATGCAGTTCAAACGCAGTCCCTCTGCCATTGTAATTCCTATGTAGCCACTCCCCTTATGTCTTTCCACTGTAGCTCCTCTCCCTATGTAATTCTACTGTAGCTCCTCTCCCTATGTAATTCCACTGTAGCTCCTCTCCCTATGTAATTCCACTGTAGCTCCTCTCCCTATGTATTTCCACTGTAACCCCTCTCCCTATGTATTTCCACTGTACTCCCTCTCCCTATGTAATTCCAATTTTGTCCCTCTCCCTTTGTATTTCCACTGTAGCCCTTCTCCCTTTTTAGTTCCACTGAAACCCCTCTCCCTATGTAATCCCACTGTAGTCCCTCCCCTTATGTAGTTTCACTGTATCCCCTCTGTCTATGTAGATCCACTGTAGCCCCTCTCCATATGTAATTCCTCTGTAATCCCTCTCCATATGTTTTTCGCCTGTAGCCCCTCACCCTAAGTAGTTCCTATGTACACCGTCTCCCTAAATAGTTCAACTGTAACCCCTCTCTCGATGTAGTGCCACAGTAGCCACCTCGCCTCATGTAGTTCCGCTGTAACCTCTCTCTCTATGTAATTCCACGGTAGTTCCTCTCCATATGTAGTTCCACTGTACCCCCTCTCCATGTGCAGTTCCACTGTAGCCCCTCAACATATGTAGTTTCAGTGCAGCCCCTCTTCCTGTGTGGTTCGTATGTAGCCAGAGCTGAAGACCTCCTCTTTAGTATCTCATTTTGCCTTCTGATCGCAGCAGCATTTGCATCTGGCACACGGGGCTAGGAAGCCCAGTTACTGTTGTACAGCAACCGATACATCCATTGGACTCTCTGACCCCGAACTGAAGCAGTGCTACATCAGGGACAATGTTACTCAAGTGCACGATGTATCTCAAGGACGTGCGTTGAAACACGTCATTCGAACCTTTGATAAATCTGACGAAGCATTTGGAACATTGTCTCCAGTTCCGGCCACTGGTATTTCCAATGACGCAATGGACAAGGTTGAGGAGGAGTCCAAGAATGATTCCATGTTTTAGGGCACTAAGTTATGATGAGCAGGAAAACAGGAGCTGAACTGATTGTCACTGAAAAGTAAAGACTCTATGGAACAGAATCTCACACAAATTACCCGAGTATCTCCTTCAAAAAAACGAGTAAAGTTCGAGTGAGTTCATGAGGTAATGAAGGAGACACGGATGTTACTGAGCTGCAGAGAGGTCGCAAAGCACCACCTATAGATGGGATGGCCAGGGATGATCGCTGATGGAGTTTTTTTTATATATAATAAGGGGAGATCAGAGCTGATAACAACTGCCCCCAATGAGCAGATATACAAGAAGTGACTATTGATGGAATGGAACACCGCCACTGAGCCATCTCAACCCAGGATAGCACAGGAAGTACTGGATGTCCCAGTGCAGGACACCAAGTGAATGGAGGTCACCATCACAAGGAATCCTCCGAACCCGCAGACCAGCTGATAAATCTCAACCCAATGTCACAGTCGGAGGGAACATGTCAGGGTGTTGCAATCTGACGAGACTGTGACCAGTTAAAACAGGAGGCAATGCTCAGTGGGAGCTGCTGGCGAGAATTTTTTGGCAGCCTCAGGTAATAATTACTGAAAAAGGTTCAACATCACTGAGGAGCACTGAGAATTTGTGAAGTAAGTTTTTTAGCTCCATTTGTATATTTGTCGGTAGCAGTAGCCTTTGCTGTTTCCGCTCACTATTTTGCTTTCTCCTTAGAGCTGCTACATTGGCTCTCTAAAGGCCGAGGTTGAATTTTCTGCTCGTCATGAAGCAGTTTTCTTTAGAAATATGAAGGATTATAATCCAGAATTTGAAGGCAAAGTTCTGTAGAATTTTAAATCAATGTCTTGTTCAGTTACAGAATTTGGGCTGCTGCGTGTTACAAATGGCAAATCTGAGTTTGAACCACACCCTCAGAGCTGCTTTAGCTCCGTCGCTGTAACTTTGTCAAAAGTGCACTTATATTTACACAGGGAAATGGGGTTTTGGCCGCTCTTACGCTGAAGTTACATTGGTGAGAGCGGGAGCAGCGCCGAGGAAACGATAGGTTCACTCATGTTCATTCCCTCTTTATGATTGCATGGCCGTCTCCTATTCTCTCTCCGTCTCCTTTATCACTCGGTTCTCATTTCATTCTTTCTCACTCCCCTTTATCACTCGGTTTTCTTTCATTCTCTCTCTCCGTTATCCCTCGGTTCTGCTCTTATTCTCTCTCTCCCCTTTATTCTTCTCGATCTCCTCTCCCATTCTCCCTCTCATTTTTATATGCCTGGTTCCCCTCTTTCATTCTCTCTATCATTCTTTCTCTACCCATTATCCTCCTGTACTCCTCTGGTATTCTCCCTCTCCCCTTCATCCATCTAGTTCCCCTCTCGTCTTTCCTCTCTCGCCTTTATCTTTCCGGTTCCCCTCTCTAATTCTCTACCTCCCTTTTATATGGCTAGTTCCAGTCTCTCATTCTCTCTCTCTCTCTCATCCTCCCGGTTCTCTTCTCTCAATCTCATTTTCTTCTTAATCCACCACTTCTCCCTCCAATGCCCCTCTCTCCTCCTCTATCCTCTAGTTTTCATTCTCGTTGGCTCTCTCCTTTATTACTCTCTTCCCTATCTATCCCTCTCTCTGTTCCTTCCAGCTAGAAAATTTCTTGAGAGTGTTCAGGACAGCTTTCTGCAACAATATCTCCGAGAACCAACAAGGGGGCAGGCCATATTAGCTTTAATAATGAGTCATGAGCCAGGTTTATTTAACTGCCGAATAATGTGTGAATATTTCGGTAATAACGATCATAACATGATGGAGTTCAACGTTGTGGTTGAAAGGGAGAAACCCTTATGAGCTGCTAAGATTCTAAATTTCGGTAAGGACGACTTCAACGGGATGAGTCAGAGATTGTCCACAGTAAACTGGGTAAATCTGTTAATGAGTAAAACGACAGAAGATCAGTGGGAGGTGTTAAAAAATAATTTAACGTGATACAGAACCAGTTCATGCCTCCAAGGGGCAAGAGCTCTACTTGCCAAAAAGAAAAACAGCCATGGACAAAAAAAGAGGGAAGGAACAACATAAAACTAAAAGATAAAGCATACAAAAATGCAAATATAGCATAGATCCTGGCGAATAGGAGAGATACAAAGAACGACAAAGGGCGAAAAAACAGATCGTAAGAGCTACATAAAGGGAGTATGAAAAGAAACTTGCAACAGATATCAAAACGAACACAATTTTTCTTACAATTGTAAAGGAAAAAAGTTTGATCAAGAGCAATTTGGGCAATTACAATGATGATATTGTAATTGAAAATTACAATGATGATATTGTAATTGAAAATAAAGAAATCGCTGAAATTTTAAATATTTACTTTGCATCAGTATTTACAGTAGAGGGAGAGGATCGCATGCCGGACGTTCCAGGGAAACTAATTGTGAATGAGGGACGGGACTTACTATCATTAACACAATCAAATTAACAGTAATAAAGAAAATAATGGCACTAGGGAGTAACAAATCCCCAGAACCAGATGGTTTCCACTTAAGGGCTTTAAGGAAAGTAATTGAGAACATTGCAGAAGCCCAAACTATTATCTTCCGAAGTTTGCTCAATTCAGGAACTGTTCCTTTCGATTAGAAAGTTGCACATGCAACTCCGCTATTTAAGTAAGGTGAGAGAGGGAAACCAGGGCATTCTGGACCAGTTAGCCTAATATCTGTTGTCGGGAAATTACGAGAGTCTATAATTAAGGATAGAGTGACTGAACACCTTGAAAATTTTCAGCTGATCAGGGAGAGCCAACGGTGATTTGTGAAGGGCAGTTCGTGCCTGACGAACCTGATTGAATTTTTTGAAGAGTTCACTAAAGTAGAGGACAGCGGAATGTCTATGGATGTTGATTATATGGACTTCCAGAAGGCATTCGATAAAGTCGCTCATAAGAGACTATTAACTAAACTTGAAGCTCATGGAATTGAAGGCAAATTATTGACCTGGTTAGGAAATTGGCTGAGCTGGACGAAACAGAGAGTCGGGATAATGTCTCAAATTGGCAGGATGTGACTAGTGGTGTCCCATAGGGATCTGTTTTTGGGCCTCAACTATTCACTGGATTTTTCAATGACTTAGATAAACGGGATACTGAACCATATATCCAAGTTTGCAAATGACAAAAAGATAGGCAGCATTTTAAGCAGTGTAGGTGGAAGCATAACATTCCAGAAAGATAGTAATAGACTAAGTGAATGGGCAAAACTGTGGCAAGTGGATTTCATTGTCGGCATGTGTGAGGTTATCCACTTTGGACCTAAACAGTGTACTTTCCAAATGATGAAAAGCTCGACACAGTGGAGGTCCAAAGAAACTTAGGGGTCCATGTACATAGATCATTAAAATGTCATGGACAGATACAGAAAATAACCAAAAAGTCCAATGGAATGCTGGACTTTATATCTAGAGCAGTAGACTACAAGGGGGTAGAATTGATGCGAAAACTATACAAAGCCCTGGTTAGATCACACCTGGAGTATTGTGTTCCGTTCTGGGCACCACACCTCAGGAAGTATATATTGGCCTTCGAGGGAGTGCAGCGCAGATTTGCTGGAATGAGTTCGGGCGAAAGGTCTTCGACCTGAAACGTTAACACTTTTTCTTTCTCCACAGATATGGACTGACTTGCTGAGCTTCTCCAGCAATTTTTGTTTCTATTTCATATTTCCAGCTTTCGAAGTGTTTTGCTTTTGATTTACTGGAAAGATATCTGGACTCCAAGTGTTATATTACGAGGAGAGATTACGCAAATTAGGTTGCCATTCCCTGGAATTTAGAAGATTAAGGGGTGATCTAATCGAAGTTTTCAAGATATTCATGGGAACTGATAGGGTCGATAGAGAGAAACGATTTCCGCTGGGTGGGTTAGGGTTCGGGTTAGACACAGCCTAAAATTAAAGCCAAAACTTCCAGGAGTGCGATTAGGAAGCACTTCTACACGCAAAGGGTGGGAGAAGTTTGGAACTCTCTTCAACAAAGGCAGTAGATGGAAGCTCAATTGTTAATTTTATTTCTAAGATTGATAGATTTTTGTTAACCAAGGATATTAAGGGATATGGGGCTCAGGCGGGCATTTGGAGTTAGGTTACAGATCAGCCATGATCTCATTGAATGGCATAACAGGCTCGAGGGGCTAAATGGCCTCCTCCTGCTCTAATGTGCCTTCAGTCAGTGCATTGCCACTTCTCAATCCAAGAATGAATCTTTTTCAATGACTGAATTACCTCTGATATTTAGGGATCTTCTAACTACATAAATGAGGGTGACAATCGACAGACTCCCGAAGCACAAAGAAACATTGCCCCATCCTCCAGGTGGTGCTTTGTTAAACCAGGTATTTCCAAGCACTCCGACAGGTCAAAGTTTGGAAACAGTTTTCCGGCTGGTAGAAAGTAACCCGAAGGCGGATAATTGAATATTTGCAGATAGTTGTTGGCAAATAAGTTGATTTCCATGTTCATTTTAAAATAAAAAAACAATTAAACCGTCCGGGTCAAAGGCATCAGTTTTAGGTGCTCTGTGCTGATGATAATTTGAAATGTTGCTGACCTTAAAACAGTGCAGCGTTTGGGCCGCGCAATTACACGGAGCCCTGAGCAGATCCAGTTACGTTAATTCGCTGATCACTGAGGGCTTGCCGGTACCTTGTGAAACAATAGAAACTCTGAGCTGGAAACACAATAAACTTTAAGTAATTGGTGTCCCTTCTCTCGCCTCTTCACCAACAAATTTAATAATAACACATTAACACAATATTCAAAAGTGTTTGGAATCTCGGCTGTTCCCCAGCGATTCGTTGGGACTCGAGTCAGATAAGAAATGAATAAAGACACTGCGCAACAAAGCGCCGAGAGTCAGCGGCCGATCACATCGTCCCGCTGGCAGTGAGCAGCATGGAGCAGTGACTGTCATCACCACAGTGGGAAAAGGCAGTTACTGATCGGTGCAGCTGGTGAGACAGGTGAAGAACATGAAACTGGTCAAGAGTGGGCGGCAGAGAAAGGCTGCTCACCAACCCGGCCCAGGTTGGGTCGATGATACCACGGTTCGCAACAAAAGTTCTTCTGCTAGGTTTGTCAGCTGAGCAGCTCTGGATCGAAGGGAGTAACTTCACTAAAACAACAGTCGCATTGGAAGACAAACACCGTCCCTGCCTTCAGGTAAAGGCCCACAGTTTCGGCTCTCTGCATACTGACTTTATTTGTTCACTTTCTTAATGAGGACCTTTCAGAAACTTTCGAATATTGTGTTAATGTGTTATTATCAAATTTTGTTGGGGAAGAGTTGAGAGAAGGGAGACTAATTAATTAAAGTTTATTGTATTTCCAGATCAGAGTTTGTATTGTTTCATCCACCATAGGACAAGCGGACTGCACGCACCGAAAGCTGAAACCGAGACAGGCTCACATCCAGACCCCTGGACAAAACCTACCTGGAGACTGCAGTGGTTCAAGCAGGATCAAAGCAGTACAGAGTGAGCTCAGAGAGGATAATGGAAACACAGCAGGAAAAGAAGTATTTCAGCAGCTCCGACTCCAAGGAGGACAGCAACAAACTCGAAAGTAGCTATCAGTTTTGCGGGCACACTCTGAGAATCACTGGGGACTCCAGCAATAACCTTGTGATACCAGCAATAATCTGGGGAGCTGTAAGTCCAATGTTTGGTGTAAATGCTTGGATCGGATAGAGAGAAACCAAACCCAGAGCCTCTGACTTCCACGACAGCAACCGCCCACACCCCCACCCCCGCCATTTTGAGGAAGCCCTATTTGATGCATTGGTTTTGCAGACGAACATGCATAAGAACATCGAAATTGCTAGAAGAAAGATTATTGTTCGCCGTCTACGTTCCTGGTAGTCACATGACACAGTGAGAACCGAGTTGTCCACAAATAAAAGCAACCAATCCCCTTAATTAGTCTCCATCAGACCCAGACATGAGGCGAGGAAAACCCTCCAGTGGTGGAGAGCTTTGGGAACCATTGGTCCGAAGTCACCTGTTCCTCCCAAACCTGCTCCACTCACCACATGTCATGTCTCCAATTAATCATCTGCCTGCCCACTCACTTCACCTGTCTATAACCCTGAGCAGACTCTTTGTATCCTCCTCACAGTTCACTTTCCCACGTATCTTTGTAGCATCAGCAAACTTGGATACATTACACTCGGTCCTTTCATCGAATTCATTAATATAGAGTGTAAAAAGCTGAGGCCCAAGCAGGGATCCTTGCGGCACCCGACTAGTTACAGCCTGACAACCTGAATATGACCCGTTTATCACGACTCTCTGTTTTCTGTCCGTTTCACAATCCTCTATCTGTGCTAATATATAACCCCCAACCCCATGAACCCCTTTTTACTCTTTTACTCTATCATAACAGTTCGTGAATTTGAACACATCTTTTCAATCTCATCTTAAACTTCTCTGGTCTAACAGAACAACCCCAGCTTCTCCAGTCTCCCCACTTAACTGAAGTCCCGCACCCCTGGTACCATTCTACCAAATCTACACTGCACTGTCCCTAAAGCCTTGACATTCTCCCTAACGTGGTGCTCAGGATTAGACACAATACTCCAGCTGGGGCCTTACCAGTGATTTATAAAGGTTTAGCGTCACTTCCTTCCTTTTGTATTCTGTGCCTATTTGAAAAATCAAGGTTCCCGTATGTTTTTTAAAAGCCTTCCCAACTTGTCTTGCCACCTTCAAATATTTGTGTTAGTACAACCCGAGTTCGCTCTGTTCCTGTACCCCCTTCAAAATGGTAACATTTTGTTTATATTGTCTCTTCTTATTATTGCTATCAAAATGTATCATTTCACAGTTCTCCGCGTTAAATTTCATCTTCCAATTGTCTGCCCATTTCCCTTGTGTGTCTGGTCTCCTGAAGTCTGTTCTTAGCCTCCACATTGTTTACGACATTTCCGAGTTTCGTATAATCTGCAAACTTTGAAATTATACCCTCTATACCCAAGTCCAGTTCATTAATACATATCAAAAAGATCAATGGTGCAAATACCGACCCCTGGGGAACACATCCAGCCTGAGAAATAACCGTTCACAACTAGTCTCTGCTTTCTGTCTCTTAGCCAATTTCATATCCACGCTGCCCCGGTCCCGTTAATCCCATGGGCATCAATGTTGCTAACTCAGCTATGACGTGGTACTTTGAAAATTCATGTCAACAAACATAACTGCACGAACACCATCAACCCTATTAATTACTTCATCAAACAACTCAATCAAGTTTATCAAACACGATTTGCCTTTAAGAAATCCGTGCTGACAGTAATTTATTAAAACATGATTTTCCAAGTGACAATTAATTTTGTCCCAGATTAATGTCTCTGAAAGTTTCCCCACCACCGACGTTAGGCTGACTGGCCTGTAGTTACCAGGTTTATCCTTCTCCCCTTTTTTGAACAGGAGAATAACATTTTCAACTGGTCAGTCCTCTGGCACCATCCCCATATCCAAGGAGGATTGAAAGATTGTGGCTATAACCTCTGCTATTTCCACCCTTACTTCCCACAACAATCTAGGATGCATCCCACCTGGACCGCGCGGCTTTTCTACTTTGAGTACTGCCAACCTTTTTAGTGCATCCTCTACTATCTCTTCCTTTAGTGGGACATTGGCAGCATCCTCTTTTTTTGTGAATGTAGATGCAAAGTATTCATTTAGTACCCCAGCCGTGACTCCACAATGAGTTCGTTCTTTTGTCGCTAATTGGCCCCACCCTTCCTTTGATTATCCTTTTGCTATTTGTCTGTTTATAAAATACTTTACTGTTCCCTTTTCTGTTATCTGCCACCACTTTCTCGTACACTCTCTTCGCCCGTATTATTTCATTTTACAGATCTCCTCTGTACTTTCTGTATTCTGCTTCATTTTCTAATATATTATGGTACTGACATTGGTCAAAAGCCTCCTTTCTCTGTTTCGTTTTAGTCTCTATATTTTCAGTTATCCAGTGAGCTCCAGCTTTGCATGCCCTTCCTATCTCCCTCATAGGAATGTGTTTCGTTTGCGCCCGAATGAGCTTCTCCTTGAAGGCCTCCGATTGCGTATTTACTCTTTTTACAGCCAGTCTTTGTTTCCATTCAACATGGGCCGGCTCACTTTCCAACTCACTGGAATTACCCCTCAGCATCTGCACCTTTGATTGATCCCTGTCTCTTTCCATAACTACTTTACACCCAATATATAACATCCATGGCACCATGTTCTGTCTTCATACCATCCATGGCACCATTAAATTGTTTGTACCCTCCAGGCCACATTTACCGGGTTTACCTCCTCCCTGACACAATGTAATGGGTTTATAACCTTTTTGTGTCATGTCTTGGGTTTATATGCTCCAAATTACCATATCCTGGGTTTATGCCATCCTTATCACCATGTACTCGGTTTTTGCCCTATCTGGCACAAAGTACTGATTGATGTATTATAGAATCATAGAATCATAGAAGTTTACACGATGGGCCGAAGGGCCTCTATCCGTGCTGTATAACTCTAAGTTACAACATGGAAACAGGCCCATCGGCCCAACATGTCCATGTCGCCCAGTTTATACCACTAAGCGAGTCCCAATTTCCTGCACTTGGCCCATATCCCTCTATACACATCTTAGCCATGTCACTGTCCCTCTGAATCAAGATGGGATGAATAATCCACCAGCACCATGCATTATGTGTATACCCTCGTTGACACCCTACACTGGATATCCACCATCCTTGATCACCGGCATTGGGCATCAACCATTCTTGATCCCCTGCACTGGGTATCGACCATCCTTAGCACCATGTGCGGTATATACACCATTGTTAGAACCGTGCTCAAGGTTTTTTTTTATTTGTTCATGGGATGTGGGCGTCGCTGACCAGGCCAGTATTCATTGCCCATCCCTAATTGCCCTTGACTATACACAATCCTGAGCACAATGCGCGGTGTAACCACCATCTTTGACACAATTCCCGGTGTATACACCATCATTGACACCATGTGCGGGGTATACGCCATCCTTGAGACCATATATTGCGTTTATACCGATCACAACACGATATCTTCCTTGGAACTAATTGCGAGATTGACATCTTCCTTGGAATTACTTACTGGCTTGCACCCTACCTTGCACCCTCCCTTGCACCTTCCATTGCAATGATCCCTGCACCCTCCCATGCTCCCACCCTTGCACCCTCCCTTGCACCATCCCTTGCTCCCTCCCTTGCACCTTCGCTTGCACTGATCCCTGCACCCTCCCATGCTCCCACCCTTGCACTTTCCCTTGCACTGATCCCTGCACCCTCCCATGCTCCCACCCTTGCATCCACGCTTGCTCCCGCCCTTGCACCCTCCCTTGTTCCCTACCTTGCACCTATCCTTGCACCCTCCCTTGCTCCGATGCTTGGACCCTCCCTTTCATCCTCCCTTGCACTTTCCCTTGCTCCCTCCCTTGCACTCTCCCTTGCAAACCCTTGTGATGTGAACTTGGATTCAGAAAGTTGCAGGTGAACGAATTCTAACGTTAATGCCATATTTTGTTTCAGGGCCTCGTTCTATGCCGGTTCTTTGAGAAAGAGAATATCAATTTTTCTGGGAAGAAGATGATTGAATTGGGGTCCGGCACTGGGATCGTGGGGATTCTTGCTATCCTGCTGGGTGAGTTAAATGTTCCAAGCGATAGCACTTTGCATGTGTGAGAGAGAGCGATGAACTGTAATGGAGTAGGACGGCAATATAGTGAAGGACCATGACAGTGACTGGTCATAGGTTTGATTAAACCCCCAGTTATATGCATGTTTTGTGAACGCTGCAGTCTGTTCTTCTTTTCATGTCCTTACTGTTGACAGTTCTTCACCTCCAGTTTTAATCTGTTTGAAAGAGAATGCTTTCAAAGCACAGGACCCTTACCTCAGGTAATATGAATGATGCATCAAAAACGTCGCAGCTTTCGAGACTCAGCCGCTCCACCTGCCATTTTGGAGCAAGTCCCTCCTCCCATCCGGGAGCGGGATATCAATTGAACTGCTGTTGATCTGTGAAAATCCAGAAAACGTAAAAATCTGTAAATGAAAAAGTGAAACATTTGAACACGTTTCTCCTTGAGCTGATGAGCTGAGAACTAGATACCAATCAGAAATGGCCTGGTTATATTCAATGTAATATTTGCACAACATCCTGAACATCTCGAATCTGATCAAATATTAAGCGGGGAAGCTGTAGCTTTTGATCATGTTTTTGAGTCCTTGTGAGCTCCAATCACGAGTCCAGCACCCAACTGATGGCCAAATTATACACCATAAAACAGTAAGCATGCTTTTGAATAAAATAATGAAGCAGTCCGTGCCCGTATACAGCACAACCTGGACAATATCCAGGCTTGGCTGTTATGTGGCAAGTAACATTCGCGCCAGACAAGAGCCAGGCAATGACCATCTCCAACAAGACAGAGTCAAACCAACTCCCCTTGATATCAAACGGCATTACCATCGCCGAATCGCCCACCATCCTCATCCTGGGGGTCACCATTGACCAGAAACTTAACTGGACCAGCCACATTAATCGTGTGGCTCGAAGAGCAGGTCGGAGGCCATGTGTTCTGCGGCATTATCTGAGGAATTGCTGAAGGAAGTAAACATTATGTCCGTATCATTACCATTATCGAATAGCCCCACTTGCGACCTGATGATGGAGGGAAGGTCATTAATGTAGCAGCTGAAGATGGTTGGGGCGATGTCACTGCCCTGCGATGTCCTGAGGCTGAGATGATTGGCCTGCAACAGACACTACCATATACCTTTGCGCCAGGTATGACTCCAGCCACTGGAGAGTTTCCCCCCTGATTCCAATTGACGGCAGTTTTACTCGGACACCTTCGTGCCACACTCTGACAAATGATGCCTTGATGTCAAGGGCAGTCAATCTCACCTCACCTCTGGAATTCAGGTCTCTTTTCCATTGTTGACCGGAAGTCACCGGTTAACGGTTTTGGCTTAGTACACAGAGGAAGAGTCAATTCTCTCTTAATTCTCGTTTCGCTTTATTAACGTTATTAGATCATGTACATACCGCTTATACGTCTAGTTAGATGATAGGCATGCAGTTTACAGCAGGTTAAACAGTTTTATACTCAAACTAGGATTTAAACGCACACCCACTCGGTTTCCCTGACTAACACATCCCTGGGTATTCGGATTTAAAAGCACGCCCACTAGGTTTCACTAACTAACACTCCCTGAGTATTAGGATTTAAACGCACACCCACTAGGTTTCCCTGACTAACACTCCCTGAGTATTATGATTTAAAAGCACGCCCACTCGGTTTCCCTGACCAACAATCCCTGAGTATTAGGATTTAAAAGCACACCCACGAGGTTTCACTAACTAACACTCCCTGAGTATTAGGATTTAAAAGCACGCCCACTAGGTTTCCCTGACTAACACTCCCTGAGTATTATGATTTAAAAGCACACCCACTAGGTTTCCCTGACCAACAATCCCTGAGTATTAGGATTTAAAAGCACACCCACTAGGTTTCACTAACTAACACTCCCTGAGTATTAGGATTTAAACGCACACCCACTAGGTTTCCCTGACCAACACTCCCTGAGTATTAGGATTTAAACGCACACCCATTAGGTTTTCCTGACGAACACTCCCTGAGTGGTCACAGAATAGAAAGGATATTATATTACACGGAAAGGAGAGATACTGCTGGCCAGGCAATTCTCTCTCTCACTCCCGACATCGTCTCTACGTCCCTGACGTCGTCTCTAATTCCCTGACGTCGGGTTCCCACTTCCACGAGGGTTCGTCTCCGGAGTCTCCCTCAAAAACAAACTGGGACCAAGCCAGCAATTCTTCAGTTTTATTCCCAAGTCTGTCTTTTCGAATGATGCTGTCTTCTCTGCTTGGCTCAAAGTTGCTGGAGTGATCGATGTCATCCCCTGATTGGCTCTGTTCCAAGGGCCGAGGTAGCATCACCTCATACTCCTTTTCTAAATAAGGACTGGTGTCTCATCACTGTTCCTTTGTCCCTGTAAGAAGCGGAACGAATTCAAACCGGTTCTGGCCAGTTCAGACCAGTGACTGAACTCCAGGTCACCCCAGTTCAAAAGTCAGTGTCTTTGTTAGCACTTCGAATGAAGCTCAATCGGTTTCTGCAGCCTCTGGCCAACACCATGTTTGGACCAATGCTGTAATGAGGTCTGTAGCCGACTGATCATGGCGGAACCCAAACTATGCATCGGTGAGCAGGTTATTGGTGAGTAAGTGCCGCTTGATAGCACTGTCGACATCTTCCATCACTTTGGCGATGATTGAGAGTAGGCTGATGGCGCGGTAATTGGCCGGATTGGATTTGTCCTACTTTTTTGGACAGGACATACCTGGGCAATTTTCCCCTTTTTAGTCGGATAGATGACAGTGTTGTAGCTGTTCTGGAACAGCTCAGGTCGGGGCACAGCTTGTTCTGGAGCACAGGTCTTCAGCGCCAAAGCCGTGATGTTGTCGTGACACACAGCCTTTGCCAGTCCATGAACACAGACATTTATTGTTATCACGTGGAGTGAATGGAATTGGCTAAAGACCAGTATCTGTGATGACGGGGATCTCAGGAAGAGGCTGAGAATAATCATCCACTTGGCACTTCTGGCTGCAGATTGTTGCAAGCGCATCAAACTTTTTTTTTGCACTCAGGGAATCAAGGGATATGGGAATCGGGCGGGAAAGTGGAGTGCAGTTCGAAGAGCAGCCATGATTTTATCGAATGAAGGAGAAGGCAAGGGGGGCCGGATGGCCTACTCCTGCTCCTATTTATTATGTTCTTATGTTCCCATGTGCTGGGCTGCGCTCTTGTTGAGGATGAGAATGTTCACCGAGCCTCCATCTCCTGTTAGTTGCTTAATTTGCGACCACCATTCGCGACTGGATGTGACCGGATTTCAGAGCTTTAACCTGATTGTTTGGTTTGGGGATTGCTGAATTCTGTGCACAGCATTGTGCTCTCACAGTTTATAATGAATGGTGCTCTCGCTGTTTATAATGCATGGTGCTCTCACTGTTAATAATGCATGGTGCTCTCATTGTTTACAATGCACTGTGCTCTCACTGTTTATAATGCATGGTGCTCTCATTGTTTATAATGCACTGTGCTCTCACTGTTTATAATACATGGTGCTCTCACTCTTTATAATGCCAATGCTCTCACTCTTTATATTGCATGGTGCTCCAACTGTTTATAATGCCTGGTGCTCTCACTGTTTATAATGCATGGTTCTCAAACTGTTATAATGCCTGGTGCTCTCACTGTTTATAATGCATGGTGCTCTCACTGTTCATAATGCATGGTGCTCTCACTGTTTTTAATGCCTAGTGCTCTCACTCTTTATATTGCATGGTGCTTTCACTCTTTAAAATGCATGATGCTCTCGCTATTTATAATGCATGGTGCTCTAACTGTTTATAATGCATGGTAATCCTTTGCTGTTTCTTCACCAAGTTGGCACCTGATTTTCAGATACGCCTGGTGCCGCTCCAGGCATGCTCTTCTACATTCCACGTTGAAACAGATTTAGTCACCTAGCTTGATGGCGATGGAGAAGTGAGGGATATGTCGGGCCCTGCGGTGACAAGATTGTTGTGGCATTCCGTTATGCTGCTGCTTGGGGCCCATGGCGCCTCATGAGTGCCTGCTTTTGTGCTGCTAGATTTGTTATTAATCTATCCCGCTCAGCAGGGTGGTAGTGCCACACGACACGATGGAGGGGTTCCTCAGTGTGAGGACAGGTCTGATTCTCAGAGTATGTCAGACCGTTGCTTGACTAGTTTGTGAGGCAGCTCTCTCGACTTTGACAACAGTCCCCAATTGATAGCGAGGAGGACCTTGCAAAGTCAACTGGGCTGGGTGTGCCTTTTTCTGTCCCAATTCGATGCCTGGGTCGCAGCTTTATCCTTATTTTGATATTGCGGCGTGGCTTACAAGGCCACACTAGAGGGCAGTGATGCACCAACCACATTGATGTGAGACTGGAATAACACACAGGCCAGATTGGTTCAGGACGGCAGGTTTCCTTCGCTAAAGGACATTAGTGAACCTATTGGGTTTTTGCGACAATCGGATAGTTGCATGGTCACTTTGGGGCGGATATTGACTTCGAGCGGCAGTTTAAAACGTGTGATAGCTAAAAATAAAAACCGGGAGGAATGTTCAACGGGCGACAAACTCGTTGTCACCGGTTTTACGCTGTGGTAGAAAGTCAATATCTCTCCTTTTACTGATACCAGCTTTTTATGTTGACATTTTTGAATTAAAATCAAAATCTCAAACTGCCGTGGTTAGATTTGAACTCAAGTTGCTGGGTTTTTATTCCGTAGTTTTGGATTATCTAATCCCAGTGAAATAACCGCTGTGTTAATGGAGTCGTTGAGCAATGCTGTGACACTGCACAAGTTCATCATTACATTTAACAGCCTTTGCTGTGGTAATCTGCTTTGCCCCGAATCCCTTTTGCCCACATTTACCATTTACAGGTTGGTGTCATAGGGAAGCAATAAGTGAAGATACGTCATTACTCTTTTACATTCTTCTGGCAGGTGGAGATGTGACCTTGACAGACAAACCAGAAGTTCTGAATCAAATAGAACTTAACGTGGCCAACAATGTCCCCTCTTCAATTATCCAGCGGTCAAAAGTCTCTGCTCTCTCGTGGGGTGAAAACCATGATCAATTTCCGACAGACTACGATATCATCCTGGGATCCGATATCGTCTACAAGAAACGTGAATTCCACTTACTGCTAAAGACCCTACAACATCTGAGCAGCCAAAACACTATCATTTACATCTGCTCGAGGATGCGTGAGGTCATGGGAGCCATGAATTTTCACGAGAACCTCATTCCACAGCATTTTAACTCCGAAATTGTTCACAGTGTCCCAGAAAAAGAAATCAACCTGTACAAAGTGACCAAAAAAGTTCCTGGCGCTTATTAAGGAGGAAATTCCAGAGAATAGGTTGGAGGCAGTTAAAGGTCTCATAATGGGAAGAAGCGAGGGGGAGAAGGGCACAACAGGCAAGAGTCAGAGGACTGAATGATGTAGGAGGAGGTTGCAGAGATAGAGGGATTGGGATTTCCATTTACTCCAACACCCTAACACTGACACTCTTATCCTAAACCCTAATCCTAAACCTGAAACCCTAACCCTAATCCTGACGTTAAAGCCCGAGCCAAACCCTAACCCTAGCTCTAGTCCGAGCCCTAACCAAAACGCGAATCCTATTAATGCCACTGTAATCTGACTAGATTAACGTTGGCAGGGAGGGTTAGAGTTTAGGGTTAGGCACCCTCTATGGAGTCAGCTTCACCCTGTATCTAACTTAATTCTTACACTGCAGAACACATCACAAGACCTACACTTTTCCCCTCCTGAAGTGTTGCTCTCCCACTACATTCACGTTTGTGTGAACGTGAACGTCAACGGAAGCTCGTTTAAATTGACCCAGTTGAAGACTGCGGTGATGTTGTGCAGTAGAGAGTATATTACGAGATCAATACTTCGGCCCTCCCTCCCTAACAGCTTAGTGGGATACAAGGACTGCAGCCGTTCAAGAAGAAGGCTCACCAGCATTTTCTCAAGGGCAACTAGGGAGGGGCAACAGATTCTGACCTTGTCAGCGACGCCCACACCCTGATAATGAATATATAAAAAAATAAAACTTGTGAAGTTATCTGGTTCGAATTATTCCCTTTGCCGCATTTTGCAGTGAACTTAAATATATAAAGAACAAAAACATTTATGAAGAGATTCATTAATGGGGACTGAGCTCAGTTTTAGCAGGGTACCAGCTAGACACACGTCACTGATGTTGACCGGAAGTCACCGGTTAACGGTTTTGGCTTCGTGCACAGAGGTGGAGTCAATTCTCTCTTAATTCTCAATTTGCTTTATTAACGTTATTAGATCATGTACATACCACTTATACGTCTAGTTAGATATAGGCATGTAGTTTCCAGCAGGTTATACAGGTTTATACTCAAACTAGGATTTCAACGCACACCCACTAAGTTTCTCTATTAATACTCCCCGAGTGTTAGGCTTTAAACGCACAACCACTAAGTTTTTGTGACAACACTCCCTGAGTGTCACAGAATAGAAAGGATATTGTATTACCCAGAAAGGAGAGACACTACTGGCCAGGCAATTCTCCCTCTGACTCCCGACGTCGTCTCCACGTCCCTGACGCAGTCTTTACGTCCCTGACGTAAGGTTCCCAATTCCACAAGGGTTGGTCTCCAGAGTCTCCCTCACAAACAAAGACACAAACACACACCAACAAAAACACACACACACAAACACACACTCTCTCTTGCTCACAAACAAACAAAGACACACACACTGGGACCAAACCAGCAATTCTTCAGTTTTATTCCCCAAGTCTGTCTTTTCGAATGATGCTGTCTTCTCCGGTTGGCTCAAAGTTGCTGGAGTGATCGATGTCATCCCCTGATTTGCTCTGTTCCAAGGGCCTAGGCAGCATCACCGTTCCTTTGTCTCTCGAAGAATTGGAACGAATTCAAACCGGTTCTGGACAGTTCAGACCAGGGACTGAACTCCAGGTCACCTCAGTTCAAAAGGTCAGTGCCTCAGTTCAAAATGTCATTGTCTTTGTTAGCACTTCGAATTAACCTCAATAGGTTTCTGCAGCCTATGGCCAACATCTCCCCCCTTATGATCCAAAGATAATAATCTTAGGATCATTATTCTCCCTTTCTGTGTACCACTCCTGAGGCCGTCATTGTCCCCCAATGGTCATGTTACATCCGCTATTTCATATGATTATAGAAAAAATATATATAAATGGTTATAGAAAAAATACAAACAGAAACATATAAAATATACTTCAGACACTGTCCTTATGTGGATAATCGCTTCTTCTGTTTCATTATAGCACTAACACTCAATTGTTGCAAAATTTCATTTTTCCACCTTCTAAGCTGATATACATTGAATATGACAAGTATTAATGCACATAAAATCACAATTACAGCAGCATGTGATAAAATCCTGACCCATGGATGTATTTGAACATTAGATCCCCAATTCCAAAACGTATTCCAGAACCCGGGGTCCCGTAACAGTTCATCTGCTTTATCAGCATGCGTTTTAATTATTTTAGTGTGTTTAGTCCATTGATGAATTATCTCATTGGCTTCCTCCGCTATTTGCATCCAATCTGCAGTCAGGTGCGGAATGGGTGGTAGTTCGGTAGGAACATATTTCCGCAGATCTTGGTCTATATCGGTACGTTGGACTGTGAGGTTTTCGTTTATTACCATCCTCATTATTGGCTTAGGCAGAACTTGTCCACCGACAACCAGGTCTGAGGTCACATTGTTAATGGCCACATTGTGTCCTTCCAGAGGGCACTGTTTCCATCCTTTGTTATAGCTCATAGCCGCTGTGGCTATGTAATAAGTTTGTCCCACAAGGGCGTATTGTAAAAAGGACTGGTTGTTAACTGGCAAAATGGACAATTGACAATTTTCATAAGTACTGAACCCACAATTAGTAAGTCTCTGTCTCGTTATCTCTTCTGGACAGGCCCAGTGATTCCCTCCTTGGTGACACTTTGACAAATCTACCCCTTTCTCAGCACCGTCCATTACAATGGCATGAGATGGTGGATTGCTCAAAGATATCCAAGTAACCTTATGATACTTGCCCACGTTATGAACTATTTTTAACGGATAGGTCAAATTGCCTCCATGCCGGGGAATATGAAACACCGCCCCAACGTAATATTTCCCTTTATCCTCAGGACACGTACCTAACACCCTATTAGCTAAGGTTAAACTTCTGACGTGGCATAGAGGTGTTTCTTCTCCGACCCATTTCTCTAACTGTTCATCCTAATTATCCAGGGTTCCGTATGTGTGTCATCAGCGGGGTCAAACTGATCTGGTGCCTTCCTCGACTCCTCAGTGCCATGCGACACTGATGTTCTCAGCCATCGGTTCCTAACCTCCCGCTGTAAATTATCCCTGTCTAAGTCTGTACCATAGACCCCCTGAAACACCGCCCAAATGCGGGCGGAAAATACAGTGGGGTGTTCACCTTTCCTTTGATCGCATCTCATCAGCGCCTCCACTGGATCCCCTCTGTTATCGCCCATGACAGATAATACCTGGTCCTTTAAGGCTTCATTTGTGCCTCTACCAAGTTTTTGTTCCTCCTGTAGGGCGGAGTGTATATGTGGGTGTAGGCACATTAGGATTAATTTCCTTTCCTCAGCACCATATCACCCGTGTGTCGCTCTCTGTTGCCTGACCGCTCGGAACAACTCCCGAGGATCATCCCCAGGCGCACACGTTCCAATATCTTTCGCAATAACCCTCAGTTCCTGCACCCCAATTGGGGTGGAATATGTCATATCCTGGCCATCTTGCCCCATCTGTGCTCTAGTGGTTACAAGGGGGGGCATTGGGGCAGTCGTTTTTTTCTGCTCTGGAGCATATCCTGGCGGTGGGTCCCCCAGTTGAGGTTCCCTATCACAGCTGCTGTATCCATCCGCTTTGTCTGCTAAATCATCCCAATCTGCATCCCCTAAACCACTTTCTTCACCTCTCCCGGGTGCAAAAGCACTCAATATGCCCCTCTGTGCAGCTAGCTGATCTTGCAGCCTCCCTATCACTTTCTGACACGTTGTGTGATCGCCAGTACGACTCCTCTTCTCCTGAGCTGCTCTGTGAATCACATTCATAGCAGTTTTTAAATCACCACATTGTTGTTTCCATCTCTCCACCTCAGCTTTAGCTGCTTGGGCTTCTCCCTCTCTCTTCCTCTTTTCATTAGTCAATTGTTCGCATTGTAACTGATATTGGTTCATGTGCATCAAATCTGCACTTCTCTGTCCCTGTAGATCAGTTACCTTCTCACTAAGGCGAGCTATCTCCTCACGGAGTTTTTAATTCTCTTCCCCTAATTCGTCTTTGATTTTCTGAGTCTCTTCTTTCTCTCTCCTAGCCTGCTGTCGGCATTCTATCCATTCCTCAAGTAAACATCCGATCGCTACGGACTTTTGTATCTTCTTAAATTTCCTATCTGACATCTTTGATTGCGCAATTTTCCAAAGGACCTCCCCAACAGGCGTTCCCTTGTCTCCAATGTGACCCGCATACTCCCCGTATTGCGGCAACTTCCCTATTACATATTTTTGAAGGAGTCGCTTCCAATCAAAACAGTCCAATTCCCCAGGGCTTGGTGATTGCCCTTTATTCGTTATCTTACGTTATTAACTATGAATTAACCCAAACTCCTATTCTCTGTTTACTTTGCCAAATTCGGTTCGCCTCGAGGCTCCCACTGACGCAACGGAGAGATTTATCCTCGAGCCCACCCAGGGACGCCAAAGATGTTGACTGGAAATCACCGGTTAACGGTTTTGGCTCAGTACACAGAGGAAGAGTCAATTCTCTCTTAATTCTCAATTCGATTTATTAACGTTATTAGATCATGTACATACCGCTTATACATCTAGTTAGATATCGGCATGCAGTTTACAGCAGGTTATACAGTTTTGTACTCAAATTAGGATTTAAACGTACACCCACTAGCTGACTAACACTCACTGAGTATTCGGATTTAAATGCACACCCACTCGGTTTTTCTGACGAACACTCCCCGAGTGGTCACAGAATAGAAAGGATATTATGTTACCGGAAAGGAGAGGGACTGCTGGCCAGGCAATTCTCTCTCTCACTCCCGACGTCGTCTCTACGTCCCTGACGTAGACTCTACGTCCCTGACGTAGGATTCCCACTTCCACGAGGGTCAGTCTCCGGAATCTCCCTCAAAAACACACACTGGGACCAAGCCAGCAATTCTTCAGTTTTATTCCCAAGTCTGTCTTTTCGAATGATGCTGTCTTCTCTGCTTGGCTCAAAGTTGCTGGAGTGATCGATGTCATCCCCTGATTGGCTCTGTTCCAAGGGCCGAGGTAGCATCACCTCATACTCCTTTTCGAAATAAGGACTGGTGTTTCATCACAGTTCCTTTGTCCCTGTAAGAAGCGGAACGAATTCAAACCGGTTCTGGCCAGTTCAGACCAGTGACTGAACTCCAGGTCACCTCAGTTCAAAAGGTCAGTGTCTTTGTTAGCACTTCGGATTAACATCAATATGTTTCTGCAGCCTCTGGCCAACATAAGTGAGGATTTTGCTACCAAACTACACAGCTGAATTGCCAACTGCTCAATAGGCTTTGCAACCGGCCGCGAGAGCAAGCTGGATAGATCAGCATTGCGGTTTCACCTGGAATCGGCCGGGACGGGCTCGTCACCGTTTAATCTCTCCCGCCCGCCAGCCAAACTCTAACTTTGTGTGCGATTCACCGGAATGCAAAGCAAAGCTTCAGCTCCATATAAGCTCCCTTCCCCCCAAGGACAGGACATACCTGGGCAATTTTCCACATTGTCGGGTAGATGCAAGTGTTGTAGCTGTACTGGAACACTTTGGCCAGAGGCGCAGCTAGTTCTGGAGCACAAGACTTCAGCACTAGAGCCGGGATGTTGTCGGGGCCCATTTCCTTTGCTGTATTCAGTGTACTCAGCCATTTCTTGATATCACGTGAAGTGAATCGAATTGGCTGAAGACTGGCTTCTGTGATGTTAGGGATACTGGGAGGTATCCGAGATGGATTATCTACTCGGCCCTTCTGGCTGAAGATGGTTGCAAACGCTTCAGCCTTGACCTTTGCACTCACGTGCTGGACTCCGCCATCATTGAGGCTGTCTGATACTTTGCAGGATTTGTGTGAGTCTGGATTGGAGCTGTCTGCATCTGTGTAGGAACTATCTGGTTCTATGTGGAAGCTGTCTAAGTCTGTGTATGAACTGTCTGGTTCTGTGTGTAGCTGTCTGTGTCTGCGTAGGAGTTCCATCGGTCTGTGTGGACCCTGCCTGGGTCTGTGTAGCAGTTCCCCGTTTCTGTGTAGCGGCTTTTCGGGCCTGCGTATGATATATATGCCTGGGTTGGTGTTGACTGCCTCTGTGCAGGAACTGTCTGGATCTGTATATGAGCTGTCTGGGTCTGTGTAGTTACTGTCTGTGTCTGGGTAGCAGCTGTATGGGACATTGTAGGTTCTCCCTGAACCTGTTTAGGATCTGTGTTGTTCTCGTTAGGAGCTGTCTGTGTCTGTGTTGGAATTCCATAGTCCTGTGCAGGAGCTGTCTGGATCGGAGTTGGTGTTCCATAGTTCTGTGTAGGTGATGTCTGGGTCAGTGTAGGAGCTGTCTGGGTCTGTGTTGGAATTCCATAGTCCTGTGCAGGAGCTGTCTGGATCGGAGTGGGTGTTCCATAGTTCTGTGTAGGTGATGTCTGGGTCAGTGTAGGTACAGTCTGGGTTTGGCGTGGAGCAGTCTGGGCCTGTTTAAACGCTCATTGATCGGTATACGAGCTGTCTGTGTCTGTGTTGGAGCTTTCTGCATCAGTGCATCAATTATTTGGGTCTGTGTTGGAAATATTTGGGTCTGTGAAAATGCGGTCTGTGCATGTGCAGGTGCTGCCTGGATCCGTGCAGGTGCTGTCTGGGTCCGTGTAGGAGCTGTCTGGGTCTGTGTTGGAGCTGTCTGGTTCTATGTAGGAACTGTCTGGGCCTGTGTCGGAAGTGTCTGGGACTTCGTAAGAGCTCCATTGGTCTGCGTGTGACCTGCCTGGGTCTGTGTAGGAGTTCACTGGGTCTGTGTCGCACCTGTTCGGGTCTACGTAATATCTGTCTGACTGGGTTGGCGCTGTGTGCGTCTGTGGAGGTACTGTCTGGATCTTTACATGAGCTGTTCCATTCTGTGTAGTTGCTGTCTGTGTCTGGGTAGGAGCAGTTTTGATCTTTGTATGTGTTCCCTGAACCTGTGTAGGATCTGTGTTGGTCTCGTTACGAGCCGTCTGGATCGGTGTGGGTGTTCCATAGGTCTGTGTAGGTTTTGCCTCGTTCTGTGTAGTTGCTGAATGGGTCTGTGAGGGAGTTGACTGGGTCCGGCGAGGAGCTCTGGGGATGTTTAACTGCTCAATGGTCTGTGTATGATCTGTCTGTGTCAGTGTGGGAACTTTTTGCGTTAGTGCAGGAATTATCTGGTTCTGTATAAGAGATGTTTGTTTCTTTGTAAGTGCTGCCTGGGTCTGTGTAGGTGCTGCCTGTGTCTGCAGGTGCTGCCTGGGTCTGTGCAGATGCTGCCTGGGTCTGTGCAGGTGCTGCCTGGGTCTTTGCAGGTGCTGCCTGGGACTGTGCAGGTGATGCCTGGGTCTTTGCAGGTGATGCCTGGGCCTGTTCAGGTGCTGCCTGGGTCTTTGCAGGTGATGCCTGGGCCTGTTCAGGTGCTGCCTGGGTCTGTGCAGGTGCTGCCTGGGACTGTGCATGTGATGCCTGGGTCTTTGCAGGTGATGCCTGGGCCTGTTCAGGTGCTGCCTGGATCTGTGCAGATGCTGCCTCGTTCTGTGCAGGTGCTGCCTGTGTCTTTGCAGGTGCTCCCTGGGTCTGTACAGATGATGCCTGGGTCTGTGCAGGAACTGACTGGGCCTGTGTAGGAGCTTTAGGCTTCTGTGTAGGTACTTTCCGGGACTGTTTTGGAGCTGTCTGGGTCTGTGGAGGAGCTGTCAATGCCTGGGTAGCGTCAGCCAGGGTCTGTGAAGGAGCTTTCTCGGTCGGGATAACAGCTGTCTGTCTCTGTGTAGGAGGGGCCTGGCTCTGTTTATGAGCCATCTGGTTCTGTGAAGGAGCTGTATGGGTCTCTGTAG
Organism: Heptranchias perlo; assembly: GCF_035084215.1. Taxonomy (NCBI): domain Eukaryota; kingdom Metazoa; phylum Chordata; class Chondrichthyes; order Hexanchiformes; family Hexanchidae; genus Heptranchias; species Heptranchias perlo. The sequence goes on along the minus strand of NW_027139442.1, from coordinate 2,779,026 downwards.
CAAATTGTTTGTGTGTGAGTGGCAGCTCCCTGGATATCAGTACGAGCTGACTTGGTCGGCAGAGGAGCTGTCTGGGTGAGTGTAACAGCTCACTAGGTCTGTGTAGGTGCTGTACGGGCCTGTGTACGAGTTGTCTGATTCTATATAGGAGATCTATGGGTCTGTGTGGGACCAGTCTGTGCCTTTGCGGGAGATGTCGGGGACAATGGAGGAGCTGACTGGCACTGTTTAAGAACTCCTTGGAAGTATGTACGAATTTACGAGCTGTCTGGGTCTGTGCAGGAACTGTCTGAGACTGTACATTACCTTTCTGGGTATGTGTTGGAACTGTCTGGGTCTGTGTAGGAGTTATCTGGGTCTGTGAATGCGCTGTCTGGTTCCATGTAGGTTCTGTCTGGTTCTGTGCAGGAGTTGCCTGGGTCGGTGTAGGAATTGCCTGGGTCAGTGTTGGAGATGTCTGGGTCTGTATAGGAGCTGTCTGAGTCTGTTCATGAGCTGTCTGCGTCTGTAGGGGAGCTATCTGAGTCGGCGCATGACCTGTGTGGTTCCATGTAAGAGCTGTCTGGGTCCATGTAAGAGCTGTCTGGGGCCTGTGCAGGAGCTTCCTGAATCTGCGTAGGAGCTGCCTGTGTCTGTGCAGATGCTCAATCAGTCTGTGTCGGAGATTACTGCATCTTGGCTGGAGCAGCCTGGGTCTGTGCACGTGACCTCTGGGTTTTGGTAGTTACTGTCTGGTTCTGTGAATGAGCTATCTCGGCTTGTGTGGGAGCTGTCTAGGTCTGCGTAGGGACTGTCTGTTTCTGTGTCGGAGCTGTCTGTTTCTGAGTAGGAATTGTCTGTTTCTGTGTGGGAGCTGTCTGTTTCTGAGTAGGAATTGTCTGTTTCTGTGTAGGAACGGTCTTTTTCTATGTCGGAACAGTCTGTTTCTGTGTGGGAACTCTCTGGTTTTGTGCAGGAACGGTCTGTTTCATTGTAGGAACGGTCTGTTTCTGTGTAGGTGCTGCCTGCGTCTGTGTAGGAGAGGTCGGTGTCCGTGCAGGAACTGACTGGGTCTGTGTAGGAGCTGTTAAGCTCTGTGTAGGATCTTTCTGGGACGGTATTGGATCTGTGGAGGAGCTGTCTGTGTTTGTGTAGCGTCAGCCAGGGTCTGTGAAGGAGCTTTCTGCATCTGGGTACCAGCTGTCTGTCTCTGTGTAGAAGGGGACTGACTCTGTTTAAGAGCTGCCTCGCTCTGTTTGTGCGCCATCTGGTTCTGTGACGGAACTGTCTGGGTCTGTGTAGGAACTTGCTTGTGTGTGAGTGGCAGCTCCCTGGGTCTGAGTCCGAGCTGACTGGATCTGTGTCGGAGCTCTATGGGGTGTGTACGAGCTGACTTGGTTGGTTGCTGAGCTGTCTGGGTGAGTGTAGTAGCTCACTGGGTCTGTGTAGGTGCTGTATGGGTCTGTGTACGAGCTGTCTGGTTCTCCAGAGGAGATCTCCGGTTCGGTGTGGGAAGAGTCTGTGATTATGCGGGAGATGTCTGAGATTGTAGAGGAATTGTCTGGCACTGTGTAAGAGCTTCTTGGAAGTATTTACGAGCTGTTTGGTTCTGTGCAGGAACTGTCTGAGACTACAGGAAATTTCTGCGTATGTGTTTGAGCTCTCTGGGTCTGTATAGGAGCTGTCTGAGTCTGAGAATGAGCTGTCTGGGTCCATGTAGTTTCTGTCTGGTTCTGTGCAGGAGTAGCGTCTGTCAGTGTAGCAACTGTCTAGATCTGTGTTGGAACTGTCTGGATCTGTGTAGGATCTATCTGGGTCTGTGTAGGAATTTTCTGGGTCTCTGTAGGAACTGTCTGGTTCTCTGTAGGAGCTGTCTGGGTCTGTGTAGGAGCTGTCTGGATCTTTGTAAGAGCTCCATCGGTCTGTGTGGGCCCTGCCTGGGTCTGTGTCGGAGTTCACTGGATCTGTGTAGCAGCTGTTCGGGTGTACGTGGTATTTGTCTGACTGGGTTGGCGCTGTGTGCGTCTGTGGAGGAACTGTCTGGATCTGTATAAGAGCTGTTCCGTTCCGTGTGGTTGCTGACTGTGTCTGGGAAGGAGCAGTCTGGGTCTTTGTAGGTGTTCCCTGAACCTTTGTAGGGTCTGTGTCGGTCTCGTTACGACCTGTCTGCATCTGTGTGGGTGTTCCACAGGTCTGTGCAGGAGCTGTCTGGGTCTGTTTGGGTGTCCAATAAGTCTGTGAAGATGTTGTCTGGCTCTGCGTAGGTGCTGAATGGGTCTGTGAGGGGGTTGACTGGATCTGGCGAGGAGCTGTCAGGGGAAGTTTAACCGCTCATCGGTCTGTGTATGAGCTGTCCGGGTCTGTGTGGGAACTTTTTTCGTTAGTGCAGGAATTATCTGGCTCTGTATAAGAGATGTCTGGTTCTTTGTAGGTGCTGTCTGGGTCTGCGTAGGTAGTGTCTGGGTCTGTGTAGGAGCTGCCTGGGTCTGTGTAGGAGCTGCCTTGTTCTGTGTAGGAGCTAGCTGGGTTTGTATAGGAGCTGTCAGGTTAAGTGTAGGAATTCTCTCTGTCTGTGCGGGAACAGTCCGTGTTTGTGTCACAGCTACCTGGGACTGTATGGGAGCTGTCTGGTCATGTGTAGGTGCTGTCTGGGTCTGTCAAGCTATTATCTTGATCTAGGCATAAGTTGTTTCGAACTGTGTATGAGCTGTCTCGATCTATGGAGGAGCTGTCTGCGCCAGTGTAGGTGCTCCTTGGGTGGTTTTGGTGCTGTCTGGATCTGAGCAGGAACTGACTGGGTGTGTGTAGGAAAGTCTGGGTCTGTGTAAGAGCTGCCTGGGAATGTTTAAGAGGGTCTGGGACTGCATAAGAGCGTCATGGATCTGTGTAGGAGCTGTCTGGTTCTATGTACGAGCTGTCCAGCTCTGTATAGGAGATGTCTGTTTCTGTGTTGGATCCGTCTACATCTGTTGAGAAGTCTCCGTAGGAGCTGCCTGTGTCTGTGTAGGAGCTCAACGTTCCTGTGTACGAGCTGTCTGAGTCTGTGTCGAAGCTGTCTGGGTAGGTGTTGGAGCTCACTAGGCCTGTGTAAGAGCTGTCTGGTTCTGTGTAGGGGTTCCCTGCGTCAGTGTCGGAGTTGCCTGGGCCTGTGCAGGTGCTGTCTGGGTTTCTGTACATATAATGTAGGTATTTAAGTTTGAAAGTGATGTAGTTCAATCCGAAACTAGGGTCTTAAATTTAACAAAGGAAACTACGAAGGTATGAGGCGCAAGTTGGCAGTGGTTGATTGGGGAACTGCATTAAATGTTATGACGGGAGACATGCAATGTCTGGCGTTGAAGAATTAAAACATAATTTGCAGCAAATATACATTCCTTTAAGGCACAAAAACCCAACAGGAAAAGTGGTCCAAACGTGGCTAGCAAGAGAAATTAAAGATAGCATTGAATCAAAGGAAGAGGCATGTAAATTTGCCAGAAAAAGAGGTAAGTCTGAGGATTGGCAGCATTTTCGAATTCAGCAAAGGCGGACCAAGAAATTGATAAAGAAAGGGAAAATAGAATATGAGAGTAAACTTGCGATAAACATAAAAACGGACTGAAAAAGCTTCTAGAAGTATGCAAAAAGGAAAAGGCCGGTGAAGGCAAATGTGAGTCCCTCAAAGACAGAGACGGGACAATTTACAATGGAGAATAAGGAAATGGCAGAGAAATTAAACAAGTACTTTGTGACTGTCTTCACGGAAGAAGACACAGAAAGACCTCCCAGAAATATTAGCGAAACATGGGTCTGACGAGAATGAGGAACTGAAAGAAATTAGAATTGGTAAAAAAATGTACTGGAGAAATTAATGGGACTGAAAGTCAATAAATACCAAGGACCGAATGATTTAAATCCCAGGGCTTTGAAAGAGGAGGCTGCAGAGATAATGGATGCATTGGTTGTCATCTTCCAAAATTCTATATATTCTGGAACGGTTCCTGCAGATTGGAGGGTAGTAAATGTAACCCTACTATTTAAGAAAGGAGGGAGAGAGAATACAGGGAACAACAGAACTGTTAGCCTGACAACAGTAGTATGGAAAATGCTAGAATCTATTATAAAGAATATGATAACAGGACACTTAGAAAATAATAATAGGATTTGACAGAGGAACTCAAAGGTAGTAATCTCTGGATTTCTTCCAGTGCCACGCGCAAGCGAGAATAGAAAAAGGAGGATAGAGCAGATGAATGCATGGCTGCAAAGGTGGTGCAAGGGGGAGGGCTTCAGATTCATGAGGCTTTAACAATCATTTTCCAAATGTTCCTGGATACAAGCGTAGCGCCGGAGGATTGGAGGACTGTTAACGTTGTACAATTGTTTAAAAAGGGAGCGAAGGATAGACCGAGTAATTACAGGCCAGTCAGCCTAACCTCGGTGGTGAGCAAATTATTGGAATCAATCTGAGGGACAGGGTAAACTGTCACTTGGAAAGGCGCGGACTACTCAAGGACAGTCAGCACGGGGTTAAGCACGGGGACAGTCGGTTCAGGGGAGGTCGTGTCTGACTAACTTAATTGAATTATTGGAGGAGGTGACAAGGAGGATTGATGAGGGTAATGCAATTGATGTAGTCTACATGGATTTTAGCAAGGCTTTTGACAGATTGGTCAAAAAGTAAAGGCCCTGGGATTCAAGGGAATGTGGCAAATTGGATCCAGAATTGGCTCAGTGGCAGGAAGCAAAGAGTAATTGTCGATGGGTGTTTTTGTGACGAGACGGCTGTTTCCTGTGGGGTGCCGCAGGGCTCGACACTCGATCCTTTTCTTTTTGTGGTAAACATTAACGGGTTGGACTTTTAAAAAAATCGTTCATGGGATGTGGGTGCCGCTGGAGAGGCCAGCATTTATTGCCCATTTTTAATTGCCCTTGAGAAGGTGGTGGTGAGCCGCCTTCTTGAACCGTTGCATTTCGTGTGGTGATTGCTCTCCCACATTGCTGTTAGGTAGGGAGTTCCAGGATCTTGACCCAGCGACGGGGAAGTAACGGCGATATATTTCCAAGTCGGGATGGTGTGTGACTTAGAGGGGAACGTGCAGGTGGTGTTGTTCCCATGTGCCTGCTGACCTTATCCTTCCAGGTGGGAGAGGTCGCGGGTTTGGGAGGTGCTGTCGAAGAAGCCTTGGCGAGTTGTTGCAGTGCATCGTCTGGATGGTACACACTGCAGCCACAGTGTGTCTTTGGTGAAGGGAGTGGAATGTTTCGGGTGGTGGATGGGATGCCAATCAAGCGGGCTGCATTTTCCTGGATGGTGTCGAGCTGCTTGAGTGTTGTTGGAGCTGCACTCATCCAGCCAATTGGAGAGTATTCCATTGCACTCCTGACTTGTGCCTTGTCGATGGTGGTAAGGCTTAAACATAGGAAATTTGCGGATGACACAAAGATAGGCCATGTGCTTGATAGTGAGGTGGAAAGCTTTAGACTGCAGGAAGATATCAATGGACTGGTCAGATGGGCAGAAAATTGGCAAATGGAGTTCAATCCGGAGAAGTGTGAGATAATTCATTTGGGAGAGCAAACAAGGCAAGGGAATATACAATAAATGTGAGAATACTGAGAGGTGTGGAGGAAGTGCGGGACCTTGGAGTGCATGTCCACAGATCCGTGAAAGTAGCAGGACAGGTAGTTAAGGTAGTTAAGAAGGCATACGGAATTCTTACCTTTATTAGCCGAGGCAGAGTGTATAAAAGCATGGATATTGTGCTGGAACTGTATATAACACTAGTTCGGCCACAGCTTCAGTACTACGCACAGTCCTGGTCACCATATTACAGGAAGGATGTAATTGCACGAGAGAGGGTGCAGAGGAGAGTTACGGGGATGTTGCCAGCACTGGCAAATTTTAGCTATGATGACAGGTTGGATAGGCTGGGGTTGTTTTCCTCAGAACAGAGGAGACTGAGAGGTGATTTGATTGAGGTGTACAAGATTATGAAGTGCCTAGATAGAGTGGATAGGAAGGACCTATTTCCCTTCGTGGAGGGGTCAATAACCAGGGGTCATAGATTTAAAGTGATTGGTAGAAGGATTAGAGCGAAAATGAGGATTTTTTTCACCCAGAGGGTGATGGGGTTGTGGAATTCACTGCCTGAGAAGGTGGTGCAGGCAGAAACCCTCAACTCATTATAAACATACCTGGATGTGCATCTGAAGATCCGTGATCTGCAGGGCGACGGACCAAATGCGGGAAAGTGGGATTAGGCTGGGTAGCTCCTTTCTCAGCCGGCCCAGACACGATGGGCCCAATGGCCTCCTTCTGTGCCGTAAATTTTCTATGATTCTATGACATGGATTTAGGAAAGGGAAATCATGTTTGACAAACCTATTGGAGTTCTTTGAGGATGTAACTAGTAGCATAGATCAGGGGGAACCAGTGGATGAGGTGTATTTTGATTTTCAGAATGCTTTCGATAAGGTCCCACACAGGATGTTGGTCAACAAAGTTAGAGCACATGGAATTTGAGGTAATATACAGGTATGGGTTGAGAAATGTTCACAGACAGAAAACGGAGAGTTGGAATAAATGGGTCTTTCTCAGATTGGCAGAATGTGACTAGTGGTGGACCGCAGGGATTGGTGCTTGGGCTCCAGCTATTCACTGTCTATATCAATGATTTGGATGAGGGGACCAAATGTAATATTTCCAAGTTTGCTGATGACACAAAACTGGGTGGTAATGTGAGTTTGGAGGAGGATGCAAAGGGGCTTCAAGGGGACGTAGACAGGCTAAGTGAGTGGGCAAGAACATGGCAGATGGAATAGAATGTGGACAAATGTGAATTTACCCACTTTGTTCGGAAAACAGAAATGCAGGATGTTTTTAAATAGTGAGAGGTTGGGAAATGTTGATGTTCAAAGAGACCTGGGTGTCCTTGTACATGAGTTACTGAAAGCTAACATGCGGGTGCAGCAAGCAATTATGGAGGGAAATGGTATGTTGGCCTTTATTACAAGAGCATTTGAGCAGAAAAGTAAAGATGTCTTACTGCAATTATATAGGGCCTTGGTGGGACCGCACATGGAGTTTTGTGTAAAACTTTGGTCTCCGTACCTAAGAAAGGGTATACTTGCCATAGACGGAATGCAACGAAGGTTAACCAGACTGATTCCTGTGAAGGCGGGATTGTCGTATAGGAGATATTGGGTCGACTAGGCCTATATACACTAGAGTTCAGAAGAATGAGAGGTGATCTCATTGAAACTTACAAAATTGTTGCAGGGCTCGACAGGGTAGGTGCAAGCAGGATGTTTCCCCTGGCTGGGGAGTCTGGAACCAGGGGTCACAGTCTCAGAATAAGGGGTAAGCCATTTAGGACTGAGATGAGGAGAAATTTCTTCACTCAGAGAGTGGAATTCTCCACCAAAGAAGGCTGCAGAGGCAAAGTCACTGATTATATTTAAGAAGGGGATACATAGATTTCTTGACACAAAAGGCATCAAGGGGTATGGGGAGAAAGCGGGAATAGGATATTGAGATAGAAGATCAGCCATGATCGTATTGAAAGGCGGAGCAGGGCAAAGGGTCGAATGGCCCACTCCTGCTCCTATTTTCTATGTTTCTATGCAACATTCGGGTACTAATGTATTGAGTGTAACAATGTTTTGATCTCCAAACGTGAACGCCTTTTGGTGTTAGTTTTTAGTTTCGGTACAATGCTGAAGGATCTGTTCCTACTGCACTGTATCCAGAGTCAGGCTGGAATTAAAGAACGCATATCCACCTTTCATTGTACCGTGTGTGTTGAACTGCTCTCAATGAAGGAGAGACATTCTTTTAATTGGAAGAAGACTACTTTATTCTGCTTGCTATCAGTATTCACAAGTATTTGATAATATAAAAGACAGACACATTGGTTCACATTTACCCAGTAAATCATCAGAGAATCTGCACAGACCACGGATAGGGGCATTTACCCAGTAAATCATCAAGTTAATCAGCACAAACCAGGGACCCGGGCCTTTGCCCAGTAAACTATCAGAGAATCAGCATAGACCAGGGATTAGGGCCTTTGCCCAGTAAACTATCAGAGAATAAGCACAGACCAGGGATTAGGGCCTTTGCCCAGTTCACTATCAGAGAATCAGCACAGACCAGGGATCAGGGCCTTTGCCCAGTGAACTATCAGAGAATCAGCACAGACCAGGGATCAGGGCCTTTACCCAGTAAACTATCAGAGAATCAGCACAGACCTGGGATCAGGTCCTTTACCCAGTAAACTATCAGAGAATCAGCACAGACCTGGGATCAGGGCCTTTCCCCAGTAAACTATCAGAGAATCAGCACAGACCAGAGATCAGTGCCTTTACCCAGTAAACTATCAGAGAATCAGCACAGACCTGGGATCAGGGCCTTTACCCAGTAAACTATCAGAGAATCAGCAGAGACCTGGGATCAGGGCCTTTACCCAGTAAACTATCAGAGAATCAGCACAGACCTGGGATCAGGGCCTTTGCCCAGTAAACTATCAGAGAATCAGCACAGACCTGGGATCAGGGCCTTTACCCAGTAAACTATCAGAGAATCAGCATAGACCTGGGATCAGGGCCTTTGCCCAGTAAACTATCAGAGAATCAGCACAGACCAGGGATCAGGGCTTTTACCCAGTAAACTATCAGAGAATCAGCACAGACCTGGGATCAGGGCCTTTGCCCAGTAAACTATCAGAGAATCAGCACAGACCAGGGATCAGGGCTTTTACACAGTAAACTATCAGAGAATCAGCATAGACCAGGGACCCATTCAAATGTTAAATGAAAATCAATTGCAAATGCAGAAACGTATAGTCTTCAATAAACCAGCGTATTCGGGCATCGTAATATGAAGTAATCATTTCATTTATTTTCTTCTCATTAATAATTATTCCTTGATGTATTTAAGAGTGGTAACCTGGTGCAGTTTTATTAATGCAACAAAAAAGGGGTTTATCACCAAAATAAGCATTTTTAATAAGAATTTCCAGTCCTCCACCAGTGAGTAACCTGGTTTATAATGATTTTAAATAACTATATTGAACCATTTACTTGATTCATTGATGTAAACTGGTCAATATTTTAGCAAGTTAAATATTCTTTGATGTGAAGAATCTTCTAAAACTTGGCCACTAATGCCTGTGTGCCAATGAAAATGAGCACAATTTGAAGAGGTTCCTGACCCAGCGCAATCGGTGGAATCTCGCAATGCCGGTCTGGGGATCTGGTCAGTTCTGCGGGCAGAACCTGATCCCGGACAATTAATTCTTGAACCAGCGTAAAACATGGCTGAAAATAACAACGGAAGTGGTTTTGGGCGTAACTCATGGACGTTCAAAATTCCCCCGTTCTTTTGCCGTGGTTTGGCCGATTCCACCCGGAATGAACTGATATTACTGGTGTAAACAAACAGAAATTCGACCCCTTTATTTTACATTCTCCCTTTTAATCTACCCTAAAAACCCCTCTCTCGCACACTATCTTGCTCTCTCTGTCTGTATGTTTCATTCTCTCTTTCTGCTTGATTCTCTCTGTTTCATTCTCTGTCTCTCACTATCTCAATCTCTTTCTCTCTCATGCACCCTGCCTCCTTTTCATCCTATCTCTGCTTCTCTCTGTCTCTCTGTCTCATTCTCTCTCTCTCTCTCTCTCTCTCTCACCCTCTCTCGCTCTATTTCATTCTATCTTCTTCTGACAAGGTATCTTGAAGCAAAATTGTGAAGATTTCGAGCAAACTGATTTGAATATGATATTTTAATCCCATATTCATTTGTGGCACAGCTCAGGTCAATTCAACGCCATTGTCTATACAAGGGACACGTGTCTCCTGACTGATGTGTGTGTGTGTGTGTGTGTGTGTGTTTGTGTTTCAGTGTCACTGGTCCCATAACTTAACCAAGGGATCACGCTCGCAGCCTGTCTCCCCTTCCGCTATGCCTCCGTGTGTGTCAGTATCACTGGTCCCATAAAGTAACCCAGGGACCCATCTCACAGCCTATCTCCCCGCCGCCAAGTGTATCTGTGTCTCCTGGTCCCATAAAGTAACCCAGCGATCCCCCAAGAACCCTGTTTACCCCTCGCCATGTGTCACAGAGTCTCGTGGTCCAAAAACGTCACCCTGTCGTCTGTCTGTTTGTCTGTCTGTCTATCTCTGTCATTCCACCTCTCCATTTATGTAGAGCGCACCCATTCTGATCAGGCCCACAGTAGTGACTGTGATTGCCAGGTTTGCCCATTTACTGTGGGTCAAGGGCGGTCATTGTGTCGAAGTCGAGCCGATCTCTTTAATGCCAAAGTTATCAATGAAATAGATCAGAATCAGGTTAAAGATCGTTTCCGGGTTCGGTGCTGTTCGGAAAGCATGTACTTTCCATCCAGTGGGAAGTGTAGGGGACAGAATATGAAATGGGATTTAGTTCTAGTGCTTGAAACCCTTCAGCTCTTTCTACAATTTAACTAATTTAACAATTAGATTCAGTGGGTATTTCACCCCGTTCTTCAGCTCCTCTCTGAATTTATTCTGAGTGACGACATAAATACACGTGTTTGTGCAGGAACTGAGGAGCTGCAGCATTTGTGCTATGCGTTTTGTGATAAAAACAGGACCAGTGGTGTGGTAAGAATCAATGTTTGTGATTCGCCGATAGACATCAATTACAACCAGTTTCACCCATAACAATATAAAACTGCCCGATATACTGAAGAGTAAAATTATGGATTTCTTTCGGTTCTCCATCTCTGGATCCTTGTGATTCTCTCCATTGCTTCGGCCCCGGAGTCCCCTGCGGATTCGACTGGACACAAAAATACGTCTGATGGTCAGAACATTGAGCAGCAAAATCAGAAGGAACGGGACACAAGGGGTTAAAATGCGATGAAACATGTGATATGCGGCCCATGCGGTGGAAGCATCGAAGCTCGGTTTATTCACACAAAGCCAGGGAACATTATCAATTATAAATGCAGGTTCATATACAAAGTACCAGGGGAGACTCTCGAAAAAGCTCAGCACACTCACTGTTCCCAGAACCACAGCCGCCGTTTTCTCGGTGCAATATTTTGTTTTCAGCTTCTCACAACAAATGGCCACAAATCGATCAAAGGTGAAAGCGACTGTGAACCAGACAGAAACCTCGGTGGTTGCAAAAATCAGGAAAGTAATGAGTCTACACAATGGCGTAATGGACAGGAATGAACCTAGGAAATACATCCAACGAATCAACCTCAATATCACATCCGTGATAACGACCAGGAGATCGGCCGCCGCCATTCCCACCAGGTAGCGACTGATACATTTGGAGAGACCGCACTTTCCTCGGGACAGGATCACAATCGCCACCAAGTTAACTGTAAGAGAGAGAAAAGAAGCAGAGAAATTACTGATCGGACCTGGAGCCAAAGCAGCAGTTTGAGAGGATCTGGGGTCAAATTTTCAGCTTTGTTGCTCCACCAAAGGGTGAAAAGTGATTCATTGACCTGGGCATCGCTTTCCGGCAGAGAGATGTTTTTAAACACAATGATCAATAAATAATTGGGGAATCGCTACAGAAAGTGAATAAAGTGAGCACCGGATCCACTGGAAGGGCTGAGTGAGGGCGCATGCCGGTGGCGAAGTGGAAGGCTTTTCACCGAACGGGAATCAAGCGGATTAAAGCCGGATTTCGGCTCCAGATGGACGGGAAAGAGAGAGAAGGTCGGAAAGGTACGGGAACAGGTGCAGATGCAGCTGGTCTGTTTCTCTGTGTTAAGAGTGCCGTCAGGAGCTGGCAGCAAACGGAGAAAGGCAGCTGGAGACCAATTCAGTGAGTGAGATTGGGAGGAAGACAAGGAAATGGACATGTTGGAGCTGGAGGGGAGTCAGGAGCAGCTCGTTTATGAAAGCGGATCAACTGAAACAGCAGATGTGGAGACAGAGGATTCAATGCATTGGGAGGAGAGGCTGGGATTCACAGGGAGAGACTGCGGCAGGGGGTGAGAGGAAATCTAATTGATAGGTCCCAGTAACACAATCCAATTAATAAATTCAACCAATGATCTCTGTGGTTATTGGCGTCAATGATCAGCTCGTTGGGCATAAAATGTGTTAAATAAATTTACTTTGTTCATTCAATTAAAATTATGATAAAATTCATTAAATCATTCTCGTTCTTTATTGAATTAAGCTGACAAATAGCATTTTGAATACAATATCCTAATAATTAATAGCTGTCCAGAAATGACTGAGTCTATTCTTTAATTACATTTCAATTAAGTTTATTTATTCATTCAGTGAATAAGTAAAAGGAACATTCACATAAACAGACTGAGGACCTGATAGCGGTAAACACACCCAGCGAGACTACAATAAAACTCTCACAATCTGACAACATGCTATTGACACCTTCAAGTCACATTTCCTCTTCATAATTGTACTGGAAGTTTCAGCAGTTCATTCCGATAAATTGCACGCCTCGCTGCTGCTGCTCTCTCTCTCTCTCTCCGATTCAATCCTTACGTCCTGCAGCTGCATTCTGTTCACCAGCCCCGTGTTCCAAAGTTTCCATTCTCAATGTTAGTTCATTAAATGGTGAAGCCGCTGTGAATAGTTTTAATGTTTCTACACATCATCCAAGTCTCCATCTGTTTACCTGCACTGTTTACTTCCTCTATACGGCAAGGCATAAACCTCACAATAATTGAAATTCCTCTCCCGTAATTATAAAGGTAAGGAATTTTACAACACCAGGTTATAGTCCAACAAATTTATTTTAAAATCACAACCTTTCGGAGATTATCTCCTTCGTCAGGTGAGTGAGTGAATGAGAGGTTCTCAAATAGCATATCTTATATTAGGCTGGGACACGATCACACCAATCAAAGGTGTCGTTGGTGTTCAGGCAGGTTAGCCACGGAAAACCTTTGCCGAACCTGTCTGAACACCAACGACACCTTTGTTTGGTATGATGGTGTCCCAGCCTAATATAGGATATGCGATTTGGGAACCTCTCATTCACTCACTCACCTGACGAAGGAGATAATCGCCGAAAGCTTGCGATTTTAAAATAAAATTGTTGGAATATAACCTGGTGTTGCAAGATTCCTTACATTTGTCCACCCCAGTCCATCACTGGCATCTCCACATCGTAATTATAAATTACAGCGTGAGATGGCGGCATTCTACAATTAACAAAACGCCAACATCACCGCTGCTGCTCATAATCTACAGATACATAGAAGGACTCACGATTCCAACAGATAAAGTGCAAACTGATCCAACATAACCTCAAAACATTGTGGAGGGCGGACATTGCGCTTCCTCCTTCTAACACTGAGACCGTGAGCTGCCTCATTATCAATCACTGAAAACACATTGATGAAAAAATATTCGAGGACAGGTTATTTCCACAACATGAAACTTTTTTTGCTTCTGATGGTCTGATACCAGCTCTTAGCCCAGACACCAGATTCCCATACATTCAGTTCAGAGAACAGTTCAGTTACAATACCAGCGTTGGACATTCAAAGTACATTACAGATATAAAGCAATTGCTGCAAGACCGAACGTTTAGAAGTTCAGGACACACCATTATTCAACAATACATTCAGTACAATGAATAATCTGGTAATAATGCCAGTGTTGGATATGCCAAGTTAATTGCAGAAAAAATGCACCTGAGACAAGAGCAAAAGAGCAGAGACTTCGGACATACCATCAACTGATAGAACAGAACAAGCAGTTGTGTGAAAGACATGGGGAGAAATAAAATGCAAAGTACAGTAGCACAATTAATAGCGATTTACCCCATTAACAGCTGAGATAACGGCTTACCCAAAACTCCAACGGCTGCAAGAACAGGATAATAAATGCGTTCTATCTGACGAATGACGAGATTTCCCATTTCTGTGAGAAGCACTGACTTCCGATGGCCGATAATCTGTAGCTCCGGCTGACACTGTACTGATTCATTCCAATGACCCCTGATTTATACAGGATTAAATCTCCACTGACACGATGAGACCCCTGATCATTGTCATTAATTACAGTAACTTGAACAAACACATTACATCACCAGCTTTGACTCCAGTGTACAATAATGACGTGGATATAACAGAAACGCCTCAAAGTCCAGGACATTATCTTAATCGGACCTCTCTCAGGAATAAAGTTACGTGCTGTGCTCTGAAAGGACCGATCCAACAAGAATGAGCGGCTTCATTTGCAGTTTTCATATAATTGTATTGATCATGTTCACTCCTGCCGATTCATTTATCAATGTTACCGATTTCTCCGCAGTTTAACTGGGAAACTGCATTCTGTTCCTGCAGTTTCCCAGTTAAAATATGAATTTTGAGTCTCTGGCACGAGGACAGTTAAAGAAGTTTCAGGATTGAAGCCGAAAAATGAATGTGGGTGATATAAGGGGACGGACACTGAACGAGCTCCATTGTCTTTCCTCTCTCCACTGTTTTACTGCAGATATTTGTCCGACATTTTATTCATGGCTCCAGTAAAGTAGGCTCCGTGTAACTGAGCTGAACTAATGACCCGATATGACCTCCATCACAAAAGCCCCGTGCTTCCATCACCCGCCTTCATTCCTCCCTCAGCTCAATTCCATTGAAACCCTCATCCATGCCTCTACCCCTTCAGACTCCATTCCTCCATTTCATTCCTGGGCAGCAACCAATCCAAACCTTCCGAACCGCACCAGGTCCTGCTCGGTCTCAATGACCCTCACTGACTTCCAGTTCCTCATCTCCTAATTGCATTACATTTCAAATTCTATCTGTCTGTTTCAAATCCCTCCATGGTCGAATCCTCTGAATCCCGCCCCTCCACTGCCCACCCCTCACCTCTCCAAAGCTAAAATGATAGAATCACATAACATAGAAAGAGGCCATTCAGGCATTGTACCTGTGCGGCCTCTTTGAAAGAACTATCCAATTAGCCGCACTCCCCTGCTCTTGTCCCTTAAACCCACAGCAATTCCACCCGTGATCTCCTCATTCATCGATCATTGGCCTCTTTTGGTGGGACTACCCTCTCTTAGTTCCACTCACCTATCTGATCATAGCCAGGAGAAGCTTCTCTTCCCACCCTAACACCGTTATCTCTGATGTCTCTAAATGTTCAATCCTTGGCTCCCTCCTCTTCCTCATCTACATGCTGCCCTTTGGTGACATTGACGACAGACATGGACCAGCTTTCAGATGTACGCTAACAAAACCATCACCTCTATTGACCCTTCCAATGTGTTTGTGGTGTGAGTCCGACATCCTGTTTCAGATGAGCCACAACCTCCATTATATCCTCCTTCTGTGCTGTGTGATTCTATCATTTTATGTTTGGAGAGTTGGGGAGTGGAGGAAAGGGATGCAAAGGAATGGGCCAGGGGTGATTTGAACCAAAGAGAATTTCAAATTTAAGGCGATGGGGTACTGGGAGTCAGTAAGAGTCAGTGAGGTCGAGGAGGACCTGGTGCGGGTTGGAAGGTGGAGGATGGGTGGCCGGCAAGGAGTGAACTGGAGGAATGGATTCTGTGACTCGAGTTAAAAATTGGGATGTCATGATCTTTAGTCCTACATTCTCCACATCCTTGCCACGCATTCCATCTCCAACCCCTCTCTTTTTGATTGGTGAGTCCCTCACCAATCACCAAAGCCCTTACTGACTTGCATTGGATTCCCGTCTCCTTAGCCTATAGTTTACTTTTATTATTTCTTAAAATTAAATGCATCATGACCTCACCCTTTCAAATCTTTGTAACCTCCTTCACCCCTACAGCCCCTCCCAAACACTCTGCTCTTCCACCTCTGGTCGTTAGTGCGTCTGCAGTCCCTTTGCCCTACTTTGGCAGTCGTGCCTTCAGCTATATCCACGGCGGAGAATGCCGTCCCTAACTCCCTCCATTTCTTATCCTCCTTTCAGCTGTCAAACGTGGGTCAGTGATAGCTGTCTCCCCTCTGAGTCATAAGGTTGTGATTTCGAGTCAGAGTTCAGAAACTTGAGCACGAAATCCAGGCTGACACTGCAGTGCATAACTGAGGGAGCGCAACACTGCAGGAAGGTCAGTACTGATGGAGCGCTGTTCTGTCGAAGATTCAATACTGAGGTGGTGCTGTATCTAGGAGGGTCAGTATTGATGGAGCGCTGCTCTGTTGCAGTGTCAGTACTGACGGAACTCTGTTCTGTCCGAGGGTCAGAACTGAAGGAGTGCTGTACTGTGGGAAGGTCAGTATTGAGGGAGTGCTGTACTGTTAGAGGATCAGTACTGCGGGAGTGCTGAACTGTCAGAGAGTCAGAACTGAGGGAATGCTGTACTGTCAGAGGTTCAGTACTGCGGGAGTGCTGAAATGTCAGAGGGTTAGGTCTGAGGGAGCGCTGTACTGTGGTGGGGTCAGTACTGAGGAAGCGCTGTTCTGTCAGGCGGCCAGTACTGAGGGAGTGCTGCACTGTCAGAGGGTCAGTACTGAGGGAATGCTGTACTATAGGAGGGTCAGTACTGAGGGAGCGCAACATGTTTGGAGGGACAGTGCTGAGTGAGTGCTGCACTATTGAAGGTTCACTGCTGAGGTATTGCTGTACTGTCGGAGGTTCAATAATGAGGGAGCGCTCTTTTGCAGAAAGGTCGGTACTGAGGGACTGCTGTACTGTCAGAGGTGCCAACTTTCAGAGGAAAAGTTAAACCGAGGGGCCATCTGCCTCTTCAGGCAGATGTAATATAAATACAGTGGCTGCAAGAGCAGGTCAGAGGCTGGGTATTCAGCGGCGAGTGACTCAACTCCTGACTCCCAAAATCATTTCCACCATCGACAAGGCACAAGTCAGGAGTGTGATGGAATACTTTCCACTTGCCTTGATGAGTGCAGCTCCAACAACACTCAAGAAGCTCGACACCATCCAGGACAAAGCAGCTCGCTTGATTGGCACCCTATCCGCCACTCTAAATATTTACTCCCTTCACCACCGACGCACCGTGGCTGCAGTGTGTACCATCCACAGGATGCACTGCAGCAACTCGCCAAGGCTTCTTCGACAGCACCTCGCAAACTCGCGACCTCTACCACCTAGAAGGATAAGGGCAGCAGGCACATGGGAACAACAGCACCTGCACGTTCTCCTCCAAGTCACACACCAATCCGGCTTGGAAATATATCGCCGTTCCTTCATCGTCGCTGGGTCAAAATCCTGGAACTCCCTTCCAACAGCACTGTGGGAGAACCTTCACCACACGGACTGAAGCGGTTCAAGATGGCGGCTCACCTCCACCTTCTCAAGGGCAATTATGGATGGGCAATAAATGCTGGCCTTGCAAACGCCGCCCACATCCTATGAATGAATAAAACAAAATCTAAAGACATCGCAATGAAATCGGTTTGTACAACTGTGAGGCAGTCTTTAGGGAGCCTTCTTTTTAAGGTGAGACCAGTTACAGTCAGTAGGATGAAGGTATTTCAGGTTTTTCTCTTTTTTCTCTTTTGTTGTATCCCTTTGCCTGCTCTCTGAGGCTGATGACCAGGGGACAGGCTTTGAGCGGCCCTTCAGTTACATTATGCGATCAGTGATACTGAGAACGCACATTCAACAATCATGTGCTTACCCATTTGTGTCACTTTTTTTCCATCAAATCAAACACTCCGAGGTATAAACAGAGAATATCCGTGAGTATCCACTGTGTATTGTAAATGATTGCAGCGGGCACAGAGTTAGCAACTTGAAAGTTTGGTAAGTGCGGTAATTTAAGGATTAATCTCTTTTAAAATCTATTTTTAATTGCAATTAACTTTTAAGTAAGATCAACTATTTAAGTTCAATTTTAAACTTTAAATTTGTAAACTTCTGTCAAGCTTCAGCACAGACAAAGAGGCAAGCTCTCCACCTGGACAGCTGCTGTAGTTTGTTCATTGGTTAGCTTGATTAAACTGGTTCTTAAAACAATAGCACAAGAGGGCTGACTCATCTGAGTCACAATCAGTCGGAATACAGGGGCCTGTGACCGCAACCGGCACTGAGTGGAGCGGGCACGGAGTGAGCAACTTGAGAGTTTGGGAAGTGTGGGAGTTCGGTGAAGTTGGGGAAGGAGGTGCTCCTTTGCCTTGCTTTTCCTAACTTTTTCCGCAGAGCGGCGGCGAACCTGAGCAGCAGCAGATCTGCAACAAGAGAAAACGGCAGTGTGACGTCAGGTGAGGCAGGTAAATGATTGGCAGTGACTGTGTGCTAAGTTTTAGGTTAACAGATAGCATATAACTAAATTTTATAAACTGAACTTAACTTAATTAATCTAATAAATTAAACGAAGAAAATAATTTGATTAACACTGAATTAATACAATAAATAAATTCATTAATGGGAGAACAGGAGATGTGTTGCTGCTGCAATATGTGGGAGCTTATGGACATTCTTGTCCAGGGCGACGACATCTGCAGCAAGTGTCTGAGGCTCGAAGAACTTTAGCTCTGAGTTCAGGAGCTGGAGGCAGAGCTGAAGACATTGCGAAACATCAGGGAGGGAGAAAGCTGCCTGGAACTTTTGCTCAGGAGGAAGCCACATCTCTTCGAGTAAATACTTTAGAATTGTCACGTGGTCAGGTACGGGGATCCAGGAGGTAGTATTGAAGGAGCCTCAGTCCTTACACTTGTTCAATAGATTTGAGGTTCTTGCAACCCTTGTGGACAAGTGCGGGGACTGCGGGAAGGACGAGCAAACTTACCATGGCACCGTGGGACAGAAGTAGTTCAAGTCAGGGCAGTATAAAGGAAGGGGGTAGTAGAAATCGACTGTATCTTTAAGGGCATAGACACTGTTCTCTGCAGTCAGCAGCGAGAGTCCCGAAGGCTGTGTTGCCTACCCGGTGCCGGGATTAAGGACATCTCCTCCGGGCTGACGAAGAACTTGGAGTGGGAGGTGGAGGACCCAGTTATAGGGGTCCACGTAGGTACCAACGACATAAGTTGGACTAAGAAAAGCGTTCTGCTGAGAGAGTTTGAGCAGCTCGGCGATAAATTAAAAAGCAGAAACACAAAGGTAATAATTTCTGGATTATTACCTGAGCCACGAGCAAATTTGCACAGGGTAAGTAAGATCAGAGAGATGAATGCGTGGCTCAAAGATTGGTGTGAGAGAATTGGGTTTCTATTCGTGGGGCACTGGCACCAGTAGTGGTGAAAGAGAGAGCTGTTCCGTTGGGACCTGCTTCACCTGAACCATGCTGGGACCAGAGTTCCAGCGAATCGAGTAACTAGGAAGGTAGATCGGGCTTTAATCTAAACAAGGCGAGGTGGGGGCGGGAGGGGGGAAGATCCCGATGGAGAGAAATCTGGAATGCCAAGGAGGAAAGACGAGGAAGCGGTACAGGAAAGTGATTGGGGTAAGGATAACCAGATAGTGTGAGGAAGAGACAGAGCTTAGAAACAAAAGAGTGCACTAACAAATAGGGTCCGCGTAAGAAAAAATGGGAATAAGACAAATAGGGCCATCGTACAAAAAAATGGTAAGATGTTTAAAATGTAAAAAAGCAAATCTAAAGGCACGCTATCTGTATGAACGAAGCATTCGTAATAAGGTAGACGAAATAATAGACGGATATGATATAATTCCGATTACGGAGACATGGCTGCAGTATGACCAAGGCTAGGAGCTGGTTATCCAAGGGTATTCGATGTTTAGAAAGTACAGGCAAAAGGGAAAAGGAGGTGGGTGGCGTTGTTAGTAAAGGATGAAATCAGAGCAAAAGTGAGAAAGGATATTTGCTTAAAAAACCAAGATGCAGAATCAGTCTGGGTGGAGTTAAGAAGCATCAAGGGGCAGAAAACACTGGTGGGAGTTGTCTATAGACCTCCACACAGAAGTGGTAATATACGGGACGGCATTAAACAGGAAACTAGAGATGCATGTAACAAGGGCACAACAGTAATCATGGGTGACTTTAATCTAGGTATAGACTGGCCAAACCAAATTAGCACTAATAGTGTGGATGATGAATTCCTGGACTGTGTACGAGATGTTTTTTTAGACCAGTACATTGATGAGCCAAACAGGGAAAAGGTTACCTGATTGCGTATTGTGCAATGAGAAAGAGTTACTTAATAACCTTGTGCGGGGTCCTTTAAGGAAGAGTGACCATAACATGATAGAATTCTTCATTAGGATGGAAAGTGAAGTAGTCCAATCCGAAACTAGGGTCCTAAATCTAAACAAAGGATACTGCGAAGGTAAGAGGATGAGTTGGCTGTGATAGATTGGGAAGCTTCATTAAAAGGCATGACGGTGGATAGGCAATGGCTAACATTTAAGGAACGAATGCATGAATTGATACAATTATACATTCCTTTCTGGTCCAAAAACACAAAAGGAAAAGCGGCCGAACCATGGCTAACAAAAGAAATTAATGTAAGGAGTCGCACAACACCACGTTATAGTCCAACAGCTTTATTTGAAATCACAAGCTTTCGGAGCTTTGCTGCTTCGTCACTTCACCTGACGAAGGAGCAAAGCTCCGAAAGCTTGTGATTTCAAATAAAGTTGTTGGACTGTAACCTGGTGTTGTGCGACTCCTTACATTTGTCCACCCCAGTCCATCACCGGCATCTCCACATCAAATGAAATTTAGGATAGTATTAGATCCAAAGAGGAGTCATATAAAATAGCGAGAAAAATTTGCAAGCCTGAAGATTGGGAGCAGTTTTGAATTCAGCAAAAAAAAGGACCAAGAGATTGATTAAGAGGGAAAAAATAGAATATGAGAGTAAACTTGCAACGAACATAAAAGTGGACTGTAAAAGCTTGTACACGTATGTAAAAAGAAAAAGATTAAACAAATATTTTGGTTCTGTCTTCACGGAAGAGGACACAAATAACTTCCCAGAAATGTTAGGGAACCAAGGGACGAGTGAGAAGGAGGAATTAACGGAAATTAGAAGTAGTGAAAAAACAGTGCTGGAAAAATTAATGGGACTGAAAGTTGATAAATCCCCAGGTCCTGATAATCTGAATCGCAGAGTACTAAACGAGGTAGCCGTGGAAATAATGGATGCATTGGGTGTCATCTTCCAAAATTTTACAGATTGTGGAACAGTTCCTGCAGATTGGAGGGTGGCAAATGTAACACCACTATTTAAAAAGGGAGACAATTGTAAACAATTTTACAACACCAAGTTATAGTCCAGCAATTTTATTTTAAATTCACAAGCTTTCGGAGGCTTCCCCCTTCCTCAGGTGAACGATGTGAAATGAAGTCCTCGAAATGAAATCGCATTTATAATTCACAGAACAATGCTTGGTGAGTACAGACAGTTTTTTCAACTGCCCGTTGCCAAGGCAATCAGTGTGCAGACAGACAGGTGTTACCTGCCAGGTCTCACAGAATATACAAATCACCAAAAAAAAAACCAACAAACAAAAAAAAACAGAGATAGAGAGGTAGAAACATAGAAAAGACAGCAACTGACCCGTTATATTAAAAACAGATAACATTTGTTCGCTGGTGGGGTAACGTGTAGCGTGACATGAACCCAAGATCCCGGTTGAGGCCGTCCTCATGGGTGCGGAACTTGGCTATCAATTTCTGCTCGACGATTTTGCGTTGTCGTGTGTCTCGAAGGCCGCCTTGGAGTACGCTTCCCCGAAGGTCGGTGGATGAATGTCCACGACTGCTGAAGTGTTCCCCGACTGGGAGAGAACCCTCCTGTTTGGCGATTGTTGCGCGGTGTCCGTTCATCCGTTGTCGCAGCGTCTGCATGGTCTCGCCAATGTACCATGCTCTGGGGCATCCTTTCCTGCAACGTATGAGGTAGACAACGTTGGCCGAGTCACAGGAGTATGAACCATGCACCTGGTGGGTGGTGTCCTCTCGTGTGATGGTGGTATCTCTGTCGATGATCTGGCATGTCTTGCAGAGGTTACCGTGGCAGGGTTGTGTGGTGTCGTGGACGCTGTTCTCCTGAAAGCTGGGTAATTTGCTGCGAACGATGGTCTGTTTGAGGTTGGGTGGCTGTTTAAAGGCGAGTAGTGGAGGTGTGGGGATGGCCATAGCCAGGTGTTCGTCATCATTCATGACATGTTGAAGGCTGCGGAGAACATGGCGTAGTTTCTCCGCTCCGGGGAAGTACTGGACGACAAAGGGTACTCTGTTGGTTGCATCCCGTGTTAGTCTCCTGAGGAGGTCTATGCGATTTTTTGCTGTGGCCCGTCGGAACTGTCGATCGATGAGTCGAGCGTCATATCCCGTTCTTACTAGGGCGTCTTTCAGCGTCTGTAGGTGTCCATCGCGTTCCTCCTCGTCTGAGCAGACCCTGTGTATTCGCAGGGCCTGTCCATAGGGGATGGCCTCTTTGACGTGGTTAGGGTGGAAGCTGGAAAAGTGGAGCATCATGAGGTTGTCCGTGGGCTTGCGGTAGAGTGAGGTGCTGAGGTGCCCGTCTTTGATGGAGATTCGTGTGTCCAAGAAAGAAACTGATTCTGAGGAGTAGTCCATGGTGAGCTTGATGGTGGGATGGAACTTGTTGATGTTATCGTGTAGTCTCTTTAGTGATTCCTTGCCGTGGGTCCATAGAAAGAAAATATCGTCGATGTATCTGGTGTATAGTGTTGGTTGGAGGTCTTGTGCAGTGAAGAAGTCCTGCTCGAACTTGTGCATGAAAATGTTGGCGTATTGGGGTGCGAATTTGGTCCCCATGGCTCTTCCGTGTGTTTGGGTAAAGAACTGGTTATCGAAGGTGAAGACATTGTGATCCAGGATGAAACGGATGAGTTGTAGGATGGCGTCTGGAGATTGGCTGTTGTTGGTGTTGAGTATTGATGCTGTCGCAGCGATGCCGTCATCGTGGGGGATACTGGTGTATAGTGCCGAGACGTCCATCGTGGTGAGAAGTGTTCCTGGTTCAACTGGTCCGTGGGTACTGAGTTTTTGTAGGAAGTCTGTAGTGTCGCGACAGAAGCTGGGGGTTCCCTGTACGATGGGTTTCAGGATGCCCTCGATGTATCCAGAGAGGTTCTCACACAGGGTTCCGTTGCCTGATACGATAGGACGTCCGGGTGTGTTGGCTTTGTGTATCTTTGGGAGGCAGTAGAAGTCTCCCACGCGGGGAGTACGTGGGATGAGAGTGCGTAGGATGTTTTGAAGGTCTGGATGGAAGGTCTTGATCAGTTTGTTGAGCTGGTGGGTGTGTTCTTTGGTCGGATCTGCGGGTAACCGTCTGTAGTGTTCCTGGTTGTCCAGTTGTCGGTATGCTTCTTTGCAATAGTCCGTTCTGTTCTGTATGACAATGGCTCCTCCTTTGTCCGCTGGTTTGATGACGATGTTGCGGTTGGTCTTGAGAGCGTTGATGGCGTTGCGTTGTGCTCGGGTGACATTCTGGACTGTCTTCTGAGTGCGGCTGATGAATCTGGCATTGACGCATTTCCTGATAGCTTGAGCATACATGTCAAGCTGAGGGCAGCGACCCTCCGGAGGAGTCCAGTTTGACTCTTTCCTCTTCGGTTGCTGTACCGCGGATCCCTCTGTCTGCTGTTCCGGATCGTCGATTGTCTCATTGGGTTCGCTGCTGAAATCTTGGGGTTTGTGGTAGAATTCCCGGAGCCTCATTCTCCTGATGAATTCCTCTGTGTCCGCCGCGAGACTAGTGGGGTCCATTTTGGTAGTGGGGCAGAAATTGAGCCCTCGGCTGAGAACTTCGATTTCGTCTGGTTGAAGGGTGTGGTCGGACAAATTGACAATAGACTTCCCTGTGGTTGCAACCGTGGTACCAGGGGAAGCTTGGTCGATGCTGGTGGTGATGCCGAGTTTCTGAAGCTTCCTGCTCTTGGTTTTCATGTAGGCAGCGTAGTTCCGTTGCCTCGTCTGTTTGGCGGTATAACGTAGCTGGTCTGCTGTGTCCTAAGTACAGGTTGAGAGTATGGACTCTATCTTGGTTTCGAGGTTGTGGCGTCTGCTGTAGAGTTGGTGTATGAGATGGTTGCGGAGTGTGCGAGAGGTACGGCGGCAGAGTCTCTCAGCGTAATCTGAGTTGTATGTGGACCTGAGTGGGTTCGTGATCTGGAGTCCTTTCGGGATCTTGTCTGCTTTCTTGCAGCCTCCCAAAGATACACAAAGCCAACACACCCGGACGTCCTATCGTATCAGGCAACGGAACCCTGTGTGAGAACCTCTCTGGATACATCGAGGGCATCCTGAAACCCATCGTACAGGGAACCCCCAGCTTCTGTCGCGACACTACAGACTTCCTACAAAAACTCAGTACCCACGGACCAGTTGAACCAGGAACACTTCTCACCACGATGGACGTCTCGGCACTCTACACCAGTATCCCCCACGATGACGGCATCGCTGCGACAGCATCAATACTCAACACCAACAACAGCCAATCTCCAGACGCCATCCTACAACTCATCCGCTTCATCCTGGATCACAATGTCTTCACCTTCGATAACCAGTTCTTTACCCAAACACACGGAAGAGCCATGGGGACCAAATTCGCACCCCAATACGCCAACATTTTCATGCACAAGTTCGAGCAGGACTTCTTCACTGCACAAGACCTCCAACCAACACTATACACCAGATACATCGACGACATTTTCTTTCTATGGACCCACGGCAAGGAATCACTAAAGAGACTACACGATAACATCAACAAGTTCCATCCCACCATCAAGCTCACCATGGACTACTCCTCAGAATCAGTTTCTTTCTTGGACACACGAATCTCCATCAAAGACGGGCACCTCAGCACCTCACTCTACCGCAAGCCCACGGACAACCTCATGATGCTCCACTTTTCCAGCTTCCCCCCTAACCACGTCAAAGAGGCCATCCCCTATGGACAGGCCCTGCGAATACACAGGGTCTGCTCAGACGAGGAGGAACGCGATGGACACCTACAGACGCTGAAAGACGCCCTAGTAAGAACGGGATATGACGCTCGACTCATCGATCGACAGTTCCGACGGGCCACAGCGAAAAATCGCATAGACCTCCTCAGGAGACTAACACGGGATGCAACCAACAGAGTACCCTTTGTCGTCCAGTACTTCCCCGGAGCGGAGAAACTACGCCATGTTCTCCGCAGCCTTCAACATGTCATCAATGAGGACAATCACCTCGCCATGGCCATCCCCACACCTCCACTACTCGCCTTTAAACAGCCACCCAACCTCAAACAGACCATCGTTCGCAGCAAATTACCCAGCTTTCAGGAGAACAGCGTCCACGACGCCACACAACCCTGCACGGTAACCTCTGCAAGACATGCCAGATCATCGACACAGATACCACCATCACACGAGAGGACACCACCCACCAGGTGCATGGTTCATACTCCTGTGACTCAGCCAACGTTGTCTACCTCATACGTTGCAGGAAAGGATGCCCCAGAGCATGGTACATTGGCGAGACCATGCAGACGCTGCGAAAACGGATGAACGGACACCGCGCAACAATCGCCAAACAGGAGGGTTCCCTCCCAGTCGGGGAACACTTCAGCAGTCATGGACATTCATCCACCGACCTTCGGGTAAGCGTTCTCCAAGGCGGCCTTCGAGACACACGACAACGCAAAATCGTCGAGCAGAAATTGATAGCCAAGTTCCGCACCCATGAGGACGGCCTCAACCGGGATCTTGGGTTCATGTCACGCTACACGTAACCCCACCAGCGAACAAATGTTATCTGTTTTTAATATAACGGGTCAGTTGCTGTCTTTTCTATGTTTCTACCTCTCTATCTCTGTTTTTTTTTTGTTTGTTGGTTTTTTTTTTGGTGATTTGTATATTCTGTGAGACCTGGCAGGTAACACCTGTCTGTCTGCACACTGATTGCCTTGGCAACGGGCAGTTGAAAAAACTGTCTGCACTCACCAAGCATTGTTCTGTGAATTATAAATGCGATTTCATTTCGAGGACTTCATTTCACATCGTTCACCTGAGGAAGGGGGAAGCCTCCGAAAGCTTGTGAATTTAAAATAAAATTGCTGGACTATAACTTGGTGTTGTAAAATTGTTTACAATTGTCAACCCCAGTCCATCACCGGCATCTCCACATCATAAAAAGGGAGAGAGAGAGAAAACAGGGAACAACAGACTCGATGAGCCTAACATCAGTAGTGGGGAAAATGCTAGAGTCTATTATAAAGAATGTGATAACGGGACACTTCGAAAATATCAAAGGTATTAGACAAAGACAACATGAATTTATGAAAGTGAAATCACGTTTGACAAACCGACTGGAGTTTTTTGAGGATGTAACTGGTAGAATAGATAAAGGAGAACCAGTGGATGTGGTTTATTTGGATTTTCAGAAGGCCTTTGATCAAGTCCCACATAAGAGGTTAGTGTGCAAAATTAAACCACATAGGATTGGTGGAAATCTACTTGCATGGATTGAAAATTGGATAACAGACAGGAAACAGAGAGTAACAATAAATGGGACTTTTTCGTGGTGGCAAGCGGTGAATGGTGGGGTACCGCAGGGATCAGTGGTTGGGCCCCAGGTATTCACAATATTTATCAATCATTTGGATAATGGAACCAAATGTTATATTTCCAAGTTTGCTGACGACACAAAACTAGGTGGGATTGTGAGTGGTGAGCAGGATTCAAAGAGCATTCAAGGCGATTTAGACAAGTTGAGTGAGTGGGCAAATACATGGCCGATGCAGCATAATGTGGATAAATGTGAAGTTATCCACTTCGGAAGGAAAAACAGAAAGGCAGAATATTATTTAAATGGAGATAGATTGGAAAATGTGGATGTACAAAGGGGCCTGGGCGTCCTTGTACACCAGTCACTGAAAGCAAACATGCCGGTGCAACAAGCGGTTCGGAAAGCAAATGGTATGATGGCCTTTATTTCGTGAGGATTTGAGTAGAGGAGCAAGGATGTCTTGCTGCAGTTATGCAGGGCATTGGTTAGACCACGCCTAAAGTATTGTGTGCAGTTTTGGTCTCGTTACCTAAGAAAGGATATGCTTGCGATAGAGGAAGTGCAGCCAAGGGTCATCAGATTGTTTCCTGGGATTGCAGGATTGTCGTATGAAGAGAAAATGGGTCGACTAAGCCTGTATTCTCTAGAGTTTAGAAGCATGAGAGGGAATTTCATTGAAACGCATATAATTCTGACAGGGCGAGACAGACTGGATGCAGAGAGGATGTTTCCCCTGGTTGTGGGGTCTAGAGCGAGGGGTCACAATTTCAGGATAGCGGGAATGACATTTAGGACTGAGATGAGGATAAATTTCTTCACTCAGAGGTTGGTGAACCTTTGGAATTCTCCACCACAGAATGCTGTGGAGTCCAAGTCACTGAATATATTTAAGAAGGAGCTAGTTAGATTTCTGGGCACAAAAGGCATCAAGTGATGCGTGGAGAGAGCGGGAATATGGTTTTCCTTTATTCGTTCATGTGATGTGGGCGTCGCTGGCGAGGCCAGCATTTATTGCTAATCCCTAATTGCACTTGAGAAAGTGGTGGTGAGCTGCCTTCTTGAACCGCTGCAGTGCGTATGGTGAAGGTTCTCCTGTTAGGAAGGGAGTTCCAGGATTTTGACCCAGCGACGATGAAGGAACGGCGATATATTTCCAAGTCGGGATGGTGTGTGACTTGGAGGGGAACGTGCAGGTGGTGTTGTTCCCATGTGCCTGCTGCCCTTGTCCTTCTAGGTGGTAGAGGTCGATGGTTTGTGAGGTGCTGTCAAAGAAGCCTTGGCGAGTTGGTGCAGTGCATCCTGTGGAGGGCACACACTGCAGCCACAGTGCACCGGTGGTGAAGGGAATGAATGTTTAGGGTGGTGGATGGCGCTCCAATCAAGCGGGCCGCTTTGTCCTGGATGATGTCGAGCTTCTTGAGTGTTGTTGGAGCTTCATTCACCCAGGCAATTTGCAGTATTCCATCACACTCCTGACTTGTTCCTTGTAGATGGTGGAAAGCATTTGTGGAGTCATGAGTTGAGTCACTCGCCGCAGAATGCCCAGCTTCTGACCTGCTCTTATAGCCACTGTATTTATCTGGCTGATCCAATTAAGTTTCTGGTCATTGGTGATAACAGGATGTTGATGGTGCGGGATTCGGCGATGGTAATGCCATTGAATGTCATGGGGAAGTGGTTGGACTTTCTCTTGTTGGAGATGGTCATTGCCTGGCACTTGTCTGGTAGGAATGTTACTTACCACTTATCATCCCAAACCTAGATGTTGTCTAGGTCTTTCTGCATGTGGGCACGGACTGCTTCATTATCCGATGGGTTGCGAATGGATCTGAACACTGCAATCATCAGCGAACATCACGGTTTTTGAACGCATGATGCAGGGAAGTTCATTGATGAAGCAGCTGAAGTTGACTGGGCCCAGGACACTGCCTTGAGGAACTCTTGCAGCAGTGTCCAGGGGCTTACATGATTGGCCTCCAACAACCACTACCATCTTCCTTTGTGCTAGGAATGACTCCAGCCATTGGAGAGTTTCCCCCCTGATACCCATTGACTTCAATTTTACTCGTGCTCCTTAGTGCCACACAAGGGCAAATGCTGCCTTAATGTCAAGGACAGTCATCTCACCTCTGCAATTCAGCCCGTTTGTCAATGATTTGACCAAGGATGTAATGAGGTCTGCAGCTGAGTGGTCCTGGCGGAACCCAAACTGACCATCGGTGAGCAGGTTATTGGTGAGTAAGTGCCGCTTGATAGCACTGTCGACGAAACCTTCCATCACTTTGCTGATGATTGAGAGAAGACTGATGGGGCAGTAATTGGCCGGATTGGATTTGTCCTGCTTTTTGTGGACAGGAAATACCTGGGCAATTTTCCACATTGTCGGGTAGATCCCAGTGTTGTAGCTGTACTGAAACAGTTTGCCTCGAGGCGCGGCTCGTTCTGAAGCACAAGTCTTCAGCACTACTGCCGGGATGTTGTAAGGGCCCATAGCCTTTGCTGTATCCAGTGCACTCACCATTTTCTTGTTATCGCGTAGAGTAATTCGAATTGGCTGAACAGTGGCTTCTGTGATGGTACGGATATCGGGAGGAGGCCGAGATGGATCATCCAATCGGCACTCCTGGCTGAAGATGGTTGCAAACGCTTCAGCCTTGTCTTTTGCACTCACGTGCGGGACTCCGCCGTCATTGAGGATGTGGATGTTTACAGAGCCTCGTCCTCCCGTTAGTTGTTTAATTGTCCACCACCATTCACGACTGGATGTGGCAGGGCTGCAGACCTTTGATCTGATCCGTTGTTTCTGGAATCGCTTAGCTCTGTCTATCGCATTTTGATTCCGCTGTTCAGCGTGCATGCAGTCCTGTGTTGTAGCTTCACCTGGTTGGCTCCTCATTTTTAGGTACGCCTGGTGCTGCTTCTGGCATGCTCTTTTACACGCCTCAATGAACCAGGGTTGTTCTCCAGGGTTGTTGGTAATGGTAGAGTGAGGAATATGCCTG
The DNA here is from genome assembly GCF_035084215.1 of Heptranchias perlo. Lineage (NCBI taxonomy): Eukaryota > Metazoa > Chordata > Chondrichthyes > Hexanchiformes > Hexanchidae > Heptranchias > Heptranchias perlo. The sequence goes on along the minus strand of NW_027139442.1, from coordinate 2,749,637 downwards.
GCCATGAGGTTACAGATTGTGCTGGAATACAATTTTGCTGCTGCTGATGGCCCACAGCGCATCATGGATGCCCAGTTTTGAGCTGTTAGATCTGTTCTGAATCTATCCCATTCAGCAAGGTAGTAGTGCCACACAACAAATTGGATGTTGTCCTTAATGGCAAGACGGGATTTCGTCTCCACGAGGACTGTGCGGTGATCACTCCTGCCAATACTGTCATGGAAAGATGCATCTGCGTCAGGTAGATTGGTGAGGACGAGGTCAAGTAGGTTTTTCCCTCTTATTGTTTCGCTCACCACCTGCCGCAGGCCCAGTCTGGCAGCTATGTCCCTTAGGACTCGGCCAGCAGTGGTGCTACCGAACCACTCTTGGTGATGGGCATCGAAGTCCCCCACCCAGACTACCGTCTGTGCCCTTGCTACGCTCCGTGCTTCCTCCAAGTGGTGGTTAACATGGAGGAGGACTGATTCCTCAGCTGAGGGAGGGCGGTAGGTGGTAATCAGCAGCAGGTTTCCTTGCCCATGTTTGATCTGATGCCATGAGATTTCATGGGGTCCGGAGTCAATGTTGATGACTCCCAGGGCCACTCCACCGAATGTCTATCACTGTACCGCCACCTCTGGGCGACCTGTCCTGCCGGTGGGACAGGATATATCCAGGGATAGTGATGAAAGATTTTGGGACGTTGGCTGAAAGTTAAGATTGTGTGAGTATGGCTGTGTCAGGCTGTTGCTTGACTAATCTGTGGGACAACTCTCCCAATTTTAGCACAACTCCCCAGATGTTATTGAGGACGACTTTGCATGGTCGACTGTGCTTGTTTTGCCTTTGTCGTGTCCGGTGCCCAGTGGGCCCATGCCGGGTGGTCCGTCCGGTTATATTCTTTTTTTTTAACGAGATTGTACAACTGAGTGGCTTGCTCGACCATTTCAGAGGGCAATTAAGAATCAACCACATTGCGATGGGTCTCGAGTCACATATGGGCAAGACTGGGTCAGGACGGCAGGTTTCCTTCCCCAAAGGACATTCGTGAACCAGAAGGGTTTTGACGGCCATCCAGTGGTTTCGTGCCCACCATTACTGATACTAGTTATTTTATTTCTAGATTTTATTTAATTGAATTTAAATTCCCCAGCTGCCGTGGCGGGATTTGAACTCATGACTACGGATTATTAGTCCAGGCCATAGTATTGAGATCGAGGATCAGCCACGATCTTATTGAATGGCAGAGCGGACTGGAAGGGCCGAATCGCCTACTCCTGCTCCTATTTTCTATGTTTCTATGCTTCTATGTCTCAGTGTCAGCTGGTGTACATGAACAGTCGACAGTGGGTAAAAGCGAATGATTCAGTCCTGCAAGGTACTGTAAATCTCATCTGTGTCTCAGTGTCAGCTCCGGTACTGGAGCTGTGCACATCGGGTAAAAGGGAACTATTTACTCCTGTCTGGTAATGTACGACCCGTATGTGTCTACCGGAGAGGTTACAAAGGCGTGTCTGAGGATTTCAGTGTAAGATGGGGAGGGCAGGATGGGCATTAATCCGGACACGAAAGAAGGTGGTCTTTGCGATGGAGAGGAGAGTGTTTCAGAAGCTCAGCTCGGGGTTGAATCGGACATCGAAGTTATGAACAGTCAGGATTAGCCTCAGACAAAAGCCCGGGATGGGATTGCAATCACTGCAAGGATGTGGAGATTGTGAGACCAAAGATCATGACTTTCGAATTGTAACTGGAGGAAATTATGTCTAATTAAAAACAGGATGTCGGTCTGACAACATAAAGACATTGGAAGGGTCAAGAGAGGCGTTGGTTTTGTCAACATGCAGCTGAAAGCTGGTCCATCTCTGCGGACAATGTCACCAAAGGGCAGCATGTGGATGAGGAAGAGGAGGGAGCAAAGCATTGAACCTGTAGATACTTCAGATATAACGGTGATAGGGTGGGAAGAGAAGCTACTCCTGGCCATGATCAGATCGGTGAGTGAACCAAGCGAGGGTAGTCCCACCCAAAGAGGCCAGTGTCAGAGGAATAATGTGTCAGGTGAGTTTACTGCAGGTGTATGGGGAAATTTGCAGGGTCATGCGACTAATTGGACAGCTCTTTCAAAGAGCCGGCTCAGGTACGATGGGTCGAATGGCCTTCTGTGCAGTCTGATTCTATCATTTTATGTGTGGGGTGAGGGTGCAGAATGGTGGGCCCTGGAAAAATTTAAACCCAGGATTGAAAATTTCAACTGTAAGGCGACATTGAACTGAGAGTCAGTGAGGTTCAGTGAGGCCAAACAGGACCTGGATTGGGTTTGAAGATCGAAGATGAGTGGCCGGGCAGATGTGAACTGAAGTAATGGAGTCTGGGCTGAACAGAAGCATGGATGAGAGTTTCAATCGCAATCGGCTGATGAAGGAATGACGGCGGGTGAGAGAAGCACCGGGACTTTGTGACGGAGGTCAAATCGGGTCATGAGCTCTGCTCAGTTACACGGGACCAATTTTACTGGAGCCAAGAATCAAATGTAGAATAAAAGGGGAAACATCTGCCGTAAAACAATGGAGAGAGGAATGGCAATGAAGCTCGTTCAGTGTCCGACCCGTAATATCACCCACAGTCATTTCTCGGCAACAACCCTGAACCTGCCCTTTAGCTTTCCCCGTGTCAGAGACTCAAAATTCAGATTTTAAGTGGGAAACTGCAGGGGCATATAGAAATGGGTCTGTTTGGGTTCTTGGATTCAGTGTACACTATGGAGGTAACGCTGATAAATGAATCGGCAGGAGTTAACATGGTCAGATGTTGAGCTAACTGGCCTGTAGTTTCCTGCTTTCTGTCAACCTCCTTTCTTGAATAGATGAATTACATAGTTCAAGGGAACTCCTATAAAGACCCAGACAGCTCCTACATAGAACCAGACAGTTCCTACATAGAACCATACAGCTCCTGCACAGATTTGGACAGCTCCTACACAAATCCAGACAGCTCCAACCCAGACACAGACAGCCCCTGCAAAGAACCAGACAGGTCCTACACAGACAGGGGCAGCTAATTCAAAGACGCAGACATTTTCGACACTGACCCAGACGTCTCGTACACAGAGCCAGACTGCTGCAGCCCAGATGCAGAAAGCTCCTACACAGACGCATTGAGCGTCTACACAGACACAGACAGCTCCTATAGAGGCCCAGGCTGCTCCTCCGCAGAAACAGGTAGCTCCTACACAGGTCTCAGACAGCGCCTACACAGAACCACGCAGCACCTACACAGAACCAGACAGCTCCTATACAGATCCAGGCATTTCCTACAAAGAACCGGACAGCACCTACACAGACCGAGGCAGCTCCTACACAGAACCAAACAATTCCTATCCGGACCCACACGTCACATACACAGACATTACCTCACAGACGCTGATAGCTCCTAAACAGACCAAGAATGTTCCAACACAGGCCCCGCCATCTCCTACACAGAACCAGACGGTTTCTGCACAGACTCAGACAGCTCCCACACAGGCTTAGACACTCCTAAACAGATCCGGACAACACTAAAACCACGCAGGGAACGCCTACATCGACATAGACAGCTCCTCCACAGATCAAGTCAACACCTACACAGTCCCAGACAACTCCTACCCAGACCCATTTAACATCTACACAGACTCAGGCGGCCCCTACACAGATACTGACACTTATAAACTGACCCAGACGTACGTACTGATCCAAGTAGCTCCCAGACAGACTCATGGAGCTCCGACATAGACCCAGGGAGCTCCAAAACAGACCCAGGAAGCTCCGACACAGACCCAGGGAGCTCCCAGACAGACCCAGGGAGCACTGACACAGACCCAGGAAGCTTTGAAACAGACACATGGAGCTCCGATATAGACCCAGACACCTCGCACACAGACACCGACAGTTCCTGCACAGTCCCAGACAACACCTACACAGATACAGAGAGGTCCTACACAGACACAGAAATATGTGGAGCTCTCTCACAGAACCAAACAGCACATAAACTAACCCAAACCATTTCTACCAAGTACCTGACTGCACATGCACTTAACCAGTCTGATCCAACCCAGACCCAGACAGTTCCTACACAGCCCAAACAGCTCGTACTCAGATTCTGGCTGCTCCTACAAAGTGTGTGGCCCGTGTGTGTCTCAGTGTCAGCGCCTGTACATGTACAGTACACAGTGGATAAAATGTAATAATTCACTCCCGTCTGGTAATGAACGGCGTGTGTGTCTCAGTGTCAGCTCCTGTACATGTACAATACACAAAAAGCAAATGGAAATGATCACTCCTTCACTTACTGTATGGCCCCCGTGTCTGTCTCAATGTCAGCGCCTCTACATGCACAGTGAACAGAAACCAAACGGGAACGATACATTCCTTACTGGCGAATCGAATAACTAGGGCGGTAGATAGGCTTTAAAATAATGGAAGGGTGGTTGGGGGGTGTTCAGGTAAGGGCACATTTATTCGCCTCAAAAGAAAAGTCATGATTGTAGAGCAGAGCACGGATTTGGGTGAAAACAAGCAGAGTGTGTCACGAAGGGGCAGAGAGTTTAACAAAGATAATAGGGCAATAGTGACTAAGGTCACGTCAGGGTAAATAGTAAAAAGTTACAACTAAAGGCGCTAGATATGAATGCGTGAATCATTTGTAACAAGATAAATGAATTAATGGCACAAACAGAGATAAAAGGATTTGATCCAGTAGCCATTACTGAGACGTGGTTGCAGGGTGACAAAGATTGGGAACTAAATATTCCAGGGTAATGACCATCTTCTTCCAAGTGCCAGGCAATGATCATCTGCAACAAGAGAGAGGCAAACCACCTCCCCTTGACATTCAACGGCATTACCATCGCCGAATCCCCTAACATCAACATCCTGGGGGTCACCATTAAACAGAAATACAACTGGACCAGCCATATAAATACTGTGACTACAAGAGCAGGTCAGAGGCTGGGTATTCTGCGACGAGTGACTCACCTCCTGACTCCCCAAGGCCTTTCCACCATCTACAAGGCACAAGTCAGGAGTGTGATGGAATGCTGTCCCATTGCCTCGATGAGTGCAGCGCCAACAACACTAGAGAAGCTCGACACCATCCAGGACAAAGCAGCCCCCTTGATTGGCACCCCATCTACCACCCTAAACATTCACTCCCTTCACCACCGGCGCACCGTGGCTACATATGTCCCAGCCACCGGATGCACTGCAGCAATTCGACAAGGCTTCTTCGACAGCACCTCCAAAACCCGCGACCTCTACCACCTAGAAGGACAAGGGTACCAGGCACATGGGAACGACACCACCTGCACGTTCCCCTCCAAACCACACACCTTCCCGAGTTGGAAATATATGGATTTTCCTTCATCGTCGCTGGCTCAAAATCCTGGAACTCCCTCCCTAACAATAAAGTGGGAGCATCTTCACCACACGGACTGCAGCGGTTCAAGACGGCGGCTCACCACTACTTTCTCAAGGGCAATTAGGAATGGGAAATAAATGCTGGCCTCGCCAGCGACGCCCACATCCCATGAACAAATAAAAAAAAAATACCCGAAATGACTTTTGCTCATTCAGTGGACAACTAATGAACACAGTCCAAATGAAACTCAACAGCAACTCGCATTCACAGATCGCCTTTAATGTAATAAATATTCCCAAGGGGATTCACGGAGGGATGGGTAAAAACGGGCACAAAAGGAATAAGATGATATCAGGATGACTGGCGAAAACCTTGGTCAACGAGTGGGTTTATTGAGGGTGTAAAAGGAGGAGAAGCAAATGGAGAGACGGAGGTGATAAAGTTGGATTTCAAAAGTAGAATTAAATGTCTGAAGGAATGTGCACCAATGGTGGGATGAAGAGAGTGGAGGATGGTAAAATATAACAATAACTGCTTGCATTTATATAGCGCATTTAACACAGATTAATATCCTAAGCCTATTTACTGATTTCATAATCAGACAAAAATAGATCCCCAGACAAAGAAGGAGACATTAGAAAGGATGACTCAGGCTTGCAGCAAGAGATGGGTTTCATGGGAGGTCTGAAATAAGGAATGAACTGGCCATTATACAGCATCTTTCACGACGTCTGGACGTCCCAAAACGCGTTCCAATCAATGAAATACATTTCGAAGTGTAGTCACTGTGGTAATGTAGGATACGCGGCAGTCAATTTACACACAGCAAGATCCCAAAAAATTGCAATGAGGCAAATGATCACAAAATCGATTTTAGCAATGTTGGCTGAGAGATAAATATTGGCATCGGGGTGAACACGGTTATGTCTTCCTGAGATTTGCTGAAGGGCCCTCGGTTTAACGTGTCGTACGAAAGTCAGCACCTGAGACAGTGCAGCATCCCCTCACTACTAACCCTCAGACAGTGCAGCGCTCCCTCAGTACTGCCTCTTCGACAGGAAAGGACTCCCTCAGTACTGAAAATCCTAGAGTGCAGCAATCGTGCAGTACTGACCCTCCAACAGCACAGAGCTCCCGGCAATGCAGTGCTCCCTCAGTCCTGACACTCTGACAGTGTAATTTTCCCTCAGTTCTGCCCCTTCTACAGTACAGCACTCCCTCAGTCCCGACACTCCGACGGCAATGACCATCTCCAACAAGAGAGAGTCTAACTACCTCCCCTTAATATTCAACGGCATTACCAACTCAGAATCCGCCACCATCAACATTCTGGATCTCACCGTTGATTGAAACTTAACTGGACCAGCCATATAAACACTGTGGCTACAAGAGCAGGTCAGAGGCTGGGTATTCTGTGGCGAGTGATTCTCCTCCTGACTCCGCAAAGCCTTTCCACCATTTACAAGGCACAAGTCAGGAGTGTGATGGAATGCTCTCCACTTGCCTGGATGAGTGCAGCTCCAACAACACTCAAGAAGCTCGACACCATCCAGGACAAAGCAGCCTGCTTGATTGGCAACCCATCCAACACTCGAAACATTCACTCCCTTCACCACCGGCGCACTGTGGCTACATATGTCCCAGCCACCAGATGCACTGCAGCAATTCGCCAAGGCTTCTTCGACAGCACCTCCGAAACACGCGACCTCTACCAACTAGAAGGACAAGGGCAGCAGGCACATGGGAAGACCACCACCTGTTCGTTCCCGTCCAAGTCACACACCATCCTAACTTGGAATTATATCGCCGTTCCTTTATTGTCGATGGGTCAAAATCCTGGAATTCCCTTCCTAACAGTACTGTGGAAGAACCGTCACCATACGGACTGCAGCGGTTCAAGAAGGCGGCTCACCACCAGCTTCTGAAAGGCAATTAGGGATGTGCAATAAATGCTGGCCTTGCCAGCGACTTCCACATCTCATGAACGAATAAGAAAAATCCTACAGTACATCACTCCCGAGAGTGCAGCGCTCCCTCATTACTGGCCCTTCGACAGTAAAATGTTTCCTCAATGCTGCACTGCAAGCTTCGCCTGGATTACCTTTCCATGTATTATGGAGTGCAACTCGAACTTACAACCTTTTGATTGAGAGTTGATACAGGTACCACTGAGCCACGGCCGAGCACCTGAAAGGGGGAGAAGGAGATCGAGGAGCTTAAGGGCGACATTCTGGAGCATGGATTATGGCTGAAGGCACGGCAGTGGAAAATTGGACAATTGGACTGTGGATGCACAAGCGTCCAGTGGTGGAGGAGCGGAGTGTTTGGGAGGGGCTGTCGGGTTGGAGGAGGCTACAGAGATAGGGGGCAGAGGCTCTTAGCGACTCAACAGTCGATAAGTCAGCGGTGGGGTTGTAATCAATGTCAAGGATGATGAGTGGAGATTTTGGGGCCAAAGGCCATGTCTTCCCAATTTATGACTGGAGGAAATTGCGGCTCATTTAAAACAGAACGTGGGTCTGACAACTCAAAGGCATTGGAATGGCCAAGAGAGGCGGTGGCTTAGTCAGCTTGTCCATACATGTGGATTATGTCACCAAAGGGCAGCATGTAGATGAGGAAGAGGAGGGAGCCAATAATTGAACCTTCAGAGACATCAGTGATAACGGTGATAGGGTGGGAAGAGAAGCTTACCCCGGCTATGATCAGATAGATGAATGGAACTAAGTGAGGGTAGTCCCACCAAAAGAGTTCAGAGTCAGATGAATGAGGAGGTTACGGGTGAGTTTGATGTAATGTATGGGGAAATGTGCAGGGTTATGGGGAAAGAGCAGGGGAGTGCAACTGATTGTATAGTTCTTTCAAATAGCCGGAACAGGCACGAATGGTCGAATGGCCTCCTTCTGTGCTGTATTATTACATCATTTTATGTGTGGAGCGGGGAGGGGTGCGGATGTGGTGGGGTGAACAATGGAGGGATTTGAATCCAAGAATGAGAGTTTTAAATGTAAGTCGATGGGGAACTGGGAGCCAGTGAGGGTCAGTGAGGCCGAGCAGTACCCGGTGTAGGTCGGAAGGTGGAGGATGGATGGACGGCCAAGAGTGAACTGGAGGAATAGAGTCTGGAGGAGACAGAGACACTGATAAGGGTTTCAATGGCAATGGGCTGAGGAAGGAATGAAGGTGGGTGAGGGAAGCACGGGGCCTTTGTGATGGAGGTCAAATTGGGTCATAAGTTCAACTCAGTTCCACGGGGCCAATTTTACAGGCAAACATCTCCAGTAAAAGAACTGAGATAGGAATGGCAATGAAGCTCGTTCAATGTCCGACCTCTAATATCACCCACAGTCATTTCTCCGCTCCAATCCTGAACCTGGCCTTTAACTGTCCTTCTGTCAGAGACTCAAAATTCATGTTTTAACTGGGAAACTGCAGCACCTGAGTGAAACAGGTCTTTTTGTGTCACTGGATTCAGTGTACACTCCGGAGAAATCGACATAAATTATAAATGAGAGAACAGGAGTGAACATGTTCAATACAATGAGATGAAAACTGCAAATGAACTGCTCATTATTGTTGGATCAGTCCTGTATGAGCACAGCTTGTAACCTTATTCCTGAGTGAAGTCTTATTAAGGTAATGTCCTGGAATTTGAGGTATTTCTGTTATATCCACGTCAGCATTTTTCACTGGAGTGCAAGCTGTTGATGTGATGTGTTTGTTCAGGTGTCTGTAACTAATCGCAATAATCAGGGGTATAACCGTATCAGTGCAGACCTATCTCCTGTATAAATCCGGGCTCGTTGAAATGAATCAACTCACAGTGCCTGCTGGAGTTGTGGTTTCGAGGCCAACAGAAGTCACTGCTTCTCACAGAAATGGGATATCTGCTAATCCTTCTGATAGAAAATATTTATTATCCTGTTCTTGCAGCCTTTGGAGTTTCTGGTAAGCCGTAATCTCAGTTGTTAATGGTGTAAATCGCTGTTAACTGTGCTGCTGCACTTGGTATTTTATTTCTCCCATCATCTTTTACACAGCCACGTTTTCTTGTGTTCTATCAGTTAATGGAATGTCCTGTATTAGCTCTTTCGATCTTGTAGAAGCTGCATTATATCTGTTACGATCTTTGTAATCCAAACCTGGCAATGTTGCTGGATTATTCTCTGGACTGAATGTACTGTTGAATAATGGTATGTCCTTAATTTCTAAACGTTCGGTCTTGCAGCAATTGTATTATCTCTGTAATGTACTTTTTATATCCAAAACCTGACATTGTTACTGTATTAGTCCCTGTACTGAATGTAGCGGAATCAGGTGTCTGGTCTAAGAGCTGGTATCAGATCATCAGGAGCTGTGACAGTTTCATCTTGTGGAACTAACCTGTCCTGGAATATTTTTTCATCAATATGTTTTCAGTGATTGATAATGAGGCAGCTCACGGTCTCAGTGTTAAAAGGAGGCAACGCAATGTCCAGAAGACCATAACAGGTAGAAGTAGGGGTCGGCCATTTGGCCCTTTGCGCCTGCTTCGTCAATTAATGAGATCATGACTGATGGGATTTTTACCTCAACTCCACTTTCCCGTCTTTTCCCCATATCATTTGATTCACTTGCTGATCAAAAATTTGTCTAACTCAGCCTTGAATGTATTCAATGAGTCAGCCTCCACAGCTTTTTGGCGTAAAGAATTTCAAAGATTGACGACCCTCTGGGAGAAGAAATTCCTCCTCATTTCTGTCTTAAACGGGCGACCCCTTATTCTGAGACAATGTTCCCTAGTTTTAGATTGCACCATGAGTGGTACTATCCTGTCAGCATCCACCCCATCGAGTCTCCTCAGAATCTTATATGTTTCAATAAGATCTCCCCTCATTCTTTTCAACTCCAATGAGTACAGACCCAACCAGTTCAATCTTTCATCATGGGACAGCCCTTCCATACCCGGAATCAACCTCCTCAACCTTCTCTGAACTGCATCCAATGCAAGTATGTCCTTCCTTAAATAAGGGCACCAGAACTGTCCGCAGTACTCCAGGTGTGGTCTCACCATCACCCTGTACAGTTGTAGCATGACTTCCCTGCTTTCATACTCCATCCCCCTCGGAATAAAGGCCAATATTCCATTTGCCTTCCCGATTACCTGCTGCACCTGTATGCTGACCTTTTGTGATTTATGTATGAGGATACCCAGATTCCTCTGTACCGCAGCATTTTGTAATATTTCTGCATTCAAATAATATTTTGCTTTTTTATTTTTCTGCCCAAATTGGATGGCTTCTCATTTTCCCACATTATATTCCATCTGCCAAATTTTTGCCCATTCGCTTAATATCCCTTTGCAGACACTTTGTGTCCTCATCGCAACTTGCTTTTCCACCTATCTTTGTATCATCAGCAAAGTTGGCCAGAAGACACTCTGTTCCTTCATCCAAGTCATGAATATATATTGTAAATAGTTGAGGCCCCAGCACTGAGCCCTGCGGCATCCCACTAGTTACAAATTGCCATTTTGAAAATGACCATTTATCCCGACTTTTTGCTTTCTGTTAGTTAGCCAATCCTCTATCCATGCCAGTAGATTACCGCGAACCCAAGAGTTCTTATGTTGTGCAGTAAACTTTTTGGTGGCACCTTATCGAATGCCTTTTGGAAATCTAAATATACTGCATCCATTGGTTGCCTTTTATCCATCCTGCCCATTACTTACTCAAAGAACTCTAATACATTTGTCAGGCACGATTTCCCCTTCATAGAACCATGTTGACTCTCCTTGATTGTATTTTGAGTATCCAAATGTCTTGCTACTCTTTACTTAACAATGTATACTAGCATTTTCCCAATGACATATGTTAGGCCAACTGGTCTATCGTTACCTGCTTTCTGTCTCACTCCCTTCTTGAATGGCGATATTACGTTTGCAGTTTTCCAATCCGCTGAGACTTTTTCAGAATCTATTGAATTCAGAACGATTACAACCAATGCATCCATTACCTATGTATTCAGGTATTGCTGCAGTTATATAAGGTATTGGTGAGACCGCACCTGGAATACTGCATACAGTTTGGGTGTCCATACTTAAGAAAAGACATACTTGCTCTCGAGGCAGTACAAAGAAGGTTCACTCGGTTAATCCCGGGGCTGAGGGGGTGAACATATGAGGAGAGGTTGAGTAGATTGGGACTCTACTCATTGGAGTTCAGAAGAATGAGAGGCGATCTTATTGAAACATATAAGATTGTGAATGGGCTTGATCGGGTGGATGCGGTAAGGATGTTCCCAAGGATGGGTGAATCGAGAACTAGGGGGCATAATCTTAGAATAAGGGGCTGCTCTTTCAAAACTGAGATGAGGAGAAACTTCTTCACTCAGAGGGTATTAGGTCTGTGGAATTTGCTGCCCCAGGAAGCTGTGGAAGCCACATCATTAAATACATTTAAAACAGAAAAAAAACAGTTTCCTAGAAGTAAAGGCAATTAGGGGTTACGGGTAGCGGGCAGGAAATTGGACATGAATTTAAATTTTAGGTTAGGATTAGATCAGAATGGCGGAGCAGGCTCGAGGGGCCGATTGGCCTACTCCTGCTCCTATTTGTTATGTTCTTACATCCTAATAACACCATCAAGTCATATTTCCTCGTAATAATTTTACTGGAAGTTTCAGCAGTTCATTCCAATTAATTGATCACCGGGCTGCTGTTTTCTCTCTCTCTCTCTGATTCTCTGGCTTTCTCTATCTCTCTGTCTCTGTCTCTTACTGTCTCTCTTTCTCAATGCCCCTTTTCACTTCCGATTCAATCCTAACATTCTGCGTTTGCATTCTATTTATCTGCCCCGTGTTCCAACGATCCAATTCTCAGTGTCAGTTTCTTAAATGCTGAAGCCTTTGTGAAAAGTTTACTGTTTCCACAGATCATCCAGGTCTCCATCTTTTCACCGACACTGTTCACTTCATCTACAATGCATGGAATAAACAGAATAGAATGCCTCTTCCACAACATGCCTCACAATAATTGAAATTCCTTCTCCTGCAATTGCAAAGTACAACGTTAGATGGCGGCATTATTCAAATAACTGAACGCCACATCATCAATTCTGCTTAAAATCGACCATCGGATGCAAGCCATCAGGTCCAGTGGACTTGTGTCCTCCCTGCCCAATAGCATGGTTCAGTTAAACGGGGATTTAAATGTATTTATTAGATATCAATGTTATGAAAGATAATTTCAATTTGTGTGTATCTGATGCCGCTTCAGATGCCTGGCTACTGAACTGAGTTTTCTGCTGATTCTTTCAAATCTCATCCTCTGATTAACTGTGGATGAATTCAATGCAAAATGCAATGATTTCAGGTTATGTTGTATCAGTGTTGCATTGTATCTCTTGGAATTAAGAGCCCTTTTATTTATCTCTCGATTTGAAGCAGAAGTGATAATGTGGCGTTCAGTTATTTGAACAATGCCGCCATCTAACGCTGTACTTTGCAATTGCAGGAGAAGGAATTTCAATTATTGTGAGGCATGTTGTGGAAGAGGCATTCTATTCTGTTTATTCCATGAATTGTAGATGAAGTGAACAGTGTCGGTGAAAAGATGGAGACCTGGATGATCTGTGGAAACAGTAAACTTTTCACAAAGGCTTCAGCATTTAAGAAACTGACACTGAGAATTGGATCGTTGGAACACGGGGCAGGTGAATAGAATGCAAACGCAGAATGTTAGGATTGAATCGGAAGTGAAAAGGGGCATTGAGAAAGAGAGACAGTAAGAGACAGAGACAGAGAGATAGAGAAAGCCAGAGAATCAGAGAGAGAGAGAAAACAGCAGCCCGGTGATCAATTAATTGGAATGAACTGCTGAAACTTCCAGTAAAATTATTACGAGGAAATATGACTTGATGGTGTTATTAGGATGTAAGAACATAAGAAATAGGAGCAGGAGTAGGCCAATCGACCCCTCGAGCCTGCTCCGCCATTCTGATCTGATCCTAACCTAAAATTTAAATTCATGTCCAATTTCCTGCCCCCAACCCGTAACCCCTAATTCCCTTTACTTCTAGGAAACTGTTTTTTTCTGTTTTAAATGTATTTAATGATGTGGCTTCCACAGCTTCCTGGGGCAGCAAATTCCACAGACCTAATACCCTCTGAGTGAAGAAGTTTCTCCTCATCTCAGTTTTGAAAGAGCAGCCCCTTATTCTAAGATTATGCCCCCTAGTTCTAGATTCACCCATCCTTGGGAACATCCTTACCGCATCCACCCGATCAAGCCCCTTCACAATCTTATATGTTTCAATAAGATCGCCTCTCATTCTTCTGAACTCCAATGAGTAGAGTCCCAATCTACTCAACCTCTCCTCATATGTTCACCCCCTCAGCCCCGGGATTAACCGAGTGAACCTTCTTTGTACTGCCTCGAGAGCAAGTATGTCTTTTCTTAAGTATGGACACCCAAACTGTATGCAGTATTCCAGGTGCGTTCTCACCAATACCTTATATAACTGCAGCAATACCTCCCTGTTTTTATATTCTATCCCCCCAGCAATAAAAGCCAACATTCCGTTGGGCTTCTTGATCACCTGCTGCACCTGCATACCAACTTTTTGATTTTCTTGCACTTGGACCCCCCAGATCCATTTGCACTGCAGTACATTCCATTTTCTCGCCATTAAGATAATAACTTGCTCTCTGATATTTCCTGCCAAAGTGCATAACCTTACATTTTCCAATATTGTATTGCATCTGCTAAATTTCCGCCCACTCACCCAGCCTGTCTATATCCCCTTGCAGGTTGTTTATGTCCTGTTCACTCTCTCCTTTCCCTCCAATCTTTGTATCATCTGCAAACTTTGATATTTTACACTCGGTCCCCTCCTCCAAATCGTTAATACAGATTATAAAAAGTTGGGGACCCAGCACCGACCCCTACGGAACACCACTGGCTACTGGTTGCCAGTCCGAGAATGATCCATTTATCCCAACTCTCTGCTCCCTTTTAGATAACCAATCCTCCACCCATGCCAGAATATTACCCCCAATCCAGTGATTCTTTATCTTGAGCAATAATCTTTTATGTGGCACCTTGTCGAATGCCTTCTGAAAGTCTAAATACTCTACGTCCACTGGTTCCCCTTTATCCACCCTGTACCTGATGTCCTCAAAGAACTCAAGCAAATTTGTCAGAAATGACTTCCCCTTCGTAAATCCATGCTGACTTTGTCCTATTAAATTATGTTTATTCAAGTGTTCCGCTACTGTCTCCTTAATAACAGACTCCAAAATTTTACCCACCACAGCTGTTAGGCTAACTGGTCTATAATTTCCAGCCTTCTGCCTACTACCCTTTTTAAATAAGGGTGTTACATTCGCAGTTTTCCAATCTGCCAGGAACTTTGCCGAGTCCAGAGAATTTTGGAAAATTATGCCAAAGCATCCACAATCCCTACTGCCACTTCCCTCAAGACCCTAGGATGTCAGCCATCAGGTCCAGGGGATTTATCCGCCTTGAATCCCATTAATTTACTGAGTACCAATTCCTTAGTGATTTTCATCGTATTAAGCTCCTCCCCCATAGCCCCCTGTTTGTCCAGTGTTGGGATATTCTTAGTGTCCTCTACCCTAAAGACGGAAAAAAAATATTTGTTCAGCATTTTTGCCATCTCCATGAATCCCACCATTAATTTCCCGCTCTCATCCTCTAAGGGACCTAAGCTTGCCTTAGCCACCCTTTTTCTTTTTCTATAACTATAGAAACTCTTGCTATCTGTTTTTATATTTTTGCTAATTTATTTTCATAATCTATCTTCCCTTTCCTAATCAATCCTTTCGTTCCTTTTTGCCGTCGTTTGAAGACTTCCCAATCTTCTATCCGCCCACTAAGTTTGGCTACCTTATATGTCCTTGTTCTTAATCAGATACTATCCTTAATTTCTTTACTTAGCCACGGATGGCTGTCATTTCGTTTACACCCTTTTTTCCTCAGTGGAATATATATATTTTGAAAGTTGTAAAATAACTCCTTAAATGAACACCGCTGCTCATGTTCCGTCTTACACTTTAATCTATTTTCCCAGTCCACTTTAATCAATTCCGCTCTCATGCCATCATTGTCGCCTTTATTCAAGCTCATTACGCTTGTTTGAGAACGAACCTTCTCACCCTCTAATTGGATATGGAATGTAACCATGTTATGGTCACTCATTCCAAGGGGATCCTTAACTGGGATATTATTAATTAATCCTGGCTCATTACACAGGACCAGTTCCAAGGTTGCCTGCCTCCTTGTAGGATCAGTTACATACTGCTCAAGAAATCCATCCCGAATACACTCAATAAACTCTTCCTGAAGGCTGCCATGCCCAATTTGATTTGTCCACTTAATATGATAGTTAAAATCCCCCATAATTATAGCAGTTCCCTTATTACATGCCCCGACTTTTTCCTGATTAATACTTCTTCCAGCAGAGTTGCAACTATTAGGAGGCCTATATACTCCGCCCACTAGTGTTTTTTCCCCCTTATTATTCCTTATTGTCAGATGTTGTCAGATTGTGAGAGTTTTATGGTAGTCTCACCAGGTGTGTTTATCACTTTCCGGTCCTCAGTCTATTTAGGTGAATGTTCCTTCTCCCATTTCCTGACAGAATAAATAAGCATAATTTAACATAAGAACATAAGAAATAAGAGCAGGAGTAGGCATTATGGCCCCTCGAGCCTGCTCCACCATTTAAAGAGTTCATTGCTGATCTTCGACCTCAACTCCACTTTCCAGCCTGATCCCCATATCCATTTATTCCCCTACTATGCATAAATCTATTCATCTCAGTCTTGAATATATTCAATGACTCAGCATCCATAGCCTCCTTGTGTCGGGAATTCCAAAGATTCAGAAACCTCTGTGTGATGAAATTCCTCTTCATCTCAGTCTTGAATGGCCGACCTCTTATCATGCCACTATGCCCCTTAGTTCTAGACTCTCTTGCCAGGGATATCAATCTCTCAGCATCTACCCTGTGAAAACCCCTAATAATCTTATGTGTTTCAATGAGATCACCTCTCATTCTTCTAATCTCCAGAGAGAATGGGCCCATTCTTCGCAACCTCTCCTCATAGGACAACCCTCTCATCCCATTAATTTAAGTTGTGAACCTTCGTTGTACCGCTCCAAGGCAAGTATATCCTTCCTTAGATAAGGAGACCAAAACGATACGCAGTACCCCAGGTGAGGTCTCACTAAACCCCTGAACTACCGTCATGAGACTTCCTTACTCTTTTTCTGCAAACCCCTTGCAATAAAGGCCAACGTGCCATTTTCTTTCCTAATTGCTTGCCGTACCTGCATACTAACTTCTTGTGTTTCTTGTACGAGGACACCCAAGTCTCTCTGATTACCAACATTTCATAGTTTCTCACCATTTACAAATATTCTGTTTTTTATTCTTCCTGCCAAAGTGAATAACCTCACATTTCCCCACATTATACTCCATCTGCCATCTTCTTGCCCACTATTTAATCTCTCCATATCCCATTGAAGACCCTTTGTCTCCTCCTCACAGTTAACTTTCCCATCTACTTTTGTATCGTCAGCAAACTTGGATAAATTGCACTCGATCCCTTCATCTAAATCATTAATATAGATTGTAAATAGCTGAGGCCGAAGCAGTGATCCTTGCGGCACCCCACTAGTTACAGCCGGCCAACTTGAGAATGACCCGTTTATGCATACTCTCTGTTTTATGGCCTTTAACCAATCCTCTATTCATGCTATTATTTCCCCAATCCCATGAGCCCTTACCTTGTGTAACAACCATTTATGTGGCACCTTGTCGAATGTTTTTTGAAAATCCAAATATACTACGTATACTGGTTCTGCTAGTTACATCCTCAATAAAACACGAATCAATTTGTCAAACACGATTTCCCTTTCATAAAACCATGTTGACTCTGCCTAATCATATTATGATTTTCTACGTGCACTGTTACTACTTCCTTAATAATGGATTCCAGCATTTCCCGACGATCGCTATCAGGTTAACTGGTCTGTAGTTCCCTGTTATCTCTCTGCCTCCCTTCTGGAATAACGGGTCAACATTTGATACCTTCCAAACCACTGGGACCGTTCCAGAATCTAGTGAATTTTGGAAGATCATAACTAATGCATTTGTTATCTCTGCAGCCAGCTCCTTTAGAACCCAGGAATGTAGGTTATCAGGTCCATGGGATTTTTTGGCTTTTAGTCCCATTAGTTTGTCCAGTACTTTTTCTCCAGTGATATTAATTGATTTAACTTCCTCACTCCCATTTACCTCTTGGTTCTCTACTATTTCTGGTATTCTTTCTGTGTCTTCCATTATGAAGACAGACACAATATATTTGTTTAACACATCTGCCATTTCCTGATTCCCCATTATAATTTCTCCTGTCTCAGCCTCTAAGGAACCATCGCTTATTTTTGCTGTTCTCTTCCTTTTTGTAGAAGCTCTTACAATCTGTTTAAATATTTCTTGCTGATTTAATTTCATATTCTATTTTGTCTCTTTTTCTCAATTTTATGGTTGTCCTTTGTTGGTTTCTATAACTCTCCCAATCCCCAGGCTTATTATTCTTCTTGGCAACATCTTAAGCCTCTTCTTTCAATCTAATACTCTCCTTAACTTCTTTATGTGGAGATGCCGGTGATGGACTGGGGTAGAAAATTGTAAATAATTTTACAACACCAAGTTATAGTCCAGCAATTTTATTTTAAATTCACAAGCTTTCGGAGGCTTCCTCCTTCCTCAGGTGAATGTTGTGGAAATGAAATCCTCGAAATGAAATTGCATTTATAAATCACAGAACAATGCTTGATGATTATAGACAGTTTTTTCAACTGCCCGTTGCCAAGGCAATCAGTGTGCAGACAGACAGGTGTTACCTACAAGGTCTCCGAATATACAAATCACCAAAAAAAACAGAGATAGAGAGGTAGAAACATAGAAAAGACAGAAACTGACCCGTTATATTAAAAACAGATAACATTTGTTCGCTAGTGGGGTAACTTCTTTAGTTAGCCGCGGGTGGATCATTTTTCCAGTGGGGTTTTTATTTCTCATTGGAATGTATATTTGTTGAGAATATTGAAATATTTCTTTAAATGTTTGGCATTACTTTTTAACTGTCAAACCCTTTAATTTAATTTCCCAATCTACCTTTGACAACCCGCCCCTCATACCTATGTAACAAGTGTTATTTGAGTTAAGGACTAGTTTCTGACTGAACTACATTTCTTGACCGTTATGGATTATTAAGTTACTCTATTCAAAAAGTTATGTGTCAGTTTTATTCAATAAAAAATGAGGCTGTTTTTATGAATACAATTCAATTTAATTTTAATTGAATGCGCAAATAAATTTATTGAAATCATTTTCTATCCAACGAGCTGTTCTCTGACACCAATAACCACAGAAATCAATGTTTGAATTTATTGATTGGATTGTGTTTGTGCGACTTATAGATTAGATTTCCTCTGACACTCTGCTGCAGTCTCTTCCTGTGAATCCCAGCCTCTCCTCGAACTGCACTGAATACTTTCTCTCCTCACCCGTTGCTTCATTTTATCCGTTTTCCCAAACCATCTGCTCCTGACTCCCCTCCAGCTCCTGCATGTCCTTTTTCTTGACTCCCTCACAATCAAACGCACTGGCTTGGTCTCCAGCTGCATTTCCCGTTTTGTGCCAGCCCCTGTCGGCTCTCCTATTCCAGAGCAACAAAGCAGCTGCACAACCCTCTGTCCCGTCACATTCCCCACCCTTCACTGTCTTTCCCCATCCGTTTGGAGCTCAAATCCGGCTTTAATCCGATGGATTTCCGCTCAGTAAAAGCCCTTCTCATTCCCCACCGCCACTGCGTCCTCGCTCAGCCCTTCCAGTGGATCCGGCGCTCAATTTATTCACTTTCTGTAACAATTTCCCAATTCATTATTGATCATTGTGTTTAAAAACGTCTCTCTGCCCGAAAGCGCTGCCCAGGTCAGTGAATCAGTTTCCAACGTTTGATGCAGCAACAAAGCTGGAAATTTCACCCCAGATCCTCTCAAACTGCTGCTTTGGCTCCAGGTCTGATCAGTAATTTCTCTGCTTCCTTTTCTCTCTCTTACAGTTAACCTGTTGGCGATTGTGATCCTGTCCCGAGGAAAGTGCGGACTCTCCAAATGTATCAGTCGCTACCTGGTGGGAATGGCAGCGGCCGATCTTTTGGTCGTTATCACTGATGTGATATTGAGGCGGATTAATGCGATTAATTTGCCAGCTTCATTCGTGAACATTACTCCCGTGTGCAGTCTCGTTAATTTCACGGTGTTTGCAACGACAGAGGTTTCTGTCTGGCTCACAGTCGCTTTCACCTTTGATCGATTTGTGGCCATTTGTTGTGAGAAGCTGAAAACAAAATATTGCACCGAGAAAACGGCGGCTGTGGTTCTGGGAACAGTGAGTGTGCTGCGCTGTTTAGAGAGTCTCCCCTGGTACTTTGTATATGTAGCTTCATTTATAATTGATAATTTTCCTTGGTTTTGTGTCTTTAAAGCGAGCTTCAGTACTTCCCCTGCATGGGTCGCATTTGACATGTTTCACCGTATTTGAACCCCTTGTGTCCCGTTCTGTCTGAATTTGCTGCTCAATGGTCTAACGGTCAGACGTATTTTAGTGTCCAGTCGAGTCCGCAGGGGACTCCTGGGCCGAAGTAATGGAGAAGCTCACAAGTATCCGGAGATGGAAAACCGAAAGAAATCCATCATTTTACTCTTCAGTATATCGGGCAGTTTTATATTGTTATGGGTGACACAGATTGTATTTTCTATCTATCAGCGAATTACAAACATTTATTCTTACTTCACCACTGACCCTCTTTACATCACCGAACACACAGGAGGAATGCTGCAGCTTCTCAGTTCCTGCACAAACACGAGTATTTATGTCCTGACCCAAACCAAATTCAGAGAGGAGCTGAAGAACGCGGTGAAATACCCACTGAATCTAATTGTTAAATTAGTTAAATTATATAAAGAACTGAAGGGTTTCAAGCACTAGAAATGAATCCCATTTCATATTCTATCCCCTACACTTCACATTGGACAGACATTACATTTTATATTAGCAGCATTGAGCCCGGAAATTATCTTAAATCTGGTACTGATAATATGTATTATTGATAATCTGACCTATTGAGGCAGGAGTTGTTTTGCAGACGATACATTAATTGTTGCTCAAATGGCAGCATTGAAGAGCTCAGCTGGACTTCAACTAAATGGCCGCCCTGCACCGACATCAAAATGGGCAAATCTGGCAATCACGGTCACTGCAGTGGGATCAGAATGGGTGCAGTCTATATAAAAGGAGAAATAGAAGGAGAAAAATAGACAGACAGAAAGTCAGAGAGATAGATGATAGAGTTACGTTATGGGGCCAGGAGACACTGAGACACATGGGGCACAGGGAGAGGATGAGACAGATTTTGTGGGGATCCCTTGGTTACGTTATTGGACCAGGAAAGCCTGAAATTCAATTGGCACAGGGGCAGGGGGAGACCTGCCATTGGGGTGGTTCCTCGGTTAACTTATGGACCAGTAGACACTGAGACACGTGGTGCACAGAAGCAATGGGAGACAGGCTGTGAAGGGACCCCTGAGTTATGTTAGAGGACCGGTGACACTGAGACGTACGGGGCACAGAGGAAGGGGGAGAAAAGCTGCGAGCTTGACCCCTTAGTTACGTTATGGGACCAGCGACACTGACACACACACACACACACACACACACACACACACACACAGACTGTACAGTCAGCAGACACGTGTCCCTTCTACACAGATTAATGATGAATTGAAATCAGCTGTGCCAAAAGTGAATATGGGATTAAAATATCAAATTGAAATCACTTTGCTCCAGGGCTTCACAATTTAGCCTCAAGAGACTCTCTCAGAAGTTAATAGAATCGGAGTGAGTGAGAGAGAGAGAGGATGAGATAGTGAGGAGGTGATAGAAAGAGCGAGAGAGAGAGAGAATGAGACAGAGTGAGAGAGGGTGACAGAGAGAGAGACAGCGGGAGAATGAGGCGGGGAGACAGAAGAAGCAGAGAGAGAATGAAAAGGAGGCAGAGGGAATGAGCGTGAGAAAGAGAATTGGGCGGAGAGAGAGAGAATGAAACAGAGAGAATCAATCATAGATAGACTGAAAAAGATACATTCAGAGAGAGAGGTAATGTGGGAGAGAGGGGTTGTTGGTTAGATTGAAAAGAAGAATGAAAAATATGTGGGTCGAGTTGGCGTTTGGTTGCTCCAGCAATATCAGTTCAATCTGGGAAGAATTGGCCGAACCAGGCCAAAAGATTGGGGGAATTTTAAACGTCAACGAGTTGCACACAAGACCACGTAGGTTGGTATTTTCAGCCATCTTTTCCGCTGGTTGTAGATTCAATTGTCCAGGATCAGGTCCCGCCCGCAGAACCGACCATTTCCCCAGGTCGATATTGCGAGATTCCACCGATTGTGCTGGTTTGGGAAGCCTTTCAAATTGCTTCCGTTTTCTTAGGCGCGTAGGCAATAATTGGCGCGTTGCAAAAGGTTCTTCACATCAAAAAATATTTTAATATATTAACTTACTAAGGAATTGACTGGCGTACATCAATGAAACAAGTAAATGGTTCAATATAGTTGTTTAAAGTCATTTTCAGTGATTATAACCCATGTTACTCACAGGTGGGGGACTGGAAGCTCTTACTAAAAATGCTTATTTTTGGTGTTAAAAACCATTTTTAGCCGTATCAATAAAACTGCACCAGGTCAGCACTCTTAAATACATCAAACAGTGCTTTTTAATGAAAAGAAAATAAAGGAAATCATTACGTTCGATTACGCTGTCTGATTTTGCTGGTTTATTGAAGGTGATATGTTTGTGATTATGCAAATGATTTTTGAAGCAAACTTGAAATACCCTGATCCCTGGTCTGTGCAGATTATCTGATAGTTTACTGGGTAAAGGACCTGATCCCTGGCCTGTGCTGAATCTATGAGAGTTTACTGGATAAAAGCCGTGATCCCTGGTTTGTGCTGATTCTATGAGAGTTTACTGGGTAAAGGCTCTGATCCCTGGTCTGTGCTGATTCTATGAGAGTTTACTGGGTGAAGGCCCTGATCCCTGGTCTGTGTTGATTCTATGATAGTTTGCTGCGTAAAGGCTCTGATCTCTGGTCTGTGCTGATTCTATGATAGTTTACAGGGTAAAGGCCCTGATCCCTAGTCTGTGATGATTCTATCATAGTTTACTGGGTAAAGGCCCTGATCCCTGGTCTGTGCTAATTTTCTGATAGTTTACTGGGTAAAAGCCCTGATCCCTGGTCTGTGCTGATTCTATGAGAGTTTACTGGGTAAAGGCTCTGATCCCTGGTCTGTGCTGATTCTATGATAGTTTACTGGGTAAAGGCCCTCATCCCTGGTCTGTGCTGATTCCATCATAGTTTACTGGTTGAAGGCCCTTATCCCTCGTCTGTGCTGATTCTATGATAGTTTACTGGGTAAAGGCTCTGATCCCTGGTCTGTGCTGATTCTATGATGGTTTCCTGGGTAAAAGCCCTGATCCCTGGACTTTGCTGATTCTATGATAGTTTAAAGGGTAATGGCCCTGATCCTTGTTCTGTGATGATTCTATGATAGTTTACAGGGTAAAGGCCCTCATCCCTGGTCTGTGCTGATTCTATGATAGTTTACTGGGTAAAGGCTCTGATTCCTGGTCTGTGCTGATTCTATGATAGTTTACTGGGTAAAGGCCCTGATCACTGGTCTGTGCTGATTCCCTGAAAGTTTACTGGGTAAAGGCCCTGATCCATGTTTTTTGCTGATTCGCTGAAAATTTACTGGTTAAATGTTAACAAGTGTGTCAGTCTTCTCTTTTAACGAAGACTTGTGAATACCTTTATTAAGCAGAATCCAATAGGCTTCTTCTAAAGAAAATAAAGTCTCTCCTGTATTGAGAGCAGTTCAACAAACAGGTGCAATGAAACGTAAACGTACGTTCTTTAATTCCAGCCTGTTTCTGGATACATACAGTAGAGACAGCTCCTTCAGTATTGTACCGAAACGGAAAACTAACAGCAAAGAGCGTGGTCTTTTGAAGATCAAAACTTGGCTACAATCAGTGCATTCAGGACCCGAATGTTACAATGAAACGTGACAATATCTAATTAACCACTGTCAGCCCACACGTGCAGAACTTCACTGGATAAACAGCCTCACCAAATGTTAAAGCACATCTCGTAGCAAGGTCCACACACCCAACACACTTTCCCCCTTTTTAAAGTGAGCCTTCTTCTGCGAATTCATTGTCACGATCGTGGCAGTAGGAGTCCTCGTCAAGCAGCGGATGTGATATGTCTGTCTGTCTCTGTTTCCCTCTCTATCACTTCCTGTCCTTCTTTTTGTCTCTCTGTCTCTCCCTCCGTCTCTCTCTGTCCCTTTCTCTCTGTCTCTCTCTCTCTGTCTCGGATCTCTCTGTCTCTCTCTATTTCTCTCTGTGTCGCTCCCTGTGTCTCTCTACCTCTCTCTATCTCTCTCTCTCTTTCTCTATCTCTCTGTCTCTCTCTGTCCCCCTCTATCCTTCTGTCTCTCTCTCTGTCTCTCTCTCTCTCTGTCTCTGCTCTCTCTCTCTCTCTACCTCTCTCTGTCTCTCTCATTCTCTCACTGTGCCTCTCTCTCGCTCTCTCTCTCTTTCTCTGTCTCTGTCTCTATCTCTCTCACTCTGACTCTCTATCTCTCTCTCTGTCACTCTCTCGATCTGCTTCTCTCAGTCTATGTTTCTGTCCCACTCTTTCATTTAATTGTTAGAGTCAAAGAATCATAGAATCATAGAATGGTTACAATACCGAAAGAGGCCATTCGGCCCTTCGAATGCTTGCCGAATCTCTGCAAGAGCAATACTGCTAGTCCCACACCCCCGCCCTATCCCGGTAGCCCTGCAAAATGTTTCCCTTATCCAAGTCCCTCGATGTGTAAAAAAGTTTTTTTATCATGTCGCCTTTGGTTCTTGTGCCAGTCACCTTAAATCTATTTCCTCTGGTTCTTTACCATTCCGCCAATGGGAACAGTTTCTCTCTATCTGCTCTGTCTAGACCCTTCCTTATTTTGAATACCTCTATCAAATCTCCTCTCAACCGTTTCTGCTCTAAGGGGAACAACCCCAGTTTATCCAGTCCATTAACTTCACTGAAGTCCCTCATCCCTGGAATCATTCAAGCAAATCTCTTCTGCATCCTCTCGAAGGCCTTCATATCCTTCCAAAAGTGCGGTGCCTGGAACTGCACACAATACTCCAGTTGTGGCCGAACCAGTGTTTTATAAAGGTTCCCCATAACCTCCTTGCTTTTGTAATCTATGCCTCTATTTAGAAAGACCAGGATCCAGTATGTTTTTTAACCGCTTTCACAACCTGCCTTGCCACCTTCAAAGTTTTGTGCACACATAACCTCAAATCTGTCCGTCCTACAACCCTTTTAGAATTGTACCCTTTCGATTTTATTGCCTCCCCTCGTTCTTTCTCCGAAATGTATAACTTCTCACTTTCTGCGGTAAATTTCATCATCCACGTGTTCGCCCATTCCAGCAACGTGTCTATGACCTCTTGAGGTCCAACACTATCCGTCTCACTGTTCACTACCCTTCCAAGTTTTGTTTCATCAGCACATTTTGAATGATTTCCCTGTGCACACAAGTCCAAGTCATTAATATATCTCACAAAAAGCAACGGTCCTAGTACCGATCCCTGGAGAACACCTCTGTATACCACCCTCCAGTCCGAAAAACAAGCGTTCACCACTTCTCTCGGTTTCCTATTATTTAGCCAATTTCATATCCATGCTGCCACTGCCCCATTTATTCCATGGGTTTGAACTTTGATGACAGGCCTACCATGCAGCACTTTAACAAACGCCTTTTGGAAGTCCATATACACCACATTAACCGCATTGCCCTCATCTACTCTTTCTGTTCCCTCATCAAAAACTCAATCAATTCTAACTGCCCCGGATCGCCTTCCTCCACCCTTTAGGGTTCCCAGCCATCCAGTACTGTCCGGAGGCTCCAGGAATAAAAGATTAATCTCCTGGACATTACTGCGTGCAAAAATTTGGGAGAAAAACCATAACAAATTTAAACTTTGAACACTTTTGTTTATTAGTGATAAAAATATTGGAGAAAGAAAGGCTGTTTGACCGGGTGAGGGGTGAATGGGACTTGGTGCGAGTTAGGATCGGGCAGCGGGAGTTTTGGATGAGCTGAAGTTTAGAAAGGGTGGCAGATGGGATACCGGCCAGGAGAGCATTGGAATAGTGGAGTCTGGAGGTGACAAAGGCATGGATGAGGGTTTCACCTGCAGGTGAGCTGAGGCAGGGGCGGAGACGGGCTATGTTCCGGAGGTGTAAGTCGGCAGTCTTGGCAATGGAGCGGCTATGTATGTCTCTCTGTGTCTGTCTCTCTGTGTCTGTCTCTCTGTCTCTATCTCTCTCTCTCAGTACAGTAGTCAGGGTGGTGCTGTCCTTCAGATGACACGTTAAAGGGATGCCCTCACAGGTGAACGTAAAAGATCCCATGGCCACCTTTCGAAGAAGAGCAAGTTCTCCCCACTTTCCTGGCCATATTTATCACTCAAACAACATTTAGTGATCACCTACACAGATTACCTGGTCATCACCACATTGCTGTTCGTGGGATCTTGCTGTGCACAATTTGGATGCCGCCTTTCTAACATTTCAACAGTGACTATACTTCAAAATACTTCATTGGCTGTAAAACGCTTTGGGATATCCTGAGGTCATGAAAAGCGCTGTATAAATGTGATACTTTCTTTAAACTCACCTCAGTTCAAAATCAGGACAGATGTTTACCGGGGACAAAGTGACAAAAACTTTCCAGATTCGATTAAATGAATATTTAGTTTTCCAGTTGTGAAGGTCACTTTATGAAGCTTGGGCCTCGGTTACAATCTCTCAATGGCTCCACAAGTTCATCTGAAGGTCACGTTCGCTCCACACATAAGCCACAAATAGTTATGTCTCTCTGTGTTCTTGCAACGAACAAAGGGAGGAATTTGGGCCGGAGCAGAAGCTGATTTTCTGGCATTACTGAAGTGGGTGAAGATGAGCAATTGGGCCCACAGCATTCCTGCCCTCCCCACCACATCTGCGTTAACTAATATTTTTGTATTGCTAGATACAGCATGTAAGGGGTTAACTCCGAACACCACACAAAGTTTGCTTCTAACAAGACAGGTACCATTTGTAATCGCGAATCGGAAGTACAATCTCAAAGTTTGCGGTTGACGCCAAATTGGGAGGATTGGTTAATACTGAGGAGGGCTGCGATAAAATACACAAAGACTTTAATAAACTTGCTGATGGGCGTGTAAATGACAAATGAATTTCAAAGTAATCAGAGTGAGGCGATGCATTTTGGTAGGAGGAATAAGGAGGCCACAAACTTCTTGGAAAATAATATTCTATATGGGGAAGAGGAGCAATGGGATATCGGGGTACAAATACACAAATCATTAAAAGTAGCAACGCAAGTTAACAAAGTCATTAAAATAGCAAATAAAGCTCTGGGGTGCATTTCTATGGGATTGGAATTGAAAAGCAGGGAAATTATGTTCAGCTTGTATAAAGCCTTGGTTAGACCACACTTGGAGTACTGTGAACGGTTCTGGCCTCCATATTATGAAGAGGATATAGAAGATCGGAGGAGGTTAAAAAAATATTTAAAAGGATGATATCAGAATTGAAAGAGGCACTTCTCACATCACAAAGATTTTTTTTTGCTGATTTGCAACCTTTCCACTCCCAAAATCCTTCTGGGGAATATTACTGCAGGTGGAAACAGTAATAAAGTGATCGCACTTTCCCCACTGACCCGGAAACAACTCAGAGAAGCCCCTTTCACAGGGTTCGGGGCAAAGAACGGGCCTCAGTGAAAGAGATCGATTCCAGACACAGCTCAAACCCAACACCCAAAAACAGGGGCTGGAAGGAGCAAAGTGAGGACATGGGACACATTCCTTCTACACACACAGATTGTACAATCAGGAGAAATGTGTCCGTGTATGTAAAAAGAACAATTCATTCCCGCCTGGTGCTGTACGGCCCGTGTGTGTCTCAGTTTCAGCTCCTGTACATGTACAGCATGCAATGGGTAAAAGGGAACAATTCACTGCCGTCTGGTACTGTACGGCTCGTGTGTGTCTCTGTCAGCTCCTGTACATGTACAGCATGCAATGGGTAAAAGGGAACAATCTACTGCCGCCTGGTACTGTACGGCTCGTGTGTGTCTTTGTCAGCTCCTGTACATGTACAGCACACAGTCGGTAAAAGGGAAGGATTCACTCCAGTCTGGTACTGTACCGGTGTGTGTCTCAGTGTCAGTTTTTTTTATTCGTTCACGGGATGTGGGCGTCGCTGGCGAGGCCGGCATTTATTGCCCATCCATTATTGCCCTCGAGAAGTTGGTGGTGAGCAGCCTTCGTGAACCGCTGCAGTCCGTGTGGTGACGGTTCTCCCACAGTGCTGTTCGGAAGGGAGTTCCAGGATTTTGACCCAGCGACAATGAAGGAACGGCGATATATTTCCAAGTCTGGATGTTGTGTGACTTGGAGGGGAACGTGCAGGTGGTGTTGTTCCCATGTGCCTGCTGCTCTTGTCCTTCTTGGTGGTGGAGGTCGCGGGTTTGGGAGGTGCTGTCGAAGAAGCCTTGGCGAGTTGCTGCAGTGCATCCTGAGGATGGTACACACTGCAGCCACAGTGCGCCGGTGGTGAAGGGATGCCAATCAAGCGGGCTGCTTTATCTTGTATGGTGTCGAGCTTCTTGAGTGTTGTTGGAGCTGCACTCATCCAGGCAAGTGGAGAGTATTCCATCACATTCCTGACTTATGCCTTGCAGATGGTGGAAAGGCTTTGGGGAGTCAGGAGATGAGTCACACGCCGCAGAATACCCAGCCTCTGACCTGCTCTCGTAGCCACAGTATTTATATGGCTGGTCCAGTTAATTTTCTGGTCAATGGTGACCCGCAGGGTGTTGATGGTGGCGAACTCGGCGATGGTAATGCCGTTGAATGTCAAGGGGAGGTGGTTAGACTCTCTCTTGTTGGAGATGGTCATTGCCTGGCAATTATCTGGCGCGATTGTTACTTGCCACATATGAGCACAAGCCTGGATGTTGTCCAGGTCTTGCTGCATGCGGCTCGGACTGCTTCATTATTTGAGGGGTTGCGAATGGAACTCAACACTGTGCAGTCTTCAGCGAACTTCCCATTTCTGACCTTATGATGGAGGGAAGATGATTGATGAAGCAGCTGAAGATGTTTGGGCCTGGGACACTGCCCTGAGGAACTGGTGCAGCAATGTCCTGGGGCTGAGATGATTGGCCTCCAACAACCACTACCATCTTCCTTTGTGCTAGGTATGACTCCAGCCACTGGAGAGTTTTCCCCCTGATTCGCATTGACTTCAATTTTACAAGGGCTCCTTGGTGCCACACTCGGTCAAATGCTGCCTTGATGTCAAGGGCAGTCACTCTCACCTCACCTCTGGAATTCAGCTCTTTTGTCTATGTTTGGACCAAGGCTGTAATGAGGTCTGGAGCTCAGTGGTCCTGGCGGAACCCAAGCTGAGCATCGG
Source organism: Heptranchias perlo (assembly GCF_035084215.1). Lineage (NCBI taxonomy): Eukaryota > Metazoa > Chordata > Chondrichthyes > Hexanchiformes > Hexanchidae > Heptranchias > Heptranchias perlo. The sequence goes on along the minus strand of NW_027139442.1, from coordinate 2,720,579 downwards.
TGAGCAGGTTATTGGTGAGTAAGTGCCGCTTGATAGCACTGTCGAAGACACCTTCCATCACTTTGCTGATGATTGAGAGTAGACTGATGGGGCGGTAATTGGCCGGATTGGATTTGTCCTGCTTTTTGTGGGCAGGACATACCTCGGCAATTTTCCACCTTGTCGGGTAGATGCCAGTGTTGTAGCTATACTGGAACAGCTTGGCTGGAGGCGCAGCTCGTTCTGGAGCACAAGTCTTCAGCACTACAGCTGGGATGTTGTCGGGGCCCATAGCCTTTGCTGCATCCAGTTCACTCAGCCGTTTCTTGATATCACGTGGAATGAATCGAATTGGCTGAAGACTGGCTTCCGTGATGGTGGGGATATCGGGAGGAGGTCGAGATGGATCATCCACTCGACACTTCTGGCTGAAGATGGTTGCAAACGCTTCAGCCTTGTCTTTTGCACTCACGTGCTGGACTCCGCCATCATTGAGGATGGGGATGTTTGCAGAGCCTCCTCCTCCCGTTAGTTGTTTAATTGTCCATCACCATTCACGACTGGATGTGGCAGGACTGCAGAGCTTTGATCTGATCCGTTGGTTGTGGAATCGCTTAGCTCTGTCTATGGCATGTTGCTTCCGCTGTTTAGCATGCATGTAGTCCTGAGTATAGCTTCACCAGGTTGGCACCTCATTTTTAGATACGCCTGGTGCTGCTCCTGGCATGCTCTTCTACAATCCTCATTGAATCAGGGTTGATCCCCTGGCTTGTTGGTAATGGTAGAGTGAGCAATATGCCGGGCCATGAGGTCACAGATTGTGCTGGAATACAATTCTGCTGCTGCTGATGGCCCACAGCTACTCATGGATTCCCAGATTTGAGCTGCTAGATCTGTTCTGAATCTATCCCATTTAGCACGGTGGTAGTGCCACACAACACGTTGGATGGTGTCCTCAGTGCGAAGACGGGACTTCATCTCCACGAGGACTGTGCGGTGGTCACTCCTACCAATACTGTCATGGACAGATGCATTTGCGACAGGTAGATTGGTGAGGACGAGGCCATGTCAGTTTTTCCCTCGTTTTGGTTCGCTCACCACCTGCCGCAGGCCCAGTCTCGCAGCTATGTCCTTCAGGACTCGGCCAGCTCGGTCAGTCGTGGTGCTACCGAGCCACTCTTGGTGATGGAGGAGGACTGATTCATCAGCTGAGGGAGGACGGTAGGTGGTAATTAGCAGGAGGTTTCCTTGCCCATGTTTGACCTGATTCCATGAGATTTCATGGGGTGCAGAGTCAATGTTGAGGACTCCCAGGGCCACTGCCTCCTGACTGTATATCACTGTACCGCCACCTCTGGTTCGTCTGTCCTGCCTGTGGGACAGGACAGGGATGGTGATGGAAGAGTCTGGGACTTTAGCTGAAAGGTATGATTCTGTGAGTGTGGCTCTGTCAGGCTGTTGCTTGACTAGTCTGTGTGACAGCTCTCCCAAATTTGGCACAAATCCCCAGATGTAAGTAAGGAGGACCTTGCAGGGTCGACTGGGCTTGGTTTGCCGTTTTCGTGTCCGGTGCCTCGTGGTCCGATGCCGGGTGGTCCGTCCGGTTTTTAAATTCTTATTATGACTTTTCGTAGCGAGATTTTACAACTGAGTGGCTTGCTAGGCCATTTCAGAGGGCAATTAAGAATTAACCCGCTCCTGTACATGTGCAGCACAGAGCGGGTAAAAGGGAACAATTCACTCCGGTCTGGTACTGTACGGCCCCCGTGTGTATCAGTGTCAACTCATGTACAATTGCAGCGTGTAAAAGGGATACTTTATGGGACCAGAAGTCAGCTGGAACACAGAGGGAGGAGAATACAGGCTTTGAGGGGGACCCCTTGGTTACGTTATTGGACAAGTGACACTGAGACACACACACACACACACACACACACATATACACAAACACACACAGACTGTACAGTCGGAAGACACGTGTCCCTTGTGCACACATTGATTGATTTGAGCTGAGCTGAGCCACAAATGAACATGGGATTAAAATATCGAATTCATATCAGTTCGGTCCAGAGCTTCACAATTTTGCTTCAATATACCTCTTCAGAAGCTGATAGAATGAGAGAGTGAGAGAGGTTGATAGCGAGAGAGAGAGAGAGAGTGGGAGAGGTGATAGAGAGAGAGACAGACAGAGAGAGAATGAGAGACAGTGAGAAAGGGTGCTCGAGAGAGAGAACGAGAGAGGATGAGACAGCGAGATAGAAAGAACAGAGGCAGAATGAAAATGAGGCAGAGAGAATGAGACAGAGAGACAGTGAATGCAACAGGGAGAATCAAGCATGGAGAGAATGAAACAGATACAGACAGAGAGACAGATACTGTGGGAGAGGTGTGTTGTTAAGGTAAATTCAAAAGGAGAATGTAAAATATAGGGTCTGAGTTTATATTTGTTTACACTGGTAATAATAGTTCAAACCGGGGGGAATCGGCCGAACCAGAGCAAAGGTTCGGGGGAATTTTAAACATCAGTGAGTTGCACCCAAAATCACTTAGTTTGCTGTTTTCGGCCATTGGTTGAAGATTCAATGTCCGGAATCAGGTCCCACCCACAGAACGCACCATGTTGCCAGGTCGACTTTGCGAGATTCCACTGATTGCGCTGAATCGGGAAGCCCTTCAAATTGCGCTCGTTGTCTTTGGCACACAGGCCAGAGTGGGCACATTTCAAAATGTTCTTTACATCATAAAATATTAATTTACTATCAAATTGACCAGTGTACATCAATGACGCATGAGGAGAGATTGAGTCGACTCGGCCTATAATTCACTAGAGTTTAGAAGAATGAGAGCTGATCTCATCGAAACATATAAAATTCTAACAGGACTAGACGGACTAAATACACGGAGGATGTTCCAGATGGCTGGGGAGTACAGAACCAGTGGTCACAGTCTCAGGATACGGGGTATGACATTTAGAACCGAGATGAGGAGACATTTCATCACTCAAAGGGAAGTGAACCTGTGGAATTCTCTACCAGAAGGCAGTGGAGGCCAATTCATCAGATGTATTCAAGAAGGAGATGGATATATTTCTTAATGCTAAAGGGATCAAGGGATATGGGGAAAAACCGGGAACAGGGTACTGAGTTCGACGATCAACCATGATCTAATTTAATGATGGAAGAGGCTCGTCGGGCTGAATGACCTACACCTGTTAGTATATTCCTAAATGCAACCATCCGCAATAAGGTTGTGGATGGCAAGGGCCTTGTTCAAAAGTGAATGGACATCTGGAGGGAGATGCGGAGAGAGGAGGTGTCTGGTCAGGGAGTGTCTGTAAATGCAGCAGAAATGGTGACCGGTCAGGGAGTGTCTGTAAATGAAGGAGAAATGGGGACTGTCTGGGAGTGTCTGTAAATGAAAGAGAATTGGTGATTGGTCATGGAGCGTCTGTAAATGAAGCAGAAATGGTGAAAAAGTAATGGGGTGTTTGTAAATGAAGGAGAAATGGTGATTAGTCAGGAAGTGTCTATAAATGAAGGAGAAATGGTGACTGGTCATGTCGTGTCTGTAAATAAAGGAGAAATGGTAACTGGACATGGATTGTCTGTAAATGAAGGATAAATGCTACCGGGTCTGGACGTATCTTTACATGAAGGAGAAACGGTGACGGGTCAGGGAGTGTCTGTAAATGAAGGAGAAATGGTGTCTGGTCACGGAGTGTCTATAAATGGGAGGAGAAATGGTGACAGGTCAGGGAATGTGTGCAAATGAAGGAGAAATGGCGACATGTCAGGGAGACTCTGCAATTGAAAGAGAAATGGTGATTGGTCAGGGAGTGTGTGTAAATGAAGGAAAATGGTGTCTGGTAAGTTAGTTTCTATAAATGGGCGGAGAAGTGGTGACAGGTCAGGGAGTTTCGATGAATGAAGGAGTAAAGCTGACGGGTCAGGGAGTGTCTATAAATGGGCGAAGACATGGTGACAGTTTAAGGAGTGTCTATCAATGAAGGAAAAATGGTGACGGGTTATATGGTGCCTGTAAATTAAGGAGAAATGGTGACCGGTCAGGGAGTGTCTGTAAATTAAGGAGAAATTGTGGCGGTCAGGGAGTGTCTGTGAATGATGGAGAAATTATGTTTGTTCATGAGTGTCTGTAAATGAAGAAGAAATGTTGACAGGTCAGGTAGACGGGTCAGGGAGCATCTATTAATGATGGAAAATTGCTGACGGATCAGGGAGAGTTTGTAAATGAAGGAGAAATGGTGAAGGGTCGGGGAGAGTTTGTAAATGAAGGAGAAATGGTGAAGGGTCGGGGAGCATCTATGGAATGAAGGAGAAATTGTGTTTGGTCAGGGAGTGTCTGTAAATGAAAGATACATTGTGATAGGTTAGAGATAGTCTTCAAATGAAGGAGAAATGGTGACTTGTCAGGGAGAGTCCGTTACTAAAATTGGGAGTTTTCACAGATGGACTGCTTACAGGCAGCTATAGGGAGGGACATAGTGTCGAAATGTAGGGCAGAACATATACGCACAGCCAGAGTCAGCATCTCCAGGAGAGGAGAGGGGAACCAGTGAGTGTTGAACTGAACCCAGTCAGAGTCAGCAACTTCAGGGGAGGAGAGCGAGCGGAACCAATGGGTGTAGAACTGAACCCAGTCAGAGTCAGCATCTTCAGGAGTGGAGAGGGGAACCAGTGAGTGTAGAACTGAACCCAGTCAGAGTCAGCATTGTCAGGAGAGGGGAGGGGAACCAGTGAGTGTAGAACTGAACCCAGTAAGAGTGTAAATCTTCAGGGGAAGAGACGAAGGGGAACCAGTGAGTGTAGAACTGAATCCAACCAGAGTCAGCACCTTCAGGGGAAGAGAGGGAGGGGAACCAGTGAGTGTAGAACTGAATCCAACCAGTGTCAGCACCTTCAGGGGAAGAGAGGTGGGGGAACCAGTTAGTGTAGAACTGAACCCAGTCAGAGTCAGGATCTTCAGGAGAGAGAGAGTGTCATTCTGGTGAATCTGCTCTGTACTCTCTTCAAGGCCAATATATGCAATATGTTCCAGCATTGACTGTGTTCATAACAGGACTGACTCACGCAGCACTGACTGTGCGTATAACAGGACTGACTGTCTCAGCACTGCCTGTGTGTAGATCAGGACTGAGTGTCCCAGCACTGACTGTGTGTATAACAGGACTGAGTGTCCCATCATTGACTGTGTGTATAACAGAACTGAGTGTCCCAGTATTCACTGTGTGTATAACAAGACTGAGTGTCCCAGTATTCACTGTGTGTATAACAGAACTGACTGTCCCAGCATTGAATGTGTGTATAACAGAACTGAGTGTCCCAGTATTCACTGTGTGTATAACAGAACTGACTGTCCCAGCATTGAATGTGTGTATAACAGAACTGAGTGTCCCAGTATTCACTGTATGTATAACAGGACTGAGTGTCCCAGCACTGACTGTGTGTATAACAGAACTGACTGTCCCAGCATTGACTGTGTGTATAACAGAACTGAGTGTCCCAGTATTCACTGTATGTATAACAGGACTGAGTGTCCCAGCACTGACTGTGTGTATAACAGGACTGAGTGTTCCAGCACTGACTGTGTGTATAACAGGACTGAGTGTCCCAGCACTGACTGTGTGTATAACAGGACTGAGTGTCCCATCATTGACTGTGTGTATAACAGAACTGAGTGTCCCAGTATTCACTGTGTGTATAACAAGACTGAGTGTCCCAGTATTCACTGTGTGTATAACAGAACTGACTGTCCCAGCATTGAATGTGTGTATAACAGAACTGAGTGTCCCAGTATTCACTGTATGTATAACAGGACTGAGTGTCCCAGCACTGACTGTGTGTATAACAGAACTGACTGTCCCAGCATTGACTGTGTGTATAACAGAACTGAGTGTCCCAGTATTCACTGTGTGTATAACAGAACTGAGTGTCCCAGCATTGAATGTGTGTATAACAGGAGTGAGTGTCCCAGCACTGACTGTGTGTATAACAGAACTGAGTGTCGCAGCACTGACTGTGTGTATATCAGGAGTGAGTGCCCCAGCAATGATTGTCCGTAGAGTGTACATGGGCTGTGGGAGGAGATAAATTGGTGGGGTAGAATCCATGACAGGGTGGAGTGACATGGGGTTGTCGGTGGAGATTAAATCGGTTGGAGGAACTTACAGAGATAGGGAAGGGGTGAGGACCATGGAGGGTTTTGAACACGAGGATGAGGACCTTAAAATAGAGGCAATGCCGGACCGGGAGCCAATGTAGTAACACATGAACAGAAACTTACGGTTCACTGCCCGGCAGGCAGGTGGAGAAGATATTGATGACCGCGGAGGAAAAGTCAGGGTCAAAGCAGCAGTCGAGGTTGCAGACTCAGCCTGTCAGGAACGGCTGGAACAAGACACGCACACACACACACACACACACACACACAGATCTTACAACAGAGCAGGGAGGGTCTCAAAGACCACCTCCCTCCCATGTCTGAATATACGATCGCCGTCTTCTCCAGCTCCTAAAATCAAGCTGCAGACTTCTCCTCCATTCATTTTCTACTCACCGAATTACAGCTTCCAGATACCCAGCACAACCCACTTAATAAATAATAATAATTAAGTCGAGAAAATTGAGAAGCTGGGATTACTCTCTTTGGAGCAGAGAAGGTTCAAAGGAGATTTACCAGAATGGTACCGGTGATGAGCGACTTCAGTTAAGGCGAGTGACTGGAAGAGCTGGGATTGTTGTCCTTAGAGCAGAGACGGTTTAGGGGAGATTTAATAGATGGTTTTAAAATGAGGAGGGGTTTTGATGGAGTCGATGGGGAGAAACTGTTGCCACTGGCGGGAGGGTCTGTAACCAGAGGACACAGATTGAATGGAATTGGGAAAAGAGCCAGAGGGAGATGAGGAGAATGTTTTCAGGCAGCGAGTTGTTCTGATCTGGAATTCACTGCCTGAAAGGGCGCTGGGAGCAGATTCAATAATAACTTTCAAAAGGGAATCGGATCAATCCTTGGAGTGCGGAAATTTGCGGGACTGTGGGGAAAGAGCATGGGGGAGTGGGACGAATCGGATCGCTATTTCACAGGGCCGGCACAGGCGCGATGGGCCGAGCGGCCTCTCTCTGTGCTATTTGATTCTTTCTCACTTTTGGGCTACGACCCACAGCCCGTTTGACGGGGAGGCGGTAGAGTGACTCCCCCACGAGCCCAGCTCGACACCGGTCGCTGCCAGAGTGGAGATTCACGGGGACCTCAGGAGGCCTCATGTAACTTCCCCCGTCACCCCGCACCCCGTCAACCCCGCTCGCCCCTCCCAGGCCATTCCCGGGTGCAGGCCCTTCCTCTGTCGGCCTCGCCCCCGCCCACAGCAGCAACCGCACGACTTCTGGCTCAAAGCCGCGATCATCACACACCCGGCGCCGACCTGTTGCAAAGGCAACGCGGCGCAAGGACCGCGTCTTGACGTCAGCGCGCTAAGGTGAGCGGCGCTGCTGCGTGTTACATGATGGGAGGAGTCAGCCCGGGGTAGCGGCGGGGGGGCGGGGGGTGGGGGGGGGGGGCGGGTGGAGGTGGTGCGGTGGAGGTGGTGACAGCTGTCAATCAAAGGGCCCGGTGGTTCCAAGAACTCCAGGGAATCTTGGATGTCAGGGGATATACGAGAATGGATTAGGAAAAAAAGGAGGGCTTTTGGCAGATACAAAAGGCTAAAGACGGAGGAAGCCCAAGAGGAGTACAAAAAGTGCAGGGGGATACTTAAAAAGGAAATTAGGTGATCAAGGAGGGGCCATGAAAAAACACTGGCGAGCAAAATAAAGGAAAAACCTAAGATGTTTTATAAGTATATTAAGGGTAAGAGGATAACTAGGGAAAAAATAGGGCCCATTAGGGACAAAAATGGCAATCTGTGTGTGCAGCCGGAAGATTTAGGAGGGGTTCTAAATGAATTTTTTGCATCTGTTTTCACTATGGAGAAGGACGACGTAGACATTGAAATACGACAGGGGGACTGTGATATACTCGAACATATTAACATCGAGCGGGGGGAGGAATTGTCGGTTCTAGCAGGCCTAAAAATAGATAAATCCCCAGGCCCGGACGAAATGTATGCCAGGCTACTGTGTGAGGAAAAGGAGGAGATTGCGGGGGCTCTAACACATATATTCAGAACCTCTCTGGCCACAGGGAATGTGCCAGACGACTGGAGAACCGATAATGTAGTACCATTATTCAAGAAGGGGAGTGGGGAAAAACAAGGGAACTACAGGCCAGTGAGACTAACATCAGTGGTTGGAAAATTATTGGAAAAAATTCTGAAGGACAAAATTAGTCTCCACTTGGAGAAGCAAGGATTAATCAGGGATAGTCAACATGGCTTTGTCAAGGGAAGATCATGTCTGACTAATTTGATTGAATTTTTTGAGGGGGTGACTAGGCGTGTGGATGAGGGTAACGCAGTGGATGTGGTATACATGAATTTCAGTAAGGCCTCCGATAAAGTCCCGCACAGGAGACTGGTCAAGAAGGTACGAGCCCATGGAATCCAGGGTGCCTTGGCAATTGGATACAAAACTGGCTTAGTGGCAGAAGGCAGAGGGTGATGGTCGAAGGTTGTTATTGTGACTGGAAGCCTGCGGCCAGTGGGGCACCACAGGGATCTGTGCTGGGGCCCTTGCTAGGAATCTTACAACACCAGGTTATAGTCCAACAAATTCATTTTAAAATCACAAGCTTTCGGAGATTATCCCCTTCGTCAGATGAATGAGTTGAAAGGTTCTCAAATCGCATATCTTATACTAAGTTGGGACAGCATCACACCAATCAAAAGGTGTCGTTGTTATTCAAACAGGCCAGTCACGGAGAACAGCACGTCCCAGTACACTGGATATACATTGTGTCGATTACACAGGCAGGCAGAACGAAACTCAAAATGGCAGAGAGAGAGAGAGAGAATATTAAAAAACATATAATTTTTTCCCCCTTTTTGCTGGTGGGGTTACGTGTAGCGTGACATGAACCCAAGATCCCGGTTGAGGCCGTCCTCATGGGTGGGGAACTTGGCTATCAACTTCTGCTCGACGATTTTGCGTTGTCGTGAGTCTCGAAGGCCGCATTGGAGAACGCTTACCCGAAGATCGGTGGCTGAATGTCCTTGACTGCTAAAGTCTTCCCCGACTGGGAGAGAACCCTCCTGTCTGGCGATTGTTGCGCGGTGTCCGTTCATCCGTTGTCGCAGTGTCTGCATGGTCTCGCCGATGTACCATGCTCCGGGGCATCCTTTCCTGCAACGTGTGAGGTAGACAACGTTGGCCGAGTCACAGGAGTATGAACCATGCACCTGGTGGGTGGTGTCCTCTCGTGTGATGGTGGTATCTGTGTCGATGATCTGGCATGTCTTGCAGAGGTTACCGTGGCAGGGTTGTGTGGTGTCGTGGACGCTGTTCTCCTGAAAGCTGGGTAATTTGCTGCGAACGATGGTCTGTTTGAGGTTGGGTGGCTGTTTAAAGGCGAGCAGTGGAGGCGTGGGGATGGCCTTAGCGAGGTGTTCGTCGTCATCGATGACATGTTGAAGGCTGCGGAGAACATGGTGTAGGGCCCCTGCTGTTTGTGGTCTACATTAACGACTTGGATATGAATGTAAAAGGTATGATCAGTAAGTTCGCTGATGATACAAAAATTGGTAGGGTGGTAAATAGCGAGGAGGATAGCCTCAGTCTGCAGGACGATATAGATGGGTTGGTCAGATGGGCGGAACAGTGGCAAATGGAATTTAACCTGGAAAAGTGCGAGGTGATGCACTTTGGAGGGACTAACAAGGCAAGGGAATACACAATGAATGGGAGGACCCTAGGCAAGACAGAGGGTCAGAGGGATCTTGGTGTGCAAGTTCACAGATCCCTGAAGGCGGCGGAACAGGTAGATAAGGTGGTAACGAAGGCATATGGGATACTTGCCTTTATTAGCCGAGGCATAGAATATAAGAGCAAGGAGGTTATGATGGAGCTGTATAAAACACTGGTTAGGCCACAGCTGGAATACTGTGTGCAGTTCTGGTCGCCGCACTACAGGAAGGATGTGATCGCTTTGGAGAGGGTGCAGAGGAGATTCACCAGGATGTTACCAGGGCTGGAGCGCTTCAGCTATGAAGAGAGACTGGGAAGATTGGGTTTGTTTTCCTTGGAGCAGAGGAGGCTGAGGGGGGACATGAATGAGGTGTACAAAATTATGAGGGGCACAGATAGGATGGATACTAAGGAGCTTTTTCCCTTCATTGAGGGTTCCATAACAAGGGGGCATAGATTCAAGGTAAAAGGCGGGAGGTTTAGAGGGGATTTGAGAAATAACTTTTTCACCCAGAGGGTGCTTGGAGTCTGGAACTCACTGCCTGAGAGGGTTGTGGAGGCAGGAACCCTCACAACATTCAAGAAGCATTTGGATGAGCACTTGAAATGCCGCAGTATACAAGGCTACGGACCAAATGCTGGAATATGGGATTGGATTAGACTGGACTTGATGGCCGGCGCGGACACGATGTGCCGAAGGGCCTCTATCCGTGCTGTATAACTCTATGACTCTATGATTCAGCGCTCACTGCGCAAAGGGTTTGGAGAATTTGTTTAAAAATGCATATCTGCAATAATGAAATTAAAATATAAAGGTACAAAAAAAGGGAAAAATTGCAAATAATATAAACTGAATTAAAAACAGAAACGTCCAAACTCATATAAGGCTGACGGTCTGGGTCCTCCCGCCACTATAAGTCTTCTCTACCTGGGGCACAGGAGGCGCAGAATGATTGAATGTAACCTTTTTAATGCAGACGGCGCTGGATGTATGGAATGGACCAGCAAGGGAGGCAGTGGGGCCTAATTATATCAGCAAATTCCAGAGAGTTGGCGAAATACCTGACAGCAGTACCTTGGGATATGACAGACGAGAAATTGGGACCTTTAAGTTTTGGACATGTGCAGTAACTTTTCGTGATTGTTGTACCTGGACACCCAAATCCATTTGCTCCTCCACAGCCCCTAGTTTCTCATCATTAAGACATTAATCCTGTTTCTCACCTGGTGCCTGCAACAGATGTTCTTTTGATAACTCCGCACATCTCTACTGTCCGGCTGTGTTTCCATTGTTCACTGTCCAATAACAGCACACACGGTGAGACTGGAACTTTTATAAAATATTTCAAGATATACTTTATTTCATAAAATGTATGGATACACACACTTCAATGTAAATACCACAATTGCAATTCAAAACAATAGAATAGATATCGTGCACGCTACGATTCCATTATTACAATTGAAAACATGGAACATATTTTCAAATATATGCTGCACAATACAAGATGAAATGGCCTTACACGGTGGTCTTTCCCCATAGAGCTTTTGGGCAGGCCGCATCTTACTTCACTGCGTCCCACAGCACGGAATCCTGGACCTTGGAGTGTGCCAGGTGACAATACTCGGCCGTGAACAGCTCCTTCAGCTAGAAGACCAGCTGGTCTTAGGAAGACCGGAGGGCCTCCTTCACCGAGTTGATGGCCTTCCAGCAGCAGTTGATATCTATCTTGAGGTGCGTCCCAGGAAACTGCCAGCAGAGCACTGCATCCTGTGTTACCGAGCTGTTGGGGTTGAACCCCACTTCGACTCCACGGTATCGGTGTCCTGTCGCTGTGGAGGGAGGATTTCACCTTTTACCTGAATAACCGGATCCATTTGCCCACATTCATGTCAGTGTTTGGCAAACATTATCTGATGTCTTTCACACACCTGGCGAACCTTGGGGTCAGAGATGTCGTGGTAATTTCACCTTCACTGCTTGGTCGATCAACTGACGGAACAGAAATTAAAATCGGGCCGGTTCTGTAAAGAGCGGGTGATCCCCTCTCCCAGTTCAGCCCCCAGCGATGGTGAAAATTTCCCTCCACGTGTTGTGAACAGTGCAGTTTGAGAAAATGGACCAGTTTGTGGGCTTCGAAGATTGATACCAGGGCGGAGGTCAGGAAAGGTGTGGTCGATTTTATGTATCCCCGCCTGGCTGAAATGGCGTGAAAGAGGCTAGTAAATGGTATCAGGTCACTTACCGCCCCTTTAACGCTGGCGCTCCTGCCTCCACCAACGTGGGTAGGGTCCTGAGAAGAGCGGCCGGATAAACACCCTCCTGTTTCCGGTCAGGCCACGTGAAATATGTAAATCAGAGTATTATGACGTAAACGGGACACCATTTAATGTTATTTACAAATGGGTGCAGGAGCCGCCATTTCGATGGGCATTGGTCCAGAACACCGAGACTTTTCTTTTTAACTTATATTTTGCTGGGCGAGGAAGAGCAGGAGAGCTTTCCCTTGTCCTGCTAGTGCCATGAGTGATATCGCGAAACCTGTTCGTATCGGAAATGTATCAGGCGGTTTCCTTATAGATCTGTGTCCCATTCAACTCCTTGCAGTGAGTAAACTTTGCTGCACAGCAGCTCAGAGAGGAAACGATCTCCGGAACTCCCCACTGGAGTTTGAAATTACATTAATATTTTACCAGTTAGTAACGGTCCGGGTGTTGGTCCATTATTATTCTGTTTTGGTCAAAACAAATGTCCCAATGAACAGGACGCTGTCTGACCCTGACAGCTCACCCTCAGTCCATCCCACCGGGCAGTGTGTGTGATGGGAAATATTTATCACCAAAAAGGAGGATTTGATTTTTTACATTTCAGGATTAAACATTTAATACTGAAATCATATTACTTCCAGACTAATAACAGCAAACCATTTCATGTCAGGATCACATCTTGTATTATTTCACAACACTGCATTTGTCGGGTAAAATATAATTCCTGTCTGCTATATCCAAATTTATTGAAAGTATCGGATTGATATTGGTTACTTTAGTTATCTCATTGATGTCAATAGATAGTAAAATCAGTCGCGGTGAATAAAGGGCGCCCGATCCGCTACCGCCCATCTAAGGTCACCGCCAAACGTGAAACTCTAATTGACTCTAATTGAGTTTTATTTAATTTCGGATGGAAAGTCGTCAGATGTTTCTATGATTTAACTAGTGTAACAATTAGATTCAGTGCGTATTTCACCCCATTATTCAGCTCCTCTCTGAATTTAGTCTGGGTCACAGCATAAATACACGTGTTGGTGCAGGAACTGAGAAGTTGAAGCATGACTCCGGCTGATTCAATGTCACTGACCGCATAGGACTGGGCGTTTGTTATACGCAGAGAGATAAAGTAAAAAACGAGCGTGCTCCATAACAATATAAAACTGCCTGATATACAGAAGAGTAAAATGATGGATTTCCTTCGGTTCTCCATCTCTGGATCCTTGTGATTCTCTCCTTTGCTGCGGCCCCGGAGTCCACTGCGGACTCTAATGGCCGATAAAATGTGCCTGGCGGTGAGAACATTGAACAGCAAAATCAGAATGAATGGGAGACAAGACATTAACACAAGATTAAACAGGTCAAACGCTGCCCATGCGGGTAAAGTAAAATAGGTCGGTTTCAAGACACAACCTCGGGGTACATTGTCCATTATATATTCCGGGTCTAATACAAAATACCAGGGAATGTTTAGTAAACAGCTCAGCGCACTCACCACCCCGATAACAGCAGCCGCCGTTTTCTCAGTGCAATATTTTGTTTTCAGCTTCTGACAACAAATGGCCACAAATCGATCAAAGGTGAAAAACACTGTGAACCAGACAGAGGTCGCTATGGCTGCAAAACTCACGACAACAGTAAGACGGCACACAGGGGTAATGGTCAAGAATGAAACTGGGAAATAAATAACAACAGTGCGCCACATTATGATATCAGTGATAACGACCAGGAGATCGGCCGCTGCCATTCCCATAAGGTAGCGAGTGATACATTTGGAGAGTCCGCACTTTCCTCGGGACAGGATCACAATCGCCACCAAGTTAACTGTAAGAGAGAGAAACGGAAGGAGAGAAATTACTGATCAGACCTGGAGCCAAAGCAGCCGTTTCACAGCATCTTTGCTGAAATTTCTCACTTTGTTGCTGCAACAAACGCTGGAAACTGATTTACCTCCCTGGGCAGCGCAAATGGGCAGAGAAATGTTTTAAACACAATGATCAATAACGATTTGGGAAATCGTAACAGAATTTGAATAAAATGGGCAACGGAACCGCTGGAAGGCCCGAGTGAGGGCGCAATGCCGGTTGGGAAGGAGAAGGACTTTTACCGACCGGGAATCCAGCGGGTTAAATGCGGATTTGGGCTCCACATGGACTAGAAAGTGAGCGAGTGCCGGTGAGATGAGGGGACAGGGTGAGGTGCTGCCAGTCTTTTGCTCTGGGTTCAGAGAACCGACAGGAGCCTGCACTAAACGGGAAAGTCGGAGATCCACGCCCGTGTATTTGAGGCTTCCGATCGGAACGGAAGTGGCAGCTGGAGGCCGAGCGAATGAGTGAGATTAGGAGGGAGATAAGGAAAAGGACGTTTGGTGCTGGAGGGGAGTCAGGAGCAGATGGCTTGTGAAAGCAGATAAAATGAAGGAATGAATAAGGAGACAGATGATTCAGTGCTGTGGGAGGAGAGGCTGGGATTCACAGGGAGAGACTGCAGCAGAGTGTGAGAGGAAATCTAATCCATAGGTCTCAGTAACACAATCCATTTTATAAATTCAAACTCTAATTTCTGTGTTTATTGGAGCAGCTCGTTGGTTACATAATGGTTTTCAATAAATTTATTTTGCACGTTCAATTATAATTAAATTGCATAAGAACATTAGAAATAAGAGAAGGATTAGGCCATCAGGCTCCTCGAGCCTGCTCCGCCATTTAACAGGATCATGGCTGATCTTCTACCTCATCGCCATTTTCCTACACCATCCCCATATCCCGTGATGCCCTTATGATCTAGAAATCTATGGATCTCTGTTTTGAATGTACTCAATGACTGAGCCTCCACAGCCCTCTGGGGTAGAGAATTCCAAACATTCACCGCCCTCTGAGTGAAGAAATGTCTCCTCATTTCAGTCCTCAATCGCCTACCCCTTATTCTGAGACTGTGACCCTGCTTCTAGACTTCCCAGCCAGGGGAAACATCCAACTTGCAGCTACCCTGTCGAGCCCTGAAATTAAAATGCATAAATTAAATTAGCACAGCTTCCAGAATACCATTTCTTAATAATTCAATGCGATCAAGAATTCACTGATTTTATTCTTTAAATACATTTCAGTTTTGTTTATGTATTCAGTCAGTAAACAAGTAAAAGGAATATTCATATAAACAGACTGAGGTCCTGATCGCAATAAACCCATCCGGAGCGAGTACAATAAAACTCTCACAATCTGAAAACATCCTAATAACACCTTCAAGTCACATTTCCTCTTCATAATTGTATTGGAAGTTTCAGCATTTCATTCCAATGAATTATTCACACCGCTACCGCTCTCTCCCTCTCTCTCTCTCTGTCTCACTCTCTCTCATTCTGCGTGTGTATCTATCTCTCTCTCCCCCAATGTCTGCCTTTCTCTCTCTGTCTCTCCTTCTCGCGTTCCATCTCCCCCTCCCTCTCGTTTTTCTTCTCAGTCTCTTTCCCTATCACTACTCTCAATCTCTCCGTACTCTCTCTACTCTCTTACTCAATGCTTCTTTTCACAGCTGAACAAATCCTAACATCCTGCACCCGCCTTCTCTTCCCCAGCCCCGTGTTCCAACGATCCGATTCTCAGTGTCAGTTTGTAAAATCGTGAAGCCTCTGTGCACAGTTTAATGTTGCTACAGATCATCCAAGTCTCCACCTGTTCACCTGCACTGTTCACTTCATCTACAATGCATGGAATAAACAGAATCGAATGCCTCTTCCAGACACACCTCACAATAATTGAAATTCCTTTTCCTGTAATTATAAAGTACAGCGTTAGATGGCGGCATTGTTCAATTAACAAAACGCCATCATCACCGCTGCGACTGATAATCCACAGGTGAATAGAAGGGCTCATGATTCGAACAGATAAAGTGCAAACTGATGCAACATAACCACAAAACATTACATTTTACAGTGAATTCATCCACAGTGAATCAGAGGAGATGTGAAGGAATCAGCAGTAAACTCAGTTCAGTAGTCCGACTTCTAGAGCTGCGTCAGATGCACACATAATGAAATAATATTTCTTAACAGTGATAACCAATAAATACATTGAAATCCCAGTTTAACTGAACTACGTCATTGTGGAGGGAGGACATTGCGCTCCCTCCTTGTAACATTGAGGCCGTGAGCTCTCCGTGTGGTGAAGGTTCTCCCATAGTGCTGTTCGGAAGGGAGTCCAGGATTTTGACCCAGCGACGATGAAGGAACGGCGATATATTTCCAAGTCGGGATGGTGTGTCTTGGAGGGGAACGTGCAGGTGGTGTTTTTCCCATGTGCCTGCTGCCCTTGTCCTTCCAGATGGTAGAGGTCGCGGGTTTGGGAGGTGCTGTCGAAGAAGCCTTGGCGAGTTGCTGCAGTGCATCCTGTGGATGGTACACACTGCAGCCACAGTGCACTGGTGGTGAAGGGAGTGAATGTTTAGGGTGGTGAATGCGGTGCCAATCAATCGGGCTGCTTTATCTTGGATTGTGTCAAGCTTCTTGAGTGTTGTTGGAGCTGCACTCATCCAGGCAAGTGGAGACTATTCCAACACTCTCCTGGCTTGTGCCTTGTAGATAACGTTAACAAATCCTGATGGTCAGATACCTACTCTTATCCCAGACATCTGATTCCAATACATTCAGTACAGAGATCAATCCAGTAGCAATGCCAGGGTAGGACAAACAACATTCACTACAGATATAATGCAATTGCTACAGGGCCGAACGTTTAGAAGGATAGTCTGTATCCACGCTAAATTCAGTGCAGAGAATAATCCAGTAACAATTCCAGCGTTGGATATGTAAAGATCATAACAGATATAATGCAGCTGCTACAAGACCAAACGTTTTGAAGTTATAGACATAACATTATTGAACAGTATCTTCAGTGCAGAGAACAATCCATTCAGAGTGCCAGATTTGGATGTACAAAAGCTAATTGCAGATATAATGCAGCTCTTACAAGACTGAAAGAGCAGACTTTACAGATTCCAACATTCAACTGATATAAGAGAACAGGTGGCAGCGTAAAACATGGTGGGAGAAAAAATAATTAGCCAAGTACAACATCACAGTTAACACCGATTTACAATGTTGACAGATGAGATAATGGCTTACCTGGAACTCCAATGGCGGCAATTAATGGATAGTAAATGCTTTCTATATGGAACATTAATGAATATCCCATTTCTGTGAGAAGCAGTGATTTCTGTTGATCTGAACACCGGAGCTCCGGCAGGCACTCTGAGCTGATAAATTGCAACAAGCCCTGATTTATATAGGGGATAAATCTCCACTGACACGGTTATACCCCTGATCATTGCTATGAGTAACAGTCACTTGAACAAACACATTACATCAGCAGCTTTGTCTCCAATATAAATAATGACGTGCATATATCACAAACATCTCAAAGTTCAGAACCTTGCTTTAATCAGACCTCTCTCAGGAATAAAATTAAAAGTTGTGCTCAGAAAGGACTGGTCCAACAACAATGAGCGGCTTCATTTACAGTTTTCATATAATTGTATTCACCATGTTCAATCCTGCCGATTCATTTATAAATTTTACCGATTTTACCGCGTGTTCCCTGAATCCAGGGACACCAGCAGACCCGCTTCATTGAGTGCCTGCAGTTTCCCAGTTATAATATGAACATTGAGTCTCTGACACGGCGATAGTGAAAGGCCACGTTGAGGATTGCAGCCGAGAAATGACTGTGTGTGATATTAGGGGTCGGACACTGAACGAGCTTCATTGCCATTCCTCTCTCCATTATTTTACTGCAGATGTTTACCCTTTTATTTTATATTGGTTGACGGCTCCAGTAAAAATGGTCCAGTGTAACCCCGAGCTAAGCTCATGACCCGATTTGACCTCCATCACAAAGGCTCCGTGCTTCCCTCACTCGCCTCCATTCCTTCCTCAGCCCATTGCCATTGAAACCCTCATCATGCCTCTGACCCCCCAGACTCCATTCCTCCAATGCACTCATGGCCAGCCAGCCAACCTCCAACTTCCAACCAGTACCAGTTCCTGCTTGTCCTCACTGACACCCACTGATCGCCTAACATTTCAAATTTTCATCCTGGAGTTTAAATCCCTCCATGGCCCGCTCCACCCCATCTCTGCCCAGTCTTCCACACCTACAAGAAACCCACCCGTGACCTCCTCATTCATCGATCTTTGGCCTATTTTGGTGGGACTACGATCACTTGGTTCCACCCACCAATCTGATCATAGCCAGGAGAAGCTTCTCTTCCCACCCTATCACCGTTATATCTGATGTCTCTAAAGGGTCAATGCTTGGCTCCCTCCCCTTCCTCATCCACATGCTGCCCTTTGGTGACATTGTCAGCACACATGGACCAGCTTTTAGATGGTCGCTAACAAAACCACCGCCTGACTTGAACCATCCAATGTCTTTGTGTTGTCAGAGCGACACTCTTTTTTAGATGATTCACAATTTCCTCCAGTTAAAAATTTGGAATTCATGATCGTTGGCCCCAAAATCACCACATCCTAGCCAATGATTATATCCTCACCTCTCTCGTGTTGATTGGTGAGTCCTTCACCAATCACCCAAGTCCTTGCTGACCTGTATTACCTTACGGTCTCCCAAGCTTGTAGTTCATTTTTATTCTTTCTTACAAATAAATCCACTAGGGACTCACCCCTCCCTATCTCTGTAACCTCCTCCAGCTCCGCAGCCCCTGCCAAACACTCCGCTCTTCCACCTCTGGCCGATTGTGCAACAGCAGGCCATTTGGCCTACTTTTGACAGCCGTGCCTTCAGCCTTATCCACGCTCCAAAATTCCCTCCCAACTCCACGCCATCTCCATCTCTCCCTTTCAGCCAGGGATCAGCGGTTGCAGTTTCGCTACTGAGTTAGAAGGTTGTGCGTTCAAATCTCACTTCAGAGACTTGAGCACATAACCCAGGCTGATAATGCAGCGCAGTACTGAGGGAGCACTGCACTGCACTGTACCGACGAAGGTGTCGGCTTTTATCGGACTCATTAAACCGAGGGCCCATCTGTCCTTTCATGTAGATGTGATAGATGCCATGGCAATATTCGAAAAGGAGCAGTGGAGTTCTCCCTGGTGTCCTGGGAAATATTTATCCCACAAGCATCATTATTAATACCGATTTTCTGGTAATTTATCTCATTGTAGTTTGTGGGAGATAGTTGTTTGCAAATTGACTGGCGCGTTTCCTACATTACCACACTCACTGCACTTCAAAATGTACTTCATTGACTGCAATGCGTTTTCGGGCGTCCTGGGGTCTTGAAAGGTGCTATATAAAGGCAAGCTCTTTCATTCGTTCAGACATTCGAAGGACGCCATCTCTTGTTTTATGACTTTGTCATCCCTCCTAATGTCTCCTTCTTTGGCTTGGGGTGCATTTTGCCCGTTTATACCACAGTATTCGGCTTGGGATATTTATCAATGTTAAATGCTCTACATAAATACATGATGTGGAGATGCCGGTGATGGACTGGGGTTGACAATTGTAAACAATTTTACAACACCAAGTTATGGTCCAACAAATTTATTTTAAATTCCACAAGCTTTCGGAGGCTTCCTCCTTCCTCAGGTGAACGGTATGGAAATGACATTTTCGAATCCTTCGCATTTGAAAATCACAGAACAAACAATGCCTGGTGATTACTGCCCGTTGCCAAGGCAATCACAGTGAGAAGACAGAAAGGTGTCACCTAAAAGGCCACGGAATATACAAACCCCCCCAAAAAAAGAGAGAGAGAGAGAAGGAAGACAGTCAATGACCCGTTAACGGGATGGTGAAGGGAGTTCACCATCCCAAGGAATCCTCCTAACCCAGCAGGCCAGCTGATACATCTGATTCCAATGTCACAATAGTAGGGAAAATGTGAGGGTGTTGCAAACTGACGAGACTGTGACTAGTGAAAACGGGAGACAATGCTCAGTGGGAGCTACTGGCGAGAATTTGATGGCAGTCTCAGGTCAACTCTACTGAAAACGGTTTAACATCACTGAGGGGCACTGAGAATTTGTAAAGTAAGTTTTCTAGCTCCATTTGGAGGCCTTTACTGCTTCCGCTCACTGTATTGCTTTCGCCTTAGAGCTGCTACATTGGCTCTGCAAAGACCAAGGTTGTATTTTCTGTTCGTCATGAAGCAGTTTTCTTTAGAAATATGAAGGATTCTAACACAGAATTTGAAGGCCAAGTTCTATTTAATTTTAAATCAATTTCTTGTTCAGTTACAGAATTTGGGTTGTTGCGTGTTACAAATGACAAATCTGAGTTTGAACCACACCCGCAGAGCTGCTGCAACTCTCTGTAAATTTGTCGAACGTGCACGTATTATTTACACATGTAAATGGGTTTCCGCCGCACTTACGCTGAAGTTATGGTGATGGAGTGGGAGCAGCAGAGAATGAGAGAGGGGAACCCGGCATACAAAAGGGAGGTAGAGATGAAGAGAGGGGAACTGTATGGATAAAGGGGAGAGAGAGAAGACGATGGAGCAGCGCCGAGGAAACTATAGGTTCACTCATGTTCATTCCCTCTTTATGATTGCATGGCCGTCTCCTATTCTCTCTCTGTCTCCTTTATCCCTCGGTTCTCCTTTCATTCTTTCTCACTCCCCTTTACCACTCGGTTTTCTTATCATTCTCTCTCTCCGTTATCCCTCGGTTCTCCTCTTATTTTCTCTCTCCCCTTTATCTTCCTCGGCCTCCTCTCCCATTCTCCCTCGCCCTTTTATATGCCTGGTGTCCCTCTTTCATTCTCTCTCTCAATCTTTGTCTCCCCATTATTCTCTTGTTCTCGCCTCCTATTCTCTCTCCCCCTTTATCCACGCAGTTCCCCTCTCTTCATCTCCACCTCCCTTTTGTATGTCGGGTTCCCCTCTCTCATTCTCTCTCTCAGTCTTTCTCTCTCCCCATTATCCTCCTATTCTCCTCTCCATTTCTCTCTCTCCCCTTTATCCACCTCGATTCCTTCTCTTTTTCCTCTCTCCCCTTTATCCGCCTGGTTCCCCTCTCTCATTCTCTACCTCCCTTTTATTTGTGGTGTCACATCGTTCACCTGACGAAGGACGAAGCCTCCGAAAGCTTGTGAATTTAAAATAAAATTGCTGGGCTATAACTTGGTGTTGTAAAATTGTTTACAATTCCCTTTTATTTGCCAGATTCACCTCTCTCATTCTCGCGCTCTCTCTCTCATCATCCGGGTTCTCTTCTCTCAATCTCTTTCTCTTCTTAAACCACCGCTTCTCCCCTCCCATTCTCCCTCGCTCCTCCTCTATTCTCTTGTTGTCTCACTCGTTGGCTCTCTCCTCTATTAGTCTGTTCCCAATCTTTCCCTCTCTCCGTTTCTTCCCAGAAGTGAATTTCTTGAGTGTTTTCAGGACAGCTTTCTGCAACAATATACTCTCGAACCAAGAAGGGGGCAGGCCAAATTAGCTTTAACAATGAGTAATGAGCCAGGTTTGGCTAACAGCCTAATAATGCATGAACATTAATCGAATAGCGATCATGATATGATCAAGTTCAACGCTGTGTTTGAAAGGGAGAAACCCGTAACAGCGACTGAGATTCTAAATTTAGGTAAGGCCGACTTCACCGGATGAAACAGAGACTGTCCACAGTAAACTGGGAAAATCCGTTCATGGGTAAAACGACAGAAGATCAGTGGGAAGTGTCCAAAAAGAATTTTCCGTGATACAGAAACAATTTATCGCCAAAAAGAAAAACAGCCATGGATGACAAAAGAGGTAAGGGACAACACAAAACTAAAAGAAGAAGCATACAAAAATGCAAAAATAGCACAGATACTGGCGACTGGGAGAGATACAAGGAACAGCAAAGGATGACAAAACAGATATTAATAGCTACAAAAAGGGAGTATGAAAAGAAACTTGCAAGAGATGTCAAAATCAATACAATTTTTTTCACAATTTATATTTGGAAAATGAGAGTGATCAAAGGCAATGTGGGTCCCTTAAAAACTGATAATGGTGATATTGTAATTGAAAATAAGGGAGTGGCACAAATGTTAATTAATTACTCTGCGTCAGTATTTAGAGTAGAGGAAGAGGATCGCCTGCTGAATGCTCCACGGAAACTAATTTTGAATCAGGGATGAGGAATCACCATAATTAACGCAAGCAAATTAACAGTAATGAAGAAAATAATGGCATTAAAGAGTGGCAAATCCGCAGAATCAAATGGTTTCCACCCCAAGGTTTTGAAGAAAGTAGGTGAGAACATTGCAGAAGCTCGAACTATTATCTTCCAAAGTTCACTCGATTCAGGAATTGTTCCTTTGGAATGGAAAATTGCACAAGCCACTCGGCTATTTAAGAAAGGTGAGAGGGAAACCAGGGAATTATGGATCAGCTAGCCTCACATCTGTTGTCGGGAAATTCCTAGAGTCTATAATTTAGGATGGAGTGACTGAACACCTTGAATCAGTGATTTCCAATCACTCCGATAGGGCACAGTTTGGAAACAGTTTTCCGGCTGGTAGAAAGCAGATAATTGAAGATTTGCGGTTGGTTGTTGGCAAATAAGTTGATCTCCGCGTTCATTTAAAAATCAAAAACAATTAAACCGTCCGAGCCAAAGGCATCCGTTTTAGGTTGTCTGTGCTGATGGTCATTTGAAATGTTGCTGACCTTAAAACAGTGCAGCGTTTGCGACGTGCAATTGCACGGAGCCCTGAGCAGATCTAGTGACGGAAATTAGCTGATCACTGAGGGTCTGCCGGTACCTTGTGGTGGGGAAGATATGTTTGGAATCGGGTCTATTCCCCACCGATTCGTTGCAACTCGAGTCAGATAAGCAATGAATGGAGACGGTGCGCAACAAAGCGCCGAGATTCTGCGGCCAATCACATAGTCCCGCTGGCATTGAGCAGCATGGAGCAGTGACTAGTCATCAGCACAGTGGGAAAAGGCAGTTACGGAACGGTGCAGCTGGTGAGACAGGTGAAGAACATGAAACTGGTAAAGAGTGGGCGGCAGAGAAAGGCTGCTCACCAACCCGTCCCAGGTTGGATAGATGATACCACCATTTTCATCAAAAGTTCTTCTGCTAGGATTGTAAGCTGAGCAGCTCTTTATCGAAGGGAGTAGCCCGACAAAAACACCGTCCCTGCCTTAAGATAAAGGCCCACCGTTTCGGCTGTCTGCAAACTGACTTCATTTGTTCAATATCGTAATGAGGACCTTTCAAAAACTCTTGAATATTGTGTTAATGTGTCATTATCAAACGTGTTGGGGAAGAGGGGAGAGAAGGGAGACTAATTAACTAAAGTTTATGGTGTTTTCCGATCAGAGTTTGTATTGTTCCATCCACTGAAGGGCAAGAGAACTGCACGCACCTGAAGCTGAAACCGAGACAGCCTCACATCCAGACCCCTGGACAAAACCTACCTCGAGATTGAAGAGGGTCAACCAGGATCAAAGCAGTGCAGAGTGAGCTCAGAGAGGATAATGGAAACACAGCAGGAAAAGAAGTATTTCAGCAGCTCCGACACGAAGGAGGACAGCAACAAACTAGAAAGTCGCTATCAGTTCTGCGGGCACACTTTGAGAATCACTTGGGACTCCAGCAATAACCTTGTGATACCAGCAATAATCTGGGAAGCTGTAAGTCCAATGTTTGTTGTAAATGCTTGGATCTGATCCAGGGAAACAAAACCCAGAGCCTCTTCCTTCCACTACAGCAACCGCCCCACCCCTCCAACCCCACCCCCGCCATGTTGAGCAAGCCCTACTCGATGCATTGGTTTTGCAGACGAACATACATAAGAACATCTGAGTTGCTGGAAGAAAGGTTAATGTACATCTTGCTCACCGTCTACATCCCTGGTAGTCACATGACACAGTGAGAACCGAGTTGCAGACTAATAATAGCAATGGAACCCCATCAATTAGTCTCCATCAGACCCAGCCATGAGGCGAGGAAAACCCTCGCTTGTTGAGAGCTTTGGGAATCATAGGTCCAAAGTCACATGTTCCTTCCAAGTCTGCTCCACTCACCACATGTCATGTCTCCAATTAATCGTCTACTTGCCCACTCATTTAACCTGTTTATGTCCTTTAGCAGACACTTTGTTTCCTCATCACAGCTTATTTTCCCACCTCGCTTTGTATCGTCAGCAAAAACTGGATATATCACACTTTGTTCCTTCATCTAAGTCATTAATATAGATTGTAAAAAGCTGAGGCCCAAGCAGGGATCCCTGTGGCACCCCACTAGTTACAGCCTGACAACCTGAATATGACCCGTTTATCATTACTCTCTGTTTTCTGTCCGTTAACCAATCCTCTATCTATTCTAATATATAACCCCCAAACTCATGAGCCACTTTTTACTCATTTACTCTATCATAAGCGTTTCTGAATTTGAACACATCTTTTGAATCTCACCTTAACCTCCTCTGGTCTAAAAGAACAACCCCAGCTTCTCCAGTCTCCCCACTGAACTGAAGTCCCTCATCCATGGTACCTTTCTAGTAAATCGACACTGCACTGCCCCTAAAGCCTTGACATTCTCCCTAACGTGGTGCTCAGGATTAGACACAATCCTCCAGCTGCGGCCTCACCAGTGATTTATAAAGGTTTAGCGTCACTTCCTTCCTTTTGTATTCTGCGCCAATTCTGATAAATCAAGGGTCCCGTATGCTTTTTGAACAGCCTTCCCAACTTGTCTTGCCAACTTCAAATATTTGTGTACGAACACCCCGAGTTCTCTCTGTTCCTGTACCCCCTTCAAAATGGTAACATTTTGTTTATATTGCCTCTCCTTATTCTCCCTATCAAAGTTTATCATTTCACAGTTCTCTGCGTTCAATTTCATCTCCCTTGTGTGTCTGGTCTCCTGAAATCTGTTCTTAGCCTCCACATTGTTTACTGCGTTTCCGAGTTTCGTGTCATCTGCAAACTTTGAAATTATACCCTCTATACCCAAGTCCAGTTCATTAATATATATCAAAAAGATCAATGGTGCTAATACCAACTGGGGAACACATCCAGCCTGAAAAATAACCGTTCACAACTACTCTCTGCATTCTGTCTCTGAGCCAATTTCATATCCACGCTACCACTCTCCCGTTAATCCCATGGGCATCAATGTTGCGAACTCATCTACAACGTGGTACTTTGAAAATTCATGTCAACAAACATAACTGCACGAACACCATCAACCTCATTAATTACTTCATCAAATAACTCAATCAAGTTTATCAAACACGATTTGCCTTTAAGAAATCCGTGCTGACAGTAATTTATTAAAACATGTTTTTCCAAGTGACAATTAATTTTGTCCCAGATTAATGTCTCTAAAAGTTTCCCCACCACCGACGTTAGGCTGACTGGCCTTTAGTTACCTGTTTTATCCTTCTCCCCTTTTTCGAACAGGAGAACAACATTTGCAACCAGTCATTCCTCTGGCACCATCCCCATATCCAAGGAGGATTGAAAGATTGTGGCTATAACCTCTGCTATTTCCACCCTTACTTCCCACAACAACCTAGGATGCATCCCACCTGGACCGCGCGGCTTTTCTACTTTGAGTACTGCCAACCGTTTTAGTGCATCCTCTACTATCTCTTCCTTTAGTGGGACATTGGCAGCATCCTCTTTTTTTTGTGAATGTAGATGCAAAGTATTCATGTAGTACCCCAGCCGCCACTCCACAATGAGTTCGTTCTTTTCTCGCTAATTGGCCCCACCCTTCCTTTGACTATCCTTTTGCTATTTGTCTGTTTATAAAAGACTTTACTGTTCCCTTTTATGTTATCTGTCACTGTTTTCTCGTACACTCTCTTCGCCCGTGTTATTTCCTTCATCAGTTCTCCTCTGCACTTTATGTATTCTGCTTCATTTTCTAATATATCATGGTACTGACATTGGTCATAAGCCTCCTTTCTCTGTTTCGTTTTAGTCTCTATATTTTCAGTTATCCAGTGAGCTCCAGCTTTGGATGCCCTTCCTATCTCCCTCATAGGAATATGCTTAATTTGCGCCCGAACTCGCTTCTCCTTGAAGACCTTCCATTGCTTATTTACTGTTTTTACAGCCAGTCTTTGTTTGCATTCAACATGGGCCGGATCCCTTTTCAACTCACTGAAATTACCCCTCAGCGCCTTCAAGTTTGATTGATCAATGTCTCTTTCCATAAATACTCTACACCTAATATATAACATCCATGGCACCATGTTCTGTCTTCATACCATCCATGGCACCATGTTCTGTCTTCATACCATCCATGGCACCATGTTCTGTCTTCATACCATCCATGGCACCATGTTCTGTCTACGTACCATCCATGGCACCATGTTCTGTCTTCATACCATCCATGGCACCATGTTCTGTCTTCATACCATCCATGGCACCATGTTCTGTCTTCATACCATCCATGGCACCATGTTCTGTCTTCATACCATCCATGGCACCATGTTCTGTCTTCATACCATCCATGGCACAATGTTCTGTCTTCATACCATCCATGGCACCATGTTCTGTCTTCATACCATCCATGGCACCATGTTCTGTCTTCATACCATCCATGGCACCATGTTCTGTCTACGTACCATCCATGGCACCATGTTCTGTCTTCATACCATCCATGGCACCATGTTCTGTCTTCATACCATCCATGGCACCATGTTCTGTCTACGTACCATCCATGGCACCATTAAATTGTTTTTACCCGCCAGGCCACATTTACAGGGTTTTCCTCCTCCCTGACACAATGTAATGGGTATATAACCTTCTTGTATCATGTCTTGGATTTATACGTTCCAAGTCACCATACCGTGGGTTTATGCCGTCGTTATC
This sequence comes from Heptranchias perlo, assembly GCF_035084215.1. NCBI lineage: Eukaryota > Metazoa > Chordata > Chondrichthyes > Hexanchiformes > Hexanchidae > Heptranchias > Heptranchias perlo. The sequence continues at coordinate 2,693,640 of NW_027139442.1, read as the reverse complement.
GTCATGTACTCGGTTTGTACCCCAGCTGGCACAAAGTACTGAATGATGTATCCTCCTTGCAATCAATATGGGGTTAATACTCCACCAGCACCATGTATTATGTTTACACCCTCCTTGATCCCCTACACTGGGAATCCACCATCCTTGACACCCGACACTGGGTATCCACCATCCTTGATCCCCTACATTGTGTATCCACCATCCTTGATACCCTACATTGGGTATCCACCATCCTTGATCCCCTACATTGGGAATCCACCATCCTTGATCCCCTGCACTGGGTATCCACCATCCTTGATCCCCTACACTGGGTATCCACCATCCTTGATCCCCTACATTGGGTATCCACCATCCTTGATCCCCTACACAGGGTATCCACCATCTTTGACAACCTACACTGGGTATCCACCATCCTTGACACCCTACACTGGGTATCCACCATCCTTGCTACCCTCCATTGGGTATCCACCATCCTTGATCCCCTACACTGGGTATCCACCATCCTTGATCCCCTACACTGGGTATCCACCATTCCTGATCCCCTGCATTGGGTATCCACCATCCTTGACACCCTACACTGGGTATCCACCATCCTTGATACCCTACATTGGGTATCCACTATCCTTGGCAACTTGTGCGGTATAAACACGATTGTTAGCACCGTGCGCGAGGTATTTATTTTTATTTCTTCATGGGATGTGGGCGTCGCTGACCATGGCAGTATTTATTGCCCATCGCTAATTCCCCTTGAGTATACACAATCCTTAGCACCATGCGCGGTGTGTGCACCATCTTTGACACCATTCCCGTTGTATACACGCCATCATTGACACCATGCGCGGGGTATACCCTATCCTTGACAACAAATATTGAGTTTATACCCATCACAACACGATGTTCAGATTTTTATATCTTCCTTGGAACTAAGTACTGGATTTATATCTTCCTTGGAATTACTTACTGGCTTGCACCCTCCCTTGCTCCCTCCCTTGCACCCTCCCTTGCTCCTTCCCTTGCACCTTCCCTTGCACGGATCCCTGCACCCTCCCATGCTCCCACCCTTGCATCCACGCTTGCTCTCTCCCTTGCACCCTCCCTTGCACACAACCTTGCTCCCTCCCTTGCACCTTCCCTTACACTGATCCCTGCAATCTACCATGCTCCCATCCTTGTATCCACGCTTGCTCTCTCCCTTGCACCCTCCCTTGTTCCAAATCTTGCACCTTCCCTTGCACCTATCCTTGCACCCTCTCTTGCTCCGACACTTGCTCCCTCCCTTGCACCCTCCCTTGCAACCTCCCTTGTAGTGTGAACTTGGATTCAGATATTTGCAGGGGAATAAATTCTAACGTCAATGCCATATTTTGTTTCAGGGCCTCGTTCTCTGCCGGTTCTTTGAGAAAGAGAATATCAATTTTTCTGGGAAGAAGATGATTGAATTGGGGTCCGGCACTGGGATCTTGGGGATTCTTGCCATCCGGCTGGGTGAGTTAAAGGTTCCAAGCGATAGCACTTTGCATGTGAGAGGGAGAGCGATGAACTTTAATGGAATAGGACGGCTATATAGTGAAGGACCATGACAGTGACTGGTCACTGGGGTGATTAAACCCCCAGTAATATGCACGTTTTGTGAACGCTGCAGTCTGTTCTTTTGAGGTCCTTACTGTCAGGAACATAGGAACATGGGAACAGGAGTAGGCCATTCAGCCCCTCGTGCCTGCTCCGCCATTTGATAAGATCATGGCTGATTTGTGATCTAAATCCATATCCCTGCCTTTGGCCCATATCCCTAAATAGCTTTGGTTGCCAAAAAGCTATCTTTCTCAGGTTAAAATTTAGTAATTGATCTAGTATCAATTGCCGTTTGCGGAAGAGAGTTCCAAACCTCAACAACAATTTGTGTGCAGAAATGTTTTCTAATCTCGCTCCTGAAAGGTCTGGCTCTAATTTTTAAACTGCGCCCACTGCTCCTAAAATCCCCAACCAGCGGAAATAGTTTCTCTCTATCCACCCTATCTGTTCCCCTTAATATCTCATAAACATCGATCAGATCACTCCTTAACCTTCGAAACTCTAGAGAATACTACCCCAATTTGTGTAATCTCTCCTCGTAACTTAACCCTTGAAGTCCGGGTATCATTCTACTAAACGACGCTGCACTCCCTCCAAGGCCAATATGTCCTTCCGAAGGTGCGGTGGCCTGAACTGCTCACTGTACTCCAGGTGCGATCTAACCGGGGTTGAAAGTACTTCACCTCCAGTTTTGTTCTGTTTGAAAGAGAATGCTTTCAAAGCACAGGACCCTTACCTCAGGTAATAAGATTGATGCCTCAGAAAAGTCGCAGCTTTCAAGACTCAGCCGCTCCACCTGCCATTTTGGAGCAAGTCCCTCCTCCCATCGGGAAGCGGGATTTCAATTGAACTGCTGTTGATCTGTGAAAATCCAGTAAACGTAAAATTCCAGTAAATGAAAAAGTCAAACATTTGAACACTTTTCTCCTTGAGCTGATGAGCTGAGAACTAGATACCTATCAGAAATGGACTGGTTATATTCAATGTAATATTTGCACAACATCCTGAACATCTCGACTCTGAACAGATATTAAAAGGGGAAGCTGCAGCTTTTGATCATGTTTTTGAGTACTTGTGAGCTCCAGTCACGTGTCCAGCACCCAACTGATGGCCAAATTATGTACCATAAAACAGTAAGCATGCTTTAGAATAAAATAATGAAGCTGTCCGTGCCGGCATACAGCACAATCTGGACAATATCCGGGCTTGGCTGTTATGTAGCAAGTAACATTCGCGCCAGACAAGAGCCAGGCAATGACCATCACCAACAAGACAGAGTCTAACCAACTCCCCTTGACATCAAACGGAATTACCATCGCCGAATCCCCCACCATCATCATCCTGGGGGTCACCATTGACCAGAAACTTAACTGGGCCAAATGCTGCCTTGATGTCAAGGGCAGTAACTCTCACCTCACCTCTCGAATTCAGGTCTCTTTTCCATGTTTGGAACAAGGCTGCAATGAGGTCTGGAGCCGAGTGGTCCTGGCGGAACGAATTCAAACCGGTTCTGGCCAGTTCAGACCAGTGACTGAACTCCTGGTCACCCCAGTTCAAAAGTCAGTGTCTTTGTTAGCACTTCGAATTAAGCTCAATAGGTTTCTGCAGCCTCTGGCCAACACCATGTTTGGACCAAGGCTGTAATGAGGTCAGGAGCCGAGTGGTCATGGCAGAACCCAAACTGAGCATCGGTGAGCAGGTTATTGGTGAGTAAGTGCCGCTTGATAGCACTGTCAACATCGTCCATCACTTTGGCGATGATTGAGAGCAAGCTGATGGCGCGGTAATTGGCCGGATTGGATTTGTCCCGCTTTTTGTGGACAGGACATACCTGGGCATATTTCCACTTTTTAGTCGGATAGATGACAGAGTTGTAGCTGTACTCGAACAGTTCCGGACGGGGCACAGCTTGTTCTGGAGTACAGGTCTTCAACACTGCAGCCGGGATGTTGTCGGGACACACAGCCTTTGCCAGTCCATGAAATCAGACATTTATTGTTATCACGTGGTGTGAATGTTATTGGCTGAAGTCTGGTATCTGTGATGATGGGGACCTCAGGAAGAGGCTGAGAATGATCATCCACTTGGCACTTCTGGCTGCAGATTGTTGCAAGCGCATCAAACTTTGTTTTGCACTCAGGGAATCAAGGGATATGGGAATCGGGCGGGAAAGTGGAGTGGAGTTCGAAGAGCAGCCATGATCATATCGAATGAGGGAGCAGGCTCGAGGGGCCGTATGGCGTACTCCTGCTCCTATTTCTTATGTCCTTATGTTCCCATGTGCTGGGCTGCGCTCTTGTTGAGGATGAGAATGTTCATCGAGACTCCTTCTCCTATTGGTTGGTTAATTTGCGACCACCATTCGCGACTGGATGTGACCGGATTTCAGAGCTTTAACCTGATTGTTTGGTTTGGGGATTGCTGTACTCCGTGCACAGCATCGTGCTCCCTCTGTTTATAATGCCTGGTGCTCTTACTGTTTGTAATGCATGGTGCTCTCACTGTTTACAATGCCTGGTGCTCTCATTGTTTGGAATGCAAGGTGCTCTCACTGTTTATAATGCATGGTGCTATCACTGTTTATAATGCATGGTGCTCTCACTGTTTATAATGCCTGGTGCTCTCATTGTTTGGAATGCAAGGTGCTCTCACTGTTTGTAATGCATGGTGCTCTCACTGTTTACAATGCATGGTGCTCTCACTGTTTATATTGCATTTTGCTCTCACTGTTTATAATGCCTGGTGCTCTCATTGTTTGGAATGCAAGGTGCTCTCACTGTTTATAATGCATGGTGCTATCACTGTTTATAATGCATGGTGCTCTCACTTTTAACAATGCCTGGTGCTCTCACTGTTTGGAATGCATGCTGCTCTCACTATTTATAATGCATAGTGCTCTAACTGTTTATAATGCATAGTAATCTTTTGCTGTAGCTTCACCAAGTTGGCACCTGATTTTCAGATGTGCCTGGTGCCTCTCCAGGCATGCTCTTTTGCATTTCCCATTGAAACAGATTTGGTCACCAAGCTTGATTGTGATGGAGAAGTGAGGGATATTTCGGGCCCTGCGGTGACAAGATTGTTGTGGCATTCCATTATGCTGCTGCTTCGGGCCCACGGCGCCTCATGAGTGCCCGGTTTTGAGCTGCTAGATTTGTTATTAATCTATCCCGCTCAGCAGGGTGGTAGTGCCACACGACACGATGGACGGTTTCCTCAGTGTGAGGGCAGGTCTGTTTCTCAGAGTATGTCAGACCGTTGCTTGACTAGTTTGTGAGGCAGCTCTCCCGACTTTGCCAACAGTTCCCAATTGATAGCGAGGAGGAACTTGTAAGGTCAGCTGGGCTTGGTGTGCATTTTTCTGTCCCAATCCGATGCCGAGGTCGCAGCTTTATCCTTACTTTGATACCGCGGCGTTGTTCACAAGGCCACACGAGAGGGCAGTAAAGCATCAACCTCATTGGTGTTGGACTGGAGTCACACACAAACCAGATTGGTTAAGGACGGCAGGTTTCCTTCCCTAAAGGACATTAGTGAACCGATTGGGTTTTTGCGACAATCGGATAGTTTCATGGTCACTTTGGGGCGGATATTGACTTCGAGCGGCAGTTTAAAACGTGTGATAGCTAAAAATAGAAATCGGGAGGAATGTTCAACGGGAGACAAACTCGTTGTCATCGGTTTTACGCTATGGCAGAAAGTCAATATCGCCCCTTTTACTGATATCAGCTTTTTATATTGACATTTTTGAATTGAAAATCAAAATCTCAAACTGCCGCGGTTGGATTTGAACTCAAGGTGCTGGATTTTTATTCCGCAGTGTTGGATTACTAAATCCAGTGAAATAACCGCTGTGATAATGGAATCGCTGATCAATGCTGTGATACTGCACAAGTTCATCATTATAGATCACAGCCTTTGCTGTGTTAATCTGCTTTGCCCCGAATCCCTTTTGCCCACATTTACCATTTACAGGTTGGTGTCATTGGGAAACAATAAGTGAAGATACGTCATTGCTCCTTTACATTCTTCTGGCAGGTGGAGATGTGACCTTGACAGACAAACCAGAAGTTCTGAATCAAATAGAACTTAACGTGGCCAACAATGTCCCCTCTTCAATTATCCATCGGTCAAAAGTCTCTGCTCTCTCGTGGGGTGAAAACCATGATCAATTTCCGACAGACTACGATATCATCCTGGGATCCGATATCGTCTACAAGAAACGTGAATTCCAATTACTGCGAAATACCCTACAACATCTGAGCAGCCAAAACACTATCATTTACATCTGCTCGAAAATGCGTGAGTTCATGTGAGCCATGAATTTTCACGAGAAGCTCATTGCACAGCATTTTAACTCCGAAATTGTTCACAGTGTCCCAGAAAAAGAAATCAACCTGTACAAAGTGACCAAAAAAGTTCCTGGCGCTTATTAAGGAGGAAATTCCAGAGAATAGGGTGGAGGCAATTAAAGGTCTGATAATGGGAAGAAGCGAGGGGGAGAAGGGCACAACAGGCAAGAGTCAGAGGACTGAATGATTTAGGAGGAGGTTGCAGAGATAGAGGGATTGGGATTTCCATTTACTCGAACACCCTAACCCTGACACTCTTACCCTAAACCCTAACCCTAAACCTGATACCCTAACCCTAATGCTGACTTTATAGCCCTAGCCAAATCCTAACCTTCGCTCTAGTCCTAGCCCTAACCAAAACCCGAATCCTATTAATGCCATTATAATCTGACTAGAGTATTGTTGGCAGGGAGGGTTAGAGTTTAGGGTTAGGAACCCTCGATAGAGTCAGCTTCACCCTGTATCTAACTTCAGTCTAGCACTGCAGAACACAGCACAAGATTTACATTTTTCCCCTCCTGAAGTGTTGCTCTCCCAATACATTCACGTTTGTGTGATGATTGCATCAACGAAAGCTCCTTTAAATTGACCCAGTTGAAGACTGCGGTGATGTTGTGCAGCAGAGAGTATATTACGAGATCAATACTTAGGCCCTCCCTACCGTACAGCTGAGTGGGATAAACGGACTGCAGCCGTTCAAGAAGAAGGCTCACCACCACTTTCTCAAGGGCAACTAGGAAGAGGCAACAGATTCTTGATTGTCAGCGACGCCCACACCCTTATAATGAATATATAAAAAAAGAAAACTTGTGAAGTTCTCTGGTTCAAATTATTCCCTTTTCCGCATTTTGCTGTGAACTTCAATATAGAAAACACAAACGCTTTTACAAGAAGATTCACTCACGGGGACTTAGCTCAGTTTTAGCGGGGTACCAACTGGACACACGGAACTGACATCGTTCCCTAACCCCAACCGATTTGAACCCTGGTGCGGGAGGGTATCTGACACACTGTGACACCTGGTCCTCCTTTGCCTGGAGGCAAGATAGTACAGCTGGAGTCATTACAGCTAGATACAGGATAGTGCAGCTGGAGGCAATACAGCTAGATACAGGATAGTGCAGCTGGGGGCAGTACAGCTTGAGACAGGATAGTGCAGCTGGAGGCAATACAGCCAGATACAGGATAGTGCAGCTGGGGGCAGTACAGCCAGATACAGGATAGTGCAGCTGGAGGCAGTACAGCTAGATACAGGATAGTGCAGCTGGAGGCAATACAGCTAGATACTGGATAGTGCAGCTGGAGGCAGTACAGCTAGATACAGGGTAGTGCAGCTGGAGGCAATACAGCTAGATACAGGATAGTACAGCTGGAGGCAATACAGCTAGACAGGGGCTAATGCAGCTGGAGGCAATACAGCTAGATACAGGATAGTACAGCTCGAGGCAGATAGTGCAAAAGCAAGAAAGTTATCCTAATCCTTTATAAATCATTAGTTGGGCCTCAGGTTGACTATTGTGTTCAATTTGGGGCACGGTACCTCAGAATTGATGTCAAGGCCTTAGAGAGGTTGCAGAAGAGGTTTACTAGAATTGTACCAGGAATGGGGGAGTTCGGTTTTGTGGAGAGACTGGAGAAGCTGGGATTGTTCTCCTTAGAACTGACAAGGTCAAGTGGAGATTTGTTAGAAGTGTTCAAGATCATGAATGGTTATGAATGAGTAAATAAGGAGAAACTGCTTCCAGTGGTAGAAGGGTCGGTCATCAGAGGATAATGATTTAAGGTGATCGGCAAAAGAGCCAGGGGCGATATGAGGATAAATTTTTTATGCAGGGAGTTGTAACGATCTGGAATGCACTTTCTGTAAATGTGGTGGGTGCATATTCAATGTTAACTTTTTAAAGGGACTACGATAAATACTTGAGGCAAAAAAATTCGAGGGCTATGGGGGAAGAGCAGGGGTATTGGACTAATTTGATAGCTCTTTCAAAAAGCCGCACAGGCACGTTGGGCCAAATAGCTTCCTCCTGTGCTGTACCTACTATGATACTGTGATACTATGTGAAAGAGTTAGCAGGAATCTCAGTTCAGTGGCCAGACATCTAAAGCTGTGGAAGGAACACACACAATGAAATAATATTTCATAACAGTGATAACCAAAAAATACTTTGAAATCCCAGTTCAACTGAACCATGTTATTGGGAAGAAAGGACACTGCACTGACTCCTTGTAATACTGAGACCGTGAGCTGTCTCGATATCAATCACTGAAAACACATTCATGAAAATATATTCCAGGACAGGTTAGTTCCACAACATGAAACCGTTAACAGCTCCTCGTGGTATGATGCCACGCCTTAGCCCAATCATCTGATTTCAATACATTTAGTACAGATAATTAGCCAGTAACATTCTCAGGGCTGGATACACATAGTTTATTGCAGATATAATGCAGCTCTCGCAAGACCAAAAGCGTACCAAGTTTACACACGATATCAACTGGTAGAACACAACAGGTGACTCTGCAAAAGATGATGGGAGAAGAAAATTGTAAATTTCAGCAGGAGAGTTAAAACAGATTTACACCATTAACGGATGAGATAATTGCTTATCCGGAACACCAACGGATACAAGAATAGGGTAGTTAATGCGTTTTATCCAAAACATTACTGAATATTGGGTCAAGTGGATCAAGCATCAATAGGGGAACATTTAGGGAACAGTGATCATAATATCATACGGTTTATATTAGTTACGGAAAAGGACGGGGAGCAATCCAGAATAAAAATACTTAATTGGAGGTAGGCCAAATTCAGTGGGTTGAGAACGGATATGGCCCGGGTAAATTGGAATCAAAGATTGGCAGTCAAAACTGTAATCGAATAATGGGTGGCCTTTAGGAAGGATATGTTTCGGGTATAGTCTAGGTTCATTCTCACGCGGGGAAAGGTAGGGCAACAAAAGCCAGAGCTCAATGGATGACGAAAGAGATAGCGATTAAGATGAAGCAGCAAAAGGGGGTGTATGACAGATGTCTGGTTGACAACACAAGTGAGAACTAGGCTGAATCTAGAAAGTAGAGAGGGGAAGTGAAAAAGGAAATAAAATGGGTAAAGGGAGAGAATGAGAATAGACTGGTGGCCAACGTAAAAGGGAAACCAAAAGTCTTCGATGGACAGATAAGTAGTAAACGGGTAGGAAGAGGAGATGTGAGGCCGATTAAAGACAAAAAGAGGGTCTATGCATGGAGGCAGAGTGCAAGGCTGAGACACTAAATGAGCACTTTGCATCTGTCTGTAACAAGGAAGAAGATGCAACAAAAGTCAGAGTAAAAGAGGAGGTCGTTGAGATAATGAATGGCCTAAAAATTGAGAAAGAGAAGGTACAAGAAAGGCAGGCTGTGCTTAGAGTAGAAAAGACACCCGGTTCGGGCAAATTTATATGTCTCCTCTTTGGATCTGTTTTTTTTTTGTAAGCCACGGTTGAGCCACCTTTCTTGTTTTATTTATGCGCCAGACATGGATGAATAATTCTTTTAATTCCTGCACACGTCCTTTAAACATTGTCCACTGTCATCCCTTTTCGTAAAGCTTCCCAATCTATCATAGCCAACTCGCACCTCATACTTTCGTAATTTCCTCTATTTAAATTCAGGACCCTAGTTTCGGATTCAACTACTTCACTCTCCATCTTAATGAGGAATTCTATCATGTTACGGTCGCTCTTCCCTAAGGGACCGCGCACAACATGATTGTTAGTTAATCCTTTCTCATTGTACAATACCCAGTCTCGGATCGCCTGTTCTCCAGTTGGTTCCTCAACGTATTGGTCGAGAAAATCATCACGTACACACTCCAGGAATTCCTCTCTCGCAATATTAATGCTAATTTGGTTTGACCAATCTATATATAGATTAATGTCACCCATGATTATAGTTGTACCCTTCTTGCATATGTCTCTAATTTCCTCTGCATTTCTACATCTACATCTCCACTACTGTTTGGGGGCCTATAGACAACCCCCACCAACGTTTTCTGCCCCTTGGTGTTTCTTAGCTCCACCCATACAGATTCGACATCGTGATTTTCCGAGCCAATATCCTTCCTCAATATTGCATTGATATCCTCCTTTACGACCAACGCAACCCCACCTCCTTTCCCTTTTTGCCTGTACTTCCTAAATATTGAATACACCTGGATGTTCAGTTCCCACCCTTGGTCACCCTGCAGCCATGTCTCTGTAATCACAACCACATCATAACAGTTAATTTCTATCTGAGCTGTTAATTCATCTACCTTATTGTGAATGCTCCGCGCAGTAAGACGCAATGCCTTTAGACTTGTCTTTTTATGATTACTAGTCATTTTAATTTTATTTTGCACTATGGCCCCATTTGTTTTTCGCCCTTGTTTTCTCTGCCTTCCACTATTGCTTCTTCCCTTTCTGTCTTTTGTTTCTATCCTTGTTTCCCACTCCTCTGTCTCCCTGCTCAGGTTCCCATCCCCCGGCCATTCTAGTTTAAACCTTCCCCAACAACACGAGCAAACACCCCCGAGAGCACATCGGTCCCGGTACTGCTCGGGTGTAACCCGTCCCACTTGTACAGGTCCCACCTTCCCCAGAACCGGTCCCAATATCCCAGGAATCTAAGTCCCTCCCTCCTACACCATCACTGCAGCCGCGCATTCATCTTGTCTATTCTCCTATTCCGATACTCACTAGCACGTGGCAATGGTCGTAGTCCTGAGATCACTAGCTTTGAGGTCCTTCTTTTTAATTCATCTCCTAACTCCTTAAATTCACCTTGCAGGACCTCATCTTTTCTTTTTGCCGATGTCGTTGGTACCGATATGGACCCTTCCCCTCCGGAATGCCCTGCCGCTGCTCCGTGACAACCTTGACCTTAGCAACAGAGAGGCAACATACCATACTGGAGTCACGATTGCGGCCGCAGAAACGCCTATCAGTTCCCCTTACAATTGAATCCCCTATCATTATAGCCCTGCCACTCTTATTCCGCCCCTCCTGTGCAGCAGAGCCACCCGTGCTGCCACGAACTTGGCTTTTGCTGCTTTCCCCTGATAAGCCATCTCCCCCAACAGTATCCAAAGCGATATATCTGTTTGAGAGTGAGACGGCCCAAGGGGACTCCAGCGCTACCTGCCAAGTCCTTCTACTCTTCCTGGCGGTCACCCATTTATTTTCTTCCTGCATAATCTTTACCTGCGGTGTGACCACCTCACTGAACGTGCTATCCACGATAATCTCAGCATCGCGGATGCTCCACAGTGAATCCACCAGCAGATCCAGCTCCAAAATGCGGTTAGTCAGTATCACCCTCTCTCACTGTCACTCATTCTCTCCGTCTCTCTCTATCATCCTTTCTCAGTCTCTCTAACTCGATTTACTTCTAACGAGGTATATCGAAGCAAAATTGTGAAGCTCTGGAGCAAACTGGATTGAATCTGATATTTTAATTCCATATTCATTTGTGGCACAGTTCAGCTCAATTCAACATCATTGTTTGGACAAGGGACACGTATCTCATGCATGTTCATTCCGTGTGTGTTTGTGTGTGTCTCAGTTTCACTGGTCCAATAATGTAACCAATCCCCCTCGAAGCCAGTCTTCCCCTCCCTTTGTGCCCCATGTTTCTCAGTGTCTCCTGATCCAATAACATAACCCAGTCACACCCTTCACAGCCTGCCTCCACCTCCACCTCTGCCATATGTGTCTCATGCTCTCCTGGTCCAATAACGTAACCCAAGGACCCCCTCCCCTGACAGTCTTAATCACTCACCCCCTTTGCCAGTGTGTCTTAGGCTCTCCTGGACCAACAACATAACCCAGGGACCACCCGCACAGTCTGTGTCACCCTCCTCTCTTGCCCCGTGCGCCTTAGGTTCTCCTGGTCCAATAAGGTAACCCAGGGACACCCCCCCCCCCCCACACACACAGTCTGTCACCCCCTCCTCCTGTGCCCCGTCTGTCTCAGGCTCTCCTGGTCCAATAACGTAATCCAGGGACCACCCTCACAATCTGTCTCCCCAGCCCCCCGTTTGCCCGTTGTGCCTCCTGGTCCCATGATGAAAACCCTGTCAGCTCTCACTCTGTCTGTCTATCTCACACATTCTGTCTCTCCAATTATGTCGAGTTCACCCATTCTGATCCGGCCCACAGCAGTGACTGTGATTGCCAGTTTTGCCCATTTCCTGTCGGTGCAGGGCGGCCATTTAGTTGAAGTCCAGCTGAGCTCTTTAGTGCCGCCTTTTTGAGTAGAAATTCATGCGTCACCTGCAGAGCGAGCCCTGCCTCAATAGGTCAGATTATCAATAAAATATATCAGAATCAGATTTGCGATAATTTCCGGGCTCCGTGCTGCTAATATAAAATGTACTTACCGTCCAGTGTGAAGTGTAGGGGATAGAATATGAAATGGGATTTAGTTCTAGTGATTGAAACCCTTCAGCACTTTCTATAATTTAACTAATTTAACAATTAGAATCAGTGGGTATTTCACCGCGTTCTTCAGCTCCTCTCTGAATTTAGTCTGGGTCAGGACATAAATACACGTGTTTGTGCAGCAACTGAGAAGTTGCAGCATTCCTGCTGTGTGTTCTGTGATATAAAGAGGGTCAGTGGGGGAGAAGTAATAATCATTACTGTTTGTAATTCGCTGATAGAAGTAAAATACAACCTGTGTCACCCATAACAATATAAAACTGCCCGATATACTGAAGAGTAAAATGATGGACATTTTTCGCTTCTCCATCTCTGGATCCTTGTGATTCTCTCCATTGCTTCTGCCCCGGAGTCCCCTGCGGACTCGGCTGGACACTAAAATATGTCTGACCGTCAAACCATTGAACAGCAAAATCAGACAGAACGGGACACAAGGGGTTAAAATGCGGTGAAACAACTCAAATGCGACCCATGCGGGAGAAGTATTGAAGCTCGGTTTAAGCACACAAAACCAGGGAACATTATCAATTATAAATAGAGGTTCAAATGTAAAGTACCAGGGGAGACTCTCCAAACAGCCCAGCACACTCACTGTTCCCAGAACCACAGCCGCCGTTTTCTCGGTGCAATATTTTGTTTTCAGCTTCTCACAACAAATGGTCACAAATCGATCAAAGCTGAAAGCGACTGTGAACCAGACAGAGGCCGTTGTGGTTGCAAAAATCAGGAATGCAACGAGACAACACACGGGAGTAATTTTGATGAATGAAAGTGGGAAATAAATCCTGTGAATCTGCCTCAATATCACATCAGTGATAACGACCAGGAGATCGGCCACTGCCATTCCCACCAGGTAGCGAGTGATACATTTGGAGAGTCCGCACTTTCCTCGGGACAGGATCACAATCGCCACCAAGTTAACTATAGGAGAGAGAAAAAGAAGCAGAGAAATTACTGATCAGACCTGGAGTCAAAGCAGCAGTTTGAGAGGATCTGGGGTGAAATTTCCAGCTTTGTTGCTACATCGAAGAGTGGAAAGTGATTCATTGGCCTGGGCAGCGCTTTCGGGCAGAGAAATGTTTTAAAACACAATGATCAATAATTAATAGGGAAATCGATACACAAAGTGAATAAACTGAGCACCAGATCCTCTGGAAGTTCTAAGTGAAGGCACGGTGCCGGTGAGGAAGGAGAAGGGCTTTTACCCAGCGGGAATCCAGCGGATTAAAACCGGATTTGGGCTCCAAATGGACGTGGCAAGAGTGCGAACGGTAGGAAGGTGAGGGAACAGCGGGAGGTGTACCTGGTTTGTTGCTCTGAGTTAGAAGAGCCGACACGTGCTGGCACTACACGGGGAAGGGCAGCTGGAGACCGAGCCTGTGAGTGAGATTGGGAGGGAGACAAGGAAAAAGACATGTAGGAGCTGGAGGGGAGTTAGCAGCAGCTGGTTTAGGAAAGCCGATAAACTGAAGCAACGGGTGAGGAGAAAGAGGATTCCATGCAGTTGGAGGAGGTGCTGGGATTCACAGGGAGAGACTGCAGCAGAGTGTTAGAGGGAATCGAATCCATAGGTCCCGCTAACACAATCCAATCAATGATTCCTTGGTTATTTTTGTCAATGAACAGCTCGTTTGGCATCAAATGTTTTCAATTTATTTACTTTACACATTCAATTAAAATTAAATTAAAATGCATTTATAAGTCAGCCTCGTTCTTTATTGAATTAAGCTGACACACAGCTTTTAGAATACAGTATCCGAATAATTCATAACGGTCAAGAAATGACTGAGTCTATTCTTTAAATACATTTCAATTATGTTTATTTATTCAGTCAGTAAATAAGTAAAAGGAACATTTATTTAACCAGACTGAGGACCTGATAGCGATAAACACACCCGGCGTGAAAACTCTTACAATCTGACAACATCCTAATATCACCTTCAAGTCACATTTCTTCTCAATATTTGGACTGAAAGTTCACCCCGGTGCTGCTTTCTCCCTGTGTCTCTGTGTCTCCCTCCTTTTGTGCGTATCTCTCTGTCTCTGTCTTTCTCTCCCAGTTTATCTTTCTTTCTCTAGTTCTCTCTCTCTGCCTCTCTGTGTGTCTCTCTGCGTGTCTCTCTGTCATTCTCCCTTCCATTCTGGCGTTAATTTTCTCCATCCCTCTTGTTTTCCTCTTCAGTCTTTCTCTATCGTTCTTTTCTGTCTCTCTGCATTCTCTACTCTATTTCTCAATGCCCCTTTTCACATCCGATTCAATCCGAACATTCTGCGCCTGCTTTCTCTTCACCAGCCGCGTGTTCCAACGATCATATTCTTAGTGTCAGTTTGTTAAATAGTGAAGCCTCTCTCAACAGTTTAATGTTTCTACAGATCATCCAAATCTCCACCTGTTCACCTACACTGTTTACTTAATCTATGATGCATGGAATAAACAGAATCAAATCCCTCTTCCAGGCACACCTTACAATAATTGAAATTCCTTCTCCTGTAATTATGAAGCACCGCGTTGGATGGCGGCATTGTTCAATTGACAAAACGCCAACATCACCGCTGCCAGTTATAATCTACAGATAAATAGAAGGACCATGATTCGAACGGAAACTGTACAAACTGACACAACATAAACTCAAAACTTTGCATTTTACAATGAATTCACCCACAGTGAATCAGAGAAAGAGATGTGGAGTAATCAGCAGCAAACTCAGTTCAGTGGACAGACATCTGATTCGGCGTCAGATACACAAGTAATGACATAATATTTCGTAACAATGACAACCAATAAATACATTGAAATCCCAGTTAAACTGAACCATGTTGTCGGGGAGGGATGACATTGCGCTGCCTCCTTGTAACACTGAGACCGTGAGCTGTCTCATTGACAATCACTGAAAACACATTGATGAAAAAATATTCCAGGACAGGTTCGATCCACAACATGAAACTGTTAACAGCTCCTGATGGTCTGAAACCAGCTCTAAGCCCAGATCCCTGATTCCCATACGTTCAGTACAGAGAATAATCCAGTTACAATACCAGGGTTGGATATAAAAAGTACATTACAGATACAATGCAATTGCTGCAAGACCGAATGTTGAGAAGTTAAGGACATACCATTATTCAACAGTACATTCAGTGCGCAGAATAATCCAGCAGCACTGACAGGGTTGCATTACAAAGATGATAGCGGATATCATGCAGCTGTGACAAGACTGAAAGAGCCGAGACAGGACATTCCATCAACTGATAAAACAGAACAGGCAGCTGTGTAAAGACTGATGGGAGAAATAAAATACCAAAAACGGTAGCACAACTAACATCGATTTACACCATAAACAGCTGAGATAATGGCTTACCAGAAATTCCAACGGCTGCAAGAACCGGATAATAAATTTCTTGTATCTGGTACATTCCTGGATATCCCATTTCTGTGAGAAGCGCTGACTGCTGTTGGCCTGGAAACCACAGCTCCAGCAGGCACTGAGAGCTCATTCATTTCAATGAGCCCTAATTTATACAGGGGCTGAGTCTCCACTGACACGGTTATATCCCTGATCATTGCTACTGGTTACAGTCATTGAACAAACACATTATATCAGCAGCTTGGAATCCTTTGTAAAGAATGACGTGGAAATATCAGAAACATCTCAAAGTCCAGGACATTATCTTAATCAGACTTCTCTCAGGAATAAAGTTATAAACTGTGCTCATACAGGACTGATCCAACAATAATGACTTCATTTACAGTTTTCATCTAATTGTATTAACCATGTTCACTCCTGCTGATTCCTTTATCATTTATAACGATTTCTCCGCAGTGCACACTGAATCCAAGGCCACAAACAAATCCGCTTCATGCTGCTTCTGCAGTATTCCAGTTAAAATATGAATTTTGAGTCTCTTACAGAAGGACTGTTAAAGGGCAGGTTCAGGATTGTAGCTCAGAAATGGGGTGATATCAGGGGTCGGACACTGAACGAGCTTCATTGCCATTCCTCTCTCCGTTATTTTACTGCAGATGTTTCCCGTTTATTTTACGTTTGATTCATGGCTCCAGTAAAATTAGCCCCGTGCAACTGAGCTGAGCTCGTGAACCGACTTGACATCCGTCATAAAGACTCCGTGCTTCCTTCACCCGCCTTCATTCCTTCCTCAGCCCATTGGCATTGAAACCCTCGCCTATGCCTTTGTCCCCTCCAGCCACCATTGCTGCAGTTCATTCCAGGCCGGCCATCCATCCTCCACCTTTCGACCCGCACCAGGTCCTGCTCGGCCTCACTGACCCTCACTGATTCCCACTTCCCCATCATCTTACGTTTAAAATTCTCAATCTTGGGTTTAATTCCCACCAAGGCCCACCGCTACACCACCCGCCGCCCCCCACCACCGCCCCCCCCAAACCCGCCGCTACACACATAAAATTATAGAATCATATCGAACAGAAGGAGACCATTCTACCCATCGTGCCTGTGCTGGCTCTTTAAAAGAACTATCCAATTAGCCGCAATACCCAGCTCTTGCCTGATTGCCCTGCAGATTTCCCCATACACCGACCGCAAACCCACCCATGACCTCCTCATTCATCTGACCTTGGCCTCTTTTGGTGGGACTACCCTCACTATGTCCCACACTCTTATCTGATCATTGCCAGGATAAACGTCTCTTCCCACCCTATCACCGTTATCTCTGATGTCTCAAAAGTTCAATCCTTGGCTACCTCCTCTTCCTCATCTACATGTTGTGCTTTGGTGACATTGTCCACAGACATGGACCAGCGTTAGATGTACGCTGATAAAACCACGGCCTCTCTTGACCCTTGCAATGTCTTTGTGTTGTCAGACTCATCTGCTAGAAACATAGAAAATAGGAGCAGGAGTAGACCATTCGGCACTTCGAGCCTGCTAAGCCATTCAATATAATCATGGCTGATCCTCTATCTCAATACCATATTCCCGGTCTCTTCCCATACCCCATGATGCCTTTCGTATCCAGAAATCTATCCAGCTCATATATTCAGTGATATGGCCTCCACCGACTTACATGGTAGAGAATTGCACAGGTTCACCACTCTCTGAGTGCAGAAATTTCTCCCCATCTCAGTCCTAAATACCTACCCCGTAGCCAGTGATTGTGAATCCTCGTTCGGGACCTTCCAGCCAGCGGAATCTTCCGCCCTGCATCCAGTCTGTCTCGCTCTGCCAGAATGTTATATCTTTCAATGAGATCCCCTCTCATTCTTCTAAACTCGAGTGAATACAGGCCGAGTCGACCCAATCTCTCCTCATATGATAGTCCTTCCATCCCAGGGATCAGTCTGGTGAACCTTCGCTGCACTCCCTGCATGGCAACTATATCCTTCCCGAGGAAAGGAGTCTAAAACTGCACACAATGCTCCAGGTGTGGTCTCACCGAGGCCCTGTAAAACTGCACTAAGACATCCTTGCTCCTGTACTCACATCCTCTTGCATTGAAGGCCAACATACCATTTGCCCTCCGAACTGCATGCCACAGCTGTATGTTTGCTTGCAGTTACTCGTGTACAAGATCACCCAGGTCCCTTTGTACATCATAATTCCCCAATCTATCACCATTTAATTAATACTCCACCTTTCTGTTTTTCCTTCCGAACTGGATAACTTGAAATTTATCCACATTATACTGCATGTGCATGCATTTGCCCATTCACTCAACTTGTCTAAATCGTCTTGAAGCCTCTTTGCATTCTCCTCACAAATCACGATCCCACCTAGCTTTGTTTCGTCAGCAAACCTGGAAATATTACATTTCGTTCACTCATCCAAGTCCATATATATTGTGAATAGCCGGTGCCCAAGCACCGATCCCTGCGGTACCCCACTAGTCACTGCCTGCCACCCCGAATGCGATCCACTTATTAGTACTCTCTGTTTCCTGTCTGTTAAACAATTTTCAATCCATGCCAGTATATTACCACCAATCCCATGTGCTTTAATATTGCACACTGACCTCTGATGTGGGACTTTAACCAAAGGCATTCTGAAAATACAAATAAACCATTTTCACTGTTTCTCCCTTATCTATTCCACCAGTTACAGCCACAAAAAACTCCAGTAGGTTTGTCAGACATGATTTCCATTTCATAAATCTATGTTTACTTTGTCTAATCCCGTTGATATTTTCTAAATGTCCTGTTATCACATATTTTATAATGGACGCTAGCACTTTCCCTGCTACTGATGTGAGGTTAACTGGTCTGTAGTTCCCTGTTTTCTCTCTCCCTTCTTTTTGAAATAGTGGGATTACATTTGCCACTCTCAAATCTGCAGGAACTGTTCCATATTCTTTGAATTTTGGAAGATCGCAACGAATGCATCCACGCTTTCCATGGCTACCTCTTCTGGTAGTCTGGGATGCAGATTATCAGATCCTGGGGATTTATCGGCTTTCAGTCCCATTTATTTCTCCAGCACTACTTTTTTACTAATACTAATAACCTTTAATTTCTCCTTCTCACTGGACCCTTGGTTCCCTAGCATTTCTGGGAAGTTATTTGTGTCCTCTTCCGTCAAGACAGAACCAAATTATTTGTTTAATTGCTCTGCCATTTCCCTGTTCCTCATTATAAATTCTCCCGTTCCTGACTGTAAGGGACCTACATTTGTCTTCACTAATCTTTTTCTTTTTACATACTTATAAATTCCACTTTAATGTTCCTTGCAAGTTTACTCTCATACTCTATCCCCCCTCCCCCCCACCCCTTAATCAATCTCTTGGTCCTTTTTTGCTAAATTCTAAACTGCTCCCTATCCTCAGGCTTGCTACTTTTTCCGGCAACTTTATATGACTGCTCTTTGGATTCAATACTATACTTAATTTCTTTCGTTAGCTATGGTTTGGCCGCATTTATAGTGTTTTTGCGCCAGAAAGGAACGTATAATTGTTGCAATTCGTTCCTTAAATGTTAGTCATTACCTATCCAACATCATGCCTTTTAATAAAGCTTCCCAATCTATCATAGCAACTCACAACTCATACCTTCGTAGTTTCCTTTGTTTAGATTTAGGACCCTAGTTTCGGTTTGGACTACTTCACTTTCCATCTTAATGAAGAATTCTATCATGTTATAGTCACTCTTCCCTAAAGGACCCCGCAGAACATGATTATTAATTAACCCCTTCTTATTGCACAATACCAAATCTAGGATAGCCTATTACCTGGATAACCTGTCTGAGATGAGCCACAATTTCTTCCAGTTAAAAATTGGGAAGTCAAGATCTTTGGTCCCACAATCTCGACATCCTTGCCGCTGATTGCATCCCCTTCCTGGGCTTTTGTTTGAGGCTAATCCAGACTGTTCGTAACTTCGACATCCTATTCAACAACCAGCTGAGCTTCTGACTCCCTATCCTCTCCATTGCAAAGACCGTCTACTCCCGTGTCCGTAATAATAGCCGTCCCACCCTTCCGTTCATCCCTGCCCTGCCATCTGTTACTGACAACCTCAGGCATGCCTTTGTAACAGCTCTGGTAAACACACACGGGCTGTACAGTACCAGACTGGAGTCAGTCGTTCCCTTTCACCTTATGTATAGTGTACATGTACAGGAGTTGACACTGAGACACACACGGACTGTACATTATCAGACGCGAGAATCATTCTCATTTACTTTCTGTGTACTGTAGATCTACAGGAGCTGACAATGAGAAACACGAGGCGTACAGTACCAGACGGGAGTGAATCATTACCTTTTACCCACTGTGTACTGTACATGTGCAGGAGCTGCCACCGAGACACACAGGGGCCGTACAGTACCAGACAGGAGTGAATCGTTCCCTTTTACAAGCTTGGTGCTGTACATATACAGGAGCTGACACTGGGGCACGCACTAATCGTACCGTAAAGGAAGAACTGAATCGTTCTCATTTACTTTTACATAGAATCACATAAAATGTACAGCACAGAAACAGGCCATTCCCGTGTTTATGCTCCACATGAGATTCCTCCCTCCTCACTTCATCTCACCCTATCAACATATCCTTCCATCACTTTCTCCCTGATGTGTTTATCCAGCTTCCCCTTGAATGCATCTATGATAGTCGACTCAATTGTTCCTTGTGGTAGTGAATTCCACATTCTAACCACTCTCTGGTTAAAAAAGTTTCTCTTGAATTCCCTATTGGATTTATAAGTGACTATCTTATATTTATGGCCCCGAGCGCTGATCTCCCCGGCAAGTGGAAACATTTTATCGAAGTCTACCCGATCAAAACCTTTCATCATCTTAAAGACCTCTTTTAGTTCACCCCTCAGTTTTCTCTTTTCGAGTGAAAAGAGCCTCAGCCTGCTCAAACTTTCCTGATAAATGTACATGGACAGTGAGACACACAGGGGCCATACAGTACCAGGCGGGAGTGAATCGTTCCTTTTGCACGCTGTGTATACTGTATGTGCACTGGAAATGACATTGGGACATACATGAGTGGTACAGTACCAGACGGGAGTGAATGGTTCCATTTTACATGCTTTGTACTGTACATGTACAGGAGCTGATAATGAGGCACACGGGCCAGACGGGAATGAATCGCTCCCATTTTACCCACTCTGTGCTGCGCATATACAGGAGCTGGCAGTGAAACACACACGGGCCGCACATCACCAGACAGGAGTGAATCATTCCCTTGTATCCGCGGTGTGTTGTACATATGTAAGAGCCGACACTCAGTCACCGTTTGTCTCCCTCGCTCTCTCTCTCTCTCTTTCTCTGGCTCCTGTCTCTGTTCCCATATCTCAACTTGTCTCTCTCCCTCTTTCAATTGTTCTTTCGTTCTCTGTGTTATGTCTCCCAAAATTTCTTTATTGAAACGTACCCTGAAATATTTCATTCTCATTATTTAAAATAACAACACATCACATTTCTACGGCATTTTAAAATGTTAAACATTCCAGCATTTTGGAACTCCCTGTTAAATATAGAGAGACAGGAGATGGGATTGTTCAATGGAGATTGACGATTTGTTCAATTCAATAGGGTGAGAATTGGATTGTGTCCCTCACATCTACACAGGATTGAAGCTGTTCACAGTATACAGCCTGAGATGATGAAATGGTTGAACAATGTCAGCGAAACTTCAAACTGACAAAATACATAAAAGAACAGGAGTTGGGAGAATATACTAAACCTGAGGCTCCGACCAGAGCGGAAGGAAGGTGTCAGCACCCTTCCAGTTCGACATCAATTATGCCTTTGGAGCAGATTCTGTTTAACTTTAGTTATTTAAATGTCGTCGCCGGGCAATGTGGGATTCGTCGGGGTCCTGGGATGCTTGGGCCACAGGAGGAGGCGAGATGGGCTGCGAGGGGAACCCGTGTGCTTGGGCTCCAGGGGGGAGTGAGCGATAGGCTGCGAGGGGACCCCGGGTGCCTCGGCCTCAAGGGGAGGAGAGATACGCAGTGAGGGTTCCCTGGGGTGCTTGTGCCACAGTGGGAGGTGGAGACAGGCTCTGAGAGGCCTCTTGGGTGCTTGGGCCAGAGGGGTAGGGAGACACAGGCTGAGAGACGACCCCGGGGTGTCTGGGGCCACATGGGGTGGAGAAACAGGCTGCGAGGGTACAACGGGTGCTTGGGCCACAAGGGGAGAGGAGACAGGCTGCGACTGTTCCCTGGGGTGTTTGGACCAGAACGGGAAGGGAAGACAGGCTGTGAGGAGAGCCAGGTTTGATGGGCCACAGTGAAAATGGGAGACAGGCTGAGAAATGACCCCGGGGTGCTTTGGCCACAAGGGGAGGGGAGACAAGCTGTGAGAGGACCCTGGGTGCTTAGGACACAGGGGAATGGAGACAGGCTGCGAGAGGCCCCTGAGTTACATTATGCGCTCAGTGACACTGAGACACACACACACACGTTGATAATCAGTCACATATGTCCCGTGTATGTGCTGACCCATTTGTGACACTTTTGTTCCATCAAATCAAACATTCCTAAATATGACAGCGAGTCCCTGCGTATCATTTTCTTTTAATCCACGGTGTACTGTACATGTATAGGAGCTGACACTGAGACACACATGGGCCGTGCAGTACCAGTCAGGAGTGAATCGTTCCCTTTTATCCACGGTGTACTGTAGATATACAGGAGCTTACACTGACACACTCAGACCGTGCAGTACCAGTCAGGAGTGAATCGTTCCCTTTTATCCACGGTGTACTGTACATGTGCAGGAGCTGACTGACACACACGAGCCGTACAGCATCAGACAGGAGTGTTTTTTTAAATTTTGGTGTGGGATTACTAGGTCACTGAGGGGTATGGTTCCCTCTGGAGTTACTGGGCCACTACGGGGTTACTGGCTCACTGTGGGGTTACTGTATCACTGTGGGGTTACTGTATCACTGCCTGGTTATTGGGTCACTGTGGGGTTATTGGGTCATTGTGGGGTTATTGGGTCACTGTGGGGTTATTGGGTCATTGTGGGGTTATTGGGTCACTTTGAGGTTACTATGTCAGTGGAGGGTTATTGGGTCATTGTGGGGTTATTGGGTCACTGTGTTGTTATTGGGTCACTCTGGGGTGACTGTATCACTGTGGTGTTATTGGGTCACTGTGGAGTTACTGAGTTACTGTTGTGTTATTGGGTCACTGTGGGGTTACTGAGTCACTGTGGTGTTATTGGGTCACTTTGAGGATACTGTGTCTCTGCAGGGTTATTGGGTCATTGTGGGGTAATTGGGTTACTGTTTGGTTGCTGGGTCACTCTGGGGTTACAGGGTCATTCTGGGGTGACTGGGTCACCGAGGGGTGACTGGGTAAATCTGGGGTTACTTGGTCACTGTGGGGTTACTGAGTCACTGTTGGCTTACTGGGTCATTGTGGGGTTACTGAGTCACTGTTGGCTTAATGGTTCATTGTGGGGTTACTGAGTCACTGTTGGGTTGCTGGGTCACTGTGCGGTTACTGGGTTATTATGGGGTTACTCAGTCACTGTTGGGTTACTGAGTCACCGTCGGGTTACTGGGTCACTGTGGGGTTACATTGTCACTGTAGGATTACTGGGTCACTCTGGGGTTACTGGGTCACTGTTGACTTACTGGGTCATTGTGTGGTTACAGAGTCACTGTTGGGTGACTTGGTCACTGTGGGGTTACTGTGTCAGTGTGGGGTGACTGAGTCACTGTGGGGTGACTGAGTCACTGTGGGGTGACTGAGTCACTGTGGGGTTACTGAGTCACTGTGGGGTTACTGGGTCACTGTGGGGTTACTGGGTCACTTTAGGATTACTGAGTCACTGTGGGGTTACTGGGTAACTTTAGGATTACTGAGTCACTGTGGGGTTACTGGGTCACTTTAGGATTACTGAGTCACTGTGGGGTTACTGGGTAACTTTAGGATTACTGAGTCACTGTGGGGTTACTGGGTCACTTTAGGATTACTGAGTCACTGTGGGGTTACTGGGTCACTTTAGGATTACTGAGTCACTGTGGGGTTACTGGGTCACTTTAGGATTACTGAGTCACTGTGGGGTTACTGGGTCACTTTAGGATTACTGAGTCACTGTGGGGTTACTGGGTCACTTTAGGATTACTGAGTCACTGTGGGGTTACTGGGTCACTTTAGGATTACTGAGTCACTGTGGGGTTACTGGGTCACTTTAGGATTACTGAGTCACTGTGGGGTTACTGGGTAACTTTAGGATTACTGAGTCACTGTGGGGTTACTGGGTAACTTTAGGATTACTGAGTCACTGTGGGGTTACTGGGTCACTTTAGGATTACTGAGTCACTGTGGGGTTACTGGGTCACTGTGGGGTTACTGGGTCACTTTAGGATTACTGAGTCACTGTGGGGTTACTGGGTGATGATCACCTGTTCCCATTAGATTTGTGGTCCTTGAGTTTTTTGCTGATCGTCCAATTTAACTTTCGTATCTCTCTCTGCAGCTCCTCCTCCATCTCACTCGACATCTCCATCACTCTCCATGTACCTTTCCCTCCATCTCACTGTACATCTCCATCACTCTCCATGTACCTCTCCCTCCATCTCACTCTACATCTCCATCACTCTCCATGTACCTTTCCCTCCATCTCACTGTACATCTCCATCACTCTCTCTGCAACTCTCGCTCCATCTCTCTCAACATCTCCATCACTCTCGATGGACCTCTGCCTCCACCTCTCTCTACATCACCATCTCTCTCAATGTACCTCTAACTACATCTCATTCTGCATCTCCATCACCCTCTAAATACCTCTGCCTCCATCTCTCTCTGCACCTCCATCTCTCTCTCTCTGCACCTCTCACTCCTTACTCGACATCTCCGTTTCCCTCTCTGTACCTCACTCTGTTTATCTTTATTTCTCCACCTCTCGCTCTGTGCTTTTCATTATTTTTGTTTATTTCTGCAAATCTGTAGTTCTGTATTTTTTAATCTCTGTCTCGACATCTCTCTCTCTCTCTCTCTCTCTCCATCTCTCTTTCAGTCTTCCAGTTTCTGTATCTCTGTATCTCAGTTTCTCTCTGGTTCTCTGTGGATCTGGGTGAGATGAGATAGGAGAATTGAAGGTTTTTTATTGAAATGGGGGAGACAGGCAGTGAGGGAGGAGCATGTGTTATATTCTGGTAACAATGACACTGAGACGCACAAAATCTATATATTTAGAGACATGTTTCCTGTGTGTATACATTGGAGTTAAATTTCCACTGGGATTCTCCCGGTAGTCCAAAGCAACCTGTATGTTTCTCCATCTACAGCTCCATCTCTCTCTCTACATTTCCATTTCTTCCAGTCTCTACCTCTTCTTGCATCTCTCTACCTTTCCATCTCTCTCTCTGCATCTTTATATTTAATTCTGCATCTATCTCTATTCATATCTCCGTATTTCTACAATTCTTTATATCTCTTTATCTCTCTATTTCTTCATATCTCTTTATCTATCCTGTCTCTTTGCATCATTGTACCACTCTCTTTTTATGTATCTCTTTCTTTATGTCTCTATACCTCTCTCTATAAATGCAGCTCTCTTTTTATGTTTCTCTCTTTCTAATAAGGTCTATCTCTCTTTATTTCTCTCTACCTCTCTCTTTATATGTATTTCTCCCTTTGTATCTCTGTATCTCACTCTCTATATGTAACTCTCTTTTTATGTTTCTCTCTTTCTAATAATTTCTATCTCTCTTTTTATTTCTGTACTTCTCGACTTATATGTATTTCTCTCTTTATATCTCTGTACCTCTGTCTTAATGTGTAGATCTCTATTTATATTGATCTCTCGACATTTCTGTTTCTTCTCTATATTACTTTCTAACTCTCTTTACATCACTTTGTATTTTTACTCTCTGCATTTTTATCCGTCTCGCTTTGTATTTCTTTCTGCCCTTTTTAAATCTCTTTCTGTCTGCACATCTCTCTCTCTCTCTGTTTCTGAATATTTCTGCCTTCTGGTTTCAGTCTGTGTGTGTGTGTGTGTGTGTGTATGTGTGTGTGTGTGTATGTGTGTGTTGATCTCCCTTGCTGATATTCTCTCTCTATCTCTGCCTTTCTGTCCCTCTGTTTTCTGTTTCTCAGTCCCTCTCACTGTGGGCAGATGTTGACTGTGTGCGATAGTGTAAATTGGGTGACAGCAAATCAGGAGCCTCTTTTACATCTCTCCTGAGGTTTTTCCCATTAATGTTAAAATGGGGAGAGATGTAAACCCTCGCGATCACCCAGTTTACACTATCGCATGAAATCACAATCTACCCAGTGTTTATTCCTATCACTACATATCTGCTCCCCTCACTGTCTCTCCTCTCTCTCTGTATCTCCCCCTCTTCTGGATGAGTTGAGGTTCAGATCACCTGTGATGTAACTGATTTACGGAACAGGCTCGAGAGACTGAATGGCCTCCTCCTGTTACAATGTCAGCCATGTTTGTGTCTCTCTGTCCTTGTCTCTGTTCATAGAATCTTTGAAATTTAAGGCGCAGAAGTAGGCCATTCGGTATATCGTGTCCTTGCCGGTCGAAAATGAGTTATCCAGCCAAATCCCACTTTCCAGCTCTTGGTCAGTAGCCCGGTAGGTTATGGCACATCAAGTTCACATCCAAGTCCCCTTACAATCCCATCACGGTTTGTCAACTACCACCCTTTCAGGCAATGATTTCCAGGCACCCACCACACTCTGGGTGAAAACAATTCTCCTCAACTCCCCTCTAATCATTCTACCCATCACTTTAAATCTATGGCCCCTGGTATTGACCTCTCTGCTAAGGGAAATAGGTCATTCCTATCAACTATCACTAGATCCCTCATAAACTTATACACATCAATCAAATCTCTCCTCAGCCTCCTCTATTCCAAAGAAACAACCCCAGCTTATCCAATCTTTCCTCAAAGCTAATGTTCTTCTGTTCTTGCAACATCCTCACAAATCTCCTCTGTACCCTCTCCATTGCAAACATATATTTCCTGTAATGTGGTGACCAGAAATGTACGCAGTACTGTACCTGTTGTCGAATTAGTGTGTTATACAAATTTACAATAACCTCCCTGTTCTTATATTCTATGCCTCAGCTAATAAATGAAAGTATCCTGTATGACATCTTAACCACCTTATCTACCTGTCCTGCTGCCTCAGGGATCTGTGGACATGCACTCCAAGTTCCTTCTGTTCCTCTACAACTCTCAGCATCCCACCATGTATTTTGTATTCCCTTGCCTTGTTTGCCCTCCCCAAATGCATTATCTCACACTTCTCCAGATTGAATTGCATTTGCCACTTTTCTGCCCACCCGACCAGTCCATTGATATCTTTCTGCAGACAACAGCTTCCTTCCTCGCTATCAAACACACGGCCAATGTTTGTATCATACGCAAACTTCTTAATCATGCTCCCTACATTTAAGTCTAAATCATTTGATATATGCCACCAAAGCAGGGGTACTATTACTGAGCGCTGCGGAACCCTACTGGAATCAGCCTTCCATTGACAAAAACACCTTTTGCTTCGTGCCATTGAGACAATTTTGGATCCAATTTGCCACTTTCCATTGGATCCCATGGGCTTTTACTTTTCTCACCAATCTGCGATGTGGGACCTTGTCAATAGCATTGCTAAAATCCATGTAAACTGCATCCAGCGCGCTAACCTCATCGACCCTCCTTGTTACCTCCTCAAACGAAAGATCAGTCACGTTAGTGAGACACGAGCTTCTCTTAATAAATCCATGCGGATTCTCCCCGATTAATCCGTGCCTTTCTAAATGATGATTAACACTGCCTCTCAGAACTTTTTTCAGTAATTTGCCCACCATCGACATTAGACTGACGTGCCTGTAATTACTTGTTCCAACCCTTTTTCCCTTCTTAAACAATGGTACAACGTTAGCAGTCCTCCAGTCATCCGGCTCCACGTCTGCAGCTAGAGAAGATTGGAACATGATGGTCAGAGCCTTCACTATTTCGTCCCTTGCTTCCCTTAACAGCCTAGGGTACATTTCACCCTGACCTGCGGTTTATCGACTTGCAAAGATGCTAAACCCCTTAATATTGAATCTCTTATTAGGTTTATCCAAACAATGATTCGCACTCCTCCTCCTTAACTACAAAGTCTGCATCGCCTCCTTCTTTCGTGGAGACAGACGCAAAGTATTCGTTAAGAACCATACCCACGTCTCCCGCCTCCAAACACAGGTCGCCTTTTTGTTCTAATAGGCCATGCTCTTTCCTTAGTTATCTTCTTGCTCTATATGTATTTAGAAAATATCATTGGATTTTCCTTGATTTTACTTGCCAATATTTTTTCATGTCCCTCTTTGCGTTCCTAATTTCCTTTTTAACTTCACCCCTGCACTTTCTATGCACCTCCAGGCTTTCTGGAGTATTGAGATCTCGGTATCTGACATAAACTGCCTCATTTGCCTTATCCTACCCTGTATGTTCCTTGACATGTAGGGGGCTCTTGATTTGGGAGTCCCACCTTTTGACTTTGTGCGAACAAATTTACACTGAACCCTCACTATCTCATCCTTGAATGTCTCCCACTGCTCTGACACTGATTTACCTTCAAGTCGCTGTTTCCAGTTTTCGAAACCATGTCTCAGCATAGCGATATCGGCCTCTCCCCAATTGAGAACTTTTACTCCTGACCTATCTTTGTCCTTTTCCATAACTACGATATATCTAGAGTCATAGATTCATAGAGTCATAGAGTTATACAGCCTGGATAGAGGCCCTTCGGCCCATCGTGTCCGCGCCGGCCATCAGCTCTGTCTACTCTAATCCCATATTCCAGCATTTGGTCCGTAGCCTTGTATGCTATGGCATTTCAAGTGCTCATCCAAATGCTTCTTGAATGTTGTGAGGGTTCCTGCCTCCACAACGCTTTCAGGCAGTGAGTTCCAGACTCCAACCACCCTCTGGGTGAAAAAGTTCTTTCTCAAATCCCCTCTAAACCTCCCGCCTTTTACCTTGAATCTATGTCCCCTTGTTATAGAACCCTCAACGAAGGGAAAAAGCTCCTTAGTATCCATCCTATCTGTGCCCCTCATAATTTTGGACACCTCAATCATGTCCCCCCTCAGCCTCCACTGCTCCAAGGAAAACAAACCCAATCTTCCCAGTCTCTCTTCATAGCTGAAGCGCTCCAGCCCTAGTAACATCCTGGTGAATCTCCTCTGCACTCTCTCCAAAGCGATCACATCCTTCCTGTAGTGTGGCGACCAGAACTGCACACAGTACTCCAGCTGTGGCCTAACCAGTGTTTTATACAGCTCCATCATAACCTCCTTGCTCTTATATTCTATGCCTCGGCTAATAAAGGCAAGTATCCCATATGCCTTCTTTACCACCTTATCTACCTGTTCCGCCGCCTTCAGGGTTCTGTGAACTTGCACACCAAGATCCCTCTGACCGTCTGTCTTGCCTAGGGTCCTCCAATTCATTGTGTTTCCCTTGCCTTGTTAGTCCCTCCAAAGTGCATCACCTCGCACTTTTCCGGGTTAAATTCCATTTGCCACTGTTCCGCCCATCCGACCAACCCATCTATATCGTCCTGCAGACTGAGGCTATCCTCCTCGCTATTTACCACCCTACCAATTGTTGTATCATCAGCGAACTTACTGATCATACCTTTTACATTCATATCCAAGTCATTAATGTAGACTACAAACAGCAAGGGACCCAGCACCGATCCCTGTGGTACCCCACTGGCCACAGGCTTCCAGTCACAAAAACAACCTTCGACCATCACCCTCTGCCTTCTGCCACTAAGCCAGTTTTGTATCCAAAGTGCCAAGGCACCCTGGATTCCATGGGCTCGTACCTTCTTGACCAGTCTCCTGTGGGGGACTTTATCGAAGGCCTTACTGAAATCCATGTATACCACATCCACTGCGTTACCCTCATCCACACGCCTAGTCACCCCCTCAAAAAATTCAATCAAATTAGTCAGACATGATCTTCCCTTGACAAAGCCATGTTGACTATCCCTGATTAATCCTTGCTTCTCCAAGTGGAGACTAATTTTGTCCTTCAGAATTTTTTCCAATAATTTTCCTACCACTGATGTTAGGCTCACTGGCCTGTAGTTCCCCGGTTTTTCCCTACTCCCCTTCTTGAATAATGTTATTACATTAGCGGTTCTCCAGTCCTCTGGCACATCCCCTGTGGGCAGAGAGGTTCTGAATATATGTGTCAGAGCTCCCGCAATCTGCTCCTTTGCCTCACACAGTAACTAAACTATCATCACTACCACAAAAATGCTATCTCACTGATACACCTTTCACCTGCCCAGCTTCATTTTCTAAAACTAAATCCAGAACTGCCCCTCTCTTATTTGGTTTGCGAAAAACTGGCTCAAGAATCATCCCCGGAATGCAATTATTCAATTCTCTGCCCTCTATACCTTTTACACTGATTCTATCCCAGTTAACATTCGGGGACTTGAAATCCCCTACCATTACTACCCTATTGTTTTTGCACTTCTCAGAAATTTGTCTGCTTATTTGCTCTTCGAACTCCCTCTGATGTTTGCGGGGTCTATAGTTCACTTCCAGATTTCTGATTGCCCATTTTTTGTTTTTTGTTCCACCCATATGGCCTCATTTGATGATCGTGGTGACATATCATCCCTCATCAGAGCTGTAATTGCTTCCTTAACCAATTTTTATCCTTTTTATCCATTTTTATCCTTTTTTAACACCACCTCTATTTCTGTTCTCATATCTTTCTCCGTTCATGGGTAAGGGACACCTAACTTGGGTTTGTGATTCCCTGTAGTGATGGGAGGAACACCTTTCTGCAGTGAGGGATATGTCTGGGACTTGGATCCTCCTGTGTGTAAAGGTGTGTCTCTTTATTGCTGCCTGCCTATACATCTCTTACTCTGAGTCAACCCCTCAATCTGTCCATTTAGATTGTCCTCAACTCTTTTGGTTTCTCTCTGTAACTCCCTGATCTCTGTCTCTCTCGATTCGCATCTTCAGGCTTCTGTCTCCCTCTCCATTAACGAGGGAGATCCATTTTGTCTTAGAAGCAAGAGAGCCATTTTGTGTTAGGTGCAAGACATCCATTATGTTAAATTCCAGCAGTGCTCCATTTGGTCCATTTCATTTCCAGATAAATTTGTGGTGAGATTAGTCCACGGCCAGAAGAGATCTAGGGCGGTGATTTTTAAACCTTTTAAATTTTGTCAGGATGAGCATAACACAGAGGGTGGAGATTACACATAGGGAGAATATAACCCAACATGGAATATAACACAGATTGTGAGATTAAAAAGATGGGGAGATTACACACAATGGGAGGTTGCACATTGTGGGAGATTACACAGCATTCAATATTACACACTGGGGAATATGAGGGTGGATATTACACAGAAGCGGAGGTTATACAAAGAGGAATATTACACGGATGGTATTTGACATCAGACGGTAATATTACACAGAGGGCGAGATTACACGGAGTGTGAGATTACGCAGAGAGGGGGAGATTACCTAGAGGGGGAGATTACACAGAGGGAAGATTCTACAGGAGGGAGGTTATGCGAGGAGGAATATTACACGTGGAGGGGGATATTACAAAGAGCATGGTGATTACACATAGGGGAATATTACACTTTAGGGCAGATTATACAGATGGGGAAATTACACAGAGTGTGAAGATTACACAGATGGAGGATATTGATATGTATCTTTATTTTTATCTGTTTATCTCGTTCTATAAAACTCTATCTCTCTTTGTATCTCTGTAACTCTCTCTTTATGTGTATGTCTCTGTATATCTTCCAATTTTCTCTGCATCACTTTATATATCTCTCTCTCCATCTTTTTAATCTCTGCATCTTTATCCGTCCCGCTTTGTACATCTATGCATTTGTTTCTGCCTTTCCTTTATCTCTATCCAAATCTCTCTCTCTCTCTCTCTCTCTCTCTTTGCGAATATCCCTGCCTAGTATCACAGTTTCTCTCTCCCTCTGGTGATCTCCCTCGCTGTTATTCTCTCTGTTTCTCTTCTTTTCTATCCTTCTGTTTTATGTTTCTCGATCGCACTCACTTGAGGTAGATGTTGACTTTGTGCAATTGTGTAAAGTGGGTGACAGCGAATCGGGAGCCCGTTTCACATCTCTCCCGAGTTTATTTCCCATTGATACAAAAATGGGGAGAGATGTAAAACCTCGCTATCATCCGGTTTACACTTACTCATAAAATGAAAATCTACCAATTTTTATTCCTCTCTCAACATATCTGCTCCACTCACTGACTCTGCATGTCTCTCTCTCCATCTCTCTCGCTCTCTGTAACGCTCCCTCTTGTGGGTGAGTTGAGGTACAGATCAGCCACGATCTGACTGATTGGCGGAACATGCTCGAGAGACTGAATATCATTCTTCAATTCCTATCTCGCCCATGTTTTGTGTATCTCTGCCCTCTTCTCTGTTTTTTTTATCTTGGGTGTCCAGGGCACAATTTCAAAATTTGCAGATGACACAAAACTTGGAATGGTAGTGAACGGTGAGGAGGATGGTGATAGTCTTCAAGAGGATATAGACAGGCTGGTGGAATGGGCGGACATGTGGCAGATAAATTTAAAGCAGAAAAGTGTGAAGTGAAATATTTCTGAGGATGAGCGAGGGGAGGCAATATTTAACGAAAGGGTACAATTCTAAAAGGGGTGTAGGACGGAGAGATCTGAGGTTAGATGTACCCACATTGAAGGTGGCAGCGCAGGTTGAGAAAGCGGTTAAGAAAACATACCGGATCCTGAGCTTTATAAATAGAGGCGTAGAGTACAAAAGCAAGGAGGTTATGATGAACATTTATAAAACACAAGTGGAGTATTGTGACCAGTTCTGGGCACCGGACTTTAGGAAGGATGTGAAGGCCGTAGAGAGGGTGCAGAAGAGATTTACGAGAATGATTCCAGGGATGAGGGACTTCGGTTACTTGAATTGACTGGAGAAGCTTGGATTGTTCTCCTTCGAGCAGAGAAGGTTGACCGGAGATTTGATCGAGGTATTCAAAATCATGAAGGGTCTAGACAAAGTAAATAGAGTGAATCTGTTCCCATTGGAGGAAGGGTCAAGAACCAGAGGACATAGATTTAAGGTGACGGCGACATTAGAAAAAAAACTTTTTTACACAGCGAGTGACTGTCATCTGGAATGCACTGCGTGAGGGGATGGCGGAAGTTGATTCAATCGGGGCTTTCAAAAGGGAATTGTGTAACTGGATAAGCACGCGAAGGGAAAAAGATTTGCAGGACTGCGGGAATAGGGCGGGGGAGTGGAACTGGCTGGAATGCCCATGCAGAAAGCCAGCAAGTACTCGACGGGCCGAAAGGCGTCCTTCAATGTTGTAACCATTCTATGATTCTATGATTCTAAGATTTAAATGAAATAGAGTAACAGAAATAGAGACTGCGAGAGACAGAGACAAAGACAATGAGACACAGACAGAGAGCGAGTTAAAGAGAGAGAGAGACAGAGAAGGAGGCAAAGACAGGCAGACCGAGAGAGAGAGGGAGAGAGACAGAGAGAGAGAGAGACGGTGAGAGAGAGAGAGACAGAGAGAGAGGGAGAGAGAGAGGGACAAAGAGTGAGAGAGAGACTCAGAAAATTCAGTAAACTATCAGTGAATCAGCACAGACCGGGGATCAGGGCCTTTACCCAGTAAACTATCAGTGAATCAGCACAGACCGGGGATCAGGGCCTTTACTCAGTAAACTATCAGAGAATCAGCACAGACCGGGGATCAGGGCCTTTACCCAGTAAACTATCAGAGAATCAGCACAGACCGGGGATCAGGGCCTTTACCCAGTAAACTATCAGAGAATCAGCACAGACCAGGGATCAGGGACTTTACAGAGTAAACTATCTGGGAATCAGCACAGACCGGGGATCAGGGCCTTTACCCAGTAAACTATCAGAGAATCACCAAACACCAGGGATCGGGGCCTTTACCCACTAAAGTATCAGTGAATCAGCATCGACCAGGGATCAGGGCCTTTACCCAATAAACTATCAGGGAATAAGCTCAGACCGGGGATAAGGGCCTTTACCCAGTAAACTATCAGAGAATCAACAAAGACCAGGGATCAGGGCCTTTACCCAGTAAACTATCAGAGAATCAGCACAAGCCAGGGATCAGGGCCTTTACCCAGTAAACTATCAGAGAATCAGCACAAGCCAGGGATCAGGGCCTTTCAAATTTCAGCTAAAATACATTTGCATCATCATTAGCATATAATCTTCAATAAACCAACGTAATCGGGCAGCGTAATAGAACGTAATCATTTTTTTCCATTACAAAGTATTTCTTGATGTATTTAGGAGTGGTAACCCGGTGAAGTTTTATTCTAAAAACTAAAAATGAGGTTGATCGACAAGAATAAGCATAATTAGCGTTTCGAGTCCTCTGCCTGTGAGTAACCTGGTTTTTCGTCACTGAAAATGAATTTAAACAGCTATATTGAACGATACACTTGTTTCATTAATGTACACTAGTCAGTTTCTTAGTTAATTAATATTTTTTTTATGTGATGAACATTTAAAACCGTGCCCACTCATGCCTGGGTGCCAGAGAAAACGAGTAGAATGTGAAGAGGTTCCTGAACCAGCGCAGTCGGTGGAATCTCGCAATGTCGACCTGGAGATCTGGTCAGTTCTGTGGGTGGGACCTGATCCCGAACAATTGAATCTTCAACCAGCGTAAAAGATGGCTGAAAATACCAACCTAATGGTTTTAGGTGTAACTCACTGACGTTTAAAACTCCCCCAATCTTTTGCCCTGAACCTGACGATTCCGCTTGGATTGAACACGACCCCCTATACTTTACATTCTCCAATTTAATCTACCCAAACAACACCTCTCTCCCAAACTATCTCTCTCCCTGCCTGTATCTGTTCATTCTCTCTATGCCTGATTCTCCCTGTTTGGTTCTCTCTCTTTGTCTCATTCTCTTTCTCTCTCTGATTCTGCCGGCCTCATTTTCTTTCGGTTTCTGTTTCTGTCTGTCTCTCTGTCACATTCTCACTCTGTCTCTCTATCTCTATCACCCTCTCTCGTTCTCTGTCATTCTCTCACTATTACCCTCTCTCACTCTCTCTCTCATTCTCTCCCTATTACCTTCTCTCACTCTCTCTCCGTCTATCTCTCAACCACCCTCTCTCACTCTATATCACCCTCTCTCACCCTCTCTCATTCTCTCTGTATCACCCTCTCTCACCCTTTCTCATAGTGTCTCTTTCTATCGCCTTCTCACTTTCTCTCATTCTTTCTCTCTCTATCACCATTTCTCATCCCCTCTCTCTCTCTCTCTTTCTAGCCACTTCTAACATGGCATATTGACGCATAATTGTGAAGGTCTGGAACGAACTCATTTGAATTTGATATATAATCCCATATCCAATTATGTCACAGCTCAGCTCAGTTCAACATCAAGCATGTAAAGGGACATATGTCTCCAGGCTGTACAGTCTATGTGCCTCGTGTGCCTCAGTGTTACCGAACTCATAACGGCACATTGGGGTCCCCCTCACCGCCTGTCTCCGCCTCCCCTTGTGCCCCATGTGTCTCAGGCACTACTGGTCTTATAACGGAACCAGCGATCCCCCCTCACAGCCTGTCTCATCTCCCCCCTGTGCACCATGTGTGTCTGGCTCTCCTGCTCCAATAATGTCACCCTGTCGCCTGTCTTTCTGTCTGTCTGTCTCTCTGTCTACCTCTTTCATTCTGTCTCTCCATTGATGTAGAGTGCACCCATTCTGATCCGACCCACAGCAGTGACTGTGATTGCCAGGTTTTCCCATTTTGCTCTCGGTGCAGGGCGGTCACTTAGTTGAAGTCCGGCTGAGCTCTTTACTGCCGCCACTTTGAGCAACAATTTATGTGTAGTCTGCAGAACAAACTCTGCCCTCAATAGGTCAGATTATCAAAAAAGTAGAATATCAAAATCAGATTTAAGATCATTTCCGGGCTCAGCGCTGCAAATATAAAATGTAATTTCCGTCCAGTGGGAAGTGTCGGGGTTAGAATGTGAAATGGGATTTAGTTCTAGTGATTGAAACCCTTCAGCTCTTTCTATAATTTACCTAATTTAACAATTAGAATCAGTGGGTATTTCACCGCGTTCTTCAGCTCCTCTCTGAATTTACTCTGGGTCAGGACATAAATACACGTGTTTGTGCAGGAACTGAGAAGCTGCAGCATTCCTGCAGTGTGTTCTGTGATATAAATAGGGTCAGTGGGGGAGTAATAATAATAACTTTTTGTAATTCGCTGATAGATGTAAAATACAACCTGTGTCACCCATAACAATATAAAACTGCCCGATATACTGAAGAGTAAAATGATGGATTTCTTTCCGTTCTCCATCTCTGGATCCTTGTGATACTCTCCATTGCTTCTGCCCCGGAGTCCCCTGCTGACTCGGCTGGACACTAAAATACGTCTGACAGTCAGAACATTGAGCAGCAAAATGAGACAGAACTGGACACAAGGAGTTAAAATACGGTGAAACATATCAAATGCGGCCCATACGGGGGAAGTACTGAAGCTCGGTTTAGTCACACAAAACCAGAGAACATTATCAATTATATATTCGGGTTTATATATGAAGCACCAGGGGAGACTCTCTAAACAGCTCAGCACACTTACTGTTCCCAGAACCACAGCCGCCGTTTTCTCGGTGCAATATTTTGTTTTCAGCTTCTCACAACAAATGGCCACAAATCGATCAAAGGTGAAAGCGACTGTGAGCCAGACAGAAACCTCAGTGGTTGCAAAAATCAGGAAGGTAACGAGACTACACAATGGAGTAATGGACAGGAAGGAAAACGGGAAATACAGCTCACGAATCCACCTCAATAACGGATCGGTGATAACGACCAGGAGATCGGCGGCCGCCATTCCCACCAGGTAGCGAGTGATACATTTGGAGAGTCCGCACTTTCCTCGGGACAGGATCACAATCGCCACCAAGTTAGCTGTAAGAGGGAGAAACGAAAACAGAGAAATTACTGATCAGACCTGGAGTCAAAGCAGCGACTTGAGAGGTTCTGGGGTGAAATTATCATCTTTGTTGCTGCATGGAAGGGTAGAAAGTGATTCATTTACCTCGGCAGCGTTTTCGGGCAAAGAGACTTTTCTAAACGCAATGTTCAATAATGAATTGGGAAATCGATAAAGAAAGTGAATAAAGTAAGCGCCGCATCCATTGGAAGGTCTGAGTGAGGGCGCAGTGCCGGTGGGGAAGGGAGAAGGGGTTTTACCGAACAGGAATCCAGCGGAATTAAGCCGGATTTGGGCTCCAGACTGACAGGGAAGAGAGCGAAGGGTCAGGAAGGTGAGGGGGCAGGGGGAGGTGTAACTGATTTGTTGCTCT
The DNA here is from genome assembly GCF_035084215.1 of Heptranchias perlo. Taxonomy (NCBI): domain Eukaryota; kingdom Metazoa; phylum Chordata; class Chondrichthyes; order Hexanchiformes; family Hexanchidae; genus Heptranchias; species Heptranchias perlo. The sequence goes on along the minus strand of NW_027139442.1, from coordinate 2,656,425 downwards.
GGGACAAGAGAGCCGAAAGGAGCTGGCACTAAACGGAGGAAGGCAGCTGGAGACCGAGCCAGTGAGTGCGATTAGGAGGGAGACAGGGAAAAGGACATGTAGGAGCTGGAGGGGATTAAGGAGCAGCTGCTTTGGGAAAGCGGATTATCTGAAGCAACGGGTGTGGAGACAAAGGATTCAATGCAGTGGGAGGAGAGGCTGGGATTCACAGGGAGAGACTGCAGCAGAGTGTTCGAGGAAATCTTATCTATAGCACGCATTAACACAAACAAATCAAAAAATTCAACGATTGATTTCTGTGGTTATTGGTGTCAAGAAACAGCTCGTTGGGTATAAAATGAGTTCAATAAATTTACTATGCACATTTAATTATAATTTACTTAATGCATTAAAGAAATCAGCCTCATTCTATATTGAATTAAGCTGACAAATATCATTTAGAATACAATATCTTAATAATTCATAACGGTCAAAAAATGACTGAGTCTATTCTTCAATTAAATTTCAATTATGTTTATTTATTCAGTCAGTAAATAAGTAAAAGGAACATTCGCTTAACCAGACTGAGGACCTGATAGCGGTAAACATACCCGGCGGGAGTACAATAAAACTCTGACAATCTGACAACAACCTGAAAACACCTCAATTCACATTTCCTTTGAATATTTGTACTGAAAGCGTCAGCAGTTCATTCCGATTAATTGTCCACTCCGGTCTTGGTCTCCCTGTCTCTATGTGTCTCTCTCGCCATGTGTCTCCCTATCTCTCTCTCTGTCACTCTCCCCTCACTTTCCCTGTCTAACTATCTCTGTCTTTCTCCCCCTCTCTATTTCTGTGTCTCATAGGAACATAGGAACAGGAATAGGCCATTCAGCCCCTTGTGCCTGCTCCGCCATTTGATAAGATCATGGCTGATATGTGATCTAACTCCATATACCTGCCTTTGGCCCGTATCCCTTAATACTTTTGATTGCCAAAAAACTATCTATCTCAGATTTAAATTTAGCAATTGAGCTAGTGTCAATTGCCGTTTGCGGAAGAGAGTTCCAAACTTCTACCATCCTTAGAATGTTTTCTAATCTCGCTCCTGAAAGGTCTGGCTCTAATTTTTGGACTGTGCCCTCTCCTCCTGGAATCTCCAACCAGCGGAAATAGTTTGTCTATCCACCCGATCTGTTCCTCTTAATATCTTATAAACTTCGATCAGATCACCCCTTAACCTTCGAAACTCCAGAGAATACAACCCCAATTTGTGTCATTTCCCCTCGTAACTTAACCCGTGAAGTCCAGGTATCATTCTAGTAAACCTACGCTGCACTCTCTCCAAGGCAATATGTCCTTCCGAAGGTGCGGTGCCCAGAACTGCTCACAGTACTCCAGGTGGGGTCTAACCAGGTTTTGTATAGCTGCAGCATAACTTCTGCCCTCTTGTACTCTAGTCCTCTAGATATAAAGGCCAGCATTCCATTAGCCTTACTGATTATTTAATGATCGAGTCTCTCTTTCATTTTATGTGTGAGACTCTATACCTCTGTCTCATCCTACCTCCCTCTGTGTGTCTGCCCCTCTCGCTCTGTGTCTCTTGCTCCTTCTTTATCTTTTTCGCGTTCATTCTGCCCCACCTTCTCTCTGTTTCTTTTTCCCGTTCTCCCACTCTCTGTATCTCCCTGTGTCCCTCTCACTCTCTCTCTCTCTCTCTTTCTCAGGTTCCTTCGCTCCATCGCGCTTGTTTTCCTTCTCAGTCTCTTCCTCTATTGCTTTTTCTCATTCTCTCCTTTCTCCCTACTCTGTTCATCAATGCCCCTTTTCACATCCGATTCAATCCGAACATCCAGCACCTGCATTCTGTTCACCAGCCACGTATTCCAACGATCCTATTCTCAGTGTCAGTTTATTAAATGGTGAAGCCTCTGTGAACAGTTTAATGTTTCTACAGATCATCCAAATCTCCACCTGTTCACCTACACTGTTCACTTCATCCACAATGCATGGAATAAACAGAATCGAATGCCTCTCCCAGATACACCTCACATTAATTGAAATTCCTTCTCCTGTAATTAAAAGGTACAGCGTTAGATGGCGGCATTGTTCAATTAGTAAAACACCAACATCACCGCTGCTGCTTATAATCTGCAGAAAAATAGAATGGCTCCTGATTCCAAAGTGCAAGCTGATAAAACAACACCAAAACAAAGCCTTTCCACCATCTACAAGGCACAAGTCAGGAGTGTGATGGAATTCTCTCCACTTGCCTGGATGAGTGCAGCGCCAACCACACTCAAGAAGCTCGACACCATCCAAGATAAAGCAACCCGCTTGATTGGCACCCCATCCACCACCCTAAACATTCACTCCCTTCACCACCGGCGCACTGTGGCTGCAGTGTGTGCCATCCACAGGATGCACTGCAGCAACTCGCCAAGGCATCTTCGACAGCAAATCCCAAACCCGCGACATCTACGACCTAGAAGGACAAGAGCAGCAGGCGCATGGGAACAACACCACCTGCACGTTCCCCTCCAAGTCACACACCATCCCGACTTGGAAATATATCGCCGTTCCTTCATTGTCGCTGGGTCAAAATCCTGGAACTCCCTTCCTAACAGTACTGTGGGAGAACCGTCACCACGCGGACTGCAGCGGTTCAAGAAGGCGGCTCACCACCACCTTCTCAAGGGCAATTTGGGATGGGCAATAAATGCTGGCCTCGCCAGCGATGCCCACATCCCGTGAACGAATAAAAAAAATACAGTGAATTCATCCACAGTGAATCAGAGAATGAGATGTGAAAGAATCAGCAGCAAACTCAGTTCAGTATCCAGACATCAGAAGCGGCGTCAGATACACACACAATGAAATCATCTTTCAAAACAGTGATAACCAATAAATATATTGGAATACCAGCTAAACGAAACCCTATCATTGGCAAGGGAGGACATTGTGCTGCCTCCTTGTCACAATAAGACAGTCCGCCATCTCATAAGAACATCAGACATAGGAACAGTAGTATGCCATTCGGCCCCTCGAGCCAACTCCGCCATTCAATAAGATCATGGCTAATCTTCCACATCAACTCCACCTTCGCTCCCGATCCCCATATCCCTTGATTTCCCTAGAATCCAAAAATAGATCCATCTCAATATTGAATATATTCAATGACTCAGAATCCACAGCCCTCTGGGGTAGAGAATTCCAAAGATTCACAACCCTCTGCGTGAAGAAATTCCTCCTCATCTCAGTCTTGAATGGCCGACCCCGTATCCTATGATTCGGCCCCCTATTTCTAGATTCTCTAGCCAGGGGAAACAATTTCTCAGCACCTATCCTGTCAAGCCCCCTCATAATGTTTCAATAAGATCTCGTCTCATTCTTCTAAACTCGATGGAGTATAGACCCATTCTACTCAAACTCTCTTCATTGGACAACACTTTCATTCCTGGAATTAATCTAGTCAACATTTTTTGCACGGTCTACAATGCAAGTATATCCTTCTTTAGATAAGAAGATTAAAACTGTATGCAGTACTCCAAGTTAGGTCTCACCAATGCCATGTACAACTGTGGTAAGGCATTCTTACACGTGTACTCCAACCCCCTTGCAATAAAGGTCAACATGCCATTTGCGTTCCCAATCACGTGCTGAACCTGCATTCTAACAATTTGTGTTTCTTGTACGAGGACACTCAAGTCTCTCTGAACACCAACATTTAATAGATTCTCACCATTAAAAAAAAAATCACTTTATCTATTCTTCGTACCAAAGTGAATAACCTCACACTTCCCCACATTATACTCCATCTGCCATCTTCTTGCCCATTCACTTAGTTTGTCTATATCCCTTTGTAGACTCTTTGTGCCCTCATCACAGCTTACTTTCCCACCTAGCATTGTATCATCTGCAAATTGGATACATTACACTCGGTCCCTTCATCTAAGTCATTAATATAGATTGTAAATAGCTGAGGTCCAAGCACCAATCCATGTGGCACCCCACAAGTTACAGCCTGCCAACCTGAAAATAACCAGTTTATCCCCACTGTTTGTTTTCTATCCGTTAACCAATCCTCTGTCAATGCTAATATGTTACCTCCAAACCCATTAGCCCTTACGTTGTGTCACAAACTTTTATTTGACTTTTGAAAATCCAATTATACTATATCCACTGGTTCTCCTTTATCTACTCTGCTGGTTACATCCTCAAAAAAACTCCAATAATTCTTTTTAAACACGATTCCCTTGCACAAAACCATGTGGACTCTGGCTAATCACATTAGGATTTTCTTATTTTCCTTTTACCACATCCTTAATAATGGATTCCAGCATTTTTCCGACGACCGACATCAGGCTAACTGCTCTGCAGTTCACTTTTTTCTATCTCCCTCCCTTCTTGAATAGAGGGGTAATATTTTTTTCTTCCAATCCACTGGGACGGTTCCAGAATCGAGAGAATTTTGGATGATCATAACCAACACATCCACTAACTCTGCAGCCACCTCTTTTAGAACCCTAGGACGTAGGCCATCAGCTCCGGGGGATTTGTGAGCTTCTAGTCCCATTCGTTTTTCTAGCACTTTTTCTCTAGTGATATTAAGTGTTTTAAGTTCTTTACTTTCTTTTAACCTTTGGTTCCCCAATATTTTTGGTACAATTTTTGTGTCTTCCACTGTAAAGACAGATACAAAATAATTGTTTCTCGCATCTGCCATTTCCTGATTCCCCATTATAATTTATCCTATCTCAGCCTCTAATGGCTCAACGTTTACTATTGCTTGCAAGTTTACTTTCATATTCAATTTTCTCCCTTTTTATCAACTTTTGGTCGTCCTTTGTTGGTTTCAAATGCTCTCCCAATCCCCAGGCTTATTACTCGTCTTGGCAACATTAGAAAATTCTTCTTTTAATTTAATACTGCCCTTGACCTCTTTAGTTAGCCACGGGTCTCATTTTCAATCACCGAAAACACAGTGAAGAAAAAAATATGTCAGGGCAGGTTAGTTCCACAAAATGAAACTGTTAACAGCTCCTGATGGTCTGATACCAGATCTTAGCCCAGACACCTGATTCCAAGACATCCAGTACAGGGAATAACCCAGTGTCAATGACAGGGTTGGATTTCCAATGTACATCACAGGTATAATGCAATTGCTGCAAGACCGAAAGTTTAGAAGATAGATAAGGACGTACCATTATTCAACAATACATTCAGTGAAGAGAATAATCCAGCAACAATCGCAAGGTTGGATATACAAACTACATTACGTAAACATTGTAACTCCTCCAAGAACGAAAGAGCAGAGACAAGACATCCCATCAACTGATAGTACAGAACAGGTGGCTGTGTAAAGCATGATGGGTGAAAAAGGTGTCAAGTGCAGCAGCACAGTTAATATCGATTTACACCATTAACAGCTGAGAAAACGGCTTACCCAGAACTCCAACGGCTGCAAGAACAGGATAATAAATGCGTTGTTTCTGATAGGTTATGGGATATTCCATTTCTGTGAGAAGCACTGACTTCTTTTGGCCTGGAAACCACAACTCCGGCAGATACTGTGAGATGATTCATTCCAACGAGCCCTGATTTATGCAGGGGATAAGTCTCCATTGGCAAGGTAATACCCCTGATCATTACATTATTTTTACAATCATTTGAACAAACACATTACATCAGCAGCATTGACTCGAATGTAAATAATGATGTGGATATACGACGGTACCTCAAAGTCCAGGACATTAGCTTAATCAGGCCTCTCTCAGGAATAAAGTTACAAGCTGTGCTCATACAGGACCCTGAAGGCGGCGGAACAGGTAGATAAGGTGGTAAAGAAGGCATATGTGATACTTGCCTTTATTAGCCGAGGCATAGAATATAAGAGCAAGGAGGTTATGATGGAGCTGTATAAAGCACTGGTTAGGCCACAGCTGGAGTACTGTGTGCAGTTCTGGTCGCCACACTACAGGAAGGATGTGATCGCTTTGGAGAGGGTGCAGAGGAGATTCACCAGGATGTTACCAGGGCTGGAGCGCTTCAGCTATGAAGAGAGACTGGGAAGATTGGGTTTGTTTTCCTTGGAGCAGAGGAGGCTGAGGGGGGACATGATTGAGGTGTACAAAATTATGAGGGGCACAGATAGGATGGATACTAAGGAGCTTTTTCCCTTCGTTGAGGGTTCTATAACAAGGGGACATAGATTCAAGGTAAAAGGCGGGAGGTTTAGAGGGGATTTGAGAAAGAACTTTTTCACCCAGAGGGTGGTTGGAGTCTGGAACTCACTGTCTGAAAGGGTTGTGGAGGCAGGAACCCTAACAGCATTCAAGAAGCATTTGGATGAGCACTTGAAATGCCATAGCGTACAAGGCTACGGACCAAATGCTGGAATATGGGATTAGAGTAGACAGGGCTGATGGCCGGCGCGGACACGATGGGCCGAAGGGCCTCTATCCGTGCTGTATGACTCTATGACTCTCTATGACTCTAGGACTGATCCAACAACAATGAACGGCTTCATTTACAGTTTTATGGAACTGCATTGAACATGTTCACTTCTGCCGACTCATTTATAACTCATATCAATTTCTCCGCAGTGTACACTGAATCCAGGGACACAAACAGACCCATTTCACTCTGTTCCTGCAGTTTCCCAGTTAAAATATTAATTTTGAGTCTCTGACAGAAGGACAGCAGGATTGTAGCCGAGAAATGACAGTGGGTGATATTAGGGGTCGGACACTGAACGAGCTTCATTGCCATTCCTCTCTCCGTTGTTTTATTGCAGATGTTTCCCGATTTGTTCTAGATTTGACTCATGGCTCCAATAAAATTGGCCACGTGTAACTGAGCTAAGCTCACAGCCCAATTTTATTTCTGTCATAAAGGCCCTGTACTTCTCTCACCCAACTTCATTCCTTCCTCAGCTCAGTGCCATTGAAACTCTCAGTCTTCCTCTGCCCCTCCAGACTCTGTTTCTCCAATCCACTCCAGGCCGGCCATCCATCCTCCACTTTCCTGCTCGGCCTCACTGACCCTCACTGACGCCCACTTCCACATCGCCTTACATTCAACATTTTCATATTTGGGCTTAAATCCCTCCATGGCTCATCACTCCGCATCCACCTCCCCTCATCTACACATAAAATGATAGAAGCACAGAAGGACGCCATTCGACCCATCCTGCCTGTGCTGGCCCTTTGAAAGAGCTACACAATTAGCCACAGTGGCCTGCTTTTCCCCGATCGCCCTGCAAATTTCCCCTTACAGCGACAGCAAACCCACCCATGACTTCATCATTCATCAGTCACTGGCCTATTTAGTTGGGATTACCTCAATAGTTTATATTCAACTATCTGATCATAACCAGGAGAATCTTCTCTTCCCTCCTTATCATCTTTATCTCTGATGCATTTAAGTGTTCAATCTTTGGCTCCCTCCTCTTCCTCATCTACATGCTGCCCTTTGGTGACACTGTCTGCAGATATGGACCAGCTTTCAAATGTACGCTGACAAAACCATCGCCTCTCTTGGCCCTTCCAATGTCGTTGTGTTGTAAGACCCATATCCTGTTGTAGATGAGCTGCTATTTCCTCCAGTTACAATTGAGAAGTCATGATCTTTGTTCCCTCAATCTCGACATCCTTGCCGCTGATTTCACCCCATCCCGGGATTTTGTCTGAGGCTGGTCCTGACCGTTCGTAACTTTCACGTTCTATTCAACTCCGAGCTGAGCTTCTGAACCCCTCTCCTCTTTATCGCAAGGACCGTCTACTCCTGTGTCCATAATAATGCCTGTCCGACCTCTCTACACTTCTGCTACTGAAAACCTCACACTGGCCTTTGTAAGCTCTCCGGTAAACTCACACGAGCCACTCATTACCAGACTGAAGTCATTCATTACATTTTAGCTGATGTGTACTGTACATGCAGAGGAGCTGAAACTGACACATACACGGTTACTACAGTATGCATAAAAACATAAGAAATATGCGCAGGAGCAGGCCACACGGCCATTCGAACCTGTTCCGCCATTAAATGAGCTCATGGCTGATCTTCTACTTCAAATCCATTTCCCACCCAATTCCCAAATCCCTTGATTTTTAGATTCCAAAAATATATCGATCTCAGCTTTGAATGTACTCAATACTCAGCATCCTCGGTATTCTGGGGTAGAGAATTCCAAAGATTCACAACCATCTAAGTGAAGAAATTCCTCCTCATCTCAGTCTTAAATGGCCGACCACTTAACCCGAGGCCATGCCCCATAGTTCTAGACGCTCCACCCAGGGTAAACAAGCTCTCCGCATTTACCCTGTCAAGACCCGTAACAATCTTATATGCTTCAATTAGATCACCTTTCATTCTTCTAAATTCCAGATAGTATAGGCCCATTCTACTCAATCTCTCCTCATACGACATCCCTCTCATCCCAAGAATCAATTTAGTGAACCTTTGTTGCACCGGCTCGAAGGCAAATACATTCTTCCTTGGATAAGGAGACCAAAGCTATACACAGTACTCCAGGTGAGGTCTCACAAAAGCCCTGTATAATTGTAGTAATTCTTCCTTACACCTACCCCCTTTGCAATAAAGGCCAACATGCAATTTGCCTTCCTATTTTATTGCTGTACCTTCATGCTAACGTTTTGTGTTTCGTGTACGAGGACATCCAAATCTCTCTGAACACCAACATTTAATACTTTCTCACTATTTAAAAAATATTCTGTTTTTCTATTCTTCCTCCAAAAGTGAATAACCTCACATTTCCCCACATTACATTCCATCTGACACCTTCTTGCCAACTCACTTAACCTTTATATCTCTTTGTAGACTCCTTATGTCCTCCTGACAACTTGCTTTCCTACCTAGCTTTGTATCGTCACCAAATTTGGATACATTACACTCGGTCCCTTCATCTAAGACGTTAATATAGATTGTTAATAGCTGAGGCCAAAGCACTGATCCGTAAGGCACACCACTACTTATAACCTGCCAACCTGAAAATGACCAGTTTATCCCTACTCTCTGTTTTCTCTCCGGTAACCAGTCCTCTATCCATGCTGATATATTACTCCCAAACCCATGAGTCCTTATCTTGTGCAAATACATTTTTATGTGACACCTTATTGAATGCCTTTTGAAAATCCAGATATAATACATCCACTGGTCTGACTGTGTCTCTTAGGGGTTATTGGGTCACTGTGGGTTTACTGGGTCACTGAGGGATCACTGGATCACTGTGCGGTTACTGGGTCACTGTAGGGTGTCTGGGTCACTGTAGGGTGTCTGGGTCACTTTGGGATTACTGGTTCACTGTGGAGATACAAAGATGGGGAAATTACACAGGTATTGAATATGTATATATATTTTTATCTGTTCCTCTCGTTCTCTAAATCTCTGTATCTCTCTTTATGAGTAACTCTCTCTCTATGAATAGTTCCCTCTTGATATGTCCATCTCTCTTTATGTCTTCATATACATACAAATACACACAGATATATATATATATATATATATATATATATATATATATATATATGTATATATTACCTTCTGTGACTTTATCCATCACGCTTGACACATCTGTGTATCTCATGATGCCTTCCTTTTTCAATCTTTCCGTCTACAAACCTCCCTCACTCTTTGTGAACATCTCTGCCACCTTGAATCAGTTTCAACCTCTCCTTCCGATCTCCCTCGGTTGATCTCTGCCTTTCTGTCCCTTTGTTTTCCGTTTCTCAGTCCGTTTCACTGGGGGTAGTTGTTGACTTTGTGCAATAGTGTAAAGCGGGTGACAGCGAATCGAGAGCCTGTTTTACGTCTCTCCCGGGTTTTTTTCCCATTAATGTAATAATGAGGATAGATTGAAAACATTTCTATTAACCGGTTAACATGATTGCATAAAGTCAAAATCTAGCCCAATGTTTATTCTATTCTGTGCATATAGGTTAATAGGGGTGAGTCAACAGTAAGTAAATGAATAATAATCGAGTATTTAAAGAGCGTTTAGAGGTAAAGAAAATAGGTTGATGAACAGAGGGGCAGATTGCACGGCGGGGGAGATTACATAGAAGGGGAATATTACGCCGAGAGGAACATCACACGCAATGAGGTGGATTATTACACAGCGGAAAACATGGGATTCGAGACAGAGTGATCGGTTGCACACAATGGATTGATGCCTGCTCACAATTGTAGCTGATCTGATGCATCGTGTCCATAGCCTACTAGTGCTCAGCGTGAGTCATTGGTTGCGGTACTTGCCTGCATCACATGCAAGGTTTGGGATGGTTCAGGAGAGAAGTGAGCAGGTTCAGTTGCAGCGACAGTGCTGTTCAACAAACAATGCCATGCCAGAGAGAAAATCCAACTATTCGAGGGATGAGGCCTGGTAGTTCATGGCGGAGAAGCTAAAGATGCCAGTGGTACCACCTGAGAAGGTGGCTGGAATATCCCAGAAATGTGCTCGCAGTCTTGAATTTTCCCACCCATTCATTCTGACAGTTAGGAAGCCGCAGAGCAGCGAGCGCATAAGTCATAAGCCCAGTTACTGGGTTTTGGATTGCTGTGTTGGAAGATTTGGCCAGATTGAGACAGTGGCATGAAAACAAGTCCCCTCAGCAGGGGCCATACTTCCAGCCCACTTGCAGGACATTAATCCACAACCATTTCAACATGAAGACCATTGTAACCAAGCAGATGTGTAACAGCTGTAACACTTACCGCTGTCTGGGTCAACTCCCAGGTGGCCACCCATACTGGACAAGGTGCATTTTCACAGAAATGTACTGGAAGCTGGTGGCGATTGGTATCTCCAGTCTCTTGTTAATAGTTGCCACTGTGTGTGACGATGTCTTCGACAAGTGGCTGCCAGTCGCGTGCAAGAAGAGAGTTGATATTCACTGAAATCTGAGCCCTTCGCTAAGGTTAGATAAGGGTGGCAGGGCAGGTGGTTCGTCGTAACTGCAGTATGTGGAGACCAGTGAGATTCTGAGCAAAGCAGCCACATATGCGATAAGTGTCCGAAACTCGAGGAATTTCGGCTCCGAGTTTTTGAGCTGAAGTGTGAGCTGCACACATTGCGATGCATCAGGGATGGGCGAGAGTTATCTGGACACTTTGATCCAGGAGGCAGTCACACCCCTTAGGTTAAGTAGCAGTTTCGAGTTGGTGAGTGGTCAGGGACATGAAGGGTGTGACTGCGAGTCCGAAGGTGTGGGGACACAGGATGAAGTGATGGAGAATCCTAAGCCCTTGACATTGTCCAACAGGTACGAGATAATTGCTATCCGTATAGATGTGAACAAGGATTGCAGGCAGGTTGGTAAACTGACCAAGGCACAGTGGTACCGGTGGACATTCAAGTGGGGAGAGTAAAAAGGAATGTGGTACTGGTAGGGAACAGTACAGTCAGGAGCATAGATACGGTTCTCTGTAGCCTCGATCACGAGTCCAGAAGGCCGTGTTCCCTGCCCGGTGTCAGGGTTAAGGATATCGCCTCGCAGAATTTGCAGCATGACGGGGAGGATCCAGTTGTCGTGGTCCATGTAGGAACCAACGAATTAGGTAGAACTAGGAATGAGGTTCAGCTGAGGGAGTTTGAAGAGTTCGGGACCAAATTAAAAAGCAGAACCTCAAAAGTAATAATCTCTGGAATACTGCCTGAGCCATTACCTGAGCAAATTGACATAGGGTCAAACATATCAGAGCTTTAAATGCGTGGCTGAAAAAGTGGTGTGGGCGACAGGGGTTTAGATTCATGGGGCATTGGCACCAGTACCAGGAGTGAGAAAGGATCTTCGCTTGGAAGATCAGGAATTAGAATCAGGATGGAGATAAGAAACAATAAGGAGAAGAAAACACTGGTGGAAGCAGTTATTGGAGCCCCTTACAGGTGCTAAACCATTGCACAGAGTATTAATCAAGGAACAATAGGAGCTTGTAACAATGGTAATGTCATAATCGTGGGAGACTTTAATCTTCATGTAGACTGGACAAATCAAATTGGCAAAGGTCGTCCGGATGACGAGTTCATAGAATGCATTCGAGGCAGTTTCCTAGAAAAATGCTTCGTGGAACCAACCAGGGGATAGGCTATTTTGGATGTTGTTTTGTGTAATGAGTCTGGGTTAATTAGTAATCTCTTGGTAAAGGATCCTGTGGGGAAGAGTGATCATAATATGATCGAATTTCACATTGAGTTTCGAAGTGATATAATTCAGTCAGAAGCTAGAGTATTAAACTTAAATGAAGCCAATTCCATAGGAATGAGGGGGGAGTTGGAAACATAGAACCATAGAAAAGGTACAGCACAGAAGGGGGCCATTCGGCCCATCGTGTCTGCGCTGGATCGAAGAGCAACCAGATGCCGATTCCAATCCCACCTTCCAGCACCTGGTCCGTAGCCCTGTAGCTTACAGCAATTTAGGTGCAGGTCCAGTACTTTTTAAATGAGTTGAGGGTCCCTGCCTCGACAACCAATTCGTGCAGCGAATTCCATACACCCACCACCCTCTGGGTGAAAAAGTTTTTCCTCAAGTCACCTCTATTCCTTCCACCAATCAGCTTAAATCTATGCCCTCTAGTTATTGAACTCTCCGCTAGGGGAAACACGTACTTCCTGTCTGCTCTATCTGGGCCCTTCATAATTTTGTACACCTCAATCAAGTCTCCCCTCAGCCGCCTCTGCTCCAAGAAAAACAACCCCAGCCGATCCAATCTCTCCTCGTAGCTGCAATTTTCAAGCCCTGGCAACATTCTTGTCAATCATCTGTGCACTCTCTCCAGAGCAATTACGTCCTTCCTGTAATGTGGTGACCAGAACTGCGCACAATACTCCAGCTGTGGCCTTACCAGCGTCTTTTTCAATTCCATTATTACATCCCTGCTTTTGTATTCTATACCTCGGCTAATAACGGAGACTATTCCGTAAGCCTTCTTCACAACCTTATCTACCTTTACTGCCACCTTCAGGGACGTGTGCACATGCACTCCAAGATCTCTCACTTCCTCTACCCCTCTCAATATATTCCCATTTACTGCGTATTTCCTTTTACGCTTTGCCCTCCCTAAGTGCATTACCTCAGACTTCTCCGGGTTGAACTTCATTTGCCACTTTTCGGCCCACTCCACCAACCCATTGATATCTTTTTGGAGTCTACAGCGATCCTCTTCACTATCAACTGCATTTGCCAATCATGTCGCCAACATTGAAGTCCAAATCATTAATATATGCCACAAACGGCAAGGGACCCAACACTGAACCCTCTGGCACACCACTGGAAACAGATTTCCATTCGTAAAGACATCCATCGATTTTTACCCTTTGTTACCTGTTACTGCGCCAAATTTGGATCCAATTCGCCACACCTCCCTGTATCCAATGGGCTTTTACCTTTCTGACCAGTCTGCCATGTGGGACCTTGTCAAATGCCTTACTAAAATCCATGCAGACAACATCCACTGCATTACCCTCATCATTCCTCCTTGTCATTTCCTCAAATCATTCAATCAGATTTGAAAGACATGACCTTCCCTGAACAAATCCATGCTGACTATCCCTGATTAAAACATGCCTTTCCAAGTGACAGTTTATCCTATCTCTCAGTATTGATTCTAATAGTTTGCCCACCACCGAGGTAAGACTGATTGGCCTATAATTGTTCGGCCTTTCCCTCGTACATTTTTAAACAATGGTACTACGTTTGCAGTCTTCCAGTCCTCCGGTACCTCCCCTGTATCTAGTGAGGATTGGAAAATGATCCTCAGAGCATCCGCTGTTTCCTCCCTGGCTTCCGTTAATAGCCTTGGAAACAATCCATCCAGCCCTGGTGACTTGTCAACTTTCAAGGATTCCAGTCCCTCTAGTACTTCCTTTCTCGTTACGTTTACCTTATCCAATATTTCCCACCTCTCCTCTTTAACTACTATGTCCGGATCATCACTTTCCTTTGTGAATACGGAGACAAAATAATCATTTAAAACACTACCCACATTCTCTGCTTCTTCACACAAGCTACCCTTATCATCCCTGATAGATGCCACCTTTTCCTTAGCTAGTCTCTTGTTCTTAATGTATTGATAAAACATCTTTGGGTTTTCTTTAATATTACTAGCTAATATTTTCTCATGCCCTCTCTTTGCTTTCCTCATTTCCTTTTTAACGTCATCCCTGTACTTTCTATACTCCGCTAGGCTTTCTGCAGTACTTAATTTGCTGTGAGTCATAAGCTTTCTTTTTCTGTTTTATCTTGCCCTGTATACTTCTAGACAACCAGGGGGCTCTAAATTTGGCAGTGCCACCCTTTTTCTTTGAGGGGACGTGTCTCCATGTGCCCGTAGAATTTCACTTTTTAGTGCCTCCCCTGGCTTGCCAGTGATTTCTCCTCAATTAGTTATGTCCAGTCCACTTCTGCCAAATCACCTCTTAGTTCTGTAAAATTTGCCTTCCCCCAAATTAAAACGTTTACTCCTAATTTAACTCTGTCCTTTTCCATAATAATGCTAAAACTGACTGAATTGTGGTCAACAACCCCATATGGTCACCCGCTGTCAATTCACCCACTTTCCCATCTTCATTTCCCAGGACTAAATCTGGAATTGCATCCCCTCTTGTTGGGCTTTTCACGTATTGGCTAAAAAAAGTTCTCCTGGACACTGATCAATAATTTTGCGCCCTCTGTGCCCCTCACACTGTTTGAATCCAACTTGATGTTCGGGTAGTTGAAGTCCCCCACTATTATTGCCCTCTTATTTTTGCAGTCAGAAATTTGCCCACATATTTGTTCTTCTATCTCCCTTTCGCTATTCGGGGGTCTATAGTATACGCCTAGTAGTGTGACTGCCCCTTTTTTATTTCTTAGCTCAACCCATATGGCCTCGATTGATGATCCATTTAGCATATCATCCCTTCTCACAAGTGTAATTGATTCTTTAACCAATAATGCTAACGCCCCTCCCATTTTATCACACACTCTATACTGCCATAAAAAAACTCTGTTTCCAGGGACATTGAGCTGACAATTATCCCGCTCTTTAAGCCCGGTTTCCATTATAGCAATGATATCATGCTGCCGTGTGTATATCTGTGCCCTTAGCTCATATGTTTTGTTTGTAATATTCCTTGCATTGAAGTATACACCCTTCAACCCCGTCAATTTCCTCTGCTGAACACGAATTAACCTTTGCTTCTTTTGTCTTTCTGAGTTGCTAACTACGTCACTGTTAGGGTAAAATTTGGGCTGTTGGGTTAAAGGCAAAGATGAAGTGACTATTGTGTGCATGGCTGCGGTCATTGCCCCAAGACCACACTGAAATGCGCTTTGTGCAGACCAGACTAACCCTAATTAAAAGCTTAAACATAACACGTGCCTACTAACAAAATGGACTCTACTAAACAAAATGGATTCTGTGACTGTGGGAAAGACAGTTAAAGTGCAGAGTTTGTATATTCCGAAAACTGACTTACAGTCTGGGAATACAAAAGACATTTCACAACGAGCTGATAAAAACTACAGAACCAGACTGAATAGACAAAGACCATACTGTCTTAAGGTGATAATAGTTGTTTTAATATGATTGGAGGTCCGTGGTTGCTGTGCTAATGTATACACTAATAAAGACTAATGATGTAATAGCTACTGAAAATCTGTATTTCAAAGGTATAAAAAAGCATGACAACCATTTTGAAGTTGAGAAGGTAGTTGCGAACGCTGCGGAGCGTCCAGTTCTTCTCCCAAAGTACTTTGTCCAATAAACTGCATGTTGAATCTTTAAGTCTGACTCCGAGTGGTGATTTTCCCACAACAAATTGGCGTAGTCGGCAGGTTCTCACTGCTGGTGAGCTGATCAGTTGGCCTCTATCAGCGAACTGGAGTAGAGATTATTGAACTGTGGGAGTCAGACTGAGCCAACAGTGCAGTTAAAAACGTGGGGTAAGTTAAGAGAATTCATGGGACTGTTGGGTATAAACAGGGACTGGTTGCTTGTGCTGATCCGGTATCAAACTCTGTAGTGGCGAACAAACGCAGAGATTAGAGCATAAGTTAGAGCTTAAGTTAATTTACGATGTGTACTATCTGATCATATTAACCTGGAGCCGAACTCCATGCGAGGAAGCACATTACCAAACCGGTAATTGTGGCCGTGAGTATTTAGTTGCAACTGAAAGTAAAATCTGGAGTTGAGTTCGGGCTGGGATTTCAGAAAGTTTCAGAAAGTTTGGGAGGAAAAAGTAAGTCTGGTGAGACCGGCAGTGACCGGTGATTTGAGGTCGGCAGTGCCCGACAAGACCGACAGTGATCGATGATTAGATCCGGCTGAGTTCCGGGGCCAGGATCCGAAAGTTTGAGAGAAAAGAAAATCCGGTGAGAGACCGGAACCCGAAAGATTGAGAGAAAAGAAAACCCGGTGGGTGGACCGGGACCCGAAGGATATAGCGAGATCAGGACACAGCAATTAAAGATGACAAGTGAACAACCTAGATGGGGACCTGCGGGTTCCCTTATTGAGAAGAATATGACAGACAGACGCTCGTTGATTAAGCAGATGCAAAAGGATGGTTGAGATATTTCTCAGACCTTAGAACAACAGAGAAAGTGGATAGATGGGGAAAAGAAGGATAGTACAAAAAAGGCAGGAGTATTACTAGTCCACCAACTAGTCCACCAAGTAGGCACCTCCACTAGAAAGTGGAGCGAAGATAAGGATAAAATAAGGGAATTCGAAAAAAAAAATCAACTAAAATGTTTAAAAGACAGAGACACGGAAAAGTAAGGGTGTACTGTCTCTTTAAAAAGCCTGTCCTGATTGTGAGTGTTTTTTTTTCGGTGTTGTGGGCCACGCCCCCTTCTTACTGCGTCTTACGTGTTTTCTTCTTTTGTGTGTGTTTTGTCTTGTGTTTAATTCTGAGATTGCTGAATTAAAATTGGAGTTATTGAGGTTAAGTCACCTATTAAATCCTGATTCTTATAAAATGTGAGCATGTCAAATTCCAGACATGGGATCTTCTAAGAATTGGCATTTGAATTTTTATCTTGTGATTGGCTGTGGTTAAAAAAAAAGGTTAAAAAAAAATAACGGGACAGATATAAAAAAGCTATCTGGTATCACCGTGATCGGAAACGTTGGAAAGCTGGAACAGCTCGGAGAGTTGGTCACAATCATACCCACTAAATGTATGTAAAAAAAATCAATTGGAAAGCTATAGTTGTGTATGACGAGCAAATTTCAAAACTTACGAAGACTAACTATAAACTAAAATGTACGATGGGAGATGTTGTTTCCCGGTATGAATTTTTTTTAAAAAAGAATTTATGTGAAAATTACGTTGACGTATGCTTAGAAAAGTTTAACCTTCCCAAGGACACCGATATCGGTTTCCAATTCACCAAGACAAAATGAGGTTTTAATTGTAAAGAAAGATAAAGTGCAGATTTAAAGAATTACAAGTTACAATTGCAGGATGATCTCTAGTTATAATTTAAACTGATCTTCGAAGCATTTTGTGCTATTGTGATTGATTAAACACTATGATTAAAATAAATCTCAAAAAATAGTGTGAGAAAGATAAAGTGAAAGCAATCCACAAATGTGAGAAGTGAAAAAAAAATTCAGTCAAAGCTGTGTGAAGTTAATTTTAACCCCTTCCATCCCAAGAAGCCAGACTGTCATGCCAAGCAGTTCAAACAGATAGAAATGACCCAACCCAGTCGGTTGAGAACTGTCTGAGGCTTGCCCAGAACACAGGTTGAACATGAGGTAACAATTGGTATAGGTTATATTATTAAAGTTGACCCAATTACTCGGAAATGCCAAAGGCACCCAGACAATGCTACAGTGGAAAAAATTGATAAGAAAGGAATGTAAAACAAATCATATGAAGAGAAAGCATAGGTTAGACAATTGGAAGTCCATTACTTGAGCTATGTACTGACAGAGCGTACTAAACGCCTATCAGTTTTACCCCGCCACAGTATGAAAAGGAACTTCGACAAGTTCGGGGGCTATTCACGAATAATAGATAGAATACAAATCTGACCATCGAGGGGAGACGTTCCCTGACAAATTATATAACTCGCATTGAGAATGCTAAGAAAATTCAACAATTATCTCAACACCTCCTAACTCAAGTGTTAAAACAAAGCGAGACATGGAATAGAGGTGGACATCGTAAAAGAGATAGACAAATATGGAGACCTAAAGGTCTGTGATAAGTCATTGATTTGGACATCTTGAAAACACGGGGATTAGGACTTGGAGTTGGGAATTCCAGTCTGCAGTCCTACGTACATCTGAATGTGGGAGAGGCAGTGTTTATTTCAGACAGGCTGCGTGCTCCAGAGAGAGAGAGAGAGAGAGAGAGAGAAAGAGACAAGGCAATTTCTCTCTCCTGTTTTGTTTTCTCATTTGGTTTCGGGTAAAGGGATTATTCCTTTGGACAAAATAAATAATAAATGAAGATTTGACAAATTAACCCCTTGGGCTCTCAAGAAGAGCCGCAATAGATTTTCTGTGTTTCTTTCAAAACAGGTGACCCTGGTTTTTGGGACCACATGAGTGTTGATGTTGCAGGATTACCAAGAGTAATTACAAAGTTACGATGCAACCTTTGCTGGACAAATTTGGTGCATGAAACGATCCAGTGATGTTAAAGATTTAAGACTTTAGCTGCAGACATCAGCAGATACCAAATGTCACAGCGTGGTGATATCAACCTGATTCACTTACTTTGAAAACATTTTGATTTGTTTTGTTTTAACCCATTTATTGTCTTCTGAGACAGAGTGCTCGAGGTGGGAAAATATGGGAGTTACATCCAAAAAAAAAATTATGAGTACTTCATCTCTACTATAAAACCACAAAGCCTGGACATAATTTGTTTCTGAAATTGGAATTGATAACAAAAATTTATATGAGGAGAAAAATTCACTGGTAATTTCAGGGGATAATCAAATTATATATTAAAATAAAAGAAGTCCAGTCTAAATGGTTCCTATTGAATGCTGTGTATCAAGAATTCTTTTCGGGAGGGAAGAAAATTTTACATTCACAAGTCCTGTCAGTCCAACAATACTGCTCTCAAGTTGGGATAATTGTGAAATGATAGAAGGGACTCGGGCACAATGTAGTGGGATATTTTGGGAAATGAAAAGCGGTTCAAGAAGAAATTACGTAAAATAAATAAATTTTGGGATATTGGAGCTAACTGTAAATATTGTATCGGACAGTAACATTGATTTGGCAATATTAGATCAAAAGGTCAGAGATTTAGGGCCTCGCATTAAAGATATATTTAAAAATAAATGAAAATACAGATAAGGAATTGTCTAAGGATCAAATACTGATCATACATTTGCACAGGATAGCTACAGTGCTAGAAACACATGCCCGAACGATTAATAAATTAATAAAAGACGAATATAATGTATCTTAGCAGGCGGCTGCTAATAACATCTGCAGTACATATGGTAACTGGATTGTGGAACAGACACGAGAGAACCTAGCCCAGATACAGGCAGGGGAAGTACCCTTATGAATAACGAATCAACAAACTGAGGGTGAGCCTGACCTGTGGGCATGATGGAGGTGGTACCTCCAACCGGCTGTTACCAAACAAGAACATCACCCCTTGCCAATTCAGGGCAATGGAGCGAGTGTACCCCACTCAAGTGGAGTGTAAACCTGACGGAGGAGGGCTCCTAGGGTTGGTACTAGTAATACTGGTGATGGCACCCGAAACCCAGGGACGAGAGGTGTAACAAGAATATTGGGGTAATGAAGGACGGAATGCACATATCCCATCACAATATGTTACAATATGCTGAAAAAAAAAATTAAAGGGAATTTGGCTGGAACAAAATTGAAGGGATGTGTTACTTGACATGCTGTGACTGTATGTCCACATAGTGTTGGACACAGCCCAGAAGCACAGGGTGAGATAATTTACAACAGAAATGCGTATGTGCCGCCCCAACAGCCGAATAGCATAAAGATAGGGCACTTTTCACCCAAAATCTGTAACATTTAACCTGTGAGTTACGGGTTAGGCATACGCACAGAACATCACGGAAGATAAATACCCGAAAGGCTGTGTATTAAGTGTCGGACCAATGTTCCATGGACTTTATCGGTATTGGTCTCAATGATTATTAAGCCATAATCATGACCAAAAGGGGGGTATGTTACGGTAAAATTTGGGCTGTTGGGTTAAAGGCAAAGATGAAGTGACTATTGTGTGCATGGCTGCGGTCATTGCCCCAAGAGCACACTGAAATGCGCTTTGTGCAGACCAGACTAACCCTAATTAAAAGCTTAAACATAACACGTGCCTACTAACAAAATGGACTCAACTAAACAAAATGGATTCTGTGACTGTGGGAAAGACAGTTAAAGTGCTGAGTTTGTATATTCCGAAAACTGACTTAAAGTCTGGGAATACAAAAGACATTTCACAACGAACTGATAAAAACTACAGAACCAGACTGAATAGACAAAGACCATACTGTCTTAAGGTGATAACAGTTGTTTTAATATGATTGGAGGTCCGTGGTTGCTGTGCTAATGTATACACTAATAAAGACTAATGATGTAATAGCTACTGAAAATCTGTATTTCAAAGGTATAAAAAAGCATGACAACCATTTTGAAGTTGAGAAGGTAGTTGCGAACGCGGCGGAGCGTCCAGTTCTTCTCCCAAAGTACTTTGTCCAATAAACTGCATGTTGAATCTTTAAGTCTGACTCCGAGTGGTGATTTTCCCACAACAGTCACTAACTGCTTTTCTACTTCCCGTTTCCTGTTCTGAATTTGTCCGATCTGTACCTGACCTTTGGTTCCCATCCCCCTGCCATACTAGTTTTAATCCTCCACAACAGAACTAGCTAATGACCCCGCGAGGATATTGGTCCCGGTTCTGCTGGGGTGCAACCCGTCCAGCTTGTACATGTCCCGCCTTTCCCAGAATCGTTCCCAATGCCTCAGGAATTTAAACCCCTCCCTCCAACACCATCTTTCAAGCCGTGCATTCATCTGGTCTATTCTCCTATTTCTGCTCTCGCTAGCACGTAGCACTGGGAGTAATCCTGAGATTACGACCTTAGAGGTCCTGCTTTTTAATGTATTTCCTAACTCCATATATTCTGCTTGCAGGACCTCATCCTTTTTTTTAAAAAAAGTTTTTGTTGGTACCGATATGGACCACGACCTCTGGCTGTTCACCCTCCCCCTTCAGAATGTCCTGCAGCCGCTCCGCGACACCCTTGACCCTCGCACCAGGGAGGTGACATACCATCCTGGAGTCACGTCTGCGGCCGCAGAAACGCCTATCTGTTCCCCTTACGATGGAATCCCCAATCACTATTACTCTCCCATTCTTTTTCCTCCCCTTTTGTGCAGCTGAGTCACTGGTGTTGACCCGGTCTTGGCTCTTGATGCATTCCCCTGATAAGCCATCTCCTCAAACAATATCGAAAGCGGAATATCTGTTTGAAAGAGAGATGGCCACAGGGTCTCCTGCTCTAATTGCCTCGTCCTTTTACTCTGCCTTGCGCTCACCCATTTCCTTTCTGACTGCGTAATCTTTATCTGCAGTGTGACGACCTCACTGAACGTGCTATCCACGATAATCTCACATCACGGATGCTCCACAGTGAATCCACCCGCAGCCCCAGCTCCGAAATGCGGTTAGAAAGTCGCTGCAGCTGGACATACTCCCTGCACAGATGGTCGCCAGGGACACCGGTAGTGCACATGACTTCCCACATAGCGCAGGAGCATATCACGTGTGCGAGCTCTGCTCGTTAAGCTCGTTAATTATTGAGTTTACTCCTTTAAATTACTCCTAATTTAGAGAATGTTAACTACACTAGGGACCTTGATTCACTTGCTATAACTAAATTAAGTTGCGTTTTTTAAAGTTTAGTTTTACGCAATGAGTTACTTCGCCCACAGTGCGAAGAAAGAAGAATACAGAAAAGATTCTCACCACCAACCACCGACCTGCCTTACCTGCGACGTCACACTGCAGTTTTGTGTTGTTGTTGCTGTGGCCCGCTCTCGGTTCGCTCCTCTCCGCTCTGATGACTAATCAAATGCACCTCACCCCTGACTGCACCAAATCGTCAATTATAGACTCTGTCGAAACCAAACTCCGTCGATGGCGATGGCTGTTGCTTCTCCATGCTCCCTCATTCCCGTGCATTAGGAAAACCTTTCTTAATTTATGCTCGCTAGAATACCAGTCACCTGAGTGAGCCCAGCTGACAGTAGATTACCAGTTCTAACAAGTCACCGAATTAACTAGGTGACCAACTGTCACTTCAAGCTGCTTGTTTACCACTAACTGAAAACTGCAAGTTAAGATTAAATTTAAGGTAAATGCTTGATGCCAAACTTAATGAAATTTTAGATGAAGGTCAACCCTTAAAAATCCCCTCACTCACCAAATTCCCAATCACAGACTCTGTCGAAACCAGACTCCGTCGATAGCCGTTACCCCGTGCTCTCTGATTGATACAACTCACGTGAGTCTCATCGGGTGCAGCCTGCGGTGAATGTCTCAGTCCTTCCCGTCTGGAGAGAAAGCTTCTTGTCCAATGATTGATTAGAAAGGAGAAATAAGGTGCACAGAGGACTGGGAGAGACAAGTAGCATTAGAATAAAGAATAGTTCAGAAATAGCAGGGACCAGGCAGGGGGCAAATGTGGGGCAGTCTTTGATGACATTGGAATGCATGTCCATAAATGGGCGTAGCTTGGGAAATAATGTCGGTGAGCTGCAGGCTCAAGTCCAGATGGCACTATGATATAGTGGCAATAACAGAGACTGGCTCAAGGTGGGGGAGGATTGGGAAGGGGACGTACTTAATATTCCTGGCTAGAAGGTATTCAGGAAAGATAGGGAAGGAAAGAAGGGAGAGGGTGGCAGTATTAATCAAATAAACTATTATAGCACTGGAAAGGGATGATGTCGTTGATGCGGCCAAAGACAGAATCTATTATCTGGTGCAGAAACTTAAATCCGGGACAAAATAAATTGGCACTTGGAAAAGTATGGCCCAACAAATGAAAGTCGGGACGGATTTGTGGAAGTAAAATCGCGTTTGACTAAATTGATTGAATTCATTGATGAAGTAACGTAAGGATTGATGAGAGTAGTGCGGTTGATGTGTATGTGGATTTTCTAAAGGCATTTGATAAAGTACCACTTGTTAGCAAAATCAGAGCCCATGGCATTAAATAGACAGTGGCAGCGTGGATATAAAATTCGCTAAGGTACATAAAGCAGAGAATAATGGTAAAGAGTTGTTTTTCAGACAGGAGAGAAGTAAACAGTGGTGATCCCCAGGAGTCAGCATGAGGACCATTGCTCTTTTTGATATATGTTAATGACCTGGGCTTGGGTATAGAGGGTATAATTTCAAAGTTTGCCGATTACACGAAACTCGGAAATGTAGTGAACAATGTGGAGGATAGTAACGGACTTCAGGAGGACACAGACAGACTTCTGAAATGGGAGGACACACGGCAGATGAAATTTAATGCAGAGAAGTGTGAAATGATGCATGTTGGTACGAAGAATGAGGAGAGGCAATATAATGTAAATGGTACAATTGTAAAGGGGGTGCAGGAACAGAGAGATTTGTGGGGGTGCACACACACAAATCTTTGAAGGTGGCAGGACATGTTGAGAAGTCGGTTAAAAAGCCTATTTGATCCTGGGATTTATTAAGCATGGAAGTTATGCTAAATCTTTGTAAAATAATGGTTAGACCTCAGCTGGAGTATTGTGTTCAATTCTGGGCACCATGCTTTAGGAAAGGATGTCAAGGTCTCAGAGAGGGTGTCGAAGAGATTTACCAAATTAGTGCCAGGGATGAGGGACTTCAGTTTCGTGGGGAGATGGAGAAGCTGGCGTTGTTCTCCTTGGAACAGAGAAGGTTAAGGGGAGATTTGAGAGAGGTGTTCAAAATCATGAACGGTTTTGACAGAGTAAACAAGGGGAAACTATTTCCAGTTGCAGAACGGTCGGTTACCAGAGACACGGATTTAAGGTGATTGCCGAAAGAGCCAGAGGGGAGATGAGAAAACATTTTTTTTTTACGCAGCGAGTTGCGATGCTCTGGAATGCACTGGAAGCAGATACAATGGTAACTTTCAAAAGAGAATTGAATAAATATTTCAAGGAAAAAAATACAGGGCTATGGGGAAAGAGCGGTGCAGTGGAACTAATTGGTAACTCTTTAAGAGAGCTGGCATAGACACGATGGACCGAATGGCCTCCTCTTCTGCTGTACCTACTATAATACTGTGATACAATGATTCCTCCTCCCAAAATTAATCTTTCTTGATCTACTCGTTGCGATATTTTGACAAACATATCCTAAGGGTAGAGGGAGAGAGAGAAAAGGAATTGATTAAGAAACAAAGCAAGGTATTAAAAACAAAGAGAAAGAGCCCAGGGCTCCCTCACCCTCACTCTCTCCGTTACTCGGGCAATCTCTCAGCCACAACATTGACAAACAAATCCCATTTACAAACCAGAAGATCTACAGGGGATAGCGAAAAGTTGGGAGAGACAGAAAGATACTTAGGACAGACTGAAGAGCACAGGCTGACTGAGAAATTCTCCCCACCCCCCGAGAGAAAGGGGAAAGGGTTTGGGATGGGACACACCGCCCAGCCATCCTCTCCCATGTGAACTCCTTGCTTGAGCCTTTGACGTGTTGGGATGAATCGCAATCTACTCCCTTGGGTGCCTGTCCATTGTGATGTTAATCCATAGACAGCCCAGGCCAGGACTGGTTTGACCAGGAGACATGTTGGAATGAGGCACATTCAAATGACCTCGTTTGCTGATTTGAAACCATTACAGTCTGTCTACCCTCCCCCTGTGGCCCAAACACCACAGGATCCCATTGCAGCCTGTCACCACCTCCCAATGTGGCCCAAGAACCCCGGGTCCATTCACAACCTGTCTCCTCATTCCCCTGAGGCCCAAACACCACAGGGGCCCCTCGCACATCCCATACTGCCTGGCAACGATATTTAAAGAACTGAAGTTAAAAAGAATCTGCTCCAAAGACACTATTGATTCAGACTGGAATTGGTGTTGACACAGGTTTTGTGTATTCTCCCATCTCTTCCTTTCTGTATTTTGTCATTTTGAAGTTTTTCAGACATTTTTTAACGATATCCCATCTGGTACTTTACGGCCTGTGTATATCTCAGTTTCAGCTCCTTTGCATGTACAGTGCACAGTGGGTAGAGGGGACGGTCACTCTGGTCTTGTAATGTGCAGATCATATGTGTCTCAGTGTCAGTTCATGAACATGTACTGTACACTGTGGGTAAAAGGAAATGATTCACTCCCATCTGGCACTGTACAGCCAATGTGTGCCTCAGCGTCAGCTCCTGTACATGTACAGCATACATAGGATAAACGTTGATGATTCATTCTTGTCCAGTACTATACAGCTCACGTGTGTCCCAGTTACCGCTCTCGTACATGTATAGTGCAAAGCTTATAAAATGGAACGATTCACTCCCGTCTTCTAATCTATGGATAGTGTGTGCCTCAGTTTCAGCTCCTGTATATGGACAGTACACCGAAAGAAAATGGGAATGGTTCACTCCTTACTGGCGAGTCGAATAACTAGGATGGCAGATCGGGCTTTAAACTAATGAAAGAGGGGGCAGGGTTCAGATAAGGGTAAATTGATAAGTCTAAAGAGAATAGTCAAGGCTGGATATCAGAGTAGCGATTTTGGTAATAACAAGCAGAGTGTGTTCGGAAGGGACAGCGAGTTTAACAAAGGTAACACGGCTTTAGAATAGAATCACAGAAATTTACGGCAAATAGGAAGCCATTCGGTCCATCATGTCTGTGCAAACCGAAAAAGAGCTATCAGGATAATAATTCCACTTTCCGGCTCTTGGTCCGCAGCCTTTTAGCTTATGGCACTTCAAGTGCATTTCCAAGTACTTTTTAAATGCGATGAGGTTTCCAACTCGTCCACTCCTTCAGGCAGTGAGTTCCAGACTCCCAACACACTTTGGGTGAAAAACATTCTCCTCAACTGCTCTCTAATCTTTCTACCAATAACTTTAAGTCTATACCCCTGGTTATTGAGCTCTCTGCTAAGGGAAACAGGTCCTTCCTATCCACTCTCTCGAGGTCCCTCATAGTTTTGCTCACATCAATTAAATCTCCCAATAGCCTCCACTGTTCCAAAGAAAACAACCCCAGCCTATCCAATCATTCCTCAAAGCTAAAACTCTCCAGTCCTGGCAACATCCTTGTAAATCTCCTTTGTACCACCTCGAGTGCAATCTCATCTTTCCTATAAAGTGGTGACCAGAACTGTAGGCGGTACTCAAGCTGCGGCCTAACTACTGTTTTATAATCTTGAGCATAACCTCCCTGCTCTTACTTTCTATGTCTCTGCTAATAAAGGGAAGTATCCGGTATGTCTTCTTAACTGCCTTATCTACCTGTCCTGCTATCTTCAGGATCTGTGGACATGCACTCCAATGTCCCTCTGTCCCTCTTCACCTCTCAGTATCCTTCCATTTATTGTGTACTCCCTTGCCTTGTTTGCCTTCCCCAAATGCATTACCTCAGACGTCTCTGGATGGAATTCCATTTGCCACTTTTCTGCCAACCGGACCAGTCCATTGATGTCTTCCTGCAGTCTACAGGTTTCTTCCTCACTATGAACCACACGGCCAATTTTTGTTTCATCTAAAACTTCTTAATCATGCTGCCGACATTAAGTCTAAATCATTGATGTATACCAAAAAAGCAAGCGACCTAGTAATGAGCCCTGCGGAACCCCACTGGAAACAGCCTTCCAGTCACAAAAAGACCCGTCGACCATTGCCTTTTGCTCCCTTCCACTGAGCCAATTTTGGATCCAACTTCCCACTTTCCCTTGGATTCCATGGGCTTTTACTTTTATGAACAGTGTGACATGTGGAAACTTGTCAAAAGCCTTGCTAAAATCCATGTAGACTACTTCAAAAACACGACCCTCATCAACCTTCCTTGTTGCCTCCTCAAAAAATGCAATGAAGTTAGTCAGACAGATCTTCCATTACAAGTCCATGCCTACAGTCCTTGATTAATCCGTGCCTTTCTAAATGTCGATTTATGTATCCATCAGA
Organism: Heptranchias perlo; assembly: GCF_035084215.1. NCBI lineage: Eukaryota > Metazoa > Chordata > Chondrichthyes > Hexanchiformes > Hexanchidae > Heptranchias > Heptranchias perlo. Next base: position 2,629,273 of record NW_027139442.1, on the reverse strand, counting down.
ATTTTTTCCAATAATTTGCCCACCACCGAGGTTATGGTGACTGGCCTATAATTACACGGTTTCTTCCCTGCTCCCTTTATAATCAATGGTGCAACGTCAGCAGCTCTCCAGTCCCACAGCACCACACCTGTAGCCAGAGAGGATTGGAAAATGATGGTCAGAGCCTCCGCTGTTTCGTCCTTAGTTTCTCTTAACAGCCTGGGATACATTTGATCCGGGCCTGGCGATTTACCTAATTTCAAAGATGCTAAACCCTTTAATATTTCCTTTATCACTATGTTTATCCCATCCAATGTTTCACAATCCTCCTCCTTAACTACAATGTCTGCATCGTCCCCCGGTTTTTGAAGACAGACGCAAAGTATTCCTTAAGAACCATACCCAGGTATTTTGCCGCCACACACAGGATACCTTTTTGGTGTCTAGTCGGCCGTAACCTTTCCTTAGTCATCCTCATGTTCTTTATGTATTTTTTAAACATCCTTGGGTTTTCCTTGATTTTACTTGACAATACATTTTTCCCGTGCCTTCCCTTTGCTTCCTTAATTTCCTTTCTAATTTAGTTACTGCACTATCTGTACTCCTCTTGGCTTTCTTGCAGTGTTGAGCTCTCGTTATCTGACATGAGCTTCCATTTTTTGCCTTCACGTACCCTGTATGCTCTTTGACATCCAGGGGGCTCCAGGCTTGGGGGTGCCACCCTTTTACTTGGTGGGAACATGTTTGCTCTGAACCCTCCTTATCTCCCCCTTCAATGCCTCCCACTGCTCAGACACTTATTTATCTTCAAGTAGCTGTTTCCAGTCCACTTTTGCCAAATCATATCTCAGTTAAGTAAAATTGGCCTTTCCCCATTGAGAACTTTTTTTCCTGTTCCATCTTTGTCCTTATCCATAAATACGCTAAATCTAACTGAATTATGATCACTACCACGAAAATGCTCTCCCACTGATACTGCTTCCACCTGCCCAGCTTCATTCCCTAAAACGAAGTCCAGAACTGCCCCCTTTCTTGTCCAGCTTGCTACATACTGGGAAAAATAAGTTCTCCTGAATGCAATTTAAGAGTTCTGCCCCCTGTATACCTGTTGCACTGATTCCTCCCAGTTAATATTAGTGACTAAGGCCATATCAAGGAAAAATAGTAAAAAGTTAAAATTAAAGCCGCTATATCTGAATGCACGAAGCATTCGCAACAAGATAGATGAATTAATGGTGACCAAGGCTAGGAACTAAATATTCCAGGGCACTTGACTTTTCGACAAGAAATGCGAAATGGAAAAGGAGTGGGGGTGTGGGTGGGGGGGGGGGGGGTGCGAGGGGAGGTGGGGTGGTGGTAGTTCTGATAATAAAAGATGAGATGAAGTCAGTCGTGAGAAAGGACCTTAACTCAGAAAATCAGGATGTAGAATCAGTATTTTTAGAGCTAAGAAATTACAAGGGGCATAAAACACGGGTGGGCGTAGTTTCTCACACCTTAACAGTTATAGTATTATACAAAGTATGCATCTGCACATTGGAGGTGCATGTAACAAGGGCAATGCAATAATCGTGTCGAACTTTAACCCTCATATAGACTGGGAAAACCAAATTGGCAAACGTAATTTGGATGACTAGTTGATGGAATGCAATCAAGACAATTTTCTAGGACAATATATCGACGGATCAACTAGGCGACAGGCTATTTTACATTTAGCATTGTGGAATGAGACAGTGTTAATTAGTATTCTTGTCGTAAAGTATCCTCTGGTGAAGAGTGATCATAATATGATAGAATTTCATATAGTGTTAGGACGTCGTGTATTTAAGTCCGAAACTATGGTCTTAAATTTAAACAAGAACAATTCTATAGGCATCACGGGTGAGTTGGCTAAGGTAGATTCGGAAAGAATATTGAAGAGCAATGGTGAATATTTAAAGAAATAATTCATAATCCTCAACGAATATACATTCCCTTGAGGAATGTAAACTCCACAGGAAAGTGATCCAAACGTGGCTAACTAGAAAAGTCAAGGGTAGTTTTCGATTAAAAGAAGAGGCTTACAATGTTGCCAAAAGACTAGTAAGCTTGAGGATTGGGAGGATTTTAGAAATCATCAAAGGATGACAATGAAATTGATGAAGAGGAAGAAAATTGAAAATGAGTGTAAACTAGCAAGATATATAAAAACAGATTGTAAAAGCTATTACAAGCATGCAAAAAGGATGAGATTGGCGAACGGAAACGTGGGTCCCTTAGAGGCAGAGACAGGATCGTGCATGAAGAGGAATAAAGAAATGGCAGAGACGTTAATCAAATACTTTTATCTGCCTTCACAGTAGAAGACACAAAAAACATAACGAAAATATTTGGGAATCAAGGCTCTAATGAGGGTGAAGAACTTAAATTAATTAAGATTAGTAAAGAAAAAGTACTGGAGAAGTTAATGGGGCTAAAAACCAACAGAACTCTTGGACCTGATGGCCCCTATATCCTAGCGTATTAACAGATATGGCTGCAGTGATAGTGGATGCATTGTTTTTGATCTGAAATCAGTTGTAGGAAAAATGCTGGATTCTATTATAAGGACGTAGTAATGGGGCACTTAGAAAATCATAAAATAATTCGGCAGCGTCAACACAGTTTTATGAAAGGTGTTTGAAAAATCGATTGGAGTTTTGTTAGGGTGTAACTAGCTGAGTAAATAAGGGGGAACCAATGAATGTATATTTCGATTTCCTAAAGGCATGCGATAAGGTGCCACATAAGAGGTAGTTACAGAAGATTAGGGCTCATGGGATTGGGGGTAATATATCAGCATGGATTGAGGATTGGTTTAACGGACAGAAAAGAGAGGGTCGGAATAAATTGGTCATTTTCGGGTGGCAGGTTGTAACTAGTGGGATGCCGCAAGGATCAGTGCATGGTCCTCAACTGTTTACAATATATATCAATGACTTAAATGAGGGCACCGAGTGTAATGTTTCCAAATTTGGTGATGATACAAAGCTAGGGGGTAAGTAAGCTGTGAGGAGGACGCTAAGAGACTGCAAAGGGATAGATAGCGGTTAAGTGAGTGGGCAAGAAGTTGGCAGCTGGAGAATAAGATGAAAAACAGTGAAATTATCCACTTTATAGGAAGAATAGAAAAACGGAATCGTTTTTAAAAGGCTAGAGACTGAGAAATGTTGATGTTCAGACGGATTTAGGTGTACTTGCACACGAACCACAGAAAATTATTATGCAGTCTGAGCAAACAATTTGGTAATGAAATGTTGTGTTAGTCTGTGTTGCAAGAGTTTCGGAGTATGAGAGTAAGGAAGACATGCTGCCATGATATAGGGTCTGGTGAGACCACATCTGGAGTACTGTGCACAGTTTTGTTCTCCTTATCTAAAGAAGGATATACTTGACTTCGAGTGGTGGAATAAAGGTTCACTGGATTAATTCCTGGGATGAAAAGGTTGTCCTATGAGGGGAGATTGTGTAGAATGGGCCTATAGTCTCTCGAGTTTAGAAGAGTGAAAGATGATCTCATTGAAACATAGAAGATTCATAGAGGGCTTGACAGGGTCGGTGCTGAGAGGCTGTTTCCCCTTTCTGGAGAGTCTAGAACTCGGGGTCATCGTCTCAAGATAAAGGGTCGGCCATTTAGGGCCAAGATATGGAAATATTTCTTCACTCAGAGGGTAGTGAATCTTTAGAATTCTCTGCCGCAGAGAGCTGAGGATGCTCCGTTGTTGACTGAGATCAATAGATTTTGGGGCACGAAGGGAATCAAGGGATATCGGGTTGGGGCGGGAAGGTGGAGTTGAGGTAGAAGATAAGCCATGATCTTATTGAATGGTGGAGTAAATTGAGGGGCCATACGGCCTACTCCTGCTCCTATTCTTATATTCTTATGTTCGTATGAGAGAGAGAGAGAAAGAGAAACAGAAATGGACCGGTGCAAACTTGGATCGGTGGATTGGTCGGGTCTGGCTTTCAGATTGGGTGATATGGGATGCAGTTTTGAGAAACCCTTATTCAATATTTTAAAACAAAACACAGTTTTCAAACACAACACGATCTGCATTTGTGTTTTACTTCTGCAACTTCTGACCTGGCAGATGCAATTTAATGCAGATAAGTGTGAAGTGATGCACTTTGAGAGGAACAACACGGAGAGGCCGCATAATCCAAATGGTACTATTTTGAGTGAGGTGAAAGAGCCGAGGGACTTCGGGGAGGCGGCGGGAGAAAATATTCATAAATCTTTGAAGGTGGCAGTGCAAGTTGATAAGTCGGCTAAGAAAGCAAATGGGATACTTGGCTTTTTAAATAGGGACATTGAATACAAAAACAAGGAAATCATGTTGGACATTTACAAAATACAGGTTATGTCTCAGCTTGGAGTGTTGTAGTCAATTCTGGGCACCACACTTCAGGAAGGATTCAAAGGTCTTGGAGCGGGTACAGATGAGATTTACAAACATACCAGGGGTGAGGGACTTCATTCATGTGAAGAGATTGGAGAAGCTGGGATTTTTCACCTTACAGCAGAGAAAGTTAAGGGGAGCTTTAATAGAGGTGTTTAAAATAATGAAGGTTATTGATAGAGCCAATAGGGAGAAATTGTTTCCTCTGGCAGGCGGGTCGGTATCCAGAGGTCATAGATTTAAAATAATTGGCAAAAGAATTAAAGCGGAAATGAGGAGAAATGTTTTCACACAGAGGGTTGTTAAGATCCATAACTCATTACCTGAAAGAGTAGTGAAAGCAGATTCGATACGAACTTTCAAAAGGCGATTGGACATGTACTTCACAAGGATTAATTTGCAGGGTTATGGGGAAAAAGCTGGGGTGTAGGATTGAATGGGATAGCTCTTTGGAAGAGCCGGCACAGGCACGGCGGGCTAAATGGCCTCCTTCTGTGTTGTATGATTCTATCATTCAATGATTTTGTGTATTTCGTGGTCCTCTGTACAGTGTGTGTCTTTCCCAGTGAGGAGAGGTACTCTGTAAAAATGTCCCAGTGCTGTGTTAACACAAAATGGTGCCTAAGAACAAACTCAAAATTGAGGTCAGCACTTGAATCAAAATCGCTGTATTTACATTAAAATAAAATGTCTCTCTCAGTCTGTATCTCCTTCTCTGAACTCTACGGCCATGTGTGTCTCAGTGTCAGTTCCTGTACATGTAGGGTAGACATTAGGTAAAAGGGAACGATTCATTCCTGTCATCACTGTACATCTCCTCTCTGTCTCAGTGTCAGCCCCTGTACTGGAGCCGCACATAGCGGGTTAAAGGGATCGATTCACTCCCTGCTGGTAATATGTGTGTTTACCGGAGACACTACAAAGGCATGTCTGAGGGTTTCAGCAGCAGATGAGCAGGGCGGTGGGACGGTCATTATTACCGGCACGGAAGTCGGTGGGCTTTGCAATGGATAGGATAGGGGATCAGACGCACAGCTCGGGGTTGAATCTGACATCGAAGTTACGAACAGTCAGGATTAGCCTCAGACAAAAGCCCGGGATGGGAATGCAATCAGTGCAAGGAAGTGGAGATCGTGAGACCATGTATCATGACTTTCGAATTGCAACTGTCTCATTTAAAACCGGATGTCGGCCTGACAACACAAAGACATTGGAAGGGTCAAGAGAGGTGTTGGTTTTGTCAGCATGCAGCTGAAGCTGATCCATCTCTGCGGACAATGTCACCAAAGGACAGCATGTAGATGAGGAAGAGGAGGGCGCCAAGGATTGAAACTTTAGAGACATCAGAGATTACAGTGATAGGGTGGGAAGAGAAGCTTCTCCTGCCTATGATCAGATAGGTGAGTGGAACCAAGCGAGGGTAGTTACAACCAAAGAGGCCAGTGTCAGATGAATGAGGAGGTCACGGGTGAGTTTACAGCAGGTGTATGGGGAAATTTGCATGGCTATGGGGCAAGAGCAGGGGCATGCGATTAATTGGACATCTCTTTCAAAGAGCCAGCACAGGGACGATAGGTCGAATGGCCTTCTGTGCATTATGATTCCATCATTTTATATGTCGGGGTGGGTGGGGGGGGGGGGCGGAGGGGAGTGCGGATGACTGGGCCATGGAAGGATTTAAACCCAAGACTGAGAATTTCAATTGTAAGGCGATGTGGAACTGAGAGACAGTGAGGTTCAGTGATGGCAAACAGGACCTGGTACACGTCCTAAGATGGAGAATGGGTGCCCGGCCAGAAGTGAACTGGAGGAATGGAGTCTGGAGGGGACAGAGGCATGGATGAGGGTTTCAATGGCAATGGGCTGAGGAAGGAATAAAGGCGGGTGAGGGAAGCACGGGGCTCAAATCGGGTCATGAGCTTCACTCAGTTACACGGGACCAATGTTAGGGAGCCATAAACCACATGTAGAATAAACGGGGAAACATCTGCAATAAAGCAACGGAGAGAGGAATGGAAATGAAGCTCGTTCAGTGTCCGACCCCTAATATCACCCACTGTCATTTCTCGGCTAAAATACTGAACCTGCCAGTTAATTCTGTCAGAGACTCAAAATTAATATTTTAACTGGGAAACTGCAGGAACAGATTGAAATGGGTCTGCTGTGTCCGTGGATTCAGTGTAAACTGCGGTGAAATTGGTTTAAATTGAAATGAATAGGTAAGAATGAATATGGTGAACACAATTAGATGAAGACTGTAAATGAAGCAGCTCATTATTGTTGGATCAGTCCTGAATGAGCACAGCTTGTAACTTTATTCCTGAGAGAGATCTGCTTTATTAATGTCCTTGACTTTCAAGTGTTTCTCTTATAACCACGTCATTATTTACACCGGAGTCAAAGCAGCTGATTTAATGTGTTTGTTCAAATGACTGTAACTGTAAAGCAATGATCAGGGGTATAACCGTGTCAGTGGAGAATTATTCCCTCTATATATCAGGGATCGGTGGAATGAATCAGCTCACAGTAGCTTCCCGAGCTGTGGTTTCCAGGCCAACAGAAGTCAGTGCTTCTCACAGAAATGGGATATTCAGTAATCTATCAGATACAACTCATTTATTATCCTGTTCTTGCAACCATTGGAGTTCTGGGTAAGCCGTTATCTCAGCTGTTAATGGTGTAAATCAGTGTTAACTGTGCCGCTGTACTTGGCACTTTTTTCACCCATCAAGTTTAACACAGCCACTTGTTTTCTTCTATCAGCTGAAGGAATGTCTTGTCTCTGCTCTTTCTGTCTTGTAAGAGTTACATTTGTTTATGTAACGTACATTTTATATCCAATCCTGCGATCGATGCTGGATTATTCTCTGTTCCGAATGCATTATTGAATAATGGTATGTCATTAATTTCTAAACCTTCGGTCTTGCAGCAATTGCATTATATCTGGAATGAAATCTGTACATCCAACCCTGGCAGTGTTACTGGATTAGTCCCTGTATTGAATATATGGAAATCAGGTGTCTGGGCTATGAGCTGGTATCAGACAACCAGAAGCTGTTAAACAGTTTCATGTTGTGGAACTAATGTGTCCTGAAATATTTTTTCAATCAATGTCTTTTCAGTGATTGATAATGAGACAGCTCACTGTCTCAGTGTTACAAGGAGGCAGCGCAATGTCCTCCCTCCCCAATCACATAGCTCAGTTTAACTGGGATTTCAATGTATTTATTGATTATCATTGTTATGAAAGATTATTTGATTGTGTGTGTATCTGACGCCGCTTCAGATGTCTGGCTGCTGAACTGAGTTTGCTGCTTATCCTTTCACATCTTCTTCTCTGATTCACTGTGGATGAATTCACTGTAAAATGCAATGCTTTGAGATTATTTTGCATGAGTTTGCACTTTATCTGTAGGACTCAAGAGCGATTCTATTTATCTTTGTGTTTTTTGCAGCAGCGGTGATGTTGGCGTTTTGTTAATTGAACAATGCCGCCAACTAACGCTCTACATTGTAATTACAGGAGAAAGAATTTCAATTATTGTGAGGTTTGTCTGGAAGAGGCATTCGATTCTGTTTATTCCATGCATTGTAGACGAAGTGAACAGTGTACGTGAACAGGTGGATACCTGGATGTTCTGTAAAAACATTAAACAATTCACAGAGGCTTCACCATTTATCAAACTGACATTCAGAATAGAATCGTTGGAACACGGGACTGTTGAACAGAGTGCAGGCGCAGGATGTTAATATTGAATCGGATGTGAAAAGGGGCATTGACAAGGGGAGTAGGGAGTGAGGAGAGATAGAGAGAAGAGATAGAGAGAGACCGAGAAGGAAAACGAGAGGGGGAGAGAAGAAACGTGAGAAAGAGAAAGTGAGAGTGAGAGATACACAGGGAGACACAGAGACAGGGAGAGAGAGAGAGAGAGAGACAGAGAGAGAGAGAGAGACAGAGAGAGACAGAGACAGACAGACAGGGTGAAAGAGAGAGAGAGCAGCAGCGGGCTGAACACTTAATCGGAATGAACTGCTGAAACTTCCAGCACAAGTATTTGGAGGAAATAAGACTTGAAGGAGCTATTAGGATGTTGTCAGATTGTGAGAGTTGTATTCTGCTCTCTCCAGGTGTGTTTATCGCTATCAGGTCCTCAATCTCTTTAGATGAATGTTCTTTTTTCTTATTTACAAACATAAATATATAACATAAACATATATAAATAAACATGATTGAAATGTATTTAAATAATAGACTCAGTCATTTCATGACCGTTATGAATTATTTGGATATGTATTCTAAAAGCTATGTGCCAGCTTAAATCAATATAGAATGAGGCTGCATTCTTTAATGCATTAATTTAATATTAATTGAATGTGCAAAGTAAATTTATGAGCACATTTTATCTGCAATGAGCTGTTTCCTGACACCAATAACCACAGAAAGCAATGGTTGAATTTATTGATTGGATTGTGTTACTGGGACCTATAGATTAGAACTCCTCCATCACTCTGCTGCTGTCTCTCCCTGTGAATCCCAGCCACTCCTCCCACTGTATTAAATCCTCTGACTTCTGATCCGTTGCTTCAGTTTATTCTCTTCCACAAACCATCTGCTCCTGATTCCCCTCTAGCTCCTACATGTCCTTTTCCTTGACTCCCTCCAATCTCACTCACTGGCTCAGTCACCAACTGCCTTTCGTCGTTTACCCAGCCCCGTCGGCTCTCTTAACCGAGAGCAACAAACCAGCTGCACCTCCCCCTGTCCCCTCACCTTCCCGGCCCTTCGCTTTCTTTCCCCATCCATCTGGAGCCCAAATCCGGCTTTAATCCTTTGGATTCCCGCTCAGTAAAACACCTTCTCCCTTCCCAACCGGCACTGCTTCCGCACACGGCCCTTCCAGTGGATCCGGTGCTCACTTTATTCACTTTCTTTATCGATTTCCCAATTCGTTATTGATCATTGTGTTTAAAAACATTTCTCTGCCAGAAAGTGCTGCCCAGATCAATGAATCACTTTGCACCCTTCGAGGCAGCAACAAAGATTGAAATTTTACCCGAGATCCTCTCAAATTACTGCTTTGGCTCCAGGTCTGATCAGTAATTTCTCTGCTTCTTTTCTCTTTCTTACAGTTAACTTGGTGGCGATCGTGATCCTGTCCCGAGGAAAGTGCGGACTCTCCAAATGTATCAGTCGCTACCTGGTGGGAATGGCAGTGGCCGATCTCCTGGTCGTTATAACTGATGTGATACTGAGGCGGATTAATGCCTTTTATTTCCCAGTTTTATTCCTGGACATTACTCATGTCTGTCGTCTCATTAATTTCCTGGTTTTTGCAACCACCGAGGTTTCTGTTTGGCTCACAGTCACTTTCAGCTTTGATCGATTTGTGGCCCTTTGTTGTGAGAAGCTGAAAACAAAATATTGCACCGAGAAAACGGCGGCGGTCGTTCTGGGAACAGTGAGTGTGCTGAGCTGTTTCGAGAGTCTCCCCAGGTACTTTATATATGAACCTAAATATATAATTAATAATGTTCCCTGGTTTTGTTTGATTAAACCAAGCTTCAAGACTTCCCCCGCATGGGCCGCATATGAAATGATTCACCGCCTTTTAACCCCATGTGTCCCGGTCTTTCTGATTTTGCTCTTCAATGCTCTGACGGTCAGACGTATTTTAGTGTCCAGTCGAGTCCGCAGGGGACTCCGGGGCCGCAGCAATGGAGAGAATCAGAAGGATCCAGAGATGGAGAACCGAAAGAAATCCATCATTTTACTCTTCAGTATATCGGGCAGTTTTATATTGTTATGGGTGACACAGGTTGTATTTTACATCTATCAGCGAATTACAAACCGCTATTATAACTCCTACACTGACCCTCTTTATATCACAAAACGCACATCAGGAATGCTGCAGATTCTCAGTTCCTGCACAAACACGTGTATTTATGTCCTGACCCAGAGTAAATTCAGAGAGGAGCTGAAGAACGGGTTGAAATACCCACTGATTCTAATTGTTAAATTAGTTAAATTATAGAAAGAGCTGAAGGGTTTCAAGCACTAGAACTAAATCCCATTTCATATTCTGTCCCCTACACTTCCCACTGGATGGAAAGTACATTTTATATTAGCAGCACCGAGCCCGCAAATGATCTTAAATCTGATTTTGAAATATTTTATTGATAATCTGACCTATTGTTGCAAGTCTTGTTCTGCAGACGACACATGATTTGTTGCTCAAAAAGGCGGCACTTAAGAGCTCAGCTGGACTTCAACGAAACGACAGGGAAATGGACAAAGGTGGCAATCATAGTCACTGCTGTGGGTCGGATCCGAATGGGTGCACTCTACATAAGTGAAGAGACGGAATTGCGGAGATAGACAGACAGACAGACAGGCAGACAAACGACAGTTAGGTTCTGGGACCAGAAAACCCTGAGACACATGGGGCACAGGGGGAAGGGGTGACAGGCTGCGAGTGGACCCCTGGTTTAGGTTATCTGACCAGGAGAGCCTGAAAAACATGGCGCACTGATAAAAGGTAAGACAGGCGGTAGAGTGGGAGCCCTAAGTTACGTTATTGGACCAGGAGTGTCTGATACAGATGGGGCACTCCTGGAGAGGGGGAGACAGGATTTGAGGGGGACCCCTTTGTTACGTTATGGGACCAGTGACACTGCGGCACACACAAACATACACACACATACACACACACAAACATACACACACACACACAAAATGTACTCTTAGGAGACACGTGTGCCTTGTACACGCATTGATGTTGAATTGAGCTGAGCTGTGCAACGAATGAATATGGGTTTAAATATCAAATTCAAATCAGTTTGTTCCAGAGCTTCACAATTTTGATTCAAGACACTTTGTCAGAAGCAGACAGAATGAGTGAAAGTGAGAGAGGGTGAGAGAGAGAGAGAGAATGAGGCAGAGAGGCAGAGAGAAACAGAGAGATTAGGACAGATACAGACAGAGAGAGAGATAGTGTGGGAGAGAGGTTTTATTGGGTAGATTAAATAGAAGAAGGTTAAATTGGGGTCGAGTTTGCAACTGTTTACACCTATGGTATCAGTTCAATCCGGGTGGAATTGGCCGAACCAGGGAACAGATCCGGGGAATTTTAAACGTCAGTGAGTTGCACACAAAAACACTTACGTTGATATTTTCAGCCATCTTTTACATTGGTTGAAGATTCAGATGTCCGGGATCAGGTCCCGCCCACAGAACTGACCAGATCCCCTGGTCGACATTGCGAGATTCCACCTGTTCTGCTGGTTCGGGAAGCCCTTCAAATTGTACTCGTTTTCTTAGGCACTCAGATAATAATGGGCACGTTTTAAAGGTTGCTCACTTCAAAAAAATATTAATTTACTAAGACATTGACTAGTGTACATCAATGAAACAAGTAAATGATTCAATATCGTTGTTTAAAGTCATTTTCAGTGATTATAAACCAGGTTACTCACAGGTGGAGGAAAGGAAATTATTATTTAAAATGCTAATTTTTGTGATAAGCCCCATTTTGAGCTGTACTAATAAAACTGCACCAGTTTACTACTCCTAAATACATCAAGGAATACTTTTTAATGGAAATAAATTAAAATAAATGATTACTTTCTATTACACTGCCTGATTACGCTGGTTAATTGAAGATTATACCTTTGCGATTATGCAAAAGAAATTCAACGGAAATTTGAAAGGGTCTGATTCCTGCTGTGTGCTGATTCTCTGAGGATTACTGGAACCCTGTCTATGGTGATTCCCGGATCGTGATTCTCTCTCTCTTAGTCTTTCTTTCTGCCCCTCACTTTCGTTTAATTCTTGCTGCCCCCAATCGCCTCCTTCCTCCCTCTAGGATTACGAGCCCTCAAGTCTTGTCCTGGGGTCTCGAGGAATGAAGGATTAAGCTCCTGGAAACTGCCGTGAGCAAAAAGCCGGGAGAAAAATCAATGGAACGTCAAAAATTACTTTGAACACTTTTGTTTATTAATGAGGCTGTTTGACCGGGTGATGGGTGAACGGGACTTGTTGCGACTTAGGTTACGGGCAGCAGGAGTTTCGGATGAGCTGGAGTTTCGGAGGATGAAAGATGGGAAACCGGCTTGGAGAGCATTGGAACAGTGGAGTCTGGAAGAGACAAAGGGATGTATGAGGGGGACAACTGGATTACGTTTTGGGACCAATGACACTGACACACACACACACACACACACTGTACAGTCAGGAGGCAAGCGTCGCTTTTACTGACATTGAGGCTGAATTGAGCTGAGCTTTGCCACAAGTGAATAGGCAATTAAAATATCAAATTCAAATCAGTTCGCTTCAGACCTTCCCCATGTGGCTGAGTGGTTGAATTATAATACGATTTCACATCAGGGCCCACAATAGATTCTGAATTTCCAGCTATTTCGTTCTGTCTGTGCAGCTTTTTCAAAATAAAACATAAAACTAAGGAAATATTTTAAGGCTGTTTTCACATTTGGGCAAATTGGGTGCTGCAGGGCGCTCCCTGCCAGTTTTTTTTTAATTCGTTCACGGGATGTGGGCGTCGCTGGCGAGGCCAGCATTTATTACCCAACCCTAATTGCCCTCGAGAAGGCTTTCAATTTCAGTTAAAACCACACACAGGTCACATTGTCAGCCGTGGCTCAGTGGGCAGCACTCTCGCCTCTGAATTAGCCAATTGTGGGTTAATAATCCCACTCCAGAGACTTGCGTACAAAATCTAGGCTGACAGTCCTCGTGAGGAACTGAGGGAGTGCTGCACCGTCAGAGGTTCCGTCCTCAGATGAGACGTTAAATTGAGGCCACTTCTGCTTTCTCAGGTGGACCTAAAAGTTTCCATGGCATTATGTTGAAGAAGAACAGGGAGTTCTCCCCGATGCCCTGGTCCATATTTATCGCTCAAACAACATTACTAAAACACGGACGATCTAGTCATTATCACATTGCTGTTTTTGGGGTCTTGCTGTGCGCAATTTGGCAAGATTCCACAAACAGCAATGTGATAAAGACCAGATCATCTGTGTTTTACATCTATCTTTCCTACAGTACTACAGTGACGACACCTGATCAGTACTTCATTGGCTGTAAAACTCTTTGTGGTCGTGAAAGGAGCTGCATAAATGCGATTCTTTCTAACTTTGCACTCGCCCCAATTCAAAATCACGGCAGATGTTAAATGGGGACAACGATTGAGCTTAAATTTTTAGAATCGATGAAATGGATGTCAGATGTCAAGGTGACTTTATGAAGCTTTCTGCTAGTCAAACGTACGTTTACGAATGCATATTTTGTTCTCACTGTTGGTAATAAGTTAAAAAGCTGTCGGAAATGCACACAAAATCTGGACTTCTTTGTCTTTCACTCTCTCTCTCTCTGTCTCTGTCTCTCTATGCCTCTCTCTCTCTCTGTGTCTCTCTCTGTATCTGTCTCACGCTTTCTTTCTCTGTCTCTCTGTCCATCTCTCTGCCTCTTTGTATCTCTGTGTGTGTGTCTCTCGCTTTCTCTCTCTCTCTGCCTCTCTGTCTGTCCCTCTCTTTCATTTAATTCTTGCTGCCCCGATCGCATCCTTCCCAGCTCTAACATTCCCAGTCCTCCAGAAGTTTCCCGGTAGCTCCAAGAATGAAAAAAATAATCTCCTGGACACTGTTGCGAGCAAAAATCCGGGAGAAAAATCATAGGAACGTTAAAAAATGATTAAAATATTACTTTGAACACTTTTGTTAACAAATGATAAAAATATTGGAGAAAAAGAAGGCTTTTTGACCGGGTGATGGGTGAACGGGACTTAGTGCGAGTTAGGATACGGGCAACAGGAGAGCATTGGAATAGTGAGTCTGGAGGTGACGAAGGCATTGACGAGGGTTTCAGCAGCTGGTGAGCTGAGACAGGGGCGGAAACGTGCGATGTTACGGAGGTGGGACGAGGCGGTCTTGGTGATGGAGCGGATAAGATATATCACTGTATATTTCTGTATATCTGTTTCCATCTCTCACTGTCCCTCTCTCTCTGTCTCTCTCTCTCTCTCCCGCTCTGTCTGTTGGTCTATTTCTCTCTCAATCCCGTTCTCTGTTTCTCTCTCGGTCTCTCTCTCTCTCGATGTCTCTCTATCTCTCAGGAGGAGTTTCGGATGTGCTGCAGCTTACAGGGGTTGAAGATGGGAGGCCGGCCAGGAGAGCTTTGGAATAGTGGAGTGTCGAGGTGACAAAGGCTTGGATGAGGGTTTCAGCAGCAGATAAGCTGAGGTAAGGGCAGAGACAGGCGATGTTACGGCGCTGGAAGTACGCGGTCTTGGTAATGGAGCGGATTTGTTACGCCTCTCTGTCTCTCTCTCTCTGGCTCTTTCTCTCTCTGCCTCGCTGTCTCTGTGTTTCTCTCTCTCTTTCTGTCTCTCTCTCTCTCTGTCTATCTAACCCTGTCTCTATTTCTCTCTATCTCTCTGTGCCTGTCTGTCTCTCTCGATATCTCTTTCTCTCTGTTTGTCTCTCTCTCCCTCTATGTCTCTGTTTCACTCTCACTGTCTCTCTCTGCTCTCTCTCTCTGCCTCTCTAACCCTCTCTCTATTTCTGTCTATCTCTCTCGATTTCTCTTTCTCTTTGTTTGTCTCTCTCTCTCCCTTTATGTCTCTGTTTCACTCTCACTGCCTCTCTCTCTCTCTGCTCTCTCTCTCTCTCTGTCCATCTCCAGGTCTGTCTCGGCGGCTCCAGGAATTACAAATTTATGTCCTGGACACGGTTGCGAGGAAAAATCAGGGAGGCAAATCTTCGGAACGTTAAAAATTGATTTTTTTTGAACAATTACTTCGAATAATAGAATAATAGGATCATAGAATGATTACAGCATAGAAGTAGGTTATTGGGCCCGTCGAGCCCGTGCTGGCTCTGTGCACGAGCTCTCCGGCTACTCTCACTCATCTATCCGTTCCCCATAGCCCTGCAACTTATTTTTCCTTCAAACAATTGTCCAATTCCCTTTTGAAAGCCACTATTGAATCCGCCTCCCCCACAACCTCAGTCAGTACATTCCAGATTCTAACCACTCGCTGTTTAAAAAAAGTTTTTCCTCCTGTCGCCTTGGGTTCTTTTACAAATCATCTTAAATCTGTGTCCTCTGGTTCTTGACACTTCCTCCAATGGGAAAAGTTTCTCTCTATCTTCTCTGTCTAGATCCTTCATGATTTTGAATACCTCTATTAGATCTCCTCTCAACCTTCTCTGCTCGAAGGAGAACAACCCCAGCTTCTCCAGTCTATCCACATAACGTAATTCCTTCAGGCCTGGAATCATTCTAGTAAATCTTTTCTGTAACATCTCTAAGGCCTTCACGTCCTTACTAAAGTGCAGTGCCGAGAATTCGACACAATACTGCAGTTGCGGCCGAACCAATGTTTTATAAAGGTTCATCATAACTTCGTTGTTTTTGTACTCTATGACTCTATTTATAAAGCCCATGGTCCCGTATGCTTTTTAAATGCTTTCCCAACCTGCCCTGCCACCTTCAACGATTTGCACACATATACCTCCAGGTTTCTCTACCCCTGCACTCCCTTTAGAATTGTACGATTTAGTTTACATTTCCTCTCCTCGTTCTTCCTACCTAATTGAATCACTTCGCACTTTTCCGCGTTAAATTTCATCTCCCATGTGTCCGCCCATTCGACCAACATGTCTGTGTCCTCTTGAAGTCTATCAATATCCTTCTTACTTTTCACTACAAATCCAAGTTTTGTGTCATCTGCAAATGTTGAAATTGTGCCCTGTGCACCCAAGTCAAAGTCATTAATATATCAATAAAAGATAGTGGTCTTACTACCCACCTCAGGGGAACAACACTGTAGACCTTCTTCCAGTGAGAAGAACAACTGTTCACTACACTCTGTTTCCTGTCACTTCGCCTATTTCGTATCCATGCCACCACTGCCCCGTTTATTCCATGGGCTTCAACTTTGATGACAAGCCTATTAAGTGGCATTTTATCAAACACATTTTGAAAGTCCATATACACAACATCAATCACATTGCCCTCATCTACCCTCTCTGTTACCTCATCAAATAAAACAAACAAGCTGGTTAAACACGATTTGCCTTTGCAAATCCGTGCTGGCTTTAGTTAATCCATACTTGTCCACACTTGTCCATCTGATAGTCCATTTTGTCCCTGATTATCCTTTCCAGATATTTTCTTACAACCGAGGTTAAACTTACTGGCCGCTGGTTGCCGCGTTTATCCTTACACCCTTTTTTTAACAAGGATGTAACAATTGCAATTCTGCAGTCCTCTGGCACCACCTCCGTATCTAAGGACGATTGGAAAATTATGGCCAGTACCTCCGAAATTTCAAACCTTATTTCCCTCAGCAACCTAGAATGCATCCCATTCGGACAGGGTGGCTTATCTACTTTAGGTACAGCCAGGCTTTCTAGTACCTCCTCTTTGTCATTTTTTAGCCCATCCATTAACTAAGCTACCTCCTCTTTTACTGTGAATTTGACAGCATCTTCTTCCTTGCTAAAGACAGATGCAAAACATTCATTTTGTACCCCAGCCATGCCCTCTGCCTCCATGTGCAGATCTCCTCTTTGGTCCATAATTGGCCCCACCCCTCCTCTTACTACCTGTTTACTATTTATACGCCTATAGAAAACTTCTGGATTTCATTTAATGATATTTACCAGTCTATTCTCATATTCTCTGTTTGCCGCTCTTATTTCCTTTTTCTCTTACCCTCTGAACTTTCTATATTGAGCCTGATTCTCACTTGTATTTATGAACCTAACATTCCCTTTTTCTGCTTCACCTTACTCTCTATCTCTTTCGTCATTCAGGGAGCGGTGCTTTGGTTGCCCTACCTTTCCCCTCGTGGAAATGTACACAGACTGTACCCGACCTATCTCCTCTGACAAAGGCCGCCCTTTGATCGATCACTGATTTGCCTGCCTATCTTTGATTCCACGTTACCCGGGCCAGATCCATTCTCAACCCACTGGGTTGGTGCTTACAATTAAGTACTTTTACTGTAGAGTGCTCCTTGTCCTTTTCCATAGCTAATCTAAACCTTATGATACTATGATCACTGTTCCTTTGAACACTTCTGTTAGTGATAAAAGTATTGGAGAAAACAAAGGCTGTTCGACCGGGGTGATGGATGAACCGGGCAGCAGGGGTTTCGGATGAGTGGCAGTTTACAGAGGGTGGAAGATGAGAGTTCGGCTGGAGAGCGTTGGAATAGTGGAATCTGGAGGTGACAAAGGCAGGAATGAGTGTTTCAGTAGCAGAGCTGCCAGAGGCAGTAGTAGAGGCGGGTACAAATTTGTCTTTTAAAAAGCATTTGGACAGTTACATGGGTAAGATGGGTATAGAGGGATATGGGCCAAGTGCAGGAAATTGGGACTAGCTTAGTGGTATAAACTGGGCGACATGGACATGTTGGGCCGAAGGGCCTGTTTCCATGTTGTAACTTCTATGATTCTATGATTCTATAAGCTGAGGCAGGGGCAGAGAAGGGCGATGTTTTGGAGATTGAATTAGGGGACTTGGTGATGGAACGGATATGATATGTCGTTCTATCTCTCATTCTGTCTCTGTCTCTCCCTCTCTGTCTCTCTATGCCTGTATCTCGGACTGTCTCTCTCTCTGCCTCACTCTCTCTCCGTCCCTCGCTCTCTTTCTCTTTCTGTCTATCTATCACTTTGCCTCTCACGCTCTCTCTCTCTCTGTTTGCATCACACACACTCTCTCTCCCTCACTGTCTCTGTCTCTCTTGCTCTCGAACTCGCCCTTTCGCTCGCTCTTTCTCACTGTCTCTCTCTCTAACTCTCTCTCTGTCTCTATCTGTCTCACTCCATTACTGTCCCAGAAGCTCCAGGAATGAACGTTTAATATGCTGGACACTGCTGCGAGCAAAAATCCGGGAGAAAAATCATAGGAACGTAAACAAAAAGGATTTGAAAAAATACTTTGTACATTTTTGTTTATTAGTGATAAAAATATTGGATAAAAAACACGTTTGACCGGGTGATTGGTGAATGCGATTGGTGCGAGTTAGTTTCCGGCAGCAAGAGTTGGTGTTTACGGAGGGTGGAAGATGGGAGGCCGGCCAGGAGAGCATTCGAATAGTGGAGTCTGGAGGTGAAAAAGGCATGGATGGGGGGGATTCCTGTGTTATGTTATGGAACCAGTGACACTGAGGCACACACGCAGAGACTGTTCAGTCAGGAAGCGCGTATCCCTTGTACAGATATTGGGATTGAATTGAGCTGTGCTATGCCACAAATGAATTTCCGAATACAATAATAAATTCAAATCCGTTCACTCCAAAGGTTCCCCATGTGTCTGTGTGGTTGTATTACAATACAATTTCACAACAGGGCCCAAAATGGCTTCTGAATTAACAGCTGTTTCTTTCTGAGTTTTAGGTGCACTTGTTCAAAAATAAAACTTAAAGTAAGAAAACATTTAAAGGCCGTTTTCAGCATTTGTGTAAATTGCAAGTGCTTTTAATTTCAAATAAAACTCTACACATTGTCAGCTGACAATGTAACATATGTAGAGTTTTATTTGACATCAGTGGGTGTCACACTTGCCTCTGAATTAGAAAGTTGTGGGCTGAAGTCCCACTCCCGAGATTTGAGCACAAAAATCTAGGCTGACACTCCCGGTTCTGTACTGATGGAGTTCTGCACTGTCGAACGTTCCATCCTTCAGATGAGACGTTAAACCGAGGCCACATCTGTCCTGTCAGGTGGACGTATAAGATCCCGTGGCACTATTTTTAAGAAGAGCGGGGGAGTTCTCCCGGATGTCCTGACCCATATTTATCCACTGTGATTTGAGCCACATCAAATATTTTGCACCGAGCATGTGCCTTGTTGTCGGGCATGCGCACATGATGTTGAGCCGCATAGGCGCGCGTGGTGTTGAGCCCACGGCCGCGCATGGTCCATCGTGCCGCGCAGACACGCCATGTTCGAACTTCAGCCATCGTAGTAGCTGCCATTGGTAAGCCGTGCCTGGAGGGAGACCGAGTCTGCTGAAGGAACTTTGACCGATGCCTTGCTGGACCAACCGAGCCTACCAGGGGAAGCAAGAACCCCTTTGCTGCCTTGCTGGACTGACCGAGCCTGCGAGGGAACGTTGACGGGGGAACCTTTGACCCGTTTGATACCATGCTGGACTCACCGAAGTTGTTCAATGCTCTGCCGCATAAAGCTAAGTGGATCTTTGTGGTATCTTTGGATGTGCTTTGCTTTTTAATTGTTGATTGCTGGTTCAATATCAGTGAGTTCATAATAGTTGCGCTTTAACCTTCTTGTTGATTGCTGCTTTAATCACGGTTGTATTTTGTGAGTTCATAGTAGTTGCGTGAGCTACCAGTAGAATCGCTTCAACCGCTGTAGCGATTCGTAGATTCTTATCGTTGCACGTTAACATCAGACGTGCTTCGAGATAGCATCATCAACGACTGCATGAATCATAGTAGTCAGGTTAGTGCTTGCTCGATGTGGCCTCACATTTTCCTTTGCTGCACTAACCCTGATGAGCACCGTATTTTTAGCCAATTGAAGAATCCTTCAGGTCTCCCCTCTGTGAAAGTCCGTGGGTACGGTTAACATCACTGTGTGAAAGTCTGTGAGTATAGATCGCTACATGCCGCTTATTGTGTTCAGTGCATTTGATATGATCCATGCAAAACTGCCTGCCTGTTCCTTTGTTTCTTGCGTTTTGCTCCACGTGTTCCGCCCTGTGCCTTGTGTCTGTAGCACGTAAAGCTGCAGCACATTGGGTAAGGCCCATGTACTCCCATTTGTCCACCGAGCTTCCCACCATTAGCTCCCCTTTGCCCATTGTACAACGAGCTTCCAAACATGAGCTCCCCTTTGGCCATTGTACAACGAGCTTCACACCATGAGCTCCCCTTTGCCCATTGTACAACGAGCTACACACCATGAGCTCCCCTTTGCCCATTGTACAACGAGCTTCTCACTATGAGCTCCCCTTTGCCCATTGTACAACGAGCTTCTCACCATGAGCTCCCCTTTGCCCATTTTACAACGAGCTTCACACCATGTGCTCCCCTTTGCCAATTGTACAACGAGCTTCACACCATGTGCTCCCCTTTGCCCATTGTACAACGAGCTTCCCACCATGAGCTCCCCTTTGCCCATTGTACAACGAGCTTCACACCATGAGCGCCCCTTTGCCCATTGTACAACGAGCTTCCCACCATGAGCGCCCCTTTGCCCATTGTACAACGAGCTTCTCACCATGTGCTCCCCTTTGCCCATTGTACAACGAGTTTCCCACCATGAGCGCCCCTTTGACCATTGTACAACGAGCTTCACACCATGAGCTCCCCTTTGCCCATTGTACAACGAGCTTCTCACCATTAGCTCCCCTTTGCCCATTGTACAACGAGCTTCTCACCATGAGCTCCCCTTTGGCCACCTTACAACGAGCTTCTCACCATTTGCTCCCCTTTGTCGGTGTATCCATTTCATTTGTAGTATAACTATGAGAGCTGTGTTTTCTTACTTGCAGGTGCAGGAACCTCGGACAATGTTCCTCCTTTGTGCATTTATTTGGCGCATCTGGACCTAGATTTATCATTTCACAAGCGAAAGACATTGGGGTTTGAGGCCTGGAAGGTGCAAATTTTCTGACCATCTGTAATTTTGCAGTGATCTGTGCAAAGAACAGTTTCTGCACTTAATGTTATGTCTTTTCCTCATGTTCTTCTAGGAACAGAGACATGCCAGTCTCAGTCTGAGCATTTCTTTCAATACGCTGCAAGAAACACGCTGCTCCTGAGAGAAAATCTTTGGAATTCTGCTGTCTGGGCACTGCACGTATTCTGAGCCATTAAACGGTGTTCGGTGATCGATATCTCCCCTTCGGTTCCTTTGTGTTTTTCATCCTCACTCATTCTAAGCCGGGAGCACAGTCAAAGACCGTCCATTTGGCAGCACAATCAGAGACCGTCCTCTCGGGAGCACAGTCAGAGACCGTCCACTCGGGAGCACAGTCAGAGACCGTCCAATCGGGAGCACAGCCAGAGACCGTCCACTCGGGAGCACAGTCAGAGACCGTCCACTCGGGAGCACAGTCAGAGACCTTCAATTGAGGAGCAAAGTCAGAGACCGTCCACTCGGGAGCACAGTCAGAGACCGTCCACTCGGGAGCACAGTCAGAAACCATCCACTGGGGAGCATAGTCAGAGACTGTCCACTGGGGAGCACAGTCAGACACTGTCCACTTGAGAACACAGTCGGAGGCCATCGACACTACCTTCATAGTTGCCGAGAAGCGAAGCCCACTGGAAACGACCAATCAAAATGAGAATTTTGTGAACATTCTCTTTTGTGCTCAGGAGGTTATATTCCGGACATACTTTAATAGTGAGTTACATTTTGTTCCATTGCTTCTTCAGGGTCTATTGTGAGCATGGGAGTCGGGGGGTGGGTGGGGGGACGAGGTGGAGGGCGGTGCTTGGAAGAGCGCCCCAGAGAAGCCTGGGCCGATGGCAGCTCCCCAGCTTGATCTTGGATTCCTGGGGAATGAACACTGCTCTCCAGCTTGACCATGGACTCCTGGCGACTTAACACAACTCTCCAGCTTGATCATGGTCTCCTGGGGGACTTAACACAGCTCTTCAGCTTGGCCATGGTTTCCTGAGGACTTTACACTGCTCTCCAGCTTGACCATGGACTCCTGGGGAACTTAACACAGCTCTCCACCTTGGCCATGATCACCTAGGTGACAGAACGCAGGTCTCCAGCTTGACCATGGACTCCTGGGGACTTAACACTGCTCTCCAGCTTGACCATGGACTCCTGGGGACTTAACACAGCTCACCAGCTTGGCCATGGACTCCTGGAGATTAACACAGCTCTCCAGCTTGAACATGGTCTCCTGGTGGACTGAATACAGCTCTCCAGCTTGACCATGGACTCTGGGAAACTGACGACAGCTCTCCAGATTGAACGTAGACTCTAGGGAACTTAACAAAGCTGGCCAGTGAAATCCGCTGTGATCCTTTCGAAGTAAGGTTAAAGTGGGACCATTTCCGGGCAGTGAAGCCTCACAGCATCAATTCTCTCCATCTCAAAGGCCATCCAACCTCATCTCCGTCACATTGCTTATCCTTGCTCTTGTCTCACCTCAGCCCATCTGCCAATGAAATCACACATTGATGCCTTTGTTAGCTCCAGACTCGATGGGGGTTAATGATGCAGCGTTGTGATCGCTTTTCAGGTGCTACGTTTCCTCATGAGCCCCAAAAATGGCAGGCAGGAAACCGTGTTCACATTTTCACCCGTAATCACCATCGGAATTGGCACCGATCGCGGCCCCTTCACCCTAACACCCCCCATATCCCTCCCGACCGATTGCGACCTTCCCTCCCGATGGTCAGGTTCTCTGCTAACTGGAAGATTGTGGCAGAGCCTCTCAAGCCTTTCCTTGCAGTCTTGTCTGTGGAAGCTGCCTGACCTAACCACTGTTTCCTGCTCCCAATCCTCATTTCACAGAAGCTTGCTAAGTCAGTCGGACTCAAAATGTGAAACAAAACCATTATCAAGACATCCAGGTGTGAGTTCTGTGTATTATTGAGTTATTTTCCCATGTTTTCATTCCAACTTGAGTTGACTGTAGTTGCCATTTGTTCCATGCGCTGATCTGTAGAGCTGCACTCCGTGACAACAATTGAAGGGTCCACTGATGCCATCCAGCAATTCAAGGACATTTTCTCAACAGTGGACGTTGATAGCAATGAAGAGATTACTTTGAAATTGGAGAAGTTTCAACAGGTACCTGTGCTTATACGTGTATTTGTGTCCTTTGTGTTCAGCTGCAGACTCTGTGTTCTTAGCTGTTATTTAAGAACATAAGAACATAAGAAGTAGGAGCAGGAGTAGACCACCAGCAACTATAGGCCAGTGAGTTTAACATCGGTGATGGGGAAACTTTTGGAAACGATAATCCGGGACAGAATTAACAGTCACTTGGACGAGTGTGGATAGATTAGGGAAACCCAGCACCGATTTGTCAAAAACAAATCGTGTACAGCCAACTTGATACAGAGATAACATGAAGGGTAGATGAGGGCATTGCAATTGATGTGGTGTATATGAATTGTCAAAAAGCGTTTGATAAAGTGCCACGTGGTAGGCTTGCTATTAAGATTGTGGCCAATGGAATAAAGGGGGGAATAGCAACATGGATACAGAATTGGGTAAGTTACAGAAAACAGAGTAGTGGTGAACGGTTGTTTTTCGGACTGGAGGGAGGTGTACAGTGGTGTTCCCCAGGGTTCGGCGCTGGGACCACGGCTTTTCTTGATATATATTAATGATTGGACTTGGGAGTACAGGGCACAATTTCAAAATTTGCAGATGACACAACACTTGGAAGGGTAGTAAACAGTGAGGAAGATAGTGGTAGACTTCAAGAGGATATAGACATGCTGGTGGCATGGGCGGACACGTGGCAGATGAAGTTTAACGGAGAAAAATGCGAGGTGAAACATTTCGGACGGAAGAAAATATAAACTAGAAGGCACAATTCAAAAAGGTTTACGGGAACAGAGCGGTCTGGGGGTCCTTGTGCACAAATCCCTAATCCTAACTCTACTGCAGGGCAGGTTGAAAAAGTGTTTTAAAAAGCATACGGGGTTCTGGGCTTTATAAATAGAGAAGTAGAGCACAAAGGGAAGGAAGTCACGATGAAACACTGGTTCGGCCAGAACTGGAGGATTGTGTCCAGTTCTGGGCACTGCACTTCAGTAAAGTTGTGAAGGCCTTAGAGAAGGTTGAGAGGAGATTTGATAGAGGTGTTCAAAATTATGAAGGGTCGACACAGAGTAGATAGAGAGAAACTAGTCCTATTGGCAGAAAGTTCAAGGACCAGGGGGCATAGGTGATTGGCTAAAGAACCATAGGTGACATGACGAAAAACTTTTTTACACAGCGAGTGGTTCGGATCTGGAATGCACTGCCCAAGGGGATCGTGGAGGTAGATTCAATCATGGTTTTCAAAAGCGAAGTCGAGAAGTAATTGAAACGAAAAAATATGCAGAGCTGCGGGGATAGGGCGAGGGAGTGGGACTAGCTGGATCGCTCGTGGACAGAGCCGGCACGGATTGGCTCCTTCCGTGCTGTAACCTTTCGATGATTCTCTGATTATACATGTCCCTCGAGCTTGCTCCGCCATTCGATAAAATCATGGTTGATCTTCGACCTCATTCCACTTTTCCGCCCGATCCCGATATCACTTCATTCCCCTTGAGCCCAAAAATCTATCTAACTCAGCCTTGAATATACTCAAAGACACAGCTTCCACAGCCCTCTGGGGTAGAGAATTCCAAAGATTCACAACCCTCTGAGTAAAGAAATTACTCCTTATCTCAGTCCCAAATGGCCGACTCCTTATCCTGAGACTGTCCCTCTTATTTCTAGATTCTCCAGCCAGGGGAAAAAAGCTCTCAGCATCTATCCTGTCAAGTCCCCTCAGAATCTTATTTGTTTTAATGAGATCACCTCTCATTCTTCTGAACTCCAGAAAGTATCGGCCCATTCTATTCAATCTCTCCTCATAGGGCAACCCTCTCATCCCAGGAATCAATCCAGTGAAAGTTCGTTGCACTGCCTCTAAGCCAATTATATTCTTCCGTAAATAAGGAAGCTAAAACTGTACATAGTGCTCCAGGTGAGGTCTCAACGTTGCCCGGTACAATTATAGTCAGACTTCCTTACTCCAACCCCCTTGATGAAGGGACCGAGTGTTATGAGTGCAGGTTTGGTGATGATGCAAAGCTATGTGGGTAAGTAAGCTGTGGGGAGGACACAAAGAGTCTGCAAAGGGATAAGGGGTCGGCCATTTAGGACTCAGATGAGGAGGAACTTCTTCACTCAGAGGGTTGTGAATCGTTGGAATTCTCTAAACCAGAGGGCCGTGGATGCTCAGTCATTGAGCATGTTCAAGACTCAGATGGATAGATTTGTGAACTCTACGGGAATCAAGTGATATGGGAATCGGGCGGGAAAGTGGGTTACAGGTCGAAGATCAGCCATGATCTTATCGAATGGAGAAGCAGGCTCGAGGGGCCATATGGCCTAGTCCTGCACCTATTTCTTTTGTTCTTATGCATACTGTACTACCCGTGAGTGTCTCCGTGTCAGCTCCTGTACATGTACAGTACCCATTGGGTAAAAGGGAACGAATCACTCCCGTCTGATACATAATGGCCCGTGTGTGTCTCAGTGCCAGCCGCTATACATGTACAGCACACAGCGGGTAAAAGGGAACGATTCACTCCCGTCTGGAACTGTACGGCCCGTGTGTGCCCCAGTGTCAGCTGCTGTACATGTACAGTACACAGTGGATAAAAGGGAATGATTCACAGACACTCACTGTCATGCCGAGGAATGTTTGATTTAGTGGAAAAAAATATCTCAAATGGGTCAGCACACACTAGGGACATGTGCCACTGACTGTTCAACTTGTGCGTGTCTCAGTGTCACTGGTTGTATAATGTCACCCCGAGCCCCTCACAGCCTGTCCCCCCACCCACTGTGGCCCAAACACCCCAGGGACTTCTCGCAGCCTATCTCTCCCTCTCCCAGTGGCGTAAGCACCCCTGTGTCCCCTCATAGCCTGTTTCTCCTTCCCCTTGAGGCCCAAGCACCCCAGCTACCCCTGGCACATCCTACACCAACCGGCGACGACATTTAAAGTACTCAAGTTCAACAGAATCTGCTCCAAATACACAATGGATGCAGAAATAGAATCGGTGCTGACACTTTCCTTCCGCTCTGCTCTGAGCCTCAAGTTTTCTATATTCTCCCATTTCCTGTTCTTTTATGTATTCTAACATTTTGATGTTTCTCAGACATTGTTTAACTATTTCAGTATCTCAATCTGCTCACTGTAAACAGCTTCAATCCTGTGTTGATGTTAGGGACACCATCTAATTCTCACTCGATTGAATTGAATAAATCGTCCATTTCCTTTGAACAATCCGATTTCCCGTTTCTGCAAAGGTAACGGTTTTCTTTTGGTGTGTGGGGAAATTTGCAGGGCTATGGGACAATTGCAGGGGTGTGCGACTAATTGGATAGCACTTTCACCGGGCCAGCACAGGCACGATGGGTCGAATGGCCTCCTTCTGTGCTTTATGAGTCTATCATTTTATGTGTGGAGGAGGAGAGGTGGATACAGAGGGGTGGGCCATGGATGGATTTAAACTAAGGAATGAAAATTTTAAAAGTAATGTGATGGGCAACTAAGAGTCAGTGAGGGTCAGTGAGGCCCAGCAGGAACTGGCGCGGGTCGAAAGGTGGAGGATGGGTGGCTGGCCAGGAGGAACTGGAGGAATGGAGTCTGGAGGGGGCAGAGGCATCGATGACGGTTTCAATGACAATGGGCTGAGGAAGGAATGAAGGCGGGTGAGGGAAGCACGGGGCCTTTGTGACGGAGGTCAAATCGAGTCATCAGATCAGCTCAGTTACACGGGCCAAATTTTAATTGAGCCATGAATCAAATGTAGAATAAACGGGGAAACATCTGCAGTAAAACAACGGAGAGAGGAATGACAATGAAACTCGTTCAGTGTCCGTCCCCTAACATCATCCACAGTCATTTCTCGGCTACAATCCTCAACCTGCTCTTTAACTGTCCTTCTGTCAGAGACTCAAAATTCATATTTTAACTGGTAAACTTCGGGTACAGAGTGAAATGGGTGTGTTTGTGTCTTTGGATTCAGTGTACACTGCGGAGAAATCGGTATAAATTTCAAATGAATCGGCAGGAGTCAATATGGTCAATAAAATTAGATGAAAACTGTAAATGAAGCCGTTCGTTATTGTTGGATCAGTCCTGTATAATCATAGCTTGTAACTTTATTCCTGAGAGACGTCTGAGTAAGATAATGTCCTGGACTTTGAGGTGTTTGTGTTATGTCCACGTCGTTATTTATATTGGAGTAAAAACTGCTGATATAATGTGTTTGTTCCAATGACTGGAAAAAAAAGCAATGATCAGGAGTATAACCGGGTCAGTGGAGACTTATCCCCTGTATAAATCAGGAATCGTTGGAATTAATCAGCCCACAGTATCTACCGGAGCTGTGATTTCTAGGCTAACACACGTCAGTGATTCTCACAGAAATGGAGTATCCCGTAATCTATCAGATACAACGAATTTATTATCCTGTTCTTGCAGCCGTTGGAGTTCCGGGTAAGCTGTTTTCTCAGCTGTTAATGATGTAAATCAATGTTAACTGTGCTGCTGTACTTTGCACTTTTTTCAACCATCATGTTTTACACAGTCACCTGTTCTGTTCTATCAGTTGATGCAATGTCTTGTCTCTGCTATTTCCGTCTTGTAAGAGTTACATTATACATGTAATTTATTTTGTATATCGAACCCTGGCATTGTTGCTGGGTTATTCGCAGTACTGAATGTATTGTTAAATAATGGTATGCCCTTAACTTCGAAATGTTCGGTCTTGCAGCAATTGTATTATATCTGTAATGAACTTTGTAGATCCAACCCTGGCATTGTTACCAGATTAGTCCCGGAACTGAATGTATGAGAATCAGATGTCTGGGCTAAGATCTGGCATCAGTCCATCAGGAACTGTTAACAGTTTCTTGTTGTGGAACTAACCAGTCCTGGAATATTTTTTCATCAATTTGTTTTCAGTGATTGATAATGAGACAGCTCACGGTATTAGTGTTACAACGAGGCAGCGCAATGTCCTCCCTCCTCAGTAACATGGTTCAGTTTAACTGGGATTTGAATGTATGTATTGGTTATCATTGTTATGAAATATGATTTCATTGTATTTGTATCTGACGCCGCTTCAGATGTCTGGTTACTGAACTGAGTTTGCTGCTGATTCTTTCACATCTCATTCTCTGATTAACTGTGGATGAATTCACTGTAAAATGCAATGTTTTGAGGCTATGTTGTATCAGTTTGCACTTTATCTATTGGAATCATGAGCCCTTCCATGTATTTGTCAATTATAAGTAGCAGCGGTGATGTTGATGTTTTGTTAATTGAACAATGCCGCCATCTAACGCTGTACTTTAAAATCACAAGATAAGGAATTTCAATTATTGTGAGGTGTGTCTGGAACAGGCATTCGATTCTGTTTATTCCATGAATTGTAGATGAAGTGAACAATGTAGGTGAACAGGTGGCGACCCGGATGATCTGTAGAAACATTAAACTATTCACAGAGGCTTCACCAGTTAACAAACTGACATCAAGAATAGAATCGATGCAACATGGGTTGGAGAACAGAATGCAGGCGCAGGATGTAAGGATTGATTCGGATGTGAAAAGGGGCTTTGAGAAAGAGAGTAGGGATTGCGAAGAGATGCAGAAAGAGGCAGAAGGAAAATGAGATGGAGGGGATAAAAGGAATGCGAGGAGAAAGAGAGTTCGAGAGACGAAGAGAGGAAGTGTTACACACAGAAATAGTGAAAGAGAGACACGGAAAGAGAGAGAGGGGGAGAAACAGAGAGAAACATGGAGAGAGGAGAGAGAGAGAGACAGAGAGAGACAGAGAGAGGCAGAGGGAGACACAGTGAGAGACACATGGAAAGAGGGAGAAACAGAGACAGAGAGAAACAGAGACAGAGAGAGTGACATAGAGAGAGGGGGAGAGAGAGAGATACAGGCCTTGAGGGAGAGAGACAAAGTGAGGGAGGGAGACAGAGGGAAAGCGGGAGAGAGATAAAGCGAGAGAAAGCAGCAGCGGGGTGAACAATTCATCAGAATGAACTGCTGAAACTCCAAGTACAATTATGAAGAGGAAAAATGTGAATTGAAGGTGTTATTATGATGTTGTCAGATTGTGAGAGTTTTATCGTACTCACGCCCGGTGTGTTTATCACTATCATTTCCTCAGTCTGTTTAGGTGAATGTTCATTTTACTTGTTTACTGACTGAAAAAATAAATTCAAATGTATTTAAAGAATAGACTCAGTCATTTCGTGACCGTTATGAATTACTAAGATATTGTATTCTAAAAGCTATGTGTCAGCTTTAGTCAATAAAGAACGAGGCTCATTTAATTTATACAATTTAATTTAATTTAATTGAATTTGCAAAGTAAATTGATTGAACGCATTTTATACCCAACGAGTGGGAACAATAGGTTAGATTACATCTAAATCTCTGATGCAGTTTCTCCCTGTGAATCCCAGCCTCTCCTCCCACTGCATTGAATCGTCTGTTTCCTCATCCATTGCTTCAGTTGATCCGCTTTCACAAATCATCTACTCCTGACTTACTTCCAGCTCCTACATGTCCTTTGCCATGTCTCCCTCTCAAGTTCACTCACTGGCTCGGTCTCCAGCTGCCTTTCCCAATCTGGTGCCAGCCCCTGTCGGCTCTCTGAACACATAGCAACATACCAACTGCACCTCCCCCTGTCCACTCACCTTCCCCACCCTTCACTCTCTTTCCTCGTCCGTCTGAAGCCCAAATCCGCGTTCAATCCGCTGGATTGCCGCTCGGTAAAACCCCTTCTCCATCCCCACCGGCACTGCGCCCTCACTCAGGCCTTCCAGTGGATCCGGTGCTCACTTTATTCACTTTGTGTATCGATTTCCCAATTCATTATTGATCATTGTGTTCAAAAATATCCCTCTGCCCGAAAGCGCTGCCCAGGTCAATGAATCACTTTCCACTCTTCGATGCAGCAACAAAATTCGAAATATTAACCAAGATCCTCTCAAACTGCTGCTTTGGCTCCAGGTCCGATCAGTAATTTCTCTGCTTCCGTTTCTCTCTCTTACAGTTAACTTGGTGACGATTGTGATCCTGTCTCGAGGAAAGTGCGGTCTCTCCAAATGCTACCTGGTGGGAATGGCAGTGGCCGACCTCCGTGTTGTTATCACTTATCAGATATTGAGGTGGATTCGTTGGATTTATTTCTGAGGTTCATTCCTGGACATTACTCCCGTGTGTTCTCTCATTAACTTCCTGGTTTTTGCAACCACGGTGATTTCTGTCTGGCTCACAGTCGCTTTCACCTTTGATCGATTTGTGGCCATTTGCTGTGAGAAGCTGAAAACAAAATATTGCACCGAGAAAACGGCGGCTGTGGTTCTGGGGACAGTGAGTGTGCTGGGCTGTTCAGAAAGTGTCCCCCCGTACTTTATATATAAACCTACAATTATAATTGATAATGTTCCCTGGTTTTGTGTGGCTAAACCGAGCTACAAGACTTCCGTCTCATGGGCCGCATATGACACGTTTCATCGCATTTTAACCCCATGTGTCCCGTTCTGTCTGATTTTGCTGCTCAATGTTCTGACGGTCAGACATATTTTAGTGTCCAGTCGAGTCCGCAGGGGACGCCGGGGCCGCAGCACTGGAGAGAATCACTAGGATCCAGAAATGGAGAAACGAAAGAAATCCATCATTTTACTCTTCAGTATATCGGGCAGTTTTATATTTTTATGGGTGACACAGGTTGTATTGTACATCTATCGGCGAATTACAAACAGTAATGATTATTACTCCTCCCCCACTGACCCTCTTTATATCACAGTACACACAGCAGGAATGCTGCAGCTTCTCAGTTCCTGCACAAACACGTGTATTTATGTCCTGACCCAGACTAAATTCAGAAAGGAGCAGAATAACGCGGTGAAATACCCATTGATTCTAATTGTTAAATTCGTTAAATTATAGAAAGAGCTGAAGCGTTTCGAGCCCGAGAACTAAATCCCATTTCATATTCTATCCCCCTACACTTCCCATTGGACGGAAAATACATTTTATATTAGCAGCACTGAGACCGGAAATCATATAAATCTGATTCTGATTTTATTTTATTGAAAATCTGAGGCAGGGCTTGATCTGCAGACGAAACATGAATTGTTGCTCAAAGGGCAGCATTAAAGAGCTCAGCTGGACTTCAACTAAATGGCCGCCCTGCACCTACAGCAAAATTGGCAAACCAAGCAATCACAGTCACTTCTGTGGTCCAGATCAGAATGGGTGCAATCGACATAAATGGAGAGACAGAATTGCAGCTATACACAGACAGAGGACAGACAGAGAGATGACAGGGGTACGTTATTGGACCAGGAGATGCTGAGACACACGGGGCAAAGGGGAGGTTGCGACAGCCTGTGAGGTGGTCCCTGGGTTTCGTTATTGGACCAAGAGAGCTTCAGAGACATGGGACTTAGAGGCAGAGGGGGACCGACTGTGAGGGGGACCCCAGAGTTACGTTATGGGTCCGGTGACACTGAGACACACGGGGCACAGAAGAAGGGGGAGACAGGCTGCGAGAGTGACCACTGGTTACGTTATGGGACCAGTGACATTCACACACACACACACACACACACACACAAACACACACAAAGACTGTACAGTCAGCAGACACGTCTCCATTTTACATACATTGATGTTGAATTGAGCTGAGCTGTGCCACAAATGAATATTGGATTAAAATATCACATTCAAATCAGTTTGCTCCAGAGCTTCACAATTGTGCTTCAAGATAACTCTTCAGAAGTCGATAGATTGAGAGAGAGTGAGATAGGGGGATAAAGAGAGATAGGCAGAGAGAGAGAATGACAGACTGTGAGGGAGGGTGATAGAGGGAGAGAGAATGGGACAGGAGAGTGAAAGAGGGCGTTAGAGAGATAGAGAGAGACGGAGAATGAAACAGAGAGACAGCGAAACAGGGACAGAATAAAAATAAGGCAGGGAGAATGAGACAGAGAAGAGAGAATCAGACAGAGAGAGAGAATGAAACATAGTCAAGCATAGATAGAATGAAACAGATATAGAAGGAGAGAGAGACTGAGAGTATGGGAGAGAGGGGTTGTTGGGCAGATTGAAAAGGAAAATGTAAAACATAAGGGTCGAGTTTGCTTTTGTTTACACCAGTAATATCAGTTCAATCCGGGAAGAATCGGCCGAACCAGGGCAAAAGATCGCGGAAATTATAAACGTCAGTGAGTTGCACCCAAAACCACTCAGGTTGGTATTTTCAGCCATCTTTTACATTGTTTGAAGATTCAATTATCTGGAATTAGGTCTCGCCCACAGAACTGTCCAGATCCCCAGGTCGACACTGAGAGATTCCACTGGTTGTGCTGGTTCAGGAAGGTCTTCAAATTGCTCTGGTTTTCTTAGGCACACAGACATTAGTGGGCAAGTTTTCAAAGGTTCTTCACATCAAAAAATATTAATTTACTAAATAGTTGACTGGAGTACATCAACGAAACAGGTAAATGGTTCAATACAGTTGTTTAAAGTTCTTTTCAGTGATTATAAACCAGGTTGCTCACAGGGAGAGGACTGCAAACGCTGATGCTCATTTTGGTGATAAACCCCATCTACTTCTGTATTAATCAAACTGCACAAGGGCTACCATGTCTTAAATACATCAAGGAATAATTTTAATGTAAAGATATTAAAATAAATGATTAAGTTCTATAACGCTGGTTTATCGAAGATTTCTACGTTTTTGATTATGTAAATGAATTTTAAAGCAAACTTCGAAAGGCCTGATCCCTGGTCTGTGCTGATTCTCTGATAGTTTACTGGGTAAAGGCCATGATCCCTGGTCTGTGCTGATTCTCTGATAGTTTACTGGGTGAAGGCCTTGATCCCTGGTCTGTGCTGATTCTGATAGTTTACTGGGTGAAGGCCTTGATCCCTGGTCTGTGCTGATTCTGATAGTTTACTGGGTAAAGGCCTTGATCCCTGGTCTGTGCTGATTCTCTGATAGTTTACTGGGTGAAGGCCTTGATCCCTGGTCTGTGCTGATTCTCTGATAGTTTACTGGGTGAAGGCCTTGATCCCTGGTCTGTGCTGATTCTCTGATAGTTTACTGGGTAAAGGCCTTGATCCCTGGTCTGTGCTGATTCTCTGATAGTTTACTGGGTGAAGGCCTTGATCCCTGGTCTGTGCTGATTCTCTGATAGTTTACTGGGTGAAGGCCTTGATCCCTGGTCTGTGCTGATTCTCTGATAGTTTACTGGGTGAAGGCCTTGATCCCTGGTCTGTGCTGATTCACTGATAGTTTACTGGATAAAGACCCTAATCTCTGTAAGTCTCTTTCTCTCTTTGTCCCCCTCTGTCTCTGTCTCTCTCTCTCGGTCTGTCTATCTTTGCCTCGCTCTCTCTCTCTCTCTCTCTCTGCCTCGTTGTCTCTGTCTCTGTCTCGGTCTCTCTGTGTCTCTTTATCTCCCTCTCTATCTCTGTCTCTCTCAGACTCTATTTCTGTCCCTCTCTTTCATTTAATTCTTATAATCATGGAATCATATAATCAAAGAATGGTTGCAACATTGAACGAAGCCATTCGGCCCGTCGAGTACTTGCCGGGTGTCTGCAAGAGCATTCCAGCCAGTCCCACTCACCAGCCCAATCCCCGTAACCCTGCAAATCTTTTCCATTCGAGTGCTTATACTGTTATACAATTCCCTTTTGAAAGCCCCGATTGAATCTGCCTCCACCATCCCCTCAGGCAGTGACATTAGAGATCACAATCACTCGCTATGTAAAAAAGTTTTTTTCTCATGTCGCCTTCGCCTTAAATCGATGTCCTCTGGTTCTTGACCCTTCCGCCAATGTGAACAGTTTCACTCTATCTACTCTGTCGAGACCCTTCATGATTTTGATTAACTCTATCAAATCTCCTCGCAACCTTCTCTGCTCGAAGGAGAACAATCCCAGCTTCTCCAGTCTATTCATGTAACCGAAGTCCCTCATCCCTGGAATCATTCTAGTAAATCTCTTCTGCACCCTCTCTAAGGCCTTCACATCACTCCTAAAGTGCGGTGCCCAGAACTGGACACAATACTCCAGTTGTGGCCAAACCAGTGTTTTATAAAGCTTCATAATAACCTCCTTGCTTTTGTACTCACTGCCTCTATTTCTCTAGCCCAGGACCCACGCCATATGCTTTCTTAACCGCTTCCTCAACCTGCCCTGCCACATTCAACGATTCATGCACATATACCGCCAGGTCTCTCTGTTTCTGTACCCCTTTTAGAATTGTACCCATTAGTTTATATTGCCTCTCCTTGTTCTTCCTCCGAAATATATCACTTCACGCTTTTCTGCGTTGAAATTCACATTTCAATATCTGCCACATGTCTGCCGATTCCACCAGCCTGTCTATATCCTTTGAAGTCTATCACTATCCTCCTCATCGTTCACTACCCTTCCAAGTTTTATGTCATCTGCAAACTTTGAAATTGTGCCCTGTACACCCAATCCAAATCATTAACATCTATCAAAAATCAATGGTCGTAGTACCGACGCCTGGGAAACACCACTGTCCACTTCCATCTTGTCAGAAAAACAACCGTTCACCACTACTTTTTGCTTCCTATTGCTTAGCCAATTTCGTATCCATGCTGCCACTGTCCATTTTATTCCATGGGCTTCAACTTTGAAGATAAGCCTATTATGAGGCATTTTATCAAACGCCCTTTGGAAATCCATATACACCACATCAGCCGCATTGCCCTCATCGACACTTTCAGTTACCTCATCAAAAAACTCAATCAATTCTTGCTGTTCCTGATCGCCTCCCTCCCCTGTCTACGGTTCCTACCAACCCAGAACTGTCCTGGAGGCTGCAGGAATGAAAGATTAATCTCCTGGACAGTGCTGCGTGCAAAATCCTGGAGAAAAATCAGAGGAACCTTAAAAACAACATTTAAAAAAATACTTTGAACACTTTTGTTTATTAGTGATAACAATATTGGAGTATAAAAGCTCTTTGACCGGGTGATGGGTGAACGGGACTTGGTGCGAGTTTGGATACGGGCAGTAGGAGTTTCAGATGAGCCGGTGTTTATGGAGGGTGGACGATGGGATACCGGCCAGGAGAGCATTGGAATAGTGGTGTCTGCAGGTGACAAAGGCATGGGTGAGGATTTCAGCAGCAGATGAGCTGAGGCAGGGGCGGAGAAGGGCGATGTTTCGGAGCTGGAAGTAGGCGGTCTTGGCAACGGCGCAGATATGATATGCCTGTCTGTCTGTCTCTCTGTCTCTGTCTCTGTCCCCCTCCTTCCGTCTCTCTCTCTCTGTCTAAAACTGAGGGACTATCGGTGGTGCTGTTCTTTAGATGAGACGTTAAACCGAGGCTCCATCTGCCCTCTCAGGAGGGCGTAATATATCCCATGGCACTATTTCGAAGAAGAGCAGGACAGTTCTCCACAATTTCCTGGCCATATTTAATCCTCTACCAAAATTTAGTGATTATCTACACAGATTATCTGGTCATTACCACGTTCCTGTTCTGGGATCTTGCTGTGCGCAATTTCGCTACCGCCTTTCCTACATTTCAACAGTAACTACACTTGAAAAGTATGCCATTGGCTGTAAAACGATTTGGGATATCCTGAGGTCATGAAAGGCGCTGTATAAATGCGAGTCTTTCTTTCTTTACAATCACCCCAAGTCAAAATCAGGACAAATGTTAACTGGGGACAAAGTGATCCAAACGTTTAGATTCGATGAAGTGGATACTTAGATTTCCAGTTATGAAGATCACTTCATGAAGGTTGTGCTTCGGTTACAACCTCTCAATTGCTCCACAAGTTCATCTGAAGGTCATATTCTCTCCACACATAAGCCACAAATAGCTTGATACACTTTGTGCTGCACTTGCAACGAACGAAGAGAGCAATTTGGGCCCGAGCAGATTCTGATTTTCTGGCATTACTGAGGTGGGTAGAGATGAACGATTGTGTCCACAGCATTCCTGCTATCTTCACCCATCTTCTTTAACAGATATTTTTGTTTTGCTCGAAACAGCTTCTAAGGGGTTAACTTCGAACACCACACAAAGTTTGCTTCTAACAAGACAGACAACATTTCGACTCGCGAATCGGAAGTATAATTACAAAATTTGCGGATGACACCAAATTATGAGGGGCGGTTAATACAGAGGAGGGCTGCGACAAAATACAGGAAGACGTTAATAAACTCACAGAATGGGCGTGTGACTGGCAAATGAATTCCAATATAAATAAGTGTGAGGCGATACATTTTGTTAGCAGGAATATGGAGGCCTCATAGTCCTTGGAAAATAAGAGTCTACAATGTACAATCAGGAGACACGTGTCCGTGTATGTAAAAGGGAACATTTGGCTCCCGCCTGACATTGCACGACCCGTGTGTGTCTCAGTGTCAGCTCAGTGTACACGTATAGCACACAGTTGATAAAAGGGAATGATTCACTCAGAGATTGAAATGTTCAGTGCAACGGTTATTTGAGGGGTTCAGTCCCTCAACCGGTTGTGTTTTGACAGATGCTTTTTACAGTAAGTCTAGTTTAGGGAGGTGGGTACTATCCGTGTCCGGGACAAACTCGCCCTGTGAAATATTGAATATTGATCATAATCAAATGCGTTTGAATTAATAGGAGACAAGGTTTAACAAAACTGGGCTGGATTTTTATATTTTTAAATCACTCATTGACTCTTTCTCTGTAAACTCCCTGAGGCAGTGAAACTGTCTGACAAACTGATCAAAGAAATAAACAAATCAGACATGGGGAGCATACAAAAACCTGAGCTGGAAATGAGCCCCCCTCCCCCACAGAGCAGAGAGAAGGAAGAAATCAACACACATTCAAGATCTGGATCTGTTGTGTATTTGCAGCAGGTTCTGTTTAACTTTAGTTCTTGAAATTTTGACTCCGGGCAGTGTGGGATGTGTCAGGAGACCCTGAGACACAGTGGGCACCTGGTCCCATAACACAACTCATATATGCACAGTGATATTAATCCCTTATTATTCCTGTCTCTCACTGAATGTCCCAATTTATACAGTTATAGATATTAATATATTCACGTATATACATTTAAATTCATCCTTGATTATCCCCCTCTCTCAAACTGTCCTAGTTTATATATTTATTGACTTACATATATTCATGTTTATACATTTATGTTAATCCTTGATTAATCCCTCTTCCTCTCTGTCCCAGCATATATTTATTATATTAAAATATTCGTGTATACCAATTTATAGTAATCCCTGATTATCCCCTTCTCTCAATCATTGTCCCAGATTATATATTTATAGATATATTCATGTATACCCAAATAAATCTATCCCTGATTATTCCCCTCTCTCTCACTCACTGTCCGAGTTTATTTATTTATGAATATAGATATGGCCATGTATATGCTTTTAGATTAATGCCTGATTATCCTCCCTCTCTCTCGCTGACCAAGTTTATATATTGATTGATATATATTGGGACATGGTTCAACTATACTGTATTTTAAATCACTCACTGAATCTCTCTCTCTCTCTCTGTAAACTTCCTGAGGCGGTAAAATTTTCTCAGACAAACTGTTTAATGAAATAAACATATCAGACATGGGGAATATACAAAAACCTGGGTTGGAAATGAGCGCCGCACCCACCCACCCCCCTCCCCGCCCGCCACAGAGCAGAGAGAAGGAGGAAATCAACAAAATAAAACCGGAAAGGTGGGTCAACCGTCGCTTACAAAAGGAATTAGGGATAGCATTCGATCCAAAGAGGAGACATATAAAATTGCCAGAAAAAGCGGCAAGCCTGATGATTGAGACCAGTTCAGAATTCAGAAAAGGAGGACAAAGAGATTGATTAAGAGGGGGATAAATAGAGAATTAGAGTAAACTAGCAGGGAACATAAAAACTGATTGTAAAAGCGTTTATAATTTTGTCAAGAGAAAAACATTAGTGATGACAAAGGTAGGACCCTTACGGCCAGAAATGGGGGAAATTATAATGGGGAACAAAGAAATGGCAGAACAATTAAACACATACTTTGTTTCTGTCTTCACAAAGGAGGACACAAATAACCTGCCAGAAATGTTAGGGAACCAAGGGTCTAGTGAGAGGGAGGAAATGAAGGAAACCAGTATTCGTAAAAAAATAGAGCTAGGGAAATTAATGGGGCTAAAGGCTGACAATTCCCAGGGCCTGATATTCTACATCCCAGAGTACTAAAGGAAGTGGCCCTGGAAATAATGGATGGATTGGTGATCATCTTCCAAAATTCGATAGACTCTGGAACAGTTCCTACAGATTGGACGGTGGCAAATGTAAACCCACTATTTAAAAAAGGAGGGAGAGAAAAAACAGAGATTTACAGACCAGTGAGCCTAACATCAGTAGTGGGGAAAATGCTAGAGTCTATTATAAAAGATGTGATAACAGAACACTTGGAGGGCATTAAAGGGATTGGACAAAGTCAGCATGAGTTTATGATAGGGAAATCATGCTTAACAAATCTACTGGAGTTTTGTGAGGATGTAACTAGTGGAATAGATAGGAGAGAACCAGTGGATGTGGTGTATTTGGATTTTCAGAAGGCTTTTGATAAGATCCCACACAACAGTTTGGTGTGCAAAATTAATGCGCATGGGATTGGGGGGAATATGCTGGCATGGATTGAGAATTGGTTGAGAGTCAGGAAACAGAGAGTACGAATAAACGAGTCTTCTTCCTGGTGGCAGACAGTGATTAGTGGGGTAACGCAGGGATCAGTGCTTGGGCCCCAGCTATTCACAATATATATCAATGATTTGGATGAGGGAACTAAATGTAATATTTCCACGTTTGCAGACGACACGAAGCTGGGGTTGAATGTGAGCTGTGAGGAGGATGCAAAGAGGCTCCAATGTGATTTAGACAAGTTTGGTGAGTGGGCAAGAACATGACAGATGCAGTATAACGTGGATAAATGTGAGGTTGTCCACTTTGAATGTAGAAACAGAAATGCAGATTATTATCCGAATCGTGATAGATTGGGAAAAAGGGGAGGTGCAACGAGACCTGGGTGTCCTTCTACACCAGTCGCTGAAAGAGAACATTCAGGTGCAGCAAGCAGTTAGGAAGGCGAATAGTATGTTGGCCTTCATTGCAAGAAGATTTGAATACAGGAGCAGGGATGACTTACTGCAGTTATACAGGGCCTTGGTGAGACCACATCTGGAGTATTGTGTGCAGTTTTGGTCTCCTTATCTGAGGAAGGATATACTTGCCATGGAGGAAGTGCAACGAAGGTTCACCAGACTGATTCCTGGGATGGCAGGTCTGACATATGAGGAGAGATTTGGTCGACTAGGCCGATATTCACTAGAGATTAGAAGAATAAGAGGTGTTCTCATTGAAACATATAATATTCTAACATGACTAGACAGACTAGAAGCAGGGAGGATGTTCCCGATGGCTCAGGAGTCCAGAACCAGGGGTCACAGTCTCCGGACACGTGGTCGGCCATTTAGAACCGAGATGAGGAGAAATCTCTTCACTCAGAGGGTGGTGAACCTGTGGAATTCTCGACCACAGAAGTCAGTGGAGGCCGAGTCATTAGATGTATTCAAGAAAGCGATCGATATATTTCTTAATGCTAAAGGGATCAAGGGATATGGGGATCAAACCGGAACAGGGTACTGAGTTAAACGATCAGCCATGATCATTTTGGATGGTGGAGCAGGCCCGAAGGGCCGAATGGCCTATTCTTGCTCCTATTTTCTATGTTTCTATATTTCTATGTGAGAGATGTAATCCTCTGAGTGAAGAGATTTCTCCTCATCTCGGTTCTAAATGGCATACCCCGTATCCTGTGACTGCCCCACTGCCTCCCTCGCTGGTCCACTCCATGCATCCAACACCCGCTGCATTAAACAATTACATTCAAACGTTCTGCTCTTCCTGTGCGAACGGGAGAGAAGACTGAGAGTGGCAGGAGGACCCAGGCCATCAGCATTAAGTGAGTTTGGACATTTCTGTTTTTAACCCAGAGTACTGTTCTTTCAGTTTTTATTTTTCCTTTGTTTGTACATTTCTCCTAATTGCGGATTTTGAATTTGAAACAAATTCCACAATCATCCTCCTCCCCCGAGTGTACACAGTGAGTGCTGAATCCAGGCTTCTTTGATTTACAGCGCTCCCTATCTCTGAAAACCTCCTCCAAACCTACAATCTTCATTCTCCTGTTCAAATCCCTCCATGGCCCTCGCCCCCGCCCTATCTCTGTAACCTCCTCCAACCCTACAATCCTCATCCTCCTGTTCAAATCCCTCCATGGCCCTCGCCCCCTCCCTACCTCTGTAATCTCCTCCAACCCTACAATCCTCATCCTCCTGTTCAAATCCCTCCATGGCCCTCGCCCCCTCCCTACCTCTGTAATCTCCTCCAACCCTACAATCCTCATCCTCCTGTTCAAATCCCTCCATGGATCTCGCCCCCTCCCTATCGCTGTAACCTCCTTCACCCTACGACCCTCGAGATCTCTGTGCTCCGCGAATTCTGGCCTCTTGCGCCTCCCTGATTTTAATCGCTCCACAATTGGAGGCTGTGCCTTCCACTGCCTACCGAGGCACTAAGCTCTGGAATTCACTCCCTAAAGCTCTTCGCCTCCCTCTCCTCCTTTAAGATGCTCCTTACAAGCTATTTCTCTGAACAAGCTTTTGCTTACCTGTCCTAATGTCTCCTTATGTGTCTCGGGGTCAAATTTGGTTTGATAATCGCGCCCGTGAAGCGCCTCGGAATATTTTACTACGTTGAAGGCGCTGCATAAATGTTCCGAGATGGCCGTCCATGCTGTGGTCTCTGGTGAGACGGAGTGAATGGAAGTTATTCGGCCGGGGAGGATCTTAGCGAGCAATGGTTCACAAAAGGCTCCGCGATTTGGATGCCCCGTGCACAATCCCGCATGGGACTATCTTCACCTTTCCATTTCTGTCGCAGCTCGGGCTACCTTGACTTTGGAAGATTGAGGGATTTCAAACGGTGAAAAGAAAGAACTTGCATTTATATGAGGTAAGGACCAAATAATCTGTTTTAGTGATGTTGGTTAAGGGATCAATATATATATTTGATAATTAATATACATAAAATACCCGAAACCATCGAATAAATTGCAGCCCATAACTCACTTCCGGTTATGTTATTCTGAATATAAACCCCCGAACCTCTCGATTAGATTCCAGCCTGTAACTCATTCCCGGGTATTTGTTATTCTATATATAAACCCCCGCGAAACCCTCGATTAAATTCCAGCCTGCAACTCACTCCCGCATACCTGTTATTCTATAAATAATCCCCTCGAATGGATTGCAGCCTGTAAATCACTCCCGGGTATCTGTTATTCTATATATGCACCACTTCTCACGGTTTAATTCTCCTTCTGCCGTTTCTCGTTCCCTCGGTTCCATGTTTGGACTCTCGCACACCCTGAAGTCGAGATGCCTCTTATTGACCAACGTCAGCTGGAGTGTGGGGAGATATTAGAAAGTGAGACTGAGATTGAGTTGGAGATGCTGAAGGTAGGTGCAGTGAATGACATGGGCATTCACTGGGCATGACAGGTGGCAGATGAAATTTAACGCAGAAAAATGCGAAGTGATACATTACGGCAAGAAGAGTGAGGAGAGACAAAATAACTGGAGGGCACAACTCTAAAAGTGGTACAGATACAGAGAGATCTGCACAAATCGTTGAAGGTGGCAGGGCAAGTTGAGAAAGCGGTTAAAAAAGAATTCGGGCTTCTGAGCTTTATACAAAGAGGCGTAAAGTATAAAAGTAAGGAAGTCATGATGAACCCTTATAAAACACTGGTTCGGCCACAACTGGAGTATTGTTTTCAGTTCTGAGATTTACGAGAATGAGTGCAGGGATGAGGGACTTTAGTTACGTGGATAGACTGGAGAAGCTGGGGTTGTTCTCTTGGAGCAGAGACGGTGGGAAGAGAATTGATAGCAGAAGGGTTTAGACAGAGTAGATGGAGAGAAACTCAACACACCTGAAATTTCACTAGACATGAATTGGATCAAATGGAGCACAGCTGAAACTCAATAAAATGGACGCCTTCACCAAGCGCTCAATGGCACCCTTGCACCCAAAGCAAAATGGTTGCCACTTTCCGAGTGGAGAGGGAGAGAGAAGCCTGGAGATACAGGAGGAGAGAGATAGATATCGGTGGTTTACAGAGAGAGACCAAAAGAGATAAGGACAATCAAAATAGACAAACTGAGGAGCAGACTCAGATCAAGAGATATATCGGCTGGCAGAAATAAAGAGACGCACCTTTACACACAGGAGGATCCCAGTCCCAGACATATCCCTCACTGCAGAAAGGTGTTCCTCCCATCACTACAGGGAATCACAAACCCAAGCTTGATGTCCATTACCCATGAACAGAGAATGATAAGTGAACATAGAGGAGGGCAGAGAGACACAAACATGGGTGATAGAGAAACAAGAGGAAGCCATTCAGTCCCTCGAGCCTGTTTCACCAATCAGTTAGATAATGGCTAACCTGCATCTCAACTCAGCCACAAGAGGGTGAGATATATATAGAGAGAGGCAGAGATGGTGAGGGGAGCAGGTG
The DNA here is from genome assembly GCF_035084215.1 of Heptranchias perlo. Classification (NCBI taxonomy): domain Eukaryota; kingdom Metazoa; phylum Chordata; class Chondrichthyes; order Hexanchiformes; family Hexanchidae; genus Heptranchias; species Heptranchias perlo. The sequence goes on along the minus strand of NW_027139442.1, from coordinate 2,586,477 downwards.
TGTAGAGAGAGGAATAAACACTGGGGTAGATTTTGATTTTAAGTGATAGTGTAAACCGGGTGATAGCGAGGTTTGACATCTCACCCCATTTTTTACATCACTGGGGAAAAAAAATCTGGAGAGATGTAAAACGAGCTCCCGATGCGGTGTCACCAGCTTTACATTACCGCACAAAGTCAACATCTACCCCCAGTGAGAGGGACTGAGAAACAGAAAACAGAGGGATAGAAAGGCAGAGATACAGAGAGGATATCAGCGAAGGAGATCGCCAGAGACAGAAACTGAGACCAGAGGCAGAGATATTCACAAAGAGGTTCCGAGATGTGTAGGTAGAAAGCGAGACGGAAAAAAATGCAGAGAGTGAAAATACAGAGAGATGTCGAGGGAGAGATATAAAGTGATACAGAGATACAAAGAGCGATATATAAAAAGAGAGATACACAAAAAGTGGGAGGTACACATAAAGGGAGAGGTACAGAGATATAAAGAGAGAAATACAGAGATATAGAGAAAGATATAAGGAGAGGAACAGAAAAATAAAATCATTGAATCATAGAATCGTTACAGCACAGAAGGAGGCCATTCGGCCCATCGAGCGTGTGCAGGCTCTTTGTTAGTGCAATCCAGTTGGTCGCATTCCCCCGCTCTTTCACCGTAGCCCTGCAAATTTTTCCCTTCAAATATTTATCCAATTCCTTTTTGAAAGCCACAAATGAAACTGCATCCACCAGCCTTTCAGGCAGTGCATTCCAGATCATAACAACTCGCTGCATAAAAAAAGATTTTCCTCACGTCGCCTTTAGTTCTTCTGCCAATCACCTTAAAAATGTGACCTCTGATTCTCGACCTTTCCACCAATGGAAACAGTTTCTCTTTATTTACTTGATATAAACCCGTCATGATTTTGACCAATTCTATCAAATCTCCTCTTAACCTTCTCTGCTCGAAGGAAAACAACCCAAGGTTCTCCAGTCTCTCCACATGACTGAAGTGCCTCACCCCTGGAACCACTCTAGTAAATCTTTTCTGCACCCTCTCCACGGCCTTCATATCCTTCCTAAATTGCGGTGCTCAGAAATGGACACAATACTTCAGTTGTGGCCGAACTATTGTTTTATAAAGGTTCAACATTACTTCATTGCTTTGTTGTGCTCTATGCCTCTATTTATGAAGCCCGGGATCCCGTATGCTTTTTTAACCGCTTTCTCAACCTCTCCTGCCACCTTCAAAGATTTGTTCACATATATCCTTAGGTCTTTCTGATCCTGCACTCCCTTTGGAATTGTGCCATTTTGTTTATATTGCCTCTTCTCCTCCTTCCTGCCAAAAATTATTACTTCGCACTTCACTCAATTAAATTTCATTTGCCATGTGTCCGCCTATTCCACCAGCCTGTCTGTGTCTTCTTGAAGTCTATCAGTATCCTTCACACTCTTCAGTACACTTCCAAGTTTTGTGCCATCTGCAAATTTTGAATTGTGCTCTGTACACCCAAATCTCAGTCATTAATATATATCAAAACAGCAGCGGTCCTACTAGGACCCCTGGGGAACACCATTTGATACCTTCCTCCAGTCCGAAAAACAGCCAGACATTTCTCTGCGTTTCCTGTCACTTAGCCAATTTTTTATCCATGCTGCCACTGCCCCTTTTATTCCATGGGCTTCAAATTTGCTGACAAGCCTATTATGTGGAACTTTATCAAACGCCTTTTGAAAGTTCATATACACCACATCAATCACATTGCTCTCATCAGCCCTCTCTCTTACCTCATCCAAAATCTCAATCAGGTTAGTTGAACACGATTTGCCTTTAACAAATCCGTGCTGGCTTTCCTTTATTAAGCCACACTTGTCCAAGTGACTATTAATTTTGTGCCGGATTATCCTTTTTGAACAAGGAAGTAATACCTGCAATTCTCCAGTCCTCTGTCATCAGCCCCATATCTAAGGAGGATAGGAAGATTATGGCCAGTACCTCTGCAGTTTCCACTCTTACTTCCCTCAGCAACCTAGGATGCATCCCGTCCGGACCGGGTAACTTTTTTACGTTAAGCAGAGCCAGCCTTTCAAGTACCTCTTCATCAACTTTCACCGCATCCAGTATCTCAACGACCTTCCATTTTACTGTGACTTTGGCAGCATCTTCTTCCTTGCTCAAGACAGATGTAAAGTATTCATTTCGGACCTTAGCCATATCGTGTTCACCCATGCGTAGATCTCCGTTTTGGTCCCTAATCGGCCCCACCCCTCCTGTTACTTCGCGTTTACTATTTATATACCTAGAGAAGATTTTTGGATTCACTTTTATCTTGTCCGCCAGTCTTTTCTCGCAACCTCTCTTTGCCCCTCTTATTTCCTTTTTCATTTCTCCGCTGTACTTTCTATATTCGGCCTGGTTCTCACTTGTATGATCAACCTGGTATCTGTCATTCGCCCTCTTTTTCTGCTTCATCTTACTCTCTATCTCTTCAGTCATCCAGGGAGCTCTGGCTTTGTTTGTCCTACCTTTCCCCCTCTTGGAAACGTAACTAGACTGTACCTGAACCATTTCCTCTCTAAAGGCTGCCCATTGTTCGAGTACAGTTTTGCCTGCCAATATTTGATTCCAATTTGCCCGGGCCAGATCCGTTCTCAACCCACTGAAATTGGTCCTCCTCCAATTAGTATTTTTACTCTAGACCGCTCCTTCTACTTTGCCATAACTAATATAAACCTTATGATACTATGATCACTGTTCCCTAAATGTTCCCCCGCTGAAACTTGCTCTAATTTACCCACCTCATTCCCCAGAACCAGATCCAGTAATTTCTCCTTCCTCGTTTGGCTGGAAATATATAGATCGAGAAAGTTCCCCTGAACACACTTCAGAAATAACTCCCCCTCTTTGCCCTTTACACTATTACTATCCCAGTCTATATTGGGACAGTTGAAGTCCCCCATTATCACTACTCTATAGTTCTTGCACCTCCCTGTAACTCCCCTCCAAATTTGCTCCTGTATATCCTTCCCATTAGTTGGTGGCCTGTAGAATAAACCCAGTAATTTAATGGCACCTCTATTGTTTCTTAACTCTAACTAAACAGATTCTGTCCTTGACCCCTCAAGGACACCCTCTCTCTCCAGCACTCTAGTATTCTCCTTAATCAACACTGTCACCCAGCCCTCATTGTTGTCTTTCCCTATCTTTCCCGAACACCTTTTATCCAGGAATATTAAATACCCAACCCTGCACTTTTTTCAGCCAGGTCTCAGTTATCGCCACTACATCATATTCCCATGTGGCGATTCGCACCTACAGCTCAGCAACCTTATTTACCACTCTTTGTGTGTTTACACACATGCTCATAAACCTATCTTAGGCCTTCACATGTTCTCTCTTAGTCTGATCCCACCTAACACTGGACTATTTCTTACTCTCGTGCTATCTGTCTCTCCCAATCCATTGTGCACCTTGTTTCTTCTTTCAAATGCTACATCCTAGTGCCCATTCCCATGTTAAGTTAGTTTAAACCCTCCCCCACTGCACTAGTGAACCTCCCTGCGAGGACATTTGTCCCAGCTCTGTTGAGGTGCAACCCGTCCGTCTTGAACATGTTCCCCGGAAATTATCCCAATGCCGCAAGAATCTGAAGCCCTCCCTCCTGCATCATGTCTCTTGCCACCCATTACCCTGCCTTATTTTCCTATGTCTGTACTCACTAGGCCGTGGTACTGGGAGTAATCCAAAGATTACTGCCGTTGAGAACCTGCTTTTTAAACTTCCTTTCTAGCTCCTGAATCTCGAGATGCAGGCCCTCATCATTTTCCTTCCTATGTCGTTGGTACCCATATGAACCACGATTTCTGGTTGTAACCCTTCCCCCCACGGAATGTTCTGCACCCTCTCCGTGATATCCTTTACCATGACACAAGGGAGGCAACACACCATGCGGGACTCACATCGGTGGGGTCACAGAAACGCCTGCCTGTCGCCCTGACCATCGAATCCCCTATGACTACTGCATTTCTAAACTTCACTGTGCCCCGCTGTGCAATCCTTTGCCCTATGGTGCCATGATCAGGACTGCACTCCTTCAAGTTGCCGTCACCCTCACTGGTATTCAATGCTGAATATCGGTTTGAGAGTGCCTAACACCCAGCAGATTCCGGCACTGCCTGACTCTTCCTACCCTTTCGGATGGCCACCCACTTGCTGCCCTGAACTCTCTGCGGCTGCGGGGTGATCACCTCCTGGAACGTACAATCCAGGAAACTTTCAGCCTCCCTTATGCTCTGCAGCGACTCCAGCCGCCCCTCAAGCTCAGAAACCCTCAGCTTGAGCTCGAGCAACTGAAGGCATTTCCTGCACATGTGACCCTCCAAAGGATTATTTCTCAGGAAAGATTGAGCAGGCTGGTTCACTTTTCTCTCGAATAGAGAAGGGTGAAGAGTGACCTGATAGAGATCATTAAGATAATGAATGGGTTTGACAGGGTATGCTTGGTGAAAATGTTTCCACTTGTGGAGTTGTCCAAAACTAGAGGCCATAAATATAAGATAATCACTAAACAATCCAATAGGGAATTCAGGAGACACATTTTTATCCAAGGAGTGGTGAGAATGAGAAACAGGCTACCACAAGGAATAGTTTAGGCGAATAGCATAGATGCATTTAAGGGGAAGCTAGATAAACCATGTAGGAGAAAGGAATTTAAGGGTACGCTGACGGAGTTAGATGAAGTGGGGAGGGAGGTAGCTCGTGTGGAGCGTAAACCTCAGCATAGACCAGTTGGTCTGAATAGCCTGTGTCTGTGCTGTAGACTCAATGAAACTCAATGCAACAGAGAGACCTGGGGGTGCACATAAACAAGTCTTTGAAGTTGGCGGGACAAATTGAGAAGGGGGCGAGTTGGCTAAGGTAGATTCGGAAATTAGATTAAAAGACAGGAATGTTGATGAGCAATGGTGAATATTCGAAGAAATGATTCATAATTCTCAACGAATATATATTCCCTTGAGGAATAAAAACTCCACGGGTAAAGTGATCCAACCGGGGCTAATTAGAGAAATTAAGGGTAGCTTTCGATTAAAAGAAAAGGCTGACAATGTTGCCAAAAAGATTAGTTAGCCAGAGGATTGGGAGGCTTTTGGAAATCAGCAAAGGATGACCAAGAAATTGATAAAGAGGAAGAAAATTGAATCAGTGAGTAAACTATCAAGATATATAAAAACAGATTGTAAGAGCTGTTACATTTAAAAAGGAAGAGATTGGCGAAAGTAAAGGTAGGTCCCTTAGAGGCAGAGACAGGAGAATGTATAATGGGGTAAATGGAAATGGCAGAGATGTTAAACAAATATTGGTATCTGTGTTCACAGTAGAAGAAACAAAAAGCATAACGGAAATAATTGGGAACGAAGAGTTTAATGAGGGTGAAGAACTTAGATTAATTAAGATTAGTAAAGAAAATGTACTGGAGAAATTAATGGGCCTATAAACTAACTGATCCCTGGACCGGATGGCCCATATCTGGGGATATGCCAGAATGGATTCGGAAAATGGGAGAGCTTTTGGCAGATACAAAAGGCTAAAGACGGAGGAAGCCCTAGAGGAGTACAAAAAGTGCAGGGGGATACTTAAAAAAGAAATTAGGAGATCAAGGAGGGGCCATGAAATAACACTGGCAAGCAAAATAAAGGAAAATCCTAAGATGTTTTATAAGTATATTAAGGGTAAGAGGATAACTAGGGAACAAATAGTGCCCATTAGGGAAAAATGGCAATCTGTCTGTGGAGCCGGCAGATGTAGGAGGGGTTCTAAATGAATTTTTTGCATCTGTTTTCACTATGGAGAAGGACGATGTAGACATAGAAATACGGCAGGGGGACTGTGATATACTCGATTAACATCGAGCGGGAGGAGGTATTGGCGGTTTTAGCAGGCCGAAAAATGGATAAATCCCCAGGCCCGAACGAAATGTATCCCAGGCTACTGTGTGAGGCAAAGGAGGAGATTGCGGGGGCTCAAACACATATATTCAGAACCTATCTGGCCACAGGGGATGTGCCAGAGGACTGGCGAACCGCTAATGTAGTACCATTATTCAAGAAGGGGAGTAGGGAAAAACCGGGGAACTACAGGCCAGTGAGCCTAACATCAGTGGTAGGAAAATTATTGGAAAAAATTCTGAAGGACAAAATTAGTCTCCACTTGGAGAAGTAAGGATTAAGCAAGGATAGTCAACATGGCTTTGTCAAGGGAAGATCATGTCTGACTAACTTGATTGAATTTTTTGAGGGGGTGACTAGGCGTGTGGATGAGGGTAACGCAGTGGATCTGGTACACATGGATTTCAGTAAGGCCTTCGATAAAGTCCCGCACAGGAGACTGATCAAGAAGGTACGAGCCCATGGAATCCAGGGTGCCTTGGCACTTTGGATACAAAACTGGCTTAGTGGCAGAAGGCAGAGGGTGATGGTCGAAGGTTGTTTTTGTGACTGGAAGCCTGTGGCCAGTGGGGTACCACAGGGATCGGTGCTGGATCCCTTGCTGTTTGTGGTCGACATTAACGACTTGGATATGAATGTAAAAGGTATGATCAGTAAGTTCGCTGATGATACAAAAATTGTTAGGGTGGTAAATAGCGAGGAGGATAACCTCAGTCTGCAGGACGATATAGATGGGTTGGTCAGATGGGCGGAACAGTGGCAAATGGAATTTAACCCGGAAAAGTGCGAGGTGATGCACTTTGGAGGGACTAACAAGGCAAGGGAATACACAATGAATGGGAGGACCCTGGGCAAGACAAAGGGTCAGAGGGATCTTGGTGTGCAAGTTCACAGATCCCTGAAGGCGGCGGAACAGGTAGATAAGGTGGTAAAGAAGGCATATGGGATACTTGCCTTTATTAGCCGAGGCATAGAATATAAGAGCAAGGAGGTTATGATGGAGCTGTATAAAACACTGGTTAGGCCACAGCTGGAGTACTGTGTGCAGTTCTGGTCGCCACACTACAGGAAGGATGTGATCGCTTTGGAGAGAGTGCAGAGGAGATTCACCAGGATGTTACCAGGGCTGGAGCGCTTCAGCTATGAAGAGAGACTGGGAAGATTGGGTTTGTTTTCCTTGGAGCAGAGGAGGCTGAGGGGGGACATGATTGAGGTGTACAAAATTATGAGGGGCACAGATAGGATGGATACTAAGGAGCTTTTCCCCTTCGTTGAGGGTTCTATAACAAGGGGGCATAGATTCAAGGTAAAAGGCGGGAGGTTTAGAGGGGATTTGAGAAATAACTTTTTCACCCAGAGGGTGGTTGGAGTCTGGAACTCACTGCCTGAAAGGGTTGCGGAGGCAGGAACCCTCACAACATTCAAGAAGCATTTGGATGAGCACTTGAAATGCCATAGCATACAAGGCTACGGACCAAATGCTGGAATATGGGATTAGAGTAGACAGGGCTGATGGCCGGCGCGGACACGATGGGCCGAAGGGCCTCTATCCGTGCTGTATAACTCTATCCGAGGGTTTTAAAAGAGGTGGCTGCAGTGACAGTGGATGCTTTGGTTTTGATCTTCCAGAATTCCTTAGATTCTAGACCCATCCAGGTGGATTAGAAGGCAGCAAATGTAAACCCGTCGTACAAGAAAGGAGGGAAAGAGAACATAGAGAACTATAGGCCCGTTAGCCTGACATCGGTAGTAGGGAAATGCTAGATTCGATTGTAAGGATGTTGTGACGGGGCACTTAGAAATTCATAGTATGATTGGGCAGAGCCAACACGGTTTTGTGAAAGATGTTTGTCAAATCGATTGGAGTTTTGTGAGCGTGTAACAAGCAGGGTAGATAAGGTGGAATCATGGAATATATATTTGGATTTTCAAAAGGCATTCGATAAGGTGTCACACTAGATTAGGGGTCATGGAATTGGGGGTAATATATTAGCATGGATGGAGGATTCGTTAACGGACAGAAAACAGAGAGTAGGAAAACACGGGTCATTTTTGCAAGGTTCAGTGCTTCGGCTTCAGCTGTATGCAATATATATCGACGACTTAGATGAGGGGACCGAGTGTAATGGATGCAATTTTGCTGATTATACAAAGCTAGGTTTGAAAGTAAGGTGTGACGAGGACTCAAAAAGGCTGCAAAGTGAGTGGGCGAGAAGTTGGCGGTTTGAATATAATGAAAGGAACTGGGAAATTCTCCACTTTGGTAGGGAGAATAGAAAAACGGAATATTTATTATAAGGCGTGATACTAAGAAATGTTTGTATTGAGAAAGATTTAGGTGTCCTTGCACACGAATCACAAAATAATGCAGGCACAGCAAGCAATTTCGAAAGCAAATGGTATGTTCGTCTGTATTGCAAGGGGGTTGGAGTATGAGATTAAGGATGACGTGTTGCAATTATATAGGGCTCTGGTGAGGCCACACCTGGTGTACTTTGCACAGTTTTGGTCTCCTTATCTAAGGCAGGATATACATGCCTTAGAGTGGTGGAATGAAGGTTCACTGGATTGATTCCTGGGATGAGAAGCTTGTCCTATGAGGGGAGATTGAGTAGAATGGGCTTATATTCTATGGAGTTTAGAAGAATGAGAGGTGATCTCATTGAAACATGTAAGATTCTGAGGGGGCTTGACAGGGTAAGTGCTAAAAGGCTGTTTCTGCTGTCTGGAGAGTCTAGAACTAGGGACCATGGTCGCAAGTTAAGGGGTCGGCCATTTAGGACCAAGGTAAGGAAAGATTTCTTCACTCAGAGGGTAATGAATCTTTGGAATTCTCTGCCGCAGAGAGCTGTGGATTTTCCATTGTTGACTGAGATCAGTAGATTTTAGGGCACGAAGGGAATCAAGGGATATGGGGATCGGGCGGGAAAGTGGAGTTGAGTTAAAAGATCAGCCATGATCTTATTGAATGGTGGTGCAGGCTTGAAGGGCCGTATGGCCTACTCCTGCTCCTATTCTTATGTTCTTGTGGTTTGTATGGTCGAGAGAGAGCGAATGAAAGAAAAACAGAAATGGACTGGTACAAACTCAGGTCGGTCTGGCTTTCAGATTGGAGGATGGGGATGTAGTTTTGAGAAACCTTTCTTCAATATTTCAAAATAAAACACCAGTTTTTAGACATAACAAGATCTGCATCTGTGTTTTACTTCTTCATTTTCTGATCTGGCAGATGCAATTTAATGCAGATAAGTGTGAAGTGAAGCACTTTGTGAGGAATAACACAGAGAGGCAGTATAATCTAAATGGTAGTATTTTGAATGTGGTGGAAGAACAGAGGGACCTGTGGGGCATATTCACAAATCTTTGAAGGTGGCAGGGCAAGTTCATAAAGCGGCTAAGAAAGCGTGTGGGATATTGGCCTTGTAAATAGGGACATTGAATGAAAAAACATGGAAGTCATGCTAGATCTTTACAAAACACAGATTGGGCCTCAGCTGGGGTATTGTAGTCAATTCTGGGCACCACACTTCAGGAAGGATTCCAAGGTCTTGGAGAGGGTACAAATGAGATTTACCAAGATACCAGGAATGACTTATGAGGAGAGATTGGGAAAGCTGGGCTTGTTCTACTTACAGCAGAGAAGTTGAAGTGGAGACAAAATAGAGGTATTCAAAATAATAAGACGTTTTGATGGAGAAAATAGGGAGAAACTGTTTCCTCTGACAAATGGATCGGTAACCAAAGATCATAGATTTAAAATAATTGGCAAAAGAACAATAGTGGAAATGAGGAGAAATGTTTTAACACAGAGAGTTGTTAAGATCTGGAACGCACTACCTGACAGGGTGGTGGAATCAGATTTCAAGGAATTTTCAAAAGGCAATTGGACAATTAGACTTGAAGAGGACTAATTTACAGGTTTATTGGGGAAAAGCTGGGGCGTGGGACTAAATGGAACAGCTCTTTCAAAGACCGGGCACAGGCACGGTGGACTGAATGGCCTCCTTCTCTGCTGTATGTATCTATCATTCAATGATTTTGTGTATTTCGTGGTCCTCTGTACAATATGTGCCTTTCCAAGTGAGGAGTGGCATTGTGTAAATATGCCCCAGTGCTGTGTTAACCCAAATTGGTAGCCCTCAACAAACTCAAAATTGAGGGCTACACTGGAATCAAAATCGCTGCATTTACATTAAAATAAAATGTCTCTCTGTCAGACTGTATCTCATTTGCGGTACTCTACGGCCCATGTGTATGTCGATATCAGCTCCTGTACATTTACAGTAGGCAGTGGGTAAAAGGGAACGATTCATTCCTGCCTGGTACTGTAAATCTCATCAGCTCCGCTACTGGAGCTGGACATATCGGGTCAAAGGAAACGATTCATTCCCGCCTGTTAATGTACGCCCCGTTAGAAAGGCATGTCTGATAGTTTTAGTAGCAGATAGGCAGGACGGGTCGGAAGGGCATTATAACGAACACAAACGCAGGTGGTCTTTATGATGGAGAGGAGAGGGGTTTCAGAAGCACAGCACGGGGTTGAATCGTATGTCGATGTTACGAACAGTCAGGATTAGACTCAGACAAAAGCCTGCGATGGGGATGCAATCAGTGCAAGGATGTGGAGATTATGAGACCAAAGATCATGACTTTCCAATTGTAACTGGAGGAAATTATACCGATTGTGGCTCATCTAAAACAGGATATGGGTCTGAAAACACAACGACATTGGAAGGGTCAAAAGAGGCGGTGGTTTTGTCAGCGGACAATGTTACCAAAGGTCAGCATGTTGATGAGGGAGAGGAGACAGCCAAGGATTTAACATTTAGAGACATCAGAGATAAAGGTTATAGGGTCGGAAGAGAAGCTTCTCCTGGCTACGATCAGATCGGTTAATGGGACCAAACGAGTGTAGTCCCACCAAAATCTGCAAGTGTCAAATGAATGAGGAGGTCACGTGTGAGTTTCCTGCAGATATAGGGGGAAATTTGCAGGACTATGGGGCAAGAGCAGGGGAGTGCGACTAATTGGACAGCTCTTTCAAAGAGTCAGCTCAGGCACTATGGGTTCATTGGCCTCCTTCTGTGCTACATGATTCTATAATTTATGTGTGGGGAGTGCAGATGCGGCGGGGTGGGCCATGGAGAGATTTATACCCAAGAATGAGAATGTTAAATGTAAGACGATGGGAAACTGGAAGCCAGTGAGGGTCAGTGAGGCCGAGCAGGATCTGGTGCGGGTTGGAAGGTGGCGGATGGAAGGCCGTCCAAGAGTGACCTGGGGGAATGGAGTCTGGAGGAGACAGAGGCATTGATCAGGGTTTCAATGGCCATGGGCTGAAGAAGGAATGAAGGCGGGTGAGGGAAGCCTTTGTGATGGAGGTCAAATCGGGTCATGAGATCAGCTCAGTTACACGGGAGCAAATTTACTGGAGCCATGAACCAAATGTAGGACAAACAGGTAAATATCTCCAGTAAAACAACGGAGAGAGGAATGACAGTGAAGTTCGTTCAGTGTCCGTTCACTAATATCACACAGTCATTTCTCGGCTACAATCCTGAAACTGCCCCTCAACCGGCCTTCTGTTAAAGACTGAAAATTTACATTTAAACTGGGAATCTTCAGGTACAGAGAGAACCGGGCCTGTTTGTGTGCCTGAATTCAGAGTTGACTGTGGAGAAATGGGTATAAAATATAAATGAATCGGCAGAAGTGAACATGGTCAATACAATTCGATGAAAACGATAAATGAAGCCGCTCATTATTGTTGGATCAGTCCTGTATGAGCACAGTTTGTAACTTTATTCCTGAGAGAGGTCTGATTCAGTCATGACCTGGACACTGAGGTGTTTCCGTTTTATCCATATCAATATTACATCGGAGACAAAGCTGCTGATGTAATATGTTTGTTCAAATGACAATAACTAATAGCAATGATCAGGGGATTTACCGTATCAGTGAAGATTTATCCCCTGTATAAATCAGGAGTCGTTGGAATGAATCATCCCACAGTACCTGCCGGAGCTGTGGTTTACAGGCCAACAGAAGTCAGTGCTTCTCACAGAAATGGGATATCCAGTAATCTCCCTTCCCCAACGTCACCGCGCCTTCACTCGGCCCCTCCAGTGGATCCAGTGCTCTTTATTCAATTTCTGTACGATTTCCCAATTCATTATTGATCATTGTGTTTAAAAACATCCCTATGGCCGAAAGCGCTGCCCAGGTCAATGAATCAGTTTCCACCTTTTGATGCAGCAACAAAGCTGGAAATTTCACCCCAAAGTCTCTCAAACTGCTGCTTTGGCTCCAGGTCTGATCAGAAATTTCTCTGCTTCCTTTTCTCTCTTTTACAGTTAACTTGGTGGCGATTGTGATCCTGTCCCGAGGAAAGTGCGGACTCTCCAAATGTATCACTCGATACCTGGTGGGAATGGCATTGGCCGATCTCCTGGTCGTTATCTCTGACGTGATATTGAGGTGGATTAGTTAGTTTTATTTCCCATTGTCATTCCTGAACATTACTCCCGTGTGTAGTCTTGTTACCTTCCTGGTTTTTGCAACTACTGTGGTTTCCGTCTGGTTAACAGTCGCTTTTACCTTTGATCGATTTGTGGCCATTTGTTGTGAGAAGCTGAAAACAAAATATTGCACCGAGAAAACGGCGGCTGTGGTTCTGGGAACAGTGAGTGTGCTGAGCTGTTGAGCGAGTCTCCCCATGTACTTTAAATATGAACCTTACTATATAATTGATAATGTTCCTTGGTTTTGTGTGCTTAAACCGAGCTTCCATGCTTCCTCCGCATGGGCCGCATATGACATGTTTCACCTCATTTTAACCCCTTGTGTCCCGTTCTGTCTCATTTTGCTGCTCAATGTTCTCACGGTCAGACGTATTTTAGTGTCCAGTCGAGTCCGCAGGGGTCTCCGGAGCCGAAGCAATGGAGAGAATCAGAAGGATGCAGAGATGGAGAACCGGAAAAAGTCCATAATTTTACTCTTCAGTATATCGGGCAGTTTTATATTGTTATGGGTGACACAGGTTGTATTTTACATCTATCAGCGAATTGCAAACAGTTATTATTATTCTAACTCCCCCACTGATCCTCTTTATATCACAGAACACATAGCAGCAATGTTGCAGCTTCTCAGTTCCTGCACAAACACGTGTATTTATGTCCTGACCCAGAGTAAATTCAGAGAGGAGCTGAAGAACGCGGTGAAATACCCACTGATTCTAATTGTTAAATTACTTAAATTATAGAAAGAGCTGAAGGGTTTCAAGCACTAGAAATAAATCCCATATTCTAACCCCTCTACATCCCATTGGAAAGAAAGTGCATTTTATATTAGCCGCAAAGAGGGGCTAATATAAAATTATCTTAAATCTGAATCTTATATTACATTTTATTGATAATCTGACCTATGGAAACAGGGTTTGTTCTGCAAACGACACGTGAATTGTTGCTCAAAAAGGCGGCACAAAAGAGCTCAGCTGGACTTCAACTAAGTGGCCGCCATGTGGCAAAATAAGTGGCAAACCTGGCAATCACAGTCACTGCTGTGGGCTTGATCAGAATGGGTGCACTCTACAGAAATGGAGAGACAGAATGACGGAGATAGACTGACAGACGAAAGTTTTACGTCATGGGTCGAGGAGACCCAGAGACACACGGAGAACAGGGGGAGTTTGAGACAAACTGTGAGGAGCTGCCTGGCTTACATTATTGGACCAGGAGAGTCTGAGATGCACGAGACACAGGGGCAGGGGGAGATAGGCTGCGAGGGGGACCCCTGGATTGCGTTATAGGTCTAGGAGACACCGAGACACTTGGGTCACTGCATCAGTGGAAGACAGGCTGTAAGGATTACCCCGACTTACGTTTAGGGACCAGTGACAGAGACACACACAAACACAAACGCACACACACAGGCTGTACAGTGTGGAGACACGCGTCCCTTGTACACATATTGATGTAGAATTGAGCTGAGCTGTGCCAAAAATGAATATGGGATTAAATATCACATTGCAATCAGTCTCCTCCAGAGCTTCACATTTTTTCTTCAATATACCTTGTCAGAAGTGGATAGTTTGAGAGAGAATGAGAGAGAGTGATAGAGAGAGAGAGAGAGTATGAGAGAGAGAGGGAGATGGTGATGGGGAAGGAGAGGGAGAGTGAGAGAGGGTGATAGAGAGAAATAGAGAATGAGAGAGAATGAGCGAGGGTGATAGCGAGAGAATGAGAGAGAGTGAGAGAGGGTGATAGAGAGAGAGAGAATGAGAGAGAGTGAGAGAGGGTGATAGAGGGAGAGAAAAAAATGAGAGAATGAGAGAGGGTAATAGAGAATGAGAGAGACCAAGAGAGAATGAATGTAAGGAGAAACACAACACCCGGTTATAGTCCAACAGCTTTATTTGAAATCACAAGCTTTCGGAGCTTTGCTCCTTCGTCAGGTGAAGTGAAGAGATAGTAGACCGGCTTGGAAAGCATTGGAATACTGGAGTCTGGAGGTGAAAAAGGCATGGATGAGGGTTTCAGTCGCAGATGAGCTGAGGCAGGGGCGGAGACAGGCGAGGTTACGAAGGTAGAAATAGGCTGTCTTGGCGATGGAGCGAATATGTCTGTCTCGCTTTCTCTGTCTGTCTCTCTCTGTCTCTCAGAGCACAATACTGAGGGAATGCTGCATTTTCGGTCGTGACGTTCTTTAGATGTGTCATTAAACTGCGGCTCCCCCTGCCCTCTCAGTTGGGCATAAAAGATCCCATTGCTGCATTTCGAAGACGAGCAGTGCAGTTATCCTCGCTTTCCTGGCCGTATTTATCCGTCAACCAACATTTACTGATTATCCACAATATGGTCATTACCATATTGCTGTTTGTAGGTTTTTGCTGTGCGCAATTTGGATGCCGGCTTTCCTACATTTCAAAAGTACTTAATTGGCCGTAAGACGGATTGAGATGTCCTGAGGTCGTGAGAGGCGTTGTACAAATGCGAGTCTTTCTTTCTTTACACTCACCCAAAGTCAAAATCAGAACAGAAGTTAATTGCGGACAACGTGATCCAATCATTTTAGATTGGATGAAATGGATATTTAAATTTCCAGTTGTGAAGGTCACTTTATGAAGCTTGGGCCGAGGTTACTACCTCTCATTAGCTCCACGAGTTCATCTGAACGTCATATTCTCTGCACACATCAGCCACAAATAAATTTTTACACCTTGTGTTATTTTTGAAAAGTTGCACTTGCAAGGAACTAAGGGAAGAATTAGGCCCGAGAAGATGATGATTTTCTGGCTTTACTGAGCTGGGTAGAAATGAGCGATTTAGTCCACAGCATTCTTGCCCTCCCCCTTTAATTATATTTTCGTATTGCTCGAAACAGTATGTAAGGGGTTAACTCCTAACACCACACAAAGTTTGTTTCTAACAATACAGATACCATTTGGACTCGCAAATCGGAAGTACAATTTCAAAATGATGCGGATGACACCAAATTGGGAGGTGTGATTCATACTGGAGGGCTGCGACAAAATACAGGAAGACGTTAATAAACTTGCAGAATGGGCGTGTAAATGTCAAATGAATTTCAATATAGATAAGCTTGAGGCGGTACATATCGGGTGCAGGAATAAGGTGCCACATAATCCTTCGAAAATAAGAGTCTAAATGGGGAAGAGGAGCAATGGGATCTAGGGGTATAAATACACAAATCATTAAAAGTAGAAATGCGAGTTGACGAAGTCATTAGAAGAAACAAATAAAGCTCTGGGGTTCATTTCTAGGGGATTAGAATTCAAAAGCAGGGAAATTATGTTCTGCTTATATAGAAACTTGATTAGATCAAACTTAGACGAGTGTGAACTGTTCTAGTCACCATATTATAAAAAGGATACCGACGTTCTGGAGAACGTTCAAAAAGTATTTACAAGAATGATACCAGAACTGGAAGGTTGCACCTCTGAGATCCCAAACATTTTTTTTTTGCTGATTTAAAATCTTCCCACTCTCTTAAATCCTTGTAGGGAATATTACTGCAGTTTGAAATGGTTATGAAAGGTGATCCCACTTTCCCTGTATGTGAAAGGGAACGATTCACTCTCCTCTGGTGCTGTGTGTCCAATGTCAGGTCCTGTATATGTACAGCACACAGTGGATCAAAGGGATCCATTCGGTCAGAGACTGCAATGATCAGTATAACGGTTATTTAAGGCTTCATTCCTAAACCGATGTGTTTTGGCAGATACTTTTTACAGTAAAGTGTTGAGTTTTGTTTAGGGAGGTAGGTACAATCCGTGTCCGTGACATACTCGTCCTGTGAAAGACTGAATTTTGTTCATAATCAAATGAGTTTGGATTAATAGGAGACAAGGATTGTTTTATTTTTAAATCACTCATTGATTCTCTCTCTCTGTAAACTCCCTGAGGCAGTGAAACTGTTTTGACAAACTGATAAAAGAAATAAACACATCAGACATGGGGAATATAGAAAAACCTGGCTTGGAAATGAGCCCCCCTCCCCCACAGAGCATAAAGAAGGAGGAAACCTACACACATTCAAGATTTGGATCTGTAGTGTCTTTGCAACAGGTTCTGTTCAACTTTAGTTCTTGAAATATAGTCTCCGGGCAGTGTGGGATGTGTCAGGAGACCCTGCGACACAGTGGGCAACTGGTCCCATAACATAACTCATGTATATACAGTGATTTTAATCTGTGATTATTCCTGTCTCCCACTGAATGTCCCAATTGATACAGTTATAGATATAAATATATTCATGTATATATATTTAAATTAATCCCTGATTATTCCCTCTCTCACTGTACCAGTTCATATATTTATAGATTTAGATATATTCATATATACACATTGTTCCCTCTCTCTCTTACTATTCCACCTTACACATTTACTGATGAATTAATGGAGTTACATTTACATTAATCCATGATTATTGCCCCTCTTTCTCTTTCCCATTATATATATTTATTGATATTGATATATTCATGTACATACACTGAAATTCATCTCTGATTATCCCTTCTCTCACATTGTCCAAGTTTATATATTTATTGATTTACATATATTCATGGATATACATTTATATTAATCCTTGATTATTCCCCCTTCCTCTCTGTCCCAGTATATATGTATATATTTATATTCACATATTCATGTAGACCAATTTATATTAATCCCTGATTATCCCCTTCTCTTAATCACTGTCCCAGATTATATATTTATAGATATATTCATGTGTACCCAATTAAATCTATCCCTGATTATTCCGCTCTCTTTCACTCACTGTCCCAGTATATTTATTTATAAATATAGATATGGCCATGTATATGCATTTAGATTAATGCCTGATTATTCCCCCTCTCACTCACTGCCCCAGTTTATATATTGATTGATATATATTGAGGGAGATACATTGATTTTGATGTCTGATGGTTTATGTTGATTTTTATTGCCTGTTTCTCGTCTCCTCCCATTTACTTCACTCCCCTTGCAGCGACTTAGGGTCAGAGGCTGACCTTTCATCTCCACTCCAAACATGCCCAATGGCGCTTCCGGGTTCAGCGTCTGACCGGAAGCTGCCGGGGGAAGATTGAAGTGGCTGGCGGTCCGCTGCAGCTGGGGCTTCTGCTTCAAGTGTACGGCGGGGGAATGCCTCACCGCTTCTGTAGTTTCAGTTCCGCCCCCTCCCCCCACATCTGTTGGCTGAGATTGGAATTAGTAGGGATGGTGCATGTATTTTAATTCCTTCTTTTCTCTTTGATTTGGTCCATGGTTGTTGTTTTAATTTGTTCACTGTATCCACCCCTAATGAATTCCTGTTAGTGACTTTCTTATAATTTTTATTTTTATTTCAACCAACAGCACTAAAAATGGTGATCTGTTCATTGATCACATTGCTGTTTGTGGGATCTTGCTGTGCGCAATTTGGCTGACGCATTTCCCTACATTACAACAGTCACTGCACTTCAAAAGCACTTCATTGGCATTCAAGCGCATTAGGACGTCCTGAGGGCATAAAATGCGCGATAGAAATTGGAGTTTTTTTCTTCTTTCTTTATTTATCTTTCTGTCTTTCCCTGGTGCTGATCTTCCCCACCTTTTACATTTGTTTATTGACTGATTTACCAGGATGAGTCCAGAACTGAGAGGTTATGCTTATCACGATAGATTGAACAGGGTCTTTTCTCCAGAAAACAGAAGATAGACAGAGAGATAGGGAGATGGAGAGACAGACCATGAGAGATAGATATATATATACAAAGAGACAGACAGAGAGACAAATAAAAAGAGGGAGAGAGACAGAGAGAGATGAAAAGGGAGAGAGACTGAGGAGAGAGACAGAGTGAGAGACAGAGCGTGACAGTGAGAGGGAGATGGGAGACAGGGAGCTAGAGAGAGAGAGACAGACAGACAGAGAGACAGATGAAGAGAGAGTAAGAGACGGAGAGAGATATCATATCCGCTGCATCACCAAGACATTCTACTTGCACCTCCTAAACATCTCCCGCCTCCGCCCCTGCCTCAGTTCAGCTACTGATTTCACCCCCAGCCATGCCATTGTCACCGCCAGACTCCACTATTCCAAAGCTCTCCTGGCCGGCCTCCCATCTTCCACATTCCGTAAACTACAGCTCATCCAAAACGCCTGCTGCCCGTTTCCTAACTCGCACCAAGTCCCGTTCACCCAACACCCGATCAAACAATGTATCTTTTCACCAACATTGTTATCACGAATAAAAAAAAGTGTTCAAAGTCATTTTTTTTTGAACGTTCCTATGATTTTTATCCCAGATTTTTACCCACAACAGTGTCCAGGAGATTAATCTCTCATTCCTGGAGCCTCCGGTACAGTCCTGGAAAGATGCAGAGGGAGAGAGTAACAGAGAAAGAGAGAGGGAGAGACAGTGAGAGGGATAGAAGTTCAGAATTTGATTGCATTTCCGACAGCTTTTTAACTGATAACAAGCAGTGAGAACAGAATATTCATTGGTAAACGTGTATGTTAACCAGCAGAAAGCATCATAAAGTGACCTTCAGAATTAACAATCTGAATATCCATTTCATCGAATCGAAAAAGTTTAGGTCACTTTGTCTCCAGTTAAAATGTGTCCTGTTTCAAACTGCAGTAATATTTCCCTCATGGATTTAAGAATGTGGAAATGTTTCACATCAGCAAAAAAACACACGAGGGAATACAAGCCTCGTCTATGCAATCTCTCCTCATAATTTAACCATTTAAGAACCAGTATCATTCTGGTGAATCTACCCCTCCAAGGCCAGTATGTCCTTCCTGCTGTGAGGTGCCCAGAACTAAACGCAATACTCCCGATGTGATATAAATAAACTTTGATTTGAGATATTGAAAAAAAGAAAGTGCTGGGGGATTTGATAGGGCAGATCGGGAGAATCTGTTTCCTGGACTGTGCGTGTACAGGGTGTGTCCATGGTAAAGGAGACAGAAGGGAAGAACCTGCGATTTAAAATCATTGCTGCTTTCTCTCCCCAAATTCAAGTAGTGAAAGATCTTGGTTCAGTTCTAATCTCACCCTTTTTGTTGTTATTGGACAGTGAACAGTGGAAACAGAGCCGGACGGTAAGGATGTGGGGAGTTAAACAAAGAGCATATTTTGCAGGCATCAGGTGAGAAATAGGAGCATTTTCTTAATGATGAGAAGCTAGGGACTGTAGATGAGTAATGAGGTTTGGGTGTCCAGTTAAACCAATCACTAAAAGCTGATGCACATGTCCCAAAAATAATTTGAAAGATCTCAATTTCTAGGCTGTCATATCCCAAGTTACCGCTCTCAGATACTGAACCAACTCTCTGGAATTTGCTGATACAATCAGGCCCCACTGCCTCCCCTGCTGGTCCGTTCCACATATCCAGAATCCTCTGCATTAAAAAAGTTCCAGTCAAGCATTCTGCTCATCCTGTGCCCCAGGTAGAGAAGACTGAGAGTGGCAGGAAGACCCAGCTCTTCAGCATTAGGTGAGTTTGGACATATCTGGTTTGAATTCAGATCATTATATTTCCAGTTTTCTTTTTCCCTTTTTTTTGTACATTTGTCCGTCTTGCAGATTTTGCATTTGAAACTAATTCTACAAGCACCCCGTCCCCCTCCCCCTCGCTCCTAGTGTGCGCAATGAGTACTGACTCCGGGCTCCTTTGATTGAGAGCTCTCTCTCTCTCCACTCCCACTTCGCGCCCACAATGAGCGAGAGTCCGGAAAGCGGGGCCTCGGGAGGCGGGCGGGTGGTGATGGCGGCACGAGCTCGACTCGGCGTCCACAGGGAGAGAGAGAAAACACCCGGAAATCAACCTCATGCTCCTGATGAAATCCCACCATGGCACTGGCCCCCTCCATATCTCTGTAACCCGCTCCAGTCCTACAATCCTCATGCTCCTGTTCCAATCCACCCATGATCGTCGCCCCCTCCTTATCTCTGTAACCTCCTCCAGCCCTACAATCATCATTCTCCTGTTCAAATCCCTCCATGGTCCTCGCCCCTCCCTATCTCCGTAACCTCCTCCAACCCGACAATCCTCATCCTGTTCAAATCCTTCTATGACCCTCGCCCCCTCCATATCTCTGTAACCCCCTCCAGTCCTACAATCCTAATCCTCCTGTTCAAATCCTTCTATGGCGTTCGTCCCTCCCTAACTCTGTAACCTCCTCCAGACAATCGGCGATCTCTGTGCTCTTCCAGTTTTGGCCTCTTGCATATACCCGATTTTAATTGCTCCATAATTGGCGGCCTTGCCTTCAGATGCCTAGGCGCTAATCTCTGGAATGCCTTCCCTAGACCTCTCCGCCTCTTTCCTCCTTTAAAATGCTCCTTAAAACATACCTCTGTGACGAAGCTTTTTGTTACCTGCTCTAATATCTCCTTATGTTGTTCGGTGAATATTTTGCTTTGATTACCGGTCCTGTGAAGTGCCTTGGAATGTTTTGTTACGTTAAATGTTCTGTATCAATGCAAGTTGTCCTGGCGAGAGTTGGCCGTCAACTCTGTAGCCTCCGGTGAGAAGGATTGAGTGGAAGCTATTCTACCAGGGGAGGATCTGAGCGAGCAATGGTTCGCAAAAGGCTCAGTGGTTTGAACG
This sequence comes from Heptranchias perlo, assembly GCF_035084215.1. Classification (NCBI taxonomy): domain Eukaryota; kingdom Metazoa; phylum Chordata; class Chondrichthyes; order Hexanchiformes; family Hexanchidae; genus Heptranchias; species Heptranchias perlo. The sequence continues at coordinate 2,565,430 of NW_027139442.1, read as the reverse complement.
TTCCATCTCCAATACCGCATGGGACTGTCTTCACCTTTCCATTTATGTCCCAGCTGGTTGCCTTGACTTTTTGGAAGATTGACTGGTTTCAAACGGTGAAGGAATTCAAGAGGGAAAAGAAAGAATTTGTATTTATAGGGTGCCTTTCATGACTACCCGAACCCGCTGAACCTCCCGATTAGATTCCAGCCTGTAACTCACTCCCGGGTATCTGTTATTCTATATATAAAACCCCCGAACCCCTCGATTAGATTGCAAACTGTAACTCACTCCCGGGTATCTGTTATTCTATATATAAACCCCCAGAACCCCTCGATTAGATTGCAGACTGTAACTCATTCCCGCGTATCTGTTATTCCATATATAAACCCCTCGATTGGATTCTAGCCTGTAACTCACTCCCGGGTAACTGTTATTCTGTATATAAACCCACGAGCCTCTCGATTGGATTCTAGCCTGTAAGTCACTCCCGGGTATCTGTTATTCTGTATATAAACCCACGAGCCTCTCGATTAGATTCCAGTCTGTAACTCACTCCCGGGTATCTGTTATTCTGTATATAAACCCACGAGCCTCTCGATTAGATTCCAGTCTGTAACTCACTCCCGGGTATCTGTTATTCTGTATATAAACCCACGAGCCTCTCGATTAGATTCCAGTCTGGAACTCACTCCCGGGTATCTGTTATTCTGTATATAAACCCACGAGCCTCTCGATTAGATTCCAGTCTGTAACTCACTCCCGGGTATCTGTTATTCTATATATAAACCCACGAGCCTCTCGATTAGATTCCAGCCTGTAACTCACTCCTGGGTATCTGTTATTCTATAAAGGAACAACTTTACACGGTTTAATTTTCCTCCTGCAGTTTCTCGTTCCCTCCGTTCCATCTCTGTACTCTCGCCCAACCTGAAATGTATGTCGAATTGCTCCTTATTGGCCACAGTGAGCTGAAGTGTCGGGAGATGTTCGAAAGTGAGATTGAGTTTGTGTTAGAGATGCTGAAGGTAAGTGCGGTGAATGGCGTGTATACAACTGGCATACGGGGCTTGGGCTGTTTGAAGGATGAAGCTCGGCCGCTTGGGAAAGTGTGAGGTCCTTCAGATACAATAATGTGTGTCCGGCTGGCCCTTATACACCAGGAAAGGCGCAAGCTCCATCCCTGGCCAGTGCTGAGTTACCCTGATCCAACTTGTGGGGGATTGAGCCCCTCACACCGAGCAGGAAAGGCCAAGGCTCCATCCCGGGCCTGGAACTACAGAAGTGGTGGTGGGTTTCCCCACCGGACACTAAAACAAACGCCTCAGGGGCAGCGGATCGCCAATCACTTCAATCTTCCCCCGGCAGCTTCCGGTCAGAGGCTGAACCCGGAACTGCCAATAGGCATGTTCAGATTGGAGGTGAAAGTTCAGCCTCTGACCACAAGTTGCTGCGAGGGGAGTGAAGGAGGTGGGAGGAGACTGGAAACAGGCATAAAAAATCAACATAAAGCATCAGACATCTAAATCAATGTATCTCCATCAATATATATCAATCAACATATAAACTGGGACAGTGAGAGAGAAAGAGATGGATAGTCAGTGATTAATATAAATGTATATAAATGAATAGTTCTATAAAGATATAAATTGGGACGGTGAGAGAGATGGTAATAATTAGGAATTAACATAATGTATACACATGTATATATCTAGGTAAGTGTATGAGCTGAGACAGTGAGAATGAGAGAGGAGAATAATTTAGGTTTAATATCAATATATATACATGAATATATCTATAAATATATAAACTGGGACAGAGAGAGGGGGAATAATCTGGTATTAATGTGAATGTATATACGTGAATATATCAACAACTATAACTATATAAACTGCGACAGAGAGGGAGAGAGAGGAATAATCAGGGATTAATACAAATGTATATACATGGATATATCATTATCTATAATTATATAAACTGGAACAGAGAAAGGGGGAATAATTTAGGATTAATATAAATGTATACATACATGAATATATCTAAATATGTGGAATGGGACAGTGCGTGAGAGAGAGGATTAATCAGCGATTACTATCATTGTGTATACATGAATATATCTATAAATTTAAATATATGAACTGGGACAGAGAGCGAGAGAGGAATAATCAGCAATTAATATAAATGGGCATACATGAATATATCTATGTATAAATATAGAAACTGGACAGAGAGAAAGGATTAATCAGAAGTTAATATAAATGGGTATACAAGAATATATCTGCATCTATTAATATATAAAATGGGACAGAGAGAGGAATATTCAGGGATTAACATTGATATATAGGTGAATATATCTATAATTATATAAACTGGAACATTGAGAGAGAGGAATAATCAGAGATTAATATGAATGTATATAGATAAATATATCCATAACAATGTACAGGGAGACAACAACAGAGGGAGATAGATAAAGGTGAGACTGAGTACAGTGAGTGATAGAGAGAAACACGAACAGGGGGAGATAGATCCAGGTGAGATTGAGTACAGTGATACAGTGAGGGAGATAGATAAAGAAGAGACTGAGCACAGTGATGCAGGGAGACACCAAAAGAGGGAGATAGATAAAGATGAGTATTGGAAGGAACATAGAAACTGACAGGGATCACTCTTATATTGGTTGTACTGAGCAATGTCCCTCTTGTAATGATGTAATTTTTTTGCACTGAGTTAAAGGAATCTGTCCTGTTCTGTGTAAAACAAATGAACAAGGAAGGGTTCAGTAAAAGCAACTGGGTAGTCAATGATTCCTCACCAACTAGCGAGACGCTGATCGAAGCTCAATGTATAAAGCCCAGGAGATGGACACACACAAATTACAGAATACATAGTGCGAGCACAGCAAATGTGAGGAACCTCGGGGTTAAAAAAGGGGAATGAGGGAGAGGAAGGGAAAACAGCAGAGTGGGGAAACTACAGGAACAGAAAGGGTGCAGAGAAAAATCAATCAAAGGAGGTGAGAACTGAAGAGGGATCAGAGAAACAAGCAGCAGGGTGAATCCAGACAGACACAGTGATGGGATGGGACAATGTACCTGTACAGGTGAGTGAGGCTCCCCTCAGTGCATCAATCCCGGGTCTGCCTGTACTCTATGGTTAGAAGGGGCCTGGCATGGAGCACGCCTTGGACCTGGATCCCAGTGGGAGACCTCACACAGGCCTCAGGAAGGAACCATTTGGGAAACTGGCACATAGCAGGTGGCCCATCCCGCCACTTGTGACAGAAAGGGTCACCTTGGATTCTCCCACACCAGGGAGGCTGGGTCACCGTGGGGAAAAGCAGGGACATGATAGGTGAGGGGCTTTGAACTGGGAGGGGGGAGTTTTGAATGACAAGCCTCGGCTGTATCAAGGGAGGGGAACAGACCCACGCTCTCTCTTGCTCGTGGAATGTGCTCATGCAGTCAGTTTGTTGAGTGTCTCTGTATCTTTAAACTCTCTGTCTCACCCTGTCACATCACGGTGATTTTATTGTACAGCATGTGATATATTACATGTACCGTGTTTTCAATTGTAATTCTGGAATCGTGGTTTGTACGATCTGTATTGTATTGATTTAAATTGAAATTGTGATATTTACATTGAAATGTGCGTATCCATAAATTGTATGAAATAAAGTATATTTTGAAATTTAAAAATCAAAGTCACTGTATGTTTAAACTCTCTGTCTCTCTGCATTGGTATTGAAAGTGTATTGTGAGATGATGTGATAGACGCTGTTTCCTTTATTTTGTCTCTCAACTCTTTCTTTCTCCGCTTTGTCTCGTCTCCTTCCTTTCACAACTTATCCATTCATCTTATACCTTTCTCTTCCTTTCTGCATCCAGCTCCTTTGTCTGTCCCCTGTTTCACTTCCTTTCATTCCCCCTGTCCTATTTCCCTCATCTTGCCCTTCTATCTCTTTGAATTATCATCTTTCCCTTTTACACTTTCTCGCTCTCAATCTTTACTTTCTCTCGCCTTTTTCTCTCTTCCCTTTCATTTTTCTCTTGCGTTTCACTCTGTCTCCATCTCTCACTCTCTCCCTTTCCTGTCTTTCTCTTTCCTCCCTTTCTCACTCATTATTTCCTTATCCCCTCTGTTTCATTTTCCTCCTCTTTTTGCGGGAAGAAGCATTAAGGGATAGCGACCGACGCCCCTCCCCGGATCAAGAATCTCCTCTCGTGAGAAACGCCGCGGGCATAATTCTTCCAACTCCCACTGGAAATCTACCCCGTTGTAAATCTCCACCACACTGTGAACCACACCCGATGTAATTATCCACCACACTGTGAACCTCCCCCGGTGTAACTCTCCCCCACACTGTGAACCTCCCCCGGTGCAATTCTCCCCCACACTGTGAACCTCCCCGGCGTAATTCGCCCCCACACTGTGAACCTCCCCCGGTGTAATTCTCCCCCACACTGTGAACCTCCCCCGGTGTAACTCTCCACCACACTGTGAACCACCCCCGGTGTAATTCTCCCCCACACTGTGAACCTCCCCCGGTGTAATTGTCCCCCACACTGTGAACCACCCCCGAAGTAATTCTCCCTCACACTGTGAACCTCCCCCGGTGTAATTCTCCCTCACACTGTGAACCTCCCCCGGTGTAATTCTCCCTCACACTGTGAACCTCCCCCGGTGTAATTCTCCCTCACACTGTGAACCTCCCCCGGTGTAATTCTCCACCACACTGTGAACCTCCCCCGGTGTAATTCTCCCCCACACTGTGAACCACCCCCGATGTAATTCTCCACCACACAGTGAACCTCCCGCGGTGTAATTCTCCACCACACTGTGAATCTCCCCCGATGTAATTCTCCACCACACAGTGAACCTCCCCCGGTGTAATTCTCCCCCACACTGTGAACCTCCCCCGGTGAAATTCTCCCCCACACTGTGAACCACCCCCGGTCTAATTCTCCCCCACACTGTGAACCTCCCCCGATGTAATTAACCACACACTGTGAACCTCCCCCGGTGTAATTCTCAGCCACACTGTGAACCTCCCCGGTGTAATTCTCCCCCACACTGTGACCCACCTCCGGTGTAATTCTCCCCCACACTGTGAACCACCCCCGGTGTAATTCTCCCCCACATTGTGAACCTCCCGCGGTGTAATTCTCCCCCACACTGTGAACCTCCCCCGGTGTAATTCTCCCCCACAATGTGAACCACCCCCGGTGTAATTCTCCCCCACATTGTGAACCTCCCGCGGTGTAATTCTCCCCCACACTGTGAACCTCCCCGGTGTAATTCTCCCCCACAATGTGAACCTCCCCCGGTGTAATTCTCCCCCACACTGTGACCCACCTCCGGTCTAATTCTCCCCCACACTGTGAACCTCCCCCGCTGTAATTCTCCCCCACACTGTGAACCTCCCCCGGTGTAATTCTCCCCCACACTGTGACACACCTCCGGTCTAATTCTCCCCCACACTGTGAACCTCCCCCGGTGTAATTCTCCCCCACACTGTGAACCTCCCCCGGTGTAATTCTCCCCCACACTGTGAACCTCCCCCGGTGTCATTCTCCCCCACAATGTGAACCTCCCCCGGTGTAATTCTCCCCCACACTGTGAACCTCCCCCGGTGTAATTCTCCCCCACACTGTGAACCTCCCCCGGTGTAATTCTCCCCCACAATGTGAACCTCCCCGGGTGTAATTCTCCCCCACACTGTGAACCTCCCCCGGTGTAATTCTCCCCCACACTGTGAACCTCCCCCGGTGTAATTCTCCCCCACACTGTGAACCTCCCCCGGTGTAATTCTCCCCCACACTGTGAACCTCCCCCGGTGTAATTCTCCCCCACACTGTGAACCTCCCCCGGTGTAATTCTACCCCACACTGTGAACCTCCCCAGGTGTAACACTCATCCACACTGTCAACCACCCGCGGTGAAATACCCTCTCAAACTGTGAACCTCCAGCGGTGTAATTCTCCACCACAATGTGAAACTCCACCGGTGTAATTCTCCCCCACACTGCGAATCTCCCCCGGTGTAATTCTAGCCCAACTGTGAACCTCCGCCGGTGTAATAGACCCCCACACTGTGAAAATCCCCGGCGTAATTCTCCCCCACACTTTGAGCCTCCCCCGGTTAAATTCGCCCAACATTGTGAACATCTCCCGGTGTGATACTACCATCACTGTGAACCTGCCTCGATGTAATTCACCCCAATAATGAGAACCTCCTCCGGTGTAACTCGGCCTAAACTGTGAACCTTCCCCGGTAAAACACTTCCCCTCACTGTGAACCTCCGCCGGTGTAATTCTCCCCCTCACTGTGAACCTCCCTCGGTAAAATACTCCCAAAAACTGTGAACCTCCCCGGTGTAATTCTCCCCCACACAGTGATCCTTCAAGTTGCAATTGTCCTCCACATTGTGAACACTCCTGGTGTAATTCACCATCACACCGGGAACCACCCCCGGTGTAATTCTCCCCTAAACTGTGAACCACCCCCGGTGTAATTCCCCCCAACACGGTGAACGTCCCCAGGTGTGATTCTCCCTCACACTGTGAACCTCCCGCGGTGTAATACTCCCTCACTCTGTGAAACACCCCTGGTGTAATTCTCCCCCACACTGTGAACCTCCCGCGGAGTAATACTCCCTCACACTGTGAACCTCCCGCGGTGCAATACTCCCTCACACTGTGAAGCATCCCCGGTGTAATTCTCCCCCACACTGTGAACCTCCCGCGGTGTAATACTCCCTCACTCTGTGAAACACCCCTGGTGTAATTCTCCCCCACACTGTGAAACACCCCTGGTGTAATTCTCCCCCACACTGTGAACCTCCCGCGGAGTAATACTCCGTCACACTGTGAACCTCCCGCGGTGTAATACTCCCTCACACTGTGAAACACCCCTGGTGTAATTCTCCCCCACACTGTGAACCTCCCGCGGAGTAATACTCCCTCACACTGTGAAGCATCCCCGGCGTAATTCACCCCCACACTGTGAACATCCCCCGGTGCAAATCTCCGCCACACTGTGTACCTACCCCGGTGTAAATCGCCCCCACCCACAGTGAACCTCCCCCGGTTTAATTCTCCCCCAAACTGTGAACCTTCCCCGGTGTAATTCTACCCCACACTTTGCAATTCCCCCGGTGTAATTCTCGCGCACACTGTGATCCGCCCCCGGTGTAATTCTCCCCAAACTGTGAACCTCTCCCGGTGTAATACTACCCCACAATGTGAACCTCCCCCGGTGTAATTCTACTCAACACTGTGAAACTCCCAGGTGTCATTCTCCCCCTCAATGTGAACCTCCCCCGTTGTCACTCTCCCCCACACTGTGAACCTCCACTGTAGTAATTCTCCCCCACACTGTGAACCTCCACTGTAGTAATTCTCCCCCACACTGTGAACCTCCACTGTAGTAATTCTCCCCCACACTGTGAACCTCCCCCGGTGAAATTCGCCGCTACACTGTGAAACTCGCCCGATGAAATTCTCCCACACACTGCGAATCTCCCCCGGTGTAATTCTAGCCCAACTGTGAACCTCCGCCGGTGTAATAAACCCCCCCACTGTGAACATCCCCGGCGTAATTCTCCCCCACACTTTGAGCCTCCCCCGGTTAAATTCGCCCCACATTGTGAACATCTCCCGGTGTGATTCTACCATCACTGTGAACCTGCCTCGATGTAATTCACCCCAATAGTGAGAACCTCCTCCGGTGTAACTCGGCCTCAACTGTGAACCTCCCCCGGTAAAACACTTCCCCTCTCTGTGAACCTCCGCCGGTGTAATTCTCCCCCTCACTGTGAACCTCCCTCGGTAAAATACTCCCAAACACTGTGAACCTCCCCGTTGTAATTCTCCCCCTCACTGTGAACCTCCCTCGGTAAAATACTCCCAAACACTGTGAACCTCCCCGGTGTAATTCTCCCCCACACAGTGATCCTTCCAGTTGCAATTGTCCTCCACATTGTGAACACTCCCGGTGCAATTGACCATCACACCGTGAACCACCCCCGGTGTAATTCTCCCCTAAACTGTGAACCTCCCCTGGTATAATTCCCCCCAACACGGTGAACGTCCCCCGGTGCATTTCTCCCCCGCGCTTTCAACCACCCCCAGTGTCATTCTCGCACACATTGTGAACCTGCCGAGTTCGAATTCTACCCCTCACTATGAATCACCCCCGGTGTAATTCTCCCCCACACTGAGAACCTCCCCCGTTATACTTCTCACCCAAACTTGAACGTCCCCCGATGTAATTCTCGCACACACTTTGAACCTCCCCTGGTGTAACTGTCCCCTACAATGTGAACCGCCCCAAGTGTAATTCTCACCCACACTGAGAATCTAACCGGTCTAATTATCCGCACACTGTGAACCTCCACCAGTTTAATTCTTCCCTACTCTGTGAACGTTCCCTGTGTAATTCTCCACCGCACTATGAAGCTCCCTCAGTGTAATTTTCCCCCAAACTGTGAACCTCCCCCGTTGGAATTCGCCCCACAGTGAACATCCCCGTAGTAAATCTGCCCACCCTGTGAACCTCCCCGGTGTAATTGTCCCCCTCACTGTGAACCCCCCTTAGTGTAATTCTGCCCCTCACTGTGAACACCCTCCGCTGTAGTTCGCCCCCTCACTGTCAAACTTCCCGTTGTAATTCTCCCCCACTGTGTGAACATTCGCCTGGTGTCATTCTCCCACACACTGTGAGCCTCCCCCATCACTGTGAATCACACCCGGCGTAATTCTCGCCCACACTGTGAACCTCCCCCGGTGTAATTCTCCACCACACTGTGAACTTCCCCGGTGTAATTCTCCCCCACACTGTGAACCTCCCCCGGTGTAATTCTCCCCCACACTGTGAACCTCCCCCGGTGTAATTCTCCCCCACACTGTGAACCACCCCCGCTGTAATTCTCCCCCACACTGTGAACCACCCCCGGTGTAATTCTCCCCCACACTGTGAACCTCCCCGGTGTAATTCTCCCCCACACTATGAACATCCCCCGGTGTAATTCTCCCCCACACTTTGAACCACCCCCGGTGTAATTCTCCCCCACACTGTGAACCTCCCCCGGTGTAATTCTCCACCACACTGTAAACCACCCCCGGTGTAATTCTCCCCCACACTGTGAACCTCCCCATGTGTAACACTCATCCACACTGTGAACCTCCCGCGGTGTAATTCTCCCCCACACTGTGAACCTCCCCCGGTGTAATTCTCCCCCACACTGTGAACCTCCCCCGGTGTAATTCTCCGCCACACTGTAAACCTTCCCCGGTGTAATTCTCCCCCACACTGTGAACCTCCCCCGGTGTAATTCTAAGCCACACTGTAAACCACCCCCGGTTTAATTCTCCGCCACACTGTAAACCACCCCCGGTTTAATTCTCCGCCACACTGTGAACCTCCCCCGGTGTAATTCTCCGCCACACTGTGAACCTCCCGCGGTGTAATTCTCCCCCACACTGTGAACCTCCCGCGGTGTAATTCTCCGCCACACTGTAAACCACCCCCGGTGTAATTCTCCGCCACACTGTAAACCACCCCCGGTGTAATTCTCCGCCACACTGTGAACCTCCCCGGTTTAATTCTCCCCCACACTGTGAACCTCCCCGGTTTAATTCTCCCTCACACTGTGAACCTCCCCGGTTTAATTCTCCCCCACACTATGAACCTCCCCGGTTTAATTCTCCCCCACACTGTGACCCACCTCCGGTTTAATTCTCCCCCACACTGTGAACCTCCCCATGTGTAACACTCATCCACACTGTGAACCACCCGCGGTGAAATACCCTCTCAAACTGTGAACCTCTGGCGGTGTAATACTCCCTCACACTGTGAACCTCCTCTGTGTAATTCTCCACCACAATGTGAATCTCCCCCGGTGTAATTCGGGCCCAACTGTGAACCTCCGCCAGTGTAATAGACCCCCACACTGTGAAAATCCCCGGCGTAATTCTCCCCCACACTTTGAGCCTCCCCCGGTTAAATTCGCCCCACATTGTGAACATCTCCCGGTGTGATACTACCATCACTGTGAACCTGCCTCGATGTAATTCACCCCAATAGTGAGAACCTCCTCCGGTGTAACTCGGCCTAAACTGTGAACCTCCCCCGGTAAAACACTTCCCCTCACTGTGAACCTCCGCCGGTGTAATTCTCCCCCTCACTGTGAACCTCCCTCGGTAAAATACTCCCAAACACTGTGAACCTCCCCGGTCTAATTCTCCCCCACACAGTGATCATTCCAGTTGCAATTGTCCTCCACATTGTGAACACTCCCGGTGTAATTGACCATCACACCGTGAACCACCCCAGGTGTAATTCTCCCCTAAACTGTGAACCACCCCCGGTGTAATTCCCCCCAACACGGTGAACGTCGCCCGGTGTGATTCTCCCTCACACTGTGAACCTCCCGCGGTGTAATAATCCCTCACTCTGTGAACCTCCCGCGGAGTAATACTCCCTCACACTGTGAACCTCCCGCGGTCTAATTCTCCCCCACACTGTGAAGCATCCCCGGTGCAATTCACCCCCACACTGTGAACATCCCCCGTGCAAATCTCCGCCACACTGTGTACCTACCCCGGTGTAAATCGCCCCCACCCACAGTGAAGCTCCCCCGGTGTAATTCTCGCGCACACTGTGAACCTCCACGTTGTAATTCTGCACCACACTGTGATCCGCCCCCAGTGTAATTCTCCCCCACACTATCAAACTCCCCCGGTGTAATTCTCCCCAAACTGTGAACCTCTCCCGGTGTAATACTACCCCACAATGTGAACCTCCCCCGGTGTAATTCTACTCAACACTGTGAAACTCCCAGGTGTCATTCTCCCCCACACTGTGAACCTCCACTGTAGTAATTCTCCCCCACACTGTGAACCTCCACTGTAGTAATTCTCCCCCACACTGTGAACCTCCACTGTAGTAATTCTACCCCACACTGTGAACCTCCCCCGGTGAAATTCTCCCCTACATTGTGAAACTCGCCCGATGTAATTCTCCCCCACACTGCGAATCTCCCCCGGTGTAATTCTGGCCCAACTGTGAACCTCCGCCGGTGTAATAGACCCCCACACTGTGAACATCCCCGGCGTAATTCTCCCCCACACTTTGAGCCTCCCCCGGTTAAATTCACCCCACATTGTGAACATCTCCCGGTGTGATTCTACCATCACTGTGAACCTGCCTCGATGTAATTCACCCCAATAGTGAGAACCTCCTCCCGTGTAACTCGGTCTCAACTGTGAACCTCCCCCGGTAAAACACTTCCCCTCACTGTGAACATCCGACGGTGTAATTCTCCCCCTCACTGTGAACCTCCCTCGGTAAAATACTCCCAAACACTGTGTACCTCCCCGGTGTAATTCTTCCCCACACAGTGATCCTTCCAGTTGCAATTGTCCTCCACATTGTGAACACTCCCGGTGTAATTGACCATCACACCGTGAACCACCCCCGGTGTAATTCTCCCCTAAACAGTGAACCTCCCCCGGTGTAATTCCCCCCAACACGGTGAACGTCCCCCGGTGCATTTCTCCCCCGCGCTTTCAACCACCCCCAGTGTCATTCTCGCACACATGGTGAACCTGCCGAGTTCGAATTCTACTCCTCACTATGAATCACTCCCGGTGTAATTCTCCCCCACACTGAGAACCTCCCCCGTTATACTTCTCACCCAAACTTGAACGTCCCCCGATGTAATTCTCGCACACACTTTGAACCTCCCCTGGTGTAACTGTCCCCTACAATGTGAACCGCCCCAAGTGTAATTCTCACCCACACTGAGAATCTAACCGGTCTAATTATCCCCACACTGTGAACCTCCACCAGTTTAATTCTTCCCTACTCTGTGAACGTTCCCTGTGTAATACTCCACCGCACTATGAAGCTCCCTCAGTGTAATTTTCCCCCACACTGTGAACCTCCCCCGTTGGAATTCCCCCCACAGTGAACATCCCCGGTGTAAATCTGCCCACCCTGTGAACCTCCCCGGTGTAATTGTCCCCCTCACTGTGAACCCCCCTTAGTGTAATTCTGCCCCTCACTGTGAACCCCCTCCGCTGTAGTTCGCCCCCTCACTGTCAAACTTCCGGTTGTAATTCTCCCCCACTGTGTGAACATTCGCCTGGTGTCATTCTCCCACACACTGTGAGCCTCCCACACACTGTGAATCACACCCGGTGTAATTCTCCCCCACACTGTGAACCTCCCAGGGTGTAATTCTCCCCCACAATGTGAAAAACTCCAGTTGTAAATCACCCCACACTGTGAAAAACTCCAGTTGTAAATCACCCCACACTCTGAACCCCTCCTGGTTTTATTGACCCCACACTGTGAACCTCCCCCGGTGTAATTGACCCCACACTGTGAACATCCCCCATTGTAATTCTCACCAAACTGTGAACCTCCCCGGTGTAATTCTCCCCCTCAGTGCGAACGTCGCCCGGTTTAATTCTCCCCCACAATGTGAACATCCCCGGTGTAATTCTCCCGCTCACTGTGAACCTCCCCCGGTGTAATTCTCCCCCTCACTGTGAACCTCACCGGCATAATTCTCCCGCTCACTGTGAACCTCCCCCGGTGTAATTCTCACCCACAATGTGAACCTCCCCTGATGTAATTCTTCCCCACACTGTGAATCTCCACCGTTGTAATGCTGCGCAAAACTGTGAACTTCCGCCAGTGTAATGCTCCCCCACACTGTGAACCTCCCCCGGTGTAATACACCCCCACATTGTGAACCTCCCCCGGTGGAATTCGCCCCACATTGTGAACATCTCCCGGTGTAATTCTCCCATCACTGTGAACCTCACCGATCTAATTCTCCCACACATTGTGAACCTGCCTCGATGTAATTCTCCCCAATATTGAGAACCTCCTCCGGTGTAATTCGGCACCAACTGTGAACATCCCCAGGCAAAATACATCCCCTCACTGTCAACCTCCGCCGGTAAAGCACACCCCCACACAGTGAACCACCCACGGTGTCATTCTCCCCTACAATGTGAACCTCACCCCGTGTAATTCTCCCTCCCACATTGTGAACGTCCCCCGGTGTAATTCGCCCCCAACTGTGAACCTTCCCCGGTAAAACACAGCCCCTCACTGTGAACCTCCGCCGGTGTAATTCTGCCCCTCACTGTGCACCTCCCCGTTAAAATACTCCCAAACACTGTGAAACTTCCCGGTGTAATTCCCCCCCACACAGTGAACCTTCCAGTTGCAACTGACCCCCACATTGTGAACACTCCCGGTGTAATTGACCACCACACTGTGAACCACCCCTGGTGTAATTTTCCCCAAAACTGTGAAACTCCCCCTGTGTAATTCACCCCAACACGGTGAACATCCCCCGTGTAATTCTCCCTCGCGCTTTCAACCAACCCCAGTGTCATTCTCGCACACATTGTGAACCTCCCCAGTTCGAATTCTACCCCACACTGTAAATCACTCCCGGTGTAATTCTACCCCACACTGAGAACCTCCCCCGGTGTAACTCTCCCCTACAATGTGAACCTCCCCCGGTGTACTTTTCACCCAAACTATGAATGTCCCCCGATGTAATTCTCCCACACAGTATGAACTTCCCCCGCTGTAACTCTCCCCTACAATGTGAACCTCCTCTGGTGTAATTCTCCCCACACTGAGAACCTCGCCGGTCTAATTCTCCCCACACTGTGAACCTCACCGTTGTAATTCCCCCCACACTGTGAACGTTCCCCGTTTTATTCCCCCCACAATGTGAACTTCCCCGTTTTAATTCCCCCCACAATATGAACCTCCCCCGTTGTAATTCTACCCAAACTGTGAACCTCCCCGGTGTAATTCTCCCCCACACTCTGAACCTCCCCGGTGTAATTCTCCCCCTCACTGTTTATCTCTCTTAGTGTCATTCTCCCTCTTACTGTGAACCTCCTCCGCTGTAAAATCTCCCCCTCAGTGTCAACCTTCCCGTTGTAATTCCCCCCCCCCCCCACTGTGTGAACATACGCCTGGTGTCATTCTCCCACACACTGTGAGCCTCCCACATTCTAATTCTATCCGACACTGTGAATCACCCCCGGTGTAATTCTCCAGCACACTGAGAACCTCCCCCGGTATAATTCTCCACCACACTGAGAACCTCCCCCGGTGTAATTCTCCCCCACACTGTGAATCACCCCCGGTGTAATTCTCCACCACACTGAGAACCTCCCCCGGTGTAATTCTCCACCACACTGAGAACCTCCCCCTGTGTAATTCTCCCCCACACTGTGAACCTCCCCCGGTGTAACTCTCCACCACACTGTGAATCACCCCCGGTGTAATTCTCCCCCACACTGTGAACCTCCCGAGGTGTAATTCTCCCTCACACTGTGAACCTCCCCGGGTGTAATTCTCCACCACATTGTGAACCTACCCCGGTGTAATTCTGCCCCACACTGTGAACCTCCCCGGTATATTTCTCCCCCTCACTGTGACCCTCCCCCGGTGTAATTCTCCCCCACACTGTGAACCTCCCCCGGTGTAATTCTCCCCCACAATGTTAACCTCCCCCGGTGTAATTCTCCCCCACACTGTGAACCTCCCCCGGTGTAATTCTCCCCCACACTGTGAACCTCCCCCGGTGTAATTCTCCCCCACACTGTGAACCTCCCCCGGTGTAATTCTCCACCACACTGAGAACCTCCCCCGGTGTAATTCTCCCCCACACTGTGAATCACCCCCGGTGTAATTCTCCACCACACTGAGAACCTCCCCCGGTGTAATTCTCCACCACACTGAGAACCTCCCCCTGTGTAATTCTCCCCCACACTGTGAACCTCCCCCGGTGTAATTCTCCACCACACTGTGAATCTCCCCCGGTGTAATTCTCCCCCACACTGTGAACCTCCCGAGGTGTAATTCTCCCTCACACTGTGAACCTCCCCGGTGTAATTCTCCACCACACTGAGAACCTCCCCCTGTGTAATTCTCCCCCACACTGTGAACCTCCCCCGGTGTAATTCTCCCCCACACTGTGAACCTCCCCGGTGTAATTCTCCCCCTCACTGTTTATCTCTCTTAGTGTCATTCTCCCTCTTACTGTGAACCTCCTCCGCTGTAAAATCTCCCCCTCAGTGTCAACCTTCCCGTTGTAATTCCCCCCCCCCCCACTGTGTGAACATACGCCTGGTGTCATTCTCCCACACACTGTGAGCCTCCCACATTCTAATTCCATCCGACACTGTGAATCACCCCCGGTGTAATTCTCCAGCACACTGAGAACCTCCCCCGGTGTAATTCTCCACCACACTGTGAATCACCCCCGGTGTAATTCTCCCCCACACTGAGAACCTCCCCCTGTGTAATTCTCCCCCACACTGTGAACCTCCCCCGGTGTAATACTCCTCCACAATTTGAACCACCCCCGTTGTAAATCACCCCACACTGTGAACCCCTCCCAGTGTTATTCACCCCACACTGTGAATCTCCTCCGTTGTAATTCTCCCTCACACTGTGAACCTCCCCCATTGTAGTTCTCCCCCACACTGTCAACATTCCCGTTGTAATTCTCCAACTCACTGCGAACCTCCCCCGGTGTAATTCTCCCCCACATTGTGAACCTACCCCGGTGTAATTCTGCCCCACACTGTGAACCTCCCCGGTATATTTCTCCCCCTCACTGTGACCCTCCCCCGGTGTAATTCTCCCCCACACTGTGAACCTCCCCCGGTGTAATTCTCCCCCACAATGTGAACCTCCCCCGGTGTAATTCTCCCCCACACTGTGAACCTCCCCCGGTGTAATTCTCCCCCACACTGTGAACCTCCCCCGGTGTAATTCTCCCCCACACTGTGAACCTCCCCCGGTGTAATTCTCCCCCACACTGTGAACCTCCCCCGGTGTAATTCTCCCCCACACTGTGAACCTCCCCGATCTAATTCTCACCCTCACTGTGAACCTTTCCCTGTGTAATTCTCTCCAACATGGGAGGCTCCCCGATCTAATTCACCCGCACACTGTGAACTTCCCCGTGTGTAATTCTCCTCCAAACTGTGAACCTCCCCCGGTGTAATTCTACCCACACTGTGAACCTCCCCGGTATATTTCTCCCCCTCACTGTGACCCTCCCCCGGTGTAATTCTCCCCCACACTGTGAACCTACCCCGGTGTAATTCTACCTACACTGTGAACCTACCCCGGTGTAATTCTACCCACACTGTGAACCTCCCCCGGTGTAATTCTACCCACACTGTGAACCTCCCCCGGTGTAATTCTACCCACACTGTGAACCCACCCCGGTGTAATTCTACCCACACTGTGAACCTCCCCCGGTGTAATTCTCGCCCAAACTGTGAACCTCCCCCGTTGTAATTCTACCCACACTGTCAACCTACCCCGGTGTAATTCTCTCCCAAACTGTGAACATACCCCGGTACAATTCTCCCCCAATCTGTGAATCTATCCCGGTGTAATTCTCCCCCACGATGTGAACCAACCCCCCCCCCCCCCCACCACCACATCCTCCCCCCCGCCCCCGCCGCCTTTGTAATTTTTTGTTATTCGATGTGGGCGTCACTTGTAAGGCCGGCATTTATTGCCCATCCCTAATTGCCCTTGAGAAGGTGGTGGTGAGCCCCCTTCTTGAACCGCTGCAGTCCGTGTAGTGGCACTTCTCTCACAGTGCTGTTCGGAAGAGAGTTCCAGGAGTTTGACCCTGCGATGATGAAGGAACCGCGATATATTTCCAAGTCGGGTTGGTATTTCACTTGGATGGGAACGTAGAGATCGTGTTGTTTTCATATGCCTGCTGCCCTTGTCCTTCGGTGGTAGAGGTCGCGGGTTTGGAAGGTGCTGTCGAAGAAGCCTTGGCGAGTTGCTGCAGTGCATCCTGTGGATGGTAAACACTGCATCCAACTGTGCGCCGGTAGTGAAGGGAATGAATGTTCTTTTGGTGGATGGTGTGCCAATCAAGCGGGCTGCTTTGTATTGGATGGTATCGAGCTTCTTGTGTGTTGTTGGAGCTGCAGTCATCCAGGCAAGTGGAGAGTATTCCATCACACTCCTGACTTGTGCCTTGTAGATGTAGGAAAGGCTTTGGGGAGTCAGTAGGTGACTCATTTGCCGCAGAATACCTAGCCTCTGATCTGCTCTTGTAGCCACAGTATTTATGCGGCTCGTCCAGTAAGTTTCTGGTCAATGGTGACCCCCAGGATGTTGATGGTGGGGGATTTGGCGATGGTAATGCCGTTGAATGTAAAGGGGAGGTGGTTAGAATCTCTCTTTTTGGAGATGATCATTGCCTTGCACTTGTCTGGCGCGAATGTTACTTGCCACTTATGAGCCCAAGACTGGATATTGTCCAGGTCTTGCTGCATGCGGGCACGGACTGCTTCATTATTTGAGCGGTTGTGAATGGAACTGAAAGCTGTGCAATCATCAGCGCACATCCCCATTTCTGACCTAATGATGGAGGGAAGGTGATTAATGAAGCAGATGAAAATGGTTGGGCCTCGGACACTGCCCTCAGGAACTCCTGCAGCAATATCCTGGGGCTGAGATGATTGGCCTCCAACAACCATTACCATCTTCCTTTGTGCTAGGTATAAATCCAGCCATTGGAAATTGTTCCCCCTGATTCCTATTGACTTCAATTTTACTAGGGCTCCTTGGTGCCACAATCGGCCAAATGCTGTCTTGATATCAAGGACAGTGACTCTCACCTCACCTCTAGAATTGTGCTCTTTTGTCCAAGTTTGGACCAAGGCTGTAATGAGGTATGGAGCCGAGTGGTCCGGCTGGAGCCCCACCTGAGCATTGGTGAGCAGGTTATTGTTGAGTAGGTGCCACTTGATTGCACTGTCGACGACACCTTCCATCGCTTTGCTGATGATTGAGAGAACGCTGATTGGGCGGAAATTGGCCGGATTGGATGGATTTAAACATAGAAACATGGAAAATAGTAGCAAGAGTAGGCCATTCGGCCCTTCGGGCCTGCTCCACCATTCAAAATGATCATGGCTAATCGTCTAACTCAGTACCCTGTTCCCGCTTTTTCCCCATATCCCTTGATCCCTTTAGCATTAAGAAATATATCTATCTCCTTCTTGAATACATCTAATGACTTGGCTTCCACTGCCTTCTGTGCTAAGGAATTCCATAGTTTCACCACCCTCTGAGTGAAGAAATTCCCCCTGATGTCGGTTCGAAATGGCATACCCCGTATTTGAGACTCTGACCCCTGGTTCTGGACTCCCCAGCCAGAATTTTAGATGTTTATTTTTCCTGCTTTTTGAGGACAGAACATACATTAGCAATTTTCCACATTGTCGGGTAGATACCAGTGTTGCAGCTTTACTGGAACAGTTTGGCGAGAGGCGTGGCTAATTCTGGAGCACAAGGCTTCAGCACCACAGCCGTGATGTTGTCGGGGCTCACAGCTTTTGTTGCATCCAGTGCACTCAGGCGTTTCTTGATATCACGTGGAGTGAATCGAATTGGCTGAAGACTGGCTTCTGTGATGGTGG
Organism: Heptranchias perlo; assembly: GCF_035084215.1. Lineage (NCBI taxonomy): Eukaryota > Metazoa > Chordata > Chondrichthyes > Hexanchiformes > Hexanchidae > Heptranchias > Heptranchias perlo. Next base: position 2,546,939 of record NW_027139442.1, on the reverse strand, counting down.
TGATATCGGAAGGAGGCCGAGATGGATCATCCACTCGGCACTTCTGGCTGAAGATGGTTGCAAACGCTTCAGCCTTGCCTTTTGCATTCACGTGCTGGGCTCTGCCATCATTGAGGATGGGGATGTGAAGAGACCCTCCTCCTCCCGTTAGTTGTTTGATTGTCCACCATCATTGTGTGTGACGGGAAATAATCATCAACGGAAAAGGAGGATTTGATTTTATTTATTTCAGAATTAAACATTTAATATTGAAATCATAACATTTCCAGACAAATAACAGCAAACAATTTCATGTTAGAATCGCATCTTGTATCATTTCACAAAATCGCATTTGTTGAGTAAAATATAATTCTTGTCTGTAATTTCGAAATATATTTAAAGTATTGGATTGATATCAGTTACTTTAGTGAACGTATTGATATCAAAGGATAGTAAAAGAAGGTGGTTGAATAACAGGCGCTCCCGACAGTATTATGCCACCGCCAAACGTGAAAATTTACTCTAATTGACTCTTTATTTAATTTCGGATGAAAAGTCTTGACATGTTTCTATGATTTAACGAATGTAAGAATTAGATTCAATGAGTATTTCACCCCGTTCTTCAGCTCCTCTCTGAATTTAGTCTGGGTCACAGCATAAATACACGTGTTGGTGCAGGAACTGAAAACCTGAAGCATGAATCCGACTGACTCAATGTCACTGGCCGTATAGTACTGGGCGTTTGTTATATGCGGAGAGATAACGTGAAAAACTAACGCGCTCCATAATAACATAAAACTGCCTGATATACTGAAGAGTAAAATGATGGATTTCCTTCGGTTCTCCATCTCTGGATCCTTGTGATTCTCTCCATTGCTGCGGCCCCGGAGTCCCCGGCGGACTCGACTGGCCGCTAAAATGTGCCTGGCGGTGAGAACATTAAACAGCAAAATCAGAATGAATGGGAGACAAGGAGATAACACAAGATTAAACAAGTCAAACGCTGCCCATGCGGGTGAAGTGAAAAACATCGGTTTCCAGACACAACCCCGGGGTACATTGTCCATTATATATTCCGGGTCAAATGCAAAGTACAAGGGAATGTTTAGTAAACAGCTCAGCGCACTCACCACCCCGATAACAGCAGCCGCCGTTTTCTCGGTGCAATATTTTGTTTTCAGCTTCTGACAACAAATGGCCACAAATCGATCAAAGGTGAACACCACTGTGAACCAGACAGAGGCCGCTGTGGTTGCAAAACCCAGAAAGTAAATGAGACAACACACGGGAGTAATACTTAGGAATGAATCTGGGAAATATCTCGGACCAATCCATCCCAATATCGGTTCTGTGATAACGACCAGGAGATCCCCCACTGCCATAGCCACCAGGTAACGAGTGATACATTTGGAGAGTCCGCACTTTCCTCGGGATAGGATCACAATCGCCACCAAGTTAACTGTAAGAGAGAGAAGCGTAACCGGAGAATTTACTGATCAGACCTGCAGTTTGAGAGGATCTGGGGTGAAATTTCCAGTTTTGCTGTTGCGTTAAACAGTGGAAACTGATTCACTGAACTGGGCAGCGCTTTCGTGCAGAGAGGTTTTTTCAGCACAATTATCAATAATGAATTTGGAAATTAACACAAAAAGTGAATAAAGTCAGCACTGGATCCACTGGAAGTGGCGAGTGAGGGGCGTAGTGACGGTGGGGAAGGGAGAAGTGGTTTTACTGAGCGGGAAACAAACCGGATAAATCGGATTTTTGCTCCAGACGGACTGGGGAGAGAGCGAGGGCCAGGAAGCTGAGTGGACAGGGGGAGGTGCTGCTTGTTTGTTGCTCTGTGTTAAGAGAACCGAAAGGGGCCGGCACAAAACGGGAAAGACCGAGACCCGTGGCGGTGAGTTTGAGGCTGCTGATCGGGTTGGAAGAGGCAGCTGCATGCGGAGCCAGTGAGTGAGATTGGGAGGGAGACAAGGAAAATGACATGCAGGAGGTGGAGGGGAATCAGGAGCAGATTGTTTGGGAAAGCAGATAAACTGAAGCAATTGATGAGGAGACAGAGGAACCAATGCAGTGGGAGGAGAGGTTGGGTTGCACAGGGATGGACTACAGCAAAGTGTTTGAGAAAATCTAATCTATCGGTCCCAGTAACACAATCCAATTAATGAACTCAATGTTTAATTTCTGTGTTTATTGGTGTCAGGGAACAGATGTGTTCAATAAATTTACTTTGCTCATTCAATTAAAATTAAATTAAATGCAATCATTGAATTCGCCTCGTTCTTTATTGAATTAAGCTGACGCATAGCTTCCGGAATACAATATCCTGGTGAATCAATTCGATCAAGGAATCACTGATTTTATTCCTTAAATATATTTTAAAATATCCACTATGTTTTCAGTCAGTCAAAAAGTAAACGGAACATTCACATAAACACACTGTGGACCTGATAGTGATAAACACACCCGGCGAAAGTACAATAAAACTCTCACAATCTGACAACATCCTAATAACATCTTCAAGTCACATTTCCTCTTCACAATTGTACTGGAAATTTCAGCAGTTCATTCCGATTAATTAATCAGACTGCTGCCGCTTTCCCTCTCCGTCTCATTCTGTCTGTCTCTCTCTTTCTCTCTCGTTCCTTCTCCCCTCCCTCTCGTTTTCCTTCTAAGTTTCTTTCTTTATCGCTCCTCTGTATCTCTCCGCACTGTCTTTACTTTCCTTCCCATTGCCCCTTTTCTCATCCGAGTAATGCATGCCCCGCCTGCTTTCTCTTGCTCCAGCCCCGTATTACACCGATCCTATTCTTAGTGTCAGTTTATGAAATGGTGAAGCCTCTGTGAACAGTTTAATGTTTCTACAGGTCATTCAAGTCTCCACATGTTCACCTACACTGTTCACTTCGTCAACAATGCATGGAATAAACAGATTCGAATGCCTCTTCCAGATGCAACTCAAAATAATTGAAATTCCTCCTCCTGTAGTTAAAAAGTACAGCGTTAGATGGCGGCATTGTTCAATTAACAAAACGCCAACATCACCGCTGCAGCTCATAATCTGGAGAGAAAGAGAATGAATCCTGATTCGAATAGATAAAGTGCAAGCTGAAAAAACAGAACCTCAAAACATTGCATTTAACAGTGAATTCATCCACAGTGAAGCACAGAATGAGATGTGAAAGAATCAGCAGGAAACTCAGTTCAGTAACCAGAACTCTGGAGCTGCGTCAGAAGCACACATAATGACATAATATTCCATATGTAAGGAATCTTACACCAGGTTATAGTCCAACAAATTTATTTTAAAATCACAAGCTTTCGGAGATTATCTCCTTCGTCAGATGAATGAATGAAAAGGTTCTCAAATCGCATATCTCATACTATGTTGGGACAGCATCACACCAATCAAAAGGTGTCGTTGTTATTCAAACAGGCCAGTCACGGAGAACAGCACGTCCCAGTACACTTGATATACATTGTGTCTATTACACAGGCAGGCAGAAAGAAACTCAAAATGGCAGAGAGAGAGAGAGAGAGAGAATTTTTAAAAACATATAAATTTTTTCCCCTTTTTTTTTAATATATAACCTGGTGTTGTAAGATTCCTTACATTTGTCCACCCCAGTCCATCACCGGCATCTCCACATCATAATATTCCATAGCAGCGATAACAAATAAATGCATTGAAATCCCAGTTAACCTGATCCATTTTATTGGGGAGGGAGGGCATTGCGCTGCCTCCTTGTAACACTGAGACCGTGAGCTGTCTCATTATCAATCACTGAAAACAGATTTTTGAAAAAATGCTCCAGGACAGTTTAGTTCCACAACGTGGCACTTGCAAAGTACACCAGCACAGTTAACACCGACTTACAATATTTACAGATGAGTTAACGGCATACCTGGAACTCCAATGGCTGAAATAGCAGGATAGTAAATGCGTTCTATCTGAAACATTACTGGATATCCCATTTCTGTGAGAATCAGTGACTTCTGTTGATCTGAAAAACGCAGCTCCAACAGGCACTCTGAGCTGATACATTGCAACAAGCCTAATTTATACAGAGGATAAATCTCCACTGACACGGTTATACCCCTGATCATTGCTATTAGTTACAGTCACCTGAACAAACACATTACATCAGCAGCTTTGTCTCCAATGGAAATAATGATGTGGATATATCACAAACATCTCAAAGTCCAGGACATTATCTGAATGAGACCTCTCTCAGGAATAAAGTTAAAAGCTGTGCTCAGAAAGGACTGGTCTAACAACAATGAGCGGCTTCATTTACATTTTTCATATAATTGTATTGAACATGTTCACTCCTGCCGATTCATTTATAAATTTTATCGATTTCTCCGCGTATGAACAGAATCCAGGGACACAAGCAGACACGTTTCATTCAGTTCCTGCAGGTTCCCAGTCAAAATATTAAGTTTGAGTCTCTGACACGGGGACAGTTAAAGTCCACGTTGAGGATTGCAGTCGAGAAATGACTGTGGGTGATATTAGGGGTCGGACACTGAATGAGCTTCATTGCCATTCCTCTCTCCGTTAGTTTACTGCAGATATTTACCCGTTTATTTCACATTGGTTGAAGGCTCCAGTAAAATTGCTCCAGTGTAACCCTGAGATGAGCTCATGACCCGATTTGACCTCCATCACAAAGGCCAAGAGATTCCCTTACCCGCCTCCATTCCCTCCTCAGCCTATTGCCACTGAAACCCTCATCATTGCCTCTGTTTCCTCCCGTCTCGATTGCCCCAATACACTCGTGGCCGGACACCCAACCTCCATCTTCCAACCATCACCAGGTCCTGCTCGGCCTCACTGACCCTCACTGACTCCCAGTTCCCGGTCGCCTAATAATTAAAATTTTCATCCTGGGGTTTAAATTCCTCCATTGCCCAACCCTCCCCATCTCCGCCCTCTCCTAAACACCTACAGGAAACCCACCCGTCACCTCCTAATTCATCGATCATTGGCCACTTTTATTTGGATTCACCTCGCTTTATTCCACTCACCTATCGAATCATAACCAGGAGAAACTTCTCTTCCCACCCGATCACCGTTATATCTGATGTCTCTGAAGGTTCAAACCATGGCTTCCTCATCTACATGCTGCCCTTTGGTGACATTGTCCGCAGACATGGACCAGCTTTCAGATGCATGCTGACAATCATCACCTCCCTTGATCCTTCCAATGTCTTTGTGCTGTAAGACCGACATTCTGTTTTAGATGATCCACAAATTCCTCAAGTTAATAATTGTGAAGTCATGATTTTTGGCTCCACAATCTCCACATTCTGGCCAAGGACTCCATCTTAACCCCTCTCTTTTTGATTAATGAGTCCCCCACCAATCACCCAAGCCCTCACTGACCTGCATTGGCTTCCAGTCTCCTAAACCTGCACTTTGTTTTTATTCTTTCTTATACTTAAATCTACCAGGGCCTCAACCCCAGCCCTCCAATCCCCTTAAACTGCTCCAGCCCCACAGCCCCTCCGAAACACTCAGCTCCTCGTCTCTGACTGATTGTGCATCCGCAGTCCATTTGCCCTACTTTAGACTGCAGTGCCTTCTGCCATATCGACGCTCCAGAATGCCTTCCCTGTACCCCTCCATCTCCCTCTCCTCCTTTCAGGTATGAGCTGTAGCTCTGTGGTAGCAATCTCACCTCTGAGTTAGAAGGTTTTGAGTTCAAGTCCCACCCCAAAGACTTGAACACATAATCCAGGCTGACAATGCAGTGTGGTACTGAGAGAGAACTGTATTGTCGGAGGTGCTGACTTTCATAGGACACGTTAAACCAAGGGCCCATCTGCCCTCTCAAGCAGGTGTAAAAGATCCCACGGCAATATTCGGAAAAGAGCAGGGGAGTTCTCCCTCGTGTCCTGGGCAATATTGATCCCTCAATCAACGTATTATAGAACCGGTTTTCTGGTCACTCATCTCATTGCAGATTGTGGGAGCTTGCTGATGCAAATTGGCTGACGCGTTTCCTACATTGTGACTACACTTCAAAATATACTACATTGATTGCAAAGCGTTTTGGGACGTTCTGGAGTCTTGAAAGACTCTCTATAAAGGCAAGTTATTTCCTTCTTTCAGACCTTCCATGAAAGCCATCTCTTGCTTCATGATTTTGTCATCCCTCCTAATATCTCCGTCTTTTACCATCTTTGTCTGACTATACCTCAGTAAATCGCCTAGGATATTTATCTATGTTAAATCCGCTATATAAATACAAGTATTTATCGTTATATTTTACCATCCTTCACTTTCTTCATCCCAACATTGGCGGCCATTCCTTCAGACATCTAAATTCTACTCTCGAAAACCAACCTTATCCCCTCCGTCTCTCCATTTCCTTTTCCTCTTTTTACACCCTCCTTGAACCCACTCGTTGACCAAGGTTTTCTCCAGTCCTCCTGATATTTTCTTATTCCTTTGCTGCCCGTTTTTACCCAATGCCCCGTGAAGCCCCTTGGGAATGTTTATTACATTAAAGGCGGTCTGTGAATGCGAGTTGTTGTTGACTTTCATTGGAATGTGTTCATTAGTTGTCCACTGTAGGAACAAAAGTAATTTCTGGGCGACAGAGAGATTATATAATGGACGTACTTGTTGAAATAAAATAATATTGGCAACTAATTATGGCCACTGTTTTGTTCGACCAACATAATTCGTTGTTTCTACAGACTTCTCACTGAAATGGAGGGCATTCTGAATTTATTGCTGTCAAAAGTGGGCAAATGGGCTGTGGAGGCAGCTTTTAGGGAGTCCTCTATCGAAGATGAGACTTGCTACAGTGAATTGGATGAAGGTTTATTCGTCATTGGAGGTTTTATTTCTCTTTGCTTATATTCTGTTTTAGCGCTGTCTGGGGCTGATGACTAGGGTGAAGCTTTATTAGTTATTCTCTTTGGTTAAAGCCCGCTGTTCCAAAGAATGGTGTGGAGCTTGGACGCTCCAATATAGGAACAACATTCAACCCATCGAGAGCACAATGTAGATTCTCTCGAATGAGGCCAGGGAAGGGAATGAGTATGAGGAACGTTTTGAAATAACGGGATTATTTCAACGGAAATAGAGAAGAGGAGATTTAAAGTTTAAATTAAGAAGGTGTTAAATGGAGTAATGGAGAATTACTGTATCCTCCTGGTTGTGACGATCAGTGATAGAGTAATAGAGAATTACTATATCTTCTGGTTGTGAGGATCGGTGATGGAATAATAGAGAATTACTCTATCCTCTGTTGTGAGGATCAGTGAAGAGTAATAGGGAATTAATGTATCCTCTGGATGTGAGGATCGGTGTTAGAGTAATCGGGAATTTCAGTATCCGCTGGTTGTGAGGATCATTGATAGAGTGATAGAGAATTACTGTATCCTCTGGTTGTGAGGATCAATGAGAGCGTGATAGAGAATTACTGCATCATCTGGTTGGGAGGATCAATGAGAGCGTGATAGAGAATTACTGCATCCTCTGGTTGTGAGGATCAATGAGAGCGTGATAGAGAATTACTGTATCCTCTGGTTGTGAGGATCATTGATAGAGTGATAGAGAATTACTGTATCCTCTGGTTGTGCGCTTCAGAGACAAGGGGTCATCAATTCCAGCTGATCATAAAATAGTTTAAGTGCAAATTCTTCACGCAGAGATTTATTGGAGCATGGAATGTTTAACCACAGGGAATGGAAAAAAACAGAATAGAAATCATTTCAACTTTTACCATAGCATTGCTTCGGAGAAAATCCAATAATTATTTGAAATTGATGAAGATAAAGGCCATTTGGTAGAAAGTTTGCCATGGCATACGTGTTGATTTGCTTTAACCGTGAACTGGTACTGAAACGATGGAACAAATAGTCTCCCCCTGTTCTGTAAACATCTACGCTTCACGTTTCTCTGAAATTGACGTTAGTGACGTTCTTGAATGATCCTGAAGGACGGTGTCCGGCACAGCCCCATATCTAACAATATGATAGTTTTGCCGAGGAAAGTAACCTTAGTTCCTCCTATAATCTAAACGATACATTTATGTTTCTACACTGCCGCATACGTAACAATACGAAACTGTAACCAAGAAAAAGAAATGCAGGCAAGCATTTATATTGCGCCTTTCACGACCTCCCGACATCCCAAAGCGCATTACAGCCAATGAAATATTCTTGAAGTGTAGTCACTGCTCTTATGTAGGAAACGTTGCAGCCAATTTGCATACAACAAGGTCCCACAAACAGCAATGTGATAATGACCAAATCATCTGAACTTTAGGTGTTGGTTGATGGAAAAAATGGGCTAGGACACCGGCGAGAACTACCCTGCTCTTCTTCAAAATCGTACCATGGGATCTTTTCCGTCCACCTGAGAGGGCAGACAGGGCCTCGGTTTATCGTCTCATCCAAAAGACGCTACTTCTGTCAGTGCAGAATACCCTCTCTACTACCTTGCAAGAATGCATTTTGTGTTCAAATCTTAAACCTACTGCTTTTTGATTTAGAGGCGAGAGTGCTACCAACTGAGCCACGGCTGATACCGATATGCGATAATAGTTCTGCTTATAATCAGAACTGAAGATGGTGCGTCTGCAATGCGCAATGTCTTAAAATACGATCGTGTAACCCAGGGATTTAACAATAGTTTCCCCTTTAGAATCTGAACTGTATATTCATGTTTCTGCATTGCCGCATATCTAACAATATGACACTTGAACCAGACATATAACAATAGTTCCCCTGATAATCTGAACTGGATATTTGTGTTTCTGCACTGTTTAATATCTAAAAATGCGATATGTGTAACCCAGGGATGTGGTGACACACGCCTCACCACTATTTCAATTTTCGGAAACAGGAAACACTTGTTAAGATGAAGCTGATCCCAATCGATAAACTGGTTCATTTTACACCAAGTAAAGTCACAAACCAATCAGTATTATTGGCATCACAAATTCAATCAGTTCAAATTAACAGTATCTAATAATGTAAAATACATTATATGCAGCAGTTCCCCTCATCAGCGCGTCGTTTTGATTGCCCTAAACAAAATATCTTCTGTCTGTTCTCTTATTGTCTAACCTTCTCAGTCTGTGAGATCATTCTGGTCCTGATAATTCTATGCAGTACCTACCTTTTGGACAAGGTGATCTCCGACTCAGACAGGAACAGGTCCAGATCTCGCTTGAAGGAATTCAGCGAATCGGCGCCCACTGCACGATCCGACAGCCTGTTCCAGATGTTCACTATTCTCTGGGAAACGAATCACTTCCTGACATCTAACCTCGATCTGGCTTCGTACAACTTAAAATGGTGACCTCTGGTCCTCCCTAACCTATTTAGCTGGCACAAACTGTCTATTCGAGCAAAATCTATTCCCTTCATCATCTTATACACCTGGATCAAATCACCCCTACGTCTACACTTCTCTGAAGTGTAGAGTCCCAGCTCTTTTAGCCTATCTTGATAACTAAGACGTTTCAAACTGCGAATTAATCTAGTGGCCCTCCTCTGCACAATTTCCAAAGCCTCAATACCATCCACCACGTGCGGAGAACAAAACTGGACGAAGTATTCAAACTAATGCCTGGCCAAGGTCCTGTACAAGGACAAAATAAGAGGACATATTTTGTAATTAATTGCAGTTAAACATAAAAACATAGAAAATAGGAGCTTTCTCTGCCATTCGAAATGATCATGATTGATGGTCTAACTCAGTACCCTGTTCCCGCTTTTTCCCCGTATCCCTTGATACCTTATCTGGAGTTCAATGTGGGAAAGTGTGAGGTCATCAACTTTGGAACCTGCAAAAAATATATCAGTTCATTTTCTAAATGCCGTGAAGCTAGGAGCAGAAATATTTACGTTTTCAACTGCAGGAATCATTAAAAGTGAGTAGAGAGGTACAAAACATAATTTTAAAGGATAATGGAATGTTGGCCTTTAACTCAAGGAGGCTGGGATACAAGGCGGTGGAAGTTGTGATACAGCTGCACAGAGCTCTGGTGAGATTCCTTCTGGAGTACTGCATTCAGTGATCACACATGTTGACCGGAAGTCACCGGTTAACGGTTTTGGCTTAGTACACAGGGAAGAGTCAATTCTCTCTTAATTCTCAATTCGCTTTATTAACGTTATTAGAACGTGTACATACCGCTTATACGTCTGGTTAGATATAGGCATGCAATTTACAGCAGGTTATACAGTTTTATACTCAAACTAGGATTTAAATGCACACCCACTAGGTTTCCCTGATTAACACTCCCTGACTGGTCACATAACAGAAAGGATATTATATTACCCGGAAAGGAGTGATAACGCTGGCCAGGCGATTCATTCTCTCTCTCGAAAACGTCGTCTCTACGTCGCTAACGTAGGATCCCTACTTCCACGAAGGTTAGTCTCCGGAGTCTTCCTCACAAACACCCTGGCACCAAGCCTGCAATTCTTCAGTTTTAACTTCAAGCCTGTCTTTTCGAATGATGCTGTCTTCTCCGGTTGGCTTAAAGTTACTGGAGTGGTCGGTGTCATCCCCTGATTGGCTCTGTTCCAACGAGCTAGGTAACATCATCTCATTACTCCTTTTCTAAATAAGGACTGGTGTTTCATCAGAGCTCCTTTGTCCCTCTAAGAAGTGGAACGAATTCAAACCGGTTCTGGCCAGTTCAGACCAGTGACTGAACTCCAGGTCACCTCAGTTCAAAAGTCAGTGTCTTTGTTAGCAATTCGAATTAAGCTCAGTAGTTTTCTGCAGCCCCTGGCCAACATCTCCCCCCTTTTGATGCAAAGATGCTTATCTTAGGATCATTAATCTCCCTTTCTGTGTACCAATCCTGAGGTTGTCATTGTCCCCCAATTGGGCATGTTACATCCGCGATATCATATGGTTATAGAAAAATATAAATGGTTATGGAAAAAATATAAATGGTTATAGAAAAAATAAAAAAGAACGTATAAAATATACTTCACACAGTGTCCTTATATTGATAATCGCTTCTTCTGTTTCATTATAGCACTTACACCTTCTAAGCTGATATACATTGAATACGACAAGTATTAATGCACAGAAAATCACAACTACAGCAGCATGTGATAAAATCCTGACCCATGGATGTATTTGAACATTAGATCCCCAGTTCCAAAACTTATCCCAGAACCCGGGGTCCCGTAGCAGTTCATCTGCTTTATCAGCATGAGTTTTAATTATTTTAGTATGTTTGGTCCATTGATGAATTATCTCATTGGCTTCCTCCGCTATTTGCGTCCAATCTGCAGTCAGGTGCGGAATGGGTGGTAGTTCGGTAGGAACATATTTCCGCAGATCTTGGTCTATATCGGTACGTTGAACTGTGATGTTTTCGTTTTTTACCATCCTCATTATTGGCTTATGGAGAACATGTCCACCGACAACCAGGTCTGAGGTCACGTTGTTAATGGCCACGTTGTGTCCTTCCAGAGGGCACTGTTTCCATCCTTTATAATAGCTCATAGCCGCTGTGGCTATGTAATACGTTTGTCCCACAAGGGCGTATTGTAAAAAGGACTGGCTGTTAACCGGCAAAATGGACAATGAACAATTTTCATAAGTACTGAACCCACAATTAGCAAGTTTCTGTCTCGTTATTTCTTCTGGACAGGCCCAGTGATTCCCTCCTTGGTGACACTTTGACAAATCCACCCCTTTCTCAGCACCGTCCATTACAATAGCATGAGATGGTGGATTGCTCAAAGATATCCAAGTACCCTCATGATACTTGCCCACGTTATGAACTCTTCTTAAAGTTTAGGTCAAATTGCTTCCGTGCCGGGGAATATGAAACACCGCCCGAACATAATATTTACAGTGGACCATATTTTACCTCGACGGTCGCTCCCCGATGGTCGCTCCATAAATGGACCCACAAATTGATTAATGATTTTTCCCTCTGGGATTACCGACAATGTCACCTCTAGAACTGTGTTACATGAAAACTACTCCCGCTCCCTCCGGTATACCCAAAGAATTTCCCGCGCACGTATAATACAAATGTAAATCCTCTCTTTCCCCTTTGTTGGTTCGGACTGTCTTATTCTGCATAGCGAAGTTGTACCTGGTCTCGGGATATCCCTCCGTCGCCGACACTGCTTCAGGCACGTTCATTCGTCGTGACGGCTCCGAGGCAGGTCCAACCGCAGTTCTGATGATGGTCAATTCCATGGCAACAAAATGCATTATCCCCTTCATTCTAGGCTGGACCTGTAATAAACAAGTGTAATTTCTGCTCTTGTTTACAGTTTCTTTCAGGTACTATCACAAGTCCAGTCTCTCCATATACTGAGCCAGACCATCCAAATCCTGTTGCCAATTTGTTTCAGATTCTAACCGTCCGTTTCTTCTAACCCACTTATTCCCCCTTTTTGATTTATGTTCCTTTCGTTTTTTTCCTCGATTCGCCTCTGCATGCGAACGGACAGTGTCAAATTTGTTTTCAATCACCTTCTCTTGGAGCTGTAGCTGGTCCTGTTCCTGATCTCCCTGACCTTCAGAATTCGGAACATCGTTATCATCGAGCAGCACATGCCAATGATGATTATCTTGTTTTTCTCCTACCAACTTTAGCTGATTAATGTGGTACCAGCCACTGTTATCTGGTGCCGTTAATATCCTGTATACAGATGGGCTAGCTTTGTCTACTATCTCATAGGGAGCGGCAAACGTTGGACTCAAGAATGAGGTGGGCTGTTGTATTCTAATCATTACTCTCTGTCCAGGGCTCAACTCTATCGGGCTGGCTTTTGCATCGAAATAAGCCTTGCTTTGCTGTTTCTTCTTTCCCTGTCGGTAAGCGGCTAAATAATTTGCTTTTTTTACTGTTTCTAGTAGCTGTTGTGCCCATTTTTTTGATATAATGTGGTCTAGCTCGGGTTCAGACAAATCCAAACCTACCAACCCCTCCATTCCCCTCATTTCCCTTCCTGTCATGAGTCTATAAGGAGTGTAGCCTGTTGATGAAGCCACGGTTTTCCTGACTATCATCAGCACAAAGGGCAGAACCACCTGCCAGGTTGTCTTGCGCTGCTGCACCATTTTGGCTATCATGTTTTTCAATGTCCGATTAATTCTTTCCACAATTCCACGAGACTGTGGTCTATAGGGTATGTGAAATATCTGTCTAACCCCAAAAAGGGTCATAACATCCTGCATTACTTGGGCTGTAAAATATGTTCCCTGATCCGATTCTATGCTTCGGGGTAAACCCCAACCTTTTCTAATAGAATTTTCGCAGTAACTTTGGCTGTGCTTGTTCTGGTCGGAAAAGTTTCCACCCATTTAGTGAAGGTATCCACTATTACTAGAATGTACTTGTATCCTCCTGGAGTGGGAGGAAGCGGTCCCATATCGTCTATCTGTAAATTAGTCCAAGGCCCTTCAACTGGTCTAGTATGTCGGAGGGCCCCTTTCTTAACATTTCTATCGGGGTTGTGTTGTGCACAGATCAAACAATTCTTGACATAGTGTTCCACGTCACCTGTCATTCCGGGCCACCACCACACCTCCTTTATCCTATCTAGGGTGCTCTCCGTCCCTTTATGTCCCCATAAGTCATGGTACCAGTGGATTATTTGGTTTCGTCCCCCCTCTGGCACCACAAATTTCCCTTCACACAAAACCACTCCGTCTTGAATATAGACCCCCTTGTGGCTTTTGTATGTGTCTGACTCTGCTCCTTCTAATAGTTTTTTTAAATTCTCCGACTTTCTTTTGCTCCTCCGTTAAATCCATTATTTTGACCTGCTTCTATTTCTGGCCTCCGATTTCCCCAATCGGTGGCTGCCATTCCTGTCCACTTACAGCACCTCGTTTAGCTCGCTCATCAGCTTTTCTGTTCCCTTCGGGAGATAGTTTTGAATGAGCTTTCACTTTTATGACCCCATATCCTTTCCCCTGTGCTTCTTCAAAGATGTACATTAATAGCGGGGCTGACGGAAGGAGTCATCCATCCGCTGAGACAAAACCTCTGGCTTCCCATAGGGGCAAATGTTCTGTGAGGCTATTACAAACATACATGACATCCGAATATATGACTGATCTGGGCGGAAAATATTCCGGGTGACCAACCACATATGCGACGGCTGCTCGTTCTGCTAACTGCGCACTCATAGTGTTAGGTAATTTCAGAGCAGCACTAAATCTTTCCTGTCCGTGGTCATCCTCCATGTATATCCCACAGCCAGTTCTCCTTTCCCCATCCTGTACTGATAAAGAGCCATCCACAAAAATTTTAAAATAGGGTTCTTCCTTTCCTGTTTCCTTTGTCTTTCTGCTTTCAGGCCCCGTCTTACCCCCTCCTTTTTGTTTTGTTACAAATGGGCCCTTGGGGTCATTTGCCATCATCAATTGACACTCATGTTTTTCTCCCTGATAAACTAAGTTGTCTGCGAACATAGTAGTGGTTTTTACACCCTTTACGGTTATATTTCTCCCTTGCAGCAACAATGTCCTTCTAGCGATTCTATTTTGGCTAACTGAACCATCCTTAATCCTTCCATCTAACAGTAGCTGCACTGGGGTGTGTTCTGTTAATATTGTAAGTGGGTTTAGTCCCACTATATCGGTAAAATGCTGCACTGCCCAAAAGACAGCTAGCAAGTGTCTTTCGCATATCGCATACCCCTGCTCTACTGGTGAGAGCATAAGTGAGGCGTACGATACTGGTCGTAATTTCCCGTGTGTCTCCTGTAACAGAACTGCTGAGAGGGTGGTGTCTGTGGTAGCCACCTCCAATGAAAACGGTTCCGTTGGATTTGGGGTTTTTAAAGCAGGCGCGACAGCTCGTGCTTGCTTTAGATCAGTCATGTCCTGGCTGTGTTCTGTTTTCCACTCCCAGGCCACATTCTTTCTTAATAATTCCATCAGCGGGGCCGCCTTTGTGGCGAACCCATCAATATGGTCCCTGCAATATCCCACCAACCCCAAGAAGGACTTTAACCCTTTTACATCCCGCGGAACAGGGAGTCTGCCAACCGTCTCTACCCTTCGCTTGTCAATGTCCCTTAGTCCCGGCGTCAGAATCATTCCCAAGTAAGTAACTATTTGTTTCATGATCTGCGCTTTTTTAGGGTTAATCTTTAATCCCAAGTCATGTAACAACTGCAGTAATTCACTTAGCAGTTGATAATGTTCCTTCTTGGTTTCAGTTTGTAGGAGTAAGTCGTCTACATACTGCACTAGACATTCAGGCCTTGAGAATCCTTTTAACCCTTCCCTCAGCCGTTGGTGAAATATGGACGGGGAATTGTGAAATCCCTGCGGCAGGGCGGTCCATGTATATTGCTGTCCTTGGAAAGTAAATGCGAGTTTATATTGACATTATTTCTCCAGTGGAACAGACCAAAAACCGTTACTTATGTCCAAAACCGTAAACCACTGCGCATCCTCATTTTGTCGGACTACTGTCTCTGGGCTAGTTGCTACTGTAGGCGCTGTTAGCGGGGTGACTTTATTTAATTCTCTGTAGTCTATCGTTAGTCGCCAGCTACTGTCGGGTTTCCTTACTGGCCAAATAGGTGCGTTATTAGTAGAAGCTATAGGTCTTAATATCCCTTGCTGCAGCAGACTCTATCACCTTCTCTATCTCTTCTTCTGCTTGTTTTGGGAAACCATACTGCTTCTGTGGTTTGGGATCTGGACCTTGTATACACACACTCCCGGTCATTTTCCCACAATCATGTTTATGTCGGGCAAATACTATTGAGTTTTGTACAATAATCTGTTGTACTTCACGATCGTTACTCATTTCTCCTGGTTCTATCCACATTTCCCCGATCGTGCATATCCTATCCCGATATTCCCCCCACCGGGACGAGTGTGTGATTTATACTGCCCATGCCCAAAGGCATTTGCCAAATCATACAATTAACAGGGTCGAAGCAAAATCCCGCTTTGGCCATATAGTCACTCCCTAATATATGTTCTTGTTCTCTCGGTAATTTAATAAGAACCACTGAATGCTCGATCACTATGTCTCCCACACCGACTTCCAACGGTACACTCACATATCCCACTTGTGAATGCCCTGTGAATCCACTTAGAATAATCTTGTTTTGAATTTTCCAATCTGTGTCATTGATCTGAGTGGTGTTAACGGTGGTTCGAGATCCCCCTGTGTCCCAAAGAAATGTAAGAGGGCGGCCTCCGACCCTACCATTCACTAGGGGTCTCCCCATGTCATCCAACCGCGCGTCACACACCCATAACGGAGAGGCCTGAGACCGTCATTGCAGTTCGGGGTACAACCCGTAACTCGGTGATATTTCTATCGTATCACACTGAGGACTTGGTCTATTCGGCCCTTCCACGGGTAGGCTCTGATTTCTTCCCCGACCTGCATTCTCTCGTCTCGGGTTCGGGCAGTCCCTTGCGAAGTGTCCCTCCTGGTCACAGTTATAGCATTTGGACACCTCGCCTTCAGTTCTCCCCGTTCCTGAGAAGTTTCCTCTTCCTCTGCCTCTTCCCACTGTCTGATAAACTGGAGGGGGTTCCCTCTGAGTAGGTCCCCTCCCTTCATTTCTCCAAATTATCACCTGATCTTTAACAGGCATGGCTCTGTCCCCGGATGCCTTGGATCGTTTTGGTATTTCCCTTTCCCATACTCTACCCATCTTCCTAATTATCCAGGGTTCCGTATGTGTGTCATCAGCGGGGTCAAACTGATCGAGTGCCTTCCTCGACTCCTCAGTGCCATGCAACACTAGTATTCTCAGCCATCGGTTCCTAACCTCCCGATGTAAATTATCCCTATCTAAGTCTGTACCATAGACCCCCTGAAACACCGCCCAAATGCGGGCCGAAAATACAGTGGGGTGTTCACCTTTCCTTTGATAGCATTTCATCAGCGCCTCCACTGGATCCCCTCTGTTATCGCCCATGACAGATAATACCTGGTCCTTTAAGGCTTCATTTGTGCCTCGACCAAGTTGTTGTTCCTCCGGTAGGGCGGAGTCTATACGTGGGTGTAGGCACATTAGGATTAATTTCCTTCCTCAGCATCGTCTAAGACGTGTATCGCTCTCTGTTGCCTGACCGCTAGGAACAACTCCCGAGGATCATCCCCAGGCGCACACGTTCCAATATCTTTCGCAATAACCCTCAGTTCTTGTACCCCAAGTGGGGTAGAATGTGTCATATCCTGACCATCTTTCCCCATCTGTGCTCTAGTGGTTACAAGGGGGGCCATTGGGGCAGTCGTTTTTTTCTGCTCTGGAGCATATGCTGGCGGTGGGTCCCCTCGTTGAGGTTCCCTCTCACCGCTGCTGTATCTATCCGCCTTGTCTGCTAAATCATCCCAACCTGCATCCCCTAGACGACTTTCTTCACGTCTTCCGGGTGCAAAAGCACACAATATGCCCCTCTGTGCAGCTAGCTGATCTTGCAGCCTCCCTATCAGTTTCTGACACGTTGTGTGATCACCAGTAATACTCCTCTTCTCCTGAGCTGATCTGTGAATCACATTCATAGCAGTTTTTAAATCACTACAGTTTTGTTTCCATCTCTCCAACTCAGCTTTAGCTGCTTGGGCTTCTCCCTCTCCCTTACTCTTCACATGAGTCAATTTTTCGCACTGTAACTGATATTGGTTCATGTGCATCAAATCTGCACTTCTCTGTCCCTGTAGATCAGTAACCTTCTCACTAAGGCGGGCGATCTCCTCTCGGAGTTTTTTATTCTCTACTTCTAATTCGTCTTGGATTTTCTGAGTCTCTTCTTTCTCTCTCCTAGCCTGCTGTCGGCATTCTATCCATTCCTCAAGTAAACATCCGATCGCTACGGACTTCTGTATCTTTTAAAATTTCCTATCTGACATCTTTGTTTGCGCAATTTTCCAAAGGACCTCCCCAACAGGTGTTCCCTTGTCTCCAATGTGACCCGCATGCTCCCCGTATTGCGGCCACTTCCCTATTACGTATTTTTGAAGGAGTCCCTTCCAATCAAAACAGTCCAATTCCCCAGGGCTTGGTGATTTCCCTTTATTCGTCATCTTACGTTATTAACTATGAATTAACCCAAACTCCTATTCTCTGTTTACTTTGCCAAATTCGGTTCGCCTCGAGGCTCCCACTGACGCAACGGAGAGATTTATCCTCGAGCCCACCCAGGGACGCCAAAGATGTTGACCGGAAATCACCGGTTAACGGTTTTGGCTTAGTGCACAGAGGAAGAGTCAATTCTCTCTTAATTCTCAATTCGCTTTATTAACGTTATTAGATCATGTACATTCCGCTTATACGTCTAGTTAGATATAGGCATGCAGTTTACAGCAGGTTATACAGTTTTGTACTCAAACTAGGATTTAAACGCACACCCACTAGCTGACTAACACTCCCTGAGTATTCGGATTTAAACGCACACCCACTCGGTTTTTCTGACGAACACTTCCCGAGTGGTCACAGAATAGAAAGGATATTATATTACCCGGAAAGGAGAGGTACTACTGGCCAGGCAATTCTCTCTCTCACTCCCGACGTCGTCTCTACGTCCCTGACGTAGACTCTACGTCCCTGACGTAGGATACCCACTTCCATGAGGGTCAGTCTCCGGAATCTCCCTCAAAAACAAACACTGGGACCAAGCCAACAATTCTTCAGTTTTATTCCCAAGTCTGTCTTTTCGAATGATGCTGTCTTCTCTGGTTGGCTCAAAGTTGCTGGAGTGATCGATGTCATCCCTTGATTGGCTCTGTTCCAAGGGCCGAGGTAGCATCACCTCATCCTCCTTTTCGAAATAAGGACTGGTGTCTCATCACAGTTCCTTTGTCCCTGTAAGAAGCGGAACGAATTCAAACCGGTTCAGACCAGTGACTGAACTCCAGGTCACCTCAGTTCAAAAGGTCAGTGTCTTTGTTAGCACTTCGGATAAACATCAATATGTTTCTGTAGCCTCTGGCCAACATAAGTGAGGATTTTGCTACCATACTCCACAGCTGAATAGCCAACTGCTCAATAGGCTTTGCAACCGGCCGCGAGAGCAAGCTGGATAGATCAGCATTGCGGTTTCACTGGGAATCGGCCGGGACGGGCTCGTCACCGTTTAATCTCTCCCGCGCGCCAGCCAAACTCTAACTTTGTGTGCGATTCACCGGAATGCAAAGCAAAGCTTCAGCTCCAGAAAAGCTCCCTTCCCCCCAAGGACAGGACAGACCTGGGCAATTTTCCACATTGTCGGGTAGATGCCAGTGTTGTAGCTGTACTGGAACAGTTTGGCCAGAGGCGCAGCTAGTTCTGGAGCACAAGACTTCAGCACGAGAGCCGGGATGTTGTCGGGGCCCATATCCTTTGCTGTATTCTGTGCACTCAGCCATTTCTTGATATCACGTGTAGTTAATCGAATTGGCTGAAGACTGGCTTCTGTGATGTTAGGGATACTGGGAGGAAGCCGAGATGGATCATCTACTCGGCCCTTCTGGCTGAAGATGGTTGCAAACGCTTCAGCCTTGTCCTTTGCACTCACGTGCTGGACTCCGCCATCATTGAGGCTGTCTGATACTTTGCAGGATTTGTGTCAGTCTGGATTGGAGCTGTCTGCATCTGTGTAGGAACTATCTGGTTCTATGTGGAAGCTGTCTAAGTCTGTGTATGAACTGTCTGGTTCTGTGTGTAGCTGTCTGTGTCTGCGTAGGAGTTCCATCGGTCTGTGTGGACCCTGCCTGGGTCTGTGTAGCAGTTCCCCGTTTCTGTGTAGCGGCTTTTCGGGCCTGCGTATGATATATATGCCTGGTTTGGTGTTGCCTGCCTCTGTGCAGGAACTGTCTGGATCTGTATATGACCTGTCTGGGTCTGTGTAGTTACTGTCTGTGTCTGGGTAGCAGCTATATGGGACATTGTAGGTTCTCCTTGAACCTGTTTAGGATCTGTGTTGTTCTCGTTAGGAGCTGTCTGTGTCTGTGTTGGAATTCCATAGTCCTGTGCAGGAGCTGTTTGGATCGGAGTGGGTGTTCCATAGTTCTGTGTAGGTGATGTCTGGGTCTGTGTCGGTACAGTCTGGGTCTGTGTTGGAATTCCATAGTCCTGTGCAGGAGCTGTCTGGATCGGAGTGGGTGTTCCATAGTTCTGTGTAGGTGATGTCTGGGTCTGTGTCGGTACAGTCTGGGTTTGGCGTGGAGCAGTCTGGGCTTGTTTCACCGCTCATTGATCGGTATACGAGCTGTCTGTGTCTGTGTTGGAGCTTTCTGCATCAGTGCATCAATTATTTGGGTCTGTGTTGGAAATATTTGGGTCTGTGAAAATGCGGTCTGTGCATGTGCAGGTGCTGCCTGGATCCGTGCAGGTGCCTTCTGGGTCCGTGTAGGAGCTGTCTGGGTCTGTGTTGGAGCTGTCTGGTTCTATGTAGGAACTGTCTGGGCCTGTGTCGGAAGTGTCTGGGACTTCGTAAGAGCTCCATCGGTCTGCGTGTGACCTGCCTGGGTCTGTGTAGGAGTTCACTGGGTCTGTGTCGCACCTGTTCGGGTCTACGTAATATCTGTCTGACTGGGTTGGCGCTGTGTGCGTCTGTGGAGGAACTGTCTGGATCTTTACATGAGCTGTTCCATTCTGTGTAGTTGCTGTCTGTGTCTGGGTCGGAGCAGTCTTGATCTTTGTATGTGTTCCCTGAACCTGTGTAGGATCTGTGTTGGTCTCGTTACGAGCCATCTGGATCGGTGTGGGTGTTCCATAGGTCTGTGTAGGTTTTGCCTCGTTCTGTGTAGTTGCTGAATGGGTCTGTGAGGGAGTTGACTGGGTCCGGCGAGGAGCTCTGGGGATGTTTAACTGCTCAATGGTCTGTGTATGATCTGTCTGTGTCAGTGTGGGAACTTTTTGCGTTAGTGCAGGAATTATCTGGTTCTGTATAAGAGATGTTTGTTTCTTTGTAAGTGCTGCCTGGGTCTGTGTAGGTGCTGCCTGTGTCTGCAGGTGCTGCCTGGGTCATTGCAGGTGCTGCCTGCTTCTGTGCAATTGCTGCTTGGGTCTATGCAGGTGCTGCCTGGGTGCTTGCAGGTGCTGCCTGGGTCTGTGCAGATGCTGCCTGGGTCTGTGCAGGTGCTGCCTGGGTCTTTGCAGGTGCTGCCTGGGACTGTGCAGGTGATGCCTGGGTCTTTTCAGGTGATGCCTGGGCCTGTTCAGGTGCTGCCTGGATCTGTGCAGATGCTGCCTGGTTCTGTGCAGGTGCTGCCTGTGTCTTTGCAGGTGCTCCCTGGGTCTGTACAGATGATGCCTGGGTCTGTGCAGGAACTGACTGGGCCTGTGTAGGAGCTTTAGGCTTCTGTGTAGGTACTTTCCGGGACTGTTTTGGAGCTGTCTGGGTCTGTGGAGGAGCTGTCAATGCTTGGGTAGCGTCAGCCAGGGTCTGTGAAGGAGCTTTCTGGGTCGGGATAACAGCTGTCTGTCTCTGTGTAGGAGGGGCCTGGCTCTGTTTATGAGCCATATGGTTCTGTGAAGGAGCTGTCTGGGTCTCTGTAGCAAATTGTTTGTGTGTGAGTGGCAGCTCCCTGGATATCAGTACGAGCTGACTTGGTCGGCAGAGGAGCTGTCTGGGTGAGTGTAACAGCTCACTAGGTCTGTGTAGGTGCTGTACGGGCCTGTGTACGAGTTGTCTGATTCTCTATAGGAGATCTATGGGTCTGTGTGGGACCAGTCTGTGCCTTTGCGGGAGATGTCGGGGACAATGGAGGAGCTGTCTGGCACTGTTTAAGAACTCCTTGGAAGTATGTACGAATTTACGAGCTGTCTGGGTCTGTGCAGGAACTGTCTGAGACTGTACATTACCTTTCTGGGTATGTGTTGGAACTGTCTGGGTCTGTATAGGAGTTATCTGGGTCTGTGAATGAGCTGTCTGGGTCCATGTAGGTTCTGTCTGGTTCTGTGCAGGAGTTGCCTGGGTCGGTGTAGGAATTGCCTGGGTCAGTGTTGGAGATGTCTGGATCTGTATAGGAGCTGTCTGAGTCTGTTTATGAGGTGTCTGCGTCTGTAGGGGAGCTATCTGAGTCGGCGCATGACCTGTGTGGGTCGATGTAAGAGCTGTCTGGGTCCATGTAAGAGCTGTCTGGGGCCTGTGCAGGAGCTTCCTGAATCTGCGTTGGAGCTGCCTGTGTCTGTGCAGATGCTCAATCAGTCTGTGTCGGAGATTACTGCATCTTGGCTGGAGCAGCCTGGGTCTGTGCACGTGACCTCTGGGTTTTGGTAGTTACTGTCTGGTTCTGTGAATGAGCTATCTCGGCTTGTGTGGGAGCTGTCTAGGTCTGCGTAGGGACTGTCTGTTTCTGTGTCGGAGCTGTCTGTTTCTGAGTAGGAATTGTCTGTTTCTGTGTGGGAGCTGTCTGTTTCTGAGTAGGAATTGTCTGTTTCTGTGTAGGAACGGTCTGTTTCTATGTCGGAACAGTCTGTTTCTGTGTGGGAACTCTCTGGTTTTGTGCAGGAACGGTCTGTTTCATTGTAGGAACGGTCTGTTTCTGTGTAGGTGCTGCCTGCGTCTGTGTAGGAGAGGTCGGTGTCCGTGCAGGAACTGACTGGGTCTGTGTAGGAGCTGTTAAGCTCTGTGTAGGATCTTTCTGGGACGGTATTGGATCTGTGGAGGAGCTGTCTGTGTTTGTGTAGCGTCAGCCAGGGTCTGTGAAGGAGCTTTCTGCATCTGGGTACCAGCTGTCTGTCTCTGTGTAGAAGGGGACTGACTCTGTTTAAGAGCTGCCTGGCTCTGTTTGTGCGCCATCTGGTTCTGTGAAGGAACTGTCTGGGTCTGTGTAGGAACTTGCTTGTGTGTGAGTGGCAGCTCCCTGGGTCTGAGTCCGAGCTGACTGGATCTGTGTCGGAGCTCTATGGGGTGTGTACGAGCTGACTTGGTTGGTTGCTGAGCTGTCTGGGTGAGTGTAGTAGCTCACTGGGTCTGTGTAGGTGCTGTATGGGTCTGTGTACGAGCTGTCTGGTTCTCCAGAGGAGATCTCCGGTTCGGTGTGGGAAGAGTCTGTGATTATGCGGGAGATGTCTGAGATTGTAGAGGAATTGTCTGGCACTGTGTAAGAGCTTCTTGGAAGTATTTACGAGCTGTTTGGTTCTGTGCAGGAACTGTCTGAGACTACAGGAAATTTCTGCGTGTGTGTTTGAGCTCTCTGGGTCTGGATAGGAGCTGTCTGAGTCTGAGAATGAGCTGTCTGGGTCCATGTAGTTTCTGTCTGGTTCTGTGCAGGAGTAGCGTCTGTCAGTGTAGCAACTGTCTAGATCTGTGTTGGAACTGTCTGGATCTGTGTAGGATCTATCTGGGTCTGTGTAGGAATTTTCTGGGTCTCTGTAGGAACTGTCTGGTTCTCTGTAGGAGCTGTCTGGGTCTGTGTAGGAGCTGTCTGGATCTTTGTAAGAGCTCCATCGGTCTGTGTGGGCCCTGCCTGGGTCTGTGTCGGAGTTCACTGGATCTGTGTAGCAGCTGTTCGGGTGTACGTGGTATTTGTCTGACTGGGTTGGCGCTGTGTGCGTCTGTGGAGGAACTGTCTGGATCTGTATAAGAGCTGTTCCGTTCTGTGTGGTTGCTGACTGTGTCTGGGAAGGAGCAGTTTGGGTCTTTGTAGGTGTTCCCTGAACCTTTGTAGGGTCTGTGTCGGTCTCGTTACGACCTGTCTGCATCTGTGTGGGTGTTCCACAGGTCTGTGCAGGAGCTGTCTGGGTCTGTTTGGGTGTCCAATAAGTCTGTGAAGATGTTGTCTGGCTCTGCGTAGGTGCTGAATGGGTCTGTGAGGGGGTTGACTGGATCTGGCGAGGAGCTGTCAGGGGAAGTTTAACCGCTCATCGGTCTGTGTATGAGCTGTCCGGGTCTGTGTGGGAACTTTTTTCGTTAGTGCAGGAATTATCTGGCTCTGTATAAGAGATGTCTGGTTCTTTGTAGGTGCTGTCTGGGTCTGCGTAGGTAGTGTCTGGTTCTGTGTAGGAGCTGCCTGGGTCTGTGTAGGAGCTGCCTTGTTCTGTGTAGGAGCTAGCTGGGTTTGTATAGGAGCTGTCAGGTTAAGTGTAGGAATTCTCTCTGTCTGTGCGGGAACAGTCCGTGTTTGTGTCACAGCTACCTGGGACTGTATGGGAGCTGTCTGGTCATGTGTAGGTGCTGTCTGGGTCTGTCAAGCTATTATCTTGATCTAGGCATAAGTTGTTTCGAACTGTGTATGAGCTGTCTCGATCTATGGAGGAGCTGTCTGCGCCAGTGTAGGTGCTCCTTGGGTGGTTTTGGTGCTGTCTGGATCTGAGCAGGAACTGACTGGGTGTGTGTAGGAAAGTCTGGGTCTGTGTAAGAGCTGCCTGGGAATGTTTAAGAGGGTCTGGGACTGCATAAGAGCGTCATGGATCTGTGTAGGAGCTGTCTGGTTCTATGTACGAGCTGTCCAGCTCTGTATAGGAGCTGTCTGTTTCTGTGTTGGATCCGTCTAGATCTGTTGAGAAGTCTCCGTAGGAGCTGCCTGTGTCTGTGTAGGAGCTCAACGTTCCTGTGTACGAGCTGTCTGAGTCTGTGTCGAAGCTGTCTGGGTAGGTGTTGGAGCTCACTAGGCCTGTGTAAGAGCTGTCTGGTTCTGTGTAGGGGTTCCCTGCGTCAGTGTCGGAGTTGCCTGGGCCTGTGCAGGTGCTGTCTGGGTTTCTGTACATATAATGTAGGTATTTAAGTTTGAAAGTGATGTAGTTCAATCCGAAACTAGGGTCTTAAATTTAACAAAGGAAACTACGAAGGTATGAGGCGCAAGTTGGCAGTGGTTGATTGGGGAACTGCATTAAATGGTATGACGGGAGACATGCAATGGCTGGCGTTGAAGAATTAAAACATAATTTGCAGCAAATATACATTCCTTTAAGGCACAAAAACCCAACAGGAAAAGTGGTCCAAACGTGGCTAGCAAGAGAAATTAAAGATAGCATTGAATCAAAGGAAGAGGCATGTAAATTTGCCAGAAAAAGAGGTAAGTCTGAGGATTGGCAGCATTTTCGAATTCAGCAAAGGCGGACCAAGACATTGATAAAGAAAGGGAAAATAGAATATGAGAGTAAACTTGCGATAAACATAAAAACGGACTGAAAAAGCTTCTAGAAGTATGCAAAAAGGAAAAGGCCGGTGAAGGCAAATGTGAGTCCCTCAAAGACAGAGACGGGACAATTTACAATGGAGAATAAGGAAATGGCAGAGAAATTAAACAAGTACTTTGTGACTGTCTTCACGGAAGAAGACACAGAAAGACCTCCCAGAAATATTAGCGAAACATGGGTCTGACGAGAATGAGGAACTGAAAGAAATTAGAATTGGTAAAAAAATGTACTGGAGAAATTAATGGGACTGAAAGTCAATAAATACCAAGGACCGAATTATTTAAATCCCAGGGCTTTGAAAGAGGAGGCTGCAGAGATAATGGATGCATTGGTTGTCATCTTCCAAAATTCTATATATTCTGGAACGGTTCCTGCAGATTGGAGGGTAGTAAATGTAACCCTACTATTTAAGAAAGGAGGGAGAGAGAATACAGGGAACAACAGAACTGTTCGCCTGACAACAGTAGTATGGAAAATGCTAGAATCTATTATAAAGAATATGATAACAGGACACTTAGAAAATAATAATAGGATTTGTCAGAGGAACTCAAAGGTAGTAATCTCTGGATTTCTTCCAGTGCCACGCGCAAGCGAGAATAGAAAAAGGAGGATAGAGCAGATGAATGCATGGCTGCAAAGGTGGTGCAAGGGGGAGGGCTTCAGATTCATGAGGCTTTAACAATCATTTTCCAAATGTTCCTGGATACAAGCGTAGCGCCGGAGGATTGGAGGACTGTTAACGTTGTACAATTGTTTAAAAAGGGAGCGAAGGATAGACCGAGTAATTACAGGCCAGTCAGCCTAACCTCGGTGGTGAGCAAATTATTGGAATCAATCTGAGGGACAGGGTAAACTGTCACTTGGAAAGGCGCGGACTACTCAAGGACAGTCAGCACGGGGTTAAGCACGGGGACAGTCGGTTCAGGGGAGGTCGTGTCTGACTAACTTAATTGAATTATTAGAGGAGGTGACAAGGAGGATTGATGAGGGTAATGCAATTGATGTAGTCTACATGGATTTTAGCAAGGCTTTTGACAGATTGGTCAAAAAGTAAAGGCCCTGGGATTCAAGGGAATGTGGCAAATTGGATCCAGAATTGGCTCAGTGGCAGGAAGCAAAGAGTAATTGTCGATGGGTGTTTTTGTGACGAGACGGCTGTTTCCTGTGGGGTGCCGCAGGGCTCGACACTCGATCCTTTTCTTTTTGTGGTAAACATTAACGGGTTGGACTTTTTAAAAAATCGTTCATGGGATGTGGGTGCCGCTGGAGAGGCCAGCATTTATTGCCCATTTTTAATTGCCCTTGAGAAGGTGGTGGTGAGCCGCCTTCTTGAACCGTTGCATTTCGTGTGGTGATTGCTCTCCCACATTGCTGTTAGGTAGGGAGTTCCAGGATCTTGACCCAGCGACGGGGAAGTAACGGCGATATATTTCCAAGTCGGGATGGTGTGTGACTTAGAGGGGAACGTGCAGGTGGTGTTGTTCCCATGTGCCTGCTGACCTTATCCTTCCAGGTGGGAGAGGTCGCGGGTTTGGGAGGTGCTGTCGAAGAAGCCTTGGCGAGTTGTTGCAGTGCATCGTCTGGATGGTACACACTGCAGCCACAGTGTGTCTTTGGTGAAGGGAGTTGAATGTTTCGGGTGGTGGATGGGATGCCAATCAAGCGGGCTGCATTTTCCTGGATGGTGTCGAGCTGCTTGAGTGTTGTTGGAGCTGCACTCATCCAGCCAATTGGAGAGTATTCCATTGCACTCCTGACTTGTGCCTTGTCGATGGTGGTAAGGCTTAAACATAGGAAATTTGCGGATGACACAAAGATAGGCCATGTGCTTGATAGTGAGGTGGAAAGCTTTAGACTGCAGGAAGATATCAATGGACTGGTCAGATGGGCAGAAAATTGGCAAATGGAGTTCAATCCGGAGAAGTGTGAGATAATTCATTTGGGAGAGCAAACAAGGCAAGGGAATATACAATAAATGTGAGAATACTGAGAGGTGTAGAGGAAGTGAGGGACCTTGGAGTGCATGTCCACAGATCCGTGAAAGTAGCAGGACAGGTAGTTAAGGTAGTTAAGAAGGCATACGGAATTCTTACCTTTATTAGCCGAGGCAGAGAGTATAAAAGCATGGATATTGTGCTGGAACTGTATATAACACTAGTTCGGCCACAGCTTCAGTACTACGCACAGTCCTGGTCACCATATTACAGGAAGGATGTAATTGCACGAGAGAGGGTGCAGAGGAGAGTTACGGGGATGTTGCCAGCACTGGCAAATTTTAGCTATGATGACAGGTTGGATAGGCTGGGGTTGTTTTCCTCAGAACAGAGGAGACTGAGAGGTGATTTGATTGAGGTGTACAAGATTATGAAGTGCCTAGATAGAGTGGATAGGAAGGACCTATTTCCCTTCGTGGAGGGGTCAATAACCAGGGGTCATAGATTTAAAGTGATTGGTGGAAGGATTAGAGCGAAACTGAGGATTTTTTTCACCCAGAGGGTGATGGGGGTCTGGAATTCACTGCCTGAGAAGGTGGTGCAGGCAGAAACCCTCAACTCATTATAAACATACCTGGATGTGCATCTGAAGATCCGTGATCTGCAGGGCGACGGACCAAATGCGGGAAAGTGGGATTAGGCTGGGTAGCTCCTTTCTCAGCCGGCCCAGACACGATGGGCCCAATGGCCTCCTTCTGTGCCGTAAATTTTCTATGATTCTATGACATGGATTTAGGAAAGGGAAATCATGTTTGACAAACCTATTGGAGTTCTTTGAGGATGTAACTAGTAGCATAGATCAGGGGGAACCAGTGGATGAGGTGTATTTTGATTTTCAGAATGCTTTCGATAAGGTCCCACACAGGATGTTGGTCAACAAAGTTAGACCACATGGAATTTGAGGTAATATACAGGTATGGGTTGAGAAATGTTCACAGACAGAAAACAGAGAGTTGGAATAAATGGGTCTTTCTCAGATTGGCAGAATGTGACTAGTGGTGGACCGCAGGGATTGGTGCTTGGGCTCCAGCTATTCACTGTCTATATCAATGATTTGGATGAGGGGACCAAATGTAATATTTCCAAGTTTGCTGATGACACAAAACTGGGTGGTAATGTGAGTTTGGAGAAGGATGCAAAGGGGCTTCAAGGGGACGTAGACAGGCTAAGTGAGTGGGCAAGAACATGGCAGATGGAATAGAATGTGGACAAATGTGAATTTACCCACTTTGTTCGGAAAACAGAAATGCAGGATGTTTTTAAATAGTGAGAGGTTGGGAAATGTTGATGTTCAAAGAGACCTGGGTGTCCTTGTACATGAGTTACTGAAAGCTAACATGCGGGTGCAGCAAGCAATTATGGAGGGAAATGGTATGTTGGCCTTTATTACAAGAGCATTTGAGCAGAAAAGTAAAGATGTCTTACTGCAATTATATAGGGCCTTGGTGGGACCGTACATGGAGTTTTGTGTAAAACTTTGGTCTCCGTACCTAAGAAAGGGTATACTTGCCATAGACGGAATGCAACGAAGGTTAACCAGACTGATTCCTGTGAAGGCGGGATTGTCGTATAGGAGATATTGTGTCGACTAGGCCTATATACACTAGAGTTCAGAAGAATGAGAGGTGATCTCATTGAAACTTACAAAATTGTTGCAGGGCTCGACAGGGTAGGTGCAAGCATGATGTTTCCCCTGGCTGGGGAGTCTAGAACCAGGGGTCACAGTCTCAGAATAAGGGTTAAGCCATTTCGGACTGAGATGAGGAGAAATTTCTTTACTCAGAGAGTGGAATTCTCCACCAAATAAGGCTGCAGAGGCCAAGTCACTGAATATATTTAAAAAGGGGATACATAGATTTCTTGACACAAAAGGCATCAAGGGGTATGGGGAGAAAGCGGGAATAGGATATTGAGATAGAAGATCAGCCATGATCGTATTGAAAGGCGGAGCAGGGCAAAGGGTCCAATGGCCCACTCCTGCTCCTATTTTCTATGTTTCTATGCAACATTCGGGTACTAATGTATTGAGTGTAACAATGTTTTGATCTCCAAACGTGAACGCCTTTTGGTGTTAGTTTTTAGTTTCGGTACAATGCTGAAGGATCTGTTCCTACTGCACTGTATCCAGAGACAGGCTGTAATTAAAGAACGCATATCCACCTTTCATTGTACCGTGTGTGTTGAACTGCTCTCAATGAAGGAGAGACTTTATTTTAATTGGAAGAAGACTACTTTATTCTGCTTGCTATCAGTATTCACAAGTATTTGATAGTATAAAAGACTGACACATTGGTTCACATTTACCCAGTAAACCATCAGAGAATCAGCACAGACCACGGATCGGGGCATTTACCCAGTAAACTATCAGAGAATCAGCACAGACCAGGGATCAGGGCCTTTGCCCAGTAACCTATCAGAGAATCAGCACAGACCAGGGATCAGGGCCTTTGCCCAGTAAACTATCAGAGAATCAGCACAGACCAGGGATCAGGGCCTTTGCCCAGTAACCTGTCAGAGAATCAGCACAGACCAGGGATCAGGGCCTTTGCCCAGTAAACTATCAGAGAATCAGCACAGACCTGGGATCAGGGCCTTTGCCCATTAACTATCAGTGAATCAGCACAGACCAGGGATCAGGGCCTTTACCCAGTAAACTATCAGAGAATCAGCACAGACCAGGGATCAGGGCCTTTGCCCAGTAAACTATCAGAGAATCAGCATAGACCTGGGATCAGGTCCTTTGCCCAGTAAACTATCAGAGAATCAGCATAGACCAGGGACCCTTTCAAATGTTAAATGAAAATCAATTGCAAATGCAGAAACGTATATTCTTCAATAAACCAGCGTATTCGGGCATCGTAATATAAAGTAATCATTTCATTTATTTTCTTCTCATTAAAAACTGTTCCTTGATGTATTTAAGAGTGGTAACCTGGTGCAGTTTTATTAATGCAACAAAAAAGGTGTTTATCACCAAAATAAGCATTTTAATAAGAATTTCCAGTCCTCCACCAGTGAGTAACGTGGTTTATAATGATTTTAAATAACTATATTGAACCATTTACTTGATTCATTGATGTAAACTGGTCAATATTTTAGCAAGTTAAATATTCTTTGATGTGAAGAATCTTCTAAAACGTGGCCACTAATGCCTGTGTGCCAATGAAAATGAGCACAATTTGAAGAGCTTCCAGATACAGCGCAATCGGTGGAATCTCGCAATGCCGGTCTGGGGATCTGGTCAGTTCTACGGGCAGAACCTGATCCCGGACAATTAAATCTTGAACCAGCGTAAAACATGGCTGAAAATAACAACGGAAGTGGTTTTGGGCGTAACTCATGGACGTTTAAAATTCCCACGTTCTTTTGCCCAGGTTAGGCCGATTCCACCCCGAATGAACTGATATTACTGGTGTAAACAAACACAAATTCGATCCCTATATTTTACATTCTCCCTTTTAATCTACCGAAAATCCCCTCTCTCTCACACTATCTCGCTCTCTCTGTCTGTATGTCTCATTCTCTCTCTGCTTGATTCTCTTTGTTTCATTCTCTGTCTCTCACTGTCTCAATCTCTTTCTCTCTCATGCTCCATGCTCCATGCCTCATGTTCATCCGATCTCTGCTTCTCTCTGTCTCTCTATCTCATTCTCTCTCTCTCTCTCTCTCTATCACCCTCTCTCGCTCTCTTTCATTTTATCTTCTTCTGACAAGGTATCTTGAAGCAAAATTGTGAAGATTTCGAGCAAACTGATTTGAATATGATATTTTAAACCCATATTCATTTGTGGCATAGCTCAGGTCAATTCAACGCCATTGTCTATACAAGGACACGTGTCTCCTGACTGATCAGTCTGTGTGTGTGTGTGTGTGTGTGTGTGTGTTTGTGTTTGTGTGTGTCTCAGTTTCCTTGGTCCCATAACTAAACCACGGGGTGACGCTCGCAGCCTGTCTCCCCTTCCGCTTTGCCTCCGTGTGTCTCAGTATCACTGGTCCCATAAAGTAACCCAGGGATCCTTCTCACAGGCTATCTCCCCGTCGCCACGTGTCTCTGTGTCTCCTGGTCCAATAAAGTAACCCAGCGATCCCCCAAGCACCCTGTTTCCCCCTCGCCATGTGTCTCAGGGTCTCGTGGTCCAAAAACGTCACCCTGTCGTCTGTCTGTTTGTCTATCTGTCTATCTCTGCCATTCCACCTCTCCATTTATGTAGAGCGCACCCATTCTGATCAGGCCCACAGTAGTGACTGTGATTGCCAGGTTTGCCCATTTTACTGTGGGTCAAGGGTGGTCATTGCCCTTAATGCCAATGTTATCAATGAAATAGATCAGAATCAGGTTAAAGATTGTTTCCGG
Source organism: Heptranchias perlo (assembly GCF_035084215.1). Lineage (NCBI taxonomy): Eukaryota > Metazoa > Chordata > Chondrichthyes > Hexanchiformes > Hexanchidae > Heptranchias > Heptranchias perlo. The sequence goes on along the minus strand of NW_027139442.1, from coordinate 2,515,541 downwards.
GTTCGGTGCTGTTCGGAAAGCATGTACTTTCCATCCAGTGGGAAGTGTAGGGGACAGAATATGAAATGGGATTTAGTTCTAGTGCTTGAAACCCTTCAGCTCTTTCTACAATTTAACTAATTTAACAATTAGATTCAGTGGGTATTTCAATCCGTTCGTCAGCTCCTCTCTGAATTTATTCTGAGTCAGGACATAAATGCACGTGTTTGTGCAGGAACTGAGGAGCTGCAGCATTCCTGCTATGCGTTTTGTGATAAAAACAGGACTAGTGGAGGGGTAAAAATCTATGTTTGTGATTCGCCGATAGACATTAATTACAACCAGTGTCACCCATAACAATATAAAACTGCCCGATATACTGAAGAGTAAAATTATGGATTTCTTTCGGTTCTCCATCTCTGGATCCTTGTGATTCTCTCCATTGCTTCGGCCCCGGAGCCCCCTGCGAATTCGACTGGACACTAAAATACGTCTTATGGTCAGAACATTGAGCAGCAAAATCAGAAGGAACGGGACACAAGGGGTTAAAATGCGATGAAACATGTTATATGCGGCCCATGCGGTCGAAGCATGGAAGCTCGGTTTAAGCACACAAAGCTAGGGAACATTATTAATTATAATTGCAGGTTCATATGCAAAGTACCAGGGGAGACTCTCCAAACAGCTCAGCACACTCACTGTTCCCAGAACCACATCCGCCGTTTTCTCGGTGCAATATTTTGTTTTCAGCTTCTCACAACAAATGGCCACAAATCGATCAAAGGTGAAAGCGACTGTGAACCAAACAGAAACCTCGGTGATTGCAAAAACCAGGAAGGTAATGAGTCGACACACGGGAGTAATGTCCAGGAATGAACCCTGGAAATACATCCAACGAATCCACCTCAATATCGAATCAGTGATAACGACAAGGAGATCGGCCACTGCCATTCCCACCAGGTAGCGACTGATACATTTGGAGAGTCCGCACTTTCCTCGGGACAGGATCACAATCGCCACCAAGTTAACTGTAAGAGAGAGAAAAGGAAGCAGAGAAATTACTGATCGGACCTCGAGCCAAAGCAGCCGTTTGAGAGGATCTCGGGTCAAATCTTCAGCTTTGTTGCTGCACCAAAGGGTGAAAATGATTCATTGACCTGGGCATCGCTTTCCGGCAGAGAGATGTTTTTAAACACAATGATCAATAAATAATTGGGGAATCGCTACAGAAAGTGAATAAAGTGAGCACCGGATCCACTGGAAGGGCTGAGTGAGGGCTCATGCCGGTGGCGAAGTAGAAGGCTTTTCACCGAACGGGAATCAAGCGGATTAAAGCCGGATTTGGGCTCCAGATGGACGGGGAAAAGAGAGAAGTTCGGGAAGGCACGGGGACAGGTGCAGATGCAGCTGGTTTGTTGCTCTGTGTTAAGCGAGCCGACAGGAGCTGGCACTAAACGGAGAAAGGCATCTGGAGACCGAGCCAGTGAGTGAGATTGGGAGGAAGACAAGGAAATGGACATGTTGGAGCTGGAGGGGAGTCAGGAGCAGTTGGTTTATGAAAGCGGATCAACTGAAACAGCAGATGGGGAGACAGAGGATTCAATGCATTGGGAGGAGAGGCTGGGATTCACAGGGAGAGATTGCAGCAGAGTGTTAGAGGACATCTAATTGATAAGTCCCAGTAACACAATCCAATTAATAAATTCAAAAAATGATCTCTGTGGTTATGGGCGTCAATGATCAGCTTGTTGGGCATAAAATGTGTTGAATAAATTTACTTTGCTCATTCAATTAAAATTATAATAAAATTAATTAAATCATTCTCGTTCTTTATTGAATTAAGCTGACACATACTTTTTAGAATACAATATCCTAATAATTCATGGCTGTCCAGAAATGACTGAGTCTATTCTTTAATTACATTTCAATTATGTTTATTTATTCATTCAGTGAATAAGTAAAAGGAACATTCACATAAACAGACTGAGGACCTGATAGTGATAAACACATCCGGCGAGAGTACAATGAAACTCTCACAATCTGACAACATCCTAATAACACCTTCAAGTCACATTTCCTCTTCATAATTGGACTGGAAGTTTCAGCAGTTCATTCCGATTAATTGCACGCCCCGCTGCTGCTTTCTCTCTCTCTCTCTCTCTGTGTCTCTCTCTGTCTCTGTCTCTCTATCTCTGTCTCTCCCTCTTCTGTTTCTCCCTCTCTCTATGTGTGTGTCGATCTCCATGTGTCTCTCTGTGTGTATCACTCTATCACTCTCTCTACACTCTCTCTGTCTCTGTCTCTCTCCCTCTGTCTATTTCTGTGTCTCTCTTTCAAACTCCAGATGCGACTTTTTTTCTGTCTCTTCCCGTGTGTCTCCCTCTGTCTCTCTGTCTCACTCTGTCTCCCTCTCTGTCCCTCTCCCTCTCTCTCGGCTTCCATCTGTCTTTCATCTTCTCTCTCTCTGTCGCTCCCTCTCTCTGTGCCTCTCTCGCTCCCTTTCTTTCTTCTAGGGTTCCTTCTCTCCCACCCTCTTGTTTTTCTTCTCAGTCTCTTTCTCTGTCTCTCCTCGCTATCTCTCCGCCCTCGCTGCTCACTTTCTCAATGCCCTTTTTCACATCCGATTCAATCCTAACGTCCTGCAGCTGCATTCTGTTCACCAGCCCCGTGTTCCAAAGTTTCGATTCTCAGTGTCAGTTTATTAAATGGTGAAGCCGCTGTGAATAGTTTAATGTTTCTACAGATCATCCAAGTCTCCATCTGTTTACCTACACTGTTTACTTCCTCCACACTGCAAGGCAGAAACCTCACAACAATTGAAATTCCTCACTTGTAATTATAAAGTACAGCGTTAGATGGCGGCATTGTTCAATTAACAAAACGCCAACATCACCGCTGCTGCTTATAATCTACAGATAATTGTAAACAATTTTACAACACCAAGTTATAGTCCAACAAATTTATTCTAAATTCCACAAGCTTTCGGAGGCTTCCTCCTTCCTCAGGTGAACGGTGTGGAAAATCTCCCAATCTACAGATACATAGAAGGACTCACGATTCCAACAGATAAAGTGCAAACTGATCCAACATAACCTCAAAACATTGCATTTTACTGTGAATTCATCCACAGTGAATCAGAGAATGAGATGTGAAAGAATCAGCAGCAAACTCAGTTCAGTGATTAGACATCTGAAGCGGCGTCAGATACACACACAATGAAATAATATTTCATAATAGTGATAACCAATAAATGTATTGAAATCACAGTTAAACTGAACCATGTTATCGTGGAGGGAGGACATTGCGCTTCCTCCTTCTAACACTGAGACCGTGAGCTGCCTCATTATCAATCACTGAAAACACATTGATGAAAAAAATATTCCAGGACAGGTTATTTCCACAACATGAAACTTTTTTGCTTCTGGTGGTCTGATACCAGCTCTTAGCCCAGACACCAGATTCCCATACATTCAGTGCAGAGAATAGTTCAGTGACAATTCCAGCGTTGGACATTCAAAGTATACTACAGATATAAAGCAACTGTGCAAGACCGAACATTTAGAAGTTAAGGACACACCATTATTCAACAATACATTCAGTACAATGAATAATCCAGTAACAATGCCAGTTTTGGACAGACCAAGTTAATTGCAGATATAATGCACCTGCTACAAGAGAAAAAGAGCAGAGACTTCGGACATACCATCAACTGATAGAACAGAACAGGCAATTTTGTGAAACACACGGGGAGGCATAAAATGCAAAGTACAGCAGCACAAATAATAGCGATTTACCCTATTAACAGCTGAGATAACGGCTTACCCAAAACTCCAAAGGCTGCAAGAACAGGATAATAAATGCGTTCTATCTGACGAATTAATAGATGTCCCATTTCTGCGAGAAGCACTGACTTGCGTTCGCCTATAATCTGCAGCTCCGGCTGACACTGTTTACTGATTCATTCCAATGACCCTTGATTTATACAGGATTAAATCTCCACTGACACGATTAGACCCCTGATCATTGTTATTAATTACAGTAACTTGAACAAACACATTACATCAACAGCTTTGACTACAATGCACAATAATGACGTGGATATAACAGAAACGCCTCAAAGTCCAGGACATTATCTTAATCGGACATCTCTCAGGAATAAAGTTACGTGCTGTGCTCTGAAAGGACCGATCCAACAACAATGAGCGGCTTCATTTGCAGTTTTCATACAATTCTATTGATCATGTTCACTCCTGCCGATTCATTAATCAATGTTACCGATTTCTCCGCATTGTACACTGAATCCAGGGACACAAAGAGACCCGTTTCACTCTGTTCCTGCAGTTTCCCAGTTAAAATATGAATTTTGAGTCTCTGGCACGAGGACAGTTAAAGACAGGTTCAGGATTGAAGCCTAGAAATGACTGTGGGTGATATAAGGGGACGGACACTGAACGAGCTCCATTGTCTTTCCTCTCTCCACTGTTTTACTGCAGATATTTGTCCGACATTTTATTCATGGCTCCAGTAAAGTAGGCTACGTGTAACTGAGCTGAGCTCATGACCCGATATGACCTCCATCACAAAGGCCCCGTGCTTCCATCACCCGCCTTCATTCCTCCCTCAGCTCAATTCCATTGAAACCCTTATCCATGCCTCTACCCCTTCAGACTCCATTCCTCCATTTCACTACTGGGCAGCAACCAATCCAAACCTTCCGAACCGCACCAGGTCCTGCTCGCTCTCAATGCCCCTCACTGACTTCCAGTTCCCCATCGCCTCATTGCAATAGATTTAAAATTATATTTCTCTGTTTCAAATCCCTCCATGGTCGAACCCTCCGAATCCCGTCAATCCACTGCCCACCCCTCACCTCTCCACAGCTAAAATGATAGAATCACAGAACACAGAAAGAGGCCATTCAGGCATTGTACCTGTGCGGCCTCTTTGAAAGAACTATCCAATTAGCTGCACTCCCCTGCTCTTGTCCCTTAAATCCACAGCAAATCCACCCGTGACCTCCTCATTCATCGATCACTGGCCTCTTTTGGTGGGACTACCCTCTCTTGATTCCACTTACCTATCCGATCATAGCCAGGAGAAGCTTCTCTTCCAACCCTAACACCGTTATATCCCATGTATCTGAAGATCCAATCCTTGGCTCCCTCCTCTTCCTCATCTGCATGCTGCCCTTTGGTGACATTGACCACAGATTTCGACCAGCTTTCAGATGTACGCTAACAAAACCACTACCTCTCTTGACCCTTCCAATGTGTTTGTGGTGTGAGACCGACATCCTGTTTCAGATGAGCAACAATCTCCATTGTGTTCTCCTTCTGTGCTGTGTGATTCGATCATTTTATGCTTGGAGAGTTCGGGGGCGGGTGGCGGTGGGCAGTGGAGGAAAGGGATGCAAAGGGGTGGGCCATGGAGGGATTTTAACCAAAGAGAATTTGAAATTCAAGGCGATGGGGTACTGGGAGTCAGTAAGAGTCAGTGAGGCCGAGGAGGACCTGGTGCGGGTTGGAAGGTGGAGGATGGGTGGCCGGCAAGAGTGAACTGGAGGAATAGATTCTGTGACTCGAGTTAAAAATTGGGATGTCATGATCTTTAGTCCTACATTCTCCACATCCATGCCACGCATTCCATCTCCAAACCCTCTCTTTTTGATTGGTGAGTCCCTCACCAATCACCCAAGCCCTTACTGACCTGCATTGGATTCCCGTCTCCTTAGCCTATAGTTTATTTTTATGATTTCTCACAATTAAATGCATCAAGATGTCACCCCTCCAAATCTTTGTAACCTCCTCCAGCCCTACAGCCCCTCCCAAACACTCTGCCCCTCCACCTCTGGTCGTTAGTGCGTCTGCTTTGCCCGACTTTGGCAGCCGTGCCTTCAGCTATATCCACGGCGAAGAATGCCCTCCCTAAGTCCCTCCATCTCCCATCCTCCTTTCAGCTGTCAAACGTGGGTCAGTGATAGCTGTCTCCCCTCTGATTCATAAGGTTGTGATTTCGAGTCAGAGTCCAGAAACTTGAGCACGAAATCCAGGCTGACACTGCAGTGCAGTACTGAGGTAGCGCAACACTGCAGGCACGTCAGTACTCAGAGATCGCTGTTGTGTCGAAGATTTAATACTGAGGGGGTGCTGAAATCTGGGAGGGTCAGTATTGACGGAGCGCTGCCCTGTTGCAGTGTCAGTACTGAGAGAACGCTGTATTGTAGTAGGGTCAGAACTAAGGGAGTGCTGTCCTGTGGGAAGGTCAGTATTGAGGGAGTGCTGTACTGTTAGAGGATCAGTACTGCGTGAGTGCTGAACTGTCAGAGAGTCAGTACTGATGGAGTGCTGTACTGTCAGAGGGTCAGTGCTGAGGGTGTGCTGAACTGTCAGAGGGTCAGTACTGAGGGAGTGCTGTACTATCGGAGGTCAGTACTGAGGGAGCGCTACATTGTTGGAGGGTCAGTGCTGAGGGAGCGCTGCACTGTTGGAGGGTCAGTACTGAGGGAGTGCTGTACTATGGGAGGGTCAGTACTGAGGGAGCGCTACATGTTTGGAGGGTCAGTGCTGAGGGAGCGCTGCACTGTTGGAGGGTCAGTACTGAGGGAATGCTGTACTATGGAAGGGTCAGTACTGAGGGAGCGCTACATGTTTGGAGGGTCAGTGCTGAGCGAGCGCTGCACTGTTGGAGGGTCAGTGCTGAGGTCGTGCTGTACTGTCGGAGGGTCAGTACTGAGGGAGTGCTGTACTGTTGGAGGGTCAGTGCTGAGGTAGTGCTGTACTGTCGGAGGGTCAGCACTGAGGGAGTGCTGTACTGTTGGAGGGTCAGTGATGAGGTGGTGCTGTACTGTCGGAGGTTCAATACTGAGGGATCACTCTGCTGCAGGAAGGTCGGTACTGAGGGAGTACTGTACTGTCAGAGGTGCCAACTTTCAGAGGAAAAGTTAAACCGAGGGCCCATCTGTCCCCTCAGGTCGGTGTAATAGTGTTCTCCACGATACCAATATTTATCCCTCAACCATCATCAGTAAAACCGATTTTCTGGTCATTTACCTCATCACTGTTTGTGGGACCTTGCTCTGTTTAAATTGGCTTCAGCGTTTCCTACATTACCACAGTGACTACACTTCAAAATGTACTTCATTGAATGTAAAGCGTTTTAGGATGTCCTGTGGTCTTTAAAGAGGCTACAGAAATGCAAATAGTTGTTGTTATATTTTGCCATACTCCACTCTCTTCATCCCACCATTGGCGGCCATTCCAGCAGACATCTAAATTCTACTCTCGAAAATCAAACTCATCGCCTCCGTCTCTCCATTTACACCTCATCCTTTCACACCCTCCTTAAATCCATTCTTTGACCAAGGTTTTCGCCAGTCCTCCTGATATCTTTTTATTCCTTTTGTGCCCGTCTTCCCTCAATCCTCCGTGAAGCCAAATGGGAACGTTTTTTTTTCGTTCATGGGATGTGGGCGTCGCTGGCGAGGCCGCCATTTATTGACCATCCTTAATTGCCCATTTGAAGGTGGTGGTGAGCCACCTTCTTGAACGCTGCAGTCCGTGTGGTGAAGGTTCTCCCACAGAGCTGTTAGGAATGGAGTTCCAGGATTTTGACCCAGCGACGATGAAGGAACGGCGATATATTTCCAAGTCGGGATGGTGTTTGACTTGGAGGGGAACGTGCAGGTGGTTTTGTGCCCATGTGCCTGCTGCCCCTTAGACCTTGTAGGTGGTAGAGGTCGTGGGTTTGCGAGCTGCCGACGAAGAATCCTTGGCGAGTTGCTGCGGTGCATCCTGTGGATGGTACACACTGCAGGCACAGTGCGCGGGTGGTGAAGGGAGTGAATGTTTAGGGTGGTGGATGGGGTGCCAATCAAGTGGACTGCTTTGTCCTGGATGGTGTCGAGCTTTTTGAGTGTTGTTGGAGCTGCACTCATCCAGGCAATTGTAGATTGTTACATCACACTCCTGACTCGTGTTTATAGATGGTGGCAAGCCTTTGGGGAGTCAGGAGGTGAGTCACTCGCCGCAGAATACCCAGCCTCTGACCTGGTCTTGTAGCCACAGTATTTATATGGTTGGTCCAGTTAAGTTGCTGTTCAATGGTGACCACCAGGATGTTGATGGTGGGGGATTCGGCGATGGTAATGCCGTTGAATGTCAAGGGGAGGTGTTCAGACTCTCTCTTGTTGGAGATGTTCATTGCCTGGCACTTGTTTGGCGCGAATGTTACTTGCCACATATCAGCCCAAAGCCTGGATGTTGTCCAGGTCGTGCTGAATGCGGGCTCGGACTGCTTCATTATCTGAGGGTTTGCGAATGGAACTGAACACTGTGCAATCATCAGCGAACATTCCAATTTCTGATCTTATGATGGAGGGAAGGTCATTGATGAAGCAGCTGAAGATGTTTGGGCCTCGGACACTGCCCTGAAGAACTCCTGCAGCAATGTCCTGGGGCTGAGATGATTGGCCTCTAACAACCACTACCATCTTCCTTTGTGCTTCGTATGATTCCAGCCAGAGGAGTGTTTCCCCCCTCATTCCCATTGACTTCAAATTTACTCGGGTTCCTTGGTGCCACTCTCGGTCGAATGCTACATTGTTGTCAGGGGCAGTCACTCTCACCTCACCTCTGGAATTCAACTCTTTTGTCCATGTTTGGACCAAGGATGTAATGAGGACTGGAGTCGAGTGGCCCTGACGGAAACCAAACTGAGCATCGGTGAGCAGGTTATTGGTGAGTCAGTGCCGCTTGATAGCACTGTTGTCGGCACCTTCCATCACTTTGCTGATGATTGAGAGTGGACTGATGGGGGGTAATTGACCGGATTGGATTTGTCCTGCTTTTTGTGGACAGGATACCTGGGCAAATTTCAAAATTGTCGTGTGGACACCGAAGTTGTAGTTGTACTGGAACAGCTTGACAAGAGGCGCGGCTGGTTCTGCAGTGCAATTCTTCGGCATCACCACCGTGATGTTTTCGGGGCCCATATCCTTTGCTGTGTCCAGTGCACTCAGCCGTTTCTTGATATCACGTGGAGTGAATCGAATTGGATGAAGACTGGCTTCTGTGATGGTGGGGATTTCTGGAGGAGGCCGAGATGGATCATCCACTCGGTACTTCTGGCTGAAGATGGTTGCAAACGTGTCATCCTTCTCTTTTGCACTCACGTGCTGGGCTCTGCCATCATTGAGGATGGGGTTGTTAACAGAGCCTCCTCCTCCCTTCAGTTGTTTAATTGTCAGTCACCATTCACGACTGGATGTGGCAGGACTGCATAGCTTTGATCTGATCCGTTGGTTGTGGAATCGCTTAACTCTGTCTATAGCATGTTGCTTCCGCTGTTTCGCATGCATGAGGTTAGCACCTCATTTTTTTAGGTACGCCTGGTGCTGCTCCAGGCATGCTCTTCTACACTCCTCATTGACCCAGGGTTCATCCCCGGGCTTGTCGGTAATGGTACTGTGAGGAATATGCCGGTCCATGAGGTTACAGATTGTGCTGGAATACAATTCTACTGATGCTGGTAGCCCACAGCACCTCATGGATGCCTAGTTTTGAGCTGCTAGATCTGTTCTGAACCTATCCCACTTAGCATGGTGTTAGTGCCACACAACACGTTGGATGATATCCTCAGTGCGAAGACGGGACTTCGTCTCCAAGAGGACTGTGCGGTGGTCACTCCTGCCAATACTTTCATGGACAGATGCATCTGCGACAGGTAGTTTGGTGAGGACAAGCTCAAGTCGCTTTTCCCTCGTGTTGGTTCGCTCACCACCTGCCGCAGGCCCAGTCTGGCAGCTATGTCCTTCAGAACTCGGCCAGTTCGGTCCGTAGTGGTGCTACCGAGCCACTCTTGGTGATGGACATTGAAGTCCCCAACCCTGAGTACTTTCTGTGCCCTTGCTACCCTCAGTGCTTCTTCCAAGTGGTGATCAACATGCAGGAGGACTGATTCATCAGCTGAGGAAGGATGGTAGGGTGTAATCAGCAGGAGGTTTCCTTGACCATGTTTGACCTGATGCCATTAGATTTCATGGGGTCCAGAATCAATGTTGAGGACTGCAAGGCCCACTCCCTCCTGACGGTGTATCACTGTATCGCAACCTCTGGTCGGGCAGTCCTGCCGGTAGGACAGGACAAACCCAGGGATGGTGATGGAGGAGTGTGGGACATTGGCTGAAAGTATTATTCTGCGAGTATTGCTATGTCAGGCTGTTGATAGACTAATCTGTGGGACAGCACTCCCAATTTTGGCACAAATGTCCAGATGTTAGTGAGGAGGACTTTGCATGGTCGACTGGGCTTGGTTTGCCTTAGTCTTGTCCGGTGCCCAGTGATCCGATGGCGGGTGGTCCATCCGCTTTTATTCTTATTATGACTTTTTTTGGCGAGATTTTACAGCTGAGCTTATTACATTAAAGACGGCCTGTGAATACCAGTTGTTGTTGACTTTCATTGTAATGTGTTCATTCGTTTTCCATTTTTTGAGCAAAAGTAATTTCTGGGCTAATATTCTTGTACCAGAAAAAGGTTTGCATAATAGACGGAATTGTTGAGATAAAGTAACACTGGCAAGTACTCTTGAACCTTTTTTTTAATGAAAATCAAAACTTGGTTTATCTCATTGGTCCAAACATGGACAAAAGAGCAGAATTCCAGAGGTGAGATGCGATTGATTGCCCTTGACATCAAAGCAGCATTTGACCGAGTATGGCACCAAGGAGCCCTCGTAAATTTGAAGTAAAAGGGAATCGGGGGAAAACTCTCCAGTGACTAGAGTTGTATCTAGCACAAAGGAAGGTGCTAATGGTTGAAGGAGGCCAATCATCTCAGCCCCAGGACATTGCTGCAGGAGTTCCTCAGGGCAGTGTCCTTGACCCAACCATCTTCATCTGCTTCATCATTGACCTTCCCTCCATCATAATGTCAGAATTGGGGATGTTCGCTAATGACTGCACAGTGTTCAGTTCTATTCGCAACCACTCAAATAATGAAGCAGTCAGTGCCCGCATGCAGCAAGACCTGGACAGCATCCAGGTTTGGGCTGGTAAGTGGCAAGTAACATTCGAGCCAGACAAGTGCCAGGCAATGACCATCTGCAACAAGAGAGAGTCTAACCACCTCCCCATGACATTCAACGGTATTACCATCGCCGAATCCACCACCATCAACATCCTGGGTGTCACCATTGACCAGAAGCCGAACTGGATCAGCCATATAAATACACTGGCTACAATAGCAGGTCAGAGGCTCGGTATTCTGCGACGGACGACTCACCCCCTGACTCCCAAAATCCTTTCCACCGTCAACAAGGCACAAGTCAGGAGTGCGATGGAATACTTTCCACTTGCCTGGATGAGTGCATCTCCAAGAAAACTCAAGAAGCTCGACACCATCCAGGACAAAGCAGCCCGCTTGATTGGCACCCCATCCACCGCCCTAAACATTCACTCCCTTCACCACCGGCGCACAATGGCTGCAGTTTGGACCATCCACAGGATGCACTGCAGCAACTCGCCAAGGCTTCTTCCACAGCTCCTCCCAAACCAGCGACCTCTACCACCTACAAGGTCAAGAGCAGCAGGCACCTGGGAACAACACCAGCTGCACGTTCCCCAACAAGTCACACACCATCCCGACTTGGAAATGTATCGCCGTTCCTTCATCGTCGCTTTGTCAAAATCATGGAACTCCCTTCCTAACAGCACTGTGGGAGAACCTTCACCACACGGACTGCAGCTGTTGAAGAAGGCGGCTCACCACCGCCTTCTCAAGGGCAATTAGTGATGGGCAATAAATGCTAGCCTTGCCAGCGACGCCCACATCCCATGAACGAATAAAAAGAAATCTGCAGACATCGCAATGAAATCGGTTTGTACAACTGTGAGGCAGTCTTTAGTGAGTTTTCTTTTTAAGTTGAGACCAGTTGCAGTAACTAGGATGAAGGTATTTAAGGTTTTTGTCTTTTTTTTTCTCTTTTGTTGTATCCCTTTGCCTGCTCTCTGAGGCTGATGACCAGGGGACAGGCTGTGAGCGGCCCTTCAGTTACATTATTCAACAATCATGTGTGTCACTTTTTTCGATCAAATCAAACACTCCGAGGTATAACAGAGAATGTCCGTGAATCATTCCCTTTTATCCACTGTGTATTGTAAATGAGTGCAGCGGGCACCGAGTGAGCAACATGAGAGTTTGGTAAGTGTGGGAATTTAAGGGTTAATCTCTTTTAAAATTTATTGTTAATTGCAATTACCTTTTAAGTAATATCAACAATTTAAGTTCAATTTTAAACTTTAAATTTGTAAACTTCTGTCAAGCTTGAGCAGAGACAAACAAGCAAGCTCTCCGACTGGTGAGCTTCTGTAGTTTGTTAATTGGTTTGCGAGATTAAACTGGTTCTTGAAACAGTAGCACAACAGGGCTGACTCATCTGAGTCACAAGCAGTGGAAATACATGGGCCTGTGAGCGCAACCGGCACTGAGTGGAGCGGGCACGGAGTGAGCAACTTGAGAGTTTGGGAAGTGTGGGAGTTCGGTGAAGTGGGGGAAGGAGGTGCTCCTTTGCCTTTGCTTTTCCTAACTTGTTCCGCAGAGCGGCGGCGAACCTGAGCAGCAGCAGATCTGCAACAAGAGAAAACGGCAATGTGACGTCTCAGTTGAGGCAGGTAAATGATTGGCAGTGACTGTGGGCTAAGTTTTAGGTTAACAAATGGCATATAACTAAATTTTATAACCTAAACTTAACTTAATTAATCGAATAAATTGAACGGGGTAAATAATTTGATTTACACTAAATTAATTAAATAAATAAATAAATAAAATCATGGGAGAACAGGAGATTTGTTGCTGGTGCATTATGTGGGAGCTTGTGGACATTTTTGTCCAGGGCCACTACATCTGTAGCAATTGTCCGAGGCTCGAGGAACTTTGGCTCCGAGTTGAGGAGCTGGAGGCCGAGCTGAAGACATTGCGAGACGTCAGGGAGGGAGAAAGCTACCTGGAACTTTTGCTCAGGAGGCAGCCACACCCCTCAGATGAAATACTTTAGAAAGGATACGTGGTCAGGCACAGGAAGGAGTGACCTCGAGTGAGGCAGGTACGGGGATCCAGGAGGTAGTATTGAAGGAGCCTCAGTCCCTACACTTGTTCAATAGATTTGAGGTTCTTGCAACCCTTGTGGACAAGTGCGGGGATTGCGGGGAGGACGAGCAAACTGACCATGGCACCGTGTTACAGGAAGCCGTTCAAGTGGAGGGAGTATAAAGGAAGGGGTTAGTAGTAGGTGACAGTATATTTTGGGGGATAGACACTGTTCCCTGCAGTCAGGAGCATGAGTCCATCAGGCTGTGTTACCGACCCTGTGCCAGGATTAAGGACATCTCCTCCGGGCTGGAGAAGAACTTGGAGTGGGAGGGGGAGGATCCAATTGTCGTGGTCCACGTATGCATCAACGACATAAGTTGGACGAAGAAAAAGGTTCTGCTGAGAGAATTTGAGCAGCTCGGGTCTAAACTTAAAGGCAGAAACACAAAGGTAATAATCTCTGAATTATGACCTGAGCCACAAGCAAATTTGCACAGGGTAAATAAAATCAGAGAGATGAATGCGTGGCTCAAAGATTGGTGTGAGAGAATTGGGTTTCTATTCCTGGGGCACTGGCACCAATACTGGTGAAAGAGAGAGCTGTTCCGTTGGGACCTACTTCACCTAAACCATGCTGAGACCAGAGTTCCAGCGAATCGAATAACTAGGAAGGTAGATCGGACTTTAATCTAAACAAGACGAGGTGCGGGCGTGAGGGGGAAGGATCCCGGTGGAGAGAAATCGAGAATGCTAAAGAAGAAAGACGAGGAAGCAGTGCAGGAAAGTGATTGGGGTAAGGATAACCAGATTGTGTTAGGAAGGGACAGAGCGTAGTAACAAAAGAGTGCACGAACAAATAGGGTCCGCGTAAGAAAAAATGGGAATGAGACAAATAGGGCCATCGTTCAAAAAAATGGTAAGATATTTAAAATGTAAAAAAGAAAATCTAAAGGCACGCTATCTGTACGAACGAAGCATTCGTAATAAGGTAGACGAAATAATAGCGCAAATAATTGTGAACGGATATGATATAATTCCGATTACGGAGACATGGCTGCAGTATGACCAAGGCTGGGAGCTGGTTATCCAAGGGTATTCGATATTTCGGAAGGACAGGCAAAAGGGAAAAGGAGGTGGGGTGGCGTTGTTCGTAAAGGATGAAATAAGAGCAATAGTGAGAAAGGATATTGGCTCAATAAAGCAAGATGTACAATCTGTCTGGGTGGAGTTAAGAAGCACCAAGTGGCAGAAAACACTGGTGGGAGTTGTCTGTAGGCCTCCAAACAGTAGTGGTAATGTAAGTGACGGCAATTTGCAGGGAATTAGAGATGCATGTAACAAGGGTACTACATTTAGACAGGCCGAAACAAATTAGCAATAATACTGTGGAGGATGAATGCCTGGAGTTTCCATAATATGTTTTTTTAGACCAATACGTTGAGGAGACAACCAGGGAACAGGCTACCCTGGATTGGGTATTGTGCAATTAGAAGGGCTTAATTAAAACCTTGTTGTGCGGGTCATTTAGGGAAGAGTGAACATAACATGATAGAATTCTTCATTGAGATGGAAAGTGAAGTAGTCCAATCCGAAACTAGGGTCCTAAATCTAAACAAAGGAAACTAAGAAGGTATGAGGAGTGAGTTAGCTATGATAGATTGGGAAGATTCATTAAAAGGCATGACGGTGGATAGGCAATGGCCAGCATTTAGGGCGCAAAAACGCAAAAGGAAAAGTGGCCCAACCATGGCTAACAAAAGAAATTAATGATAGTATTACATCCAAAGAGGAGTCATATAACTTTGCCAGAAAAAGTAGCAGGCCTGAGGATTGGGAGCAGTTTAAACTTCAGCAAAAAAGGACCACGAGATTCATTAAGAGGGGAATACTAGAGTATGAGAGTAAACTTGCAAGGAACAAAAAAGTGGGCTGTGAAAGCTTCTCCAAGTATGTAAAAAGAAAATGATTAGTGAAGACAAATGTAGGTCCCTTACAGTCAGAAACGGGAGAATTTATAATGGGGGACAAGGAAATGGCAGAGCAATTAAACAAATTCTTCGGATCTGTCTTCACACAAGACGACACAAATAGCTTCCCAGAAATGGTAGTGAACCAAGGGACTAGTGAGAAGGAGAAATTAAAGGAAATTAGTATCAGTAGAAAAATTGTGCTGGAGAAAATAATGGACTGAAAGCCATTAAATCCCTAGGGCCTGATAATCTGCATTCCAGAATAATAAATGGGTAGCCATGGAAATAGTGTGTGCATTGGTTGTCATCTTCCAAAATTCTCTAGATTATGGAACAGTTCCTACAGATTGGAGGCTGGCAAATGTAACCCCATTATTTAAAAAAGGAGGGAGAGAGAAAACAGGGAACTACAGACCGGTTAGCAAAACATCAGGAGTAGTGAAAATACAAGAGTTTATTATATGGGATGTTATAACAGGACACTTAGAAAATATCAACGGGATTAGACAAAGTCAACATGGATTTACGAAAGGGAAATCGTGTTTCATAAATATACTAGAGTTTTTTTGAGGATGTAGCTGGTAGAATAGATAAGGGAGAACCAGTGGACGTGGTGTATTTGGATGTTCAGAAGGCCTTTGATAGAGTCTCACATAAGAGGTTAGTGTGCAAATTAAAAGCACATGGGATTGTGAGAATCCCTACGTGGTAAGTTTTTAGTAAAATATTAAAATGCCTACGTGGCAAAGAAGCAGAATGCAAAATGGTTAGAAAGGGTTAATTAGTTAGTAACTGAGATTGATACAGGTGGCCTGGCCCTCCTGCTGGGCCATATGTTTGCTTAGTCAGCAGGCCTGCATTGTCTTATCAATGATAGGTCTTTGATGTGAGTCAAGGACTGGTCTGAATGTCTCCATGTTTATGGCAGATCAATATAGGTAACGAGCTTAGCCAAAGTTGAAAGACATTCCAGGTTGGGAGATAAGGAACAGAAGGAACAGGGAAGAACATTCCAAGTTGGAAAGTGAGGAAGTATCCCCTTTGATGTCTAATAGCAACATGGTCAGCACATGGATTGTCTATGATTGGCCGGAAATAATGTAACCCCGCATGGCAACCTGTGCCCGGCTTATGATTGGTGTTGACTCTTGTATTAATGATGTTCCAACCTCTATGGATTTGTATAAAGGTATGAGTCTTTGTCTTTGTCTTTGTCTCCTTATTCTGTTAGAATCGTTCGGATTCTCTCAGGAATCTGAATTGAAGCTACAGACTAAGATCTGCTATTAAAGTTGTTTGAACTTTACGGTGTACTCGAATCAGTTCTTGCTGAACCAGACTGAGGGGAAAGAATCCGGTTCGTCATTTGGTGGCCTTTACGGGGATTTCAACGGTCGTTCACCGAGAGTTCGCGGAGTAAGAGGCGGTTTGTCTTGGACACAGAGGACGGAAAGGGCGCGCCCGGTGTGAGTAAACTTTTCTTTACTATATCGGCTTTCCTAAATCTGTTAAGTCTGAAGACGAATCGTCCAATCGCTAACACTCGTGTGGCGTTCTTACGAGATTCAGGTCAGTCTGGCGAATACACAGAAATAGCAGAAAGAGGTAAATGGTTAAATATCACTGAGGGTCAGTACAGGGACTGAGGGAATAACTTGTTAGCGGTAGGTCAGTGATCGAACTAGAACGTCGGGTCAGTGATCGAACTAGAATCTTGAGTCAGTGATTAAAATTATCACTGAGAGTTAGAGTTCGCGTTCTTGGTGATTGGATATAAACCAGAATCTTGAGTCAGTGATTAAAATTATCACTGAGAGTTAGGGTTCGAGTTCCTGGTGATTGGGTATAAACAGGAACTTCGAGTCCCTGGGGAGTGGGTATAAACAGGAACTGATTGCTTGTTCTGATCGACTAAGGGAGGAAGTGCCTGTCTCAACGCGCAGCCTTCGACCGGTTGTTAAGAGGGGAGATCCCCCACGCGAAGGTCAGGACCCTGAAGTGGGCGTAGAGACCAAAGGCACTTGGGATTGTGAGGCACAAGGAGTCAGGTCCATCTTTGAATTCTGTTCAAATACGGTGGTATTAATTAGTTGACTAAGAGTAAAGGAAAACGGGACATGGAATGGGTAGTTGTCTGGATACCTCTGCAGAACCAGAGAGTGCCTTACAGACTTTGTGTGAAAAATATCCGGACAAGGCAAAACAATTTAGACAATTGTCAGGCGGGTTGAATAAAAAACTGGGGAATGGTCAATGGCCATTGGGAGGAATTAAGGACCTAGATACTGCCATAAAAGCACAGGAATTAATTTGGAAAAATAACGGAAATAAAGTAACCAAAGATTTAATTGCTTTATGGAGACAGTACTGTCAAGAACTGAAAGAAGCTTCGTTATTAGCAAGTTGGCAGGATAATGCGTTGAAGTTAGGGATAGGACTCACTGAAGGAGGGGTGGTCAAGTCCGTAGAGGTCCTAAAAGGAGAATGTGCTCATGAAAAGTGCTCTAAAAAGAGGTCTGAAAAGACTTCGGGCGAGCCCAAACTGGTTGAGAAAAGTGGATTATGTAATCCAATGATTGGCCTTGCCTTGGCTGGGGGAGACGATGATGATTTGGATGAGTGGAATTGTAGGTCCCGTGCAGATCCCCAGGGTCCTAGTGCCCCTCCTGAGTACAGTAATATCTATTCTTCAGTGCCTACGGTACAGACTGTTCAAACCCCTGTGATAATGCCTCAAACTGTCTCCCCGGTTGCTTCCCGTACTAGAAGTAAAACTAGGGAATTATTGGCTCCAACATTTAAATTCTCAGTCAGCCCACTTAGTTTAAGTCAGCAGAGAGATCAGAGATTGGACAGTCAGGGACTGAGAGACGCAGAAACTGAAGAGTCAGGAGACGACTTGCCATCACTAAACTTAGAACGTACTACTGAGACACTAGCTAGGGATGAGCCGACCCCTCGTCAGTTACCAATGAGGCCGATGCCTAATCCTACTTTTGACCCAAACCCAGCCAATGTTGGAGTAGCCGGCAACTCCCGAACGATAGATGTGTACTGTCCATGGAAACCTAACGAGATAATGGCCATTCTAACCGGGGTGCCGGATAGGAGAAAGTCACCTACCGCATTTATAGAATTCCTTAAGACTACCGTTTCTGTCTATAATGCAGAATCAAGGGACTTATGGTCGCTAATACAGCAAGTTTTAACCCATGCTGAACATACCAAATTCCTGGACCAATTGAATGTCCGGACTCATGTCGCATTGGTAGCACAGATACCAAACAATGATGTTGAGCGCCAGGAGCGTCTTTTGGGTGCCCTTAGTGCTACTCTACAAAAACCAATTGACATAACTAAGATCTTAGACACCAGGCCTAAAAAGGGAGAAGGAGCAGATGAATATTTGGAAAGATTCTCGGAAGTATACCGGAATCAATCAGGAGACACAGCGTACCGTGAGGGAAGAGACTCACCACAGTACTGCGCTATGCTACTGAACTGCCTACCGATTCCGGTTTCTCAAGCAATTAGGACTAATAATATGGACTGGTCAGAGAATACTTCCAGCCAGATGAATAGGGCAGCAAAATACTACTGGATGGATAATAAGCACCAGGAAGGTCAGGCCCAAGTTAGAGTTAAAACTGAGTATGTGGTGAAAAAGGAAGGGCCGAAACGCACCTCAGACAGAACAGGATATCAGATGGAGCCTCAGTATTGTGTTCCAGGATGGGTTAACGGAGAAGGGTATGGGTACGATACACACCCTAACGGACCAACCGTCCCTAACTATGGCCCACCCTACGTTCCTCCGAGACGTAATTTTGAAGGGAAAAGAGGAGGAGGGAGACAAACAGGGTCAGATGCCTGTTTCAATTGTGGTCAGCTAGGCCACTGGAGCAAGGAATGTCCCTCCCGTAGACAGGGAAGAGGGGGCCATATGCAAGGGCAGCGAAGAGGAGGTTGGCAAGGGAATCGAGGACGAGGAAGATATACGGACTTTTCCCAAAAAAATCCGTTCCCCCAGTATTGACTAGCTAACCTTGTGGTAAACGGGATCCAGTCAGAGAAGGAGCCCGTTTTGTCACTGATGATTAAAGGAAACCCACATACATTCTTAGTAGACACCGGAGCAACCATGTCATCTGTCCGATCGGAGCTCAATCTCCCTGAGTCCGGGGAAAAACAGAGTCTGTCTGGTTTTCAGGGACAAGTGAGCCAATACCCGATATCTGAACCAGTGGAAGTACAATTTGGAAATGAGTCAGTGAAACACCAATTTGTAATTACAAGTGGACTAGACTGTAACCTCATGGCTCGAGACTTGCTATGTGCATTCCGCCTGAGCATTGAATGCGGGGACGAAGGACTGATTGTGAAACCATGGGCTCCAAAAATGCAGTGTTATGTTTCCATCACCCCACAATGGTGGTCTCTAGACTTCGAAGATGAGGGTTCCCTTCATGTAACCTTGGCCTACGATATGAGTGGGAGAAATAAGGAATTGGAGGACTTTTACCGAAGCTATATAGGAACGGAATGGGAGGTTATTCGCCGGGCTATGGTTACAGGACCAGAAGGGAGAGCAGAGTATGTTGAGATCCCCTCAGAGTTGTGGAAGGAAGCACCTGTTACAGGTTACATCACTCGGGGTGCTTCAAAAACAATAGGATGGGACCCAGGACCCTTTGAAATAAAGGGAGCCCCACATATCAACTGGGAGGTGAATTACCCGTACCATGCGAAAGATTTAGGACCCATGATAAAACAGACAGTCGAACAAGCTGATTCAAATAATCGACAGAAACAGACCCTGTCATGCGGCCGGACTATTCTGTTTTACCAGACACCAAGAGTTAACAGGGCACAATTGCGCCACCATGTGGGCAATGAAAAACCAGAATATGTCAATCCGCAAGTGTGGGCGGAGGATCCCACACAGGTAGGATGCGTTAAAATGATTCCTATTCATATTGCCCTGCAGGAAAATGTTGTATTACCCTCTATTCGACAATATCCACTAAAGCAACAGGCGATACCAAGCATTGACAAATTGATCGCTGGGTTGTTAAAACAAGGGATTTTGATTAAATGTCAGTCCCCGTGTAACACGCCGATACTGGCAGTTCCAAAGCCAGGCAAGCCAGACCAGTACAGATTAGTACAGGATTTGCGATCAATCAATGCCATTGTACAGCCACTGCACGCCCTAGTGCCCAATCCAGCTCATATTCTGGCTGAAGTTCCTGCAACAGCCAAAGTCTTTGAGTATTCGATCTTCAACACGCCTTTTTCGCCTTACCGCTAGACCCATCAAGTCAGTACCTTTTTGCCTTCACTTACAAGGGACAGCAATATACTTGGACCCGACTGCCACAAGGCTTTGTTAACTCCCCAACATTATTTTCTAGATGCTTACAGGAACAATTACAGACATTGACTTTGAAACAAGGGTCTGCGCTAGTCCAGTATGTGGATGATCTGTTGATAGCCAGCCCTGATGAGCAGAGTAACCGAAAAGACACTGCCCAATTGCTAAATCACTTATCCTCGCTAGGGTACATAGTATCCCAGTCGAAAGTACTGGTGGGCCAACAGAGGGTTAAGTTTCTTGGAGTTATGCTCTCAGCAACCGAGCGGAGCCTAGAAAGAAGCAGGATTGAACCAATCTGTCAATTCCCTGTACCTCGCACTGCAAAGGAGGTACGGCAGTGGATGGGAATGGTAAACTATTGCAGACAGTGGATCCCTAACATTGCTTTGGACACTAAATTATTAACGCCATACACCAGCATAGAGGGTGAATTTCAACTAGATTCTGATGCCTTGGGAGCATTTGAGAGATTAAAGGAAGCTTTGTCACAAGCACCCGCATTGGGGAGACCCTTGTATGACAGACCATTTCAGTTGTACTGTACTATCTTCGCTGATTGCTCGACTGCTGTTTTGACTCAAAAACATGGCGACAAGCATAGACCGGTGGCGTACTACTCTTCGAAGTTAGATCCAGTAGCACTAGGACATCCAGTTTGTACTCAGATTTTAACGGCCATTTACAATAGCCTACAGTCGGCGGCTAATCTGACTTTACAACAGGACATTACTGTATACAGTTCACACTCGGTAACTGCATTATTAGGACAGCTGCAGACTCAACATCTTACCATGGCTCGACAGAATAAGTATGAGATATATCTGCTTAATAATCCTAGACTGCGATTTAAACATTGTACTACTATCAACCCAGCATGTTTTCTCACAGAACCACCCATGGAACAGACTGATCCAGGACATGATTGTTTATCTTTAATTAAGGAAGACACTTCTGTCAGAGATGATCTATCTGATGTCCCAATAAAAGATCCGGACATAACTATGTACGTGGATGGGAGTGCCTCTATTGGTTCCTTTGGAGAGAAACTTTCTGGATATGCAATAGTGGACCAGGACGGTAAAAATGTCGAATCTGCTGCTTTTGAGTTTCCATATTCTGCCCAGCAAGCGGAGCTGTTTGCATTGATAAGAGCTTGTGTCCTCGGGAAAGACCAAAGGGTTAATGTCTATACAGATTCGAGATATGCTTTCGGGGTAGTTCACGACTTTGGACAGTTATGGAAAAACAGAGGGTTTCTGACTTCTGTAGGTACGCAGATTTCCCATCAGAAGTTAGTTTCAGATTTGTTACAAGCCCTTATGCTACCAAGACAGATCTCTGTTATAAAATGCCCCGCCCACACGACAGGACAGACCCCAGTAGATATAGGGAATAGATATGCTGATCAGGAAGCTAAGGAAGTGTCCCAGACACAGAGGGTGGCTGTCCCTAGAATGATGAGTCAGACTAAAAGCGCAAAACAGAGCAAGTCTCCCTCTGAAAAGCCAATGCCAACCATCCAAGACGTCATTAAATTACAGGAGGCCGCTCCTGACTGTGATAAACAATTGTGGAAACAACTTGGTTGTACTTATGACTGTGTATCTAAATTATGGGTTACCCCTGTGGGGCAGACCTGTATGTCAGATAAATTAGCAGTATGGGTTATTGAATGTGTACACTTTGCAACTCATTGTGGTGCCAAAGCTGTTAGTGGTACGCTGCTGGCCACTTGGTGGCATCCTAGGTTGCAAGCCCTAGCTCAGAGCATCAGCAGTCGCTGTCTCATTTGTCAACAATACAACCCTGGGAAGGGAGTGCCTTGCGAATGGGGAAAGACCCCTTTGCCGGAAGGTCCCTTTGAGACCCTCCAGATGGACTACATTGAGTTGGAAAGATGTCAGGGTTATAAATACGTCCTAGTTATTGTTGATGTATTTAGTAAATGGATAGAGGCCTATCCGACAACAGATAACAAAGCCTCCACTGTTGTAAAAGTTCTGATGAAAGAGATCATCCCTAGATACGGAATCCCAAATCAATTGAGTTCAGATAACGGCCCTCATTTCGTGGGTCAGGTGAACAAGGAATTCTGCACCCAAATGGGCATTAAACAACAGTTACACTGTGCCTACAGGCCACAGGCCGCTGGGTTGGTCGAACGAGCTAATCAGACTTTGAAAACTAAACTGGCTAAACTGCAGGCAGAGACTGGTACTACTTTGCTTAAACTTCTTCCAAAAGCCTTATTTCAGATACGTACTACTCCGTTAAGTCCTGCTGAAATTATATACGGGAGACCCCTCAAGACCCCGTGGAATCAAAACGTTCCGAAAACTGTCCACTTTCACCACATGACGACAGAAATGACTAACGATATTTTGTCATTAACTAAGGCATTGAGAAGCCTCCACTCTCGGGTACGAGCTGCCTACATCGAACTTCCTCCTATCGCCAGTCCATCTAAAATTGAACCGGGAACGTACGTGTTAATCAGGAATTGGGCAAGGAAAGGACTGGAACCTCGTTGGGAGGGGCCCTATCAGGTTCTACTCACCACCCCTACCGCTGTGAAGGTAGAGGGGAAGAGTGCTTGGGTTCACCTCCACCACTGTAAAACTATCAGTCCCACGTCTCAAACTTAAAATGCTAACTTTTCTTTTCTTCTAAGTAATCTTCCCTATATAGGTATCGTGACCAGTTATGAAAGTCTTCCCTTGGATCTTCTGCCTTGAACTCTTGCTGACCCTGGGAGTAACCAAAGTGAGAACATGTCGACGGGACCAGCCTAAGCGCATACACCACTTATGCAAAGGAGACGTACTTCGATGCAACGATAATGACCCAGACGGATTCGGAAGGTGGAACATCACCCGGATAGATGGATGTGCCGGGCTCCTGAGGCAGCCCCACCGCTCGATAGAGTTTGGAATATCGCATGGTGGAATACCTTGTTATTGGACTGAGTGCAAATATGATTATGTTTGTAAACGTGAAGGGGAAAAGACCTCTGAGTTGTGTGAACAAGAGAGAGATACACAGAGGTGCGATCGGTACCTGAGATTTAACCAAGGGAGAAAGCGTAATGGGTTAGCCCCCATAGAGATTTTTAACTATCCAAGATTAGGGGGTTCTCTGCTACAGAGACGAAAGAGAGATCTCCAACTCCAAAAGCGCGAACTGCACGTTAACACCTTCCTGTACATGAGTTATGTGTATGCCAAACGGCAGGGTATCTCTAGCTGTTGGGTGTGTTCTCACATTCCTATCCATTCCAAGGGAGGTATCCCTTTAAAGCCGATTCCCTTTATGTCCCATGAATCTGCGGAATGGGTCATTGGACGAAACAATTCGGGAAATGCGATAGGAACCCCGGAAACAATAGAATGGGCATCAGCGGGGTATAGTCTTAATGAGTTTAGAGGATGGTACCAGCCTAATTACAATCAAGCCCATAAGCCCCCGTTCTTGCTCTTGACCAATACGTCTAGACCAAACGGGACGGTATGTTGGGATAAGAATGCCCCAAATAATGGCCCTTTTATGGGACATAGTGATTGCAGCACCACCCACTATTGGCTACCGCCCATAGTCAACCTGACTACCCAGGGCATGTTCCATGGCCAATGGGCCCCAACGCTTAATAAAACCAGTGGGTTGCTGTGGAATCACCTTGAATCTCAGCCTCTTATATATATGGCTAAAAAGGGAAATTTAACTGCATATAATGGTACGTATTTCATATGCGGCCATAAGGCATACCCATGGTTGCCTCAGAACTGGATCGGGTCCTGTTATTTAGGATATGTAGTACCCCATGTTCATCACTTGCCTTCCCTATCGGATCATTACCAATATAAGTCTAAAAGGGAAATTACAGAAACGGAGCGATATTTCGCTATTTTGTTCCCTGGGTATGGGGTAGCCAGGACAATTAAGGACATTCGGCATATGGCTTCGGTATTAGAAGAAGTAGCTAATGACACCGCAGTGGCACTGAAGGATACAAATGCAGAAATGATAGCCATTCGGACAATGGCCTTGCAGAATCGCATGGCTTTAGACTACCTGTTAGCCGCAAAAGGGGGAACCTGTGCACTGATTGGATCAGAATGCTGCACCTACATACCAGATAACTCGGAAAATATAACTAATCTGGTTGAGCATATACAGAAAGCCGTAACAAAATTACACCAAACCCTGGGAGAAGGTTGGTTAGAAAGGCTTCTCAGTGGCTCATGGGGATCGTACTTGATGCATGGATTAGTTATTCTAATGGTAGCAACACTTACTTTTGGCCTGATCGTTGCTTGCGTTAAAATCTGCTGTAAGGCGGCAATGGAACAAATTCGTGTATGAGACTCTGCTTAGGCAGAACTGATGAGTGAACAAGGGTTGGTTATCATTAAATGATAAAAAGGGGGAATGAGAATCCCTACGTGGTCAGTTTTTAGTAAAATATTAAAATGCCTACGTGGCAAAGAAGCAGAATGCAAAATGGTTAGAAAGGGTTAATTAGTTAGTAACTGAGATTGATACAAGTGGCCTGGCCCTCCTGCTGGGCCATATGTTTGCTTAGTCAGCAGGCCTGCATTGTCTTATCAATGATAGGTCTTTGATGTGAGTCAAGGACTGGTCTGAATGTCTCCATGTTTATGGCAGATCAATATAGGGAACGAGCTTAGCCAAAGTTGAAAGACATTCCAGGTTGGGAGATAAGGAACAGAAGGAACAGGGAAGAACATTCCAAGTTGGAAAGTGAGGAAGTATCCCCTTTGATGTCTAACAGCAACCTGGTCAGCACATGGATTGTCTATGATTGGCCGGAAATAATGTAACCCCGCATGGCAACCTGTGCCCGGCTTATGATTGGTGTTGACTCTTGTATTAATGATGTTCCAACCTCTATGGATTTGTATAAAGGTATGAGTCTTTGTCTTTGTCTTTGTCTCCTTATTCTGTTAGAATCGTTCGGATTCTCTCAGGAATCTGAATTGAAGCTACAGACTAAGATCTGCTATTAAAGTTGTTTGAACTTTACGGTGTACTCGAATCAGTTCTTGCTGAACCAGACTGAGGGGAAAGAATCCGGTTCGTCACCTGTGTCTGAAGTTGCTGCCTGTGTCTGTGCAGGTTCTTCCTGGGTCTGTGCAGGTGTTGCCTGGGTCTGCGCAGGTGTTGCCTGGGTCTGCGCAGGTGCTGCCTGGGTCTTTCCATGTCTGCCTGGGTCTGTGCAGGTGATGCCTGAGTCTGTGCAGGAACTGATTGGGTCTGTGCAGGTGTTGCCTGGGTCTGTGCAGGTGCTGCCATGGATCTCTGCAGGTGATGCCTGAGTCTGTGCAGGAACTGACTGGGACCGTTTTGGAGCTGTCTGGGTCTGTGTAGGAGCTGTCTGGGTCTGTGTAGTAACTGTCTGAGTCTCTGTAGGAGCTGTCTTGGTCTCTGTAGGAACTGTCTGCTTCTCTGTAGGAGCTGTCTGGGCCTGTGTAGGAGCTGTCTGGTTCTATGTAGGAGCTGTCTGGGTCTATGTAGGAGCTGTCTGGGTATGTCTAGAAGCTGTCTGGATCTTCGTAAGGGCTCCATCGATCTGTGTGGGTCCTGCCTGGGTCTGTGTCGGAGTTCACTGGGTCTGTGCAGCAGCTGTTCGGGTGTACGTGGCATCTGTCAGACTGGGTTGGCGCTGTGTGCGACTGTGGAGGAACTGTCTGGATTTGTATAAGAGCTGTTCCGTTCTGTGTAGTTGCTGACTGTGTCTGGGTAGGAGCAGTCTGGGTCTTTGTAGGTGTTCCCTGAACCTTTGTAGGATCTGTGTCGGTCTCGTCACGAGTTGTCTGCATCTGTGTGGGTGTTCCATAGGTCTGTGCAGGAGCTGTCTGAGTCTGTTTGGGTATCCAATAGGTCAGTGTAGGTGTTGTCTGGATCTGCGTAGGTGCTGAATGGATCTGTGAGGGGGTTGACTGGGTCTGGCAAGGAGCTGTCTCGGTAAGTTTAACCTCTCAATGGACCATGTATGAGCTGTCCGGGTCTGTGTGGGAACTTTTTGCGTTAGTGCAGGAATGATCTGGCTCTGTATAAGAGATGGTTCTTTGTAGGTGCTGTCTGGGTCTGTGTAGGTAGTGTCTGGGTCTGTGTGTGTGCTGTCTGGGTCTGTGTAGGAGCTGCCGGGTTCTGTGTAGGAGCTGCCTTGTTCTGTGTAGGAGCTGGCTGGGTCTGTGTAGGAGCTGCCAGTTTTTTGTACGAGCTGTGTGGGTCTGTATAGAAGCTGTCAGGTTAAGTGTAGGAGCTCTCTGTGTCTGTGCGGGAACAGTCCGTGTCTGTGTCACAGCTGTATGGGACTGTATGGGAGCTGTCTGGTCATGTGTCGGTGGTGTCTGGGTCTGTCAAGCTATTATCTTTGTCTTGGCATGAGTTGTCTGGAACTGTGTATGAGCTGCCTCGATCTGTGGAGGAGCTGTCTGCGCCTGTGTAGGTGCTCCATGTGTGTTTTTTTGTGATGTCTGGGTCTGAGCAGGAACGGCCTGGGTGTGTGTTTTGACTTCCTAGATCTGTGTAGGAGCTACCTGGATCTCTGTAGGAGCTGCCTGCTTCTGGGAAGGAACTTTCTTGGCCTGTGAATGAGATGCTTTGGTCTGTGTAGATTCTGTCTGCTTCTGTGCTGGGTCTGCGTCTGCGTCTGCCTGGGTCCGTGTAGGAGAGTCTGGGTCTGCGTAGGAGATGCCTGGGCATGTTTAAGAGGGTCTGGGACAGAATAAGAGCGTCGTGGATCTGTGTAGGAGCTGCCTGCTTCTGTGTACGAGCTGTCCAGGTCTGTATTGGAGCTGTCTGGGTATGTGTTCGATCTGTCCAGATCTGTTGAGAAGTCTCCGTAGGAGCTGCCTGTGTCTGTGTAGGAGTTCCATGTGTCTGTGTACGAGCTTTCTGACTTTGTGTAGAAGCTGTCTGGGTCGGTGATGGAGCTCACTCGGCCTGTGTCGGAGCTGTCTGGGTCTGTGTAGGGGTTCCCTGCGTCAGTGTCGGAGTTGTCTGGGCCTGTGCAGGTGCTGTCTGGGTCTGTGTATGTATTATGTAGGTATTTAAGTTTGAAAGTGATGTATTTCAATCCGAAACTAGAATCTTAAATCGAAACAAAGGAAACTACGACGGTATGAGGCGCAAGTTGGCTGTGGTTGATTGGGGAACTCCATTGAAAGGTATGACGGGAGACAGGCAATGGCTAGCGTTGAAGAATTAAAAAATAATTTGCAGCAAATATACATTCCTTTAAGGCAAAAAAACCAAACAGGAAAAGTGGTCCAAACGTGGCTAGCAAGAGAAATTAAAGATAGTATGAAATCAAAGGAAGAGGCGTGTAAAGTTGCCAGAAAAAGCAGTAAGCCTGAGGATTGGGAGCATTTTAGAATTCAGCAAAGGCGGACCAAGAAATTGATAAAGAAAGGGAAAATAGAATATGAGAGTAAACTTGCGAGAAACATAAAAACGGACTGTAAAAGCTTCTATAGGTATGTACAAAGGAAAAGGCCGGTGAAGGCAAATGAGAGTCCCTTATAGACAGAGACGGGAGAATTTATAATGGAGAATAAGGAAATGGCAGAGAAATTAAACAAATACTTTGTGACTGTCTTCACGGAAGAAGACACAAAAAGACCTCCCAGAAACATTGGCGAAACATGGGTCTAACAAGAATGAGGAACTGAAAGAAATTAGAATTCGTAAAAAAAATAGTACAAGAGAAATTAATGGGACTGAAAGTCGATAAATCGCAAGGACCTAATGATTTAATCCCAGGGTTTTGAAAGAGGAGTCTATAGAGATAAAGGATGCATTGGTTGTCATCTTCCAAAATTCTATAGATTCTGGAACGGATCCTGCAGATTGGAGGGTAGTAAATGTAACCCTACTATTTAAGAAAGGAGGGAGAGAGAAAACAGGGAACTACAGAACTGTTAGCCTGACAACAGTAGTAAGGAAAATGCTAGAATCTATTATAAAGAATATGATAACAGGACACTTAGAAAATAATAATAGGATTTGGCAGAGGAACTCAAAGGTAGTAATCTCTGGATTGCTTCCAGTGCCACGCGCAAGCGAGAATAGAAATAGGAGGATAGATCAGATGAATGCATGGCTGCAAAGGCGGTTCAAGGGGGAGGGCTTTCGATTCATGAGGTTTTAACAATAATTTTCAAAATTTTACTGGATACAGGCGTAGTGCCGGAGGATTGGAGGACTGTTAACGTTGTATAATTTTTTTTAAAGGGAGCGAAGGATAGACCGAGTAATTGCAGGCCAGTCAGCCTAACCTCCGTGGTGAGGAAATTATTGAAATCAATCTGAGGGACAGGATAAACTGTCACTTAGAAAGGCGCGGACGACTCAAGGACAGTCAGCACGGGGTTAAGCACGGGGACAGTCGGTTAAGGGGAGGTCGTGTCTGACTAACTTAATTGAATTTTTAGAGGAGGTGACAAGGAGGATTGATGAGGCTAACGCAATTGATGTAGTCGACATGGATTTTAGCAAGGCTTTTGACAAGGTCTTACATGACAGATTGGTCAAAAAGTAAAGGCCCTGGGATCCAAGGGAATGTGGCAAATTGGATCTAAAATTGGCTCAGTGGCAGGAAGCAAAGAGTAATGGTCGATGGGTGTTTTTGTGACGAGACGGCTGTTTCCTGTGGGGTGCCGCAGAGTTAGGTACTACGACCTTTGCCTTTTGTGGTTTACATTAACGGGTTGGACTTTTTTTTGATTCTTTCATGGGATGTGGGTGTCGCTGGCGAGGCCAACATTTATTGCCCATCCCTAATTGCCCTTGAGAGTTAGTGTTCATCTGCCTTCTTGAACCGCTTCAGTCCGTGTGTTAAGGCTCTCCCACAGTGCTGTTAGGCAGCGAGTTCCAGGATTTTGACCCAGCGACGATGAAGGAACGGCGATATATTTCCAAGTCGGGATGGTTTGTGACTTGGAGGGGATCGTGCAGGTGGTGTTGTTCCCATGTTCCTGCTGACCTTGTCCTTCTAGGTGGGAGAGGTCGCGGGTCTTGGAGGTGCTGTCGAAGAAGCCTTGGCGAATTGCTGCAGTGCATCGTGTGAATGGTACACAATGCAGCCACTGTGAGCCGTTGGATAAGGGAGTGAATGTTTAGGGTGGTGGATGGGATGCCAATCAGGCGGGCTGCTTTGTCCTGGATGGTGTCGAGCTTCTTGAGTGTTGTTGGAGCTGCACTTATCCAGGCAAGTGGAGAGTATTCCATTACACTCTTGAGCTGTGCCTTGTAGATGGTGGTAAGGCATAAAAATAGGGGGCATGAATAAGAAATTTGCAGATGACACAAAGATCGGTCATGTGGTTGATAGTGAGGTGGAAAGCTTTTGACTGCAGGAAAATATCAATGGACTGGTCAGATGGGCAGAAAAATGGCAAATGGAGTTCAATCCGGAGAAGTGTGAGGTAATGCATTTGGGAGAGCATACAAGGCAAGGGAATACACAATAAATGAGGGGATACTGAGAGGTGCAGACGAAGTGAGGGACCTTGGAGTTCATGTCCACAGATCCGTGAAGGTAGCAGGACAGGTAGAGAAGGTCGTTTAGAAGGCATATGGAATGCTTTCCTTTATTAGCCGAGGCATAGAATATAAAAGCATGGTTGTTGTGCTGGAACTGTATAAAACACTAGTTAGGCCACAGGTTGAGTGCTGCGCACAGTCCTGGTCACCATATTACAGGAAGGATGTAATCGCACTGGAGAGGGTACAGAGGAGAGTTACGGGGATGTTGCCAGGACTGGAAAATTTTAGTTACGATGACAGGTTGGATAGGCTGGGTTTTTTTTCTTCAGAACAGAGGAGGCTGAGGGGTGATTTGATTGAGGTGTACAAAATTATGAAGGTCCTAGATAGAGTGAATAGGAAGGACCTATTTCCCTTAGCGGAGGGGTCAATAACCAGGGGCATAGATTTAAAGTGATTGGTAGAAGGATTAGAGCGAAACTGAGGATTTTTTTCACCCAGAGGGTGATGGGGGTCTGGAATTCACTGCCTGAGAAGGTGGTGCAGGCAGAAACCCTCAACTCATTATAAACATACCTGGATGTGCATCTGAAGATCCGTGATCTGCAGGGCGACGGACCAAATGCGGGAAAGTGGAATTAGGCTGGGTGACTCGTTTCTCAGCCGGCCCAGACACGATGGGCCCAATGGCCTCCTTCTGTGCCGTAAATTTTCTATGATTCTATGACATGGATTTAGGAAAGGGAAATCATGTTTGACAAACCTATTGGAGTTCTTTGAGGATGTAACTAGCAGTAATGATAAGGGGGAACCAGTGGATGAGATGTATTTTGATTTTCAGAATGCTTTCGATAAGGTCCCACACAGGATGTTGGTCAACAAAGTTAGAGCACATGGAATTTGAGGTAATATACAGGTATGGGTTGAGAAATGTTCACAGACAGAAAACGGAGAGTTGGAATAAATGGGTCTTTCTCAGATTGGCAGAATGTGACTAGTGGGGGACCGCAGGGATTGCTGCTTGGGCTCCAGCTATTCACAGTCTCTATCAATGATTTGGATGAGGGGACCAAATGTAATATTTCCAAGTTTGCTGATGACACAAAACTGGGTGGGAATGTGAGTTTGGAGGAGGATGCAAAGGTGCTTCAAGGGGACGTAGATAGGCTAAGTGAGTGGGCAAGAACATGGCAGATGGAATAGAATGTGGACAAATGTGAATTTATCCTCTTTGGTCGGAAAACAGAAATACAGGGTGTTTTTAAATGGTGAGAGATTGAGAAATGTTGATGTTCAAAGAGACCTGGGAGTCCTTGCACATGAGTCACTGAAAGCTAACATGCAGGTGCAGCAAGCAATTAGGGAGGGAAATGGTATTACAAGAGCATTTGAGTAGAAAAGTAAAGATGTCTAAATGCAATTATACAGGGCCTTGGTGGGACCGCACATGGAGTATTGTGTACAACTTTGGTCTCCTTCCCTAAGAAAGGATATACTTGCCATAGACGGAGTGCAACAATGGTGAAGCAGACTGATTCCTGGGATGGCGGGATAGACGGAAAGGGTAGATTGGGTCGACTAGGCCTATATGCACTAGAGTTTAGAATAATGAGAGGTGATCTCATTGAAACTTACAAAATTGTTGCAGGGCTCGACAGGGTAGGTGCAAGGAGGATGTTTCCCCTGGCTGGGGAGTCTGGAACCAGGGGTCACAGTCTCAGAATAAGGGGTAAGCCATTTAGGACTGAGATGAGGAGAAATTTCTTTACTCAGAGAGTGGAATTCTCCACCAAAGAAGGCTGCAGAGGCCAAGTCACTGAATATATTTAAGAAGGGGATACATAGATTTCTTGACACAAAAGGCATCAAGGGGTATGGGGGGAAAGCGGGAATAGGATATTGAGATAGAAGATCAGCCATGATCGTATTGAAAGGCGAAGCGGGGCGAAGGGTCGAATGGCCCACTCCTGCTTCTATTTTCTATGTTTCTCTGTAACATTCGGGTACTGAATGTATTGAGTGTAACAATGTTTTGATCTCCAAACGTGAACGCTTTTTGGTGTTAGTTTTTAGTTTCGGTACAATGCTGAAGGATCTGTTCCTACTGCACTGTATCCAGAGTCAGGCTGCAATTAAAGAACGCATATCCACCTTTCATTGTACAGTGTGTGTTGAACTGCTCTCAATGAAGGAGAGACTTTTTTTTAATTGGAAGAAGACTACTTTATTCTGCTTGCTATCAGTATTCACAAGTATTTGATAATATAAAAGACTGACACATTGGTTCACATTTCCCCAGTAAACTATCAGAGAATCAGCACAGACCAGAGATCAGTGCCTTTAACCAGTGAACTATCAGAGAATCAGCACAGACCTGGGATCAGGGTCTTTACCCAGTAAACTATCAGTGAATCAGCATAGACCTGGGATCAGGGCCTTTGCCCAGTAAACTATCAGTGAATCAGCACAGACCTGGGATTAGGGCCTTTACCCAGTAAACTATCAGAGAATCAGCACAGACCTGGGATCAGTGCCTTTGCCCAGTAAACTATCAGAGAATCAGCATAGACCAGGGATCAGGTCCTTTACCCAGTAAACTATCAGAGAATCAGCACAGACCTGGGATCAGGGCCTTTGCCCAGTAAACTATCAGAGAATCAGCATAGACCGGGGACCCTTTCAAATGTTAAATGAAAATCAATTGCAAATGCAGAAACGTATAGTCTTAAATAAACTAGCGTATTCGGGCATCGTAATATAAAGTAATCATTTCATTTATTTTCTTCTCATTAAAAACTATTCCTTGATGTATTTAAGAGTGGTAACCTGGTGCAGTTTTATTAATGCAACAAAAAAGGGGTTTATCACCAAAATAAGCATTTTAATAAGAATTTCCAGTCCTCCACCAGTGAGTAACGTGGTTTATAATGATTTTAAATAACTATATTGAACCATTTACTTGATTCATTGATGTAAACTAGTCAATATTTTAGCAAGTTAAATATTCTTTGATGTGAAGAATCTTCTAAAACGTGGCCACTAATGCCTGTGTGCCAATGAAAATGAGCACAATTTGAAGAGCTTCCTGATACAGCGCAATCGGTGGAATCTTACAATGCCGGTCTGGGGATCTGGTCAGTTCTGCGGGCAGAACCTGATCCCGGACAATTAAATCTTGAACCAGCGTAAAACATGGCTGAAAATAACAACGGAAGTGGTTTTGGGCGTAACTCATGGACGTTTAAAATTCCCACGTTCTTTTGCCCAGGTTAGGCCGATTCCACCCGGAATGAACTGATATTACTGGTGTAAACAAACACAAATTCGACCCCTATATTTTACATTCTCCCTTTCAATCTACCCGAAAATCCCCTCTCTCTCACACTATCTCGCTCTCTCTGTCTGTATGTCTCATTCTCTCTCTGCTTGATTCTCTTTGTTTCATTCTCTGTCTCTCACTGTCTCAATCTCATTCTCTCTCATGCTCCATGCTCCATGCCTCAAGTTCATCCTATCGCTGCTTCTCACTGTCTCTCTATCTCATTCTCTCTCTCTCTCTCTCTATCACCCTCTCTCGCTCTCTTTCATTTTATCTTCTTCTGACAAGGTATCTTGAAGCAAAATTGTGAAGATTTCGAGCAAACTGATTTGAATATGATATTTTAATCCCATATTCATTTGTGGCATAGCTCAGGTCAATTCAACGCCATTGTCAAGACAAGGACACGTGTCTCCTGACTGATCAGTCTGTGTGTGTGTGTGTTTGTGTTTGTGTGTGTCTCAGTTTCATTGGTTCCATAACTTAACCACGGGGTTACGCTCGCAGCCTGTCTCCCCTTCCGCTATGCCTCCGAGTGTCTCAGTATCACTGGTCCCATAAAGTAACCCAGGGATCCTTCTCACAGCCTATCTCCCCGTCGCCACGTGTCTCTGTGTCTCCTGGTCCAATAAAGTAACCCAGCGATCCCCCAAGCACCCTGTTTCCCCCTCGCCATGTGTCTCAGGGTCTCGTGGTCCAAAAACGTCACCCTGTCGTCTGTCTGTTTGTCTATCTGTCTATCTCTGCCATTCCACCTCTCCATTTATGTAGAGCGCACCCATTCTGATCAGGCCCACAGTCGTGACTGTGATTGCCAGGTTTGCCCATTTTACTGTGGGTCAAGGGTGGTCATTGCCCTTAATGCCAATGTTATCAATGAAATAGATCAGAATCAGGTTAAAGATTGTTTCCGGGTTCGGTGCTGTTCGGAAAGCATGTACTTTCCATCCAGTGGGAAGTGTAGGGGACAGAATATGAAATGGGATTTAGTTCTATTGCTTGAAACCCTTCAGCTCTTTCTACAATTTAACTAATTTAACAATTAGATTCAGTGGGTATTTCAATCCGTTCGTCAGCTCCTCTCTGAATTTATTCTGAGTCAGGACATAAATGCACGTGTTTGTGCAGGAACTGAGGAGCTGCAGCATTCCTGCTATGCGTTTTGTGATAAAAACAGGACTAGTGGAGGGGTAAAAATCTATGTTTGTGATTCGCCGATAGACATTAATTACAACCAGTGTCACCCATAACAATATAAAACTGCCCGATATACTGAAGAGTAAAATTATGGATTTCTTTCGGTTCTCCATCTCTGGATCCTTGTGATTCTCTCCATTGCTTCGGCCCCGGAGTCCCCTGCGAATTCGACTGGACACTAAAATACGTCTGATGGTCAGAACATTGAGCAGCAAAATCAGAAGGAACGGGACACAAGGGGTTAAAATGCGATGAAACATGTAATATGCGGCCCATGCGGTGGAAGCATGGAAGCTCGGTTTAAGCACACAAAGCCAGGGAACATTATCAATTATAATTGCAGGTTCATATGCAAAGTACCAGGGGAGACTCTCCAAAAAGCTCAGCACAGTCACTGTTCCCAGAACCACAGCCGCCGTTTTCTCGGTGCAATATTTTGTTTTCAGCTTCTCACAACAAATGGCCACAAATCGATCAAAGGTGAAATCGACTGTGAACCAAACAGAAACCTCGGTGATTGCAAAAACCAGGAAGGTAATGAGTCGACACACGGGAGTAATGTCCAGGAATGAACCCTGGAAATACATCCAACGAATCCACCTCAATATCGAATCAGTGATAACGACAAGGAGATCGGCCACTGCCATTCCCACCAGGTAGCGACTGATACATTTGGAGAGACCGCACTTTCCTCGGGACAGGATCACAATCGCCACCAAGTTAACTGTAAGAGAGAGAAAAGGAAGCAGAGAAATTACTGATCGGACCTCGAGCCAAAGCAGCAATTTGAGAGGATCTCGGGTCAAATGTTCAGCTTTGTTGCTGCACCAAAGGGTGAAAAGTGATTCATTGACCTGGGCATCGCTTTACGGCAGAGAGATGTTTTTAAACACAATGATCAATAAATAATTGGGGAATCGATATAGAAAGTGAATAAAGTGAGCACCGGATCCACTGGAAGGGCTGAGTGAGGGCGCATGCCGGTGGCGAAGTCGAAGGCTTTTCACCGAACGGGAATCAAGCGGATTAAAGCCGGATTTGGGCTCCAGATGGACGGGGAAAAGAGAGAAGTTCGGGAAGGCACGGGGACAGGTGCAGATGCAGCTGGTTTGTTGCTCTGTGTTCAGCGAGCCGACAGGAGCTGGCACTAAACGGAGAAAGGCAGCTGGAGACCGAGCCAGTGAGTGAGATTGTGAGGAAGACAAGGAAATGGACATGTTGGAGCTGGAGGGGAGTCAGGAGCAGTTGGTTTATGAAAGCGGATCAACTGAAACAGCAGATGGGGAGACAGAGGATTCAATGCATTGGGAGGAGAGGCTGGGATTCACAGGGAGAGACTGCAGCAGAGTTTTAGAGGACATCTAATTGATAAGTCCCAGTAACACAATCCAATTAATAAATTCAAAAAATGATCTCTGTGGTTATGGGCGTCAATGATCAGCTTGTTGGGCATAAAATGTGTTGAATAAATTTACTTTGCTCATTCAATTAAAATTATAATAAAATTAATTAAATCATTCTCGTTCTTTATTGAATTAAGCTGACACATACTTTTTAGAATACAATATCCTAATAATTCATGGCTGTCCAGAAATGACTGAATCTATTCTTTAATTACATTTCAATTATGTTTATTTATTCATTCAGTGAATAAGTAAAAGGAACATTCAAATTAACAGACTGAGGACCTGATAGTGATAAACACATCCGGCGAGAGTACAATGAAACTCTCACAATCTGACAACATCCTAATAACACCTTCAAGTCACATTTCCTCTTCATAATTGGACTGGAAGTTTCAGCAGTTCATTCCGATTAATTGCACGCCCCGCTGCTGCTTTCTCTCTCTCTCTCTTTCTCTCTCTCTGTGTCTCTCTCTGTCTCTGTCTCTCTATCTCTGTCTCTCCCTCTTCTCTCTCTCCCTCTCTCTATGTGTGTGTCGATCTCCATGTGTCTCTCTGTGTGTATCACTCTATCTCTCTCTCTACCCTCTCTCTGTCTCTGTCTCTCTCCCTCTCTCTATTTCTGTGTCTCTCTTTCAAACTCCCGATGCGACTTTATTTCTGTCTCTTCCCGTGTGTATCCCTCTGTCTCTCTGTCTCACTGTCTCCCTCTCTGTCCCTCTCCCTCTCTCTCGGCTTCCATCTGTCTTTCATCTTCTCTCTCTCTGTCGCTCCCTCTCTCTGTGCCTCTCTCGCTCCCTTTCTTTCTTCTAGGGTTCCTTCTCTCCCACCCTCTTGTTTTTCTTCTCAGTCTCTTTCTCTGTCTCTCCTCGCTATCTCTCCGCCCTCGCTACTCACTTTCTCAATGCCCTTTTTCACATCCGATTCAATCCTAACGTCCTGCAGCTGCATTCTGTTCACCAGCCCCGTGTTCCAAAGTTTCGATTCTCAGTGTCAGTTTATTAAATGGTGAAGCCGCTGTGAATAGTTTAATGTTTCTACAGATCATCCAAGTCTCCATCTGTTTACCTACACTGTTTACTTCCTCCACACTGCAAGGCAGAAACCTCACAATAATTGAAATTCCTCACCTGTAATTATAAAGTACAGCGTTAGATGGCGGCATTGTTCAATTAACAAAACGCCAACATCACCGCTGCTGCTTATAATCTACAGATAATTGTAAACAATTTTACAACACCAAGTTAGAGTCCAACAAATTTATTTTAAATTCCACAAGCTTTCGGAGGCTTCCTCCTTCCTCAGGTGAACGGTGTGGAAAATCTCCCAATCTACAGATACATAGAAGGACTCACGATTCCAACAGATGAAGTGCAAACTGATCCAACATAACCTCAAAACATTGCATTTTACTGTGAATTCATCCACAGTGAATCAGAGAATGAGATGTGAAAGAATCAGCAGCAAACTCAGTTCAGTGATTAGACATCTGAAGCAGCGTCAGATACACACACAATGAAATAATATTTCATAATAGTGATAACCAATAAATGTATTGAAATCACAGTTAAACTGAACCATGTTATCGTGGAGGGAGGACATTGCGCTTCCTCCTTCTAACACTGAGACCGTGAGCTGCCTCATTATCAATCACTGAAAACACATTGATGAAAAAAATATTCCAGGACAGGTTATTTCCACAACATGAAACTTTTTTGCTTCTGGTGGTCTGATACCAGCTCTTAGCCCAGACACCAGATTCCCATACATTCAGTGCAGAGAATAGTTCAGTGACAATTCCAGCGTTGGACATTCAAAGTATACTACAGATATAAAGCAACTGTGCAAGACCGAACATTTAGAAGTTAAGGACACACCATTATTCAACAATACATTCAGTACAATGAATAATCCAGTAACAATGCCAGTGTTGGACAGACCAAGTTAATTGCAGATATAATGCACCTGCTACAGGAGAAAAAGAGCAGAGACTTCGGACATACCATCAACTGATAGAACAGAACAGGCAATTTTGTGAAACACACGGGGAGGCATAAAATGCAAAGTACAGCAGCACAAATAATAGCGATTTACCCTATTAACAGCTGAGATAACGGCTTACCCAAAACTCCAAAGGCTGCAAGAACAGGATAATAAATGCGTTATATCTGACGAATTAATAGATGTCCCATTTCTGCGAGAAGCACTGACTTGCGTTCGCCTATAATCTGCAGCTCCGGCTGATACTGTTTACTGATTCATTCCAATGACCCTTGATTTATACAGGATTAAATCTCCACTGACACGATTAGACCCCTGATCATTGTTATTAATTACAGTAACTTGAACAAACACATTACATCAACAGCTTTGACTACAATGCACAATAATGACGTGGATATAACAGAAACGCCTCAAAGTCCAGGACATTATCTTAATCGGACATCTCTCAGGAATAAAGTTACGTGCTGTGCTGTGAAAGGACCGATCCAACAACAATGAGCGGCTTCATTTGCAGTTTTCATATAATTCTATTGATCATGTTCACTCCTGCCGATTCATTAATCAATGTTACCGATTTCTCCGCATTGTACACTGAATCCAGGGACACAAAGAGACCCGTTTCACTCTGTTCCTGCAGTTTCCCAGTTAAAATATGAATTTTGAGTCTCTGGCACGAGGACAGTTAAAGACAGGTTCAGGATTGAAGCCTAGAAATGACTGTGGGTGATATAAGGGGACGGACACTGAACGAGCTCCATTGTCTTTCCTCTCTCCACTGTTTTACTGCAGATATTTGTCCGACATTTTATTCATGGCTCCAGTAAAGTAGGCTCCGTGTAACTGAGCTGAGCTCATGACCCGATATGACCTCCATCACAAAGGCCCCGTGCTTCCATCACCCGCCTTCATTCCTCCCTCAGCTCAATTCCATTGAAACCCTCATCCATGCCTCTACCCCTTCAGACTCCATTCCTCCATTTCACTACTGGGCAGCAACCAATCCAAACCTTCCGAACCGCACCAGGTCCTGCTCGCTCTCAATGCCCCTCACTGACTTCCAGTTCCCCATCGCCTCATTGCAATAGATTTAAAATTATATTTATCTGTTTCAAATCCCTCCATGGTCGAATCCTCTGAATCCCGTCCCTCCACTGCCCACCCCTCACCTCTCCACAGCTAAAATGATAGAATCACAGACCACAGAAAGAGGCCATTCAGGCATTGTACCTGTGCGGCCTCTTTGAAAGAAATATCCAATTAGCTGCACTCCCCTGCTCTTGTCCCTTAAATCCACAGCAAATCCACCCGTGACCTCCTCATTCATCGATCACTGGCCTCTTTTGGTGGGACTACCCTCTCTTGATTCCACTTACCTATCCGATCATAGCCAGGAGAAGCTTCTCTTCCAACCCGAACACCGTTATATCCCATGTATCTGAAGATCCAATCCTTGGCTCCCTCCTCTTCCTCATCTGCATGCTGCCCTTTGGTGACATTGACCACAGATTTCGACCAGCTTTCAGATGTACGCTAACAAAACCACTACCTCTCTTGACCCTTCCAATGTGTTTGTGGTGTGAGACCGACATCCTGTTTCAGACGAGCAACAATCTCCATTGTGTTTTCCTTCTGTGCTGTGTGAATCGATCATTTTATGCTTGGAGAGTTGGGGGGCGGGTTGCGGTGGGCAGTGGAGGAAAGGGATGCAAAGGGGTGGGCCATGGAGGGATTTTAACCAAAGAGAATTTGAAATTCAAGGCGATGGGGTACTGGGAGTCAGTAAGAGTCAGTGAGGCCGAGGAGGACCTGGTGCGGGTTGGAAGGTGGAGGATGGGTGGCCGGCAAGGAGTGAACTGGAGGAATAGATTCTGTGACTCGAGTTAAAAATTGGGATGTCCTGATCTTTAGTCCTACATTCTCCACATCCATGCCACGCATTCCATCTCCAAACCCTCTCTTTTTGATTGGTGAGTCCCTCACCAATCACCCAATCCCTTACTGACCTGCATTGGATTCCCGTCTCCTTAGCCTATAGTTTATTTTTATGATTTCTCACAAATAAATGCATCAAGATGTCACCCCTCCAAATCTTTGTAACCTCCTCCAGCCCTACAGCCCCTCCCAAACACTCTGCCCCTCCACCTCTGGTCGTTAGTGCGTCTGCAGTCCCTTTGCCCGACTTTGGCAGCCGTGCCTTCAGCTTTATCCACGGCGGAGAATGCCCTCCCTAAGTCCCTCCATCTCCCATCCTCCTTTCAGCTGTCAAACGTGGGTCAGTGATAGCTGTCTCCCCTCTGAGTCATAAGGTTGTGATTTCGAGTCAGAGTCCAGAAACTTGAGCACGAAATCCAGGCTGACACTGCAGTGCAGTACTGAGGTGGCGCAACACTGCAGGAACGTCAGTACTCAGAGATCGCTGTTGTGTCGAAGATTTAATACTGAGGGGTTGCTGAAATCTGGGAGGGTCAGTATTGACGGAGCGCTGCCCTGTTGCAGTGTCAGTACTGAGAGAACGCTGTATTGTAGTAGGGTCAGAACTAAGGGAGTGCTGTACTGTGGGAAGGTCAGTATTGAGGGAGTGCTGTACTGTTAGAGGATCAGTACTGCGTGAGTGCTGAACTGTCAGAGATTCAGTACTGATGGAGTGCTGTACTGTCAGAGGGTCAGTGCTGAGTGTGTGCTGAACTGTTCGAGGGTCAGTACTGAGGGAGTGCTGTACTATCGGAGGTCAGTACTGAGGGAGCGCTACATTGTTGGAGAGTCAGTGCTGAGGGAGCGCTGCACTGTTGGAGGGTCAGTACTGAGGGAGTGTTGTACTATGGGAGGGTCAGTACTGAGGGAGCGCTGCATGTTTGGAGGGTCAGTGCTGAGGGAGCGCTGCACTGTTGGAGGGTCAGTACTGAGGGAGTGCTGTACTATGGGAGGGTCAGTACTGAGGGAGCGCTACATGTTTGGAGGGTCAGTGCTGAGGGAGCGCTGCACTGTTGGAGGGACAGTACTGAGGGAATGCTGTACTATGGAAGGGTCAGTACTGATGGAGCGCTACATGTTTGGAGGGTCAGTGCTGAGCGAGCGCTGCACTGTTGGAGGGTCAGTGCTGAGGTCGTGCTGTACTGTCGGAGGGTCAGTACTGAGGGAGTGCTGTACTGTTGGAGGGTCAGTGCTGAGGTAGTGCTGTACTGTCGGAGGTTCAATACTGAGGGAGCACTCTGCTGCAGGAAGGTCGGTACTGAGGGAGTGCTGTACTGTCAGAGGTGCCAACTTTCAGAGGAAAAGTTAAACCGAGGGCCCATCTGTCCCCTCAGGTCGGTGTAATAGTGTTCTCCACGATACCAATATTGATCCCTCAACCATCATCAGTAAAACCGATTTTCTGGTCATTTACCTCGTCACTGTTTGTGGGACCTTGCTCTGTGTAAATTGGCTTCAGCGTTTCCTACATTACCACAGTGACAACACTTCAAAATGTACTTCATTGAATGTAAAGCGTTTTAGTATGTCCTGTGGTCTTTAAAGAGGCTACAGAAATGCAAATAGTTGTTGTTATATTTTGCCATACTCCACTCTCTTCATCCCACCATTGGCGGCCATTCCAGCAGACATCTAAATTCTACTCTCGAAAATCAAACTCATCGCCTCCGTCTCTCCATTTACACCTCATCCTTTCACACCCTCCTTAAATCCATTCTTTGACCAAGGGTTTCGCCAGTCCTCCTGATATCTTTTTATTCCTTTTGTGCCCGTCTTCCCTCAATCCTCCGTGAAGCCAAATGGGAACGTTTTTTTTCGTTCATGGGATGTGGGCGTCGCTGGCGAGGCCGGCATTTATTGTCCATCCTTAATTGCCCATTAGAAGGTCGTGGTGAGCCACCTTCTTGAACGCTGCAGTCCGTGTGGTGAAGGTTCTCCCACAGAGCTGTTAGGAATGGAGTTCCAGGATTTTGACCCAGCGACGATGAAGGAACGGCGATATATTTCCAAGTCGGGATGGTGTTTGACTTGGAGGGGAACGTGCAGGTGGTTTTGTGCCCATGTGCCTGCTGCCCTTTAGACCTTGTAGGTGGTAGAGGTCGTGGGTTTGCGAGCTGCCGACGAAGAATCCTTGGCGAGTTGCTGCGGTGCATCCTGTGGATGGTACACATTGCAGGCACAGTGCGTGGGTGGTGAAGGGAGTGAATGTTTAGGGTGGTGGTTGGGGTGCCAATCAAGTGGACTGCTTTGTCCTGGATGGTGTCGAGCTTTTTGAGTGTTGTTGGAGCTGCACTCATCCAGGCAATTGTAGATTATTACATCACACTCCTGATTCGTGTTTATAGATGGTGGCAAGCCTTTGGGGAGTCAGGAGGTGAGTCACTCGCCGCAGAATACCCAGCCTCTGACCTGGTCTTGTAGCCACAGTATTTATATGGTTGGTCCAGTTAAGTTGCTGTTCAATGGTGACCACCAGGATGTTGATGGTGGGGGATTCGGCGATGGTAATGCCGTTGAATGTCAAGGGGAGCTGTTTAGACTCTCTCTTGTTGGAGATGTTCATTGCCTGGCACTTGTTTGGCGCGAATGTTACTTGCCACATATGAGCCCAAAGCCTGGATGTTGTCCAGGTCGTGCTGCATGCGGGCTCGGACTGCTTCATTATCTGAGGGTTTGCGAATGGAACTGAACACTGTGCAATCATCAGCGAACATTCCAATTTCTGATCTTATGATGGAGGGAAGTTCATTGATGAAGCAGCTAAAGATGGTTGGGCCGAGGACACTGCCCTGAGGAACTCCTGCAGCAATGTCCTGGGGCTGAGATGATTGGCCTCGAACAACCACTACCATCTTCCTTTGTGCTAGGTATGATTCCAGCCACAGGAGTGTTTCCCCCCTCATTCCCATTGACTTCACATTTACTCGGGTTCCTTGGTGCAACTCTCGGTCAAATGCTACCTTGTTGTCAGGGGCAGTCACTCTCACCTCACCTCTGGAAATCAACTCTTTTGTCCATGTTTGGACCAAGGATGTAATGAGGACTGGAGTCGAGTGGCCCTGACGGAAACCAAACTGAGCATCAGTGAGCAGGTTATTGGTGAGTAAGTCCCGCTTGATAGCACTGTCGACGGCACCTTCCATCACTTTGCTGATGATTGAGAGTGGACTGATGGGGGGTAATTGACCGGATTGGATTTGTCCTGCTTTTTGTGGACATGATACCTGGGCAAATTTCACAATTGTCGTGTGGATACCTCAGAGGCGCGGCTGGTTCTGGAGTGCAATTCTTCGGCATCACCACCGTGATGTTTTCGGGTCCCATAGCCTTTGCTGTGTCCAGTGCACTCAGCCGTTTCTTGATATCACGTGGAGTGAATCGAATTGGGTGAAGACTGGCTTCTGTGATGGTGGGGATTTCTAGAGGAGGCCGAGATGGATGATCCACTCTCTACTTCTGGCTGAAGATGGTTGCAAACGTGTCATCCTTCTCTTTTGCACTCACGTGCTGGGCTCTGCCATCATTGAGGATGGGGTTGTTAACAGAGCCTCCTCCTCCCTTTAGTTGTTTAATTGTCATCCACCATTCACGACTGGATGTGGCAGGACTGCATAGCTTTGATCTGATCCGTTGGTTGTGGAATCGCTTAACTCTGTCTATAGCATGTTGCTTCCGCTGTTTCGCATGCATGAGGTTAGAACCTCATTTTTTTTAGGTACGCCTGGTGCTGCTCCAGGCATGCTCTTCTACACTCCTCATTGACCCAGGGTTCATCCCCGGGCTTGTCGGTAATGGTACTGTGAGGAATATGCCGGTCCATGAGGTTACAGATTGTGCTGGAAGAGGACTGTGCGGTGGTCACTCCTACCAATACTTTCATGGACAGATGCATCTGCGACAGGTAGTTTGGTGAGGACAAGTTCAAGTCGCTTTTTCCCTCGTGTTGGTTCGCTCACCACCTGCCGCAGGCCCAGTCTGGCAGCTTTGTCCTTCAGAACTCGGCCAGTTCGGTCCGTAGTGGTGCTACCGAGCCACTCTTGGTGATGGACATTGAAGTCCCCAACCCTGAGTACTTTCTGTGCCCTTGCTACCCTCAGTGCTTCTTCCAAGTGGTGATCAACATGCAGGAGGACTGATTCATCAGCTGAGGAAGGATGGTAGGGTGTAATCAGCAGGAGGTTTCCTTGCCCATGTTTGACCTGATGCCATTAGATTTCATGGGGTCCAGAATCAATGTTGAGGACTGCAAGGCCCACTCCCTCCTGACGGTGTATCACTGCACCGCCACCTCTGGTCGTTCTGTCCTGCCGGTGGGACAGGACATACCCAGGGATGGTGATGGAGGAGTGTGGGACATTGGCTGAAAGTATTATTCTGCGAGTATTGCTATGTCAGGGTGTTGATTGACTAGTCTGTGGGACAGCTCTCCCAATTTTGGCACAAGTGTCCAGATGTGAGTGATGAGGAATTTGCATGGTCGACTGGGCTTGGTTTGCCTTAGTCTTGTCCGGTGCCCAGTGATCCGATGGCGGGTGGTCCATCCGCTTTTATTCTTATTATGACTTTTTTTGGCGAGATTTTACAGCTGAGCTTATTAGATTAAAGACGGCCTGTGAATACCAGTTGTTGTTGACTTTCATTGGAATGTGTTCATTCGTTTTCCATTTTTTGAGCAAAAGTAATTTCTGGGCGAATATTCTTGTACCAGAAAAAGGTTTGCATAATAGACGGAATTGTTGAGATAAAGTAACACTGGCAAGTATTCTTGAACCTTTTTTTAATGAAAATCAAAACTTGGTTTATCTCATTGGTC
The DNA here is from genome assembly GCF_035084215.1 of Heptranchias perlo. NCBI lineage: Eukaryota > Metazoa > Chordata > Chondrichthyes > Hexanchiformes > Hexanchidae > Heptranchias > Heptranchias perlo. Next base: position 2,470,913 of record NW_027139442.1, on the reverse strand, counting down.
CAAACATGGACAAAAGAGCAGAATTCCAGAGGTGAGATGAGATTGATTGCCCTTGACATCAAAGCAGCATTTGACCGAGTATGGTACCAAGGAGCCCGAGTAAAATTGAAGTAAAAGGGAATCGGGGGAAAACTCTCCAGTGACTAGAGTTGTATCTAGCACAAAGGAAGGTGCTAATGGTTGAAGGAGGCCAATCATCTCAGTCCCAGGACATTGCTGCAGGAGTTCCTCAGGGCAGTGCCCTAGGCCCAACCACCTTCATCTGCTTCATCATTGATCTTCCCTCCATCATAATGTCAGAATTGGGGATGTTCGCTCATGGTTGCACAGTGTTCAGTTCTTTTCGCAACCACTCAAATAATGAAGCAGTCAGTGCCCGCATGCAGCAAGACCTGGACAACATCCAGGTTTGGGCTGGTAAGTGGCAAGTAACATTCGAGCCAGACAAGTGCCAGGCAATGACCATCTGCAACAAGAGAGAGTCTAACCACCTCCCCGTGACATTCAACGGTATTACCATCGCCGAATCCACCACCATCAACATCCTGGGTGTCACCATTGAACAGAAGCCTAACTGGATCAGCCATATAAATACACTGGCTACAAGAGCAGGTCAGAGGCTCGGTATTCTGCGACGAACGACTCACCCCCTGACTCCCAAAATCCTTTCCACCATCAACAAGGCACAAGTCAGGAGTGCGATGGAATACTTTCCACTTGCCTGGATGAGTGCAGCTCCAAGAACACTCAAGAATCTCGACACCATCCAGGACAAAGCAGCCCGCTTGATTGGCACCCCATTCAACGCCCTAAACATTCACTCACTTCACCACCGGCGCACAATGGCTGCAGTTTGGACCATCAACAGGATGCACTGCAGCAACTCGCCAAGGCTTCTTCGACAGCTCCTCCCAAACCCGCGACCTCTACCACCTACAAGGTCAAGAGCAGCAGGCACATGGGAACAACACCAGCTGCACGTTCCCCACCAAGTCACACACCATCCCGACTTGGAAATGTATCGCGGTTCCTTCATCGTCGCTTTGTCAAAATCATGGAACTCCCTTCCAAACAGCACTGTGGGAGAACCTTCACCACACGGACTGCAGCTGTTGAAGAAGGCGGCTCACCACCGCCTTCACAAGGGCAATTAGGGATGGGCAATAAATGCTAGCCTTGCCAGCGACGCCCACATCCCATGAACGAATAAAAAGAAATCTGCAGACATCGCAATGAAATCGGTTTGTACAACTGTAAGGCCGTCTTTAGGCAGTTTTCTTTTTAAGTTGAGACCAGTTGCAGTCACTAGGATGAAGGTATTTAATGTTTTTTTTCTTTTTTTTCTCTTTTGTTGTATCCCTTTGCCTGCTCTCTGAGGCTGATGACCAGAGGACAGGCTGTGAGCGGCCCTTCAGTTACATTATTCAACAATCAAGTGCTTACCCATTTGTGTCACTTTTATCTATCAAATCAAACACTCCGAGGTATAACAGAGAATGTCCGTGAATCATTCCCTTTTATATACTGTGTATTGTAAATGAGTGCAGCGGGCACCGAGTGAGCAACATGAGAGTTTGGTAAGTGTGGGAATTTAAGGGTTAATTTCTTTTAAAATTTATTGTGAATTGCAATTACCTTTTAAGTAATATCAACAATTTAAGTTCAATTTTAAACTTTAAATTTGCAAACTTCTGTCAAGCTTGAGCAGAGACAAACAAGCAAGCTCTCCGACTGGTGAGCTTCTGTAGTTTGTTAATTGGTTCGGTAGATTAAACTGGTTCTTGAAACAGTAGCACAACAGGGCTGACTCATCTGAGTCACAAGCAGTGGAAATACAGGGGCCTGTGAGCGCAACCGGCACTGAGTGGAGCGGGCACGGAGTGAGCAACTTGAGAGTTTGGGAAGTGTGGGAGTTCGGTGAAGTGGGGGAAGGAGGTGCTCCTTTACCTTTGCTTTTCCTAACTTGTTCCGCAGAGCGGCGGCGGACCTGAGCAGCAGCAGACCTGCAACAAGAGAAAACGGCAATGTGACGTCTCAGTTGATGCAGGTAAATGATTGGCAGTGACTGTGGGCTAAGTTTTAGGTTAACATGTGGCATATAACTAAATTTTATAACCTAAACTTAACTTAATTAATCTAATAAATTAAACGGCGTAAATAATTTGATTTACACTAAATTAATTAAATAAATAAATAAAATCATGGGAGAACAGGAGATTTGTTGCTGCTGCATTATGTGGGAGCTTGTGGACATTTTTGTCCAGGGCCACTACATCTGTAGCAATTGTCTGAGGCTCGAGGAACTTTGGCTCCGAGTTGAGGAGCTGGAGGCCGAGCTGAAGACATTGCGAGACGTCAGGGAGGGAGAAAGCTACCTGGAACTTTTGCTCAGGAGGCAGCCACACCCCTCAGATGAAATACTTTAGAATGGATACGTGGTCAGGCACAGGAAGGAGTGACCTCGAGTGAGGCAGGTACGGGGATCCAGGATGTAGTATTGAAGGAGCCTCAGTCACTACACTTGTTCAATAGATTTGAGGTTCTTGCAACCCTTGTGGACAAGTGCGGGGATTGCGGGGAGGACGAGCAAACTGACCACAGCACCGTGTTACAGGAAGCCGTTCAAGTGGAAGGAGTATAAAGGAAGGGGTTAGTAGTAGGTGACAGTATATTTAGGGGGATAGACACTGTTCCCTGCAGTCAGGAGCATGAGTCCATCAGGCTATGTTACCGACCCTGTGCCAGGATTAAGGACATCTCCTCCGGGCTGGAGAAGAACTTGGAGTGGGAGGGGGAGGATCCAATTGTCGTGGTCCACGTATGCATCAACGACATAAGTTGGACGAAGAAAAAGGTTCTGCTGAGAGAATTTGAGCAGCTAGGGTCTAAACTAAAAGGCAGAAACACAAAGGTAATAATCTCTGGATTATTACCTGAGCCACAAGCAAATTGGCACAGTGTAAATAAAATCAGAGAGATGAATGCGTGGCTCAAAGATTGGTGTGAGAGAATTGGGTTTCTATTCGTGGGGCACTGGCACCAGTAGTGGTGAAAGAGAGAGCTGTTCCGTTGGCACCAACTTCACCTGAACCATGCTGAGACCAGAGTTCCAGCGAATCGAATAACTAGGAAGGTAGATCGGACTTTAATCTAAACAAGGCGAGGTGGGGGCGTGAGGGGGAAGGATCCCGGTGGAGAGAAATCGAGAATGCTAAAGAAGAAAGACGAGGAAGCAGTGCAGGAAAGTGATTGGGGTAAGGATAACCAGATTGTGTTAGGAAGGGACAGAGCGTAGTAACAAAAGAGTGCACGAACAAATAGGGCCCGGGTAAGAAAAAATGGGAATGAGACAAATAGGGCCATCGTTCAAAAAAATGGTAAGATATTTAAAATGTAAAAAAGAAAATCTAAAGGCACGCTATCTGTACGAACGAAGCATTCGTAATAAGGTAGACGAAATAATAGCGCAAATAATTGTGAACGGATATGATATAATTCCGATTACGGAGACATGGCTGCAGTATGACCAAGGCTGGGAGCTGGTTATCCAAGGGTATTCGATATTTCGGAAGGACAGGCAAAAGGGAAAAGGAGGTGGGGTGGCGTTGTTCGTAAAGGATGAAATAAGAGCAATAGTGAGAAAGGATATTGGCTCAAAAAATCAAGATGTACAATCTGTCTGGGTGGAGTTAAGAAGCACCAAGTGGCAGAAAACACTGGTGGGAGTTGTCTATAGGCCTCCAAACAGTAGTGGTAATGTAAGTGACGGCAATTTACAAGGAATTAGAGATGCATGTAACAAGGGTACTACATTTAGACAGGCCGAAACAAATTAGCAATAATACTGTGGAGGATGAATGCCTGGAGTTTCTATAATATGTTTTTTTAGACCAATACGTTGGGGACACAACCAGGGAACAGGCTACCCTAGATTGGGTATTGTGCAATTAGAAGGGCTTAATTAATAACCTTGTTGTGCGGGTCATTTAGGGAAGAGTGAACATAACATGATAGAATTCTACATTGAGATGGAAAGTGAAGTAGTCCAATCAGAAAATAGGGTCCTAAATCTAAACAATGGAAACTAAGACGGTATGAGGAGTGAGTTAGCTATGATAGATTGGGAAGATTCATTAAAAGGCATGACGGTGGATAGGCAATGGCCAGTATTTAGGGCGCAAAAACGCAAAAGGAAAAGTGGCCCAACCATGGCTAACAAAAGAAATTAATAACAGTATTACATGCAAAGAGGAGTCATATAACTTTGCCAGAAAAAGTAGCAAGCCTGAGGATTGGGAGCAGTTTAAAATTCAGCAAAAAAGGACCACGAGATTCATTAAGAGGGGAATACTAGAGTAACTTTGGATGCTGTTGGGGGGGATGACTTATCAGGGGAAGGCAGCAGCAACCAACTTCCTGGCACCACGGGTAGCTCTGCTGCACAGGCTGGGAGGAAAAAGAGTGGCAGAGCTATAGTGATAGGGGACTCAATTGTAAGGGGAATAGACAGGCGTTTCTGCGGCCGCAACCGAGACTCCAGGATGGTGTGTTGCCTCCCTGGTGCAAGGATCAAGGATGTCTCGGAGCGGCTACAGTACATTTTGGAGGGGGAGGGCGAACAGCCAGCTGTCGTGGTGCACATAGGCACCAACGATATAGGTAAAAAAGGGGATGAGGTCCTAAAAGCAGAATATAGGGAGTTAGGAGGTAAATTAAAAAATAGGACCTCAAAGGTAGTAATCTCAGGATTGCTGCCAGTGCCACGTGCTAGTCAGAGTAGAAATAGGAGGATATTTCAAATGAATACGTGGCTAGAGGAATGGTACAAGGGGGAGGGATTCAAATTCCTGGGACACTGGAAACGGTTCTGGGGGAGGTGGGACCAGTACAAACCGGACGGTCTGCACCTGGGCAGGGCCGGGACCGCTGTCCTAGGAGGAGTGTTTGCTAGTGCTGTTGGGGAGGGTTTAAACTAAAGTGGCAGGGGGTTGGGAACCTGAGCAGGGAGAGAGAGGAAAGCGTAACAGGAAGGGACAGAAGGTATGGAGTAATAGGTAAAGTGTTAAAAAAGGAAAAAGCAGGAACTAAGCGTCACAAAACAGATTTGAAAGTTCTTTATCTGAATGCACGTAGCATTCGTAATAAAATGGACGAGTTAACGGCACAAATAACTACGTATGGGTATGATCTTGTGGCCATTACAGAAACATGGCTGCAGGGTGACAACGACTGGGAATTAAATATGCCAGGGTATTTAACAATCAGGAAGGACAGGCAGGAAGGAAGGGGAGGTGGGGTGGCTATGTTAATAAAGGAAGGAATCACTGTAATACAGAGAAATGATATTGGGACAAAGCATCAAGATAATGAAACAGTTTGGGTGGAGATAAGGAATAATAAGGGAAAAAAAACATTAGTGGGCGTAGTATATAGGCCTCCTAATAGTTGCAACTCTGCTGGAAGAAGTATTAATCAGGAGATAGTCGGGGCATGTAATAAGGGAACAGCCATAATTATGGGGGATTTTAATTATCATATTAACTGGACAAATCAAATTGGGCAGAGCAGCCTTGAGGACGAGTTCATTGAGTGCATCAGGGATGGATTTCTTGAGCAGTATGTAACTGAACCTACAAGGGGGCAGGCAACCTTGGACCTGGTCCTGTGTAATGAGTCAGGATTAATTAATAATGTCCTAGTTAAGGATCCCCTTGGAACGAGCGACCACAACATGGTTGAATTCCATATCCAATTAGAGGGTGAGAAGGTTGATTCTCAAACAAGCGTACTGAGCTTGAATAAAGGAGACTATGATGGCATGAGAGCGGAATTGATTAAAGTGGACTGGGAAAATAGATTAAAGGGTAAGACGGTACATGAGCAGTGGTGTTCATTTAGGGAGTTATTTTACAACTTTCAAAATAAATATATTCCACTGAGGAAAAAAGGGTGTAAAAGAAATGACAGCCATCCGTGGCTAAGTAAAGAAATCAAGGATAGTATCCGACTAAAAACAAGGACATATAAGGTAGCCAAACTTAGTGGGAGGATAGAAGATTGGGAATTCTTCAAAAGACAGCAAAAAGTAACTAAAGGATTGATTAAGAAAGGGAAGTTAGATTATGAAAAGAAATTAGCAAAAAATATAAAAACAGATAGCAAGAGTTTCTACAGTTATATAAAAAGAAAAAGGGTGGCTAAGGCAAACATAGGTCCCTTAGAGGATGAGACCGGGAAATTAATGGTGGGAAACATGGAGATGGCAAAAATGCTGAACAAATATTTTGTTTCAGTCTTTACAGTAGAGGACACTAAGAATATCCCAACACTGGAAAAACAGGGGACTCTCGGGGGGGAGGAGCTAAATACGATTAAAATCACTCAAGAGATGGTACTCAGTAAAATAATGGGACTCAAGGCGGATAAATCCCCTGGACCTGATGGCTTCCATCCTAGGGTCTTGAGGGAAGTGGCAGTAGGGATTGTGGATGCTTTGGTGATAGTTTTCCAAAATTCCCTGGACTCAGGAGAGGTCCCGGCAGATTGGAAAACTGCTAATGTAACACCGTTATTTAAAAAGGGTAGTAGGCAGAAGGCTGGAAATTATAGGCCAGTTAGCTTAACATCTGTGGTGGGTAAAATTTTGGAGTCTATTATTAAGGAGACAGTAACGGAACATTTAGATAAGCATAATTTAATAGGACAAAGTCAGCATGGCTTTATGAAGGGGAAGTCATGTCTGACAAATTTGCTTGAGTTCTTCGAGGATATAACGTATAGGGTGGATAAAGGGGAACCAGTGGACGTAGTGTATTTAGACTTCCAGAAGGCATTCGACAAGGTGCCACATAAAAGATTATTACTTAAGATAAAAAATCACGGGATTGGGGGTAATATTCTGGCATGGGTGGAGGATTGGTTATCGAACAGGAAGCAGAGAGTTGGGATAAATGGTTCATTTTCGGACTGGCAACCAGTAACCAGTGGTGTTCCACAGGGGTCGGTGCTGGGTCCCCAACTCTTTACAATCTATATTAACGATTTGGAGGAGGGGACCGATTGCAACATATCAAAATTTGCAGATGATACAAAGATGGGAGGGAAAGTAGAGAGTGAGGAGGACATAAAAAACCTGCAAGGGGATATAGACAGGCTGGGTGAGTGGGCGGAGATTTGGCAGAAGCAATATAATATTGGAAAATGTGAGGTTATGCACTTTGGCAGGAAAAATCAGAGAGCAAGTTATTTTCTTAATGGTGAGAGACTGGAAAGTACTGCAGTACAAAGGGATCTGGGGGTCCTAGTGCAAGAAAATCAAAAAGTTGGTATGCAGGTGCAGCAAGTGATCAAGAAAGCCAACGGAATGTTGGCTTTTATTGCTAGGGGGATAGAATATAAAAACAAGGAGGTATTGCTGCAGTTATATAAGGTATTGGTGAGACCGCACCTGGAATACTGCATACAGTTTTGGTCTCCATACTTAAGAAAAGACATACTTGCTCTCGAGGCAGTACAAAGAAGGTTCACTCGGTTAATCCCGGGGATGAGGGGGCGGACATATGAGGAGAGGTTGAGTAGATTGGGACTCTACTCATTGGAGTTCAGAAGAATGAGAGGCGATCTTATTGAAACATATAAGATTGTGAAGGGTCTTGATCGGGTGGATGCGGTAAGGATGTTCCCAAAGATGGGTGAAACTAGAACTAGGGGGCATAATCTTAGAATAAGGGGCTGCTCTTTCAAAACTGAGATGAGGAGAAACTTCTTCACTCAGAGGGTGGTAGGTCTGTGGAATTTGCTGCCCCAGGAAGCTGTTGAAGCTACATCATTAGATAAATTTAAAACAGAAATCGACAGTTTCCTAGAAGTAAAGGGAATTAGGGGTTATGGGGAGCGGGCAGGAAATTGGACATGAAGCTGAGTTCGGATCGGTCAATGCCCTGTGGGTGGCGGAGAGGGCCCAGGGGCTATGTGGCCGGGTCCTGCTCCGACTTCTTGTGTTCTTTAGATTTGTGGTTGGGATCAGATCAGCCATGATCTTATTGAATGGCGGAGCAGGCTCGAGGGGCCGATTGGCCTACTCCTGCTCCAATTTCTTATGTTCTTATGTTCTTATGTATGAGAGTAAACTTGCAAGGAACAAAAAAGTGGGCTGTGAAAGCTTCTCCAAGTATGTAAAAAGAAAATGATTATTGAACACAAATGTAGGTCCCTTAGAGTCAGAAACGGGAGAATTTATAATGGGGGACAAGGAAATGGCAGAGCAATTAAACAAATTCTTCGGATCTGTCTTCACACAAGACGACACAAATAGCTTCCCAGAAATGGTAGTGAACCAAGGGACTAGGGAGCAGGAGAAATTAAAGGACATTAGTATCAGTGGAAAAATTGTGCTGGAGAAATTAATGGACTGAAAGCCATTAAATCCCTCGGGCCTGATAATCTGCATTGCAGAATAATAAATGGGTAGCCATGGAAATAGTGTGTGCATTGGTTGTCATCTTCCAAAATTCTATAGATTATGGAACAGTTCCTACAGACTGGAGGCTGGCAAATGTAACCCCATTATTTAAAAAAGGAGGGAGAGAGAAAAAAGGGAACTACAGACCGGTTAGCCTAACATCAGGAGCAGTGAAAATACAAGAGTTTATAATATGGGATGTTATAACAGGACACTTCGAAAATATCAACGGGATTAGACAAAGTCAACATGGATTTACGAAAGGGAAATCGTGTTTCATAAATATACTAGAGTTTTTTTGAGGATGTAGCTGGTAGAATAGATAAGGGAGAACCAGTGGACGTGGTGTATTTGGATATTCAGAAGCTCTTTGATAGAGTCTCACATAAGAGGTTAGTGTGCAAATTAAAAGCACATGGGATTGGAGTAATATACTGGCATGGATTGAAAATTGGTTAACAGACAGGAAACAGAGAGTGTGAATAAATGGCTCTTCTTGGGGTGGCAGGCGGTGTCTAGTGGTGTACCGCAGCGATCAGTGATTGGGTCCCAGCTATTCACAATATGTATCAATGATTTGGATGAGGGAACCAAATGCAATATTTTCAAGTTTGCTGACGACACAAAACTAAGTGGGATTGTGAGTTGCGAGGAGGATGCAAAGAGGCTTCTAGGCGATTTAGATAAGTTGAGTAAATGGGTAAATACAGGGCAGATGCAGTATAACGTGGATAAATGTCAAATTATTCACTTTGGAAGGAAAAACAAAAAGGCAGAGTATTATTTAAATAGTGATAGATTGGAAAATGTTGATGTAAAAAGGGACCTGGTTGTCCTTGTCCACCAGTCACTAAATGCAAACATGCAGGTGCAGCAAGCAGTTAGGAAGGCAAATGGTATATTGGCATTCAATGTAAGTGGATTTGAGTAAAGAAGTAAGGATGTCTTACTGCATTTATGCAGGGTCTTGGTGAGACCACACCTGGAGTATCGTGTGCAGTTTTGTTCTCTTTCCCCAAGAAAGGATATACTTGTCATAGTCTGAGTGCAGCGAAGGTTCACCAGACTGATTCCTGGGATGGTAGAAGTGTCGTATGAGGAGAGATTCGGTCGACTAGGCCTGTATTCACTAGAGTCTAGAAGAATGCGAGGGGATCTCATTGAAACGTATAAAATTCTGATCGGGCTAGACAGACTGGGTGCAGGGAGAATGTTTCCCCTGGCGGGGGGTGAGGGGGTGGGTGGTCTCGAACAAGGTGTCACAGTCTCAGGACACGGGGTAGGACATTTATGACTGAGATGAGGATCAGCCATGATCAAAATGAATGGCGGAGAAGGCTCGAAGGGCCGAATGGTTTGCTCCTGCTGCTATTTTCTATGTTTCTAGGCCAGTCAGTTTAACCTCGGTTGTAGGAAAACTTTTAGAACTGAAAATTCGGGACAAAATTAACAGTTACTTGGACAAGTGTGGATTAATTAAGTAAAGCCAGCAAGGATTCGTTAAAGGCAAATCTTGTTTAAGCAACGAGATTGAGTTTTTTGCTGAATTGGGGAGTGGAGGAGAGGCGTTAGATGTGAATGTTGTTTGAGCAATTCATGGGCTTCGTGTGTCCAAAATCAAAACTATCTGCGTAACTCCAACTGCACCCTGTTTCTTGCCCTTTACCTTTCCACCTTCCTAAGCTCCCAGCCCTCCCACTTCATCTAACTGTGTCCTCACTATTCTTATTCTAAGCAGTTTCTGTTCTGCCTTCCTCCATCCTTCAGCTCACCACCTTGTTCATGAAGCCCACGAACTGTTCCCTCGATCTCCTACAACCCACGCCACGGATGATTCAAATTCAGCTTCTCTTTCACATGTTTCCTGACGTTATCACTATCACCCAGCACAGCAGCTTCCTTCAGAATCATTGTGATCACCCCCTCCTCAGGTCGTCAACCCTCAGCGCACCCTATTTCTACACTTGAAACAGAGGAAGATAATTTTAAAGATCTTAATATACGGGGCTATGAAGAGAACGCAGAGGACTGCGGTTAGTTCTGAAATGCTTCAGCAAAGAGCCAACCAGGCCACAATGGGCTGAAATTACTACATCTGTGCTTGACAATTCTATGGTTCCTAGTTTCCATGGCAATTACTGCCCGATCACCACCTTCCATTCCTCCTCCAAGTCCTGAATTGCATATTGGTTTGTAATTGCGCTGAAATCTCTGTCCCTAGGTTTTATTCGAGTTTCTCTGAATCGGCTTCTGTCCCGTCCACATTGCTGAGACTGCACTGGTCAAAGTCACAAAGGATAACCGGAATGATTACAACCTGGGTTATGAATCTCTCCTCGTCCTCATCGACATCTCTGCCGCTCGCCGCACCATTCGGCACACCGTCCTTCTCCAACTCCTCTGCACTGCTCTGCCCAGGTTCTGCTCTTTCCTGACTCACACCACTTTGCTGTTAATGGCATTCGCTCTGTTAAACTTCAATGTACCGAATTGATGAATTCTTGTTCCTCTCTGCTTCACAATCCTTATTCTACCTTCGATAAAGCAAGTGGTCAGCTATCCGATATTGGCCAATGACATGCAACTTTACCTCGCTACCTCCACTATTGATCCATAATCTGTACCTACACTGGGAGGTTTCCTCCCAGATTTCAATACTGTTACGAGCTCAACTTATTCCAGACGAATTTCAGCAAGTGTTAACCCATCCCCTTTACCTCTCAGCAGCAATTCGATCAATTGCATTAAACTCTCTGCATGCCGCCTCATGCTGAGCCAGGGGATGTTAAGACGATGGCTTGCTCGACCTGATCTCGGTTTTGGACCAAACATCTAATTTGACACCAAAATGAAAGGCAAATCATGTCTGACAATTGACTTAGTTCTTCGACGAAATAACTTGGAGGGTTGATGAACGTGTTGCAATTGATGTTGTGTATATGGACTTTCAAAAGGCGTTTGATAACATAATAGGCTTGTTAGAAAAATTGAATCCCGTGAGATTAAAGAGACAATGGCAGCACGGATACCAAATTGGCTGAGGGACAGAAAGCAGACAGTGTGGTGAACGCTTGTTTTTCAGACTGGACGGAAGTATACAGTGGTGTTCCCCAGGGGTCAGTATCAGGACCAATGCTCTTTTTGATATCTATTAATGATTTGGACTTGGGTATGGAGGGTATACTTTCAAAGTTTGTAGATGACATGAAACTCGGAGATGTTGTAATGTGGAGGATAGTAACAAATTCAGGAGGACATAGACAGACTGGTGAAATGGGAGGACGAATGAGGAGAGGCACTATAAACGAAAGAGTACATTTTTATTGGAGTTGCCTGAACAGAGAGACCTATGGTTGCATATACATAAACACATCTTTGAAGGTTGCAGGTCAAGTTGATAAGGCTATTACATAAAGCATAGGGGATCCTTGCCTGTATAGTGGAGGCGTGGAGTTCAAAAGCAAGCAAGTTATGGTAAATCTTTATAAATCACTGGTTCGGCCTCCCCTGGAGTATTGTACACAATTCTGGGCAGCATAGTTCAGGAAAGATGTCAAGGCCTTGGGGAAGATGCAGAGGAGATTAACCAGATTTGTACCAAGGGTGAGGGATTTCAATTTTATGTGGAGACGAGAGAATCTGGGATTGATCTCCTGAGAGCAGACAGCGTTACAGGGGGATGTCATAGAGGTGTTCAAATTATGAAGGGTTTTGAAAGAGTAAATAAAGATAAACTGTTTCCTGTGGCAGGAGAGTCGGTAACCAAAGGGCACAGATTGAACATAATTGGCAAAAGGACCAGAGGAGAGATGAGGAGACATTTTTTTTGCGCAGTGAGTTATAATGATTTAGAATGCATTGCCTGAAAGAGCAGTGGAAGCAGATTCAACAGTAACTTTCAATAGAGAATAGGGTATATGTACCTGAACAGGAGAAATCTATAGCGCTATGCGATAAAAAAATGGGGAGGTGTATTAATAGGATAGCTCTTCCAAAGAGAAGGCACATGCATGATGGGCCGAACGGCTTCCTCATGTACTCTATGATTCTTTGAGTCTTTGATCAGGTAGGTTTTATTTCTTGGTGTCAAACGCAATCCTGTAACGGGTTGTTTTGTTTTGAGAGGAGGAAATGCGAGTCCTTCACCAGTTCTCACCCTTCACTCACAACTTCTCTTTATTTACCACAGACATTCCCAACTGCTGTCCAAAGATACCTCCTTTCGCTCAGTTCGGTCCAATTCTGAAACTAATCCCCAGATGTTCGACGTTGAGTGGGAGCTATCCTGAGGATGGGAGGGAGTGGTGGGAGCACGGAAAGTTCAAGACTAGACTGAAAAGATGGAAGGAACAGTTTGTGGTTTATGATAAACTCACAGCGAGACTTCTGCAGGTTCAAGGGCCTGTATTGAGACCAGCTGAGAAATGCAGTTCCAGCAGTGACTCTTTTCAAGTCTGATTGGCCAGAATTATGACGATTGATATTATGCCTTAGACATCTTTAACTGTGATATGTTTCTGCGCATATCAGTTGGCTGCTACCGGATTCCAGTTATGAGGGTTAGGAACTGCACTTTCATTATTTTTAGCATAGGCCGTCATGGTAATTTGGTGGGCTTGTGTATCATCTTCTACTTCACTGGTCCAGAGCCCTGACACTGTAACTTGCCAGGCCATTCAGAGTTTTTGGTGATGCTACAGACACGAGTGTTACCATACCATTGTATCCAAAGAAACCTGTTAATGGTATTCTGAGTGTCTGTGAAATCTTTAATATTTCTGTAAAAACTGAAAAGGATTGGTAGTGTGTTTCCTCATGATTTACCGAAATGAATAAACTTCGAACATGGAAATAACTCCTTAATCCACTTGATCCCATCTGCCTCCAATTGTGACTTTCAATAGTAAAACCCTATGAAATAGAACGGACATCAGCTCTCCTCATGTTCGCAACTCAAATTCTCGATTGTATTTATAAAGTTAAACTCCCGTGGGTGGCCTTCAGATCCCTCGGTGCCGTACACACCGTTCTGAGTTTAGATTCTTTAAAGATGACGATCGAAGTGATGGGTCTGCACATGTAATAAATACACTGAGTCCTGTTATTGAGGCCGTTTGTCCGGCTCAGTCCCAGGGCTAAAGGAGAACCGTTGTTTTCTGAAGAAATTCCAAAGAAATTAGTAAGTGTTTTGAAATATCGATTTAAATAGATTCTGTTACATAATGAAGCTTTGGGGAGAATGGTTGATTAAATCTGTTTGTTCAACTGAATGTGACTAACATCTCTGATGGTGCGTTCCATCTAACTGTCCCGGAGGAGGATCCCCTCTGGTATAAGTAAGGGATCCTTTGACCGAATAGACACTTTTCAGTCACAGCCTCGTGTCCAACGCTGCAGACATCGCTCCTTCACACTGAACATGGACGATCCAGTCATCTTTGAGATAGAACGTATTTACTATCCCGTTCTTGCAGCCGTTGGTATTACGGGTAAGGAAATAGAACTAGTCATCGTGTAAACCAATGTAACTGTTACTGCTCTATTCGCTGGTCTTGCTCTGTAACATATTGGTCTTGGTACGTTTTGATTGATGCAATACATACATAACACGGATTAACATAGAGAGAGACAAATATAGAGAGAGTGTGTTTGTCAGAGAGATAAATAGAGAGAAAGAGAGAGCGAGAGATAAAAACAGAGAGAAAGAGATAAATACGTACAACAAGACTAATTGGATCGCTCTTTCAAAGAGCTGGCAGAGGCACAATGGGCCGAAAGGCCTCCTTCTGTGCTGTATCATTCTATGATTCTATGATTATTTTTCTTGATATGTTTGTGATATAATCGCCTATTCCGTTCATTGTACAGTATTTTTGTTGCCTACTTAATAGGACTTCATGATTGAAATTATGAACTGTTTTGAATTTTCAACACAAGAAATAATGGCAATTTATTCCCCTGCACTGTGTGATGGAGAATTCCTTATCTCGAATAGACGCTGGCATAAAACAGAATATAAAACTTAGTCGGGCTGTGAGAAAACATACGAGTTCACAAGGATCAAGGTCCCACAAAACGATGGTTTGGTGCTGCTGATAGTGAATTGATCACAGTCATTACATTGATTCAAAACAATCTTTGCCAATGCCAAAAGTTGACTATTTGATCAATATAAATGAATGGTTCTTTGGTCTGTGATAATTGACTGCCTTTTGTTCCACTTTATTTGCAGAGATAGTCCCGGACTATCCAGGGTTAACACGCCCTGTCTGAGACTTGTGAGAATTAGATAGGACCGTGGCCTTTTTGACAGTGAGCGCGTTGCCCAGAGGTCACCTATGTAGCAATTCTATTGGATGTTAGCTAGCGCCCTGTGGTCAGTGTGCTTCAGTCTTGCAACTAGAAAATTAGCTGTTTAAACTAGATGGGATGGCCAAGCCATGGGAGATTTATCTACAATAAATTTAATAAAATATGATTAGACAGACAACAAAGGATATCTCCACTGATTGTTGATGAAGGAGACATTCAGCACGGCAACACTTTGCAGATCATTGTTTGGTTTCTGAACAAAAACGGTACAACTGAAACAGGCATCATAGTATCATAGTAACATCGTAGGCACAGCACGGGTGGAGGCCATTCGGCCCATCGTGCCTGTGCCGGCTCTTTCAACGAGTTTTCCAATTAGTCCCATTGCCCGCTTCTTTCCCCATAGCCTCTAAATGTATTTCCTTCAAATATTTATGCAATTCCCTTTAGAAATTAGTATTGAATCTGATCCCACCGCCCTTTCAGGCAATGCATTCCAGATCATTACTACTCGCTGAGTAAAAAAAATGTTTCCTCAAGCCGCCTCTGGTTCTTTTGCCGATCACCTTAAAGCAGTGTTCTCTGGTTACCGACCCTTGTGCCACTGGAAACAGCTTCTCATTATTTACTCTCTTAAAACCGTTTATGATTTTGAACATCTCTATCAAAGCTCGCCTTCATATTCTCTGTTCTGAGGAGAACAATCCCAGTTTCTCCAGTCTCTCCACACAACTGAAGTCCTCCAGCATTCTAGTACATTTCTTCTACAACCTCTCTAAGGCCTTGACATCCTTCCTAAAGGATGGTGCCCAGAATTGAACACAATACTCCAGCTGAGGCCTAACCAACGTTTCATAAAGATTTAGCACAATTTCCTTGTTTTTGTACTCTAAGCCTCTGTTAATAAAGCCGGGATCCCATATGCTTCTTTATGAGCCTTCTCGACTTGTCCTGCCGCCTTCAAAGACTTGAGTTTGTGCACCCCCAGGTCTCTGTTCCTCCACCCTCTTTAAAATTGTACCGTTTAGTTTATATTGCCTCTCCTTATTCTTCCTACAAAAATGCATCACCTCACACTCCTCTGCATTTAATTTGATCGGCCATATGTCTGCCCATTTCACCAGTCTATCTCTGTCCTCCAGAAGTCTGTTACTATCTTTCATATTGCTTACTACAGGTGGATTTGCGTAAAACATTAATACTCTATATTAGGATTGCAATTTAAATAAAAAGCTCTGGACATTGTGTCAATGGAATCTGTACATGATGAGTAATATGGTTTCAACACTCGCCAATCCTAGATTTCCCTAATTATTGGGGAAATAAATCGCGCGCTGGCGAGTGTATATGCAGTCAGTGTGTTTGGGATCTCAGTATCCAACAGAGCTGGGAAATGAGTCATCATTGATTGAGGCTCAGATTGAGACGGGAACTGATGAATGGAGCGAAGGGAACTTCAGTAGATGGGGGCAGAAATGGACAAAAAAGGAAAATGAGACCTAGGATTTTGTAAGAATGTCACTTGATTGAACCCCTTTCATTCGATTGATCTCTCTTTAAGAAAATTAAAACACTCCACCAACTCTGCGTTAAATTATTTTCGAGCTCCACTCCGAATTTCCTCTCCCCCTCGAAGCCGCCACGCCGTAGATTCCCTAACTCTCCGAGCAATCTATTTTGTACTGAATCTGCTAATAGTTTCCTTTATTTTCTCTGACAGTTAACTTGGTGGCGATTGTGATCCTGTCCCGAGGAAAGTGCGGACTCTCCAAATGTATCACTCGCTACCTGGTTGCCATGGCAGCGGCCGATCTAACGGTGGTGATCATTGAAGTCATACTGAAGCGAATTAACAACATTTACTTGCCCCTAAATTTCTTGTTCATCACTCCCATATGCGCCCTGAAACTTGTCATGAAGATTGCGGCACTGGACTGCTCGGTTTGGTTCAAGGTCGCTTTCACCTTCGATCGCTTCGTCGCCATTTGCTGTCAGAATCTCAAACCAAAGTTTTGTTCCCAGAGGACGGCGAGCCTGGTTGTGGGGACAGTGTGTGTGCTGGGCTGTTTGAGGAGCATTCCCTTTTACTTTGTGTACGAACCCCAACTTATAATTAACAATGTCCCGTATTTTTGTATTTTAACCTATGCCTATCACACCTCGCCCTTGTGGGCGGCGTCCGAGTGGTTCGACAGCATTTTAACCCCTTTACTGCCCATCTTCTTCATCCTGTTATTCAATGCTCTCACCGTCAAAAATATTATAATGTCCAATATAGTCCGCAGGGCACTCCTGAGGAATGTCGATAATCACAATGATCCAGAGACCGAGAACCGAAAGAAATCCATGATTTTACTCTTCACTCTATCCGGCAATTTCATTCTACTCTGGGCCACGTATGTTGTACATTCCTTAAGTTGCCGGTTGAAAAACTACAATTATACAGACAAATATTACAGTAACCCAATATACATCAATCAGCAAACGGGATACATGCTGCAGCTTCTCAGCTCCTGCACCAACACGTGTATCTATGGACTGACACTGAGGAAATTTAGAGACGAGCTGAAGAATGGGGTGAAATATCTGTTCACACTGAATGGGAAATTATGTAAATAACAAACAACTGACAAAAAACTGCAGCAGCATTTGTAAATTTACAACCCAGTCCCCTCTTCTATTTTATAACACCACGCTGGCAGGTGATTGGAAGAAGGAGACTGGATGTCTTGAGAGGTAATTGGCCATTTCTACCAATAGGCAGAAGAAGGCATGTTGGATTTCAATATGAATTACTTGGCAAGGGCTAAGGTGTTCACAACATGAAAGCGAGACATGGGAAGTTAGCCAGTTGACTGATGGGGTTATGCAACATTAATCCCACTGAGGCACAGGCTATTAAAATATCAGCGCGGGTCTTTGAGTCGCACTGCTTTTCAGTAGAATACATTAACACATTAACTAAGACACAACAAAATAAAAAAAATGTCTACAATAAAAAGCATCTGGTCAATGTGAAGCATTTAATATTAATGGCCACCTGACACGAGATCATATCTGATCACTGGAAAGCATTTAATATTAATAATGTACAATGGAAAATGGGCTACATCCCCTCAATGTGAAGCATTTAATAATAATGTACATTGAACAATAGGTCATCTTTGGTCAATGTGAACCATTTACTAATAATAATACGAACTGGACAATGCACCAACTGCTGGTTAATGCGTCGCATTTAGTAATAATGTGCACTGGACACTCTACCAAATTTGGTCACTCTGAAGCAATCAATAATGATTGACACTGGACCACATTTCGTCACTGTGAAGCATTTACTAATAATGTGCACTAGACAGTAGGCCACATCTTGTCACTGTGAAGCATTTAATAATAATTCTAACTAAACACTGGACCACATGTGGTCAATGTCAAGCACAGAATACTAATGTACACTGAACGCTGGACCACATCTGGTCAATATGAAACAATTAATAATAATGTACACTGAACGCTGAACCACATCTGGTCAATATGAAACAATTAATAATAACGTACATTGGACACTGGCTGCCATCTGGTTCATGTGAAGTATTTGGCAATAATGTGCAATGGAAAGGGGGCACATCTGGTTAATGTGGAGCATTAAATAATAATGCATACTGGACACTGGGTCACATCTAGTCAACGTGGAGTATTTAATAATAATGCACACCTGACCCTGATGCACACCTCGTCAATGGGAAGCATTTAATAATAAGGCACATTGGATACTCGGTCACCCTTGGTCAATTTGAAACATTTAGTAGTAATGCACACTGGTCGCTGAGGCACATCTGGTCAATGTAAAACATTTGATAATAATCTACGCTGGATACTGGGTCACTTCTGATCAATCTGAAACATTTAATAATAATGCAGATTGGACATTGGGGCACATCTGGTCATTGTGAAGCAGTTAATAATAAGTCGCATTGGACACTGGACAACATCTGGCTGATGTGAAGCATTTATTAATAATGTTCACAGGACACTTGGCCACATCTGGTCAACCAGATACATTTAATATCAATGCACATTGGACACAGGACTATATATAGTCAATGCGAAACATTTAATAGTTATGTGCACTGGCTGCTGGGTCACTTCCGGTCAATGCAAAGCATTTATAAACATGTACAATGAACATTGGACCACATCTGGTCAGTGTGAAACATTTTATAATAATGTGCACTGGATACTGGAACACATCTTGCCAATGTGAAGCATTTCGTAAAAATGCAAACTGGAAACTGCGTCACCTCTGGTCAGTGTGAAACATGACATAATAACAATGCACACTGGAAACATGATAACATCTGGCGAATATGAAACATTTAATAATAACAATGCACACTGGATCACATTTGGATAATGAGAAATATGTATTAACATTAATGCGCCTTGGACACAGGTCCACATCTTGTCAATTTGAAACATTTAGTAATAATGCGCATTGGACACTGGGTCGCACCTGGTCAACGTGAAACATTTAATAATGCACACTGGACACTGGGTCACATCTGGTCAATGTGAAACATTTAATAACAATGCAGAGTGCACACTGTAGCACATCTGGTCAATGGGAACAGGGTGAGCAGAACGCTTGAATGGAACTTTTTTAATGAACGGGGTGCTGGATATTTGGAATGGACCAGCGAGGGAAGCAATGGGGCCTGATTGTATCAGCAAATTCCAGAGAGTTGGTTAAGTACCTGAGAGCGGAACCTTGGGATATGGCAGCCTAGAAATTAGGATCTTTCGAATTATTTTTGATACAGGTGCATCAGCTTTTAGTGATTACTGTACCTGGACACTCAAAGCTCATTACTCCTTTCCAATCCCTAGTTTCTCACCATGAAGAAAAGATTCCTATTTCTCACCTGATGCCTGCAATAGATGCTCTTTGTTTAACTCCCCACATCTTTACTGTCCGGCTCTGTTTCCACTGTTCAATGTCCAATAACAACAAACAGGGTGAGGTTAGAACTGAACCAGGAACATTTACAACTGGTTTGGGGAGAGAAAACAGCAATGATTTTAAATAGCAGGTTCTCCCCATTCTGTCTCCCTCACCCTGGACAGACCCTGTACACACACAGCCCAGGAAACAGTTTCGCTCTATCAAATCCTCCAGCCCTTTTTATGTCAGTATCTCAGATCAAAGTTTATTTATATCCCACCTGGAGATATTGTGTTCAGTTCTGGGCACTGCACCTCAGAAAGGATATATTGGCCTTGGAGGGGGTGCAGATCAGATTCACCAGAATGATACTGGGTCTTAAATGTTAAATTGTGAATACAGGTTGCATCGACTGGGCTTCGAGTATGGAAGATTATGGAATAGAACTGAAAAGCTGGAACATTATATTAAACATAACTAGAGCCTTTGTTAGACCACACTTGGAGAACTGTCAACGGTTCTAGTCTCCATATTATAAAAATGATATAGAAACTCTGGAGAAGGTTCCAAAAAGATTTATAAGGATTATACCAGAACTGAAAGTTTGCACCTCTCACATGCCACACACTTTTTCTTCCCTGATTTGAAAGCTTTCCACTCTCTTAAATCCTTGTGGGGAATATTACGGCATTTTTATACAATACAAGCACTCCCTCCAAACTCACACACACGCACACACACACACACACACACACACACACCACAATCAGGAGACACGTATCCCTGCATGTAAAAGAGAACGATTCACTCCCGCTGGTACTGTTCGGCCCGTGTGTGTCTCAGTGTCATCTCCTGTACATGTACACATGTACAGTATACGGCGGGTAAAATGAACGATTCACTGAGAGATTGCAATATTTAATGTAACAGCTATTTGAGGGATCAGTCACTAAACCGGCTGAGTTTTGACAGAAACATTTTACAGTAAAGAGTTGAGTTTAGTTTAGGGAGGTGGGTACAATCCATGTCCGGAACATACTCTCCCTGTAAAATACTGAATGTTGATCACAATATGGTTCGTTTGGATTAATAGGGGACAAGGTTTAACTAACTTGGACTGGATTGTATTTTTGAAACAATCTTGCGCTGGATTGTTCTTTCAGAGCAATATGGGAGCTGTTTTTTCTCTCTCTCTGTAAACTCCCTGAGGCGGTGAAACTCTCTGACAAACTGTTCAACGAAACAAACACTTCAGACATGTGGAATATACAAAAATCTGAGCTTCAAATGAGCGACCCCCTCCCTGCACCCCCCGCCCCCCCCCCCGCCCCCGCTGACAGAGCAGAGAGAAGGAAGGGTTCAACACACATTCAAGCTCTCGATCTGTTTTGTCTTTGTGACAAGTTCTGTTTAATTTTAATTCATTAAATGTAGTCGCCATTCAGTGTGGGATGTGTCAGGCGACCTTGGGTTACGTTATGGGACCAGTGACACTGAGACACACACACACACATGCACACACTGACTTCTACAGCCAAGAGCCACGTGTCGTTTGTACAGACATTGGGGTTGAATTGAGCTGGGCTGTGCCACAAATGAAGATGCGATTAAAATATCAAATTCAAATCAGTTCGCTCCAAACCTTCCGCATGTGTCTGTGTGCTTTTATTACAATACAATTTCACATAAGGGCACAAAATGGCTTTTGAATTAACAGGTACTTCTTTCTGAGTTGTTGGTGCACCTTTTTAAAAATAAAATTTGAAACTAGGGAAATATTTCAAGGCTTTTTTCACATTTGGGCAAACTGGGTTTGCCATTAGTTTTAAGATAGCTATGGAGAAGGATAGGTCTGGCCCAAAAGTTAAAATTCTAAATTGGGGAAAGGCCAATTTTGATGGTATTAGACAGGAACTTTCAGAAGTTGATTGGGAGAGTCTGTTGGCAGGCAAAGGGACGTCTGGTAAGTGGGAGGCTTTCAAAAGTGTGTTAACCAGGGTTCAGGGTAAGCACATTCCTTATAAAGTGAAGGGCAAGGCTGGTAGAAGTAGGGAACCTTGGATGACTCGGGAGATTGAGGCACTAGTCAAAAAGAAGAAGGAGGCATATGACATGCATAGGCAGCTGGGATCAAGTGGATCCCTTGAAGAGTATAGAGATTGCCGGAGTAGAGTTAAGAGAGAAATCAGGAGGGCAAAAAGGGGATATGAGATTGCTTTGGCAGATCAGGCAAAGGTGAATCCAAAGAGCTTCTACAAATACATGAAGGGCAAAAGGGTAACTAGGGAGAGAGTAGGGCCTCTTAAGGATCAACAAGGTCATCTATGTGCGGAACCACAAGAAATGGGTGAGATCCTGAATGAATATTTCACATCGGTATTTACGGTTGAGAAAGGCATGGATGTTAGGGAACTTGGGGAAATAAATAGTGATGTCTTGAGGAATGTACATATTACAGAGAGGGAGGTGCTGGAAGTCTTAACGCGCATCAAGGTAGATAAATCTGCGGGACCTGATGAAATGTATCCCAGGACGTAATGGGAGGTTAGGGAGGAAATTGCGGGTCCCCTAGCAGAGATATTTGAATCATCCACCGCTACAGGTGAGGTGCCTGAAGATTGGAGGGTAGCAAATGTTGTGCCTTTGTTTAAGAAGGGCGGCAGGGAAAAGCCTGGGAACTACAGACCAGTGAGCCTGACATCTGTAGTGGGTAAGTTGTTAGAGGGTATTCTGAGGGACAGGATCTACAGGCATTTGGAGAGGCAGGGACTAATTAGGAACAGTCACCATGGTTTTGTGAGAGGAAAATCATGTCTCACGAATTTGATTGAGTTTTTTGAAGGGGTAACCAAGAAGATAGATGAGGGCTGTGCAGTAGACGTGGTCTACATGGACTTCAGCAAAGCATTTGACAAGGCACCGCATGGTAGGTTGTTACATAAGGTTAAATCTCATGGGATCCAAGGTGAGGTAGCCAATTGGATACAAAATTGGCTTGACGACAGAAGACAGAGGGTGGTTGTAGAGGGTTGTTTTTCAAACTGGATGCCTGTGTCCAGCGGTGTGCCTCAGGGATCGGTGCTGGGTCCGCTGTTATTTGTTATTTATATTAATGATTTGGATGAGAATTTAGGAGGCATGGTTAGCAAGTTTGCAGATGACACCAAGATTGGTGGCATTGTGGACAGTGAAGAAGGTTATCTGGGATTGCAACGGTATCTTGATCAATTGGGCGAGTGGGCCGATGAATGGCAGATGGAGTTTAATTTAGATAAATGTGAGGTGATGCATTTTGGTAGATCGAATCGGGCCAGGACCTACTCCGTTAATGGTAGGGCGTTGGGGAGAGTTATAGAACAAAGAGATCTTGGAGTACAGATTCATAGCTCCTTGAAAGTGGAGTCACAGGTGGATAGGGTGGTGAAGAAGGCATTCGGCATGCTTGGTTTCATTGGTCAGAACATTGAATGCAGGAGTTGGGATGTCTTGTTGAAGTTGTACAGGGCATTGGTGAGGCCACACTTGGAGTACTGTGTACAGTTCTGGTCACCCTATTATAGAAAGGATATTATTAAACTAGAAAGAGTGCAGAAAAGATTTACTAGGATGCTACCGGGACTTGATGGTTTGACTTACAGGGAGAGGTTAGACAGACTGGGACTTTTTTCCCTGGAGAGTAGGAGGTTAAGGGGTGATCTTATAGAAGTCTATAAAATAATGAGGGGCATAGATAAGGTCGATAGTCAAAATCTTTTCCCAAAGGTAGGGGAGTCTATAACGAGGGGGCATAGATTTAAGGTGAGAGGGGAGAGATACAAAAGGTTCCAGAGGGGCAATTTTTTCACTCAAAGGGTGGTGAGTGTCTGGAACGAGCTGCCAGAGGCAGTAGTAGAGGCGGGTACAATTTTGTCTTTTAAAAAGCATTTGGACAGTTACATGGGTAAGATGGGTATAGATGGATATGGGCCAAGTGCAGGCAATTGGGACTAGATTAGTGGTATAAACTGGGCGACATGGACATGTTGGGCCGAAGGGCCTGTTTCCATGTTGTAACTTCTATGATTCTATGATTCTATGGGTGCTGCACGGCGCTCCCTGCGAGTGCTTTTAATTTCAATTCAGACCCTACATATGCTACATTGTCAGCCGTGGCTTAGTGGGCAGCACTATCTCCGCTGCATTAGAAAGTTGTGGTTTTAAGTCCCACTCCATGAGACTTGAGCATAAAGTCTATGGTGACATTCTCAGTGCTCCCTCAGCACTGCACTGTCGGAGGCTCCGTCTTTCAGATGAGATAATAAACCGAGGCCCCGTCTGCCCTCTCAATTAGACGTAAAAGTTCCCATGGCACAATTTCGAAGAAGAGCAGAGATTTCTCCCTGATGTCCTGACCCATATATTTCCCGCAATCAACATCAAAAATATCACAGATGATCTGGTCATGATCATTTTGCTGTTTGTGGGATCTTGCTGTGCGCAACTTTGCTGCCGCCTTTCCTACGTTACAACAGTGACCACACTTCAAAAGTATTTCGTTAGCTGTAAAACGTTTGGGATGTCCTGAGGTCGTGAAAGGCACTGTTTACATTACATGCGAGTCTGTCTTTCTTTACATTCACCCCAAGTCGAAATCAGGACAAAGTGCCACAAACTTATTGATTCGATTCAATGGATATGTAGATTTCCAGTTGTGAGGGTCACTTTATGAAGCTTTCTGCTGGTCGACAATTAAGTTTACCAATAAATAATCTGCTCTCACTGCTGGTAATAAGTTGAAAATCTGTCGGAAATGCACTCAAATTCTGGACTTCTACACCTCTCATTATCTCTCTCTCCCTCTGTCACTCTCGTTCTGTGTCTCTCGAGGACTGTCTCGGACGCATTGGGAATGATGGATTAATCTCCTGGACATTGCTGTGAAAATTCGGGTGAAAAATCACAGCAACTTTAAAAAAAATTCTTTGAACACTTTTGTTTATTACTGATAAAAGTATTCGTGAAAAATGCTGTTTGACCGGGTGTTGGGTGAACGGGACTTGGTGGGAGTTATAATGTGGGCAGCAGGAGTTTCGGATGAGCTGTAGTTCACTGAGGCTGGAAGATGGGTCGCTGGCCAAGATAGCTTTAGAATTGTGGAGTCTGGAGGTGACAAAGGCATGGATGAGGATTTCAGCAGCATATGAGCTGAGGCAGGAGTGGAGACAGGCGATGTTACAGAGATGGAAGTAGGCAGTCTTGGTGATATAGCAGATATGATTTGACTCTTTGTCTCTGTCTCTCTCCCTCTGTCTGTCTGTCTCTCTCTCCCTCTGTCTTTCTCTCTCTTTACCAATGTCTCTGTCTGTCCCTTTCTGTAGGTATCGATCTCTCTTGACCTCTCTCTTTATCTCCATGTCTCTATCTCTCTCCCTGTTCCTCTCTCTCTCTCTCTCTCTCTATCTCTGTCTTCAATCTGTCTACCTCTGCATTCTCTTTTTTAGAGACAAGACCCTCAGCCTGTTCTATCTTTCGTGATAGGTATAAACTCTCAATTCTTGTATCATCCTAGTAAATCAGTTAATGAACAAATGTAAAAAGTGGGGAAGATCAGCACCAGGGAAATATGGACAGTGAAATAAAGAAGGAAAAGAACCAATATTCTATTTCGCCTTTCATGACCTCAGGACGCCCCAATGAGCTTTACAGCCAATGAAGTGCTTTTGCAGTGCAGTCACTGTTGTAATGAAGGGAAATGCGGCAGCCAAATTGCGCACATTAAGATCCCACAAACAGCAGTGATCAGGACACCTGTTATTTTTTTAGAGCTGTTTGTCAAAACTAAAATTAAAAAAAGAACACGAATGGGAATTCATTGGGGGTCTCAAACACTGAACAAATTAGAACGAAAACAAGGTACTAAATAAAAGAGAAAAGCACGAAGTAAAATGCATGCTCCACATCTGCTAATTCCAATCTCAGCCAATCCACGTTGCGGGAGCTGGGACGGAACTGGAACTGCAGAGGCGTTGAGGCATATCCACACCGGACACTTAAAGCAGACGCCCCAGGATCAGCAGACCGCCAGCCACTTCAATCTTCACCCCGGCAGTTTCCGGTCGGAGGCTGACCTCTGAAGTGCCATTGGGCATGTTTGGACGCGGGGGTGAAAGGTCAGCGTCTGAGCCCAAGTTGCGGCAAGGGGAGCGAGGGAGGTGGGACGAGACCGAAAACAGGCAATAAAGATCAACATACACCATCAGATATCAAAATCAATGCATCTCCATCAATATTTATCAACTAATATATAAACTGGGTCAGTGAGTGAGAGAGGGGGAATAATCAGGGATTAATGTAAATGTATATACATGAATGTATCAAAGCTATAAATATATATGCTGAGACAGAGGCAGAGGGGGATTAATCAGGGATTAACATAAATGTATCTCCATCAATATATACCTGTCAATATATAAAATGGGACAGTGAGAGAGGGGAATAAACAGGCATTAATATAAATGTATATACGTGAACATATCTATATCCATAAACATATAACCTGGGGCAGTAAGATAGAGGGAATAATAAGGGATCAATATCAATGTGTATACATGAATATATATGTCAATAAATATATTAACTGGGACAGTGTGAGAGAAAGAATCAGCGATTGCTATAAATGTTTATACATGAATCTATCTCTAAATGTGTAAACTGGGGCAGTGAGTGGGAGAGGGCAATAATCAAGGATTATTATCAATGTATATAAATGAATATATTTATATCTATGACTATATAAATTTGGACATGGAGTGAGAGACAGGAATAATCAGGAATTAATATCACTCTATATACATGAGTTATGTTATGAGACCAGGTGTCCCGTGTGTCTCAGGGTCTCCTGACACATGCCACACTGCCCGGCGAATACATTTGAAGGACAAATTTAACAAGAACTTGCTACAAAGACACAGTAGATCCAGATCGAGAATGCGTGTTGATTTCCCCCTTTTCCCAGCCCTATTGGAGGAGCGAGGTTCATTTCCAGCCCAGTTTTTAGTATATTCCCCAGGTCTGATGATTTTATTTCGTTGAACACTTTGTCAATGACAGTTTCACTGCCTCAGGGTGTTTACACAGAGAGAGACAGAGTGAATGAGTGAGAAAAACAAACAATCCAGCCCAGTGCAGTTAAACCTTGTGCCCTATTAATTCAAAAGCTCTTTATTATGATTAAAATTCAGCATTTCACAGGGCGAATATGTCCCTAACACGGATTGTACCCACCTCCCTAACCTGAACTAAACGCTTTAACGTGAAAAGTGACTCTCAAAACTCAACCAGTTTAGGGACTGAACCTCTCAATAACCGTTACACTGAACATTGCAATCTCTCAGGGAAACTTTCCCTTTTACCCACTGTGTGCTGTAAATGTACAGGAGCTGACACTGAGACACACGTATATTGCCAGGAGGGGGTGAATTGTTCCTTTTACATACACGGACATGTGTCTCCCGATTGTACATTCTGTGTGTAGAAGGAGTGTGTCCCATGTCCACACTGTACTCCTTCCAGCCCCTGTGTGTGGGTGTTGGGGGTGAGCTGTGTCTGGAATCGATCTCTGTCACTGGGGCCTGTTCGTTGCCCACGAGCCCTATGAAAGGGGCTTGTGTGAGTTGTTTCCGGGGCAGTGGGGCAAGTGGGATCAGTGTTTATTACTATTTCAACCTGCAGTAATATTCTCCTCAAAGATTTAAGAGAGTGGAAAGGTTTCAAATCAGCAAAAAACAACGTGTGGGATTTGAATGGCCCAACCTTTCAGTTGTGGTATCATCCTTGTAAATCTTTTTGAACCTTCTCCAGAGCATCTATATACTCTTTATAATTTGGCGACAAGAACCATTCACAATGCTGCAAGTGTAGTCTAACCAAGGTTCAATACAAGTTGAACACGATTTCCCTGATTTCAATTCAATCCCCATAGAAATGAACCCCAGAACTTGATTTGCTTTTTAAAATGACTTTGCTAACTTGTGTTGCTACTTTATTGATTTCTTATTTGTTCCCCTTTTTCCCATGGCTCCTCTTCCCCATTTGACTCTTTCTTTCCAAGGAATATGTGGCCTTCCTATTCATTCTACCAAGATGTACCGCCTCACATTGAAATTCATTTGCCATTTACAAGCCCATTCTGCAAGTTTCTGAACGTCTTCCTGTATTTTGTCGCAGCCCTCCTCAGTATTAACCACACCTCCCAATTTAATGTCACCCGCAACATTTTGAAATTGTACTTCCGATTCGGGAATACAAATGGTGTCGATCTCGTCAGACGCAAACTTTGTGTGGTGTTCGGAGTTAACCCATTGCATGCTGTTTCCAGCAATACAAAAATATAAGTTAGAGAAGATGGTGGGCACGGCAGGATTGCTGTGGACCCAATCGCCACCAGCCGAGCAATGCCAGAAAATCATCATCTGATCGGGCCCAAGTTCCTCCCTTAGTCCGTTGCAAGAGCAACTTTTCAAAAATAACACAATGTATATCAATCTATTTGTGGGTTATGTGTGGAGAGAACGTGACCTTCAGATGAAATTGTGGAACCATTGAGAGATTGTAACCGAGGCCAAAGCTTCATAAAGTGAACTTCACACTTGGAAATCTAAATATCAATTTCATCGAATCTAAAAAGTTTGGCTCACTTTGTCCCCAGTAAACATCTGTCCTGATTTTGACTTGCGGTGAGTGCAAGGAAAGAATGATTCACATTTATAGATCGCCTTTCATGACCTCTGGATATTCCAAAGCGTTTTACAGCCGATGAAGTACTTTTGAAGCGTAGTCACTGTTGAAATATAAGAAAGGCGGCAGCCAAATTGCGCACAGCAAGATCCCACAAACATCAATGTGGTGATGACCAGATAATCTGTGTAGATAATCATTAAATATTGGTTGTTGGGTAAATATAGCCAGGACAGCGAGGAGATTGCCATCAGTCCCACGTGCTAGTCAGAGTAGAAATAGCAGGATATTTCAAATGAAAACGTGGCGAGAGGAGTGGTGCAAGGAGGAGGGATTCAAATTGGAACCGGTTCTGGGGGAGGTGGGACCAGTACAAACCGGACGGTCTGCACCTGGGAAGGGCCGGGACCGCTGTCCTAGGGGGAGTGTTTGCTAGTGCTGTTGGGGAGGGTTTAAACTAAATTGGCAGGGGCTTGGGAACCTGAGCAGAGAGGCAGAGGAAAGCGTGCCAGGAAGGGACAGAAGGTATGGAGTAAAAGGTAAAGTGTTAAAAAAGGAAAAAGCAGGAACTAAGTATCACAAAACATATTTGAAAGTTCTTTATCTGAATGTACGTAGCATTCGCAACAAATTTGACGAGTTAACGGCACAAATAACTACGAATGGGTATGATCTTGTGGCCATTACAGAAACATTGCTGCAGGGTGACAACGACTGGCAATTAAATATGCCAGGGTATTTAACAATCAGGAAGGACAGGCAGGAATGAAGGGGAGGTGGGGTGGCTCTGTTAATATAGGAAGGAATCACTGTAATACAGTGAAATGATATTGGGACAAATGTTCAGGATAATGAAACAGTTTGGGTAGAGACAAGGAATAATAAGGGGTAAAAACAGTAGTGGGCGTAGTATACAGGCCTCCTAATAGTTCCAACTCTGCTGGAAGAAGTATTAATCAGGAAATAGTCTGGGCGTGTAATAAGGGAACAGTGATAATTATGGGGGATTTTAACGATCATATTAACTGGACAAATCAAATTGGGCAGGGCAGCCTTGAGGAAGAGTTTATTGAGTGTATTCGGGATGGATTTCTTGAGCAGTATGTAACTAATCCTACAAGGGGGCAAGCAACATTGGACCTGGTCCTGTGTAATGAGCCAGGACTAATTAATAATGTCCTAGTTAAGGATCCCCTTGGAATGAGTGACCATAACATGGTTAAATTCCATATCCAATTAGAGGGTGAGAAGGTTGGTTCTCAAACAAGCGGACTGAGCTTGAATAAAGGAGACTATGATGGTATGAGAGCGGAATTGATTAAAATGGTCTGGGAAGATAGATTAAAGGGTATGACGGTACATGAGCAGTGGTGTTCATTTATGGAGTTATTTTACAACTTTCAAAAAAATTATGTTCCATTAAGGAAAAAAGGGTGTAAAAGAAATGACCGCCATCCGTGGCGAAGTAGAGAAATTAAGGATAGTATCGGACTAAAAACAAGGACATATAAGGTAGCCAAATATAGTGGGAGGATAGAAGATTGGAAAGTCTTCAAAAGACAGCAAAAAGTAACTAAAGGATTGATTAAGAAAGGGAAGATAGATTATGAATAAAAACGAGCAAAAAATATAACAACAGATAGCAAGAGTTTCTACAGTTATATAAAAAGAAAAAGGGTGGCTAAGGCAAACGTAGGTCCCTTAGAGGATAAGACCGGAAATTTAATGGTGGGAAACATGGAGAATGCAAAAATGCTGAACAAATATTTTGTTTCAGTATTTACGGTAGAGGACACCAAGAATATCCCAACACTGCACAAACAGGTGGCACGAGGGTGGGGGGGGGGGCGGGTTGAGCTAAATACGATTAAAATCACGAAGGAATTGGTACTCAGTAAAATAATGGGGCTCAAGGCGGATAAATCCCCTGGACCTGATGGCTTACATCTTAGGGTCTTGATGGAAGTGGCAGTAGGGATTGTGTATGCTTTGGTAATAATTTTCCAAAATTCTCTGGACTCAGCAAATGTCCCGGCAGATAGGAAAACTGCTAAGGGTCGTCGGCAGAAGGCTGGAATTTATAGACCAGTTAGCCTAACATTTGTGGCGTTGAAAATTTTGGAGTCTATTATTAAGGAGACAGTAACTGAACATTTAGATAAACATTTAGATAAACATAACTTAATAGGAGAACGTCAGCATGGCTTTATGAAGGGGAAGTCATGCCTGACAAATTTGCTTGAGTTCTTTGAGGACATAACGTACAGGGTGGATAAAGGGGAACCAGTGGACGTAGTGTATTTAGACTTCCAGAAGGCATTCGACAAGGTGCCACCAAAAAGATTATTGCTCAAGATAAAGAATCACTGGATTGGGGGTAATATTCTGGCATTGGTGGAGGATTGGTTATCTAACAGGAAGCAGAGAGTTGGGATAAATGGTTAATTCTCGGACTAGCAACCAGTAGCCAGTGGTGTTCCGCAGGGGTCGGTGCTGGGTCCCCAACTCTTTACAATCTATATAAACGATTTGGAGGAGGGGACCGAGTGTAACATATCAAAGTTTGCAGATGATACAAAGATGGGAGGGAAAGTAGAGAGTGAGCATGACAAAAAAACCTACAAGGGGATATAGACAGGCTGGGTGAGTGGGTGGAGATGATGCAGATGCAATACAACATTGGAAAATGTGAGGTTATGCACTTTGGCAGGAAAAATCATAGAGCAAGTTATTATCTTAATGGCGAGAAACTGGAAAGTACTGCAGTACAAAGGGATCTGGGGTTTCTCGTGCAAGAAAATCAAAAAGTTAGTATGCAGGTGCAGCAGGTGATCAAGAAGGCCAACGGAATGTTGGCTTTTATTGCTAGTGGGATAGAATATAAAAACAGGGAGGTATTGCTGCAGTTATATAAGGTATTGGTGAGACCGCACCTGGAATACTGCATACAGTTTTGGTGTCCATACTTAAGAAAAGACATACTTGCTCTCGAGGCAGTACAAAGAAGGTTCACTCGGTTAATCCCGGGGATGATGGAGTGGACATATGAGGAGAGGTTGAGTAGATTGCGACTCAAATCATTGGAGCTCAGAAGAATGAGAGGCGATCTTATTGAAACATATAAGATTGTGAAGGGGCTTGATAGGGTGGATGCGGTAAAGATGTTCCCAAGGATGGGTGAAACTAAAACTAGGGGGCACAATCTTAGAATAAGGGGCTGCTCTTTCAAAACTGAGATGAGGAGAAACTTCTTCACTCAGAGGGTAGTAGGTCTGTGGAAATGCTGCCCCAGGAAGCTGTGGAAGCTACATCAATAAAAAAATGTAAAACAAAAATAGACAGTTTCCTAGAAGTAAAGGGAATTAGGCGTTACGGGGAGCTGGCAGGAAATTGGACATGAAGCTGAGTTCGGATCGGTCTAGGCCCTGTGGGTGGCGGAGCGGGCCCATGAGCTCAGTGGCCGGGTCCTGCTCCCACTTCTTGTGTTCTTTAGATTTGAGGTTAGGATCAGATCAGCCGGCTCGAGTGGCCGATTGTCTTATTCCTGCTCCTATTTCATATGTTCTTATGTTCTTCTGAGAACTGCCCCGCTCTTCTTTGAAATCATGCTGTGGGATCTTTTCCGGGGCCTCGCTTTAACGTCTAATCTGAAGGACGGTGCCACCCTGAGTACTGTACTGAGAGAGATAGAGACAGAGAGACAGAGGCAGAGATGCATATCATGTGCTCTCCATCGCCAAGACCGCCGACTTCCACCTCCGGAACAACGCCCATCTCTGCCCCTGCTTCATCTCATCTGCTGCTGAAACCCTCATTCTTGCCTTTGTCACCTACAGACTCTACTATTCCAATGCACTACTGGCCGGTCTCCCATCTGCCACCTTCCGTAAACTCCAGCTCAACCGAAACTCATTTTGTCCGATCCCAACTCGCACCAAGTCCCAATCACCCATCACCCAGTCAAACAGCCTTTTTTTCTCCAATATTTTAATCACTAATTAACAAAAGTTTTCAAAGTATTTTTTTAAAGAGCAATGATTTATCTCCCTGATTTGTTCACGCAGCAGTGTCCAGGAGATTAATCTTTTATTCCTGGAGCCTCCGGGACAGTCCTGGATGGTTGGGAACACTTCTAAAGCGTGGATGAAGGCGATCGGCGGCAGCAAGAATTGATTGAGTTTTTGGATGAGGTAGCAGAGAGGGTAGATGAGGGCAATGCTTTTAATGTGGTGGATATGGACTTCCAAAAGGCGTTTGACAAAGTGTCGCATAATAAGCTTGTCATCAAAGTTGAACCCCATGGAATAAAAGGGGCAATGGCAGCATGAATCCGAAATTGGCTAGGTATTAGGAAACAGAGAGAAATCGTGAACGTTTGTTTTTCGGACTGGAGGGTCGTATACGTTTGTGTTCTCCAGGGATCAGTACGAGGACTGCTTCTTTTTTTGGGATATTTTAATGACTTGGACTTGGGTGCACAAGGCTCAATTTCGAAATTTGCAGACGACACGAAACATGGCAGGGTCGTAAACAGTGAGGAGGATAGTGATAGACTTCAAGAGGATATAGACAGGTTGATGGAATGGGCGGGCATGTGGCAGATGAAATGTAACGCAGTCTGTGAAGTGATACATTTCAGAGGAAGAACGAAGGGAGGCAATATAAAATATATGGTACAATTGTAAAAGGGGTGTAGGAACGGAGAGATCTGGGGTGTATGTGCACAAAACATTGAAGGTGGCAGAGCAGGTTGAGAAAGCGGTTAAGAAAACATACGGGATCCTGAGCTTTTAAATAGAGCTATAGAGTACAAAAGCAAGCAATCAATGACGAACCTTTATAAAACACTGGTTTGGCCACAACTGGAGTATCGTGTCCAGGTATGGGCATCGCATTTTAGTAAAGCTGTGACGGCCTTCGAGAGGGTGCAGAAGACATTTACTGGAATGATTCCAGGAATGGGGGACTTCGGTTACGTGGATAGACTGGAGAAACTGGAGCTGTTCTCATTAGAGCAGAGAAGGTTGAGAGGAGATTTGATAGAGGTATTCAATATCATGAAGTGTCTCGGCAGAGTAGAAAGAGTGAAACTGTTCCCATTGGCAGAAGGGTGAAGAACCAGAGTACATAGATTTAAGGTGACTTGTAAAAGAACCAAAGGCGACATGAGGAAAAAAAATATGCAGCGAGTAGTTATGATCTGGAAAGCACTGCATGAAAGGCCAGTGGAAGCAGATTCAGTCGTGGATTTCAAAATGTAATTGGATAAATACTTGAAGCGAAAATAATTACAGGGTTACGGGGAACAAGCGAGGGAGTGGGACTCACTTGATTTCCCTTCAAAGATCTGGCATTGGATTCGATCGGGGCTTTCAAATGGGAATTGGATAAGTACTTGAAGGGAAAAAAAATCAGGGCTACGTGGATAGGGCGGGGGAGTGGGAGTATTTGGATTGCTCTTGCTGAGAGCCAGCAAGTACGCGAAGGGCCGAATGGTCTCCTTCCATGTTGTAACCATTCTATGATTCCATGATTATAAGAATTAAATGAAAGAGCCGGACATAAATAAAGACTGAGAGAAACAGAGATAGGGAGACAAAGGGGGAGATAGAGAGTCATAGAGAGAGGGAGGCAGAGACAGAGACAATGAGACAGAAAGTGAGAGCGAGCGAGAGAGAGAGAGAGAGAGAGAGGCATAGATAGACATACCGAGAGACAGAGAGAGACAGTGAGAGAGAGGCAGACAGACAGACAGACAGAGAGTGAGAGAGAGTCAGAGACAGAGAGGGACAAAGAGAGAGAGACACAGAGAGAGAGAGAGAGAGACTCAGAGATCAGTACCTTTATCCAGTAAGCCATCAGGGAATCAGCACAGGCCAGGGATCAAGGCCTTTACCCAGTGAACTATCAGGGAATCAGCACGGACCAGGTATCAAGGCCTTTACCCAGTGAACTATCAGGGAATCAGCACGGAGCAGGGATCAGGGCCTTTATCCAGTAATCCCTCAAGGAATCAGCAAAAAACAGGGATCAGGGCCTTTCCCCAGTAAACCGTCAGGCGAATCAGCCCAAATCAGCGATAAAGGGCCTTTACCCAGTAAACTAACTGGTGAATCAGCAAAAACCAGGGATCAGGTCTTTACCCCGTAAACTATAAGGCGAATCAGCACAAATCGGGGATCAGGGCCTTTTACAATTTATTTGCATATTCACAAACGTATAATCTTCAATCAACCAGCACAATCGGGCAGAGCAAGAGAACTTAATTACATATTTTATTTTCTTTACATTAAAATTATTCCTTGATATATTTAAGAGTGGTAACCTGTGCAGTTTTATGAATACAGCTAAAAATGTGTTTTTACACCAAAAATAAGCATTTCCAAAAGAGTTTCCAGTCGTCCACCTGTGAGCAACCTGGTTTATAATCACTCAAAATGACTTTAAACAACCATATTGAACAATTAATTTCTTTAGTTGATGTACACCAGTCAATTACTTAGTAAATTAATATTATTTGATGGGAAGTACATTTTAAACCGTGCCCACTGATGCCTGAGTGCCAAAGAAAACGAACACAATGTGAAGCGCTTCCCGAACCAGCACAATCTGTTGGATCTCGCAATGTCGACCTGGAGAATTGGTCAGTTCGATGGGCAGAACCTGATCCTGGACAATTGAATCTTCAACCAATGTAAAAGTTTGCTGAAAATACCATTTAAGTGGTTTTGGGTGCAACTCACTGACGTTTAAAATTCCCCCGATCTTTTGCCCTGGTTCGGCCAATTCTGCCCGGATCGAACCGATATTGTTTCTCTTTCACTCTCTGTCTCATTCTCTCTCTCTGTCAATCTCTTTCACAGGCTCTC
Organism: Heptranchias perlo; assembly: GCF_035084215.1. Taxonomy (NCBI): domain Eukaryota; kingdom Metazoa; phylum Chordata; class Chondrichthyes; order Hexanchiformes; family Hexanchidae; genus Heptranchias; species Heptranchias perlo. The sequence continues at coordinate 2,435,614 of NW_027139442.1, read as the reverse complement.
ATTCTCTTTGTTTGTCTCTCTCTCTCTCTCTCTATCACCGTCGCTCACTCTCATTCATTCTCTCCCTCTCTCTCTATCACCCTCTCTCACTCGCTCCCATTCTATAACTTCTGACAAGCAAAATTTTGAAGCTCTGAAGCAAACTAATTTGAATTTAATATTTTAATCCAATGTTCATTTGTGTCACAGCTCAGCTCAATTCAACATCAATATGTGTATAAGGGACAACTGTCAGTTGACTGTACTGTGTGTGTGTGTGCGCGCGTGCGCGCGCGCGCGTGTGTCAGTGTCACTGGTCTCAATAAGTAACCAAGGGGTCATGTTCACAGCCTGGCTCCCCCCTCCTCTGTGCCCCGTGCGTCTCTGTACCACCGGACCCATAACGTAACTCAGGGGTCCCCCCACAGCCTGTCCTCCATCCGCCTCCGCTCCATGTGTCTCAGGCTCTCCTTGTCCAATAAAGTAACCCACGGACCGCTGCATAAATTGTATCACCCTTCCCCTGTGCTCTGCGTGTCACAGGGTCTCCTGGTCTCAAAAAGTAACACTGTCATCTCTCTTTCCGTCTGTCTGTCTGTGTTTCTCTGTCATTCTGTATCTCCATTCATGCAGAGTGCACACATTCTGATCTGCCCCACAGCAGTGACAGTGATTGCCAGGTTTGCCCATTTTGCTTTAGGTGCAGGGCGGCCATTCATTTGAAGTCCAGCTGATCTCTTTAATGCTGTCTTTGAGCAACAATTCATGCATCGTCTGCAGAACAATCCCTGCCTCAATAGGACAGGTTATCAATAAAATATATCAGAATCAGTTTTAAGATCATTTCCGGGCTCGGTGCTGCTAATATAATATGTACTTCCCGTCCATTGGGAAGTGTAGGGGATAGAATATCAAATGGGATTTAGTTCTAGTGCTTGAAACTCTTCAGCTCTTCCAATAATTTGACGAATTTAACAATTAGAATCAGTGGGTATTTTACCGCGTTCTTCAGCTCCTCTCTGAATTTAGTCTGGGTCAGGACATAAATACACGTGTTTGTGCAGGAACTGAGAAGCTGCAAAATTCCTGCTGTGCGTTCTGTGATATAACGGGGGTCAGTGGGGGAGGAGTAAGAATAACTACTTGTAATTCGCTGATAGATGTAAAATACAACCTGTGTCACCCATAACAATATAAAACTGCCCGATATACTGAAGAGTAAAATGATGGATTTCTTGCGGTTCTCCATCTCTGGATCCTTGTGATTCTCTCCATTGCTGCGGCCCCGGAGTCCCCTGCGGACTCGGCTGGACACTAAAATACGTCTGACCGTCAGAACATTGAGCAGCAAAATCAGAAAGAACGGGACACAAGGGGTTAAAATGCGGTGAAAAAACTCAAATGCGGCCCATACGGGGGAAGTATTGAAGCTCGGTTTATACACACAAAACCAGTGAACATTATCAATTACAAATGCAGGTTCATACAAGAAGTACCAGGGGAGACTCTCTGAACAGCTCAGCACACTCACTGTTCCCAGAACCACAACCGCCGTTTTCTCGGTACAATATTTGGTTTTCAGCTTCTCACAACAAATGGCCACAAATCGATCAAAGGGGAAAGCGACTGTGAGCCAGACGGAAAACTCGGTGGTTGCAAAAACCAAGAAGTTAACGAGACTACACACGGGAGTAACGTCCAGGAATGAGCCTGGGAAATAAATCGCACAAATCCCCCTCAATATCGGATCAGAGATAACGACCAGAAGATCGGCCGCTGCCATTCCCACCAGGTATCGAGTGATACATTTGGAGAGTCCGCACTTTCCACGAGACAGGATCACAATCGCCGCCAAGTTAACTGTAAGATAGAGGAAAGGAAGCAGAGACATTACTTTTCAGACCTGGAGTCAAAGCAGCATTTTGAGATGATCTCGAGTGAAATTTCCAGCTTTGTTGCTGCATCGATGGGTGGAAAGTGATTCACTGACCTGGGAACCGCTTTCGGGCAGAGAGATATTTTTTAACACAATGATCAATAATGAATTGGGAAATCGATACAGAAAGTGAATAAGGTGAGCACCAGATTTGTTGGAAGGGCTGAGCGAGGGCATAGTACCAGTGGGGAAAGAGAAGGGGTTTTACCGAACGGGATTCCAGCGGATTAACGCCGGATTTGGGCTCCAGACAAACTTGGAACGAAAGCGAAGTGTCGGGAAGTTGAGCGGACGGAGAAGGTGCAGCTGGTTTCTTCCTCCGGGTTAAGAGAGCCGACAGGGGTTGGCACTAAACGGGAATGGCAGCTGGAGCCCGACCCAGTAAGTGAGATAAGGAGGGAGACAAGGAAAAGGATATGTCGGAGCTGGAGGGGAGTCAGGAGCAGATGGTTTGTGAAAGCGGATCAACTGAAGCAACGGATGAGGATAGAGAGGATTCAATGCAGTCGGAGGAGGGGCTGGGATTCACAGGGAGAGACTGCAGCAAAGTGTTAGAGGAAATCTAATCTCTCGGTCCCAGTAACACAATCCAATCAATAAATTCAACCATTGATTTCTGTGGTTATTGGTGTCAGGGAACCGTAAAAATGGGTTCAATAAATTTACTTTGCACATTCAATTAAATTTAAATTACAATGTATTTATTAAATCAGCATCGTTGTTTATTGGATTAATCTGACAGACAGCTTTCAGGATGCAATATCGTAATAATTCATAACAGTCAAAAAATGAATGAGTCTATTCTTTAAATACGTTTCAATTCGTGTTTATTTATTCAGCAAATAAGTAAAAGGAATATTCACCTAAACAGACTGAGGACCTAATAGTGATAAACCCACCCGGCGGGAGTACAATAAAACTCTCACAATCTGACAACATCCTAATAACACCTTCAATTCACTTTTCCTCTTCATAATTGTACTGAAAGTTTCAACAGTTCATTCCGAAAATTGTTTACTCTGCTGCTTCTTTCTCTCGTTTTCTGTCTCTCCCTCTCTCTCTGTCTCTCCCCTCTCCACGTGTCTCTCGCTGTATCTCTCTCTGTCCATCTCACTGTGCCTCTCTCCCTGTCTCTCACCTCTCTCTCACTCTGTTTCTTTCCCTTGGTCTCTCTCTCTTTCCGAGTCTCTCCCTTTCACCCTCCCCCTGTGTTTCTCGCACTCTCTCTTCCTCGCGTTTCTTTTCTCCCTTCCCTCTCGTTTTCCTTCTCAGTCCCTTCCTCTATCTCTCCTCTCTATCTCTCCGTACAGTCTCTACTCTATTTCTCAATGCCCCCTTTTCCTTCCGATTCTATCCTAACAACCTGCGCCTACATTCTCTTCACCAGCCCCGTGTTCCAACGATTCGATACTCATTGTCAGTTTATTAAATGGTGAAACCTCAGTGAACAGTTTAATGTTTTTACAGATCAACCAAGTATCCACCTGTTCACCTACACTGTTCGTTTCATCTACAATGCATGGAATAAACAGAATCGAATGCCTGTTCCAGACTCACCTCACAATAATTGAAATTCCTTCTCCTGTAATTATAAAGTACAGCGTTAGATGGCGGCATTGTTCAATTAACAAAACACCAACATCACCGCTGCTTCTCATCTTATTTTCTTATCTTCTGATCTTACAGATAACTAGAAAGGCTCCTCATTCCATCAAATACAGTGTAAACTGATACAACATAACCTCAAAAACATTGCATTTTACAGTGAATTCATGCACGGTGAAGCAGAGAATGAGATGTGAAAGAATCAGCAAAAAACTCAGTTCAGTAGCCAGACCTCTGGAGATGCGTCAGATACACACACAATGAAATAATCTTTCATAACAGTGATAACCAATAAATACATTGAAATACCAGTTAAACTGAACCATGTTATTGCGGAGGGAGGACATTGCGCTGACTCCTTGTAACGTGAGCCGTCTTATCATCAATCACTGAAAACACATTTATAGAAAAATAGCCCAGGACAGGTTAGTTCCACAGCACGAAACTGTTAATAGCTCCTGATGATCTGATACCAGCTATCAGCCCAGACACCTGATTCCAGTATAATCAGCACAATAATCAAGTGACAATGCCAGGGCTGGATATACAAATTTCATTACAGATATAATGCAATTGCTGCAAGGCTGAACATTTAGAAGATAAGGACATTCCATTATTCAACAAAACATTCAGTACAAAGAATAATCCATCAACAATCCCAGGGAAGAATATTCAAAGTACACTACATATATAATGTAACTCCAACAAGACCGAAAAAGCTGAGACAGGACATTCCGTCAATTGATAGAACAGAACAGGCAGCTTTGTAAAACACACAGGGAGAAATGAAGTGCCCAGGACAGCAGCACAGTTAACGCCGATTTACACCATTAACAGCTGAGATAACGGCTTACCCGAAACTCCAAGGGCCGCAAGAACAGGATAATAAATATCTTCTATCTGATATATCACTGGATATCCCATTTCAGTGAGAATCAGTGACTTCTTTTGGCCTGGAAACGAGAGCTCCGGCAGGTGCTGTGAGATGATTCATTCCAACGACCCCTAATTTATACAGAGGATAAGTCTCCACGGACACGGTTATACCCCTGATCATTGCTTTACAGTTACAGTCCCTTGAACAAACACATTCCATCAGCAGCTTTGAATCCGATGTAAAGAATTACGTGGATATAACAGAAACATCTCAAAATCCAGGGCATTACTTAATCAGACCACTCTCAGAAATAAATTTACAAGCTGTGCTCATACAGGACTGATCCAACAACAATTAGCGACTTCATTTACAGTTTTCATATAATTGCATTGGCCATGTTCAGTCCTGCCCATTCATTTCTAAATGTTACCGATTTCACCGCAGTTAAACTGAATCCAAGAACACAAACACACCATTTCTCTCTGCCCTGCAGTTTCCCATTTAAAATATGAATTTTGAGTCTCTGACAGAGTTAACGGTCATTTTCAGGATTGTAGCCGATAAATGACTGTTGGTGATATTAGGGGACGGACACTGAACGAGCTTCATTGCCATTCCTCTCTCCATTGTTTTACTGCAGATGTTTCCCCGTTTATTCTACATTTGATTCATGGCTCCAGTAAAATTGGTTCCGTGCAACTGAGCTGAGCTCATGACCCGATTTGATCCCTGTGCTTCCCTCACCCGCATTCATTCCTTCCTCAGCCCATTGCCATTGAAACCCTCATCCATGCCTCTGTTCCCGCAGACTCCATTCCTCCAGTTCACTTCTGGCCGGGCACCCATTCTCCACCTTCGGACCTGCACCAGTTCCTGTTTGACATCACGGAACCTCACTGTCTCTCAGTTCCACATCGCCTTACAGTTGAAATTCTCAGTCTTGGGTTGAAATGTTTCCATGGCCCACCCATCCGTACTCCCGTCCACCCACCCCCTCCCCCCGACACATAACATGACAGAATCATGCTGCACAGAAGGTCATTCGACCCATCGTGCCTGTGATGGCTCTTCGAAAGAGATGTCTAATTAATCGCGTACCCCTACTCTTGTTCCATAGCCCTGCAATTGTCCCCAAACACCTGCATTGACCTCACCCGTGACCTCCTCATTCATCTGACTCTGGCTATTTGGGTGGGACTACCCTCACTTGGTTCCAATCTCCTATCTGATCAGAGCCAGGAGAAGCTTCTCTTCCCACCCTATCACCGTTATATCTGATGACTCTAAATGTTCAATCCTTGGCTCCCTCCTCTTCCTCATCCACATGCTGCCCTATGGTCACATAGTCCACAGAGATGGATCAGCTTTCAGCTGCATGTTGACAAAACCAACGCCTCTCTTGACCCTTCCAATATATTTGTGTTGTCAGGCCGACATCCTGTTTTAAATGAGACACAATTTCAGCTAGTAACCATTCGGAAGTCATGATCTTTGGTCTCACAATCTCCACATCCTTTCACTGATTGCATCCCCATCCCGGGCTTTTGTCTGAGGCTAATCACGACTGTTCTTATCTTCGATGTCCGATTCAACCCCGAGCTGACCTATCCTCTCCATCACAAAGATCACCTACTTCCGCGCCCATAATAATGACCGTTCCACCCGCCCTGCCCATCTGCTGCTGAAACCCTCAGACATGCCTTTTTAGTGTCTCCGGTAAACACACACATTACCAGCAGGCAGTGAATCGATCCCTTTAACCCGCTGTGTACAGCTCCAGTACAGGAGCTGGCACTGAGAAAGAGATGAGATGTGCAGTGATGACAAGAATGAATCCTTCCCTTTTACCCACTGTTTAATGTACATGTGCTGGAGCTGACGCTGATACACACACGGCCGTAGAGGACACCGAAGGAGATACAGACTGAGAGAGACATTTTATTTTAATGTAAATGCAGCGATTTTGATTCAAGTGCGGAACTCAATTTTGAGTTTCTTCAGAGCCACCATTTAGTGTGAACAAAGCACTGGGACTTTTATTACACATTACTACTCCTCACTGAGAAAGACATACACTGTACAGAGTACCACGAAATACACAAAATCATTGAATGATAGAATCGTACAGCACAGGAGGAGGCCATTCAGCCCACTGTGCCTGTGCCGGCTCTTCAAAAGAGATATCCCATTCAATCCTACACCCCAACTTTGTCCCGGTTACCCTGCAAATTAATCCTCGACAAATACATGTCCAATCGCCTTTTGAAAGTTCCTATCGAATCTGCTCTCACTACACTTTCAGGTAATGCGTTATAGATCTTAACAACCACCTGCGTGAAAACATTTCTCCTAATTTCTGCTCTAGTTCTTTTGCCAATTATTTGAAATCTATGACCTCTGGTTACCGAGCCATTTGCCAGAGGAAACAATTTCTCCCTATTGGCTCTATCAAAACCTTTCATTATTTTGAACACCTCTATTAAATCTCCCCTTAACCTTCTCTGCTGAAAGGAGAACAATCCCAGCTTCTCCAATCTCTCCACATAAATGAAGTCCCTCATCCCTGATATCTTGGTAAATCGCATCTGCACTCTCTCCAAGACCTTGGAATCCTTCCTAAAGTGTTGTGCCCAGAATTGACTACAATACTCCAGCTGATGCCTAACCTGTATTTTGAAAATGTCCAGCATGAATTCCTTGTTTTTGTATTCAATGTCGCTATTTACAAAGCCAAGTATCCCACATGCTTTCTTAGCCGCCTTGTCAACTTGCACTGCCACCTTCAAAGATTTAGGTATACATTCTCCACCCCCCCCCCCCCCCGCCACCCCCGACACCCGAGGTCCCTCTGCTCTTCCACCACAGTTAAAATAGTACCATGTGGATTGTACCGCCTCTCTGTGTTATTCCTCTCAAAGTGCATCACTTCACACTAACCTGCATTAAATTGCATCTGCCAGGTCAGAAATAGCAGAAGTAAAACACAAATGAAGATAGTGTTGTGTTTAAAAACTGGTGTTTTATTTTAAAATTTTGAAAAAAGATTTCTCAAAACTACACCCCACATCACCCAATCAGAAAGCCAGACCCGACTAATCTACCGATCCGAGTTTGTACCAGTCCAATTCTGTTTCTCTTTCTCTCTCTCTCTCTCTCTCTCCCATACGAACATAAGAACATAAGAATAGTTGCAGGAGTAGGCTGTAGGGCCCCTCAAGCCTTCTCCACTATTCAATAAGATCATGGCTGATCTTCTAACTCAACTCCACTTTCCCGCACAATCCCCACATCCCTTGATTCCTTTCGTGCCCAAAAATCTATTGATCTCAGTCAACAACGGAGCATCGTCAACCCTCTGGGGTAGAAAATTCCAAAGATTCACTCCCCTCTGAGTGAAAAAATCTTTCCTTATCTTGGCCCTGAATGGCCGACCCTTTATTTTGAGACTAGACTCTCCAAGCCAGGGGGAAACAGCCTCTCAGCCTCTACCGTGTCAATTCCCCTCAGAAACTTTTATGTTTCAATGAGATCACTACTTATTCGTCTAAAATCCAGAGACTATAGGCCCATTCTACTCAATCTCCACTCAAAGGACAACGTTTTCATCCCAGGAATCAATCCAGTGAACCTTCATTCTACCACTCTAAGGCAAGTATATCCTTCCTTAGATGAGGAGACCAAAACTGTTCACAGTACTCCCGATGCGGTCTCACCAGAGCCCTGTATCATTGCAGGATTTCCTACTTACTCTCATACTCCAACTACCTTGCATCATAGACTAACATACCATTTGCTTTCCAAATTGTTTGCTGTGCCTGCATGTTAACTTCCTGTGATTCGTATGCAAGGACACCTAAATCCTTCGGAATACCAACATTTCTTCGTCTCTCGCCTTTTAAAACTATCCCATTTTCCTATCCTTATTACTAAAGTGGATAATTTCATTGTTTTTCACATTATTCTCCAGCTGCCAACTTCTCGCCAACTCACTTAACCGCTATATATCCATTTGCAGCCTCTTAGCGTCCATCTCACAGCTTACTTTCCCACCTTGCATTGTTTCATCACCAAACTTGAGTGCATTATATTCGGTCCCCTCATTTAAGTCATTGATATATATTGTAAACAGTTGAGGCCCAAGCACTGATCCTTTCGGCAACCCACTAGTTACAACCTGCCACCGAAAATGACCAGTTTATTCCTCCTCTCTGTTTTCTGTCGGTTAAACCAATCCTCAATCCAAGATAATATATTACCCCCAATCCCATGAGCTCTAATCTTATGTAACGACCTCTTGTGTGGCATTTATCGAATGCTTTTTTGAAAATCGAAATATACATCCATTGATTCCCCATATCTACCCTGCTAGGTACACCCTCACAAAACTCCAATAGATTTGTCAAACACCTTTCAGAAAACCGTGTTGACGCTGCCTAATCATGTTGTGATTTTCTAAGTGCCCGTTACTACGTCCCTATAACAGAATCCAGCATTTTACCAACTACAGTTGTCAGGCTAATGGCTCTATCGTTCCCTTTTTTCTCTCTCCTTCCTTTCTTTCATGGCGGGTTTACGTTTGCTACCTTCCAATCCACCGGGACCGTTCTAGAATCTACGAAATTCTGGAAGATCATAAACACTGCAGCCATCTCTTTTAAAACCCTGGGATGTAGGCTATCAGGTCAAAGGGATTTGTTGGTTGTTAGTCCCATTAATTTATCCAGTACTTTTTCTTTACAAATCTTAAATACTCTAAGTTCTTCACCCTTATTAGCCCCTTGGTTCCTAATGTTTTCGGTGTGTTTCTTGTGCCTTCGACTGAGAAGACAGATACAAATATTTGTTTAAGGTCTCTGCCATTTCATTACACCCCATCATACAGTCTCCTGTCTCTTCCTCTAAGAGGCCCACATATAATTTCGCCGAACTCTTCCTCTTTACATGCTTCTAACAGCTCTTACAATCTGTTTTCATATATCTTGCTAGTTTACTCAAATATTCAATTTTCTTTCTCTTTATCAATTTCTTGGTCATCCTTTGCTGATTTCTAAAAAAAACCCCAATCCTCGGGCTTACGAAACTTTTTGGCAATATTGTAAGCCTCTTCTTTTAATCAAAAGTTACCGTTAATTTCTCCAATGAGCCACGTGTGGATCACTTTACCGTGGAGTTTATATTCCTCAAGGGAATGTATATTCGTCGAGGATTATGAATTAATCCTTTAAATATTCATCATTGCTCATCAATATTCATATCTTTTCATCTCATTTCCGAATCCACCTTAGCCAACTCACGCCGATGCCTATATAATTGGCCTTATTTAAATTTAAGACCATTGTATTGGACTGAAATTCATGGCTCCCAAACACAATATGACATTCTATCATATTACGATCACTCTTCCCCAGAGGATCATTTACTGTAAGATTACTAATTAACCCTGTCTCATTTCACAATACAAAATCTAAAATAGCCTGTCCCCTAGTTGGTTCAGGGAGGCAGGGATTAGCAGGAAGGATGTTTCCCCTGGCCGGGGGGGTCCAGAACGAGGGGTCACAGTCTCAGGATATGGAGTAGGAGATTTAGGACAGAGATGAGGAGAAATTTCTTCAATCAGAGGGTGGTGAACCTGTGGAAATCTCTACCACAGGAGGCTGTGGAGGCCAATTCACTGGATACATTTAAGAAGGAGCTGGATAGATTTCTTGACACAAAAGGCATCAAGGGGTATGGGAAGAGAGCGGGAATATGGTATTGAGATAGAGGATTAGCTATGATCATATTGAATGGTGGAGCAGGCTCGAGGGTCCGAATGGCCTACCCCTGCTCCTATTTTGTATATTACTTTGTTCCTCGATATATTGGTCCAGAAAACTGTCTTGAATGCATTCCAAGAACTCGTGCTCCAAATTAGGTTTGCCAATTTGGTTTTCCAGTCTATATGAGGATTAAAGTCCCACACGATTATTGCATTACCCTTGTTATATGCTCCTCCAATTTGCAGAATTATACTCTGTGTAATACAATAACTGCTAGGGTGTCTACAAACTACTCCCACCAATAATTCTGCCCCTTGTTATTTCTTAGCTCTAAAAACACTGATTCTACATCTTGATTTTCTGAACTAAGTTCCTTTCTCACTCCTGCCTTTATCTCATCCTTTATTTTGAAGGCTTACACAACCCCCCCAGCACCCACTCCTTTTCCATTTCGCCTATCTTATTGAAAAGTCAAGTGCTCTGGCATATTAAATTCCCAACCTTGGTCACCCTGCAACCATGACTCAGCAATGACTACTACCAGATCAAACCCATTTATCTCTATTTGCAACATCAATTCATCTATCTTGTTGTGAATATTTCGTGCATTTAAATATAGCGGCTTTAATTATAACTTTTTATTCTTTTTCCCTGATGTGACCTTAGTCAGTAATATTGAATGGGAGGAATCAGTGCAACAGGTATAGAGGGTACCAATTTCTTAAATTGCATTCAGGAGAACTTTTTTTACCAGTATGTAGCAAGCTGGACAAGAGAGGGGGCAGTTCTGGACTTAGTTTTAGGGAATGAAGCTGGGCAGGTGGAAGGAGTATCAGTGGGAGACCATTTTCGTGGTCGTGGTCTTTTTCAGTTAGATTTAGCGTATTTATGGATAAGGACAAAGATGGAAAAGGAATAAATGTTCTGAAAGGAGAAAGGACAATTTTACTAAGCTGAGATGTGATTTAGCAAAAGTGGACTGGAAACAGGTATTTGAAGATAAATCAGTGTCAGAGTATTGGGAGGCATTTAAGTGGGAGATAAGGAGGGTTCAGAGCAAATATGTTCGCACAAAGTAAAAGGATGACACTCCCAAACAAACAGCCTCCTGAATTTCAAGAAGCATACAGGGTAGGATAAGGCAAAAAAGTGAAGCTTATGTCAGATAACGAGAGTTCAAAACTGCAAAAAGCCGAGAGGAGTATCGAGAGTGCAGGGGTGAAATTAGAAAGGAAATTAAGGAAGCAAAGGGAATGCAAGGGAAAAATGTATTCGCGAGTGAAATCAAGGAAATCACAAGGTTGTTTTATAAATACATTAAGAGCAAGAGGATGATTAAGGAAAGAATAGGGCCAATTAGTCAACAAAAAGGTATCCTGTCTGTGGGGGCAAAAGACGTGGGTATGGTTCTTAAGGAACACTTTGCGTCTGTCTTCACAAAACAGGCGGTCGATGCAGACATTGTAGTTAAGGAGGAGGATTGTTTTATATTGGATGCGATAAATATAGTGAGAAAGGAAATATTAAGGGGCTTAGTATCGTTTTAAGGAGGTAAATCGCCAGACCCAGATGAAATTTATCCCAGGCTGTTTAGAGAAACAAAGGAGGAAATAGCGGAGGCTCTGCCCATCATTTACCAATCCTCTTTGTCTACAGGTGTGGTGCTGGGGACTGGAGGGCTGCTGACGTTGCACCGTTGTTTATAAATGGAGAAGGAAAAAAATGATGAATTCGAGGCCAGTCACCCTAACCTCGGTGATGGGCAAATTATTGGAAAAAAGTTCTGATGGATATATAAATCGTCATTTAGAAGGCACGGATTAATCAAGGACCGTCAGCATGGATTTGTAAAGGAAGATTTGTCTGGCTAACTTCATTGCATTTTTTGAGGAGGTAACAAGGAAGGTTGATGAAGGTAGTGCGTTTGATGTATTCTACATGGATTTTAGCAAGGCAAGGTTCCACATGGCAGACTGATCAGAAATGTAAAAACCCATTGGATCGAAGGGAAAGTGGCAAGTTGGATCCAAAATTGGCTCAGTGGCAGGAAGCAAAGTGAAATGGTCGACGGGTCTTTTTGTGACTGGAAGACTGTTTCCAGTGGGGTTCCGCAGGGCTCAGTACTAGGTCCCTTGCTTTTTGTGATATACATCAATGATTTAGACTTAATGTCGACGGCATGATTAAGAAGTTTGCAGTTGATACAAAAATTAGACGTGTGGTTGATAGTGAGGAAGAAATCTGTAGACTGCAGGAAGGTATCAATGGACTGGTCAGGTGGGCAGAAAATTGGCAAATGGAATTCAATCCAGAGGAGTGTTAGGCAGTGCATTTGTGGAGGGCAAACAAGGCAAGGGAGTACACAATAAATGGTACGATACTGAGAGATGAAGAGGGACAGAGTGAACTTGGAGTGCATGTCCACAGATCCCTGAAGGTAGCTGGACAGGTAGATAAGGTGGTTGAGAAGGCATACGTAATGCTTTCCTTTATTAGACGAGGCATAGAATATAAAAGCAGAGATGTTATGCTTGAACTGTATAACACACTAGTTCGGCCACAGCTTGAGTACTGCGCACAGTTCTGGTCACCACATTACAGGAAGGATGTAATTGCACTCGAGAGGAGCAGAGGCGATTTACGAGAATGTTGCCAGGAGTGGAGAATTTTAGCTGTGATGACAGATTGGATAGGCTGAGGTTGTTTTCCTTGGAACAGAGGAGGCTGAGGGGTTATTTGATTGAGGTGGACAAAATTACGAGGGGCCTGGATGGAGTGGGATATGCAGGACCTATTTCAAATAACGGATGGGTCAGTAACCAGAGGGTATAGATTTAAAGTGATTGGTAGAAGGACTAGTGTGGAAATGAGGAAAAATGTTTTCACCCAGAGGTTGGTGGGGGTCTGGAACACACTGTCTGAAAGGGTGGTAGAGGCAGAAACCCCCAACTCATTTTAAAAATAACTGGATATGAACCTGAAGAGCCGTGACCTGCAGGGCTACGGACCAAATGCGAGAAAGTGAGATGAGGCTTGGTGGCTCATTCTTCAGCCGGCGATGACACGATGGGCCGAATGGCCTCTATCTGTGCCGCAAGTTTTCTTTGATTCTATGATTCTACAAGAGTCCACCATTTAAACATATTGGTGTTTACATTTGTTTTGGGTTTCAATAGAACAGGATATCGGGTCAGCTATAAAATGGGTGGTTCATCCGATCACACCCTGAATATCGGACCAGGTGTAAAACGGGCGTTCGATCTGATCACAGCCTGAATATTGGGCCAGGTGTAAAATGGGGAGTTGATCTCATCACACCCTGAATATCGGGCCAGGTGCAAAACAGGCGCTGATCCGGTCTCACCCTGAATATCGGGCCAGGTGTATAACGGATGGTCATTCTGATCACGCCCTGAATATTGGTCCAATTGTCAAAAGGGCAGTCGATCCAATCGCACCCTGAATATCGGGCAAGGTGTAGAATGAGCGGTCAATCCGTTCACACCCTGAATATCGGGCCAGGTGTAAAACGGGGAGTTGATCCGATCACATGCTGAATAACGGACCAGATGTAAAATGGGGAGTCAATCCGATCACACCCTGAATATCGGGACAGTGGAAAACGGGTGGTTGATCTGATCACACTATGAATATCGGGCCAGGTGTAAAACAGGGAGTCAATCTGATCACACCCTGAATATCGGGCGAGGTGTACAACGGGCTGTCGATCCGATCTCACTCGTTAGGAACTCCAGCCAACGATGAATTTCTATCCCAAAATATTCCGAATAGCGTTCGCACGGGACCTCGGTGGCGGTCTCCGTTAGGACATAGGAACGGGAGGAGGCCATTCAGCCCCTTGAGACTGTTCCAACATTCAAACAGATCATGGCTGATCTGAACATTAACTCCAATTACCCGTCTTGGCTTCATAACCCTGAATACCCTTACCCAACTAAATATTATCAAACTCCGTTTTGAAATTTTCAATTGACCTCCAGCCTCAACAGCTCTCTGAGGGAGACAGTTCCAGATTTCTATTACCCTTTGTGTGAAGAAGTGCTTCCTGGCATCACCCCTAGCTCTAATTTTAAGGTTATGCCTCAATTTTCTGGACTCTCCCACCAGCTGAAACAGTTTCCCCCTAAATACCCTGTCAAATCTTTTAATCATTGTGGTAATGTAGGAAACGCGCCAGCCAATTTGCACCCAGCAAGCTCCCACAAACTGAAATGAGAAAATCGGTATTAGTGATGTCGTTTGAGGGATATATATTGCCCAGGACACCGAGGAGAACACCCCTGCACTTTTTCGAATGTTGCCGTGGGATCTTTTACATCTGCCTGAGAGGGTAAGTGGGCCCTCGGTTTAACGTGTCGGATGAAAGTCGGTATCTCCGACAGTACAGGTCAGCCTCAGCACCGCAAAGTAGCGTCAGCCTAGATTATGTGTTCAAGTCTCCGGAGTGGGACTAAAACTCCCAACCTTCTAACTCAGAAGCGAGACTGCTCCACTGAGGCATGGTTGACGCCCGAAAGAGGGAGAGGGAGGTGAATGGGCATAGGTAGGGAATTCTGGGTCGTGGATGTGGCTGAAGACAAGTCTGTCAAAAGTAGGGCAAATGGACTGCGGATGCACAAGCAGCCAAAGGTGGAGGAGCAGAGTGTTTGGCATGGGCTCCAGGACTGGAGGAGGCGACAGAGATAGAGAGGGATGAGGGCCTCGTGGATTTAAGTGTAAGAAAGAATAAAAATAAACTACAAGCTTTGAAGAATGGAAGCCAATTCAGGTCAGCAAGCGAAGGGTGAGGATGGGCAGGTTGTGGAGATTGGGGGTCAAAGGTCAGGACTTCCTAATTTTAAACTGGAGGAAATTGTGGCTTATCAAAAATCGAATGTCAGAAAAACATTAGAAGGGTAAAGAGAGGCAGTGTCTTTGTCAGCATATATCTAAAAGCTGGTCCATGTCTGCGGACAGTGTCACCAAGGGGAAGCATGTCCATGAGGAAGAAGATGCAGCCAAGGATTGAACTTTTAGAGACATCAGATATAACGGTGGGAAGCGGAGCTTCTCCTGGCTGTGATCAGATAGGTGAGTGGAACCAAGCGAGGGTAGTCCCACCATAAGAGGACAAAGATCAACAAATGAGGAGGTCGCGGGTAGGTTTCCTGTAGATGTGGAGGAGAGGGCAGAGATGGGGAGGGGTGGGCCATGGAAGGATTTAAACCCCAGGATGAACTTTTTAAATGTTAGGCGATCGGGAATGAGGTGTCAGCGAGGGTCAGTGAGGCATAACAGGAACTGGTGCTGGTTGGAAGGTGGAGGTTGGGTGGCTGGCCAGGAGTGCATTGGAGGAATGGAGTCTAGTTGGTCAGAGGCATTGATGAGGGTTTCAATGGCAATGAGCTGAGGAAGGAATGGAGGCGAGTGAGGGAAGCACCGGGCCTTTGTGATGGAGGTCAAATCGAGTTATGAGCTCAGCTCGTGGATACACGGGAGCAATTTTACTGGCGCCGTCAACCAGTGTAATATAAACGGGTAAACATCTGCATTAAATTAACAGAGAGAGGAATGGCAATGGAGCTCGTTGAGTGTCCGACCAATGTACCATACTCCGGGGCATCCATTCCTGCATCGTATGAGGTAGACAACTTTGGCCGATTCACAGGAGTATGAACCATGCACCTGGTGGGTGGTGTCCTCTCCTGTGATGGTGGTATCTGTGTCGATGATCTGGCATGTCTTGCAGACGTTGCCGTGGCAGGGTTGTGTGGTGTCGTGGACGCTGTTCTCCTGAAAACTGGGTAATTTGCTGCGAACGATGGTCCGTTTGAGGTTGGGTGGCTGTTTGAAGGCGAGTAGTGGAGGCGTGGGGATGGCCTTAGCGAGGTGTTCGTCGTCATCGATGGCATGTTGAAGGCTGCGAAGAACATGGCGTAGTTGCTACCGCCTTCCATCGTCGGGACCCCCCTTGATACGTCGCCGATCCATCTGTAAACCAAGCATGTGGCTTTTCTTCTGCGGTGAGTAGTTCATCTGGTGTGTCCCACGTGATCGGAGAGCGGACCAAAGGAAGGGGTGCTGGTACATTCTCTTCTTGTCCTGGGTATGCCTGTACCAGTTCGTGGAGGCGAGATACCCCTTCCTTGCCTTTTGTGGCTCTATCACTAATGTACCATTTCCATTTCATTATGGAGCTTTGTTGGGCCTTTCCTACCTTATGAGACGTCTGCTCAGAGAGGACCCACATTTGAATTGGTAATTCGGTCGAAGGACCACCTTGTCACTGCCAAAAATGCTTTCAGTTTCAACAAGTGCCCAATAGCACGCCAAAAGCTCGTTTTCAAAGTGGGTTTATCATTGGGCGGCCTCTGGTAATTTGCGAGACCAAAATCTCAGTGGGGCTTGTCTTCCTGACTGACTCTGCCACAAGCTCCAAACGGCTGCGAGTTCTACTACCGACACCTGGAGTTCCATGGGTGTTCCATCTACTCTCGGCACCAGGGGTAGGGCTTGTGCCACGGCCTCTTTAGCTGCTTCAAAGACTGTTTGTTGTTTGGGGCCCCATTGGAAGACCGACTTCTTCCGCGTGCAGGCGTTGATGGGTTGTAGCAGGGTGGTTAGGTGGTTATGTGCCTGCGCCAAAACCCAACAACCCGATAAACCTTTGCGCCATCCCCTTGTTACTGGGGGGTGCTAGGGCTGCTATTTTGCTCCGTACCGCTTCGGGTATCACCCGTTCTCCTTTTACCCACTGGTTGCCCAGAAAAATCACACTCTGACTGGGTCCCTGTAATTTCTTGGTGCTGACAGCCCACTCTCGTTCAGATAAGTGTTCGATCATAACGCGGAGGGCTTCTTTGACCGCTTCTTCGAGTGTTCCCGTATTAGGATATCATCAATGTAATGTGCTACCTCAATGTCCGGAGCCAATGGGTAGCGAACTAAGTCACGTGCGATCAGGCCGTGACACAGCGTGGGACTATGTCGATCACCTTGGGGCAAGCGGGTGAACGTATACTGGCGACCCGCCCATGAAAAGGCAAACTGATCGGTATGGAGAAGAAGGCGTTAGCAAATCGATAACAGCATACCAACTTTGTTCGCCTTCTGAGAGGCGTTCTACTGCTGTGACAATATCAGGGACGGCACTGGCGAGTGGGGGGCGCCGCTTTCTTTAACATGCTGTAATCAATGGTCATGCGCCAGCTGCCGTCCGGTTTCGTGACTGGCCATATGGGGCTATTTTTGGGTGATACCTGCTGTCAAGAGGCCCTCCATCGTCTCTGTCATGGCTGCCTGCCAACCCGGTATCCGATATTGCTTTATGTTAATCACCTGCGTGAGCAGTGGGATGATCACTGATCCGATTTGGCCGCTCCTACCGTGACATTCGCACGTCTTATCCCAAAGGAGAAGCGGCCCACTGGAGTATTGACGTGTCACCCTTGTAACAGGTCCATGCCAATAATATTTTCTTTGACATTGGATATGAGGACAGGCACGAGCCGAGGCAGTCCGACAGCCACGGCTATGTGTACGTGTGCTCGAACGGCTCTGGTTTCTGCTCCGCCGAAGCCATTGATAATCATGCTCGTACACGAATGTTTTTTTCGGTTCCCGTGTGTAATGGACACCTCGGCCGCGGTGTCCATTAAAGCCATACCATACAGTTTATTATTGTGTCGCCAATAAATGACGATTGGCACATGCGGCCCCAGGTCTCCCGTTCTGAAACTCCTCACTGTGACAGCATGAGACCGGTCAGGGGAGGCCCGGCCACACCCATACGTGAGGGGATTACTAACCCGCCGCATATGCTCCATTTCGTCCGGAGTGGGATACAGGGTATATGTGGGAGCAAACGGGTTGGCGGGTCTGGGTGCGCTTCGTCCGGCGGGCGAGGGGTGTGCTTCTCTCCATCGGATGAAGCTTGTCGTATCTGTGATTTACTTTGATCCTTACAGTGTTGTCTGTCCAATGTGTACATGGCACTGGTGGGGATCCCGTCTATGGCTGCCTTCTCGAAACCGGCTTTTAAAAAGGCAGTGAACATTTCCTTCCTGAATACATTTCCATTAGACCGTGACTCTTCCTGTCTTCTTGATTTCCCTGCTCTCTTGCCGTTTGTGCCCGCACTCCCTCTTGTCTTATCCCTGTATCATTCACGTTACCTAACTGTTGCAACAGTAACACCACCGCTCCTATACGTTGCCCTATGGCCGGCCTGAGCAAGGCAAGCAGGGCTCCCCGTAGGTGGTACGGTCCACTTTGTAGGAGTTGGTTCCGCATACCAACCGTCAGGAGCTCCTGGTCTGGTCCCTGATATTGGGCACTGGAGATGCCGGTTTGCGCCGCCATCTCTCGCAAACGGGACGCCCCGTCTTGCATGGAGTGCAAGGGTGTGTTATCATCGATCCAATGCATAGCACTGTTATGCTTGTTTTGGACCGCCAGTATCACCCAATGATGCATGGAGCCGTGCCCCTGGGTGTTCCGGAGGTTCACCTTCATGGTGGGGTCTGTTGACAGGGCACCAAGCTGTTTTAATTCTTGGTCCGTGACGTCGCCGTCCTGAGCGCCTGGGTCCCATAGACGCACCAACCATGGCCCCCAAACTTTCACCAGGTTTTTGTCAATACCGATCCCCCATTTCACTTAATTCACTGTGGGTGAAATCCCTGACCGTCTGCCTGTGCCCCGGCGGTCCCTGTTGTTTCATTTTGCGGGTGTGCAGCGGACGGACCACAGGGTCGGCTTCTGTGTCCGTCCACCCTGTGTCCGAGTCCGTATCAGAATCGGACACCCAGATGTCCCCACCCCAGGTGTCCGGGTCAAAACCACTGGACCCACAAAGGGTGCGCACCTTTGCGGGATCTATTCGCTTGTTTCTCTTTTTCACACGTTTCTTTTCTGGGACTGTCGTCCATCGACAGGCCAGGGCGGTTTGCTTGCTTTCCGCCCAGTTTGCACGTACCTGTGCCGTCCGAATGGCTTCGGTCAAAGCACAGTTCTGTTTCTCGCCTGGTGCTATGGTTACTAGGTTTTGCTCTCTCTCCTTCCTTAGTTCTTCGATCTCTCGCTCTGCCTTACGGAGGCAGTTCAAGAGTATCCGACCCACTTGCTCTGTGCTCCCCTTTTTCTAGGGAAGCCCGCTTCCTCCAATAGGTCGGACACAGCAAAGGGAATGCCCTTATGATTATATTCCAAACTTTTATCCCAATAGAGCGGGGCAGTAATACTAGCCAAGCGGTTGGCGACTTTTTCCCAGCCGGCTGTGGTACCTCACCCTGGGATAGCATAGGTTTCGGCTTCCGCCGTCTTTCCCTTTCGTCTGAATATATTGACCAGATCCTGCCGACTATGCCAAATGTAGTGCTTTGTTTTAAGCGCAGGTCCGAGATCACAGACAATGTAGTAGACAGGCGAAAGTAAAAGGTACTACTTTATTGTAACACTAATAACATACAAGTACTGTAACAGACAAACAAACAATCAATCACAAACTCACGACCTTCTGCCCGTTAGGGACCCCATGAGCTCGAGGGCTGGCAATTGAGCCTGTAGTTTTCCAAGGCACAGTATGAACTCCCAATCCTCGTGAAGTCCTCCCAGTCTGGAAAGTCCCCGATTGTAATACTGGGGCGTAAACAAGTGTCCTTGTGGCGGACGGCCAGGTCAAACAGCTGGTGGCCTTGAGGCGTCTTGCGCGATGTAAACACGTTCAGCTGCTGACAACACTTGTGATATGTCATACAGTTCACCCTTATGTTACACCTTCCAATCCACTTTGGTCGTTCTAAAATCTAGGGAAATTTGGAAGATCATTAGCAATGCATCCACTCTCTGCAGCCACCGCTTTTGGAACCCTCAGGTGTCGACCAACGGGTCATGAGGAATTATTAGATTGATATAAGAAACTTTAGTGAACTCATTGATGTCAATGAATAGTAAAATCAGGCGCGGTGAATAATGGGCGCCCGATCCGCTAGCGCCCGTCGCACGACACCGCTAAAAGTGAAAATCTACTCCAAATGACTTTATTTAATTTCGGATCAAAAATCTTCAGATGTTTCTATGATTTAACTAATGTAACAATTAGATTCAGTGGATATTTCACCCCGTTCTTCAGCTCCTCCCTAAATTTAGTCTGTGTCACAGCATAAATACACGTGTTGGTGCAGGAACTGAGAAGTTGAAGCATGAGTCCGGCTGACTGAATAACACTGGCCGTATAGTACTGGACGTTTGTTATCCGCAACGAAAGAGCATAAAAAAATGAGTGTGCTCCATAAAAATATAAAACTGCCTGATAAACTGAAGAGTAAAATGATGGATTTCCTTCGGTTCTCCATCTCCGGATCCTTTTGATCCTCTCCATTGCAGCGGCCCCGGAGTCCTCCGCGGACTCGACTGGCCGCTAAAATGTGCCTGGCGGTGAGAACATTGAACAGCAAAATCAAAATGAATGGGAGACAAGGCATTAAGACAAGACTAAACACATCAAACGCTGTCCATGCGGGTGAAGTGAAAAAGGTCGGTTTCCAGACACAACCCCGAGGTACGTTGTCTATTATATATTCCGGGTCATATACAAAATACAAAGGAATGTTTAGGAAACAGCTCAGCGCACTCACCACCCCGATAACAGCAGCCGCCGTTTTCTCGGTGCAATATTTTGTTTTCAGTTTCTGACAACTAATGGCCACAAATCGATCAAAGGTGAATACCACTGTGAACCAGACGGAGGCCGCTGTGGTTGCAAAACCCAAGAAGTAAATGAGACAACACACAGGAGTAATTCTCAGGAATGAATTTGGGAAATAAATCAGACCAATCCACCCCAATATCGGATCAGAGATAACGACCAGGAGATCGGCCGCCGCCATTCCCACCAGGTAGCGAGTGATACATTTGGAGAGTCCGCACTTTCCTCGGGACAGGATCACAATCGCCACCAAGTTAACTGTAAGAGAGAGAAAAGGAAGCAGAGAAATTACTGATCAGACCTGGAACCAAATCAGCAATTTGACAGGATCTGGGGTGAAATTTCCAGCTTTGTTGCTGCATCAAACGTTTCGAATTCATTCACGGAAGTGATTTATTGACCTGGGCAGCGCTTTCAGTCAGAGAAATGTTTTTAAACACAATTATCAATAATGAATTAGGAAATTGATGCAGAAGGTGAATAAAGTGAGCACCGGATCCACCGGAAGAGCTGAGTGAGGACACAGTGCCGGTGGACAAGGGAGAAGGGGTTTTACTGACCGGGAACCAACGGGTCAAATCCGGAGTTGGGCTCCAGATACACGGGAAAGTGAACGAATGCCGGGAAGGTGAGGAGATAGCGGGAGGTGCTGTTGGTTTGTTGCTCTGGTTTAAGAGAACCGAAAGGGGCCGGCACCCAGAGGATGGTCGGGGTCTGGAATTCACTGCCTGAAAGGGTGTTAGAGGCAGAAACCCTCATCTCATTAAACAAGTACCTGGATGTGCACCTGAAGTAACGTGAACTACGGATCATGTGCTGGAAAGTGGTTTCTGCTGGGTGGCTCATTTTCGGCCGGCACGGACACGATGGTCCGAATGGCTTCCTTCTGTGCCCTGAATTTTCTATTATTCTCTAGTTCTAAAACGGGAAATCCAAGTTCCGCGGCGTTATGTTTTAAGCATCGAATCGGATTCGAAGAGTCAGCTGGAGGCCGACCCAGTGAGTGAGATTGGGAGGGAGACAGGGAAAAGGACATTTTGGAGGTGGAGGAGAGTCAGAAGCAGTTGGTTGAGGAAAGCGGATAAATGAAGCAACGGGGAGGAAAGAGAGGATTCAAAGCAGTGGGAGGAGAGGCTGCAGCAGAATGATAGAGGCAATTTAATCTATAGGTCCCATTAACACAACGCAATTAATGAGTTGAACCATTAATTTCTGGGGTTATTGGTGTCAGGGAACAGCTCGTTGATTAAAGTTAAATTAAGTTAAAATAAAGTACTTTATTGAATTAAGCTGGCACATAGCTTCTAGAATACAGTATCCTATTAATTCAATGCGATCAAGAAATCACTGAATTTATTCTTTAAATACATTTCAATTATGTTTATTTATTCAGTCAGTGAACAACTAAAAGGAACATTCAAATAAACAGACTGAGGACCTGACAGCGATAAACACACCCGGAGAGATTACAATAAAACTCTCACAATCTGACAATATCCTTCAAGTCACATTTCCTCGAAACAATTGTACTGGAAGTTTCAGCAGTTCATTCCGGTTAATTATTCACACCGCTGCCGCTTACTCCGCCCTCTCTCTTGCTCTCATTCTCTGTCTCTCTGTTTTTCTCGTTCCTCCTCCCAGCCATCTCGTTTTCCTTCTCATTCGCGTTCTCTATCGCTCCTCTCTATCTCTCCGCACTGCCTCTACTCTATTTCTCAATGCCCCTTTTCAGATCCGAATAATTCTAACATCCTGCGCCTGCTTTCTCTTCACCAGCCCCGTGCTCCAACAATCCTACTCTCAGTGCCAGTCTGTTAAATGGTGAACCCCCTGTGAATAGTTTAATGTTTCTTCAGATCATCCCATTCTCCACCTGTTCACCTGCACTGTTCACTTCATCCAAAATGCATGGAATAAACAGAATCGAATGCCTCTTCCAGACACACCTCACAATAATCGAAATTCCTTCTCCTGTAATTATAAAGTACAGCGTTAGATGGCGGCATTGTTCAATTAACAAAACGCCAACATCACCGCTGCTGCTGATAATCAAACAATAAATAGAAGGGCTCATGATTCCAACAGATAAAGTGCAAACTGATACAACATAACCTCAAAACATTGCATTTCACAGTGAATTGAACCAGAGTGAATCAGAGAATGAGATGTGAAAGAATCAGCAACAAACTCAGTTCAGTAGCTTGACATCTGAAACGGCGTCAGATAAACACACAATGGAATCATCTTTCATAACATTGATAACCAATAAATACATTGAAATCCCTGTTAAACTGTACCATGTTATCGGGGAGGGAGGACACTTTGTAACACCGAGACCGTGAGCTGTCTCATTATCAATCACTGAAAACACATTTATGAAAAAATATTCCAGGAGAGGTTAGTTCCACAACATGAAACTGTTAACAGCTCCTGATGGTTTGATACCAGCTCTTAGCCCAGACACCTGATTCCAATACATTCAGGACAGAGAATAATTCAGTAACAATGCCAACGTTCGATATACAAGATCATAACGCGTATAATGCAGCTGCTACAAGACCAAAAGAGCAGAGACTGAGGACAGTCGATCAACCGATAGAACAGAACAGTCCACTATGTAACATGATGGGAGATAAAATAGTGCCAATTACAGCAGCAGAGTTAATACCAATTTACACCATGAACATCTGAGATAATGGCTTACCTGGAACTCCAACCGCTGCAAGAACAGGATAATAAATACATTCTATCTGATACATTACTGAATATCCCATTTTTTTGAGAAGCAATGACTTCTGTTGGCCTGGAAACTGCAGCTCCGTCAGGCAGTCTGAGATGATTCATTACAGCGATCGCTGACTTATACAGAGGGTAAATCTCCACTGACACGGTTATACCCCTGATCATTGCTATTAGTTACAGCCATTTGATCAAACACATTACATCAGCAGCTTTGCCTCCATGTAAATGATGACGTGGATATATCAAAACATCTCAATCTTCAGAACCTTGTCTTAATGAGACCTCTCTCAGGAATAAAGTTAAAAGCTGTGCTCAGAAAGGACTGGTCCAACAACAATGAGCGGCATCACTTACAGTTTTCATATAATTGCATTGACCATGATCACTCCTACCGATTCATTTATACATTTTACAGATTTCTGCATATTGTGCATTGAGTCGAGGGCACAAGGAGACCCGTTTCCCTCTGTTCCTGCAGTTTCCCAATTAAGAACCTCTCTGGCTACAGGGGATGTGCCAGAGGACTGGAGAACCGCTAATGTAGTACCATTATTCAAGAAGGGGAGTAGGGAAAATCCGGGGAACTACAGGCCAGTGAGCCTAACATCAGTGGTAGGAAAATAATTGGAAAAAATTCTGAAGGACAAAATTAGTCTCCACTTGGAGAAGCAAGGATTAATCAGGGATAGTCAACATGGCTTTGTCAAGGGAAGATCATGTCTGACTAATTTGATTGAATTTTATGAGGGGGTGACTAGGCGTGTGGATGAGGGTAACGCAGTGGATGTGGTATACATGGATTTCAGTAAGGCCTTCGATATAGGCCCGCACAGGAGAGTGGTCAAGGATGTACGAGCCCATGGAGTCCAGGGTGCCTTGGCACTTTGGATACAAAACTGGCTTAGTGGCAGAAGGCAGAGGGTGATGGTCGAAGGTTGTTTTTGTGACTGGAAGCCTGTGGCCAGTGGGGTACCACAGGGATCTGTGCTGGGGCCCTTGCTGTTTGTGGTCTACATTAACGACTTGGATATGAATGTAAAAGGTATGATCAGTAAGTTCGCTGATGATACAAAAATTGGTAGGGTGGTAAATAGCGAGGAGGATCGCCTCAGTCTGCAGGACGATATAGATGAGTTGGTCAGGTGGGCGGAACAGTGGCAAATGGAATTTAACCCGGAAAAGTGCGAGGTGATGCACTTTGGAGGGACTAATAAGGCAAGGGAATACGCAATGAATGGGAAGACCCTAGGCAAGTCAGACGGTCAGAGGGATCTTGGTGTGCAAGTTCACAGATCCCTGAAGGCGGCGGAACAGGTAGATAAGGTGGTAAAGAAGGCATATGGGATACTTGCCTTTATTAGCCGAGGCAGAGAATATAAGAACAAGGAGGTTATGATGGAGCTGTATAAAACACTGGTTAGGCCACAGCTGGAGTACTGTGTGCAGTTCTGGTCGCCGCACTACAGGAAGGATGTGATCGCTTTGGAGAGGGTGCAGAGTAGATTCACCAGGATGTTACCAGGGCTGGAGCGCTTCAGCTATGAAGAGAGACTGGGAAGATTGGGTTTGTTTTCCTTGGAGCAGAGGAGGCTGAGGGGGGACATGATTGAGTTGTACAAAATTATGAGGGGTACAGATAGGATGGATACTAAGGAACTTTTTCCCTTCGTTGAGGTTTCTATAACAAGGGTGCATAGATTCAAGGTAAAAGGCGGGAGGTTTAGAGGGGATTTGAGAAAGAACTTTTTCACCCAGAGGGTGGTTGGAGTCTGGAACTCACTGCCTGAGAGGGTTGTGGAGGCAGGAACCCTCACAACATTCAAGAAGCATTTGGATGAGCACTTGAAATGCCATAGCATACAAGGCTACGGACCAAATGCTGTAATATGGGATTAGATTAGACTGGGCTTGATGGCCGGCGCGGACACGATGGGCCGAAGGGCCTCTATCCGTGCTGTATAACTCTATGACTCTGTGACTCTAAAGTATGAATTTTGAGTCTCTGACCCGAAGACAGTCTCTATAGGGAATTCATCCTTTCAGGCAGTGCTTAACAACCCTCTTTGTGAAAAATATTCTCCTCATTTCCCCTCTTGCTGTTTTGCCAATTATTTTAAACTTATGTCTGGTTATCAATCTAGTTGCCAGAGTATGCAGCTTCCACTATTTGCTCTCCTAAAATCCCTCATTATTTTGAACACCACTAATGGTCTCAGCTTAACATTCTCTGATCTAAGGAGAACAATCCCAGCTTCTCCAATCTCTCCAAATAACTGAAATCCCTGATCCCTGGCAGCACCCCGGTAAATCTCCTCTGTACCCTCTCCAATGCCTTGACATCCTTATTAAATTGTGGTGCCCAGTGTTGTACACAATACTCCAGCTGAGGCCTAACCATTCTTTGGTAAAGATTTAACATGACTTCACTATTTGTGCAATCTATGCCCCTCTTTAAAAACCCATGCATCCCATATCTTGCTTAACCGCCTTATCAACTTGCCCTGCCACCATCAAAGATTTGTTAATATGCGCCACCAGTTCCCTCTGCTCTTATACCACCTTCAAATTAGTACGTTGAGTTACATGGAGTTACTTCGAAATTAAGCACAGAAGCAGGCCATTCTGCCCAACTGATTTATGCCAGCATTTGTGCTCCGTACGAGCCTCTTCCCTCCATACTTTATCTAACCCAATCAGAATGCCCTATTCCTTTCTCCCTCTTGTGCTTATCGAGCTTCCCCTTAAATGCATCGACGTTATTTGCTTCAACTACTCATTGTGGTAGCGCGTTCCAAATTCTTAGCAGTCTGGTTAAATAAGTTTTATCTGAATTCCCTATCGATTTATTAGTGACTATCTATTATTTATTCCCTCAAATTTTGGACTCCCTCACAAGTGGAAACATTTTCTCTACGTCTACCCCACCAAACCATATCATAATCTTAAAGACCTCTATCAGGTCACCCCTCAGTCTTCCCTTTTCCAGACAAAAAGAGTCCCAGTCTGTTCAGCCTTTCCTGATAAGGATGTCCTCTCCGTTCTGGTATCGTCCTCGTGAATCTGTTTTGCACCCTCTCCATTGCCTTTATATCCTTTTTATAATATGGAGACCAGACTGTGCACAATACTCCAAGTGTGGCCTAACCAAGGCTCCATACAAGTTTAACGTAACTTATTTTCTTATCATTTCTATCCCTCTAGATTTGAACCACAGTGCTTGATTTACATTTTTGAACCTGCATCGCTACTTTAAGTGATAGGTACATTTGTACCCCAAGATTTTATTGACATTTCAAAATATACTTTATTTCATAAAATTTAAGGATACACACTTCAATGTAAATGTCACGATTATCGTCGACAACAATACAATACAGATCGTACACACTATGACCTCATTATTACAATTCAAAACACAGTATATATCTTCTAATACATTCTGTACAATGCTTGGTGAAATTGCCTTAAAGGGTGGCCTTTCCCCATAGAGCCTTTACGTAGGCCGCACCTCGCTTCATTACATCCCTCAGCACGTATTCCTGGACCTTGGACTGTGTCAGTCGGCAGCACTCAGTCGTGGACAGCTCGTTCAGCTGGAAGACCAGCAGGTTTTGGCGGGACCAAAGGGCCTCTTTCACCGAGTTGATGGTCTTCCAGCAGCAGTTGATATCTGTCTTGGTGTGCATCCCGTAGAGCACAGCGTCCAGTGTTACTGAAGTGTTGGGAATTCACCCGGACAGATACCAACGCATCTCTCTCCACACATTCTGCAGGGAGGGTAGTCCATCAGGAGGTGGACAACGGTCTCGTCCCCGCTGCAGCCTCGATGGTAGGTCCGGTGGTGCTGAGATTCCGTGAGTTTTGGAAGGACTGCACTGGGAAGGCCTTCACACCAACATCCAGGCTACATCCTGGTGCCTGTTGGTCAGTTCTGGCAATGAGACGTTCTACGAAAACCGCATCGACCGTCTGGTCGGGGAATTGCACGATCGGATCCGCACTCTCCATTCCTTGCAGGACTCCTGGAACGTTCCGTACTAACCACCATCTGATGGTCGAAGGGATTCCTCCTCAGGAACAGGTGGTGGGGTACGGTCCAGCTGGACGGACGTGCTGCATATGTTCGGCCAGATCCAGCCTTCACAGTGCGTTGGGTCATTCTCGGTTTGGCAGGCTGTAACTCGTGTGGTACCGCAAGGATCAGTGCTTGGGCCTCAGTTATTTACAATCTATATTAATGACATATATGAAGAGACCGAGTGTAATGTATCCAAGTTTACTGACGATACAAAGTTAGATGGGAAATTAAACCGTGAGGAAGACGCAAAGAGTCTGCAAGCGGATACAGACAGGTTAGGTGAGTGGGCGAGAAGGCGGGAGATGGAGTATAATGTGATGAAATGTGAGGTTATTCACTTTGGTAGGAAGAATCGAAAAACAAAATATTTTTTAAAAGTGAGAAACTATTAAATGTTGGTGTTAAGAGATACTTGGGTCATCTTGTACAAGAAGCACAAAAAGTTTGTGTGCAGTTGCAGCAGGCAATTAGGAAATCAAATGGCATGTTGGCCTTTATTGCAAGGAGGTTGGAGAACATGAGTAAGGAAGTCTTACTACAATTGTACAGGGCTTTTGTGAAACCTCACCTGGAGAACTGTGTACAGTTTTGGTCTCCTTATCTACGGAAGGATACACTTGCTTTGGAGGCGGTGCAACGAACGTTCACTAGATTGATTCCTGGGATGAGAGGCTTGTTCCATGAGGAGAGGTTGAGTAGAATGGGCCTATTCTCTCTGGAGTTTAGAAGAATGAGAGGTGATCTCAAAGAAACATTAAAAGTGTTTTAAAAGTGGGCTTGACAAGAAAGATTAAAAGTGGGCTTGACAGGTTAGATGTGAGAGATTGTTTTCCCTGGCTAGAGAGTCTAGAACGAGGGGGCACAATCTCAGGATAAAGTGTCGGCCATTTAAGACTGAGATGAAGAGGAATTTCTTCACACACAGTGTTGTCAATTTTTGGAATTCTCTACCCCAGAGGGTGGTGGACGCTGCATCATTGAATATGTTCAAGGCTGAGATCGATAGACTTTTGGACACCAGGGGAATCAAGGGATATTTGAATCGGGCGGGAAAGTGGAGTTGAAGTCGAAGATCAGCCATGATCTATTTAATGGCGGAGCTGGCTCGAGGGGCCGTATGGCCTACTCCTGCTCAAATTTCTTATGTTCTTATGGACAGGTAGAAACTCAACACGTAGTGACACGTGGTGTTCCGTACTGTGGCTCAAAGCACATCATGAGGCAGCCGCATACAAAAGTGGCCATTAGGGTCAGAGCGGCTTTGGGGACTCCCTTCCCCCCTTTGTCTGGGAGCTTGTACACGGTGTCCCTGCAGACGCATTCAACCTTGGACCTCCAGACGAAGTGGAAGATAGTTATGGTGACTGTGTGGCGGATCGGCGGGGAATGGGGCAGATCCTGACCACGTGGAGCAACACAAACTCACATCTTATCACCTGGTTCCTGCCGGTTATGGAGAGGGAGCGCCCCACTCACTTTCCAAGCTTCTGTTTGGCCTTGGCGACCAGCTCCTCCCAGTTCTTTTTGCAGGCCAGGGGTCCCCCGAACCGGATCCCCAGTACCTTCAGGTAGTCGGGCCTGACGGTGAAGGGACAAAGGACCGGACATCCCACCTGCCAAGGAATATGGGCTCACTCTTACTGTGGTTCACTCTAGCCCCCGAGGCCAGATCGAAACGGTCGCAGAAGCCCATCAGTCTGTGAAACGACTGCAGGTCGGAGCAGAAGAAGGTGACATGGTCCATGCACAGGGAAGCCTTAGCCTGGGAGCCTCCGCTGCATGGGATCATAACCCCCTTGATATCTGCGACCATCCCGATGGACGTGGCAAAAGGTTCGATGCAACACACGGACAAGACAACGGAGAGAGGGCAGCCCTGCCTGACTCCAGGTCTGATTGGAACGCTCTTCAATTCCCATCTATTGATTAGGACTGCGCTACAGATGTCCGCAGAGAGCAGTCGGATCAAATCGCAAATTCCCTCCACAAAACTCATGTTGGAGAGCACGTCCATCATGTACGTGTGGAATATTCTGTCGAAGGCCTTCTCCTAGTTCAGGCTGACGAGGCAAGTGGTCATCCCCATATCCTGCATGTTGGCGATCGAATCCCTAAGCAGCGCAAGGCTATCAGAGATCATCCTGCCGGGTACACTACACGTCTGATCCGAGTGGTTCACCAGCTCCAGAGAAGACTCGAGCCTGTTGGCGATGACCTTGGACAGAATCTTGTAGTCTCTCTCTCCCCTTTTGAACATCTTTGAGGATGAAGAAGCTCTTGATGTTGGCCTCGATTTCTTCCCACCAGTGCACCGTTGCGTCCATGAGGGGCTTCAAGGTCCTCCAACCTGTGTAATCGCTCTTTAGATCCTCGATGTTTTCTGGGGTCAAGAGTCTCACATTCAGATTCCAGGTCCCACTGCCCGCCCTCTGGTCCTCCTGCGATTGACATTCAGCCAGTAGGAGGCAGTGGTGAGAGAGGAACACCGGATGGACGTCGGTGGATCTGACCTTGAGCAAGCCACGACAAAGCTTGGTATGTTGGTGGGGCGCCCCCTCTCCATAACCGGCAGGAACCTAGTGATAAGGTGTCAAATACTCGCAGTTTTGCTCTACGTGGCCAGGGTCTGGCCCATTACCTGCCAATCCGCCGTCATAGTCACCAGAGCTATCTTCCACTTTGTCTGGAGTTCCAAGGTAGAACACTTCCGCAGGAAGATCATGTACAAGCCCCCAGGCAAAGTGGGGAAGAGTGTCTCCAACGCCGCTGTGATCCTGATGGCCAATTTTGTGTGTGGTTTCCTCGGGATATGTGTAAAGCCCCAATATACAAATGCCAAGCTCTGACCTTGACACAAATAGGAAGTTCATCTTGGAACGGACGGACCCGTCCCGACTGGACCAGGTGTATTGACGGGGTGCTCCGTCTGCAGGGTTGATGAAGATGTTGCGATGCTTTGCGTCTTTCACTGCCTCCATCAGGAGTTTGAAAGTGGTGTCCGATATTGTGCTGCTCCTGCTGGATCGTCCAGCAGCATCGATGATGCAATTGGAGTCTCCGGCGAGAAGGACTGGCCTGGAGGTCGCTAGTCGCATCGGGAGATGCTGAAAGATATCTAGCCTCTCGCTCCTGAGGACCAGGGCGTACACGTTGATCAGTCGGACCGGGGTTTTCTTATAGAGAACGTCTGCTGCGAGCAGCTGCCCCCCCCCGCCAACTCCTTAACCTCGGTGATGGTTGAATTGGCCATCTCGCAGTAGAATTCCCAGGACCGAGGAAAGATTTTCGTTGCCTCTCGACCAGATCGACTGACCCTGGTTCCACATGAGTGAGCACTGCCGGTAGTTGCTGAGGTTCTGCATCCCGCGCTCCTGCAAGTACAAAGGTCCCTCTTGGCCCTGGACAGTTAGTTCAGGGTTGCAGCACATTGCCGAGTCGATTTAACACTATGCACGTTGATTGATGCGATTTGTAAAGCCGTTTTAAAAATACAAAAGGGACAAAATTAAGATCCTACAATTGCATCAGTCCGTGTTCTTACGTTCCCCTCCGTTTCCATCTCTTGGTCCGGATTCTGCATTTGTGCGGTGTGCACAAACTGCTGGACCGTCCTTAGTCTGAGGTATGAGGTCTGTCCTCTCTCGGGAGATTGTCTGGGCTCGTTGCTCATCAGTGGGGTCTCGTGGAGCGATGTCACCGTGAGATCCAAGACCGGATTCGCCTGCTTGGATCTCGCTGGTAGTTCGTTCTTTGCGTCGTTTCTCCCGGTGCCCCAGAGCGGGGTGTTACTTCTCCCGAGTCCCTGGAGCTGGAGCGTGCTGTCTGTGTCACTTCTCCCTGTGCCCCAGTGCTGGCTTTTACTGTTCCAGAGGACTCTAAGTGCCTTTTGATGCCGGTCCCACCTTTGCTCCAACTGGACTTCCTCATTTTTATTTTCCTGGATGGTCCATCCTTCCTTACCCCCGACATGCCCCCCCCCCCTATTCCACCGTGCCCTGCTTCACCTTCTATTAGCTCTTTGGCCTCATGGATAGTCTCGGGTTGAGTGTCGACTTTTTGGCCAGTTTCCTCGATGCTCCCTTGTTGATCTTTGTCCTCCTCCTGGTCTTTGGCTCATTTACGGGGGTCCACAGCGTTGGGAGAGAGGACTGGCTTCCTCTGGAGCAGTCGTGACTGCTGCTCTCTGGTCCTTCATCACCTCGCCCCTCACTGCCTGTGCGTAGCTGTGTCTGCGGTTTGGACAGGTCTTGCACAGATGAACAGCCTCTCCGCAAAAGTTGCAGCAATTGGCCTCATCACAGTCCAGTAGATGGTTGCTCTCCATGCAGCAGATCACTGCCTTGCAGGAGGCCACCCCGTGGCCGGGTTTACTGCAAGAGCGACACACTCTTCGCTCTCCTTGGTACAATACATACCCACGACGAGAGAAACCATCTATTTACTCAGCAAACACTAAGCACGACAGCAGACATGCTATTTGTACAGAGTTTCTACGCACTGCAGCAAACAGAACTCATGACCGAAACGACAGCAATATCTCCCAATCAAAGCACGATTATTTCTCCAGCAAGATTCTGTGAATGGAGAATATCATAGATATCATAGAAGTTTACAACATGGAAACAGGCCCTTCGGCCCAACATGTCCATGTCGCCCAGTTTATACCACTAAGTTGGTCCCAGCTGCCTGCTCTTGGCCCTCTATACCCATCTTACCCATGTAACTGTGCAAATGCTTTTTAAAATACAAAATTGTACCCGCCTCTACTACTGCCTCTGGCAGCTCGTTCCAGACACTCACCACCCTTTGAGTGAAAAAGTTGCTCCTCTGGACCCTTTTGCGTCTCTCCCCGCTCACCTTAAATCTATGCCCCCTCGTTATAGACTCCCCTACATTTGGGAAAAGATTTTGACTATCGACCTTATCTATGCCCCTCATTATTTTATAGACTTATATAAGATCACACCTAAACCTCCTACTCTCCAGGGAAAAAAAGTCTCAGCCTATCCAACCTCTCCCTATAAGTCAAACCATCAAGTCCCGGTAGCAGCCTAGTGAATCTTTTCTGCACTCTTTCCAGTTTAATAATATCCTTTCTATAATAGGGTGACCAGAACTGTACACAGTATTCCAAGTGTGGCCTTACTACTGTCTTGTACAATTTCAACAAGACATCCCAACTCCTGTATTCAATGTTCTGACGAATGAAACCAAGCATGCTGAATGACTTCTTCACCATCCTATCCACCTGTGACTCCACTTTCAAGGAACTATGAACCTGTACTCCTAGATCTCTTTGTACTATAACTCTCCCCAACGCCCTACCATTAACGGAGAAGGTCCTGGCACGATTCGATCTACCAAAATGCATCACCTCACATTTATCTAAATTAAACTCCATCTGTCATTCATCGGCCCACTGGCCCAATTTATCAAAACCCCGTTGCAATCCTAGATAACCTTCTTCACTGTCCACAATGCCACCAATCTTGGTGTCATCTGCAAACTTACTAACCATGCCTCCTAAATTCTCATCCAAATCATTAATATAAATAACAAATAACAGCGGACCCAGCACCGATCCCAGAGGCACACCGCTGGTCACAGGCCTCCAGTTTGAAAAACAACCCTCTACAACCACCCTCTGTCTTCTGTCGTCAATCCAATTTTGTATCCAATTGGCTACCTCACCTTGGATCCCGTGAGATCTAACCTTATGTAACAACCTACGATGCAGTACCTTGTCAAAGGCTTTGCTAAAGTCCATGTAGACCACGTCTACTGCACAGCCCTCATCTATCCTCTTGGTTACCCCTTCAAAAAACTCTATCAAATTTGTTAGACATGATTTTCCTCTCACAAAACCATGCTGACTGTCCCTAATCAGTCCCTGCCTCTCCAAATGCCCGTAGATCCTGTCTCTCAGAATACCAGGATCGTTACATAATAAAAAAATATCATTTATTCAGCAATATTTCAAGGGAGTGCTGGACGTGTTTCTGCCAGGGATGGAGACCACCACATTCAAAAAGTAGGCAATGCATAAAATTATCAGGGCCAGAATATTCTCCTGGTCTAGTTTCTATCTCCGAGGGGTTTAGAGAGGAAATTCCCAGATTCCCTCCAATTGGCATGGGTTTTGACCTGTTTTTTCCCCTGCCACAGGATATCGCATGGTTTTGGGTGGGGTTGGGAGTGCATATAATGTGAACAGAAAGTATGATAATTGCACGAGACAGGCTGGATTGACCAAAGGGTCTTTTCCTGTCTGTCATTGTTCCCATGTTTGTATGTTTGTAAAATACGATGTGGGGAGGACAGTCACACAATATAAATTATGTGCGTAAAATCAATCCCAGTCACTTACAGTAAAGATTGCCAAGAGAATTAGCCAATCATTTCCATTCTTGCCGGGAGTAGTGGCGTCACTATCGGCAGCCCTAAATAAAATGTGAATTTTAGCTTTTAGCTGGATTGAGTGATGTTGGCCAATTATAGATCTAAAATAAAATTCAATCCACATCAGCTGAGAATCGAACCCGGATCATTCGCGTAGGCAGCAAGAATTCAACCACTGAACCAACAATGCTTTATTCAAGGGCACTAGAGCTTTTTATATCTTCAACAAGCAGCAGTGTGTGCTGGTTGTATGGGAGAAACAAAGGAGAAAACAAGCTTGTTAACTTCAACTCACTTTTGACTGTGACTGCAACTCAGTGCGAAAGCGCACGTGCACAGGTTTGTGTTCTATTCCGGCCATCTCCATTCACTTATGTTTCGAATTTTGAAAAGATCCTCTTAGACTCGGGTCGCCTTTACAAACAAGGACAGGCAAGACTTTCTTTGCCTCGAAAAAAATCTAATGCTCCGCATAGGATACAATTAAATAGAAGAGCGCATGCACCGTTTCAATGGCCGCCAACCCCATCTCGCCAAGATGTTTTCAGTGAAACGATCTTGAAACACAAACCCATATTGGGGACATGTCCTAAGTCCGTCTTTAGTGAAATGAGACCCAGTTCTCTCTTCGTCTCATGCTGCCCTCTTCTGAAATTCAAGCACTCAAAATATTCTTGAAGGCTTCTGCTACAATGCGCCTGTGTATTTCTAATCCCGTCCAACTGACTGTTTCCTGACTGATAAGGGCAGCGTTCGAAAACGGGGACCTGAAACATGAAGGATGGTTAAAGTCCAGCAGTGCTTGCAATTACTTTTGGAGATAACTCTCATATCTCGACCCCCTCGAACACTCTATCCCGGATGATAATAAATAACTCTGAATGGGTTAAATCCGAGCCATTGAGAGGCAAAGTCTTGCAACAAATCGTCACAACGCTTTAACATTCGGTATCTGCCGATGTCTGCCGATGAGGTCTTAAATTCTTAACACTCCTGGATCTCCTCCTGTACCTACATTTTTTCAGCAAAGGTTGCTCCGTAACTCTGTGAGGCCACTTTTATGTCAAAGAACTAATCTCGGTAATCCTGCACCATCAACACACATTCGGTTCCGAAAACCATGTTCACCTGTTTTAAAAGAAGAAAACAGAAAATCCACTGTGGTTGTTCTTGAGAACTCAAGGAGTGAATTGTATAACATGCATTTGTCAATTCCTGATTTCCTTCCATCAAAGTGGGGAAATATCCAATCAAATTAAGAAACTTAAATGTAATAATGCCTGATATATGTTTACATTCTGCAATAGAAAAGTTGCTGCTCAGTGAATATTTAGGCAGAGTTAATATTATAGTCGAAAAAAATCTAAATCAGCTGCCTGTGGAAGGGGTTAACTTCTCTGCAGCGAAAAGAATGCGGAACCAGATATCATCAGACTCACGCAGCTTGCGTCATGCTGTTTTCACATCAACTTAAAAAACTTAGCTGAATGTAAAATAACCTAACTGCATTTTACTTCGACCCCCAACAGACCTTTGTGCCGTTAAGCAATAATAACGTGCACAAAGATCCTAATGCAATTAAATTCTAGAAAATAAATGTTAGCTTATTTTTTACTTCCAATTTTCAATGCATGAGCCGTGAAAGCACAGACATTTTTGTGATCCAAACCTTTTTTCCTTAGGAATTGAAAATCAGTTAAAACAAGCAGAAAACATTCATAAAATCACTATTAACTTTAAACATATTCCTGTCAGGGAAGACAGCATTTTAGTTCATACATCCCTTTTTTAAAAAGAGTAGATTGTGCCTGCCCTTGTGCCTACTAATTACACTCAACATTAACTCCTTATCCACCTCAAATCATTAATTCCTCGGCATTTGTAAGAAATTCAAAAATGCAAATTGCTTTTAATGTGATAATCTCAAGTCGGGAACTAAAGATTCTCACATAATTTACAATAATCAGAATTTCACCGTGGCCACAATAGAAGTCTGTTTTTCACAATTTAATCGATTAGTTCATCTCAATATCTCCAAATTAATTGAGCAATATCTTAAACTGAACACAATTCAAAAAAGATAGTATTATATAAATCGCACGTGCTTACAAAAACCCAATAAATTACTTTATCTTTCTTTTTAATGTTTTTTCAGTCACCTTTCCAATTGAGCATAAAAAGTACTGAATATAATTGAAGAAAAGTTAGCCTTCGCAGCTAAACAAAATCTTTGCAACATTCTCACCTTGCAGGCTGAAATAGAGGGTTTCCCCACAGCCAGTGGCACCGAAACATTCACACAGGCTTTAAAAGAAACAGGGCGCTGCAAACAAAAGTACTTTTGTAGCTTGTAACTACAAAATGGATTGGATCTTCCCCTCTCTCCTTTATTATATG
Source organism: Heptranchias perlo (assembly GCF_035084215.1). Classification (NCBI taxonomy): domain Eukaryota; kingdom Metazoa; phylum Chordata; class Chondrichthyes; order Hexanchiformes; family Hexanchidae; genus Heptranchias; species Heptranchias perlo. The sequence continues at coordinate 2,399,134 of NW_027139442.1, read as the reverse complement.
ATAAACTAATTTATCGTGTTTTCTCCCAAACCAATTTTCAATTTATGTTGTTCGCTACTTAACCCCATTTTGTATTGAGTCAATGTCTCAAGCTCACAGTCTGTGTCTCACCCAAACCTGGTACCTCCTGGACAATTCTTAACAGACTTCTCTGCCCATCACGACGCTCAAATTCTTTTCAAAAAGCTTCCCTGATAGTCCCCAATGTTACTGTTCGTATTGGAGGGAAAAACTCATGCTCCCGCTGAAACGGTTTTCCAACCTTAACGGACTGGGTTCAGCACTTTGTCTGTCCGAGGCATTTACTTTCACTCAATCCACATTATCTCATGTCAAGGTCCGACGCCGCAGTCGTCAGATTATAAGATCGATTCAGACTCTTCACCAATAGGTTGCGATTAATCCTTTATTGAATAAAAACAAGTATCAACACACACAATGTTTAAGGCCATAGTATTACTCAGAAGGAAATAACACTAACCTTTCGTCCTGCTTTGGATAGAAGCTGTAACACGGCTTATCCGTCTCCATCTCTCTTTCTCTCGCCGTCTTGTCCTTCTATAAATTCAAATGTAAAACTAGAATTCTATATACCGCTCATTTCATGACAACTCTCCCTTATCTTTATTTGTTATTCACATTCCTTGACCCCCCCTATCAGAACTGTTCATGGTATGTGCGGACGCAAGACCCCGATATCTCGACACGCCCAAGGTCTACATATTCTCAACACATTCTCAACATATTATCAACACATTCTCTACATAGTCGCAAAACATTCACAATGTCGCCTATTATCTTCTGAAAAATGCTTGAACCCTGCAATGTAAACAGCTTCCAGCATCACCTCGCTCAGTCTGACCTTCTGTATTCTGGGTAAGTTTTAACTCGGCCATTTCATGATCGTCAGCGACTATCCTCCGATTCCCAGCGATCTTATGTTTATACGCGGGTGATGTTTATGCATTAAGATGCCGAATGTAAACGTGAGTGGTTTCTATGGTTTATATTTTGAAAACTCCGAAACTAAATGTACGCTCGATATGCTGAAAATGCCTAATCTTACACCAAGGAGTCTCTTCCTCCTCTCCCACCCGCCGCCCACGGAAAGATGGATCTTCTGAGTCTACACAGCATTAAATTGGCCCGGAGAAGGACTTCATCTCATGGTTCCCTCAGCAGCTCAGCTCATAGCAGCTGCCGACTGACCGGAATGTGTGATGGTTCAATGTCGAGCGAGCAGTTCCAACTCTTGTTCCTGTTTGACGCTCTGTCATTCATACAACCCCTTTTATGATTCAGAGGCTGGAATTCAGCGAACCGGCGTTTAGAGTACACAGAGGTAAGAATAGTCTGGATGTTAGGCGGTTTTTCATTTTGCAGAAAGTAGTGAGCCTCTGGAATGCATTCTCGGCTGGTGTGGTGGGTGTTCATTGTCTCTCTGCCTTCTCGATAGATCTGGATCGGTTCTTGACTGGGACAGATATCGCATCATACAGAAAGTGAGTGGTTTTATAGATAACCTACGATGTCCTGGATTGGTTTCGATCGCCTGCAGGTGTCATGGAGGAATTATCCAGAAATTGGCCCTGTATTTTTTTCTGGTTTGTAGTCGCTCCCAGGTGATTACATGTTTCCGGTGGATGGGGCGGGTGGTGTATGTAGGAAGTGTCCAGTCACGATGCTCCGGGCATGTGGGACAGGATTGGTGAACCAACTGGTCTTTTCCTGACCATCATGTCCGTCAGTAACCTCAGCTCGTCAAGGTGTTTTTTTGCGAAGTGATCTTTAAACACAAACTCACACCTGGCCCTCTCTAGTGAAATGAGACTCAATGCTTTCCGCGCCTCACCTTGCCCTCCTCTGCAGCAGAAGGTGTAGAAATATTATTGCCGACCTCTGCTACAATGTGCCTGAGCATTTCTGGTCTCGTCCAACCGTAAGCAAACTGACTGATAACGGGAGCGTTCGAAAAATGTGTCCTGAAATAGGAAGGATGATTACAGCACAACCCAAAGAGTCTCTCCCTCCTTTCCCGGCCGTTCTTCTCAACTCCCCCTTTCTCATTAGACTAAGTGCTGAGGTCTGGTTTCTTCCGTTCACCCACAGTTGTATCAGGTCCGCATACTTCATCTTTAATTGTCTGGTTGGAGCAGAAAATGATATGATTTTAAGCGCAGTATACAAAGAGTCAGCACCCACCACACCAGCCGGCAATGCATTCCCGAGACTCACTACTCTCTGGGAAATGATGAACCGCCTAATAACCAGACTATTCTTACCTCTGTGTGGTCTGAACGCCTGTTCCCTGCTGCTCTCCAATCTGTGGAACTGGAAATAATCTATCAACTAGCAGACCCACCTTGGGTGGTCTAACAATCAGTCCTTCTTTCCTTATAGAGCTGTTTGTGCTATGTGGGGATGTAGCTCAGTGGTAGAGCGCATGCCTAGCATGTATGAGATCCAGCTTTCAATTCCCAGCATCTGCAAAAATATGTCTTCGTCAGAATTGTTCACCGAAAGCTGAGCGCAGCGAGTTCCAACTTCATAGATTCCACAAGCAATAAATTGCTCCTGAGCAGGCCTTCGTCTGATGGTCCCCTCAATAGCTCAGCTCATTGTAACTGCCAACTGACCAGAATGCATGACAGTGCAATTTCGAGCGAGCAGTCACAGCTCTTGTTTGAAACCGAATCATTCATCCATCTCACTTCATGATTCAGAGGTTGGATTTCAGCACAGTAATTGACCATTAGCGATTGTACTTTTTTTTATTTCCGCTGACTTTTTTTGGAAAGTTCAAAGTAAAGAGGAGTAGAAACCCCGTGAACTGAAGCAGAGGTTGAACATTGTGAGCACGTGGAACGACTGGGCATCTCGTTGTCCGGGAGAGACAGAGCGGAAAGCCCACTTTTTAATCTAAAGTGGAGGGGCTTTTTGTGTGATGATGTAGCTCAGTGGTAGAGCGCATGTATGAGGTCCGGGGTTCAATCCCCGGTATCTCCGAACGCTTTATATTTCGAATTTTGAAAAGACCCTCTTGTCCTCACCTCGCCTTTACGAACAAGGACAGGAAAGGGTTTCTTCATATCGAGAAAAGCTGAACGTTCTGCACACTATAAAATTCAATGGAAGCACGCACGCGCCTTTGAAATGGCTCCCATCCCGGGGCGAGACAGCGTGCACAGTGATAATGAACCGGCTGATGGCCGGCGCGGACACGATGGGCCGAAGGGCCTCTATCCGTGCTGTATAACTCTATGACTCTATGACTCTATAATAACAGAGAAAATAGGATCACGAGTCGGCCATTCGGCCGTTCGAGCCTGCTCCGCCATTCAATATGATCATGGCTGATCCTCCATCCCAATGCCATATTCCTGCTCTCTCCGCAGACCCGTTGAGGCCTTCCATATGTAGACATCTCTCTATCTCCTTCTTAAATATAGTCAGCGACTTGGCCTCGACAGCCTTCTGTGTGCAGAATTCCACAGGTTCACCACTATCTGAGTGAAGAAATTGATTATTTCCAGTTTCGCAGTTTGGAGAGGAGCAGCTGACAGGCGTTTAGACCACAGAGAGGTAAGAATAGTCTGGATGTTCGGCGGTTTTTCTTTTTCCAGAGAGTACTGAGTCTCTGGAATGCATTGCCGGCCGATGTGGTGGGTGCTGACTCTCTCTCCGCGGTTCTCGAGGGATCTGGACCGGTTCTTGACTGGGGCAAACAGCGCATCATATAAAAGGTGAGTGGTTTTACAGTTAACCTACGCACGGTCAATGTGATCCATTGAACTCGATTCGATCGCCTGAGGAAGTCGGGGAGGAATTTCCCAGAATTCGCCCTCCTTATCGGCCTTTGATTGTTTTTCTAGTTTTCAACCGCTCCCATGAGATTACATGTTTCCGGTGGGTGGGGCGGGTGGTGTATGTAGGAAGTGTCTAGTCACGATGCTCCAGGCATGTGGGGCAGGAATGATGAACCTACTCTTTTCCTGCCCGTCATATCCGTCTGTAACCCTAGACCGTCAAGTTGATTTTAGTGAAGTGATCTTTAAACACAAACCTACACCTGGGCAAGTCCTGCGTCCGTCTCTGGTGAAATGAGACTCAAAGTTCTCCCCGCCTCACGTTGCCCTCCTCTGAAGCTCAAGGACTCGAAATATTCATGCCGGCCTCTGCTACAATGTGCCTGAACATTTCAAGTCCCGTCCAACCGTAAGCAAAGTGACTGATAACGGGAGCGTTCGATAAATGCGCCCTGAAATAGGGAGGAGGGTTACAGTACAGCCCAAGGAGCCTCTCCCATCTCCCAGCATTTCTTCTCAACGCCCCCTGTCTCATTACTCTGAGTCTCTGAGTATATCAGGTCCGCATACCTCAGGTATACTTGTCTGCTTGGTGTACAAAACGAAAAGCTTTTCAGCCTAGTAAATCTTCGCGGTGGCCTTAGGAAAGTGAGGTACTCAGCCTTTCTATACACTGGTTAGAGGTCTTCATTATCTGGTGATGTAAATCAGTGAAAGACCGCATGCTTCGCGTGTATGACCTCCCGGGTTCTATCTCCAAGCACGTAATGGTTCGAATTTTGAATTCCAGTCAGTCGGCGGCTGTTATGAACTGAGCTGCTGAGGGGACCGTGAGATTAAGTCGTACTCCGTGACAATTGAATGTTTGTTTCAAATGTTGGAACTCGCTTCCCTCTGAAAGCACGATTCCTCTTTCTGTGGGACATTCTGGTGAAAATCAATGTTGGAGGTGTTAGATATTGAACGCAGAAATATGTACACGCAAAGCAGGCGCTATATCAGTGAGCTACAATCCCGACTCCAATAGACCTATAACCAAGCGTAGAAAGACTGAGTGCTTATTGTCTTAAGACCACCCAATGATTTACTGGGCTTATAATCTTCTGCTCTTGAGCTTCAAGCAGACAACAGCAAGAAACAACGGGACTAGAAATTCTCAGACACATTGTTGTAGAGGCCAGCAAGAATATTTCGCGTCCTTTAGCTTCAGAGGAGAATAATGTGAGATGCAGTGACACTGAATCTCGTCTCACTAAAGACAGACGTAGGACAAGCCCTAGGTGTGGGTTTGTGTGAAGATCGCTTCACTGAAAACATCTTGATTGGCTGGGGATGTACGGAAATGATGGGCAGTAAAATACCTGGTGGTCCATCAAGCCTGCTCCTCACTCGTGATGGCTGGAGCAACATAACTGACACTTACTTCCCTTCCCCCCGCCCGCAGCCGTGTAATCTCCTGGGAGAGGAAAAGATCCTGAGAAAAATGCATGGCCTTTAATGGATAGAATACCCTGGAAAATTCTTCCCCTGCCCTCTCAGGTGATCGAAACCAGTCCAGGAGATCACATGGATCGTACGTACACTAACTGTAAATCCTCTTACCTCTTATATGTTGTGACCTGTGCCCCAGCTTAAAACCGGCCCAGCTCCCTACCGAAGGCAGACAGAGAGTCAGCCCCCACCACACCAGCCAGCAACGCATTCCAGAGGCTCACTACTCACTGGAAAAAGAAGAACCGCCTAACCTCCAGCCTATTCCTACCTCCGCGTAGTCGAAACTCTTGTCCCAGGTCCTCCCCAATCTGTCAAAGTGGAATAATCTCTGACTGGGCCCGTAATCCCGCCCTGGGTTCGGAACCATTGATATGGTGCGTGAGCTCTTCCATTGAATGCTATCCTGTGCTGAGCATTAGGTTTTTCATGAGGTAACGAGTCTTGTCTGTCCTTGTGCTTTAAGGTGAGGCGAGTCCAAGAGCATCTTTTCACAATTGTATACAAAATTCGAAGCATTAATAGTTAGCAGGGTAGTAGCAGACTTCAGGAGGACATAGACAGATTGACGAAATGGGCAGACACATGGCAGTTGCAATTTAATGCGGATAAGTATGAATTGATTCACTTTTGGAGGAACCTCATGTTGACGCAGTAGAATCTAAATGTTACTATTTTGAGGGGGTTCAAGAGCAGAGGGATCTGTGGGTGCAGAGTCACAAATCTTGAAGGCGACAGGGCAAGTTGATAAGGCGGTTAAGGAAACGAATAGGACACTTGGCTTTGTAAATAGGGGCACTAAATACAAACACAAGGAAGTCTCGCTGAAACGTTACAAATCATTGGTTCGACCTCAGCTGGAGTTTTGTTTACAATTCTGGGCACCACACTTTAGGAAAGATGTCAAGGCCTTGGAGATGATGGATCATAGGGAGGGGATTCTGGAGCTGGATCTGGCTGAAGGCACGGCTGCCAAAAGTAGGGCAAATGGACTGCGGATACACAAGCGGCCAGGGGTTGAGGAGCTGAGTGTTTGGGAGGGGCTGTGGGGCTGGAGGAGATTACAGAGATTAGGGGCTGGGGTCGAGGCTCTGGTGGATTTAAGTGTAAGAAAGACTAAAAATAAACGAAAGGCTTAGGAGACTGCAAGCCAATGCATGTCACTAAGGACTTGGGTGATTGGCGAGGGACTCATTAATCAAAAAATGAGGGGTGGGGATAGAATCCGTGGCAAGGATTTGGAGATTGTGGGTTCAAAGCTCATGACTTCCCCATTTGTAACTGGATTAAATCGTGGCTCATCTAAAACAGAATATCACTCTGACAACACAAAGACATTGGAAGTGTCAAAAGAGGCGGTTGTTTTGTCAGCGTATATCTGAAAACTGGTCCATGTCTGCGGATAATGTCACCAAAGGGCAGCATGTAGATGAGGAAGAGGAGGGAGCAAAGGCTTGAACCTTTAGAAACATCAGATATAACGGTGATAGGGTGGGAAGAGAAGCTTCTCCTGGCTATGATCAGATTGGTGAGTGGAACCAAGTGAGGGAAGTCCCACCAAAAGAGGCTAATGATCGATGAATGAGGAGTTCACGGGTGAGATTCCTATAGGTGTGGAGGAGAGATCGGAGATGGGGAGGGGTGGACCATGGAAGGATTTAAACCCCAGGATGAAGATGATAAATATTAGGCGATCCGAAACTGGGAGTCAGTGAGAGTCAGTGAGGACGGGCAGGACCTGGTGCTGGTTGGAAGGTGGCCAGCCAGGAGTGAACTGGAGGAATGGGGTCTGGAGGGGACAGAGGCATTGATGAGGGTTTAAATCGCAATGGGCTGAGTAAGAAATGGAGATGAGTGAGGGAAGCACGGGGCCTTTCTGATGGAGGTCAAATCGGGTCATCAGCTCAGCTCGCGGTTACACGGGACCGATTTTACTGGAGCCGTCAACCAATGTAAATTAAACGGGTAAGTATCTGCAGTAAAATAACAGAGAGGAATGGCAATGAATCTCGTTCAGTGTCCGCCCCCTAATATCACCCACAGTCTTTTCTCGGCTCCAATCCTCAACGTGGCCTTTAACTATCCCCGTGTCAGAGAATTAATATTCATATTTTAACTGGGAAACTGCAGGAACAGAGTGAAACGGGTCTGCTTTTGTCCCTGGATTCAGTGGACAAGCAGAGAAATCGGTAAAATTTATAAATGAATCGGCAGGAGTGAACATGGTCAATACAATTATATGAAAACTGTAAATGAAGTCGCCCATTGTTGTTGGACCAGTCCTTTCTGAGCACAGCTTTTAACTTTATTCCTGAGAGATGTCTCATTAAGACAAGGTTCTGAACTTTGAGATGTTTGTCATACATCCACGTCATTATTTACATTGGAGACGAAACTGTTGATGTAATGTGTTTGTTCAGGTGACTGTAGGTAATAGTAATGATCAGGGGTATAACCGTGTCAAAGGAGATTTATCCTCTGTATAAATCAGGATCATTGAAATGTATCAGCTCAAAGTGCCTGCCGGAACTGCGGTTTTCAGATCAACAGAAGTCACTGCTTCTCACAGAAATGGGATATCCATTAATGCTTCAGATAGAACGCGTTTATTATCCTGTTCTTGCAGTTATTGGAGTTCCGGGTAAGCCGTTGTCTCATCTGTGAATAATATAAACCAGTGTTAACTGTGCTGCTGTACTTGGAAAATTATTTTTCTCCCACCATGTCTTGCACAGCCGCCTGTTCTATTCTATCATTTGAATGATGGAATATTTAAAGTCTCTGCTATTTCAGTCTTGTAGGAACTGCATTATATCTGTAATCAACTTTGTATATCCAACCCTGACACTGTTACTGGATTATTCATTGTACTAAATGCATTGTTAAACATTGGTATGTCCTCAACTTCAAACGTTCGGGTCTAGTAGCAATTGAGTTATATCTGAAGGGACCGTTGTTTATCCAAACCTGGCATTGTTACTGGATTATTCTCTGTAGTGATTGTATTGGAATCAGGTGTCTGGGCTAAGAGCTGGCACCAGACCATCAGGAGCTATTATCAGTTTCATGTTGTGGAACAACTCTGTCTTGGACATTTTTTTCATAAATCTGCTTTCAGTGATTGAAAATGAGACAGCTCACGGTCTCAGTTTTACAAGGAGGCAGCGCAATTTCCTCCCTCCACAATAACAGTTTAACTGGGGTTTCAATGTATTGATTGGTTATCACTGTGATGAAGTATTATTTCATTGTGTGTGTACCAGACGTCTGGTTACTGAACTGAGTTTGCTGCTGATTCTTTCACATCTCATTCCCTGCTTCACTGTGGATGAATTCACTGTTAAATGCAATGTTTTGAGGTAATGTTTTTTCAGTTTGCACTTTATTTGTTGGAATCATTGGCCCATGTATTCATCTCGAGATTCTAAGCAGTGGTGATGTTGGCGTTTTGTTAATTGAACAATGCCGCCATCTATCGCTGTACTTTACAATTACAGGAGAAGGAAATTCAATTTTTGTGAGATGTGTCTGGAAGAGGCATTCGATTCTGTTTATTCTATGCTTTGTAGTTGAAGTGAACAGTGTAGGTGAACAGGTGGAGACTTGGATGATCTGTAGGAACATTAAACTATTCACAGAGGGTTCAACATTTTTAAAACTGTCACGAAGAATAGAATTGTTGGAACACCGGGCTGGTGAAGAGAAAGCAGGCGCAGGATGTTCGGATTTACTCGGATATGAAAAGGGGCATTGAGAAAGAGAGTAGAGACAGTGCGGAGAGATAGAGAGGAGCGATAGAGAACGCGACTGAGAAGGAAAACAAGTGAGGTGGAGACGGAACGGGAGTAAGGGAGAGGCAAGAAGAGATAGAGAAAGACAAATACACAGAACCAGAGAGGGGGTGAATCGGGACGAGAGAGCGAGAGAGACAGAGAAAATGGGAACCAGAACGAGAGAGGTTGTGGAACTAACTCATCCTGGAATGTTTTTTCTTCAATATGCTTTCAGTGATTGATCATGAGACAGCTCACGGTCTCAGTGTTAAAAGGAGGCAGCGCAATGTCTTCACTTACAATAACATGGTTCAGTTTAAGTGGGATTTCAATGTATTTATTGGTTATCACTGTTATGAAATATTATTTCATTATGTGTGTATCTGACACAGCTCCAGAGGTCTGGTCACTGAACTGAGTTTGCTGCAGATTCTTTCAAATTTCATTCTCTGATTCACTGTGGATGAATTCACCGTAAAATACAATGTTTTGAGGTTATGTTGTTTCAGTTTGCACTTTAACTGTTGGAATCACGAGCCCTTCTCCGTATCTGTAGATTATGAGCAGCAGCGGTGATGTTGGCGTTTTGTTAATTAAACAATGTCGCCATCTAACGCTGTACTTTGTAATTACAGGAGAAGTTATTTCAATTATTGTGAGATGTGTCTGGAAGAGGCATTCGATTCTGTTTATTGCATGCGTTGTAGATGAAGTGAACAGTGTAGGTGAACTGGTGGAGACTTGGATGATCTGTAGAAACATTAACCTGTTCACAGAGGCTTGAAAATTTAACACATTGTCACGAAGAATAGGATCGTTGGAACACGGGGCTGGTGAAGAGAAAGCAGGCGCAGTATGTTAGGAATTACTCGGAAGTGAAAAGGGGCATTGAGAAAGAGAGTATAGACAGATCGGAGAGATAGAGAGGAGTGATAGAGAACGCGACTGAGAAGGAAATCGAGAGGGAGACCGGAGAAGGAACGTTAGAGGAGAAAGCGAGAGACAGAGAGGGAGGGACAGACGGAGGGAGAGAGAGAGCAGCAGCTGTGTGAATAATTCACCGGAATAAAGTGCTGAAATTTCCAGTACAATTATGAAGAGGAAATGTGACTTGAAGGTGTTATTAGGATGTTGTTAGATTGTGAGAGTTTTATTATACTCGCTGCGGGAGTGTTTATCGCTATCAGGTCCTCAGTCTGTTTCTGTGAATATTCCTTTTACTTATTCACTGACTGAATAAATATACGTAATTTATCGTATCGAATTATTAGAATACTGTATTCTAAAAGCTATGTGTCAGCTTAATTTACTAAAGAACGAGGCTAATTTAGTTACTATATTTTAATGTAATTTTAATTGAATGTGCAAAGTAAATTTATTGAACTCATTTTATACCCAGCGCCCAGTTCCCTAACTCCAAAAACCATAGAAATGAACTGTTGAATTTATTAATTGAGTTGTGTTACTGGGACCTATAGATTGGACTTCCGCTAACAACTTCCTGCAGTCTCTCCCTGTGAATCCCAGCCTCACATCCCACTGCATTTAATCCTCTGTCTCCTCATCCGTTGCTTCAGTTTATCTGCATTCCCAAACCATCTGCTCCTGACTCCCCTCCAGCAGCTTTTCTCCCTCCCAATCGCATTCACTGGCTCGGTCTCCAGCTGCCTTTCCCATCTTGTGGCAGCCCCTGTCGTCTCTCTTAACCGGGAGCAACAAACCAGCTGCACCTCCCACTGTCCGATCTTCCCGACCTTCTCTCTCTTTCCCATCCGCTTGGAGCCCAAATCCGGATTTAATCGGCTGGATTCCAGCTCATTCGAACCCCATCTCCCTTCCCCAACGGCACTGCGCCCTCACTCGGCCCTTCCAGTGGATCCGGTGGTCACTTTATTCAGTTTCTGTATCGATTTCCCAATTCATTATTGATAATTGTGTTTAAAAACAACTCTCTGCTCGAAAGCGCTGCCGAGATCAGTGGATCAGTTTCCATCGTTTGATGCAGGAACAAAGCTGGAAATTTCATCCCAGATCCTCTCAAACTGCTGCTTTGACTCCAGTTCTGATCAGTAATTTCACTGCTTCCGTTTCTCTCTCTTGCAGTTAATGTGGTGGCGATTGTGATCCTGTCCCGAGGAAAGTGCGGTCTCTCCAAATGTATCAGTCGTTACCTGGTGGGAATGGCAGCGGCCGATCTCCTGGTCGTTATCACCGATGTTATATTTGGGAGGGTTGGTGGAATTTATTTCCCGGTTTCATTCCTGCACATTACTCATGTGTGTCGACTCATTCCCTTCCTGATTTTTGCAAGCACGGAGGCTTCAGTCTGGCTCACAGTCGCTTTCACCTTTGATCGATTTGTGGCCATTTGTTGTGAGAAGCTGAAAACAAAATATTGCACCGAGAAAACGGCGGCTATGGTTCTGGGAACAGTGAGTGTGCTGAGCTGTTTAGAGAGTCTCCCCTGGTACTTTATATATAAACCTGGAACTATAATTTATAATGTTCCCTGGTATTGTATCACTGAACCGTACTTCTTTACTTCACCCGTATGGGCCGCATTTGAGTTGTTTAACTACATTTTAACCCCTTGTGTCCCGTTCTTTCTGGTTTTACTGGTCAATGTTCTGACCATCAGACGTATTTTAGCAGCCAGTAGAGTTCGGAGGGGACTCCGGAACCGCAGCAATGGAGAGAATCACAAGGATCCAGAGATGGAGAACCGAAAAAAATCCATCATTTTACTTTTCAGTATATCGGGCAGTTTTATATTGTTATGGTTGACGAAGGTTGTGTATAATATTTTTGCACGAATTGCAAACATTCAGTATTATACTTCCGCCACTGACTCTAATTTTATCACAAAATCACAAGCTTTCGGAGATTATCTCCTTCGTCAGATGAATGAATGAAAAGGTTCTCAAATCGAATATCTTATACGATGTTGGGACAGCATCACACCAATCAAAAGGTGTCGTTGTTATTCAAACAGGCCAGTCACGGAGAACAGCACGTCCCAGTACACTCGATATACATTGTGTCTTTTACACAGGCAGGCAGAAAGAAACTCAAAATGGCAGAGAGAGAGAGAGAGAGAATTTTAAAAAACATATAAATTTTTTCCCCCTTTTTGCTGGTGGGGTTACGTGTAGCGTGACATGAACCCTAGATCCCGGTTGAGGCCGTCCTCATGGGTGCGGAACTTTAATGTAAGATTCCTTACATTTGTCCACCCCAGTCCATCACCGGCATCTCCACATCATAATTTTATCACAGAAGAGATATCATTTATGCTGCAGCTTCTCAGTTCCTGCACAAACACATGTATTTATGTCTTGACCCAGACTAAATTCAGAGAGGAGTTGAAGAACGCGGTGAAATATCCATTCAATCTAATTGTTAGATTAGTTAAATTATAGAAAGAGCTGGAGGCTAGAACTACTGTCCATTTCGTACTCCATCCCCTATACTTCCCAGGTGACGGAAATTACAATTTATATTAGCAGCACAGAGCCCTGAAATGATCTTCAATCTGATATGATATTTTTTCGATAATCTGAGCTATTGAGGCTCTGCAGACGATACATGAAATGTTGCTTGAAAAGGTGGCACTGAACAGTTCAGCTGGACTTCACCTGAGAGATCAAGAGAGAGAGAGAGACAGACAGACAGACAGAGAGAGCGAGAGAAAGTGAGAGAAAACAGAGAGGCGGAGAGACAGAGAGATACAGAGGGAGGGAAAGACTGAGGGAGAGCGACAGACAGGCAGACAGACAAAGAGAAACAGACACACACACCGACAGAGGGAAATGTAGGAAAATAGAGAGAGAAAGAGACAGTGAAACAAAATGGAAAAAAACGAGGAAGAGAGAGCTAGAGGGAGAGACAGACAGACAGACAAAGTGAAGAGAGCGAGAGAAAGAGATGGATAGAGAGGGAGAGATAGAGAGATAAACAGACACAGAATGAGAAAGAGGGGGCGGCGAGAGAGAGTGGCAGTATTGTAAATAATTAATCGGAATGAACTGCTGAAACTTGCAGTAAAATTACGAAGGGGAAATGCGACTTGAAGGTGTTATTAGGATGTTGTCAGTTTGTAAATTTTATTGTATTCGCTCCGGGTGTGTTTATTACTCTCGGGTCCTCAGCCTGTTTATGTGAATATTCCTTTTCTTGTCTACTGACTGAATATATAAACATAATTGAAATGAATTTAAAGAATAAAATCAGTAATTACTAGATGGCATTGAATTATTAGGATATTGTGTTCTATTAGCTGGTGCCAGCATAATTCAATAAAAAGGAGGCGAATTTAATTAATGCATTTTAATTTAATTTTAATTGAATTTGCAAAGTCAATTTATTGAACACGTTAAGTTCCCTGACACGAAAGTTAGAATTCATTAATTGTGTTGTATTACTGGGACCTACAGATTAGATTTCCTCCAAAACTCCGCTGACGTCTCTCTCTGTGAATCCTGGTCTTTCCTCCCACCGCATTGAATCCTCTGTCTCTTCAGCCGTTGCTTCAGTTGATCCGCTTTCCCAAACCATCTGCTCCTGACTCCATTCCAGCTCCTACATTTCCTTTTCCTTGTCTCCCTCCCAAATTCCACTCACTGTATCCGCATCCAGTTGCCTCTTCCAATCCGGTGCTAACTTGATTCACTTTCTGTCTCAATTTCCAAATTCATTATTGATCAGTCTGTTTAAAAACATCTCTCTGCCCGAAAGCAGTGAATCAGTTTCCATCGTTTGATGCAGCAAAAAAGCTGGAAATTTCATCGCAGATTCTCTCAAACTGCTGCTTTGGCTCCAGGTCTGATCAGTAATTCCTCTATTTCCGTTTCTCTCTCTTACAGTTAACTTGGTGGCGATTGTGATCTTGTCCCGAGGGAAGTGCGGTCTCTCCAAATGTATCACTCAGTACCTGGTGGGAATGGCGGCGGCCGATCTCCTGGTCGTTATCACCGATGTCATATTGAAGCGCGTTGTTGAGATTTATTTCCCAGTTTCATTCTTGACCATTACCCCCGTGTGCCGTCTCTTTGCCACCATGAAGTTTGCAGTTATGGCGGCCTCTGTCTGGTTCACAGTGGTTTTCACCTTTGATCGATTTGTGGCCATTTGTTGTCAGAAGCTGAAAACAAAATATTGCACCGAGAAAACGGCGGCTGCTGTTATTGGGGTGGTGAGTGCGCTGAGCTGTTTACTAAACATTCCATGGTACTTTGTATTCGACCCGGAATATATAATGGACAATGTACCCCGGGGTTGTGTCTTGAAATCGACACTTTTCACTTCACCCGCATGGGCAGCGTTTGACTTGTTTAATCTTGCGTTAACTCCTTGTCTCCCATTCATTCTGATTTTACTGTTCAATGTTCTCACCGCCAGGCACATTTTAGCGGCCAGTAGAGTCCGCAGGGGACTCCGAGGGCACAGCAATGTTGAGAATCACAAAGATGCAGAGATGGAGAACCGAAGGAAATCCATCATTTTACTCTTCAGTATATCAGGCAGTTTTATATTGTTATGGAGCACTGGAGTTTTTTATGTTATCTCTCCGCATATAACAAACTCCCAGTCCTATACGGCCAGTGATATTGAGCCAGTCGGATTCATGCTTCAACTTCTCAGTTGCTGCACCAACACGTGCATTTATGCTGTGACCCAGACTAAATTCAGAGAGGAGCTGAAGAACGGGTTGAAATACCCACTAAATGTAATTGTTACATTAGCTAAATCATAGAATGACCTGAAGACTTTTCTTCGAAATTAAATAAAAAGTCAATTAGAGTAGATTTTCACGTAAGACGGGCGATAGCGGATCGGGGGCTCGTTATTCACCGCGCCTGATTTTATAATCCATTGACATCAATGAGTGCACTAAAGTAACTGATATCAATCTCAAAATGAATTTGGAAATACCAGACAGTAATTATATTTTACCCGACAAATGCGGTTTTTTGAAATGTTACAAGGTGTGATTATTAGTCTGGAAATAATATGATTTCAGTGTTAAATGTTTAATCCTGAAATGAATAAAATCAAATCCTCCTTTTCGGTTGATGATTCTTTCCTATCACACACACTGCCCGGTGGGATGGACTGAGGGTGAGCTGTCAGAGTCAGACAGCGTCCTGTTCATTGGGACATTTGTTTTGACCAGAACAGAATAATAATGGACCAACACCCGGTCCGTTACTAACTAGTAAAATATTAATGTAATTTCAAACTCCAGTGGGGAGTTCCAGAGTTCGTTTCCTCTCTGAGCTGCTGTGCAGCAATGTTTACTCACTGCAGGGCGTTTAATGGGACTTGAGGCTGGACCTGGTTACACAGATCTATAATGCAACCTCCTGATACATTTTCGAGATTATCAGGGGGCGGCGAGATTTCTCACGGCCGCAGAAGGCCAAGGGAAAGCTATCCTGTTCCTCCTTGTCCGACAAAACATAAGTTAAAAAAAAACTTCTCAGTGTTCTGGACCACTCAATGCCCATATAAAGGGCGGCTCCTCCATCCATTTGTGCCCAACATTAAATGGTGCCCTACGTACGTCATAATACTCCGATTTACGTATTACACGTAACCTGACCGGAAACAGGTTGGACAAGCCGCTCTTCTCAGGACCCGACCCTCGATGGCGGAGGCAGGAACGCCACCTTCAAAGTGGCGGTAAGTGACCTGACACCATTGATTAGCCTCTGTCACCCCATTTCTGCAAGGCAGGGATAATTAAAATGGCAACTCCTTTCCTGACCTCCGCCCGAGTATCAATCTTCGAAGCCCACCAGCTGGTCCATTGTCTCAAACTTCACGGGTTCACAACACGTGGAGGGAAATTTTCACCATCGCTGTGGACTGAATTCGTAGAGCGGATCACCCGCCCCTTATAGAACCGGACCGATTTTATTTTCCGCTCCGTCAGTTTACCCCCCAATCAGTGAAGTTGAAATTACCCTACGTCTCTGACCCCAAGGCTCGACAGGTGCGTGAAAGACCAGACAGTGTTTGCCATACACTGACATAAATGTGGAAAATGGGTCCGTGTATTCAGGTGAAAGGCGAGAACCCTTCACAGACTCAGGACCCCTTTCAGAGAGAGGCGGTGGAGAGCTTGTGAGCGATAATAACAAGTTTAGAGCACCAGTGATGTTCAAGGAAATTATGGTCTGTCAGATGGTAACTCTGCTGTGCGGCTCTTGAGCAAATCAAACGGTTCTTGGTGAGCAAGAGATAGTCACAGGCAATTAAACCAATATAATCCAAAAACGAGTGCAATTGTGGCCTCATACCCATCGATGTTAGTCAAGCTGATCCATCGGTCTCATTGTTATTCAATGAGAGATATCTCGAACGGTCCATCTGTCCCACTGTTATTCGGTGAGAGATATCACGCATGGTCCATTGATCTCACTGGTATTCGGTGAGAGATATCTCGAACGGTCCATCAGCCTCACTGGTATGTGTCCGCCCAAGCCACCAGCCTGTCTCTATCCTCTTGAAGTCCATCACTATCCTTCTCACTGTTTACTACACTTTCTAGTTTTATGTCATCTCCAAATCTTGAAATTGTATCCTGTACACCCATGTTCAAGTCATTAATATATGCAAAAAAGCAGTGGTCCTCGTACCTACCCCTGGGAAGAACCACTACACACCCCACTCCAGTCCGAAAAACAACTGTTCACCATTACTCTCTATTTCCTGTCCCTTAGCCAATTTGTCTCCATGCTGTTACTGCCCCCTTTATTCCACGGGCTTCAATCTTGATGAGAAACCTATTATGTGGCATTTTATCAAACGCCGTTTGAAAGTCCATATACACTACATCAACCGCATTGATCTCATCAACCCTCTCTGTTACCTCATCAAAAAACTCAATCAAGTTAGTTAAACACGATTTGCCTTTAACAAATCCGTGCTGCCTTTCCTTTATTAATCCACGCTTGTCCAAGTGACTATTAATTTTGTCCCGGATTATCGTTCCTAAAAGCTTCCCCATCACCGAAGTTAAAGTGACTGGACTTACACCCTATTTTGAACAAGGGTGTAACATTTGCAATTCTCTAGTCCTCTGGCACCAACCCGTATCGAAGGAGGATTGGAAGATTATGGCCAGTACCTCCGCAAATTCCACCCTTACTTACCTCAGCACCATAGGGTGCATCCCATCTGGACCGGGTGATTTACCTACATTAAGTACATCAACCTTCTTACTACCTCTCTTTATCAATTTTTAGCCCATCCAGTTTCTCAACTACCTCCTATTTCCCTTTGACTTTGGCAGCATCTTCTTCCTTGGTAAACACAGAGGCAAATTACTCATTTATTACCTCAGCCATGCCCTCTGCCTCCGTGCGTAGATCTAATGTTTGGTCCCTAAACTGCCCATCCCTCCTCTTACAAACTCTTCACTATTTATATGCCTATAGAAGACTTTTGGATTCCCTTTTATGTTAGCCGCCAGTCTATTCTCACACTCCCGCTTGGTCCCATTCATTTTCTTTTTCACTTCTCCTCGGTGCTTTCTGTATTCAGCCTGGTTCTCACTTGAATTATCAACCTGACATCTGTCATACTCCCCATTTTTCTGCTTCATCTTTATTGACCTCATCAACACGGTCATACCCAGTATTCGGAGTCCTGGTCGTTCCTCAATTTGAAGTAAAGCAGCATTTGTGTTGATATCCGAACAGGCAAAGATAAGTCCCCTGGACAATAATGCTGTAGTCTCGCTGAGGACATCAAAATGTTGAAGTTCATACTGTTCAGACTCACAAGGAGATGGTCAAAACGTTCCAACTTCTCAATTTGCTGGTAACCTCAGTATAATGAACAGCGGCAAGTTTCACTTATTTTTCACCGATCCCGCTCAACGGGAAACTGACGGGATCGGGTTGACCCCCACTTAACATTCTGCCCATTTCATTATTGAAATCAATTGTACAATCAGGCGGGGTGTAACGCGGGCGGCCGACACGAATCAGTCCCCGCCAAGAGGGTAAGGTTAAAATCGGGGCATACTGCAGGCGCAAGCAACCAATGTCCCCCAACAGTGATGGTTATGGGATGGGTTCAGCTCTGTGCACATTTTTAATTTTAATTACAGCTTTTTAATCTGTTCAATTACCTTTTTTAAGATGTTAAGAGGATTTTAAAAGGGTAAATCTATAAAGAATTAATTCCTAAATATTCAGAGTAATTATTTACTAAGCAATTTGAAATCAAACTAAATCCATCCACTAATTATAATCTGGACGCCAAGTGATCATATTAGTCCTTGAATTGATTTACTGCTAACAATAAATAATAAATATTAGAAGTAACGCCACAGGCAGTGTGCCGGGAATGAATAATGTGAGAATTTGTTGGCAGCGAGACTGTCTCAGATTGCCATATCTGCAGGAAATGTCTCTGGCTTGAGTCACTCCGGCTCAGAGTTTTTGAGCTGGAGTGTGAGTTAGAGACACTTCGACACATAACAGAGGGGGAGGAATATCTGGATAGCTTTCTACAGAGCACAGTCACGTCTCAGAAGAAAGCTCAGGCCCAGGAAGGGGAGAATGTGACTGTAAGTCAGCAGGGTAGGGGGAACCTAGGGGTAGCAGAGAGTGAGGTGCCACAGACACTGGTCATATCCAACAGGTACAACGTACTTGCTACCTATGAGGATAAGGATGCAGACTGGAGCTAGGATGCTCAGAATGCTAGACATGGCAACATGGTGCAGGAGGCAGTCCTTTGTGGGGGAGGGTGGAGCAAAATAGAAATTGAAAGGTTGACTTCATGGGCGAAAGAAGGTATTCTCTACAGTCACAACCGTGAGTCTAGGAGGGTGTGTTGCCTATTTGGTTCCAGGGTAAAGGATATTTCGAAGGAACTAGAGAGCAACCTAGAAAGGGAGGGGCAAGATCCAGTGTCGTGTTTCATATTAGGGCAACAATGACAAATGTAATAATAGGGTGCGGGGAGGGGGAGATCCTGCTAAGGGGGGATAAAGAGATAGAAAGTAAATTAAAAGCAGGAACTCACATGTGGTAATCTTAGGATTACTAGACGGGTCACGTACTAATTGGCATAGATCAGGAAGGTGAACGCGTGGTGGAAAGATTGCAGTGGGAAGGAGGGGTTCCATTTCATGGGGCACTGGTATGAGTACTGGTGCAGGATGGAGCTGCACTGGTGGAACGGGCTCCACCTGAACCGGAATGGGGCCAAGGTCCCAGCGGAATGGATAAATAGGGCTGCAGATACGACTACAAACTCGTAAGATGGGGGTAGGGATCTGATAGAAGTAACAGTTGGTTGAAGATTAAATGTATAAGAGATGAGAGTAAAGGCCAGACTAAGGAAAGGAATAAGTGAAACATAAACGGTCAGGGATCAGATAAAGTTATAGAACATAAGTATAACATAAATATCAAAATAAAGCGAGAGGAACAATGAATAAAATCAAATTAAATTGACTGTACAACAATTTACACAGCATCCGAAACAAAATTGGGCACAGGAGGCAATAATTGGTGGAGATGAACGACGTGTTGTAGAGATATCTGAAACATGGTTGCATAAAGAACATGATTTGCAGTTAAATATTGCAGGATATAATATATTTAGAAAGGATAGGGAAGGAAGATGGGAGTGCAGTAGCTCTACTAAATCGGGATAACATGATGACAGTAGAAAAACAGGACATAACTATCATTAAGATAGGAATAGAATCCATATGGATTAAGAAAAATGATAAGAAAGGGTCGACTACGCTAATAGGGGTACACTACAGACCACCGAACAGATGAAGGGAGATGGAGGGAGGAATAACTCGGCAAATATATGAAATAAGTAAACATCATAGAATAGCAATTATGGGAGATTTCAACTACCCCGAGTAAAACTAGCAAGAAGCGATAGTGAAAGGAGGGAAAGGAAATGGAGTCTTTGCAGTTTGTTCGGGACTCCTTTCTTACCCAATATGTACGAAGCCTGACAAGAGAGGAATCAATAGTGGATCTAGTAATGTGAAATTAAATGGACCATATAGAGATTTAAGCGTAGGGGAGCATCTGGGCAATATCGATGATAATATAAATAGGTTTCAAATAATGATTGAGGGATACGTAAGTAGGACAAATTCCAAAGTAATCGATTGTAAAATAAGCTAATTGTGAAGGGACGATAATGGAACGAGGGAAGGTAAACTGGAAAAAAATATTAAGATGCAAAGAGGTAGAACAGCAATGGGAAATATTTTAAAATATGGTGAATAAAGTTCTGCAGAAATTGATTCGGCTAAAATATGGAAAAAAATACTCGCCAATAATGAGACCGTGGATGAATAAAGAAATAAGGGTAACAATGAATCTCGGTAAAAACGCATACAGTTAGTTTATAGATAATAAAGGAGAGTGTGACTAAATGGAATACAATGACCTTAGAAAAGAAGAATAAAGGAACAACTGGGAAGGAAAAGAGGAATAATGAAATGAAATTGTGGACGAATATTAAAAGAAATAGTAAAGTATTCTATATACAGATGAATATGAAACGGAATATTAAGATAGGGATAGGGCCACTAAGGGATGCACAAGATGAACTCACAGGTAATGTCAGTGAAAAGGCAGAAAGACTGAATAGTTACTTTACTTGATTTTTTTTTACCAGGGACATAAACATGACATTAGAAGAAGAGATCAAAAAGGAGATCAAGACAGTTAAATAATTGATAAAGTAGACAAACTTAGAGAGGATTAAATCCCGTATCCAAAATCATTGCCTACTCAAAGAAACTAGTGAAGAGATAGCAGAGGCATTTTTTACATATATATATATATATATAATATATATTATACATACACACACATATATATATATATATATATAATATATATATATATATATATATATATGTAGTCCAAAGCAAAGCGATTAATGCCAGAAGACAGCTAATGTTATTCCGATACTCAGAAAGGGGGATAGAACAAATCCAGAGAACTATAGAGCAGTTTGCCTAACGGCGGTGGTAGCAAAGATATTGGAACCTTTACTCAAGAATGCAATAGAAAACAACTGGAAACCGAAAATTTGATAACGAATAGTCATTACAGATTTCAAAAGAGGTCAACTTTAAGTACTGGGTTTACTTCTGTGCCCAACAGTGAATTGTCAATGGGAGCTGATTAGATTCCATCTTTTTTGGAGATGGCCATTGCCTGGCCCTTGTCTTGTGTGAAAGCTGCTTGCAATGGATCGGCCCAAGCCTTGCTGCATGCAGGCAGGGACTACTTCATTCTCTGAATAAACTGTGTATGACGCACGTTGCCATCTATGATAGTGGAGAGGTCAGGTAGAAACCAAATTTCACCATGCACTGGGTACTTTTTGTTGCAGATGCTTCCTAGCACGTCAGCCTCAGCAACATAGGAACAGAATTGGACCGTTCAGCTCCTCCAGCTTGTTCCACTATTCAGTTAAATCATGGCTGATCTGCACTCCAACTCCATTTATCCGCCATTACTGCTCATCCATTCATACCCTTACCTAATAAAACTCTCTCCACCTCAGCCTTGAAAGCTCCAATTGTCCAAGCATCCACAATCTTTTGGGGGAGAGAACTCCAGATGTTAACTACCCTTTGTGTGAAAAAGTGTTTCCTGTTTTCACAATGCATGACCTTGCTCTTATATTAAGCTTATGTCCCCATGGTCTTGATTCGCCCACCAGTGGAAATAGTTTTGATGTGTCAGTGTTTCTATCGCTCTACCCTATCGTACTCCTTTATCATTTTAAACACCTCGATTAGATCAACCATCAACTTTATGGACTCAAGAGAATACAAATTAAGTTCATGCAACCTGTCCTCATAATTTTACCCTTTTGAACTCTGATATTATTCTGTCGAATCCTTGTCATTCCCACCTCCAAGACTAATGTGTAATTTTAAGGTGTGGTTCCCAAAACTCCAGATCGAGTCTGACCAACGCTCTGTACAACTGAAGCATAACTTTCTCTTCTCTGTATTCATACCCTCTTGAGATAAAGGCCAATATTCCATTTGCCTTTTTGATAACTTTTTTACCTGTGCACTGGCTTTTAGTATTTGTGCAACTGGATACCCAAACCCCTTTGCTCCTCAACAACTGATAATCTCTCTCCATTAAGAAAATATTATGATTTGTCTTTCTTCGATCCAAAGTGTATGACCTCACACTTCCTCACATTGAACCCCTTCTACCACAGTTTTACCCAATCACTTAATCTTAATCTGTTTATGTCGCTATGTAACTTCCTGCTCCCATCTATATCACTCACTGTGTTCCTAACTTGTCTCTCACACGGACGTATTGAGCTCCAGTATGGCTGAGGATCAGAATGTTTATGGAGCCTCCTCCTCCTATTGGTTGCCTGATTGTTTTTACCATACGCCACAATTCTCTACACATCCCGGAATTTATTCAACGAGTAAGAAATCTGTTCAATTAGAACATTGACCTTCCTTCTCGCTTCCGACACGGAGACACCAAACCCAGCGCCCCATCTTACCCCACATACTCACATTTTTATCGTTCTCAGGATGTGGGTTTCGCTAGCATGGCCTGCATTGATTGCCTATCCATAATTGCCCCAAGGTGATGATGGGCAACATTCATAATCGCTGATTAGTGGTTTGATAAAACGGAATGGCATGCCAAGGCACTTGATAGGGCAGCTAGGATCAACAACGTTGGAGCGGGACTGGCATCACATTAGGCCAGAATCGGTAAAGACGTACAAAACTAAGAACATATGGACAATGACGGACAGGAAAGGACCCTCTGGTCCATCCAGCCTGTCACACACAATTGTGCTACCTTGTGTGTCACAATATATACACTCCCCGACTCCCCCCAAAAAATGTTATCTCCTGGGAAAGGAGATAAAACATAAAAACCCGGGACAATTTGGGGGAAAAATGTGGGAAATTCCTCTCCAATCCTCTTTGGCGATCGAAACCCAGGAGATCACTCTGGCCCTAGTAATTCTTTGCATTACTTTACCTAGCTTTTGGAAGAGCAGATCCACCACCGCCGCCCCCACCCCACCCCCCGAGCCAGAAACAGGTCCAGCTCTTTCTTAAAGAAATTCATCAAATTGGCGTCCATCGCACGAGCCGGCAGCCCGTTCCAGAGGTTCACTATTCTCTGGGGAAAGAACCACCTCCTGAGTCCTGACATCGAACCTAGAGCTGGCCTTATACAACTTAAAATTGTGATCCCTCGCACTCCCTCACCGATTTAATTGGAACAAAGTGTCAACTTGAACACAATCTATTCCCTGCATCATCTCACAAACCTCAACCTGATCACCCCGATGTCTATGCATCTTTAAAATGTAGAGTCCCAGCTCTTTGAGCTTATCTTGATAAGTTGGCAGGTTTCCTTTCCTAAAGGACAACAGTGAACCAGTTTGGGTTTTTATGACAAGCCGACTGCTTCATAGTCACATTAATTGATATCAGATTTTTATTTCCAAAATGTTTAACTGAACTTAAATTCACAAACTGCCATTGTGGAATTTGAACTCACGTTCTCTGGATTATTAGTCCAGGCAGCTAGATTACTAGCAGAGGAACAAAACCAAAATGCTGCCTTTCTTTAAGAGCTTTAAGAGCTTCACGGTAACTTTTATTACAATAAAGCTTTGAAATGTTTCTTTCAACATGTCATCAATAGCTTTTAAAACAGGAAACCAGAAACTGACTAAACGGTACTGTTGAACCCTTGGAAATTAATGATGGTCAGACTGCACAATTCTGAGCAAAAATATCAATTACCAGCCTAGGACTTGAAGAGAACTTCAAGCAAAGAAGAACGGGCGTTATAAGGCATGGAAGATATTTTGAAGCATTAATTTCTTCATGTTATTGTGGAATTTGCTTATTTGTTGCACTTTTAAAAAATGTTTACGCCTTTATTTTGCATGTTAAGAATTTCAGTTGCTGAAAAAATGGCGAATGCTCCCAATTTTCAGGACGTATTTCCAACGATTTGTCGAGCTTGGTGGAAGGACATTACAACTACATGACGAGACGTTTACATACCAAATCCCATTATAAACATGCACATACTGTTTTATATGGTGAACAAAAACTGTGAAAAAAAGTGATGACGAGGAAGTCAGTAGTTTTCCATCTAACTTTGAGCGAGGTGTCATCACAGCTGGGATACGTTATCAAACCAATCTCCTTGTGTGGTCCACCTCGAAGTGTTTTCCACTTTATGTCATCGCGCTCCTAATGCCATTTCCCATTTTACATTTACCCCTCACATATCCACTAAAGGAAGTCCGAGCTTGCAATGGTACCGTGCCTTTCGTAACCACAGAACACAACTGAGAGTTAAACAGCCAGTGAATTATTTTTGAAGTGGACACTGTTGATGTTCAGCCATTATATCCTTCTTCCTATGATATTTGTTGTACTGATGCCGGCATTGTCATATTATTTCCGTGCTAATGATCTCACTTATATAATCCGTATTCTATCTGTATCGTCCAATTTCCTTCTTTATGCTGATGTTTTCACTATGTTGTGCGACTCAATAAAATGTCCTTTTATATATTAGTCCTTTGTGACTAATCCTGATTTGTCATACTGTCCAGTAATTTCCCTTCATTTCACCTTAAAAGGAACGTGACCCTCATTATTGAACTTTTATCCTTGAACTTGTCACATTCACACTTCAGACTAGAAACGATGTTTGGAGATAATGAATGAACGCCTTACCCATTCATTTAACATTCCTCTGTTGATATTTTATAAAAGCATTCAAACATTTGTTTTAAATTGTCAAATGTGGCATTGGTGGCTCCCATTCTGACAATATGTTTTGCCTGTACTGTGTCAGAGGCTCCATATCTCGCTGCCTGTAATGTGAAAATGGGTCATTATCTGGCAGTAGTCCCTACTTGTGTTCTGTTTTGATAGAAACTTGTATCTATGGCTTGTCAGTGTCTGTATTCTTGCGAATCGCTCAGATCAACAAGGACTGAGAGTCAAGCGAGTGCTCATGGACTAACAAATATATTTTTACAACACAATTGTGTTGACAAGGTCGCAAAGGATTTCAATTTCCCCTCCAGCCTCTCACATTTCCATTTGTATTGTGTACACTTTATCCTGCAAATTGCCGATTCAGTTTACCTGTCCTCGTTGTCAAGTGTGATCTAGACTTTTATAGCAATCTTTAAATGTAATTATTTAAGTGTCAGAAATCCAAGTACTCGTGTGGCAGCATTTTCCCTCGGTAATATCATTTAAAAACAAATCTTTTGCGTAACAACCAATAGAATGAAAGCGATTTCAGTAATTGGTACTTCTTCATTGACTGCAACTGACAACAGGGTGACGTAGGCTCACGTCTCAGTGGAGTGTCCCCCTGTATAAATCAGGGATCCACGCACGGCATCACTTCAGAACAACGAGAGATTCTGCCTCCCACGTTAACGATGACACAGCTTCAGCAGAAAATGCGATATCCCGTCATTATTCAGATCGAATATATATATTATCCGCTTCTCGCAGCCGTCGGTGTTCTTGGTAAGCTCGTATACGTAAGTATTAATTGAATAGATATACATTTCACCTCAGAGCTGCTCTCGTGATGTATCTCAAAATGTCATTTTTGATTGATGTGATTGTTATATATTGATATCAGTTCAACGATAGATACATTCTATATTTTCGCCATTTACTTCATGTCATTTTTCTATCAGTTTTGTAGCGGCATCGAAATTGAAATGGGCTTCTAACCGTCGATTAACCTATTGATATGAAACCTCTTCATTTCAAAGGAACAGGTTAATGCCTCAGTTAGAAACGAGAGGCAAATTTCAGAAAAATGGAGTAATAATCCATACCGCACAGAGCCTGCTGTCAACGCCAATGACTTCGAAATTATCAGTGACGATATTAAAAGACCAAAAGTCAAGGTGTTTGATATTCTGCAATATTTGTCATAACACATTTGGAATAAATTAATTAATTCTTCATTCAAAGTAAAGGTCAAACAATATTATTTGTCGTGAAATGTCAAAACATTGAAAAATTTGAGGGTAGAGAAATCGAGTCAGTTGGATCATCGCTCTCTGCAGCACGGAGCGTGGCGCCGGCCGATGAAAATCCGAGGGACTGCAGCAGCACAAGTGGTGGAAGGGAGTAATTACAGTGCTGCAAGTTTTCGCAGGCAGTTCCCATTATAAATATGGAGATATGAATTCATAAGAGGAAGATTTGACAAAGAAAATACTCCAATAGCAATATTTTAATTACAGTAATATTTCTAGTTTATGGAAGATAGCTTGATGTTATTATTTTCCTTGTAATTGAGCACCTTCTTTACAAGGACGAGCTGTGCTGGTGAAAGGATCCTATTCATTAATTAATGCAGGAACAGAACTGGGTCAAAATGATGGTTTTGCAGTCAGTTGCATGAAAATGCTTTTATTTCTTTCTCTTCATTACAGTTAACGTACTCGCCATTGTGATCTTATCTCGAGGAAAGTGCTGTCTATCCCAACGCATCTCTCGATACCTGTTAGCTATGGCAGTGGGAGATTTGCTAGTCGTTATCACTGATCCGATATTAAGAAGGATTCGTGTGATATATTTCCCGGAATCATTGTTGTCCATTTTCCCTGTTTGTAGTATCATTGTGGCCCTGTCTCGTGCCGCTAGAGATAGCTCTGTCTGGTTAACTGTCGCCTTCACTTTCGATCGATTTGTGGCCATTTGCTGTGTGAAGCTGAAATCAAACTGTTGCACCGAGAAAACGACATTTATCGTAATGGTAACAATTTGCTTGTTGATCTCTTTAAAAAGCATTCCCTGGTGCTTTGCTTATGAACCCAGTTATATACTTGAAAATGTGCAATGGCTTTGCAAATTAATATCAAAGTATTATACATCACGCGAATGGATTACATTTGACTGGATTGAGACCATTTTAATTCCATTTATTCCATTTTTTGTGATTCTGCTCCTCAATCTTTTGACCATCAAACACATTTTAGTCACCAGTAAAATTCGCAGGAGTCTCAGGTACAGCAGCAGCGGCGATAATCACAGTGATCCTGAGATGGAGAACCGAAGAAAATCCATCATTCTGCTGTGCACTGTTTCAGGCAGTTTTATACTGTTGTGGACACCATACGTCGTAAACTCCGTGTATTTCCAAATTACAGGCACATTTTACATCATATATGCGCATAACCCTATACATATCTCACGAGAGCTGGGATATATGCTTCTTCTTTTCAGTTCATGCACTAATACGTGTATTTATGCAGTAATCCAAACTAAATTCAGAGAAGAGCTGAAGAACCTGGTGAAATATCCATTTCGTCTGATTGTTAAATTAGTGAAGCATTAAAAAGTACGACTGGATTTTATTCCTAGGCTTCAGCTCATTCGGCATTTTCTTATTTTGTGCTTGTGGAGCTAATGGACTTCAATTTTGTGAAGTGGAGAATCTATTCGCTATTCCATTTTGCATTTATCTTATTTCAATGTTTTATCTATCCCTGTCTCCACCCCTGCCTCAATCCATCTGCTGCTGAAACCCTTATCCATGCCTTTGTTAACTCTCGAATCGACTATTCCAATGCTCACTTCGCCGGTGTCCCATCTTCCTGGATCCAGACCTGTAGGTCAGGCCATTCAATAACACACTGGATCCAGGCGTGTAACTCAGGCCATTCAATAACACACTGGATCCAGGCGTGTAACTCAGAACATTCAATAACACACTGGATCCAGGCGTGTAACTCAGAACATTCAATAACACACTGGATCCAGGCGTGTAACTCAGGCCATTTAATAACACACTGGATCCAGCCGTGTAGCTCAGGCCATTCAATAACACACTGGATCCAGCCGTGTAGCTCAGGCCATTCAATAACACACTGGATCCAGGCGTGTAACTCAGAACATTCAATAACACACTGGATCCAGGCGTGTAGCTCAGGCCATTGAATAACACACTGGATCCAGACGTGTAGCTCAGGCCATTCAATAACACACTGGATCCAGACGTGTAGCTCAGGCCATTGAATAACATGCAGGAAGGATTCAATTGCAGACGGTTACACAATCACTCGCATAGCCTTCAGGTACGTGCATTTGATATAAAGAGGCAGTTCTGTCACGACCACTCACAAGCTGGTGCAAGAAACGTTAAACTAATGGCAACCACCATTAATGTCACCAGATTGAAGACGCTAGTTTTCTATAAATGAGTAAACATATATTCCTTTCTTCCTAAATCTTAAGAATGATATCAAGGATGAAAGACTTCAGTCACTTGGAGAGACTGGAGAAGCTGGGATTGTTCTCCTTGGAGCGGAGACGGTTAAGGGTAGATTTAGTAGAGGGGTTCAAAATTATTAGGCGTTTTGATAGAGTAGATAGGGAGAAACTGTTTCGACTGGCGGGAGGGTTGTTAACCAGAGGACACAGATTTAAGATAATTGGCAGAAGTTTCAATGGGAACTTTCAAAGAGGAATTGCATAAATACTGAAAAGGGAAAATTTTGAAGGGCGATGGGGAAGGTCGGATTAACCGTTCAGGCCTATAGAAGGTTCATAGACCTGAACCTTTAACCCGAGTTTCCATCTCACACATGCTGCCGGACCTGCTCAATCTTTCCAGCTAAAATCCTTAACCTCACGCGTAGAAAGCACATTGTACCTGTTGGATAGGACCATTGTTGAATTTAGAAATACCAGCAAAGAAGACGAGCTATAACAACATTTTGTTCGGCAAAACGCCAATTTTTATATTGTATTAAATCTTTGTAACTAATTTACAGTATTTTTCTCCATGTCTCTCTTGTTACATGGTTTTGGGTAAAAAAATACTGATTCAGAGATTATTATTTCATTTCTGAATTAATGTTAGTCCTGACTGTATTGTGTGTGGTACTGTGTGTGAGTGAGATTTATTCTTTATCTATCAGCCTCTGATACTGTGAGTGAGTGAGGGTTTCATTCTGGATCTGTCGGTCTCTGCCACTGTATGTGAGCGTTGGATTCAATTTGCATCTGTCAGTTTATGGTACTGGTGTTAATATGGGATTCATTCTGTGTCTGTCAGTCTTTCGTACTGTACGTCAGTGTGAGGTTCAATGTGTATTTGTCAGTCTCTGGTGCTGTGCGTGAATGTGGGTTTCATTCTGTTTGTGTCAATCTTTGGTACTGTGGGCGAGCGTTGGCTTCATCCTATGTCTGTCAGACTCTGGTACTGTATGTGACTGAGATTCATTCTGTATCTGTCGGTATCTGGTACTTTGTGTGAGTGTGGGATTCATTCTGTATCTGTCAATCTCTGGCACTGAATGCGAGTGTTTGATCCATTCTGTATCTGTCAGTCTCTGGCACTGTGTGTGAGTGTGGGATTCATTTTGCATTTATCAGTCTCTGGCACTGTATTTCAGTGTGGGTTTCATTCTGTTTCTGCCAGTCTCTAGAGCTGTATGTGAGTGTGAGTTTTATTCTATATTTGTCAATCTCTGATACTGTGTGTGATTGAGATTCATTCTCCATCTATCAACCTCTGGTACTGTTTGTGAGTGTGGGATTCGTTCAGTAACTGTCAGTCTCTGGAACGGTGTGGAAGTGTAGGATTCATTCTCCATCTGTACTTAAGTTTCATCTCAGGTTACAATATGGTGTTTGAAATTGCATCGTCCATATCTTAAAGTATAACAGTATTTCGTCTATTATTTAATTTATAAATATGGATCAACTTTTGGATTTGTTGCACTACGTTTTACTCAGATAATGTGTTTGAGTTTTGGACGAGTACTAAATAGAGAACAGTAATGTAAATGATAATGTATCTTTCAATTCGAATAGGTGATTTCATTGAACTGGTATGAAATGTGTAGCTCAGTCTGCACTAGTGGAATTGATACTGTATCTTTCAATCTGACATCGTATGACATTTTTGGACTAGTATTTATCATGTAGTTCAGGATGCACTGATGGAACTGATACTGTGTCTTTCAATGTGACACTGTATGAATTTTGGGGCTGATATGTAATGCGTAGCCCATTCTGCACAAATGGAACATATCTTATATCTTTCATTCTGACACTCTATGGGATTTTTGGACTGGTATCTAACGTGTAGCTCTGGCAACTATAATGTAATTAATACTGTGTCTCTCATTTTCATAGCATGGGTGAGTTCGGAAATTCCTACCAGGTGCCAGGGTTAAGGACATCTCCCCTAGGCTAGAGAAGAACTTGGAATGGGAGGGGGAGGATCCAGTTGTCGTGGTCCACAGAGGTACCATCGACATAGGTAGGAATAAGAGAAAGGATCTGCTGAGAGAGTTTGAGCAGCTCGGGACGAAATTAAAAAGCAGAACCACAAAGGTAATAATCTCTAGATTATTAACTGAGCCACGAGCAAATTGGCATAGATTCAATAGGATCAGACAGATGAATGCGTGGCTCAAAGATTGGTGTGGGAGAAGTGGGTTTCGATTCGTAAGGCACAGGCACCAGTACTGGGGAAAGAGAGAGCTGGTTCCGTTGGGACGGACTAACCCTGAACCACGCTGGGACCAGAGTTCCAACGAATCGAATAACTAGGGAGGAAGAGAAGGCTTTAAACTAAATAAGGGTAGGGGAGGGTCTTGGTGTAGACAAATCTAGAATGATAAAGGGAAAAGGCAAAGAAGCAGTGCAGGGAAGTGATTGGTTTAAGGTTAACCAGATTGTGTCACGAAGGGAAAGAGCGTATAAACAAAAGAGTGCACGAACAAATAGGGTCCGGGTAAGAAAAAATGGTCACAAAACAAATAAGGCCATGCACATAAAAATGTCCAAATGTCTAAAAATGTTAAAAAGACAAATCTAAAGGCACTGTATCTGAATGAACGAAGCATTCGTAATAAGGTAGATTAATTAAAAGCACAAATAGATGTAAACGGATACGATACAATTGCAATTACAGAGACATGGTTCCATGGTGACCAAGGCTGGGAGCTGAATATCCAAGGGTATTCCAGAATTAGGAAGGACAGGCAAAAAAGAAAAGGAGGTGGGGTGGCGTTGTTAGTAAAGAATGAAATCAGAGCAATCGTGAGAAAGGATATTGGTTCAGAAAATCAAGATGCAGAATCAGTCTGGGTGGAGTTAAGGAGCACCATGGGGCAGAAAACACTGGTGGGAGTTGTCTCTAGGCTTCCAAACAGTAGTGGTAATGGAAGGGACGGCAATTTACAGGGAATTAGAGATGCATGTAACAAGGGTACTACATATAGACAGGCCGAAACAAATTAGCAATAATACTGTGGGGGATGAATGCCTGGGGTTTCTATAAGATGTTTTTTTAGACCAGTAAGTTGGGAAGCAAACCAGGGAACAGGCAACCCTCGATTGGGTATTGTGCAATTAGAAGGGCTTAATTACTAACCTTGTTGTTCTGGTCATTTAGGAAAGCGTGACCAGAACATGATAGAATTCTTCATTGAGATGGAAAGTGAAGTAGTCCAATCCGAAACTAGGGTCCTAAATCTAAACAAAGGAAACTAAGAAGGTATGAGGAGTGAGTTGGCTATGATAGATTGGGAAGCTTCATTAAAAGGCCTGACGGTGGAGAGGCAATGGCCAGCATTTAAGGCGAAAAAGCACAAAAGGAAACGCGGCCCAACCAAGGCTAACAAAAGAAATTAAGGATGGTATTAGATCGAAAGAGGAGTCATATAACGTTGCCAAAAAAAATGGAAAGCCTGAGGATTGGGAGAAGATTAGAATTCAGCAAAAAAGGAACAAGAGATTGATTAAGAGGGGAAAAATAGAGTATGAGAGTAAACTTGCAAGTAACATAAAAGTGGACTGTACAAGTATGTAAAAAGAAAATGATTAGTGAAGACAAATGTAGGTCCCTTACATTCAAAAACAAGAGAATTTATAATGGGGGACGAGGAAATTGCAGAGCAATTAAACAAATACTTTGGTTCTGTCTTCACGCAAGAGGACACAAATAGCTTTCCAGAAATGGTTGCGAACCAAGGGACGAGTGAGAAGGAGGAATTAAAGGAAATTAGTATTAGTAAAAAAAAATGCTGGAGAAATTAATGGACTGACAGCCGATAAATCCCCAGGGCCTGATAATCTGCATCCCAGAGTGCTAAAGATGTAGCCATGGAAATAGTTGATGCATTGGTTGTCATCTTCCAAAATTCTATAGATTATGGAACAGTTCCTTCAGATTGCAGGGTGGTAAATGTAACCCCACTATTTAAAAAAGGAGGTAGAGAGAAAACAGGGAACTACAGACCAGTTAGCCTAACATCAGTAGTAGGGAAAATACAAGAGTTTATTATAAGGGATGTTATTACAGGACACTTAGAAAATATCAACGGGATTAGACAAAGTCAACTTGGATTTACGAAAGGGAAATCGTGTTTGACAAATATACTAGAGTTTTTTTGAGGATGTAACTGCTGGAATAGATAAAGGAGAACCAGTGGACGTGGTGTATTTGGATTTTCAGATGGCCTTTGATTGTGTCTCACATAAGAGGTTAGTGTGCAAACTTAAAGCACATGGGATTGGGGTAATATACTGGCATGGATTGAAAATTGGTTAACAGATAGGAAACAGAGAGTGTGAATAAATGGGTCTGTTTGTGGTGGCAGGCGGTGACTAGTGGGGTACCGCAGTGATCGGTGATTGGGTCCCAACTATTCACAATATATATCAATGATTTGGATGACGGGACCGAAATTTAATATTTTCAAGTTTGCTGACGACACAAAACTATGTGGGATTGTGAGTTGTGAGGAGGATGCAAAGAGGCTTCAAGGCGACAGAGACAAGTTGAGTGAATGGGTAAATACACAGCAGATGCAATATTACTTGGATGGATGTCAAGTTATTAACTTCGAAAGGAAAAACAAAAAGGCAGAGTATTATTTAAATGGTGATAGATTGGGAAATGTTGATGTAAAAAGGCACCTGGTTGTCCTTGTCCACCAGTCACTAAAAGCAAACATGCAGGTGCAGCAAGCAGTTAGGAAGGCAAATGGTATGTTGGCCTTCAAAGCAAGAGGATTTGAGTAAAGGAGTAAAGATGTCTCACTGCAGTTATGCAGGGCCTTGGTGAGACCACACCTGGAGTATTGTGTGCAGTTTTGGTCTCCTTCCCTAAGAAAGGATATACTTGTCATAGATGGAGTGCAGCGAAGGTTCACCAGACTGATTCCTGGGATGGTAGGAGTGTCGTATGAGGAGAGATTCGGTTAACCAGGCCTGTATTCACTGGAGTTTAGAAGAATGAGAGGTGTTCTCATTGAAACGTATAAAATTCTGACCGGGCTGGACAGACTGGGTGCAGGGAGGATGTTTCCCCTTGCTGGGAGGTCTGGAACGAGATGTCACAGTCTCAAGACACGGGGTAGTCCATTTAGGACTGTGATGAGGATCAGCCATGATCATATTGAATGACGGAGAAGGCTCGAAGGGCCGAATGGTTTGCTCCTGGTCCTATTTTCTATGTTTCTAGGTCAGTCAGTTTAATCTCGGTGGTGGGAAAACTTTTAGAAATGAAAATTCGGGACAAAATTAACAGTTATTTGGACAAGTGTGGATTAATTAATTAAAGACAGCACGCATTTGCTAAAGGCAAATCTTGTTTCAGCAATGAGCTTGAGTTTTTTGCTGAATTGGGGATTTGAGGAGAGGCGTTGGGGGTGGATGTTATTTGAGCAATTCATGGGCCTTCGTGTGTCCAAAATCAAAACTATCTGCGTAACTTCAACTTCCCCCTGTTCCTTGCCATTTACCTTTCCAACTCCCTAAGCTCCCAACCCTCCCAATGCATCTTACTGTGTCCTCACTATTCTTACTCTACGCCGTTTCTGTTCTGTCTTCCTCCATCCTTCAGCTCACCACTTTATTCATGAAGCCCATTCAGCTTCTCTTTCACATATTTCCTGACACTATCACAATCACCCAGCACAACAGCTTCCTTCAGAATCATTGTGATCACCCCCTCCTCAGGTAGTCAACCCTCAGCGTACACTATTTCTCCACTTGAAACATAGGAAGAACATTTTAAAGATCTTAGTATACGGGGCTATGAAGAGAACGCAGAGGACTGGGGTCAGTTATGAATTGCTTTAGCAAAGAGCCAACCAGGCCACAATGGGCTGAAATTACTCCATCTGTGCTTTACAATTCTATGGTTACTAGTTTCCATGGCAATTACTGCCCTATCACCACCTCCCATTCCTCCTCTAAGTCCTGAAATGCGTATTGGTTTGTAATTGCGCTGAAAGCTCTGTCCCAAGGTTTTATTCGAGTTTCTCTGAAGTGGCTTCTGTCCCGTCCACATTGCTGAGACTGCACTGGTCAAAGTCACAAACGATAATCTGGGTGATTACAACCTGAGTTACGAATCTCTCCTCGTCCTCGTCGACATCTCTGCCACTCACCGCACCATTCGGCACATCATCCTTCTCCAACTCCTGTGCACTGCTCTACCCAGGTGCTGCTCTTTCCTGACTCACACAACATTGCTGTTCATGGCATTCCCTCTGTTAAACTACAATCTACAGAATTGATGAATTCTTGTTCCTCTCCGCTTCACAATCCTCATGCTACCTTCGATGACGCAAGTGGTCAGCTGTCACATATAGGTCAATGATACGCAACTTTACCTCGCTCCCACCACTTTTCATCCATAATTTGCACCTACATTGTGAGGTTTCCTCCCAGATTTGATACTGTTACGAGCTCAAATTATTCCAGCCGAATTTCAGCAAGCGTTAACCCATCCTCTTTACCTCTCGGCAGCAATTCGTTCAATTGCATCAAACTCTCTGCATGCCGCCTCAAGCTGAGCCAATGGATCTTAATACGATGGCTTGCTCGACCTGATCTCGGTTTTCGACCAAACATCGAATTTGACACCAAAATGAAAGGCAAATCGTGTCTGACAAATTGACTTATTTCTTCGAAGAAATAACTTAGAGGATTGATGAAGGTATTGCAGTTGATATTGTGTATATGGACTTTCAAAAGGCGTTTGATAACATAATAGGCTTGTTAGAAAAATTGAAGCCCTTGAGAATAAAGAGACAATGACAGCATGGATACCAAATTGGCTAAGGACAGAAAGCAGACAGTATGGTGAACGCTTGTTTTTCAGACTGCAGGGAAGTATACAGTGGTGTTCCCCAGTGGTCAGTATTAGGACCACTGCTCTTTTTGATATATATTGATGACTTGGACTTGGGTATGGAGGGTATACTTTCAAAGTTTGCAGATGACATGAAACTCGGAAATGTAGCAATGTGGAGCTTAGTAACAAACTTCAGGAAGACATAGACAGACTGGTGAAATGGGAGGGCGAATGAGGAGAGGCACTATAAACGAAATATTACATTTTTATTGGAGGTGCATGAACAGAGGCCCGTGGGTGCACATACATAAACACATCTTTGAAGGTTACAGGTCAAGTTGACAAGGCTGTTTAAAAAAAGCACAGGGGATCCTTGGCTGTATCGTAGAAGCATAGAATGCAAAAGCAAGGAAGTTATGGTAAACCTTTATAAATCACTGGTTAGACCTCCCCTGGAGTATTGTACACAATTCTGTGCAGCATAGTTCAGGAATATGTCAAGGCCTTGGGGAGGATGCAGAGGAGATTTACCAGATTTGTACCAAGGGTGAGGGACTTCAATTTTGTGGGGAGACTAGAGAAGCTGGGATTGATCTCCTGAGAGCAGACAGCGTTAGAGGTGGATTTAATAGAGGTGTTGAAAATTATGAAGGGTTTTGAAAGAGTAATTAGGGACAAACTGTTTCCAGTGGCAGGAGGGTCGATAACCAAATGGCACAGATTGAAGATAATTGGCAAAAGGACCAGAGGAGAGATGAGCAGACAATATTTTGCGCAGTGAGTTGTAATGATTTGGAATGCATTGCCTGAAAGAGCAGTGGAAGCAGATTCAATGGTAACTTTCAATCGAGAATCGGGTATATGTACTTGAAGAGGAGAAATCTATAGCGCTATGCGGTAAGAGAATGGGGAGGTGTATTAATAGGATAGCTCTTCCAAAAGAAGGCACATGCATGATGGGCCGAACGGCTTCCTCATGTACTCTATGATTCTTTGATTGTTTGATCAGGTAGGTTTTCTTTCTTGGTGTCAAACGCAATCCAGTAACGGGTTGTTTTGCCTGGAGAGGAGAAGATGCGAGTCCCTCACCAGTTCTCACCCTTCACTCACAACTTCTCTTTATTTATCCCAGTCCTTCCTAACTGCTGGACAAAGGTGTTAAACAAAGTCCAAAGATACCTCCTTTCCTCAGTTCGGTCCAATTCTGAAACTAATCCCCAGATGTTAGAGGTTTGGTAGGAGCTATCCTGAGGATGAGAGGGAGCGGTGGGAGCATGGAAAATTCGAGAGTGGACTGAAAGGATGGAGGGAACATTTTCTGGTTTGTGATAAACTCACATCGAGACTTCTGCAGGTTCAAGGGCCTGTACTCACACCAGCTGAGAAATGCAGTTCCAGCAGCGACTCGTTTCAAATCTGATTGGCTAGAATTATGACGATTGGCATTATGCATTTGACTTCTTCAACTGTGATATGTTTCTGCCGCCTATCAGTTCGCTGCTACCGGATTCCAGTTATGAGAGTTACGAACTGCACTTTCAGATTTTTTTTTGCATAGGCCGTCATGGTAATTTGTTGGGCTTGTGTGACATCTTCAACTTCACTGGTCCAGAGCCCTGAAACTGTAACTTGCCAGGCCATTCAGAGTTTTTCGTGATGCTGCAGACACGAGTGTTACCATACCATTGTATACAAAGAAGCCTGTTCATGGTATTCTCAGTGTCTGTGAAATCTTTAATATTCCTGTAACAACTGAAAAGGTTTGCTTCGTACGTTTCCTCCTGATTTCCTGATATGAATAAACTTCGAACATGAAATAACTCCTTATTTCCCCTTGATCCCATCTAACTTCGATTGTGA
The DNA here is from genome assembly GCF_035084215.1 of Heptranchias perlo. Classification (NCBI taxonomy): domain Eukaryota; kingdom Metazoa; phylum Chordata; class Chondrichthyes; order Hexanchiformes; family Hexanchidae; genus Heptranchias; species Heptranchias perlo. The sequence continues at coordinate 2,362,024 of NW_027139442.1, read as the reverse complement.
CTTTCAATAGTAAAACCCTATGAAATAGCACGAACATTAGCTCTCCTCATGTTCGCAGCTCAAATTCTCGATTGTATTTATTAAGTTAAACTCCAGTTGGTGATCTTCAGATCCCTCGGGACCTTACACACCGTTCTGAGTTTGAATTCTTTAAGGATGGCTATCGAAGTGATGGGTCTGTACATGTACTAAATACACGGAGTCATGTTAATGAGGCAGTTTGCCCGGCTAGTCCCAGGGCTACAGGAGAACCGTTGTTTTCTGAAGAAATTCCAAAGAAATTTGTAAGTGTTTTGAAAGATCCCTTTAAATAGATTCTCTGACATAATGAAGCTTTGATTAAATCTGTTTGTTTAACTGAATGCGACTAATGTTTCTGATGGTGCTCTCCAGGTAATTATCCCGGAGGATCCCCGCTGGTATCAGTAAGAGATCCTTTGACCGAATTGGTACCTTTCAGTCAGAGCCTCGTGTCCAACGCTGCAGACATCGCTCCTTCACACTGAACATGGACTATCCAGTCATCTTTGAGATAGAACGTATTTACTATCCCGTTCTTGCTGCCGTTGGTATTACGGGTAAGGGAATAGAACTAGTCATCGTGTAAACCAGTGTAACTCTTACGGCTCCAATTGCTAGTCCGACCCTGTAACTTATTGGCCTGGATATGTTTTGATTGAAACAATACATATATAACACGGATTAATGTAAGAGAGAGACAAATATGAAGAGAGTGTGTTTGTCAGAGAGATAAATAGAGAGAAAGAGAGAGCGAGAGAGAGAGAGAGAGATAAAAACAGGGAGAAAGAGATAGATACATAAATCAATACTAATTGGATCAATGTTTCAAAGAGCTGGCACAGACAAAATTGGCCGAACGGCCTCCTTCTATGTTGTATCGTTCTATGATTCTATGATCATGTGTCTTGATATGTTTGTGACATAATCGCCTAATCCGTTCATTGTACAGTATTTTTGTTGTCTACTTGATAGGATTTCATGTTTGAAATAATGAACTGCTTTGAATTTTCAACCTGAGAAATAATGGCAGATAATTCCCCAGTACTGTGTGCTGGAGAATTCCTTATCTCGAATAGACGCTGGCATTAGACAGAATATAAAACTTAATCGGGCTGTGAGAAAACGTAATCGTTGTCTGTGTTCAAGTTTTAAATTGTCCTTTTTATTGCCAGAAATATCATGTTAACACGCAAGGACAAAGGAAGCATTTTTAAACCGATAAATAATCAGCTTAGTCCAGATAATTGTCTACGAGTTCACAAGGTTCAAGGTCCCACATTATGGTGGTTCGGTGCTGCTGATAGTGAATCGACTACAGTCATTACATTGATTCAAAACAATCTTTGCCAATGTCAAAAGTTGACGACTTGCTCAATATCAATGAATGTTTTTTTGGTCTATGATGGTTGACTGCCTTTTGTTCCTGTTTGGTCGCAGAGATAGTCCCGGGCCATCTAGGTTAACAGGCCCTGTCTGAGACTTGTGAAAGTGGCCTCTTTGATGGTGAGCGCGGTGCCCAGAGGTCACCTATGTACCAAATCTATTGGTAACGCTTTGTGATCAGTGTGCTTCAATCTTGCAACCATAAAATTAACTTTTTAAACTAGATGGGATGGCCAAGCAATGGGAGATTTATCGACAATAAAATATGATTAGACGGACAACAAAGGGCGTCTCCACTGATTGTTGATGAAGGAAACATTCAGCACGGCAACACTTTGCAGGTCATTGTTTGGTTTCTGAACAAAACGGTACAACTGAAACAGTTATCATATTATCATTGTAACATATTAGGCAGAGCACAGGAGAAGGCCATTCGGACCATCTTGCCTGTGCCGGCTCTTTGAACGAGTTTCCAATTAGTCCCATTCCCCGGCTCTTTCCCCATAGCCTCTAAATGTTTTCCCTTCAAGTATTTATCCAATTCCCTTTTGAAAATTACCATTGAATCTGATCCCACCGCCCTTTCAGGCAGAGCATTCCAGATCATTAAAACTCGCTGCATAAAAAATGTTTCCTCATGTCCCCTCTGGCTCTTTTGCCGATCAATTTAAAACTGTGCCCCCTGGTTACAGACCCTTGTGCCACTGGAAACAGTTTCTCCTGATTTACTCTCTTAAAACAGTTCATGATTTTGAACACCTCTATCAAGTCTCCACTTAACCTTCTCTGTTCGAAGGAGAACAACCCCAGCTTCTCCAGTCTCTCTACATAACTGAAGTCTCTCATCCCTCTGCAGCATCCTCTCTAAGGCCTTGACATCCTTCCTAAAGGGTAGTGTCCAGAATTGAACACGATACTCCAGCTGAGGCCTAACCAGTGTTTTATAAAGGTTGAGGATAATTTCTGTGCTTTTGTACTTCATGCCTCTATTACGAAAGCCAAGGATCCCAAATGATTATTAACAGCCTTCTCGACTTGTCCAGCCATCTTCAAAGATTTGTGTATGTACATCCCAGGTCTCTGTTCCTGAACCCCCTTCAGAATTGTACCATTAAGTTTGCATTACCTCTCCTCATTCTTCCGACCAAATGCATTACCTCACACTTGCCTGCGTTACATTTGATCTGCCATGTGTCTGCCCATTTCACCAGTCCATCTCTGTCCTCCAGAAGTCTGTTACTATCCTCCCCATTGTTTACTGCAGGTGGATTTGTGTAAAATGTGAATAGTCTGCATAAGGATTGCAATTTAAATGGAAATGGACATTGTGTGAACTGAATCTGTGCGTGTTGAGTAACGCAGGTTCAACACTCGCCAATCCGAGATTTTCCCAATCACTGGGGAAATAAATCGCTGACTGGCGATTGTAAACCTCCATCAGTGTGTTTGGGATCTCAGCAGCCAACGGAGCTGGGGAATGATACACCATTGATTGAGGCTCAGAGAGAGTCGGGAACTGATAAATGGAGTAAAATCATAGAATCAGAGAAAGGTTACAGCACGGAAGGTGGCTATTGGGCCCATCGAGTCCATGCCGGCTCTATGCAAGAGCAATCCAGCTAGCCCACTCCCCCGCCCAATCACTGTAGCTCTGCAAATGTTTTCTTTTCAAGTACTTATCCAGTTACATTTAAAGGCCATGATTGAATCTGCCTTCACCATCTCCTAACGCAGTGCATTCCAGATCATGAACTCTCGCTGAGTAAAAAGGTTTTTTCCTCAAGTGGCCTTTGGTTCTTTTGACAATTATCTTAAATCAATGTCCTCTAGTTCATGACACTTCCGACAATGGGAACAGTTTCTCTCGATCTACTCTGCCCAGACCCTTCATGATTTTGAATGCCTTTATCAAAATTCCTCTCAACCTTCCCTGTTCCATGGAGAACAACCCCAGCCTCTCCAGTCTATCCACGTAATTAAAGTCCTTCATTCCGAGGAATGATTCTAGTAAATCTCTTCTGCACCATCTCTAAGGTCTTCACATCTTTCCTAAAGTGCGGTGCCCAGAACTGGACACAATACTCCAGTTGTGGCCGAACCAGTGTTTTATAAAGGTTCAACATGACTTCTTTGCTTTCGTACCCTATGTCTTTATTTATAAACTCAGATTCCCATATGCTTTTTAACCACTTTCTCAACCTGCCCTGCCACCTTCAATGATTTGTGCATATGCCCCTAGACCTCTCTGTTCCTGAACCCCTTTTAGAATTGTGCCCTTTAGTTCATATTGCCTCGCCTCATTCTTCCGACTGAAATGTATCACCCCGCAGTTTTCAGTGTTAAATTTCATCTGCCACGTGTCACGCCCACGCCACCAGCCGATATAAACCACCTTGAAGTCTATCCCTATCCTCCTCACTGTTCACAGCAGTTCCAAGTTTTGTTTCATCTGCAAACTTGGAAATTGTGACCTCTACACCCAAGACCAAGTCATTAATATATATCAAGAAAAGCAGTGGCATAGTTGAGAAAAGATCAGAGGAAACTTAAGTCGGCGGCGGTAGAAATGGACTAAAAAGGAAAATGAGACCAGGGATTTTGCAACAATGTCACAGGATGAACCCCTTCCCTTTGATCAATCTCTCTTAAATTAAAAAAAAAACACTCTGCCAGCTCTGCGTTGTTTTATTTTCCAGCTCCGCTCGGATTTACCTCTGCCCCTCTAAGCAACCACGTCATGGATTCTCTCTAACTCTCCGAGTGATCTATTTTGTACCGAGTGTGGTGATAATTCCCTTTATCTCTCTCTCTCTCTTACAGTTAACTTGGTAGCGATTGTGATCCTGTCCCGAGGCAAATGCGGTCTCTCCAAATGTATCACTCGCTACCTGGTGGGAATGGCAGCCGCCGATCTAACGGTGGTGATCATTGAAGTCATTATGAAGCGAATTAACAACATTTACGTGCCAGTAAATGTTTTGTTCATCACTCCAATATGTGCCCTGAAACTTGTGACGAAGATTGCGGCCCTGGACTGTTCGGTCTGGTTCACGGTCGCTTTCACCGTCGATCGCTTTGTAGCCATTTGCTGTCAGAATCTCAAACCAAAGTTTTGTACCCAAAGGATGGCGAGCCTTGTTGCAGGGACCGTGTGTATGCTAGGCTGTTTGAGGAGCATCCCCTTTTACTTTGTGTACCAACCCCAATTTATAATTAATGGCGTCCCGTATTTCTGCATTTTAACGGCTGCCTATCATACCTCGCCCTGGTGGGCAGCGTACGAGTTTTTCGACAGCATTTTAACCCCTTTACTGCCCATCTTTTTCATTCTGTTTTTCAATGTTCTCACCGCCAAACACATTATAATGTCCAATATAGTCCGCAGGACACTCCTGAGGAACGTCGATAATCACAATGACCCAGAGACCGAGAACCGAAAGAAATCCATGATTTCGCTCTTCACTCTATCCGGCAATTTCATTCTACTCTGGGCCACGTATGTTGTACATTCCTTAAGTTGGCGGGTGAAGAACTACAATTATACAGACAGATACTACACTAACCCGATATACATCAATCAGCAAACGGGATACATGCTGCAGCTTCTCAGCTCCTGCAACAACACGTGTATCTATGGACTGACACTGAGGAAATTCAGAGAGGAGCTGAGGAACGGGGTGAAATATCTGTTTACACTGAATGGCAGAGTATGTAAATAACGGACAACTGACATAAAGCTGCAGCAGGCTTTGTAGATTTACAGCCCTCTTCTATTTTATAACACCAGGCTGGTAGGTGATGGGAAGAAAGCGACTGGACGTCTTGAGAGGTAATTGGCCAATTCTACTGATAAGCAGAAGAGGGCAAGTTTGATTTTAATGTGAATTAGTTGGCAATTGGTAATGTGTTCACAGCATGAAAGCGAGACATGGGAAGTTAGCCAGTTGACTGATGGGGTTATGCAACTTTAATCCAACTGAGGTACATGCAATTAAAATATCAGCGAGAGTCTGGGGCTCGCACTGCTTTTTAGTAGAATACATTATAAATAAAATACAACAAAATTTTAAAAATGTGTTCAATAAAAAAGCATCTGGTCAGAGTGAAGCATTTAATAATAATGCCCACTGGACCTTATCTGGTCAATGAGAAACATTTAATAGCAATGAATAATTGACATTGAGCCACATTTGGTCAATCTGAAACATTTACCAATAATTCACATTGGAGACTTGCGCTTATGTGGCCTTTGTGAAACATCTAATAATAATGCACGCTGGTCACTGGGTCATATCTGGTCAACGTGAACATTTAATAATAAAGCACACTGGATACTGGACCTGATCTGGTCAACGTGTAACATTTAATAATAATGCACACTGGATACTGGATCTGATCTGGTCAACGTGTAACATTTAATAATAATGCACACTGGATACTGGACCTGATCTGGTCAACGTGTAACATTTAATAATAATGCACACTGGATACTGGACCTGATCTGGTCAACGTGTAACATTTAATTATAATGCACACTGGACACTGGACCACATCTGGTCAACGAGATACATTTATTAATAATGATGCAATGTGAAGCATTGAATATTAATCCACACTGGACATTGCATCACATCATTTAACATTTAATAATGCACACTAGATCGTGGGTCACCTCTGAACAATGTGAAGCATCCAGGGGGGATACACACTGGACAATGGGGCACATCTGGTGAACTTGAATCATGTTTTAATAATAATGTACACTGGAAGCTGGGTCACATCTGGTCAATGTGAAATATATCGTACCAATGCGCCTTGGACACTGGGTCGCATATGGTCAATGTGGAGCATTTAATAGCAATGCACTATGTACACTGTAACTCATCTGGTCCATCAGAAATATTTAATAATAATGGATACTGGACACTGGGCAAGATTGTGAACATGTAAAATTTAAAAATCATGTATATTGGACACGATACCACATTTGATCAATGAGAAACTTTGAAGAATAATGCACACCAGACACTGCGTCACCTCTTGTCAATGTGAAACATTTAACACTGGATACTGGGTCATATCTGGTTAAAGTGAAACATTTACTAAAATTGCACACTGGACAGTGGGTCACATCTGGTCAATGTGAAACTTTTAATAATAATGCAGATTGGACGTTCGGCCACATCTGGTCAATGTATAACATTTCATAACGCACACTGGACACTGTAGCACATCTGGTCAACGTGAATCATTTAATAATAATGTACACTGGAGACGTTGCCACATTTTGTCAATGATAAGCATTGAATGATAACATGCACACTGGGCCATATCTGGTCAAAGTGAAGCATTTATAAGTAATGATAACTTTGACACTGGGCAAATCTGGTCAAAGTGAAGCATTTAGTAGCAATGATAACTTTGACACTGGACCAAATCTGGTCAAAGTGAAGCATTTAGTAGCATTGCATATTTGGCACTGGGGCACACCTGGTTAATGTGGATCATCTGATAATAATGTGCACTGGATGCTGGGTCACCTCTTGTTAATGTGAAATATTTAATAATAATGTAAACTGGATACTGGATCACATCTGGTCAATTAGAAACATTTATTAATAATAATGTGCACTGGACACTGCGCCACAGCTTGTCATTGTGAAGCATTTAGTAATAATGCGTATTGGACACTGGGCCATCTCTGGACAGTATGAAACATTGAATATTAATGCAGACTGGACACTGCATCACATCTGGTCAAAGTGAAACATTTACTAAAATTGCACACTGGATACTGGGTCACATCTGGTCAATGTGAAACAGTTACCAGTGATGCACATAGGACAATGGGTCACATCTGGCCAATGTGAAACAGTTACCAGTAATGCACATAGGACAATGGGTCACATCTGGCCAATGTGCCACAGTTAATAACAATGCACATTGCACACTGTGTCACATCTACTCAATGTGTAGCATTAATTAATAATGAATACTGGGCACTGGGTCACATCAGTTCAACGTATAACATTTCGTAATAATGCACATTCGACACTGGGACGAATCTGGTCAATCTGAAACTTATAATAATAATGCACACTGGACACTGGGTCACATCTGGTCAATGTAAAACCATTCATAATAATGCAGGCTGGGCACTGGGTCACATCTGGTTAATATGAAACATTTAATAATAATGTACACTGGACACAGGGTGCCATCTGATCAATGTGAAACATTTAATAATAGAAACATAGAGACGCTATGAATCCGCTTGATAATTATTATTACAGTAAAGGAGCTCTGTCAATGCAAGTTGTTGTTAACATTCATGGCAATGTGTTTGTTGGTTGTCCACTGTGTGAGCAACAGCATACGTTTCAAATGAAAAATCGTGCTTGACAAACCTCGGAGAATTCTTTGAGGAGGTAACCGACATGGTAAATGTCGGAAATGCAATGGATACAGAGTAGATGTATTTTAGAAAAACCTTTGACAAGGTACCAAATGGCTGATTAAGAGAGCAGATTAAGAGATATTGTTCGAGGAGAGTAAATGTGTTTGTTCTAACTTATAAATTACTCCTCAAATCAGTATGGTTCGCAACATTGAATGCCAGATGTCACCGATTTATTAAGCATATAATAATTAAACATACACTTAAGAGCAGCACATACAACACAAACTTTGCAAGTTTTAGCGAGAGAACTGCAATGTATACGAATAATGCAAACAGTCTGATCAGACCTCAATCGAATTTGAAAGTATCTGTTCCAATACCCTCTTTAATACCTTTCTCTCACCCTTTCTACCTGACAAGTCGTATGTATTGATATTACACAGTTATATCAACAGGTGTCTTTGATTATATATCATTAAACACTGGTTTGATTATGTTCTGTCCTTGCAGCTGCAGGTCCGTGTTACATTAGTGACATGGGTGAAAATAACAGCCTTCAAAACATCGCTATTTCTAACTCTTTTTACTTGACGTACACTCACTAACTTTCCAGATCCAGGCTATGCTCATTCTCAGCTCGCTGCTTATCTTGAGTAAGGGTTCAAAGCCTTCCTTCTGATGATTAAATTCTTCTCTCTTTCTTTGGTACAAAGGGAACTTTTCAGCCTGTCCTCTGCTGCTGAAGTTAGTGACTCATTCTTACCCAGATCTCCTATCACCTTCTTCATTAAGCAGATGGTTATAACTTTAGGATTACTGTATACTTCCACACGTAAGATTTTACAATATAAGAATCATATTTCCCTTCTTAACAATGTCTAAAAGCTAACATTACCACCATATCAAGAACAAGCGTTGGGAGTACTGCATTAGCACGCTTTAATCAGTCCGATTAAAGCTTTCCTTACAGTTCCCTCCAACACCACCCCTCCCCCCACCCCCGTGGTGTTTGCTTTAGAGTATTTAAGACCAACACTGGACATTATTTCATTACTGTCATATATGACTACCCATTAGTTGTACATGATATATGAACAATATGATGAATATCATTGTACATTGAACTTGGTTCAAAACTTCGCCCTTGATACTTCCATGTATCGAAAATTCATGACATGCACCTAAAAGTATTCTGTTACTGTTATTCATATTGCAGATCATTTTAATTTCAATTTTGGGGGTTGAGGTTGAATTTCCAATTTCCAATTTTATATCTTTCTCCACATGCATTCCCATCCCTCTGATCGGTACCAGTGCGTTTAACCCCATCCTGGTTCTTTGATTAACCTTAATATAGAAGGTCGGGTCCACTGTGAAGTCCGTGTCAGAGCCTTAAGTAAAATATTTTAATCAGTAATATACCCTCTACTTCTCCTGAGGTACATTAACTATTGTTTTGTCAGCATGAATGAACATGTCTGGGACCCATTCTTCAGTAGGTCTCCTTCATGCAAACCGCAAACTAGTTGCCTCACTCGCACCATATCACATGTGCTCACACAGCATTATCCCAAGGTCATGCCACCCGTGGCATCAGATACAAACCAATCCTGAGCTTCCAGTATATCTTTTTGAAAGATCCGGGATGTCTGGAGCTCTTTGCTCACCTCCTGCATGTTCGTGGCTCGGCTATAAAATATATCTTCGCATTGTGACGTATAGGCAAGGAGATCACCTTCTCCGAAAGAAAGCTATCCACTAACTATGCTTAACTACACTTTCCTGACATTCACCAGATTGTGCATTGATACAATATTGATATATTGTGGTGAATTGTGCCCAGGTGATTCATATTACTAGTGAGTGTACTCAGACATCTTTTCCATAACAACTTCAGTCCGAGTTCCTGACATTAATCCATTATCACCAAGGGCTTAGATCACATTGTGTGGTATAATTTTCATTTTGTTACCTTATACCGTAGTTACCTCCTCTCATCCAATTTAGAAGTCCAATTATACAATCTTGCCATCTCATTCATGAGCCATGGAGGAAATTTACCATCCAATACATTATTCATCATTAAACCTGAGTCCATTTTATCTCTTCATGATCTTACCGATTCCAGAGGGCCGTCCTGCCTGGAAGATATGGGATATGAGTTATCGTTACCACAACAGTACCCCTCCGCTCCCAACAACCCCCCTCCCCACCACCCCTCCCACCCCCCCACACACACACACTCAACACTAGGATTCGGTTCAGACTCGGCTACTACTGTTGGACTGACAGGACTTGCCAATGTTCAATTATTTCAGCTGTCTCTCTGTTGAAGTCCTGAGAATTGGTCCCTGGGTCCTAACGCCAGAACGGTTCGAGTGCTCAGTAATTATATCCAATTAACCTCTCTCCTCTCGGTTATTTTATTCCCAACTTTTGTCTGTCTTATCAATTTGAATTTCCGCTGACTGACATGGAAAACAACATTTCTTCCGCTGTTGCAATCATCTTTTATCCACAGTCTTGTGAAAGAACCAACCAGACTGTGCTCTTTTTATTAATAACATTTTATTAACCCAGTTCTGAAAAGGGAAACGGTCAGGTAAAGTTTTACCCTTCTCGACTGCTTGAACAGCAAATCACGTCAATATATTCTGTTTTTCGAAACCAATGGTGCCCAGGCTTAGTGGTTTTACAGCAGAGAGAAGAGTGTTTGCAGCTACTTTTGGAGGTAACTCCCATGACACCCCCTCAGGCATTCTGTCGTGGAAGCTGAGAAAGGACATTGAAGGGGTTAAAACCGAAACAGGCGAAGTCTTAGTCCAACTTGTCACCACGCAGGGACATTTGATAATATTCTTCTGATGTCCACAGATCTGAATGGAAATTCTGAACATTGCTGGATCTGCTCCTTGCCCCAACATGTTTTCAGCAAAAGGCTGCTCCTTTAACTCCATGGAGCTACTTCCATGTAAAAGAAATACTCTCGGTAATCCTGCGCCACCACCATTGAGGAAGTCCCGAAAATCTGCAATAACATAGAGAAAATCCATTGTGGCTATTCTGGAGTGCGCCGGAACGGATTAACCTGCTCAGCGTGCGTTTGTCAATATTCTAATTGCCTTTTTGCGGATTCAGTAGAAATAGTCACAGCTGTCTACTGAGTGTTTTTAAATTCATTCTTGGGATGTTGGTGTCGCTGGGAAGGCAGGAATGTATTGTCCATCACGAGTTGCTCATGAGAAGGTGGTGGTGGGCTTTCTTCTTGAACCGCTGCAGTCCGTGTGGTGAAGATGCTTCCACAGAGCTGTTTGGTAGCGAGTTCCAAGATATTAACCGAGCGTCGTCAAAGGAAGCGCGATATCTCAGCAAGTCAGTGTGGCCTGTGACCTGGAGGGGAACTCGGCAGTGATGCTGCCCTTGTCCTTCTAAATAATGGAGGTGTTCGCTTGTTTGGTTCGTGCTGTCGAGGAAGCCTTAGTGAATCGTGCAGATAGCACACATTGTAGCTACGGTGCGCCGATGGTGGAGTGAGTGGATGTTTAACCTGGTGGACGGGGAGCCGATGAAGCGATGAGCCTGAATAAACTTTTTGACAGATTGAATGCCGCACTCTAACTGAGATAGAGGGCAACACACAAGTACATATGACCGGGTATGTCGGGGGTTGAGTTCAAACAAAAGGTTTAGAGACTCATTGGGAGTCTTAATGAATGATTACAGCTTGGTGATTGCATTTTAGTTTACGATGGCTGACCTGGCGCCGTCGCTTAGCTGGTCAAAGCTCCTGTCCATAGTGAAGAGATCCTGGGTTCAAACCAATTTGGATCGATTTTAGCGACTTCGTAGAGTGACTGGTGTTTCTAATATACCCTTTTCACTATTTGTTTTTCTCGAGGTCTGCTGCTACATTTGGTGCAAAAATTGAATCGATCCTTTTCCAGTCAGATGATAAATTGCTGCTCCAGTAGAAATTGTCACCGCTTCATGTTGGAGAGCCAGGAACAGCTGCCATTAAGTATGGTGCATTGGTGGTTCAGTGGTAGAATTCTCACCAGTGACGCGGGTTCAATTCTGTGTGTGCTTCACTTGCATGATGTACTGTATTCATTTACCAGCACCTCCACAAGAACCTTTTTGCACAAGAATTGTTCACAGGAAGTCGAATGCTGCTTTCTGAAGGCAGCGAGGTTCAAATTCTAAGTCTCCACAAACATTCAATTGTCCCGGAGCAGGACTTCATCTCACGATCCCCTCAGCAACTCAGAGCAGCCGCTGACTGACGGGAATGTGTGACGTGGCAATGTCAAGCGAACAGTCACAGCTTTTGTTTCTGATTGACGCTCTGAAATTCGTCCATCACACTTTCTGATTCAGGATGTGGAGATGCCGGTGATGGACTGGGGTTGACAATTGTAAACAATTTTACAACACCAAGTTATAGTCCAGCAATTTTATTTTAACTTCACAAGCTTTCGGAGGCTTCCTCCTTCCTCAGGTAAATGTTGCATTTACCTGAGGAAGGAGGAAGCCTCCGAAAGCTTGTGAAGTTAAAATAAAATTGCTGGACTATAACTTCGTGTTGTAAAATTGTTTACAATTTTCTGATTCAGGGAACGGATTACAGAACCGTCACTAAGCCTCAGCATTCGACTTGACTCAGACTTTTTTTGCTAAGTTCAAAGCAAAGAGCAACTGAAACTCTGCGAAGTCAAACCGAAGTTGAAATTTTGAGCGCACCGAACCGCTGGACAGCTGGTTTTGTGGGATATACAAAGCGGAAAATACAATTGTTTTCTTCCAAAAGAGCAACATTTTGTCAATGGGCATGTAGCTCAGTAGTACAGCGCATGTGTTGAGGTCGCGAGTTCGGTTCCCGGCATTTCTAAACAATCTATATTTTAAATCTTGGATGCAATCATGAAATGATCCTCTTGAACTCGTCGCATTCTTACAAAGAAGGATCGCCAACACTTCAACACAGCAAAAACGTTTGTCAGAAAAATTAACTAAATGGAGGAGTGGAAGAGCCAATTCAATGGCTCCTAATACCAGCGTGTCAAGGTGTTATAGTGAAGCGATCCTTAAACGCAAGATCAAACCTGGGACATGTCCCGAGTTCCTCTTCAGTGACATGAGACACAATGCTCTCTGCGTCACACGTTGCCCTCCTCTGCACCTCAAGGACTTGAAACATTCTTGCAGGCCTCTCTTACAATGTGCATAAGCAGATGTCGTCCACATCCAACCGTAAGCCACGTGAGTGATAATGGGAGCGTTCGAAGAACGGCGACTTGTAACAGGAAGGATGGAGAAAGTCTCAGCCCGAGGACACTCTCCCCCATTCCCAGACTTATTCTCAATGCCCCATTATCATTACTCTGTGTAAGGAGACTTTGTTTCCTCCGACCATGCAGAGTTGTATCGGGCCCCGCGTCTTTTCAGAGGATGTTGTAAGCCTGGAACGCAGATATAACAGCTAGAAAGCATTGGGGAACCTAACGAAAATTTGGCGAACATTTATCGGCTTGGTTGAGGCATTATGACATGAGAGAATGTAGGTCAGTGGGAAATCACATGATTCCCGTGTATCAGATCCCACGTTCAATCCCTTGAATCTTCAAGCACTTCTACACAAGAATTAACCAAAGAAAGACGAGCGATGCTTTCTGAGAGCTGCGGATTCCTTCCTTGAGCCGCTCTCCTGCAGCTTCACCGCTGTATAATAATTTAATATGACCGGAGCAGGACTTAATCTCACTCTCCCCTGAACAGTTCGGCTTACGCAGCTTGGGACAATAACGTCTACTGCCGGAATGGGTCCCGGTGCAATGTTGGGCGAGCAGTCTGCTTTGGTTTCTGTTTGACGACCGTTCATTCTTCCTTTCACTTTCTGTATCAGAGATCAGATTTCACCCCAGCCACCAGATCTCGATTTTACAAGGCCACTTAAAGGGTTGGGAATCTTTGGAATTCTTTACCCCCCAGAGGGCTGTGGATGCTCAGTCGTTGATTATATTCAAGACTGAGATCGATAGATTTTTAGAGACTAAAGCAATCAAGGGCTATTAGGATCGGGCGGGAAAGTGGAGTTGAGGTCCAAGATTAGCCATGGTCTTATTGAAGGGCGGAGTAGGCTCGAGGGGCGGTACGGCCCACTGCTGCTTCTATTTCATACATTCTTATTTCCTTATGTGAGGACAGGAGAGCACTGAACTCAGAGAAGAGAGAGCAAGGTGAGTTAAGATAGGGTTTGACGTCAGCCAGGATGACAAGTTGTTCAGTGCAGAGACAGAGGGGCAAAACCAGTAATTTATTCTGGGTGAGAAACTTGGCGTGGGGCATGTGTGGGAGGTAGAGAACAAGGATTTTATAGGAGATGTGAGAGGGGTGGAACAAAGTGAGGTGCTTAAAGGAGGAGAAGGTGCCGGACGACAATGTGGAGAGAACAAGGTGTGATTCGGTGAAGGGCAACACCGCCACCACAGCGGTTTGGGCGGGGCAGGTGGTGAAAATTACAACCACAAGGGGGGCTTTAGTAAGGAGGAAGGTGTCATCGCTCATCAACCACGTTATCGTTAAAGCCATGATTTCGATGCAATCCTTTTAATGAGGCCATGGATGGTCCGGTCAGAGCCCAGTACAGTTTAATTAGGACCTTTTCTGACTTGTATTCCATTGTTTTGGGATGTGTAGTTCAAGATTCTGTTGGATTTATTGATCGCTGCTCTGCACTGGTTAGACAGGTTGAGCGCCGGGTCTGCTAAGAATTTAAGTCCATTTAAGAAGATAAGAAAATAAAAGAGAGGAGCAGGAGTAGGCCATAGGGCCTCTCGAGCCTGCTCCGCCATTCAATCAGATCGTGGCTGACTTTCGACCTCAACTCCACTTTCCCGCCCCATCCCCATATCCCTTGATGACCCTACTGTTCAAAAATCTATCTATCGCAGCCTTGAATATAACAACGACGCAGCATCCTCAACCCTCTGAGATAGAGAATGCCAAAGATTCACAACCCTCTGACTGAAGAAATTCATCCTCATCTCAGTCTTAAATGGCCGATCCCTTATCCTGCGACAATGGCCCCTCATACGAGTGTTAACTTCGTCCTTAGACATTTCATCTTTCAGTCCATGATCTCCTTACATTTACAGCCCGAGGTTAGGAGTCCAATGATAGATGGTTGGAGGAGATGGTTAGTAGTGGGGAAGAGAGAGGATAATTAGCTCAGTCCGTGTATTTGTAATGAACTGATATTATATATTGTTTAACCTACCTCTCTTCCAGAAGCACACAACCAACAGAGCAAGGATGAGCATCAGAACCACAGCAGAGCCAACACGAGCCTCCAGCGCAACGGATTCATCTAAATGATATAAAGGGGCAAAGTAGAACCAAGTTAGCCCAAAGATTATTCACGAAATAAATAATTTGCTATTTAACAAAGAACATAATAGGCAGCGGATGTTTCATAATGCGGAGTGAATTTCTGAAGGGGAAAAAATGGTTGAGATGAAGGTGTGTTTCCAACACTCGCCGGAGGCGTAATTGGACTTGGCGGGGGAAGCGAAACTGGTGCAGTCCCTTTTGCCGCCAGTTATACCGCACGCCAAATATCCAGTTGAGTGGAAGTGGCTCCTCTCGTCACTTTTACCCCTATAAATGTCCCACATTAATGCAAGGCTCCAAAATCAGGGAATCGGTAATGAGCTCGGCAATGGTTCGACATCCGGGTGAGAAACGGGGACACGGATCAAAGCTCAATTGTCATTAGCCCATTAATTAAAAGCCTCATATATTCATTGATTCCTTCGTTGGATAATAATAGTGGACCTGGGACCAGGTGAATTTTTAATTCTTCCCAGCTCACGGTAAAAATATCACACCGGCAGTGTGGAAATTAATCAATTTAATTCTGTTAACTCGAGAATCAGCATTGGGTCTAAACTGCGCATGTGCGGAGAGGATTGATGCGGTGACGTTTCAGGAGTGGATCTTGGTCAGAACTCACCTGTTCTCTGCACAGAGGCTGACCGATTATTACAGCATTTGATTGTTTTTATCGTGTTTTGCTGACTAGGTTAAATTAGTTCTTGTTAAAGACCGTAGCGTGGATGTTATTTTCTCAGCTTCACCGGGGGGCAACCCTGGACTGTTCGCGGATTGGTAAGGAACGACAGGACAAACCGAGCGAATTTAACTTCTCATCAGAATTTGAAAAATTAAATCATTCAACGTTTTATGCTGTAGTTTTTTCCTCAGTAACACGATAAATGGCGAACATTTAATGAAATAAGCGTTACAATGCTTTTTGATATAATTTCCACGCCACTTTTACGCCACACTGGATCAGGCCTAAAATGGAAAATAAACACATTTTACTGGTGTCGGATGAACACAAGTTAACAAAGCACTGGGGTTTATTTCCAGCGGAATAGAATCGGAAAGCAGATTTTTTTGTTAAACTGGTATAGAACCTTGGTTCGACCACATTTAGAATACTGTGTACAGTTCTGGCCTCCAGAATACATAAAAGTATAGAAGCACTGTCGAAAGTGGGAAGAAGATTTAGGAGGATGTCACCAAAACTGAGAGGGTACAACTATCAGGAAAGACTGAACAGGCCGGGTCTCTTTTCTCGAGAAAAGAGCTGATCTGATGGAGGTTTTAAAATTATGAAGGGGTTCGATAAGGTCGATAAGAAGTTTGTACTTGTGCGGAGTCCAAAGCTCGGGGACGTAAATACAATATAGCCACAAATAAACCCAATAAGGAATTCAGGAGAGACATCTTTACCCTGATCGTGGTTAGAATGCGCATCTCGCTGCCACATGGAGTGAGTGAGGCAAATAGCATAACTGCATTTAAGGGCAAGCTAGATGAGTACACGAAGGAGAAAGGAAAAGAAGGACATGTTTATAGCGTGAGATGAAGTAACGTGGAAAGAGGCTCGTGTGGAGCATAAAGACCGCCATCGATCCGATGGGCTGAATGTCCATTTTGTGAGCTGTAAAAACACCCATGATCCATTTGAATGGCGGAATATGCTTGAGGGAATGGATGGCTTAATTCCATGTTAGTAAAATTCGATAGAATTCGAAGTGATACAGTCACCGTGCCAATCTCACTCACCTCTTACAGTTATGTGTACAGGGTCACTCAGAGCTGACGTTTGCAGCTTTCTCTCCCCATTTGCTTCATACAAACATATGTAGTTTCCTCCATCGTCATGATCTATATTCGTGAGCGTGAAGGTGACATAATTTCGCCGTGCAGCAGCAAACTGGATATCCGAGTAATTCGCTTCCCCATGTCTGTATAAGTAAAATGTGGAGCAAGGAAGCTTCTGGCGATTTGTGCAGTTAAAGATGACTTTTCCACCTTTCACAGCAATACTAGAATCCACTGATATATTTGGTTTGGGTAGGTCTGTAATTCGAATGGAACAAGTAGTGACAATCGATTGAAATGCAATGAGCAAACGTATTTTTGTGAGCCAAACTGTAATGCACCAGGTACAGCAGTCCTGAATAATTTCACCGGATTCCGCACATTGCTGCCAATCGTGCAGCTGAACAATTAATGGTTCAACCAACTTTATAGCATTTTGGTTTACTTTATATTCAGCATCCGAGCGCCCGTGCAGTCATCTCAGGCACGATACAGTAGACGAAAAGGGAGAGCAGTGGGCGAGGGAAATGCACGATTGGAAAACAGACAACTTGTATTCACTGGAGATTTGTGTGTGTGAAAATTATAGAAAGAAAAAGATGGCCTAAAATCTCGAGGGTATTTTGAAATCCTTCCCTTCACTGGCTTACACTTTGTGATATGTAATTGTACCACTCACACTGGAATTATCACAGACACAATTTAAAAGGCCTATTGAACATTGCTATTCGTAATTAAATATTTTGTACCCTGTGAAACATTTATCAGAAAGTGCGATTTCTTATCATAACTTCCTGTTATGTATCTACTTTAGTTCATGGAACAGCGTTTACTCGACATTTCTCTTCATTATAAGTTCAGAAGTGTGGCTGTTCGCTAATGATTGCACAGTGTTCAGCTCCATTCGCAAATCATCAGATAATGAAGAAGTCCATATCCGCATGCTGCAAGACCCGGCCAACATCAGACTTCGGCTGATAAGTGGAAAGTAACATTCGCACCACACAAGTGCCAATCAAAGACCATCTCCAACAAGCGAAAGTCTAACCACCCCTTTGACATTCAATGACATTACCATCGCCGAATCCCCGACCATCAACATCTGAGAGGTCGCCATTGATCGGAAACTCAACTGGACCAACCACATAAATGGTGTGATTATCAGAGTAGATTCGACGCTGGGTATTCTGCAGTAAGTGGCTCACCTCTTGATTCCCCAAAGCCTATCTGCTGTAAGGAAATATTGGTTAAGGTATTATGGGGAACCAGGCGCGAAAGGGTTAATTAGTCAAGGCTTTAACTGAAACTACTGCACCATAACATAGATTGCTTTTAAATTAACGTACTGCAGCTGCAGGCACTAAAAATTATCAAAACCATGTCATTTCAAACTAAGGGAGGGACTTAACGGCACCCCAACTCCTTCAGGCTTACTGGAATGCTGAAGTTAACGAGTTACCTTAAAGGCCTAGAGAGGGATTTATCAACTGCAGGGATTGAGGAACATTGTGTTAAAGATAAGGGGCTGGAGGGTGCACAAGACGCAATCCTTTCTTGGAAATTACGTGTTGTCGAGACGATTTGGTAAATTAAAGGGAGTATTTTGGAAAAGACCTGATTGGGTGTATGTTCCCGCAGTTCCGTTTATTGGAGTATAATTGTTAGTCTGGGCTTTTGTTAAGTGCAGGGAATAGTATAGAAAGTACAAGGCGGTAAACGAGAACGAGAGTACGTGAAGGAACGAACAGGGAACGAGGTCGCAGCTTCTACCCAAAGGACAACGGGGTAATACAATTCTCAATTGTGTTTTGTAAACGACTGCTGAAACACTGTGATGTATTGATTCTTGCTTGTACTCAGTAAAGTCACATGGCTATTAACCATTATGGTGTCAGTCTCGAAGAATTGAGCAGAGAGTCAAATTGACTACACTGCCACCAACAAGGTGGCAGGAGTGTGATGGAATTCTCTTCACTTGCCTGGGCGGGTACAGCTGCAAATAGACGCAAGAAGCTCGACAGCACAACGCGGACCGCTTGATCGGCAGTCCATTCACTACCTCAACCATCCACTCCCTGCATCACTGGTGCACCGTGGCTGCAGTATGTACTATCGACAGGATAGACTGCAGCACCTTCCTAACTCGCGACCTCCACCATCAGTCAAGACAAGTGTCGAATCGCTATGGGAACACCATCACCTCCAAGTTCCCCTCCAAGTCAAACACCCTTCCGAACTCCCTCCCTAACAGCACTGCGGGAATACCTTGTCAACATGGACTGCATGGTTCAAGAAGAAGGCTCACCACCACCTTCTCAATGGCTACTATAAATGGGCAATAAACGCCGGCGTTTCAAGCGATACACACATCCTGAAGAATGATCAAAAATTCAAGTCCACAAGCCTGTAACTCATTCATCTGAAATGTGAATCCCCATGGATTAGCAGAGATTTTCACTCTTTTAAATCACGTTTGCAACTCAGATAAATTAGCGGAATTGTGAATGTGGGACAAACGCATTTTCCTTGTTCCATTCATATCCTGGTGTGAATTTTTTGGGCTGTATCCTTTCTTTGGGACTGGAATCCCTGATTTCTTTTGTTTCTTATTTCCGTTTCAGTCAGCTCATGAAATTGTGAATTCCCCTTTTGTAGAATCTCAGTTCCCAATGCAAACACTTCCCTTCAACACAATCGGTATTGAGTTACCAACCTTCCACGACATGTGGCAATTCACAGCTCTTGGCCTTATTTTTCTTTCCATTAATTTTACCACAGACTCGGTTTATCTAATGGGCTCTGCATTAGCAAGTTATATATTATCTGTTCCCCTGGCATCTCTCTCGCTACTGAGTTCGAAGGCGGTGGGTATAAGGTCAACTCCAAGACGTTAGTACCTAAGCCACGTTGAATATTGATTGTAGTGGAAGGCCAGGCTGCAGTGTGAAAGTAAACGTTAAATCGAGGCACTACCTGCCCGTTTAGCAGAACAGGAAAGAACCGGTGGGCAACATTTAGCCCTCAACCAATACGGTCAAAATGAATGAACCGATTATTCTCTCATTGCTGTTCGTGTTAACTGGGTACCGCGTTTACAACAGTGACCACACTTCACCGGCTGTGACATGCTTTGGCACATTTTGAAGAAGCAAAAGCCGCTATCTGATTATCTTTCTATTTACACTGCTGATTTCTGGTTAGAAAATACTTGGGGTTACCTAAATATCTGCATGAAATGCTTCGGCCGTCAAATTTCGTCTGAAATTTGCCCTGGTTGGTATCGTAAGATGGGCGATAACTATCGGCAGCCAATTTTACACTCCGCCCAATTTTGCACTCCGCCCAATTTTCATTTCAAGTCACTTCAATGCTGGATAATAGGGGACAATTTCGACTCCCGTATAAGGCTAAGTTCACCGCACACATAGATATAAATTAACATCGGAGTTACAGTGAATGCTGATCTCTATAAATGAGACTAATCCCACCCTACACTTGGATATATATTAGCATAGAGGTTACAGTGAGTGCTGGTCTCCAGTAACGATACTATTCTCACCCTACACTTGGATCTAGATTAACATTGGGGTGACAGTGAATGCTGGTCTCTATTAATGGGACTAATCTCACCCTACACTTGGATATATATTAGCATAGGGGTTACAGTGAGTGCGGGTCTCTATTAACGATACTATTCTCACCCTACACTTGGATATATCGTAACATCGGTGTTACAGTGACTGCTATAAATGCTTTCACCGGCAGTAAACGGTCAGCCTATGTGTTCAGGTCCGTTTGTTACAGAGACCATGAGCTGAGCGCCGAGACGTTGAACATGCAACACTGAGATATTTATACAAAGATTATTTTTTGAAAATATAAAGAGCGTTGAACAGATATATTAACAATCTCTCCTCTCCTTCCCTCACCTGCTATAGTGACTGTCACAGCCTCACTCAGCGGGGACCAGAATCGCCTTCTTTTGACGACGGTTCTATATTTGCATTGGTACCGCCCTCCTTGGTTTGAACTGGTAACCGTGAATGTTCCAATGTTGCCCTTGGTGAAGAATTGGCGAGATGTCAGCAGTTGATTATTTCTGTAAAAGTAGATTTTACCGCGATATTCTCTGTTGACGTTGCAGGTAATGGTAACCGTCCCTCCTTTCAAATACACCCCAATCGATTGATCAAGAGACATCCGCGGCCGTGTGATTGGATCTGTGGTAAAATAGATAGAACCAGCAATGAGAAATTGACCTGTTGATATTTTCGTGCGCGGGAATGTTGGTATCACAGTAACGATTCCGCTATGATCAAGGGAAATGTTACATCGGGGCCTGGGGTTCCACAAAAGAGTAATTCGCGACTTCATCAGTGGAATGAAATGGATGCGTGACTAAAAAGAAATCAGCTGGGGTTTCTATTTGTAAAATCACATTTTATCCCAGAAATTGCTCTCTGTGATACAAGCGGAACAAGCGTTGATTTCAATTCCCATTGATGCTGATATAGCAGCATCTCAAACGCAATTAACAAGAGTACACGCCAACGCTAAACTGTGGGAAGTCACATTTCAAATAAAGCTTGGAAATGTTGGTGGGCTAGAATTTTAATTCTCATGTTTCGGTGTGTTTGTTATGCTGCAAAAGTCGGCATTTACTGCCCATCCTTAGGTGCCCTTGAGAAGGTGATCGTCGACCCTCTTCTTGCACCGCTTTAGCCCGAGTGGCAAAGGTACTCCCTCACTGTTGTTCGATAGTGTGTTCCACGATTTTGAACCAGCAACAATGAAGGAATGGCGATATTTGTCTAAGTCAGGATGGTGAGTGACTTGGAAGGCAACGGCAGTGATGGTGTTCCCATGCCCCTGCTGCCCTTCTCGGTGGTGGAAGTCACGGATTTAAGAGGTGCTGCCGAAATGCAATCAAGTGAGAGATATGGAAAACTACAGCATAACTGATTTGAAGTATTCTGCAAAGCAGTATCACGGTGAAAGTCTCAGCAGGCAGTTTCGGTTAACTGTCAGCGAAATTGGTAATATGTCAAGACCAGCCAGTCTGGCGGTACCTCGTGAGGTGACGCTACAGTCGGTGGAGCTAAAAGACTGGCGACGTGCTGTCATTGTGGCATTAAACATTTCGCCCTGCTAGTTCAGATATGTAAGGCATAAAATTGGAAATCATGACCATAGATGTGTAATAACATCACATCACCTCCATTTACACATTAAGGAGGGCGTATGTTGACATTGTGCCTTATCAGGGATTTTGGACCAACGGCTGAAAGGAAGACTCATTTCTGGGATGCAGTTTTTCCTCAGTACTGAACTAAAGGGGACATGTTAACCGGAACCGCCCAGTGGGAATGGGACGGGATCGAACGGCCGGCCATTTTACACTCTGCCCATTAAAGTTAACGGAGGGTAAAATCGGGCGAAGTGTAAAACGGGTGGCCGACCCGAACCTGCCCCCTTTGCCGTCTTTGAGAGTTAGTTAAAAATAACCCTCCTTCCCTTCTTGGGAACTGAGCTCAAGACTTGGTTGAGATTGAAGACACAAAATTCTGCCTTAGGCGGTGACATTGCGTCAATGAAAAAGAACATTCGGCGAAGTGTAACATGCTTCTGCATACCCTGGCACCAGTTTTGCGCTACCACTTAAGATGGATTTCATCCCACACTTGGATACAATAACATGGGGGTCAAAGTGACTGCTTCCCTCTGTTGATGCTTTCACAGGCGGCTAGCCTGTGTGTTCTGGACCCATTGTTACAGAGACCCTGTCAAGGGATGAACTCAGAAACACTCTCTGCCAATAATAAACACTGTTACATTGAAAGAAGTATATAATTCTGGAAATACCAAGAATGTTGAATAGACTGCCCTAAAATCTTTGTTCCCATTCACTCACCTGTTATAGTTACCGTCACAGACTCGCTAAGCTGGGATTCTAACCATCTTGTTTTGGCATAGATTCCATACTTGCATTGGTACATCCCTCCTCGGGTTGGACCGGTAACGGTGAAGGTTACAGTATTGTCCTTTGCGAAGAGCTGACGAGACCACAGCACTTGATTATCTCTGTAAATGTAGATTTGACCACGACATTCTCCGGCCACAGTGCAGGTTATGGTGACCGTTTCTCCTTCTAAATACACCCCAGTCGGTTGATCAAGTGATATCTCTGGCGGTGTTAGCGGATCTGTGGTAAAATCAATGGAAATAACAATTCGAAATGGAACTGTGTATTTTCATGTACAGTTCAACATTGGTGACTCAGTAAGGATGGCGGTTTGTTGAAGGGAAGTGTTTGCATAATTTCTGAGATTCCACAAAAAAAGGGAATTCGCGATTTCCTTTCCTCAATCAGTGGAAGTGCGAAAGTAAAGAAATCAGCTGGTGGTTCTATTTCGAAAATCAGCGCTTGGCCCAGAAATTGCTCTTTGCGATACGAGCAGAACACGGAAAATGCATTGATTTGAATTCCCCTGTTCTGTTAATTTAGCCGAGCTGCAAACTCGATTAGAGACAGTGAATGGAGTAGATTTAGATTTTGTGCGTTAGTGTAAGATGAATGCTAACGGGACGGCATTCAATTTTACATCTCGGCCGATTTGACTGCAATGGGAATGAAAATCGGGAGTGATGTAAAACAGGATTGATGATTCGCTTTCACCCGTTTTACAATATCGCGCAAAATCAAAATCTCCCCCAATGTATCCGCTAAGCCGTCGTGATTCGCTCTTAAAATAAAGGAGTTAAGTGTTGGTGGACTCGAAATTAATTTTATATAATTGTTTCCGATGTGGGCGTTTCCGCTGCCCATCCCGAGTTGCCTTTGTGAAGATAGTGGTGGGTCTTCTTAATGAGTCGCTGCAGCCTGTGTAGTGAGGAGACTCCCACAATGCTGTTTGGGAGAGAGTCTCAGGATATTGATCCAGCAATAATAATGGAACGGTTATATAAGTCCAAGTCGGGATGTTGCTTGATAACGTTCCTGTGAAGCGATTCGGGACATTATTACTCCGTTAAAGGCGGTGTATAAATGCAAGTTTTTGTTATTGTTGTGACGCTACGTTCAGCGCAGTTGAGATCTTGGCGATGTGCCATCATTGTGGCATTGAACTGTTCTGTCTGCTAGTTCGGGCATGTAAGGAGTAAAATTGGAAATTAGGAACATAGATGTGTAATAATATCACACAATCTGCTTTTATCCTTCAACAAGGTCTTACGTTGCACTTCATCAGGTGTCTCCTGCCAATGGCTGTCAGGAAGATTCATCTCTGGAATGCAGCATTTCATCAGTACTCACCAAAATGGGGCAATTTTAACTTAAACCACCCGGCGGAAACAGAGTGGGTTCAGTCGGCCGACGATTTTGCACTTGGCCCGATTTTATGCACCACTAGAATGGTTGGAGGGTAAAATCGAGCGGAGCGTAAAACTGGTGACCAACCTGAAAAGGGCTCCAGGTTCGGATAATAACCACCGAAGGATAATTAAAGAGATGGGGCAGGCGCTCTGTGAGCTCCGTGAACCTGTCTTCAGTAGTTCAATAAAGTTAGGGAAAGTTGCCTTAGATTGGAAGTTAGCCCATGTAGTTCATGTTTACAAAAAATGGGTCAAATGAGAGCCAGCGAACAACAGGCCCATCGGCCTGACATCCATTATCAGGAAAATACTAGAAGGAATCGTAAGAGGTGTCCTTCGTGATCACTGGGAAAGAGAAGGGGCCATTAGACATCTACAACACGGCTTCCTGGAAAGTAAGTCGTGCCTTACAAATTTGATTGAGTTTTTTGAGGATGTTACCAGGGTATTGGATGAGGGAAATCCAGTACGCATTATCTATCTGGATTTTCAGAAAGCCTTTGTTCAGCACTCCTGATATGAAGTTACTTCACAAGATAGGATCTTGTCATATCAGTTGGAATTTGATACGGTGGATCAGCAATTGGCTCCTGGAGGCAAGTTACAAGTTTGGTTTCCAAGGGATCGCTACTATGCCCGCTACTGTTCACGGTCTTCCTTAATGACCTGGGCAGCGGTGTTGCGATTATGGTCAGTAAGTTTGCAAATAATACAAAATCTGTAAAATGGTTAAGGCAGTACAGGAATGCAATCAACTGAAAAGAGATTTAGATGCGCTTGTGGACTCGGTCACACAATGACAAATGATATTTATTAATAGGACCACAGCTCTTTTTGATATATATATCAATGACCTGGACTTGGGTAAACAGGGTATAATTTAAGATTTTCAGGAGACACGAAAGATAGGAAATGTAGTAAACAATTTGGAGGGTTGTAACAGACTTCAGGAGGTCATAGGCAGACTGGTGAAATGAGCAGACCCATGGCAGATGAAATTTAACGCAGAGAAGTGTGAAGTGATACATTTTGGGAGGAAGAATGAGGAAAGGCAACATAAACTAGATGGTACAATTTTAAAGGGGATGCAGGAAAGGAGAGACCTGGGGATGCACATTAACAAATCTTTCAGAGTGGTAGGACAAGTTGAGATGGCTGCTAAAAAAGCATATGTTTATACTGGGCTTTATTAATAGAGACATAGAGTTCAAGAACAAGGAAATTATGCTAAACCTTTCTAAAATACTGGCTAGGCCTCAGTTTGAGTACTATGTTCAATTCTGGGCACCACACATTAGGAAGGATGTCAAAGCCTAAGAGAGGGTAAAGAAGAGTTTTACTAGAATGCTACCAGGGATGAGGGACTTCAGTTATGTGGAGAGATTGGAATAGCTGTGGTTCTTCTCCTTAGATCAGAGAAGGTTAAGAGGAGATTTGAAAGAGGTTTTCAAATTCATGAATGGCTTTGCTAGAGTAAATAAAGAGGAAATGCTTCTATTGGCAGGATGGTCGGTAACCAGAGCACACAGATTTAAGGTGATCGGCAAAGAGCCAGAGCGAGATGAGGAATATTGTTTTACACAGCGAGTTATAAAAATCTACAATGCACTGCCTGAAAGGGCGGTGGAAGCACATTCAATTGTAACATTCAAAATGGAATTAGTTAAATACTTGAAGAGAAAAAAATATGCGATGGTGAAAGAGCAGGGAATGTGATTAATGGACAGCTCTTTCTAAGAGCCGGGAGAGGGACGATGTACCTACTATGATAAAATGCACGGTGCTCTACCTACTATGATACTATGAACGGAGATCAATGTGATGTCCTGCACGTTCGTACGTCCAACACAGAATAAGCGCATCATTTGCAGGGAACAATACTGAAATAGGTTGAGAGAGAAAAGTATCTAGGTGTCATTGTACACAGATCACTGAAGGTTGATGACCAATGTAGAGAATCTGTAGCTAAAGCTAAAATGGTATTGGGTTCTGTTAATACCACACAACTCCATATTTGTGGATAAACCTCTCCAAAATAAATCAAGGGCTGAATAGCGTGCCTATTGATAGATTATTCCAGCTTAACAGATTGGGGATATGAAATGAAACTACGCAAGTGTAGAAATAGATAGGATGTCAGGCAGTTCTTTTTCCATAGTTTAGTGAGCCCCTGGTGAGGTGGTTGTTGACTCTTTGCACGACATAAAGCAAGCTGGACCGCTTCTTGACTCGGGCAGAAATCGCACCTATATAAGGTAAGTGACTTTATAGATACCATTTGTTCCATGTGATCTCCTGTCTGGTTTCGACCGCCTCACTGGATCAAAGGGGAATTTTTTAGAGTATTTTTCCCTTATCGGCCCTGAATATTCATCTGTTTTTGTCTCTCCCCGGAGATGACACAGCTGCAAGGGCGGGATCGTAATGTTCCAGCCATAATGAATGTGGGTCAGGCAAGATGGACCAGATAGAGTTAGGTGAATAGACTGGGGGGAGGCTCGTGAGGAGCATAAACATAGAAAATAGGACACATAGAAACATAGAAAATAGGAGCAAGATCAGGCCGTTCGGCCCTTATGACCTATTCCGCCTTTCAAAATGATCATTGCTGATTGTCTAACTCAGTATCCTGTTCCCAATTTTTCCCCAGATCCCTTGATCCCTTTAGCATTAAGGCGTATATTTATCTCCTTCTTGAATACATCTAATGAATTGGTCTCCAATGCCTACTGTGATAGAGAATTCCACAGGTTCGCGACGCACTGAGTGAAGAAATTTCTCCTTATCGCTGTTCTAAATGGAATACCCCGTATCCTGAGACTGTGACCCCTGGTTCTGGAATCCACAGCCATCGGGAACATCCTCCCTGCGTCTAGTCTGTCTAGTCCTGTCAGAATTTGGTATGTTTCAATGAGATCACCTCTCATTCTTCCAAACTCGAGTGAATACCGGTCTAGTCGATCCAATCTCTCCTCATACGTCAGTCCTGCCATTCCAGGAATCAATCTGATAAACCTTCGTTGCACTCCCTCCATGGCAAGGACATCCTTCCTCGGATGAGGAGAACAAAACTGCACACAATACTCCAGATGTGGTCTCACCAAGGCCCTGTATAACTGCAGTAAGACATACCTGCTCCTGCACACAATCCTCTTGCAATGAAGGCCATCGCCCATTTCGGCCGAATGTCCTTTCTCTATGCTTTACTTTCTATGTAATTCTATGTCGTTCAATATCATTCTATCTAAGTTGTAAGCTGCCCCTTTTTTGCCTTTACCAGTTATCCAAAATAACAATATTTGTCTCCTTGTGATCTGAGCCCAAGACTTGGCTGGGATGGAATTCACATAATTCTGCCTTAGTCGGGTATAAATTGGTCTTGACTGGTAGCGTGAGTTAATTAGAAAGTTAAATCAGGCAGAGTGTAATATGGGCTGCAATCCGCAACCACACGGTTTGCACTACAGCCGAAGCCAAATATCACCCTACACTTGGATATAGTAAGAAAGGAGTCAATGAGAATGCTTGTTTCTATTAATGTTTTCGGAGGCAGTAAACGGTCAGGATGTGTGTTCAGGACCCATTGTTACAGGGATCCTGTCAGGAGCTGAGCTCAAGGACCTTCTCTGTGAGTATTAAACACTATTATATCAAAACAATATGAAATTTTGAAAATAACAAGTGTATTGAACAGATATATTAACAATCTCTGTCCCCTTCACTTACGTGCTATAGTGACCGTCACAGCCTTGCTGAACTGGGATTCCAACCACCTTGTTTTGACAGAGGTTCCATATTTGCATTGGTACCGTCCTCCTTGTTTTTTACTGGTAACCGTCAATATTCCAACGTTGTCCTTTGCGAAGAATTGGCGAGAGGACAGCAGTTCATTATTTCTGTAAAAGTAGATTTTATCGCCATATTCTTTGTTCACGGTGCAGGTAATAGCGACCGTCTCTCCTTCTAAATATACCCCAGTCGATTGATCAAGAGATATCTCTGGTGGTATCAGCGGATCTGTGGTAAAATCAATGGAAAGAACAGTTAGGAATGGATCTGAGGATTTTCATGTACAGTGAAAGGTTGATAACTCAATAACGGTTGCGTTGTGTCGAAGGAATTTGTTTGCATCGAGAATAAAATTCTACCAAGGGGGAATTCACGATTTCATTCGCGCAATCAGCGAAATTGCGAAAGTAAAAAAAAAAATCGGCGGGATATCTATTTCCAACATCTGGGTTTAGGCCTGAAATTGCACTCTGGGATACGAGCAAAACAAGGAAAATGTGTTGAATTCAAATTGCAATTTCTGCTGATTTAGCCGAGCTGCAAACCCAATTAAAAAGAACGAATGGGGTAGATTTTGATTTTGTGCGGTGCTGTAAAGCGGGAGATGGCGAGTCAGAAACCCATTTTACATCTCTCCCCATTTGAACAGTGCAAAGTTGGTGATGGCGAGTCGGAAGCCCATTTTACACCTCTCCCCATTTCTATAGTGTAAAGCGGTGATGGCGAGTCGGAAGCCCATTTTACATCTCTCCCATTTGTACAGTGTAAAGCGGGTAATTACGAGTCGGAAGCCGATTTTACATCTATCCCCATTTGTGCAGTGCACAGCGGGAGATGGCGAGTCAGAAGCACATTTTACATCTATCCCCATTTGTGCAGTGTAAAGCGGGAGATGGCGAGTCAGAAGCCCATTTTATATCTCTCCCCATTTGTATGGTGTAAAGCGGGTGATGGCGAGTCGAAAGCCCATTTTACATCTCTCCCCATTTGTGCAGTGTAAAGCGGGTAATTGCGAGTCGGAAGCCCATTTTACATCTCTCCCCATTTGTACAGTGTAAAGCGGGTAATTGCGAGTCGGAAGCCCATTTTACATCTCTCCCCATTTGTACAGTGTAAAGCGGGTGATGGCGAGTCGGAAGCCCATTTTCCATCTCTCCCATTTGTACAGTGTAAAACGAGTGATGGCGAGTCGGAAGCCCATTTTCCATCTTTCCCCATTTGTACAGTGTAAAGCGGGTGATGGCGAGTCGGAAGCCCATTTTACTTCGTTCCCCATGTGTACAGTGTAAAGCGGGTGATGGCGAGGCGGAAGCCCATTTTACATCTCTCCCCATTTGACTTCAATGGAAATAGAAATAGAGAGTTCTGTCAAACGGGATTGCTGATTGGCTTTCACCCGTTTTACTTTGTCGCACAAAGTCTAGATCGACCCCAATATCTCCGTTAAACCGTGGAGACTCGCTTTAAAAATAAATGTTAAATGTTGGTGCAATTGAAATTACTTTTAAAAAATCATTCAATGGGATGTGGGCGTTGCTGGAAAGGCCGCAATTTTGTCCATCATCGGATGCTCTTGACAAAGTGGTGGTGGGTCTTATTCTTTATATGCAGGCTTCTGAAAAGTGAAGGTGCTCCCACAATGATGTCACGTAGGGAGTTCCAGGATTTTGACCCAGCGACCATGAAGGGATGATGATATATGTCCAAGTCAGGATGGTGTGAGACTTGGAGCGGGACTCGAGGGTGATGGTGTTCCCACGCACATGCTGCACTTGTCCATCTTGTTAGTGCAGGTCGCGGGTTTGGGAGGAGCTGCCGGACAGCAATCCAGTCAGAGACATGGAAAGTCGCAATAGAATTAAGTTTAAATATTCCGCATTAAGGACTATTTTGAAAATCTCCGCATGCAGATCTAATAGAAAAATGTAAAGCGACAAGGCCAGTCAATCTGAGAGGGTGACGCGACAGTCAGTGGATTTAAAATACTGACGATTTGCTATCATTTTGGCATTAAACTGTTCAGTCTGATAGTTCAGATACATGAGAGATAACACTGGAAATCAGGAAGATGGATGAGCATCAATATCACACAGCCTGCAGTTATCTTTTGAAGTTCTTGTGTTCACATCGCTCCTGATCGGGTATCTCGGGCCAACGGCTGAAAGGAGGACTCATCTCTGGAATGTAGAATTCCCTCAGTAATGAGCTAAAATGGGCAATTTTAACCTGACCTTTCCGGAAGGAACGGCACGATTTCAGTCGACGGCTGGTATTAAACTCCGCATAAATCTCAGCTCCATTAAAGAAAATGGAGTTTAAAATTGGGCGAACTGTAAATTAGATGGCTGACCGAAGCGGTCCTTTTACCACCGGGGGGGCCTAAGTAATCAAACCAATTGTTACCTTGGGGTCTGACCTCAAGGTTTGTTTGGGGTTGGAGCAAAAAATTGTGACAATGGGGTAGAAACCCGTCTTTGGTGTTGGGCTATTCGGGCGGTAGCGTTTCAGCAGCCCAGTGGAAAAAGCAATAGGGTGGAATGTAACACGTGCTGCTGATATATTAACATCTATGTTCCTATTCACTTACCTGCTACAGTTAACCAAACAGCCTCACTGGGCTGGGACAGGAATCGTCTTGTTGTGACAGAGGTTCCATATTGGCATTGGTACAGCCCTCCTTGTTTTGTACTGGTAAGCAGCAATGTACCAATATTGTCCTTTGTGAAGAGTTGACGAGAGGACAGTGGTTGATTTTCTTTGTAAAAGTAGACTTGACCGCGATACTCTCTTTTCACGGTGCAGGTCATAGTGACCGTCTCTCCTTCTAAATACACTCCAGTCGATTGATCAAAAGTTATCGCTGGCTTTGTAAGCGGGTCTGTGGTAAAATAAATGGATCGAACAATTAGAAATGGATCTGTGGATTTTCATGTGTAGTGAAAGGTCTGTTACACAATATCGATTTTACTGTGTTCAAGGAAATTGGTTGCATCGGGGACGGAGATTCTACAAATGGGGAATTCGCAACGTCATGAGCGAAAACAAATAGAAATGGGAAAGAAAATAAATTAGCTGGGGTTCTATTTCCAAAATCAGTTTTCGTCCCAGATATTTCTCTCATAAGGTGAGGATAAAGTGATTGAAGTTAAAAACCTGTCCACGTGCTGTCATTGCCGCATTAAATATTTCGCCCTGATAGTTCAGACATGTAGGGGATAAAATCGGTCTTTGATGGTAGCGTAAAATGGACGGCAATGTAACGGCAGCCTGTTCCACACTCCTACTTATATGATAAGGAAAATTGGCCCTGCCTAAAACGTGAGGCCGATTTGCTATGGCCGTTTTTCCGCTACCAGCGAGGATGAATTTCACGTATATTTTCAAGGCGTGAGCGGCCATCAAGTAACATCCGATTATCTTAGAGTGATAGGAATTGAAACTTACCCACTACCGTGACCTTCACTGTATCACTTCGCTCTGACATCATCTCCCGCTCTGACACTGTATTTTTATATACACAGAAGTAATCTTCTGAACCGGCCCCCAAATGGTTCGTGATGTCAAAGGTGACAGCGGATTGCGATGACTGGGCTGTGTCCGTTTCGACTGGTGTATTTTGGCCTCTTCTGTACAAATAGAAACTGCTGCCTAAATATGGAGACCGTGATTCACAAGTAACCGTGGCCACTTCTCCTGTCACAAATACTTTATCCCGACGGTTAAGAGATAGTGACGGTTTGAGAGGGTAAGCTGTAAACACAAAAAGGTAACACATTAATGTTAATTACAGGAAAACATACGGGACTAATTATAACCTATCCCGCCGCCTTGAAATGGGTTAGTTCGGGCCGGGCACCCGTTTTACAGTTCGCACCATCTGTTAGCACAGATTAGAATCGGTCGGGTGTAAAACGATCGATCCACCCGATCCTGTTAGCTTTCGGCCTGGCTGGAAAGGGCAAAACAGCGTTACGAGACAGCAACTGTACTCATTCCTACATCCGGACTGCAGGTCCAATATTAGAATATAATTCCTTTCCTTCCTACATTCCGGACTGCAGGTCCAATATTAGAATGTAATTCCTTTCCTTCCTACATTCCGGACTGCAGGTCCAATATTAGAATGTAATTACTTTCCTTCCTACGTTCCGGACTGCAGGTCCAATATTAGAATGTAATTCCTTTCCTTCCTACATTCTGATCTGCAGGTCCAATATTAGAATGTAATTCCTTTCCTTCCTACATTCCGGACTGCAGGTCCAATACTAGAATGTAATTCCTTTCCTTCCTACATTCCGGACTGCAGGTCCAATATTAGAATGTAATTCCTTTCCTTCCTACATTCCGGACTGCAGGTCCAATATTACAATGTAATTCCTTTCCTTCCTACATTCCGGACTGCAGGTCCAATATTAGAATGTAATTCCTTTCCTTCCTACATTCTGATCTGCAGGTCCAATATTAGAATGTAATTCCTTTCCTTCCTACATTCCGGAATGCAGGCCCAATATTAGAATGTATTTCCTTTCCTTCCTACATTCTGAGCTGCAGCTCCAATATTAGAATGTAATGCCTTTCCTACCGACATTCCGGACTGCAGGTCCAATATTAGAATGTAATTCCTTTCCTTCCTACATTCTGATCTGCAGGTCCAATATTAGAATGTAATTCCTTTCCTTCCTACATTCCGGACTGCAGGCCCAATATTAGAATGTAATTCCTTTCCTTCCTACATTCTGATCTGCAGCTCCAATATTAGAATGTAATGCCTTTCCTTCCTACACTTCGGACGGCAGTTCCAATATTAGAATGTAATCCCTTTCCTTTCTACATTCCGGACTGCAGGTCCAATACTAGAATGTAATTCCTTTCCTTCCTACTTTCCGGACTGCAGGTCCAATCTCACAATGTAATTCCTTTCCTTCCTACATTCCGGACTGCAGTTCCAATATTAGAATGTAATTCCTTTCCTTTCTACATTCCGGACTGCAGGTCCAATCTTACAATGTAATTCATTTCCTTCCCACATTCCGTACTGCAGGACCAATATTGGAATGTATTTCCTCTCCTTCCTGCATTCCGGACTGCAAGTCCAATATTAGAATCTAAAACGTTTCCTTCCTACATTCCGGACTGCAGGTCCAATATTGGAGATACCAAAGTATCTGAAACAAGCACTTAAAGAGGAATAGTTTGAATATTAGAATTTGATATCTTCACGTAAGCGAGAAAAGTCAAACCGTTAACTCCAGTAATGATCTGGTGGGCAGTCGATGCGCAATTGAGCAATGAGATCAAAAGCCATTCGGTTATATTCCTCTCTCGTAATATTAAACGTTCAATTTTGTTGCAGTGAATAGAGCGTGTTTTGAAAAATATATGTTAAGAGCTTGAACAGGCATATTAAAAATCTCTGTTCAATATCACTCACCTGCTATCGTTACCGACACAGCCTCGCTGAGCTGGGACCACAGCCACCTTCTGTTGACGGATCTTCCATATCGGCATTGGTACCGCCCTCCCTGGTTTGTACCTGTTACCGTGAATGTTCCAATGTTGTTCTTTGTGACGATTTGACTAGAGTACAGAATTTCGCTATTTCCGTAAAAGTAGAATACTTCGCCGAGATAGTCCCTCGTCACGGTGCAGGTAATGGTGACTGCCTCTCCTTCCAAATACACACCAGTCGATTGATCAAGTGATACCTCTGGCGGTGTTAGCGAATCTGTGGTAAATAAATGGAAAGACCAATTAGAAATCGATCTTTGGGTTTACTTGTGCTGTGGAAGTTTAGAAACTCAATATAGATTCTGCTGTTCGATCGGGGACTGAGATGTCAAAAAGGGGAATTCGTGGTCTCATCAGGAGAATGATAGAAAAGTGCGAAATAACAAGAAATTAATCAACTGCGTGTGGTATTTCCAAAGTTGAGTTTTAGCTCAGAAATTGCACCGTGGAAAGCGAGTGGAGTCAGGGGAATGCATTAATCTGCAATTCTTATTTCTGATCATTTATCAGAGGAGCAGACTGGATTATACAACAAATACTTGCATAGCGCCTTTATCGTAGTAAAACGTCCGACGGTGCTTCACAGGTGCGATACCAAACAAAATTTGATACCGAACAATATGAGGAGATATTGAGGTCGGTGACCAAAAGCTTGGACAGATAGGTTTTTAGAAGGAGAGAGGGGAAGAGAGGCCGAGAGGTTTCGCGAGGGAATACAGCGGTTGGAGCCCAGGCAGCTGAACGCTTGGGCGCCAATTGTGGAGCAATGAAAATCATGGATGCGGAAGAGGCCAGAATTGGATGAGCGCAGAGATCTCAGGAGGATTGTGGGGCTGGAGGAGATTACGGAAATAGGGAGTGGTGAGGCCATGGAGGGTTTTGAAAACAAGGATGAGAATTTTAAAATCGAAGCGTTGCAGGACCGTAAGCCAATGCAGGTCAGTGAGCACAAGAGGAGATGGGTTTTCGGGAATTGGTGAGAGTTAAGAGAAGTGCAGCAGAGTTTTTTTCATTTGCTCAATTTCGTGGAGGGTAGAAGATGGGAGACCGGCTCGGAGAGCACTGGAAAAGTCGAGTCTAGAGGTAAAAAAGGCAAGGATGAGGGTTTCAGCAGCATATAAACCAAGGGTGGAGATGGGCAATGTTAGGTGGAAGTAGGCACTCTTGGTGATGGAGCGGATATGTGGTCAGAAGCTCATCTTCGCGTCACATCGGACGTCAATTTACATTTTTTCTAATTTGACAGTTTGCAATTAATCCACAGTAAGATTTGTAGATGGCGGTGGGCCTGGCGGTGTCTGCCAGCGGTTACTAATATCGGCGTCACCACCATAACGTGCACATGTAATAACTATTATCAAGTTAACCAGTTCCTTGAGTTTTGCAACGTATACGGCCGGTTGAACTGAGTGAGTGCTGCATTGTCGGAGGTACCGTCGTCTGCACTCTCAGGTGGACGTAAAAGATGGCATGATTTCAAAGAAGAGCAGTGGTGTTCTCCCTGGAGTTCTGTCCACTATTTATCCCTCAACCAACAGGAGGGGGAAAAAAGCATATTATCTGTCCGTTATCTCATTGGTTTTTGTGGGATCTTCCTATGAGCAAATTAGCTGGCGCGTTTCCTACATTACAGCAGTGACTACACTTTAAAATTACGTCATTGGTTGCTAAGCTCTTTAGGACATCCTGAGGTCGTGAAAGGCGCTATATATTAATGCAAGTCTTTCTTTCTTTTCATTTACCTGTAACAGTTATTTCAACAGAGTTGCTGTACTGTGATTGCACCTCTCTTCCTGAAACAGTTTTCGTGTCCCGGCAAGTATACGATCCTTTGTCCCCATCAGAGATCTGGTCAATGCGGAGCCTGGCCCAACGTCGATCTACATCGGTGCGGGTCAGTAACTCACTGTTTCTGTAGAAAGTGAAAGGGCTACCGCTGTGGAGCCCGAGACTGGTACATGTTAGAGTGGCCGCATCTCCTTTTAGGTACACACCCGAATGTTGGTCCAGAGCAATTCTTGGAATCACAAGAGAATCTGAAACAAAAGTTAAAGATTAATTTTACCTAAGCTACACTTTGCCAGACTTGCACGCATTATGTAGGTGAATATTAATACTTATTAATGCTTTGCTGCCACCAGTATTTATAATAAATGTAAGCCCACAACTCAGAGTTGAGTTGAAAAGAGTCGGTGCGCAGTGAAACTAACCATCAGTTAGATGAGCCTCATCTTTCTCTCCAATCAAAAATCCAGCTGCATTCATTGTAGCAGAGGAAAATCCAGGGTTTGGATCATTGTAAATAGGAACAGGAGTCGGCAATTCAGCATTTCGACCCTGCTCCGCCATGCAATTGGATCATGGCTGATCTGCACCTCAACCGCATTTGCTCACCTTTAATCCAGCCAGTATTAAAATCTATCCATCTCAGTATTGAAAATTGTATTTGTCCCAGCATGCACAGCCTTTTTGGGGAGGGAGTTCTCGGTTATTACTGGACTTCGTGTGAAAAAGTGCGACCTACGTTCACTCCTAAATGTCTCAGTTCTAATTTTAATATTCTTCTGGATTCCCTGACGAGAGGAAATAGTTTCTGCCTTTCTACCGTATCGAATATCTTTATCGATTGGATAACCCCTGAAATTTCAATACTCAAGGAAATATAAGCTAATTTAAGGCTACCTTTCAATATATTATTTAATCCTGTAAGCCTCGGTATCATTCTGATGAATCTATGATGAACCCCCTCCAAGGCCAATATATCCTTCCTGAGTTTCGGTGCCCAAAACTGAATGCAGTACTCCAGAGATGGTCCAGCCAAGGCTGTGCACAAATGAAGCATATCTTTCTCCCCATTGTATTCCAGTCCCTTTGAGATAAAGGCCAGAGTTCCATTCGCCACTTTGATTGTTTTTTTATGTGTCTACGAGCTTTTATTGATTTATGTAAATGGACACCCATTTTCCACCGTTCCTAGTTTCTCACCAGTTAGAAAATACTGCAATTCATCTTTCTTGGGTTCTAAGAGGATGATCCCTCACTTGTCCACATTGAACACTCATTTAATCTCTCTTTGCCCACTCATTTAATCTCTCTTTGTCCGTCTGTAAGTTACTGCTCCCATCTGCGCTACTTGTATTTAAAAATTCGGAGGAGTTGATTGGGGAATGTAAAACAAATGGATATAGATAGAGATCAAATGTAAGCGATTTAGTGCAGTGAACAGGAGAAACAATTTTAAACCGAGAGTTGTGAGGCTGGTGATTGACACAGAGACCATGTTAACATTGAACAATAGTTTAGATAAATGGTTGAAGGAAAGGAGGATAAAAGGGTTGTGGAAACAAGGTGAGGAATGGGATTAGGTCTACTTCTCTTGTGGGCCAACACGAACTTATTGGGCCTAACAGCGTTTCTCCGTGTTGTAATTTCTCTGTAATTCTATCTATCTGACATCCTTGTATTACAACAGAAAATCCGACTGGAGTCAGACAAGCAGCATTGCAGTTGTCTTTTTGATTTTATTTTAATGATCTATGTGAGTGGTGGAAACCGAATCTTGTCAATTATTTCATACAGTCTTCCCATTAGAACAGAAGTAGGCCATTCACCACCTCGACCCTGTTCCGCCACTGAATTAGATAATAGCTGCTCTGTATCTCAACTCCATTGACCTGTCTTGGCTCCATATCGCTTACCTGATAAAAACCTACCAATCTCTGTTTTGAATTTTTCAATTGATCCAGCTTCTCTCCATCTACCCGGTCAACTCATTTGATCTTTCAAAACATCTCAATTAGATTTACCACTTAATCTTTTATATTCAAGGGACTATAAGCCGAGTCTATGCAATCTGTCCTCATAATTTACCCTTTTCACCCCGGTATCATTCTGGTGAATCTGCGTTGCACCCCTTCCAAGGCCAATATATTCTTCCAGAGGTGCAGTGCCCAGAGCTAAAAACAATACTCTAAATGTGGTCTGACTGGAGCTCTGCACATCTGTAACATAACTTCCACCGCTTTGTATTCTAGTCCACTTGAGATACAGGCCAACATTACATTAGCCTTTCAATTAATTTCTGTACCAAGCTTTTATTGATTTCTGTACTTTGAACCCGAAATCTCTCTGCTTTCTAGCTTCTCGCCATTTTGAAAATAGTCTGTTGGCAAAAGTGGATGACCTCACAGTTTTCCACATTGAACTCCATCTGCCACTGTTTTTGCCCACTCACTTAATCTATTAATGTCTCTTTGCAAATTTCTGCTCCAGTCTGCAGCATTTACTGTGCCCCCTAAATTAGTGTCATGATCAAACTTAGAAATACAGCTCTCTATTCCTTGATGCAAGTTCTTTATAAATATCGTGAAAAGCTGAGGTCACAGCATAGATCCCCTGGAGGAACCACGAGTCATATCCCGCCAGTTTGAGTATCCCGACATTCTGTCTCCTACCTCCTACCCAATTCCATATCCAAGCCAATAATATGTCTCCAATTCCCTGCATTCCCATTTTTGTTAACAGTCTCTTATGTAGAAACTTGTCGAATAGAAAAATAACATCCAGAGACATTCCCTTATCTACCACGTTAGTTACCTCCTCAAAAACTCAACTGGGTTAGTTTGACATGACTTACCCATTACATATCCTTGCTGGGTCTCTCTGATCAGCTCAAATTTGTACAATGCTCAGTCACTCTGTCCCTAATAACAGGGTCTAGTAACTTCCCGACAACTGACGCTAGACTAATAGCTATGGAATTTCCTCGTTTATCTCTCCTACCTTTCCTAAATAATGCAGTGACATTGGCAGTTTGCCAATCCTATGGGACAATTTCTGAGTCGAGATTGCCTCTTGATTATTCCATTCTGTTGGTACTGTAGTTAACTGTGTTTCACGCATCATTCCCAGATATGTGTTTGTAAAACAATCAGTTGTTCCTTTCACTATGCAATAAACTATATAATTATTTACTTTCAGTTGTGCAGATTTTACCGACTAAAACGAGACCAATGAAAGTGTAATGTTCGGCCGGGCATCTTCAGCGAATTGGATGTTCCGTTCTGCTTTGTTTCTGTCCATTTAACTTTCCACTCCTTGTAATGTTGCAAAACCACTGCCTCATCTGACTCATCTGTTACCGTTACTTGCATTGAGTCACTGCGGGAGGACCATATCCATTCCCCATTGCACTAATTTTCATCCCTGCACTAGTAATCTCTTTGATCATTTCTGCCAGTTGTTGCATTGTTAGACACGGTGCTGGGAGTAGAACCTGGTATTAATAGCTTAAACTGTAAAATGTATGATCGCCACCAAGGTAATTTCTGTCTCCACTGCAGTTAATATCGATGATCAAAGAGATAGATATAAGGGAGGCGGGGGGCGGTACACAACTATGATTTAATGGAAAGCCCAGACATGTGGGTCAAGGTAAGCTGCTGGCAAAAGCAGACGGTTCAAGAAGATAAAATGTGTGATTTGGTGATCAGGGCTACAATGCATCCACGACGGTTTTAATGGGTCAGATGGTGGAATGTAAAACCTGGTGAGGAGGCGTCAGTCAGGTTCAAGGTATTGCCATTCTCATTCAAAAATAATTAAGGTCAAGGCAACCCCACAATCATCCACATGGATGACAAGGGCTTTATTAGTGAGTGAACCTTCATTCTGGATGGAATGAGTTGGACGGTGATTGATCAACTGAAGAGTCAAGTGGTGTAGCCGAGGGTGAGGTGAGTGAGAGAGGGCAGAACATTTTGAAGGGGGAAGAGGAACAGCCATAATTCGCGGTCCTAGTGGGAACCAGTGACATAGAAAGGAAAAGAGTTGAGGGCCTGCAGTCAGAATTTTAGGAGGTACGGAGGAAGTTAAAAAGCAGAACCTCAATGGTAGTAATCTCTGGATTACGCCCAGTGCCAGCCATTAGCGAGTAGAGGAGCAATTGGATGAGACAGGTTAATGCGTGTCTGGAACAATGGTGGTGGAGTGAGGCCATCAGATTCCTGGGGCGTTGGGAGCAATAATGGCATAGGAGGGATCTGCTCAAGATGGAGGGGTTGCACCTCAAAAGACCTCGGACCAATCCCCTTGCGGGGAGCTTAACTAGTGCTGTGGGTGAGCGTTTAATTTAATTTGGTCGAGGGATGGCACAAGGATGAAACATCGGAGAGCAGAAACAAGATGCACAGAGGAATGGGAGAGGCAAATAGCACTAGAGTAAAGAATAGTTCAGACGGAGAAACATAGGAGAATAGAAACAAAGAAAATAGGAGGAAGAGTAGGCCATTCGGCCCTTCAGGCCTGCTCTGACTTTCAAAATGATCATGGCTGATCGTCCAACTCAGTACCCTGTTCCGTCTGTTCCCCAATATTACTTGATCCCTTTAGCATTAAGAAATATATCCATCTCCTTCTTGAATACATCGAATGAATTGACCTCCACTGCATTCTGTGGTACAGAATTCCACATGTTCACCACCCTCTGAGTGAAGAAATTTCTCCTCATCTCGGTTCTAAATGGCATACTCTGTATCCTGAGAATGTGGCCCTTGGTTCAGGACTCTCCAGCCACCGGGAACATCCTCCCTGCATCTAGTCTGTCCAGTCCTGTTGGAATTTTATCTTTCGATTAGATCACCTATCATTCTTCTAAACGCGAGTGAATATAGGCCTAGTCGACCCAATCTCTCCTCATACGTTAGTCCTGCCATCCCAGGAACCAATCTGGTAAACCTTCGTTGCACTCACTCCATGGCAAGGGCATAGTTCCTCAATTATGGAGACCAAAACTGCACACATTACTCCAGATTTGGTCCCACATAGGAGTGATCAGACAGGGGGCAAATGCGAATCAGTCTCAGGTGAGTTTGGACAGCACATTGCATGGTAAATAAAGTTTGTGATTTTCACGCACAAGTCGCATATGGGACTATGATATGGTGGCCATAACTGAGATCTGGCTCAAAGAAGGAAGGATTGACAACTTAATATTCTTGGCTATAAAGTAATCAGGAACGATACGGATGGAAAGAAGGGGTGGGGGGCGGGGTTGTGACAGTATTGATCAGATAAACTATTATGGTACTGGAAGGGGATGATGTAGTTGATGGGTAAAAGACATAATCTATTTGGTTGGAATTAAGGAACAATACGGGAGCTATTACGCTACTGGGAGTATACTATAAGCTAACAAAATGTGGGAAGAAGATAGAGGAGCAAATTTTCAGGCAAATTACAGAAAGATGCAAGAACTAGAGAGTAGTTTGAGCAGGGGACATCAATTATCCCAATATAGTCTGGGATAGGTACAGTAACAAAGGGCAAAGAGCGGCAGGAATTATTGAAATGTGTGCAAGAGAACTTTATTGATCAGTATGTTTTCGGACCAACGAGGAAGGAAACAGTGCTGGATCTAATTCTGGGGAATGAAGTGGGGCAAGTGGAGAATGTGTCAGTGGGGAGCAGCGGGGAACAGTGATCATAATATAATCAGGTTTGGAAAATAGTTTTGGAAAAATAAAAGGAACGATGAGCATTGAGATACTTAACCGGAGGACGGCTAACTTCATTGAGTTAAAAAGGGATCTGGCCAAGTTAGATTGGAATCAGAAATTGTTCGGCAAAACAGTAATTGCACAATGGGAGGCCTTCAAGGAGGAGATGGATCGGATACAGAGTAGATATATTCCCACCAGGGGAAATGAAAGGCATCCAAATCTGGAACTTCCTGGATGACGAAAGATACATCAATTAAAATGAAACAGAAAAGGGACGTTTATGGTAAATGTAAGAGTCATAATATAGCAGAGAACCAAGCTGAAAACAAAAAATTGCGGAGGAGATTCATGAAAGGAAATAAGAGGGGCAAAGAGAGAGTATGCGAATAGAGCCGTGAGCATAGAAGGGAATCCAAAAGCATTTTATTGATATTTACATGGTAGAAGCATAATCAATGTTAGGGTAGGACTGATTGGCACATAAAGGGCGACCTTCTTGTCGAGGCAGGGGCGATTGCTGAGGTAATAAATGAATACTTCGCATTGATTGTCACTAGTGAAGAGGATATTGTCAATGTAGCAATAAAGGAGGAGATAGCAGCGATATGAGATAGGATAAATATAGATAAAGAGGAGGTGCGTAAAAGTTTGGAATGACCCAAAGTAGAACAGTCACCCGGTCCAGATGGGATGTGTCTTGGTTACTGAGGAAAGTAAGGATGGAAATTGCAGAGGATCTCGCCAAAATCTTTCAATCCTCCTTAGTTATGGGAGTGGTGCAAGAGGACTGGAGGATTGCAAATGTTAAACAATTCTTCAAAAAAGTGAAGAGGGATCAATCCGGCAATCATCGGCCAGTCAGCCTAACGTCGCTGGTGGGAAAACATTTAAAGACAATAGTCTGAGACAAAAATAATTGTCACTTGGAAAATTATGGGCTAATAAA
This sequence comes from Heptranchias perlo, assembly GCF_035084215.1. Lineage (NCBI taxonomy): Eukaryota > Metazoa > Chordata > Chondrichthyes > Hexanchiformes > Hexanchidae > Heptranchias > Heptranchias perlo. The sequence goes on along the minus strand of NW_027139442.1, from coordinate 2,319,936 downwards.
TTACATTACATCGAATTACATAGAATGTACAGCAGAGAAACAGGCCATTCGGCCCAACAGGTCCATACCGGCGATTATGCTCCACACGAGCCTTCTCCTTCCCTACTTCATCAAACTCGAATGAAAGTCAGCACGGATTGGTTAAAGCAAAATCATGTTTGACTAATTTCATTGATTCTGTTGATGAAGTAGCGGAGAGGGTTGATGAGGGGAGTGCGGTTGATGCTGTGTATATGGACCTTCAAAAGGCAGTTGCTAAAGTACCACATTGTAGATTTGTTAGCAATATTAGCATTATAGGTTCGGTCGCAGCGTGGATATAAAATTGGCCCGGGGACAATTGTGAGAGCAATGGTGAACGGATCATTGTCAGACTGGAAGGATGCACAGAGTAATGTTCCCCAGGGGTTGACATTAGGTCCACTGCTCCTTTTGATTATATTAATGACCTAGACTTGGGTATGCAGCGTATAATTTCAAAGTTTACAGATGACACGAAACTCGGAAATGTAGTAAATCATGTCGAGGAAAGTAACAGATTAGAGGAGGACATAGACATCGTGGTGAAATGGACAGACACATGGTTGATTTAATTTAATGCAGCGAAGTGTAAAGTAATACATTTTGGTCGGAAAAACGAGGAGAGGCAATACAAACTAAATGGTACAATTCTAAATGGAGTGCAGGAACAGAGTGACCTGGGGGGTATGTACACAAATCTTTGAATGTGGAAGGATCATTTGAGAATACCGTTCAAAAAGAGTATGGGAAACTTGGCTTTATTAATAGAGGCTTAGATACAAAAGTAAGGACGATATGCTAAAACACTGGTTAGGTCTCAGCTAAAGTATTCTGTTCAATTCAGGGCACCACACTTTAGCAAGGATGACACGGCCTTAGAGAGGGTACAAAAGAGAATTATTAGAATGGATCCAGGGGTGAGTACTTCAGTTACACGGATAGATTGGAGAAGCTGGGATTGTTCTCCTTCGAGTAGAGAAGGTTAAGGGGTGATTTAATAGAGTTGTTCAAAATCATGAACGGTTTTGAAAGCGTAAATAGTGAGAAACTGTTTCCTGTGACAAAAGGGTCAGTATCATAATATCACAGTAGAGTACAACGCAGAAGGAGTCAATTCGGTCCAATTCGGTAATTGCCTCTTCTAATTCTGACTCCCAAAATATATCACTTCACACTGCTCAGAGTTAAATTTCATCTGCCATGTGTCTACCCATTTCACCAGAGTGTCTATGTCCTCCTGAAGTCTGATATTATTCTGAACATTGTTTGCCACATGTCCGAGTTTCGTATCATCTGAAAACTTTGAAATTATACTCCGTATGCCCAAGTCGAGGCCAGTAATATATATCAAAAAGAGCCGTGGTTCTAATGCCGATCACTAGGGAACAGTACTGTCGACTTCCCTCCAGTTTGAAAACCACTACTCTTTGCTTTCTGTCCCTTAGCCAATTTTACAACCACGCTTCCACTCTCCATTGAATCCCATGGGCTTCAATTTTTCTTGCAAGTCTATTATTTGGTGCTTCATCAAATGCCTTTTGAAAGTCCATATGCACAACATCGACCGCATTGCCCTCATCAACCCTCTCCGTCATTTCATCAAAGTCACCAGACGACATAGATTTAAGGTGATTGGCAAAACAACCAGAGGCGACATGAGGAAAGATTTCTTATGCAGCCAGTTGTTATGATTTGGAATGCGTTGCTTGACAGAGTGATGGTAACCGATTCAATATTTGAAGGGAAACATTTACAGGGCTATGGGGAAAGCGCAAGGTCGTCGGCACAGGCACGACGAGCCGAATGGCCTCCTTCTGTGCAGTACAACGTTATGATGCTATATGGTACCATGAGTCGGACGGGAAGTTGGCTGGTGAGATGAGGCCTCAGCAGACACGCTGGCCATTCGGGTTGCTGCTCCTATGAAGCGAGAGGCAGGGCCTTCGTTAGGCAGTGCAGAGAACACCAAGAAAGGCACAAAGGCCGGCTGCGGCTTGTTCAAGTTATTCAAACTGGGAGCATAGAAAGTAAGAAGGAAGGCGGAGGAGTGGTGATGCTTTGGGTTATTGGAGTGGGAGCGGGAGGCACCAAAGAGGAAAAGGGGAAAATAAAGAACACAGAGAAGCAGGAGAGCGATCTGGGGTGGGGACAGATTGATCCTTCAATTCATGCAGCCAATGTATGACTGATGCCAAATGCTGGGATTTGCTAACAAAGCGGAATACAGGTTTGATCTAAAGAAGTAACGTTAACAAAAGGGTGTAAAAGAAATGACAGCCATCCGTGGCAAAGTAAAAAAAATAAGGATAGTACCCGAATAAAAACAATGACATATAAGGTAGCCAAACTTAGTGGGAGGAGAGAAGATTAGTAAGTCTTCAAAAGACAGCAAAAAGTAACGAAAGGATTGGTTAAGAAAGGGAAGATAGATTATGAAAATAAATTCGCAAAAAATATAAAAACAGATAGCAAGAGTTTCTACAGTTAGATAAAAAGAAAAAGGGTGGCTAAGGCAAACTTCGGTCCCTCAGAGGATGAGACAGGGAAATGAATGGTGGGAAACATGGAGATGGCAAGAATGCTAAACAAATATTTTGTTTCAGTCTTTACGGTAGAGGGCACGAAGAATATCCCAACACTGGACAAACAGGGGGCTCTTGGCGGGGGGAGGAGCTAAATACGATTAAAATCACTCGGGAATTGGTATTCAGTAAATTAATGGGACTCAAGGCGGATAAATCCCCTGGGCCTGATGGCTTGCATCCTAGGGTCTTGAGGGAAGTGGCAGTCGGGATTGTGGATGCTTTGGTAATAATTTTCCAAAATTCTCTGGACTCGGCAAAGGTCCCGGCAGATTGGAAAACTGCTAATGTAACACCCTTATTTAAAAAGGGTAGTAGGCAGAAGGCTGGAAAGTATAGACCAGTTAGACTAACATCTGTGGTGGGTAAAATTTTGGAGTCTATTATTAAGGAGACAGTAGCAGAACATTTGGATAAACATAATTTAATAGGTCAAAGTCAGCATGGCTTTACGAAGGGGAAGTCATGTCTGACAAATTTGCTTGAGTTCTTTGAGGACATAACGTACAGGGTGGATAAAGGGTAACCAGTGGACGTAGTTTATTTAGACTTCGAGAAGGCATTCGATAGGGTGCCACATCAAATATAATTGCTCAAGATAAAGAATCACTGGGTTGAGGGTAATATTCTGGCATGGGTGGAGGATTGGTTATCTAACAGGAAGTAGAGAGTTTGGATGAATGATTCATTCTCGGACTGGCAACCAGTAGCCAGTGGTGTTCCGCAGGGGTCGGTGCTGGGTCCCCAACTCTTTACAACCTACATTAACGATTTGGAGGAGGGGACCGAGTGTAACATATCAAAGTTTGCAGATGATACAATGATGGGAGGGAAAGTGAAGAGTGAGGAGGACACAAGAAACCTACAGGGGGATATAGACAGGCTGGGTGAGTGGGCGGAGATTTGGCAGATGCAATACAATATTGGAAAATGTGAGGTTATGCGCTTTGGCAGGAAAAATCAGAGAGCAAGTTATCATCTTAATGTCGAGAAACTGGAAAGTACTGCAGTACAACGGGATCTGGGGATCCCAGTGCAAGAAAATCAAAAAGTTAGTATGCAGGTGCAGCAGGTGTTCAAGAAGGCCAACGGAATGTTGGCTTTTATTGCTAGGGGGATAGAATATAAAAACAGGGAGGTATTGCTGCAGTTGTATAAGGTATTGGTGAGACCGCACCTGGAATACTGCATACAGTTTTGGTGTCCATACTTAAGAAAAGATAAACTTGCTCTCGAGGCAGTACAAAGAAGGTTCACTTGGTTAATCCCGGGGATGAGGGGGCGGACATATGAGGAGAGGTTGAGTAGATTGGGACTCTACTCACTGGAGTTGAGAAGAATGAGAGGCGATCTTATTGAAACATATAAGATTGTGAAGGGGCTTGATCGGGTGGATGCGGTATGGATGTTCCCAAGGATGGGTGAAACTAGAGCTAGGGGGCATAATCTTAGAATAAGGGGCTGCTCTTTCAAAACTGAGATGAGGAGAAACTTCTTCACTCAGAGGGTAGTAGGTCTGTGGAATTTGCTGCCCCAGGAAGCTGTGGAAGCTTCATCATTAAATAAACTTAAAACATAAGTAGGCAGTTTCCTAGAAGTAAAGGGAATTAGGGGTTACAGGGAGCGGGCAGGAAATTGGACAAGAATTTAGATTTGAGATTAGGATCAGATCAATCATGATCTTATTTAATGACGGAGCAGGCTCGAGGGGCCGATTGGCCGACTCCTGGTCCTATTTCTTATGTTCTTATGTTCTTATTAAATGGCGCATTGGTCCGGGCCCACCTGGATTGATGTGTGCAGTTGTTTAATTCACACAAGAGAAAGGATCTGGGTGAACCGTCAGTAACCCCGACTTCTCCCCTGCTGCCTTCGCAATGACAACTGCTGAGATGCAGACTTGCATTAGCGCTACCAATAGGACAACACGATCGGCTGCAGCAATCAACTTCATTTACATCAAATCAAAATCAATAATGTAGCAGTGTAGAACATCACCTGTTCGATGTCATTATTTTAAAGAGAAATGTCGACACTAACCTTGAGAAACGCTCCGCTCAGTTCCAAAAAACACTAAAAGGAGACACAATGAATCAGTTATTTGAGTCCGCTCCGTGATGCACTTCAGCTCTGCGCCACTTCTGAAGAAGCGTCCAGTTTTCCTGGACCTGGATCGGGCCGGCGACTAACAGGCAGCCGATGCGATCCGACTTGTTTTCAGTCCCCGTCCATGTCCAATTTAAACCCCAGAATGACTTCGATATAACCCAGATGAATTTGGCCTTCTCCAGTAACACTCGCTCATAGCGAATCGCAGCCCGTTTTACACCGCGCCGAATGCGCTTTTCCACATCGGGTACATTCCTGCCCTGTGCTGCAAATTTAACATTTGCTTCATAGAAGCGGTAGTGGAAAATATGTTAAACTTCAATCCTCATGAGTTTAAATCAGGCATTATCAGAAAAAAACTGCGACTTTTATTTTACGAAGGAGGGCACACTTCCTGGAACACGATGTTAAGGGCGGCACCGATCTGTTTTACCCTTCGGCAGAGCGGACACTATTCATGTCTGAGCTCAGACACTATTTGTCCGCGAACAATTTGACTCGGGAGGGTGTGAGCACGGACCCTGATCGTGTCCTCAGCGGACATCCACGAATCAACACTTTATAACGGGGCCACGAGTTAACGATCAACAAAGGGCACTCTCTCTGTTTCTGTCTCCGCCTTATACCGTTCACTTTTCCCGGAAACTAATACCAGTTGCACTCCCTCACCGTTACCCACCGAGAATTGAGCACAAGCAAATAACCGCTCCTGTAGCTTTCCAGTCTAAAGGGCTGCACACCAAACTACGAGTTGCTTCTCTCCATTGAGCTGCCGGAGATCGGACAGCGTTGGGCTCAGTCCCAGTCTCCCGCTTACATCTGTCCACTCCGCTGCACCACAGTCAAGGAATCCTGTACTTTTGGTATAAAATAGTTTCACGACTCACCAAACAGCAGTAAAACAGAGACAGTATCCATTTTCTAAGAGGCGCTACGTTGAGACGTGAGAAGTGTGAGGAACGGCGACTCGGTCACTTGTTCGACCTCGCAGCAGGAGGAATCCGGAAGTGTTTATATCATGAGACCGGAAACAGAGGCTGGAGAAAGTAAGGTTGTCCCCATAATTAAAGCAACAGTACAGAATTTTGTACAACCTGGAACAAAATCTGGATTGGAACTATAGAAGGGTCCAACATGGCAACCTTTCAATATTATACAACGATCACAGGGTGGAGAGATTAGAATGGACTGTGAACCCAGAACAACACCGTAAATCACTTGTGATCGATTAGAATGTTTACTCCTCATGGTCAAGAACTCCAGTGCTGGGAAGGGATCTTTTCCCACTTCAGGCACTCAGTAATAGCAACAAACAACTAAACGCCAGGTGCAGTGCAGTAAAATGCAACAACAAAGTGCCTCAACACAATCCCTATTTCCCAAAACAGCGATCCTGTGGGCTCTTTCTGTGAGATGCTGTTGGAGCAGGGTCATAGTCAGGGTTGTGACCCAGCCGAATAAAATAAATTAGATCATCTAAAACTGATAGCTATTTAGTTACGTGGAAGTCTAGTATAATGAATTTACGCGGGTATGGTTAACCTGACTCCGATAATTGAGTTGGTTTACAGTTGGTCATACTTATTTGAATTCGACCCTTTTCAATTCGGTCGTGATTGTGTGAGGAAATCACTTAATTAAGGAGACGTTTTGATTGTGTAGCGCCAGTGTCCATAAATGGGTTGTGTCGGTAAAGATTATTTGAATGAGAAACAGGTTTACCTTTGTGCGAAAACATTAGCTTCTCGAGCAACAACGAAAGGTAGGTGAACAGATGTCCTTTGTTTAAGAAAATGGAAGCTAGGTTGTAGCTGAGTCGAGATAGTGGAGGAATGCAGGGTAATGCAGGCTGTGGGGTAATGACAATGCACACCAATGCATCCAAAACTCTGTTGCCCGTATCCTGACCCAAACCTCCACCTGCTCAGCCAACACACCCGTGCTCGCTGACCTGCAGTGGCTCTTTGTCCACCAACGCCTCGATTTTAAAATTTTAATCGACGTGTTGAAATCCCCCCAAGGCCTCGCCTCTCCCTATCCCTGTAATCTCTCCGCGCTTAAGCAACTCCATCTCCCTTCGCCCCAACATTGGCGACGATGTCTTCTGCAGTCTAGGCCCTCAGCTCTTGACTTCGCTCCCCAAACATTTCATTACCTCTGCCTCCATTATTGCACTACTGTTGCACTTATGCTATATTTTAACACTAATATACACGTTACTTTACGTTGGTCACGAAAAGATTTTCATAGTCTTTTCTGGCACAACTGTTAACTAAGGGTTCTTTTTAGACATAAACACATACAGTTTTCTAGACATATTTCAAACAGCTCACTCTATGTACCAACTGTAACACTGTACTAACTGAAAGTAAACCACACTTTAGAAAGGATGTCAAGGCCTTAGATAGGGTTTAGAAGAGATTTACCAGAATGGTAGGAGGGATGAGGGACTTCAGTTATGTGGAGAGACTGGAGAAGCTGGCGTTGTTCTCCGTGGAACAGAAAAGGTAAAGGGGAGATTTGTTAGAGGTGTTCAAGATCATGAACGGTTCTGATAGAGTAAATAAGGAGAAACGATTTCCAGTGGCAGAAGGGTCGGTAACCAAAGGACAGAGATTTAAGGTGGTCGAAAAAAGAGCTAGAGGCGACATGAGGAAAAATGTTTTTATGCAGGGAGTTGTAATGATCTGGAATGCACTACCTGAAAGGGCGGTGGAAGCAGATTCAATGGTAACTTTGAGAAGGGAATTCGATAAATGCTTGAAGGGTAAAAATACAGGACTATGGGGACAGTGCAGGGGAATGGGGCTAATTGGATGTCTCTTTCAAAGAGCCGGCAGAAGCAAAATGGGCCGAATGGCCTCCTTCTATGCTGTACCTACTAGGATACTATGAATGAAAGGCGTGTTGTTTGTTAATGATGTGAAGATAAGCTCTATTCATCTGCAGTGAAAAAGTATCAATAGTTGTTGCGATTGGAGGTATCGCTGAATCAAACCACAACGAAAGCCTCAACCTTGAAAGTAACTGACCGATCACACTCGCAATCACCAGCTGAAATTTTCTGTTCTTTAGTCTCCATTGACGTATTTCATCTGATGGCTGAATACAATGTTCCCCAGATTGTAAAGACGCTTATTTAAAGAGATTGCAGCATGTTTAGAGGGGTGGTGGTTAGTGAAAGGTATTTTGACAGTTGAACCCAGTTCGCTGAAGGGAAGTGGTAAAATTTACCGAATCATGACGGCCGACGAAAACTGCAACATCGACAGAACATTCAGCATCACAGAGGAATGGCCTTGGATCTGCCCGTCACAATCTTTTGTTCCAGATCTTATCTCGTGTCTGAAATACAAGATTCTGCTACTGTTCTTTATTGTGGGACAGGCAAGAACAATAACTTGCATTGATGTAGCGCCTTGAATTTAAGAAAATGTCCCACGACACTTCACAGGAGTAGTATTTAGACAACAATTACACAGAACCATGAAGGTGTATAGGGCTGAAGGAGACTGCAGGGATTGGGAGGGACGAGGCCATGGCGGGATTTGAACCGGATGATGAGAATTCTAAATTGGAGGAGTTGGTGGTAACTATAGTGAGTACATGGATGATGTGTGAACGGGAGTTGATATGGGTTAGGACACGGGCAGCAGAGTTTTGGATGTATTGGCGTGCATTGTCATTATTTTACAACCTAAATGTTCTGTACAATGAACATAACACGACTTTAGTGGAAATACGATGCAGTGTTTGAATTCAGTGTGACTTATCTCTCACCGTGCCTATTTTAACTCTTGTGGAATGATCCGGAATTTGCGAAAACTGAAAGACCCTATGAGATAATTGGAGGAAATCACTAATAATTAGTTGATTAACTCACACAACTATGTCCTTATTAAAGAGGGTAGGTTTCAACTTATCATTCCCAAATGTAAGCCAACTGAATATCCCTGTCAGATTAAACATACCTGTTTACATTCATTATACCAGACTTCCCTGTGACTAAATTGCTGCCAGTTTCTGGATATTCCGGTTTCTTTTTAATGGATTAGACCATAAATCTGACAGAGGACCCGGCACTCTCAATGTCTCCCTGAAAGAGCCGAAAGTTTGGTTGTTCTGGGAAACAAAAAAAAACTGATCGACGCAGTAGGGGGCGCTCTTCAGAGGTTTGGGTTGAGGCACTTGGTTATTGCATTTGTCTCTGCTGCGCCTGATATTTGAGTGTTTGATGCTGGCACGGAGGACCTGAAGTGGGAAAAGGCTCATTCCCAGCATTGGAGTCCCTGACCATGATGTGAGCCAAAATTCTATTCCAAGCAAATGATTTACGGTGTTGTTCTGGGTATGTATTCCATTCTAGCCCCTTAATTCTGAATTCACTATGTAAGATTCAAACGTTGCCATGTGGGACCCTTGCAACATTCCAATCCATATGTTATTCCAGGTTGTATAAAACTCAGTGTTGTTGCCTTCATTGTGGAGACCGACTGATTTGCTCCCAGCCTCTTTTTCCGTTCTCAGTCTTTGAATGATTCCGGGTTCCTCTTGAGTGGCGGAGCATGTGACTCATTTGCCGTTCCTCACAGTTCTAGGGTGTCAAAGTATTCCTTTCAGAAAATTGATAAATCGCTTTTTTACTGTTGTTTGCTGAATCGTGAAACAGTTTTACATGAAAAGTATAGGATTCCCGGACTGTGGTGCAGCTGAATGGACAACTGTTAAGCGGGAGAGTGGGACTGAATCTGGCGGTATCCGATATCTGGGAGAGAAGTGGATAAAATCAACTCGTGGTTTGATGTGGAGCCCTCTGAATTGGAAAGCTATCAGAGCGGTTACTTATGTGTGATGAATTCTCAGTGGTAACGGTGAGGGAGTGCAACTCGTGCATGTTTATGTAAAAGGTGAGCGATTAGCGGGGAGAGAGAAGCAGAGAGAGTCGCCGGTGCTTATCGCTACCCCGTGGCTCCGATTGTAAAGTGCTGAGTAGTGGATGTTGGCTGAGGACACTATCAAGTTCCGTGCTCACACCTTCTGTTGTTAAACTGTTCGCGGACAAACAACGTCTGAGCTCAGAGATGGAAGGTGTCCACTCTGCCGAAGGGGAAAAGGCGCCGCCGTTAGAACCGTGTTCCAGGGTGAGTCGCCTTTTTCATAGAAGGAAGAGGAAAGAGAGATAAAGCGCACAAGCTTTTTCTGCTAATGCACGATTTAAGATCATGAGGTTTCACCGTTTTTTTTTACTATTTATAACTCACTGTTAAATGCACTGAACAGGGCAGGAATGGAAAGGAAATCCGGCGCGGTGTAAAACGGGCTGCGACTTCCTATTAACCCATTTTGTTATATCAATGAACCAATTTCATTCCAGTTATGGCGAAGGCATTCTGGGGGTAAAATTAGGCGGGGACATGAAACAGGCGGAATCCTATCGGCTCCAGAGAGCTTTGGGAAATTATGACTAATGCATCTGCAATTTCCCCACCCGTTTTCTTTAATACCCTAGAGTGGAAACAATCAGGTCTTGGAGATTTTATTATTTGTGCACAATAGGACTGACCGTCCCAGCACTGACTGTGTGTATAACAAGACTGATGTGCCTTAGCGCTGACAGTGTGAAAACAGAACTGGGTGTCCCAGCATTGACTGTGTGTATAACAGGACTGAGTGTCCCAGCACTGACAGTGTGTATAACAGGACTGAGTGTCCCAGCACTGACAGTGTGTATAACAGGACTGAGTGTCCCAGCATTGACTGTGTGCACAACAGGACTGAGTGTCCCAGCACTGACAGTGTGTATAACAGGACTGAGTGTCCCAGCACTGACAGTGTGCACAACAGGATTGAGTGTCCCAGCACTGACAGTATGCACAACAGGACAGAGTGTCCCAGCACTGACAGTGTGTATAACAGGACTGAGTGTCCCAGCATTGACTGTGTGTATAACAGGACTGAGTGTCCCAGCATTGACTGTGTGAGTAACAGGACTGAGTGTCCCAGCACTGACAGTGTGTATAACAGGACTGAATGTCCCAGCATTGACTGTGTGAGTAACAGGGCTGAGTGCACCAGCATTGACTGTGTGAGTAACAGGACTGAGTGTCCCAGCACTGACAGTGTGTATAACAGGACTGAGTGTCCCAGCATTGACTGTGTGAGTAACAGGGCTGAGTGCCCCAGCACTGACAGTGTGCACAACAGGAATGAGTGTCCCAGCACTGACAGTGTGCACAACAGGACTGAGTGTCCCAGCACTGACAGTGTGCACAACAGGACTGAGTGTCCCAGCACTGACAGTGTGTATAACAGGACTGAGTGTCCCAGCATTGACTGTGTGAGTAACAGGACTGAGTGTCCCAGCACTGACAGTGTGTATAACAGGACTGAGTGTCCCAGCATTGACTGTGTGAGTAACAGGGCTAGTGCCCCAGCGCTGACAGTGTGCATAACAGGACTGAGTGTCCCAGCATTGACTGTGTGAGTAACAGGGCTGAGGGTCCCAGCATTGACTGTGTGAGTAACAGGACTGAGTGTCCCAGCATTGACTGTGTGAGTAACAGGACTGAGTGTCCCAGCATTGATTGTGTGAGTAACAGGGCTGAGTGTCCCAGCGCTAACAGTGTGTATAACAGGACTGAGTGTCCCAGCATTGACTGTGTGAGTAACAGGACTGAGTTTCCCACCACTGACAGTGTGTATAACAGGAATGAATGTCCCAGCATTGACTGTGTGAGTAACAGGGCTGAGTGTCCCAGCGCTAACAGTGTGTATAACAGGAATGAATGTCCCAGCACTGACGGTTCTGAGAATGCACATGGGGTGTGGAGGAGATAAATGGGTGGGGTCGATTCGATGATAGGGTGGAGTGACATGGGGTTGTCAGAAGTGATGAAAAACAGTTGGAGGAGGTTACAGAGATAGGGAGGGGGCGACGACCATGGAGGGTTTTGAACACAAGGATGCGGATTATAAAATCGAGGCATTGCCAGAACGGGAGCCAATGTAGTAACACACGAACAGAAACTTACGGTTCACTGCCCCGCAGACAGGTGGAGAAGACATTGATGTGCGCGAAGGAACAGTCAGGGTCACAGCAGCAGTCGAGTTCACTGACTCCGACAGCCAGGTCACAAGTACAAATGGGAACTGCGAAAGAAGACACACACAGAGATCGTACAACAAAGCACGGGCAGTCTCAAAGACCACCTCCCTCCCTTGTCTGAATCCACGATCGCCGTCTTCTCCATCTCCCAAAATCAATCTGCAGACTTATCCTCCCACTGCTTTCTACTCACCGAATTACAGCTTCCAGATACCCAGCACAACCCACTTAATAAAAAATAATAATTATGTGTAGAGAATAGAGAAGCTGAGATTACTCTCTTTAGACCAGAGAAGGTTAAGGGGGGATTGACCAGTGTGGTACCGTGGATGAGGGACTTCAGTTACGTGGAGAGACTGGAGAAGCTGGAATTGTTCTCCTTGGACAGAGACAGTAAAGGGGAGATTAAATAGAGGGGTTCAAAATGAGGAGGGGTTTCGATGTATTAGATGGGGAGAAACTGTTGCCACTGGCGAGAGGGTCGGTAACCAGAGGACACAGATTGAAGGGAATTGGGAAAAGAGCCAGAGGGAGGTGAGGAGAATGTTTTTAGCCAGCGAGTTGTTCTGATCTGGAATTCATTGCGTAAAAGGGCGGTGGGAACAGTTTCAATAATAACTTTCAAAAGGGAATCGGATCAATCCTTGAAGGGGGGAAATTTGCGGGACTGTGGGGAAAGAGCAGGGGAGTGGGACTAATGGGATCGCTCTTTCACTGAGCCGGCACGGTCGCGCTGGGCCGAGCGGCCACTTACACAGAGCCGGCACAGGCGCAATGGGCCGAGCGGCATCTTTCACAGAGCCGGCACAGGCGCGATAGGCCGAGCGGCCTCTCTATGTGCTGTTTGAATCTCGCTCACTTTTGTCTCCGACCCACGGCCCGTTTGACTTGGAGGCGGCAGAGTGACTGCCCCCCGAGCCCAGCTGGACACCGGGCGCTGCCAGAGTGGAGATTCACGGGGCCCGCAGGAAGGCGCGAGTAACTCCGCCCGTCTCCCCATTACCACCCCACCACCCCCCCACCCCCCCCCCCCCGCTCTCGCCTCTCAGCACACTCCCCGGGTGCGGGCCCTCCCTCTGTCGGCCTCGCCCCGCCCAAAGCAGTCCCCGCCCGCCGGCCGGCCGGAGACCGCCATCATCATCCGCCCGGCGCCGTCCTGTTGCTAAGGGAACGCGGCACAGAAAAAGCGCGGCGCATGCGCGGCGTCCCTCGGACCGTAGCGTCACGTACGCGCCGTGACGTCAGCGCGCAAAGGGGAGAAACGCTGTCGCCTGTCACGTGATGGGAAGAGGGGCGGAGAAGGTGAGAGCTCTTCATCAAAGGGCCAGCATATCGCACTTACTGCGCACAGGGTTTGGAGAATTTCTTTGGAATGCATAATGTGCAAGAATGAAATAAATATAGAAATCGACAAAAAAAGGAATAAACTGCAAATACAATAATCTGAATTCAAAACGGAAATGTCTAAACTCACATAAGGCTGATGGTCTGGGTCCTCCTGCCAATATTAAGTCTTCTCTACCTGGGGATTCGGATGAGCAGAATGATTGAATGTAACTTTTTTAATGCAGAGGGTGCTGAATGGATGGAATGGAGCAGCAAGGGAGGCAGTGGGGCCTGATTGTATCAGCAAATTCCAAAAAGATGGCGAAGTACCTAATAGCGATACCTTGGGATACGACAGCCTCGAAATTTAACATTATTTTTGGTACATGTGCACTAGTTTTTAGTGATTGCTGTACCGAGACACCTAAGCCCCTTTGCTTCTCTACAGTCCCTAGTTTCTCACCATTAAGAAAATTCTCCTATTTCTCACTTGGTACCAACAATAGAATTACAGAGAATGTACGGAAGGCCGGTGTTTATGCTCTACATGAACCTCCTGTCACCCTTCTTCATCTAACCCTATCAGCATATATTTCTGTTCCTTGGAATATGACAGCCTCGAAATTGGGGTGTTCAATGTTATTTTTGGTACATGTGCACTCGCTTTCCACTCTTCACCATCCAATAATAACTGACTTTTACTGATTTGTGTACCGACACACCAAAGCCCCTTTGCTCCTCTACAGTCCCTATAGATGCTCCTTGTATTACTCCCCACATCTTTAGTCTGGTCGTATTTACTCTGTTCACTGTCCAATAACAACAGAGACGGCGAGACTGGAATTTCTTTTGTATTTCAAAATATAGTTTATTTCATAAAATTTTTGGACACACACAGTTCAATGTAAATATCACAGTTACAATTCAAAACAATACAATAAGAATCGTACGCACTACGGATTCCATTTTTACAATTCAAAACACAGTACATATTTTAGAAGACATGATGTACAATAGAAGGTGAAATGGCCTTACACAGTGACATTTCCCCATAGAGCCTTTGTGTGAGCCGCACCTCGCTTCAGTGTGTCCCACAGCTGCTGGGGGCTGATCCCCTCTCCGACTCCATGGTATAGGGAGTCCTGTCTCTATGGAGGGGGGTTATCAGCTTTTACCTGAATACACGGGTCCATTCGCCTACATTCATGTTAGTGTTTGGCAAACACCGTCTGATGTCGTTCACACACCTGTCGAACTTTAGGGTCAGAGACGTGGAAGGTAATTTCATCTTCTCTGCTTGGGCAGTAAACTGAACGAGCAGAAATTAAAATCGGGCCGGTTCGATAAGGGGCAGATGATCCGCTCTACCAGTTCAGCCCCCGGCGATGGTGAAATTTTCCACCCACGTGTTGTGAACTGATGCAGTTTGCACAACGGACCAGCTTGTGGGCGTCGAAGATGTGGCCAATTTGAAGCATCATCGCCTGGCGGAAATGGGGTGGATGAGGCTAGTAAATGGTGTCAGGTCAATTAATGCCCCTTTAACACTCTGGTTCCTGCCTCCACCATCGTGGGGAGGGTCCTGAGAAGAGCGGCCGGAGCAACACGCACCTGTTTCCGGTCAGACCACGTGTAATATGTAAATCAGAGCTTTATGACGTGCACTGGAAATCATTTAATGTTGGGCAAAAATGGGTGGGGGAGCCGCCCTTTCGATGGGTATTGAGTGGTCCAGAACACTGAGAAGTTTATTTTTAAAGTATGTTTTGTGGGGCAAGGAGGAGAAGGAGAGCTTTCCCGTGGCTGTGAGAAATCTCCCGGCCCCTGATCGTCCCAGAAATGTATCAGGAGGTTTCCTTATAGATCTGTGCAACCAGTCCCAGCATCATGTCCCATTAAACTCCCTGCAGTGAGTAAACATTGCTGCACAGAGCTCAGAGAGGAAACGATCTCCGGAACTGCCCACTGGAGTTTGAAATTACATTAATATTTTGCCAGTTAGCAACGGTCCGGGTGTTGTTCCATTATTCTTCTGTTCTGGTCAAAACAAATGTCCCAGTGAAGAGGACGCTGTCTGACTCTGACAGCTCACCCTCAGTCCATCCCACCGGGCAGTGTGTGTGATGGGAAATAATCATCAACCGAAAAGGAGGATTTGATTTTATTCATTTCAGGATTAAACATTTAAAATTGAAATCATATTATTTCCAAACTAAAACAGCAAAACATCACTTCTTTATCATTTCACAACACCGCATTTGTCGGGTAAAATATTATTCCTGTCTGGTGTTTACAAATTTATTTGAATTATTGGATTGATATCAGTTACTTTAGTGAACACATTGATGTCAATGGATCGTAAAATCAGGGGCGGTGCAGGAACTGAGAAGTTGAAGCATGAATCCGGCTGACTCAATGTCACTGACCGTATAATACTGTGCGTTTGTTGTATGCAGAGAGATAACATAAAAAACGTCTGTGCTCCATAACAATATAAAACTGCCTGATATACTGACACTAATAACCACAGAAATTAAAGGTTGAATTCATTAATTGCGTTATGTTACTGGGACCTATAGATTAGATTTCATCTCACACTTTGCTGTCGTCTCTCCCTTTGAATCCCAGCCTCTCCTCCCACTGCATCGAATCCACTTTTCAATAATTGATTGCTTCATTTTATCCGCTTTCCAAAACCATTCGTTCCTCACTCCCATCCAACTCCGACATGTCCTTTTGTTTGTCTCGCTCCCAATCTCACTCACTGGCTCAGCCGCCAGCTGCCTCTTCCAATCAGATCCGAAACCTCAAACTCACCGCCGCGGATCTCGGTCTTTCCCGTCTTATGTCAGTCCCTGTCGGCTCTCTTAACTTCGATCAACAAACCAGGGTCACCTCCGTCTGTCTCCTCACCCTCCCGGACCTCGCTCACTTTCCCGTCCATCTGGTGCCCAAATGTGGATTTAACCCGTTGGCTTCCAGCTCAGTAAAACACTTCTCACTTCCCCACCGGCAATGCGCCCTCACTCGGCCCTTCCATTGGATACAGTACAAACTCTCTGTATCAATTTCTCAATTCATTATTGATAACTGTGTTCTAAAACACGTCTCTGTTCGAAAGCGCTGCCCAGGTCAGTGAATCAGCTTCCATGTTTGATGCAGCAATAAAGCTGATAAATACACCTCACATCCTGTCAAACTGCTCCTTTGCCCAGGTCTGATCAGTAATTTCTCTGCTTCCGTTTCTCTCTCTTACAGTTAACTTGGTGGCGATTGTGATCCTGTCCCGAGGAAAGTGCGGACTCTCCAAATGTATCAGTCGCTCCCTGGTGGGAATGGCGGCGGCCGATCTCCTGGTCGTTATCACCGATGTCATAATGTGGCGCATTGTTGTTATATATTTCCCAGTTTCTTTCTTGACCATTACCCCCGTGTGCCGTCTCATTGACATCCTGAGATTAGCAGCCACATCGGCCTCTGTCTGGTTCACGGTGATTTTCACCTTTGATCGATTTGTGGCCATTGGTTGTCAGAAGCTGAAAACAAAATATTGCACCGAGAAAACGGCGGCTGCTGTTATCGGGGTGGTGAGTGCGCTGAGCTGTTTACTAAACATTCCCTGGTACTTTGCATTTGACCCGGAATATATAATGGACAATGTACCCCGGGGTTGTGTCTTGAAACCGACCTTCATCACTTCACCCTCATGGGCAGCGTTTGACTCGTTTAATCTTGTGTTCATACCTTGTCTCCCATTCATTCTGATTTTGCTGTTCAAAGTTCTCACCGCCAGGAACATTTTAGCGGCCAGTGGAGTCCGCAGGGGACTCCGGTGCCGCAGCAATGGAGAGAATCACAAGGATCCAGAGATGGAGAACCGAAGGAAATCCATCATTTTACTCTTCAGTATATCAGGCAGTTTTATATTGTTATGAAGCACATTCCTTTTTTATTTTATATATCTGCGTATTACAAATGTCCAGTTCTATACGGTCAGTGATATCGAGTCAGCCGGATTCATGCTTCAACTTCTCAGTTCCTGCACCAACACGTGTATTTATGCTGTGACCCAGACTAAATTCAGAGACGAGCTGAAGAACGCGGTGAAATACCCAATGAATCTAATTGTTACATTAATTAAATTTTAGAAACAACTGAAGAGTTTTCATCCTAAATTAAATAAAATGTCAATGAGAGTAGATTTTCAGGTTTGGTGGTGGTGTGAGACGGGCGGCAGCGGATCCGTCGCCCGTTATTCACCGCGCCTGATTTTACCATCCATTGACATCAATGAGTTCACGAAAGTAACTGATATCAATCCAATAATTTAAATAAATTTCGAAATTCCAGAAAGGAATTATATTTTAGACAATAAATGCGGCGTTGTGAAATGATACAAGATGTGATTCTAACATGAAATTGTTTGCTGTTATTAGTCTGGAAATAATATGATTTCAATATTAAATGTTTAATTCTGAAATGAATAAACTCAAATCCTCTTTTTCGATTGATGATTATTTCCCATCACACGAAATGGTGGTGGACAATTAAACAACTAATGGGAGTGGAAGGCTTTGTAAAAAACCCCATCCTCAATGATGGCAGAGACCAGGACGTGAATGCAAGAGGCAAGGCTGAAGTTTTTGCATGCTCTCCACTTGCCGAGATGAGTGCACCCAAGAACCTGAACACCATCCAGGACAAAGCCTCCCGCTTGATTGGCAACCCATTCCGCATCCTAAACATTCACTCCCTTCACCACTGGTGCACAGTGGCTGCAGAGTGTACCATCCACAGGATGCACTGCAGCAACTCGCCAAGGCTTCTTCGACAGCACCTCCCAAACCCGCGATCTCTACCACCTAGAAGGACAAGGGCAGCCGGTCACATGAGAACAACACCACCTGCACGTTCCCCTCCAAGTCTCACACCTTCCCGACTTGGAAATACATCGCCTTTCCTTCATCGTCGCTGGGTCAAAATCCTGGAACTCCCTTCCTAACAGCACTGTGGGAGAACCGTCACCACACGGACTGCAGCGGTTCAAGAAGGCGGATCACCACCACCTTCTCAAGGGCAATTGATGATGGGCAATAAAGGCTGAAGTTGCCAGCGACGCCGACATCCCATAAACGAATAAAGAAAACGAGCACTGCGCGGTGGGTTGGACTGAGGGTGAGCTGTCAGGGTCAAACAGCGTCCTGTTCATTGGGACATTTGTTTTGACCAGAACAGAATAGTGATTGACCAACACCCGGACCGTTACTAACTGGTATAATATTAATGTAATTTCCATCTCCAGTGGGGAGTTCTGGAGCTTGTTTCATCTCTGAGCTGCTGTGCAGCAATGTTTGCTCACTGCAGGGTGTTTAATGGGACATGAAGCTGGTCCTGGTTACACAGATCGATGAGGAAACCCCCTGATACATTTCAGAGACGATCAGGGGCCGGGAGATTTCTCACGGCCGCAGCAGGCCAAGGGAAAGATCTTCTGCCCCTCCTTGCCCACAAAATATAAGTTGAAAAGGAAACTTCTCAGTGTTCTGGATCATTCGATGCCCATCGAAACTGCCGCTCCTCCATCCATTTGTGCCCAACATTAAATTGTGTTCCACTTACGTCATTATGCTCTGATTTATATATTACACGTGGCCTGACCGGAAACAGATAGGTGTTGCTCCGCTAATCTTCTCAGGACACCCCACACCATTGCGGAGGGAGGAACGTCAGCGTTAAAGGAGCGGTAAGTGACCTGACACCATTTAATCGCCTCAACCACCCCATTTCCGACAGGAGGGGATACTTAAAATCGGCCACACCTTTCATGAGCTACGCCCTAGTATCAGTCATCGAAGCCCACAAGCTGGTCCATTGTCTCAAAATTCATCTGTTCACAACACTTGGAGGGAAATTTTCACCATCGCTGAGGGCTGAACTGGTCGAGCGGATCACCCGCCCCTTATAGAACCGGACCGATTTTAATTTCTGCTCCGTCCGTGTACCGCGGAAGCAGTGAAGGTGAATTTATCCCTCTGTCTCTGACCCCAAGATTCTACTTGTGTGTGAAAGACATCAGACAGTGTTTGCCAAACACTTACATGGATGTGTGCGAATGCATCCGCGTATTTAGTTAAAAGGTGATAACCTACCTTCAATATTACAGGACCCCTATACCGTGGAGGCAAAGAGTTTTTCACTCCCAACAGCTCGGCAACACAGGACGCTGTGCTCCACATGCAGTTCCCCGGGATGCACACCGAGACGGTTATCAACTGCTGCTGGAAGACCATCAACTGGGTGAAGGAAGCCCTTTGGTCCACCCGATACCTGCTGGTCTTCCAGCTGAAGTAGCTGTCCATGACTGAGTGTTGCCAACTGGCACACTCCAAGGTCCAGGAGCACGGACTGACGGGCACACTGAAGGGAGGTGCGGTCTACGGAAAGGATCTATGGGGAAAGGCCACCGTGTAAGGCCATTTCACCTTGTATTGTCCAGCAGGTATTAGAAGATATTTACTCTGTTTTGAATTGTAATAATGGAGTCGTAGTGTGTACGATCTGTATTGTATTAATTTGATCTGTAACTGTGAAATGTACATTGAACTGTGTGAATGCATAAATTCTTTGAAATAAACTATATTTTGAAATATAAAAAAAAAATCCAGTCTCACCGTGTTTATTTTTATTGGACAGTGAAGAGTGGACACAGAGCCGGACAGTAAAGATGTGGGTGGAACAAAGAGCATCTATTGCAGGCACAAGGTGAGAAATAGCAGTATTTTCCAAATGGTGAGAAAGTAGGGACTGTAGATGAGCAAAGGGGTTTGGTGTCTAGGTACACTGACCACGAAAAGCTAATGCACATGTCCAAAAATAATTTTATTGATCCCAATTTCTGGTCTGCCATATCCCAAGTTACCACGATCAGGTACTTCGCCGACTCTCTGGAATTTGCTGATACAATCAGGCCCCACTGCCTCCCTCGCTGGTCCATTCCATACATCCAGCGCCCTCTGCATTAAAATAGTTACATTCAAGCACTCAGCTCATCCTGTGCCCCAGGTAGAGAAGACTATAGTGGCAGGAGGACACAGACCATCAGCCATATGTGAGTTTGGAAATTTCCAGTTTTAATTCAGATTATTGTATTTACAATTTTTCCCTTTTTCTGTAAATTTCTACTTTTATTTCATTCTTGCAGATTTTGAATTTTTGAACAAATTCTCCAAACCCTGAGCGCAGTGAGTGCTGACTCAGAGCCCTTTGATTGACAGCTCTCACATCCCAACGCCCCCCCCCCCACCCCACCCTCCTGGGCTGACTCCTCCCATCAAGTGACACGCGGCAGCGTCGTTCCCTTTTGCGCGCTGAAGTCATGACGCGTACGTGCATCCCTGGCCCGAGGGACGCCGCGCATTTGCCGCACAATCGCTGTGCCGCCTTCCCTCAGTAACACGCCGGCGCCGGGAGGACGCTCCGATGGGCGGGCGAGAGGGTGACAGAGGGAGGGCCCGCACCCAAGAGTGGCCTGGGCCTAGGGCCTTGGAATGGCGCGGTGAGAGCTGCCCGAGCTGCAGCTCCTCCGACTCCAGGCCCGAGCGGCATGAATGGGGCTGCAACCCCAGGACGAAGGACCGCGACGCCCGGGAAGGAGAGCCCGCGACTCCGGGACGGAGGGACCGCGAGACGAGACAGAGAAACCTCGACCCCTGGACGGAGGGACCGCGACCCGGGACGGAGAGACCGCGACCCTTGGATGTAAGGACCGCGAACCGGGGCCGAGGGGCCGAGACCCCAACTCCAGCCGATGCAAAAAGCACGACTCAGGTCAGGTAAGGAATTCCTCACTACCATTACCAACAAGCCGGGGATCAACCCTGGTTCAATGAGGAGTGTCGAAGAGCATGCCAGGAGCAGCACCAGACGATCCTAAATATGAATTGCAAACTGGTGAAGCGACAACTCAGGACTACATGCATGATTAAACAGCGGAAGCAACTTGCTACAGGTAGAGCTAAGCGATTCCACAAACAACGGATCAAATCAAAACTCTGCAGTCCTGCCACATCCAGTCGCGAACGATGGTGGACAATTAAACAACTAAAGGGAGGAGGAGGCTCAGTAAACGACCCCATCCTCAATGATGGCAGAATCCAGTGCGTGAGTGCAAAAGACAAGGCTGAAGCATTTGCATCCATCTTCAGCCAGAAGTGCCAAGTGGATGATCCATTTCGGCCTCCTCCCGATATCCCCACCATCACAGAAGCCAGTCTTCAGCCAATTCGATTCACTCCACGCGATATCAAGAAACGGCTGGGTGCACTGGATACAACAAAGGCTAATGGCCCCGACAACATCTCGGCTGCAGTGCTGAAGATTTGTGCTCCTGAACTAGCCGCGCCTCTCGCCAAACTGCTCCAGCACAGTTAAAACACTGGCATCTACCCGACAATGTGGAAAATTGCCCAGATATGTCGTGTACACAAAAAGCAGGGCAAATCCAATCCGGCCAATTACCGCCCCATCAGTCTACTCTGAATCATCAGCAAAGTGAAGGAAGGTTTCATCGACAGTGCTATCAAGCGGCACTTACTCACCAATAACCTGCTCACCAAAGCTAAGTTTGGGTTCCGCCAGGACCACTCGGCTCCAGACTCATTACAGCCTTGTTCCAAACATGGACAAAAGAGCTGAATTCCAGAGGTGAGGTGAGAGTGACTGCCCTTGACATCAAGGCAGCATTTGACCGAGTGTGGCACCAAGGAGCCCTAGTAAAATTGAAGTCAATGGGAATCAGGGGGAAAACTCTCCAGTGGCTGGTGTCATACCTAGCATAACGGAAGATGGTAGTTGTTTTTGGAGGCCAATCATCTCAGCCCCAGGATATTGTTGCAGGAGTTGCTCAGGGCAGTGTCCTAGGCCCAACCATCGTCAGCTAGTTCATCAACGGCTTTCTCTCCACCGTAAGGTCAGAAATGGGGATGTTCGCTGATGACTGCACAGTGTTCAGTTCCATTCACAACCCCTCACATAATGAAGCACTCCGTGCCCGGATGCAGCACGGCCTGGACAACATCCAGGCTTGGGCTGATAAGTGGCAAGTAACATTCGCGCCAGACAAGTGCCAGGCAATTACCATCTCCAACAAGAGAGAGTCTAACCACCTCCCCTTGACAGTCAACGGCATTACCATCGCCGAATCCCCCACCATCAACATCCTGGGGGTCACCATTGACCAGAAACTTAACTGAACCAGCCACATAAATACTGTGGTGACAAGAGCAGGTCAGAGGCTGGGTATTCTGCGACGAGTGACTCACCTCCTGACTCCCCAAAGCCTTTCCACCATCTACAAGGCACAAGTCAGGAGTGTGATGGAATACTCTCCACTTGCCTGGATGAGTGCAGGTCCAACAACACTCAAGAAGCTCGACACCATACAGGACAAAGCAGCCCGCTTGATTGGCACCCCATCCACCACCCTAAACATTCACTCCCTTCACCACCGGCGCACTGTGGCTGCAGTGTGCACCATCCACAGGATGCACTGCAGCAACTCGCCAAGGCTTCTTCGACAGCACCTCCCAAACCCTCGACCTCTACCACCTAGAAGGACAAGGGCAGCAGGCATATGAGAACAACAACACCTGCACGTTCCCCTCCAAGTCACACACCATCCCGACTTGGAATTATATCGCCGTTCCATCATCGTCTCTGGGTCAAAGTCCTGAAACTCCCTTCCTAACAGCACTGTGGGATAACCTTCACCACACGGACTGCGGCGATTCAAGAAGGCGGCTCACCACCACCTTCTCAAGGGCAATTAGGGATGGGCAATAAATTCTGGCCTCGCCAGCGACGCCCACATCCCATGAACGTGTCCAAAAAATGCCTATACACAGAACTATCGAGCTCCCACACATTCCCATACAGTTCCAATGCAGACCGAGAAAGCTCCTACAAAGAAACGGACAGCTCCTACACAGATTCAGACGGTCCATACGCAGAACCAGACGGATCCTACACAGACCCAGGCAGCTCCTGCTAAGACCCAGACATCTCCTGAAAAGAACCAGACAGCTCCTACATGGACCATTACCTCTCCTGCACAGACCCAGACAGCAGCTACACAAACCCAGACAACTCCTGACATGAACCAGAGAGCTGCTACACGGACGCAGGCAGTTCTTGCACAGAACCAGACAGATCCTAATTAGACCCAGATAGCTCCGACACTAACCAGGACAGTTCGTACATAGGCCATTGAGCGGCTATACAGACCCAGGCTGCTCCTCGCCAGACCTCGTCAAATCCCACAAAGACCCATTCAGCACCTACACCGACCTGGACTGCTCCTGCACAGATCTAAGGAACACCCACACAGTCCCAGACAGCTCCTGCACAGAACGATGGAGCTCCCACACAGATCTAGAAAGCTCCGAACTCGACCAACACAGATCCTACACAGGTCTACGTGGCACCAACCAAGACCCAGAAAGCACCTACCCAGACACATACAGATGAAAAGAGTTCCTGCACAGACGCAGATAGAACCAACCCAGGGAGACAACTCCTATCCAGGTCCGAACAGCCCTTACACAGACCGTGGGAACTCCGACACAAACCGAGACAGGTCGTACACACACACAGATTGAGCTCCTACGCAGACACAGACAGCTCCTACACAGGCCCAGACAGTTCCTGCACAGAACTATGGATCGCCCACACAGACACAGAGAGCTCCTAACGAGACCAACACAGGTCCAGGGTGCACCTACATAGACCCAGACTGGTCCTACCTAGACATAGACAGCAACTACGCAGGTTCGGACAGCTCACATATTGATCCAGACAGTTCCAACACAGATATACGTGTGTACGTTAGCATAGTGGTTATGTTACTGAACTGGTAATCCAAAGGCCTGGACTAACAATTCGTGAATCGTAAGTTCAAATTCTACCAGAGCGGTTGGCCCGCGATCTCTCCCACCCAGAAGGATAACACCACCTGCACGTTCCCCTACAAGTCACACACCATCCCGACTTGGAAATACATCGCCGTTCCTTCATCGTTGCTGTGTCAAAATCCTGGAATTCCCCAACTAATATCACTGTGGGAGAACTTTCACCACATGGACTGCAGCGGTTCCAGAAGATGGTTCACCACCACCTTCTCAAGATCAATTAGGAATGGGCAATAAATACTGGCCTTGCCAGTGACGCCCACATCCCACGAACGAATAAAAAGAAACCTGAGAAACAGTGACCTCAATATTAAATGGTTCCAATTGGATGATAGAGCCAAAGTACTGAAAATTCACAACTCATTCCAGATTTCATTATGGCAAACTTCACTAAAATAACAAAAGATTTGGAACAGGTTAATTGTTTAAAACTATGGGTGGTGATGAAACCGATGTCGAATATAAATGGGAAGTTTTTAAAACACGCTGCCACTGTCCCTTTAATCCCATGGGTGACGACTGTTAGATTCATGGGTTACACGATCGTATAGTTAGATATTGGGCAGTGCAGAACACGAATATCCAGTTCAGATTATATGGGGAATTATTGTCACATCCCTGGGTTATACTGTGTTATTATTAATTACGTGGCAGTTCAGAAACACAAATGTTCAGTTAAATTTAAAACGGAATCAGGTGATACATCCTTGCGTTACAACGTCGTAATGTTAGAAATTGGACGGTGCAAAAACACGATTATCCTGTTCAGATTATAAGGAGGAACTGTTGTTACATCCCTGGGTGACACTGTAGCATTGTTAGATATTGAGCAATGCAGAAACACGAATATCCCGTTCAAATGATAAGGGGAACTATTGTTATACCCCTGGGTTACACTGTCATATTGTTAGATATTGGGCAATGCAGAAACAGGAATATCCAGCTCATATTACAGGGGGAACTATTGTTATACCCCCGAGTTACTCTCTCGTATTGTTAGACATGGGGAAGTACAGCAACAGGAATATCACGTTCAGATTATTACGGCAACTTTTGTTACATCAATGGGCTACACTATCATATTGATAGATATTGGGGGTTTCAGGCACATGAATATCCAGTTCAGAAAATAACGGGGAACTATCGTTACATCCATTGTTTTCACTGTCGTGTTATTAGAGATGTGACAACGCAGAAGCGAATATCCAGTTCAGATTATAAGGGGAACTATTGCAACATCCCTGGGTTACATTATCAAAGTGTTAGATATTGGGCAGTGCAGAAACATGAATATCCAGTTCAGATTATATGGGGAATTATTGTTACAGCCGTACGTTACACAATCATTTTGTTAGATATTGGGCAACACATTCAAGCAGGATCATCCAAGCACATCATAAATATCAATCTAGGAGAAACATGAAGTATAGTGGTTTGGAGAAGAAGGGGAGGCCATTTGACCGATCGTATCAGTGCCAGTTCATGGTTAAAGCAATTCAAAACGTATATCATGGTTAATATTCCTCCAAATGCCCTGTCTCTTCATCAATTTGAAACATGTATTCAATTTTCTCATAAATGATACAATGGTAAAAGTTGCAATTGCCACTTTTCTGTTTTTTCCATTCCCTGTGGTAAAACGTTCCATTCTCCAAAAAAATCTCAGCGTGAACAATTTACACGTAAACTCTTTCATGATGAGCTGAAATTGATGACCCCTTATCATTGATCCTCACAACCAGATGATACAGGGATTCTGTATTACTCTGTCACTGATCCTCACAATCAGAAGATACAGTAATTCTCTGTTAGTTTATCATTGATCCTCACAACCAAAGGATACAGTGATTCTGTATTACTCTAACACTGATCCTCACAACCAGAAGATACAGTAATTCTCTACTAGTTTATCATTGATCCTCACAATCGGAGGATACAGTAATTCTCAATTACTATATCACTGGTCCTCACAACCAGAGGATACAGTAATTCCATATTACTCTATCACTGATCATCACAACCAGAGGATGCAGTAATTCTCTTTAATCTATCACTGATCCTCACAACCAGAGGATACAGTAATTCTCTGTTACTCTATCACTGATCCTCACAACCAGAGGAACATAAGAACATAATAAGAACATAAGAAAATGGAGCAGGAGTCGGCCAATCGGCCCCTCGAGCTTGCTCCGCCATTCAATAAGATCATGGCAGATCTGATCCTAACCTCAAATTTAAATTCATGTCCAATTTCCTGCCCGCTCCCCGTAAACCCTACTTCACTTTACTTCGAGGAAACTGTCTATTTCTGTTTTAAATTTATTTAATGATGTAGCTTCCACAGCTTCCTGGGGCAGCAAATTCCACAGACCTACTACCCTCTGAGTGAAGAAGTTTCTCCTCATCTCAGTTTTCAAAGAGCAGCCCCTTATTCTAAGATCATGCCCCCTAGTTCTAGTTTCACCCATCCTTGGGAACATCCTTACTGCATCCACCCGATCAAGCCCCTTCACAATCTTATATGTTTCAATAAGATCGCCCCTCATTCTTCTGAAATCCAATGAGTAGAGTCCCAATCTACTCAACCTCTCCTCATATGTCTACCACCTCATCCCCGGGATTAACCGAGTGAACCTTCTTTGTACTGCCTCGAGAGCAAGTATATCTTTTCTTAAGTATGGACACCAAAACTGTATGCAGTATTCCAGGTGCGGTCTCATCAATACCTTATATAACTGCAGCAATACCTCCCTGTTTTTATATTCTATCCCCCGAGCAATAAAAGCCAACATTCCGTTGGCCTTCTTGATCACCTGCTGCACCTGCATACTAACTTTTTGATTTTCTTGCACTTGGACCCCCAGATCCCTTTGTACTGCAGTACTTTCCAGTTTCTCGCCATTAAGATAATAACTCGGTCTCTGATTTTTCCTGCCAAAGTGCATAACCTCACATTTTCTAACATTGTGTTGCATCTGCCAAATCTCCGCCCACTCACCCAGCCTGTCTATATCTCTTTGTAGGTTTTTTTGTCCTCCTCACTCTCTACTTTCCCTCCCATCTTTGTATCATCTGCAAACTTTGATATGTTACACTCGGTCCCCTCCTCCAAATCGTTAATATAGATTGTAAAGAGTTGGGGACCCAGCACCGACCCCTGCGGTACACCACTGGCTCCTGGTTGTCAGTCCGAGAATGAACCATTTATCCCAACTTTCTGCTTCCTGTTAAATAACCAATCCTCCACCCATGCCAGAATATTACCCCCAATCCAGTGATTCTTTATCTTGAGCAATAATCTTTTATGTGGCACCTTGTCGAATGCCTTCTGGAAGTCTAAATACACTACGTCCACTGGTTCCCCTTTATCCACCCTTTACGTTATGTCCTCAAAGTACTCAAGCAAATTTGTCAGACATGACTTCTCCTTCATAAAGCCGTGCTGACTTTGTCCTGTTAAATTATGTTTATCCAAATGTTCTGCTACTGTCTCCTTAATAATAGACTCCAAAATTTTACCCACCACGGGCGTTAGGCTAACTGGTCTATAATTTCCAGCCTTCTGCCTACTACCCTTTTTAAATAAGGGTGTTACATTAACAGTTTTCCAATCTGCCGGGACCTTTGCCGAGTCCAGAGAATTTTGGAAAATTATTACCAAAGCATCCACAATCCCTACTGCCACTTCCCTCAAGACCCTCGGATGTAAGCCATCAGGTCCAGGGGATTTATCCGCCTTGAGTTCAATTAATTTACTGATTACCAATTCCTTAGTGATTTTAATTGTATTTAGCTTCTCCCCGCCCCCAGAGCCCCCTGTTTGTCCAGTGTTGGGATATTCTTAGTGTCCTCTGCTGTAAAGACTGAAACAAAATATTTGTTCTGAATTTTTGCCATCTCCATGTTTCCCACCATTAATTTCCCGGTCTCATCCTCTAAGGGAACTATGTTTGCCTTAGCCACCCTTTTTCTTTTTATGTAACTGTAGAAACTCTTGCTATCTGTTTTTATATTTTTTGCTAATTTATTTTCATAATCTATCTTCCCTTTCTTAATCAATCCTTTAGTTACTTTTTGCTGTCTTTTGAAGACTTCCCAATCTTCTATCCTCCCACTAAGTTTGGCTACCTTATATGTCCTTGTTTTTAGTCGGATACTATCCTTAATTTCTTTACTTAGCCACGCATGGCTGTCATTTCTTTAATACCCTTTTTTCCTCAGTGGAATATATATTTTTTGAAAGTTGTAAAATAACTCATTAAATAAACACCACTGCTCATCTACCGTCTTACCCTTTAATCTACTTTCCCAGTCCACTTTAATCAAGTCCGCTCTCATACCATCATAGTCTCCTTTATTGAAGCTCAGTACGCTTGTTTGAGAACCAACATTCTCACCCTCTAATTGGATATTGAATGTAACCATGTTATGGTCACTCATTCCCAGGTGATCCTTAACTAGGATATTATTAATTAATCCTCTATTACTCTATCACTGATCCTCAAAACCAGAGGATACAATGATTCTCTATTACTCGATCACGGATCCTCACAACCAGAGGTTACAGTAATTTTCTATTACTCTATCACTGATTCTCACAAACAGAGAATACAGTAATTCTCTATTACTCGATCAAACAACTTCATGTTTTGAAATTTAAATCTCCTCATATCCATTTCCATAGAAAAATTCCCGGAATTTTACATATTTCCTCATACAGTGCACCTTTCCTGGCCTCATTCCAGAGAATCCACATTGTGCTCTCTGTGACTTTAATGTTGTTTGTACAATGAGGCTTCACTGAGGAGTGGGTAAAAGGAGGACTGGCAAAACCTTGGTTAACGATTGAGTTTAAGGAGGTTGTAAAAGGAGGAGAAGCAAATGGAGAGACGGAGGGGATAAGGTGGTTTTCGAGTGTAGAATTTAGATGCCTGAAGGAATGGTCACCAAAGATGGGATTAAGAGAGTGGAGGGTGGTAAAATATAACTACTCGGATTTATATAGCGGATTTAACATCGATAAATATCGTAAGACCATTTACTGATGTATAATCAGATAAAAATTGACCCAAGACCAAAGAAGGAGGTATTAGGAGGGATGTCAAAATCATAAAGCAAGAGATGGCTTTCATGGAAGATCGAAAAGAAGGAAATAACTTACTTTTATATAGCGCCTTTCAAGATCTCAGGACATTCCAAAGCGCTTTGCAATAAATGAAGTACATTTTGAAGTGCAGTGACTGTGGTAATGTAAGAAAATGTGGCCCGCTAATTTGCACAAGGAAAGTTCCCACAAACTGCACTGAGATAAATGACCAGAAAATCAGTTTACGGTAATGTTGGTCGAGGGTTAAATAAAGCCCAAGACACCAGGGAGAACTCCTCTGCTATTTTTCGAATATTGCCGTGGGATCTTTTACACGAGACGGCAGATGGGCCCTCGGTTTAACGTGTGCTCTGAAAGTTGGCACCTCCGACAATACAGTTCGCCCTGAGTACTGGACTGCAGTGTCAGCCTGGATTATGTGTTCAAGTCTCTGAGGTGGGACTTGAATTCACAACTTTCTAACCTCAGAAGCTGGACTGCTACCACTGAGACATGGCTGGCGCCTGAATGAGGGAGAGGGAGATGGAGGGGCATCGGGAGGGAATTCTGGAGCGTGGCTGTGGCTGAAGGCACGGCTGTCAAAGTGGGGCAAATGGGCTGAGGAGGCACAAGCGGCCAGAGGTGGAGGAGCAGAGTATTTGGCAGGGACTGCAGGAGGAGGTGAAAGAGATAGCGAGGCGTGAGGCCCGGGTGGATTTAAGTGCAAGAAAGAATAAAAATGAACTGCAGGTTTACGAGACTGGAAGTCAATGAAGGTCAGTAGGACCTGGATGATTGGTGAGGGACTCACCAATCGGAAAGAGAGGGGTGCGGATGGACCCTGTGGCAAGTATGTGGAGTTCGTGGGGTCAAAGATCATGACTTCCCAATTTTTAACTGGATAAAATTGTGGCTCATCTAAAGCCGAATATCGCTTTGACAACTCAAAGACATTGGATGGGTGAAGACATGCGGTGCTTTTGTCAGTGTACATCTGAAAGCTGATCCATGTCTGCGGACAATGTCACCAAAGGGCAGCATGTGGATGAGGAAGAGGAGGGGGCCAAGGATTGAACCTTTAGAGACATCAGATATAACGGTGATAGGGTGGGAAGAGAAGCTTCTCCTGGCTCTGATCAGATTGGTGAGTGGAACCGAGAGAGAGTGGTCCCACCACCAGAGGCCCAGGATCGATGAATGAGAAGGTCATGGGTGGGTTTCCCGTAGGTGTGGAGGAGTGGGCGGAGATGGGGAGGGGAAGGCCATGCAGGGATTTAAACCACAGGATGAAAATGAATCGTCAGGAGTGAACATGGTCAATACAATGATAGGAAAACTGTAAATGAAGCCGCTCTTTGTTGTTGGACCAGTCCTTTCTGAGCACAGCTTTTAACTTTATTACTGGGAGAGGTCTCATTAAGACATGATTCTGAACATTGAGATGTTTGCGATATATCCACGTCATTATTTACACTGAAGACAAAGCTGTAGATGTAATGTGTTTGTTTTGGAGACTGTAACTAACAGCAATGATCAGGGGTATAACCGTGTCAGTGGGGATTTACCCCCTGTATAAATCAGAGCTTGTTGCAATGTGTCAGCTCCGAATGCCTGCCGGAACTGCGGTTTTCAGATCAACAGAAGTCATTGCTTCTCTCAGAAATGGGATATCCAATAATGTCCCAGATAGAGCGCGTTTACTATCCTGTTCTTGCATCCATTGGAGTCCCGAGTAAGCCGTTATCTCATCTGTGAATATTGTAAATCGCTGTTAAATGTGCTGCTTTAATTGGCTAATTATTTTCCTCCCACCATGTTTTACACAACCGCCTGTTCTGTTCCATCAGTTGGATGCTGGAACATTTAAAATCTCTGCTCTTTTGGTTTTGCATTATTTATCTAATGAACGTTTTATATCCAACGCTGGCATTGTTACTGGATTATTCTCTGCACTGAATGCATTGGAATCAGGTGTCTGGGCTAAGAGCTGGTATCAGACCATCAGGAGCCATTAATTGTTTCATGTTGTTGAACGAACCTGCCATGGAATATTTTTTCAAAAATGTGTTTTCAGTGATTGATAATGAGACAGCTCACGGTCTTAGTGTTACAAGGAGGCAGCGCAATGTCCTACCTCTTCAATAACATGGCTCAGTTTAAATGGGATTTCAATGTATTTATTGGTTGTCACTGTTATGAAATATTATTTCATTATGTGTGTATCTCACGCATCTCCAGAGGTCTGGCTACTGAACTGAGTTTGCTGCTGATTCTTTCACATCTCATTCTCTGTTCCATTGTGGATGAATTCACTTTAATATGCAATGTTTTGAGGTTATGTTGTATCAGTTTGCACTTCATCTGTTGGAATCAGGAGCCCTTCTATTTATCTGTAGATTTTCAGCAGCAGCGGTGATGTTGGCGTTTTGTTCATTGAACAATGCCGCCATCTAACGCTGTACTTTATGATTGCAGGAGAAGGAATTTCAATTCTTGCGATGTGTTTCTGGAACATGCGTTGTAGATGAAGTGAACAGTGTGGGTGAACAGGTGGAGACTTGGATGATCTGTAGAAACATTAAACTGTTCACAGAGGATTCACCATTTAACAAACGGACACGAAGAATATGATCGTTGGAACACGGGACTGGTGGAGAGAAAGCAGGCGCAGGATGTTCGGATTTACTCGGATGGGAAAAGGGGCATTGAGAAAGAGAGTCGAGAGAGTGCAGAGAGATAGAGAGGAGCGATAGACAACGCGACTGAGAAGGAAAACGAGAGGGAGGGGGAGAAGGAACGAAAGAGAGAGACAGATAAAGAGAGAGAGAGAGAGCGGCAGCGTTGTGAATTATATATCGGAATGAACTGCTGAAATTTGCAGTACAATTATGCAGAGGAAATGAGACTTGAAGGTGTTATTAGGATGTCGTCGATAGATGTGTGAATTTTATTGTACTCGTGCCGGATGTTTTTAACCCTATCAGGTCCTCAGTCTGTTTATGTGAATGTTCCACTTACTTGTTTAATGACTGAATACATGAACATAATTGAAATGTAATTAAAGAATAAAATCAGCCATTTGTTGATCCTATTGGATTATTAGGATACTGTATTCTAAAAATTGTGTGTCAACTTAATTCAATAAAGAACGAGGCTAATTTAATTAATGCCTTTTAATTTAATTATAATTGAATGTGCAAAGTAAATTTATTGACCGCGTTATATAAAAAAACCGAGATTTTTGTTTAGATAAACATAAAAATTAAAGGTTGAATTCATTAATTCCCTCGAACACCCTCCTCCAGTCTCTCCCTGTGAATCACAGTCTCTCCTCCCACTGCATTGAATCCTCTGTCTCCTCATCCGTTGATTCAGTTTAACCGCTTTCCCAAATCATCTGCTACTCACTCCCCTCCAGCTCCTACATGTATTTTTCCTTGTCTTCCTCCCAATCTCACTCTCTGGCTCAGCCTCCAGCTGTCTTTTCCAATCCGAACAGAAGCCTGAAACACACCGCCGCGGATATCGGGCTTTCCCGTTTTGTGCCACCCCCTGTCAGCTCTCTGACCCCAGAGCAACAAACCAGCAGCACTTATCCCTGTCCCCTCACCTTCCCGGCCCGCGCTCTCTCCCCCCTTCGTCTGGAGCCCAACTCCGTCTTCAATACGTTGCATTCCTCCGTAAAACACCTTCTCCCTTCCCCACCGGCACTGCGCCCTCATTCGGCCCTTCCAGTGCATCCGGTGCTCACTTTATTCAATTTCCTTATCAATTTCCCAATTCATTCTTGATCATTGTATTTAAAAACATTTCTCTGCCCGAAAGCGCTGCCCAGGTCAGTGAATCAGTTTCCAACGTTTGATGCAGCGACAAAGCTAGAAATTTCACCCCAGATCCTGTCAAACTGCTGCTTTGGCTCCAGGTCTGATCAGTAATTTCTCTGCTTCCGTTTCTCTCTCTTACAGTTAACTTGGTGGCGATTGCGATCCTGTCCCGAGGAAAGTGCGGACTCTCCAAATGTATCACTCGTTACCTGGTGGGAATGGCGGCGGCCGATCTCCTGGTCGTTATCACTGATGTCCTAATGTGGCGCATTGTTGTTATTTATTTCCAAGTTTCATTCTTGACCATTACCCCCGTGTGCCGTCTCATTGCCAGCCTGAGTTTAGCAGCCACAACGGCCTCGGTCTGGTTCACAGTGGTTTTCACCTTTGATCGATTTGTGGCCATTTGTTGTCAGAAGCTGAAAACAAAATATTGCACCGAGAAAACGGTGGCTGTTGTTATCGGGGTGGTGAGTGCGCTGAGCTGTTTCCTAAACATTCCCTGGTACTTTGTAATTGGCCCGGAATATACAATGGACAATGTAGCCCGGGGTTGTGTCTTGAAACCAACCTTCTTCACTTCAACTGCATGGGCAGCGTTTGACTTGTTTCATCTTGTGTTAGTGCCTTGTCTCCCATTCATTCTGATTTTGCTGTTCAATGTTCTCACCGCCAGGCACATATTAGCGGCCAGTAGACTCCGCAGGGGACTCCGGGGCCGCAGCAATGGAGAGAATCACAAGGATCCAGAGATGGAGAATCGAAGGAAATCCATCATTTTACTCTTCAGTATATCAGGCAGTTTTATATTGTTATGGAGCACAGAAGCTTTTTATGTTATCTCTGTGCGTTTCACAAACGTCCAGAACTATATGACCAGTGACATTGAGTCAGCCGCATTCATGCTTCAACTTCTCAGTTCCTGCACCAACACGTGTATTTATGCTGTGACCCAGACTAAATTCAGAGAGGAGCTGATAAACGGGGTGAAATACCCACTGAATATAATTGTTAGAATAGTTAAATCATAGAAACGTCTCAAGACTTTTCATTCAAAATTAAATAAAGTGTCAGTTGGAGTATATTTTTTTACATTTGGCGGTGGCGTAAGACGGGCGGTAGCGGATCGGGCGCCCGTTTTTCGCCGCCCCTGATTTTACTATCTATTGACATCAATGAATTCACTAAAGTAACTGATTTCAATCCAATAGTTCAAATAAATTTGGAAATATTAGAAAGGAATTATATTTTACGCGACATATGCAGTGTTGTGAAATGATACAAGATGTGATTCTAACATGAAATGGATTGCTGTTATTAGTCTGGAAATAATATGATTTCAATATTCAATGTTTAATCCTGAATTGAATAAACTCAAATCCTCCTTTTCGGTTGATGATTATTTCCCATCACACACACTGCCCGGTGGGATGGACTGAGGGTGAGCTGCCAGGGTCAGACAGCGCCCTGTTCATTGGGACATTTGTTTTGACCAGAACAGAATAATAATGGACCAACACCCGGACCGTTACCAGCTGGTAAAATATTAATGTAATTTCAAACTCCAGTGGGGCGTTTCGGAGATCGTTTCCTCTCTGAGCTGCTATGCAGCAATGTTTACTCACTGCAGGGAGTTTAATGGGACATGAGGCTGGACCTGGTTGCACAGATCTATACGGAAACCGCCTGATACGTTTCCGAGATTATCAGGGGACAGGGGATTTCGCGCGATCGCAGCAAGTCAAGGGAAAGCTCTCCTGCTGCTCCTTGACCCACAAAATATCAGTTAAAATAAAACTTCTCAGTGTTCTGCACCACTCAATTCCCATCGAAAGGGCGGCTCCTCCACCCATTTGTAACCAACATTGAATAGTGTCCCGCGTACGTCATACTACTCCGATTTACGTGAGTAACCTAACACCTCCATCACCCCATTTCCGCTGTGCTGTAAGGGCAGTTCCCCGGGACGCACACCGCGACAGATATCAACTGCTGCTGGAAGATCATCAACTCAGTGAAGGAGGCCCTTTGGTCCACCCGATACTTGCTGGTCTTCCAGCAGAAGGACCTGCCCACGACCGATTGTTGCTGACTGGCACACACCATGGTCCAGGAGTCCGTGCTGTGGGACACACTGAAGCGAGGAGCAGCCTTCTCAAAGGCTGTATGGGGCAAGGCCACCGTGCAAGGACATTTCACTTTGTATTGTACAGCATGTATTAGAAGCTATGTACCGTGTGTTGAATTGTAATAATTGAATCGTAGTGTGTACGAGCTGTATTGTATTATTTTGAATTGTAACTGTGATATTTGCATTGAACTGCCTGTATTCATAAATGTTATGAAATAAAGTATATTTTTAAAAGTTCCAGTCTCAACGTGTCTGATGTTATTAGACAGTGAATGGTGGAGATACAGCCGGACAGTACAAATATGGGGAGATAAACAAAGAGCATCTACTTCAGGCACCAGGTGAGAAATAGGATTAATGCCTTAATGATGAGAAACTAGGGACTGGAGAGGAGCAAAGGGGTTTGGGTGTCCAGGTACACCAATCACTAAAAGTTATTGCACATGTAAAAAAAAATAATGGTCCCAATTTCTAGGCTGTCATAACTCAAGGTATCGCTATCAGGTACTTCGCCAACTCTCTGGAATTTGTTGATACAATCAGGCCCCATTGCCTCCCTTGCTGGACCATTCCATGCATCCAGCACACTCTGCATTAAAAAGGTTACATTCAATCATTCTGCTCATCCTATGCCCGAGGGAGAGAAGACTAATAGTGACAGGAGGACACAGGAGGACCCAGGAGGACCCAGGCCATCAGCCTGATATGAATTTGGACGTTTCTGTTTTTAATTCAGATTGTTGTACTTGAAATTTCTTCCCTTTCTTGTACCTTTATATTTTAATTTCATTATTGCAGATTTTGCATTTTTAAACAAATTCTTCAAACCCTTTGCGCAGTGAGTGCTGACTCCGGGCCCTTTGATTGACAGCTCTCACCACCCCCGTCCCGGACCCCGGGCTGACTCCTCCCATCAAGTGACACGCGTCAGCGTCACTCACCTTAGCGCGTTGACGTCAAGACGCGGTCCTTGTGCCGGGGCCAGGAGGATGATGTTGCGGGTCCTCGCCCGACAAAGGGAGGGCCCGCACCCGAGAGTGGCCTGAGATGGGAGAGCGGGCTTGGCGGGGGTCGGGCTGACGGCTCCGGTGCTGGCTCTGAGAAAGAGGCCGCTCGGCTCATCGCGCCTGTGCCGGCTCTGTGCAAGAGGCCGCTCGGCCCATCGCGCCTGTGTCGGCTCTGCGAAAGAGGCCGCTCGGCCCATCGCGCCCGTGCCGGCCCTGTGAAATTGCGATTCGATTAGTCCCACTCCCCCGCTCTTTCCCCACAGTCCCGCAAATTTCCCCCCTTCAAGGATTGACCCGATTCCCTTTTGAAAGTTATTATTGAATCTGCTTCCACCGCCCTTTCAGGCAGTGAATTCCAGCTCAGAACAACTCACTGCCGAAAAACATTCTCCTCATCTCCCTCTGGCTCTTTTCCCAATTCCCTTCAATCTGTGCCCTCTGGTTACGGACCCTCCAGCCAGTGGCAACAGTTTCTCCCCATCGACTCCATCAAAACCCCTCCTCATTTTCAACCCCTCGACTGCTGCTGTGACCCTGACTGTTCCTCCGCGGACATCAATGTCTTCTCCACCTGTTTGCCCGGCAGTGACCCGTAAGTTTCTGTTCGTGTGTTACTACACTGGCCCCCGGTCGGCAACGTCTCGATTTTGAGATCCTCATCCTCGTGTTCAAAACCCTCCATGTTCCTCTCCCCTTCCCTATCTCTGTAACCTCCTCCAACCGATGTAATCTCCTCCGACAACCCCATGCCACTCCACCCTATCATGGATTCTACCCCACACATTTATCTCCGCCCACAGCCCATGTACACTCTACACACGATCATTGCTGGGACACTCTGCCCTGTCATACACACAGTCAGTGCTGGGACACTCTGTCCTGTCAAACACACACTCAGTGTTGGGACACTCTGTCCTTTCATACACACAGTCAGTGTTGGGACACTCTGTCCTGTCATACACACAGTCAGTGCTGGGACACTCAGTCCTGTCATACACACATTCAGTGCTGGGACACTCTGTCCTGTCAAACACACACTCAGTGTTGGGACACTCTGTCCTTTCATACACACAGTCAGTGTTGGGACACTCTGTCCTGTCATACACACAGTCAGTGCTGGGACACTCTGTCCTGTCATACACACAGTCAGTGCTGGGACAGTCTGTCCTGCCATACACACAGTCAGTGCTGTGACAGTCTGTCCTGTCCGACTTGGACGTCTTGTGTATCCATCTTTTAAAAGGTATAGGAACCCAGTTATAAGATGGATTCTACTCACTTCATAATAATCTACAATCAGCTTGTCTTATCATCAAGATATCAAGCACTAGACACACTGTCTTTAAAGGAACGATGATTTATTTGACTCTTGTAAAGAATACTAAACTCCAGCCTAGTTAAAGGGGTTATTAACATCAGAAACAAACCCCAAGTGTCAGAATGAACATGGTTCAGTCCTGGATGTGATTCACAGCAGCGATAGCAGCAGAATCCAACCCCTGCAGTCACATGTGAACTCGCTGGTGTTTCAGCAGGTGGGATGATTGATTGAATCCATTCCCACACACAGAGCAGGTGAATGGCCTCTCCCCAGTGTGAATACGTTCGTGTGTGAGCAGATTCCACTTTGTTTTAAAGCTCTTCTCACAGACAGAACATTTCAGGGATCTCTTATCAGTGTGAACAAGTTGATGTTTAATGAGGCTGGATAACTGAGTGAATCCGTTGCCACACAGCGAGCAATGAACGGCCTCTCCCCAGTGTGAGTCCGTTGGTGTGTCAGCAGTTCTTTTTTTCTCTTAAAGCTCTTCTCACAGTCAGAACATTTGAAAAGTCTCTTATCAGTGTAAACAAGTTGATGTTCAATGAGTTTGGATGAACGAGTGAATCCCTTCCCACACACGGAGCAGGTGAACGGCCTCTCCCAGTGTGAACACGCTGGTGCATCAGTAGGC
The DNA here is from genome assembly GCF_035084215.1 of Heptranchias perlo. Taxonomy (NCBI): domain Eukaryota; kingdom Metazoa; phylum Chordata; class Chondrichthyes; order Hexanchiformes; family Hexanchidae; genus Heptranchias; species Heptranchias perlo. Next base: position 2,281,826 of record NW_027139442.1, on the reverse strand, counting down.
TGGATGACTGAGTGAATTCCTTCCCACACACGGAGCAGGTGATCGGCCTCTCCCAGTGTGAACACGCTGGTGTGTCAGCAGATCACTTGTTCCTTTAAAGCTCTTCTCACAGTTAGAACATTTAAAGGGTCTCTTATCAATGTGAACAAGTTGGTGTTCAGTGAGGCTGGGTGACAGAGTGAAACCCGTCCCACACACAGAGCAGGTGAACGGCCTCTCCCCAGTGTGAACTCGTTGGTGTGTTAGCAGATGGGATGACTGGGTGAATCTCTTCCCACACTCAGTGCAGGTGAACGGCCTCTCCCCAGTGTGAGTCCCTTGGTGTGCAAGTAGTTCCGTTTTACTTTTAAAGCTCTTCTCACAGTCAGAACATTTGAAGGGTCTCTTATCAGTGTGAACCAGTTGATGTGTCAGAAGACTGGATGACTGAATGAATCACTTCCCACACATGGAGCAGGTGAACGGCCTCTCCCCGGTGTGACTGCGTCGATGAGTTTCCAGAAGGGACGGGAATCTGAATCCTTTCCCACAATCCCCACATTTCCACGGTTTCTCCGTGGTCCGGGTGTCCTTGTGTCTCTCCAGGTTGGATGATCAGTTGAAGCCTCGTCCACACACAGAACACGTGTACGGTTTCTCCCCACTGTGAATGGTGCGATGTTTTTTTCAGGCTGTGTAACTGGTTAAAGCTCTTTCCACAGTCAGTGCACTGGAACACTCTCACTCGGGTGTGTGTGTCTCGGTGTTTTTCCAGTTACACTGATGTTTGAAATCTCTTCTCAGAGACGGAACAGACAAACATTCCTCCTTCTATATTCAAAGGCAGATGATCTTCAGGTGCTGGTGAATCGAGTGACTGTCAGATCTTGATGTGATGTTTGGTTTGAGTTTCCCATCTGCAAATCCTCCCCTTCTAATACCCTGTAAAAGGAGATGAAGAAAGTCCTCACTGTGAATACTGGGAATACAGGATAGAAATTCAGAACAGGCAATTCCAGTTTCTATGGAACATTCTTCCCGCTCATTCCCCCAGACTGTAAATCCCTGCCCCTCACAATCACCCTCCTCCCTCTGCTGAAATCCAAACCCATCGCACCATCTCCAACATTTTTCCTTCTATTTATGTTTTCACTCCCCCTGAAGGTCCTGACTCTGACTGGGTTCAGTTCTACACTCACCGGTTCCCCTCCCTCTCCTCCCCTGAAAGTCCTGACTCCGACTGAGTTCAGTTCTATACTCACTTGTTCCCCTCCCTCTCCTCCCCTGAAGGTCCTGACTCTGACTGGGTTCAGTTCTACACTCACTTGTTCCCCTCCCTCTCCTCCCCTGAAGTGCGTGACTCTGACTGGGTTCAGTTCTACACTCACTGGTTCCCCTCCCTCTCCTCCCCTGAAGGTCCTGACTCTGTAGAACTGAACCTAGCCAGATTCGGAACCTTCGGGGGAGGAGAAGGAGGGGAACCAGTGAGTGTGGAACTAAACCCAGCCACTCACTGGTTCCCCACCCTGTCCTCCACTGAAGGTGCTGACTCTGGCTGGGTGTTTATGCTCTCATCCTCTTTTCTACAATACGTCGCTCCCTATAGCTGCCTGTCAGTTGTCCATCTGTGATATCTCCCACTTTTGGTGATTTTGGCTCCCTGACCAGTCACCATCTCTCCCTGACCAATCACCATTTCTACTTCAATTATAGACTCTCCCTGACCCGTAACCATTTCTCCTTCATTTACAGATATTCCCTGACCAGTCATCCTTTCTGCTTCGTTTGCAGACACTCTCTGACCCATCATCATTTATCCTTCATTTAGAGACACTCCCTACCTCGTCACCATTTCTACTTCATTTACAGACACTCCCTGATCAGTCACCTCCTCTCTGCTCATCTCCCTCCAGATGTCCATTCAACTGTGAACAAGGCCCTTGCCATCCACAACCTTATTACTGATGGCTGCATTTAGCAATATAGGAACAAGAGTCAGCCATTCAGCTCCACGAGCCTGTTCCGTCCTTCAATTAGGTTATGGCTGATCTGTATCTTAACTCCATCCACCCGCCTTGATACCATAACCCTTAATATCCTTGTCAAACAAAAATATATCAATCTCAGTTTTGAAATTATCAATTGACCCCCAGCCTCAACAGCTTTCAGGGGGAGAGAGTTCCAGATTTCAACTACCCCTTGTGTGAAAAATTGCTTCCTGACTTCACCCCTGAAAGGCCCAGCTCTAATTTGAAGGTGATTCCCCCTTGTTCTAGACTCCCCCACCAGAGGAAATAGTTTCTCTCTATCTACCCCATAAAATCCTTTAATCTTCTCCAACACCTCAATTAGATCACAGCGTAATCTTGTACATTCAAGACAATACAAGGCTAGTCTATGCATCTGTCCTCATCATTTACAAAAATCATCACTGTAAGTACAGGTTAGAAATTCACAACAGACAGTTCTGGTTTCTCTGGAACAACGCTCTTGCACCTCCTAAGCTGTAAATCCCGCGAGCCAAACTCTCCCTCCTTGCCTCTATTAAGCTGTAAATTCCCCGTCCAACACACTCTCCCTCCTTGCCCCTATTAAGCTGGAAAGCCCCCGTTCCACACATTCCATCCTTGACACGTCCTCGCTGTTTGAAATCCAGATTCATCGCAGCCTCAATTTTTCTCCCATTCTCTCCTGAAGGTGCTGCGTGATGGTGGGGTTCGGGCCCAGTCACTGTTTGCCCTCCAGTACCCGGCCAAGTGGTAATTCTGTACTTGTGAGCCGATATACCGAGCTGTCAGCATTTCTACCATGGGGAGCAGCACAGCCACCGTCCCTGGCTGATTCTGTCCGGTAACGCGGAGGCCAACGGGAGCAGCTCAACAACAACCTGCATTTACACTGAGCGGAGTCTCAGCAACACCGAGTGGGGCTCGGGGCCCGACAGGCGGCATCCCCCGTCCGACCCGCCGATTCCCAGTTTCTTCTCCAGTTTCCACCGAGTCCGACTCGAGACAAACCACAGGAGCGACGCGCTCCCAAAATACAATGCGGGCCTGGGTAGCATGCGCAGCCTGACCAGGAAATCACCGCGTTGGAGAGATAGAGGGGTTTCTGAGGCGCGGGGGATTGTGGGGCCTGCGGCCGCCATTGCTCGCCGGGTGTCGATCAGTGTTTTATTGCCCAAGTTGCGCACAGAACCGTATCGAGAAATAGAGACTGAGGAATTCAGAGCCGTTTTGCTGAACAGACACTCACGGTACAATGTAGAACAGTGTTTCTCAAACTATTTTTCTCGTTATCCAGTGGAAGAAAAACACTTCCCCCAGGGACCCAAAACAATAATATCCTCTGACTGGAGCTTTCATCAAATCCCAATAAAGGTCAGTCCATGCTCACTCTGCATTTCACTTCAAGTAATAACTAAAATTAGACTTCGACGTTCCTTGAAAAACATTTTAAGTACAGTATAAATACAATAAGAAAACGGTCAGGTTGAGTTGCACTTACTTAATGTGACGGATGGGTCTGCCTGTTGTTCATGATCGCGTTCCAATCTGGATCACAAGATGAAAGCGCTGCACGCATATCAGGTTTCTTGCTTTTGTTTTTATTCTTGTTAAAGTCGAAAATTCCAGTTCGCACATGTAGGTTGTTGTGAACGGCAGCAACAACATAACACTAATCTTACTTAACAGAGCATATTCTTTGAAAGCACTGATCGAAAAAGATGACAAACTGAATGACTTGTGGCGTGTTTTCAGTGCGTATCACAGGTAAGTCGCACCAGCTCGTTTTCTTGCTCAGGCATCAAGTTTAGCTTCTTTATTGATTCAGGATTTTAGAAACCAAAAGGATCTTTCATCCAACGCTTTTCCATCAAATTTTCAAATCCCTCTCCAGGGAAGTAGCGATCAAAATGGTCAGACAGAGCAGCGAGATGTAACTGTATGACATATTTCATTTCATTCGCTTTATTGATGCTGTTCTCTCCATCCCAGAGAGCTGTGGATGTTCAGTCGTTTAGTGTATTCAATATTGAGTTTGATAGATTTTTGAACCATGAAATCAAGGGATATGGGGATAGACCGGTAAAGTGGAGATGAGCTTCAAGATCAGCCATGATCTATTGAATGGCGGAGCAGGCTCGAGGGGCCGTATGGTCTACACCTGCTCATATTTCATATGTTCATATCCTCCCAGAGATGCAGTACCCAAAACTGAATGAGGTCTAACCAGAGCTCTGTATAACTGTGACATAACTTCCATTCCTTTTTATTTCATGTCCCTTGAGATAAACATCAAAATACCATTCCCATTTTAACTTATTTTTGCACCTTTTCGTGAATTCTGTACTTGGTCTCATAAATCCCTCTGCTCACCCACAGTTCCTAGTTTCTTCCCATTTAGAAAATACTCTGATCTATCTTTTCATGGTCCAAAGTGGATGACCTCACACTTCCCCAAGTTGAACTCCATCTGCCACAGTTTTGCTCACTCACTTAATCTGTCAATGTCCCTTTGCAACTTTCTGCTCCCATCTATAATGTTTACGGTGCCACCTAACTTAGTTTCATCAGCAGACTTGTATATAATGCTCTCTACATAAGAACATAAGAAATAGGAGGAGGAGTAGGCCATACGGCCCCTCGAGCCTGCTCCGCCATTCAATCAGATGATGGCTGATCTTCGACCTCAACTCCACTTTCCCGCCTGATCCACATATTCCTTGATTCCATTAGCGTCCAAAAATCTATCGATCTCAGCTTTGAAAACATTCAACGACTGAGCATCCACAACCCTCTGGGGTGGAGAATTCCAAAGATTCACAAACCTTTGAGTGATGAAATTTTTCCTCATGTCGATGCTAAATGGCCAACCCCTTATCTTGATTCTCTGACCTCAAGTTCTTGACTCTCCAGCCAGGGAATCAGCCTCTCCGCATCTACCCTTTCAAGCCGTCGAAAAATTGTATACTTTTCAATGCGATCATCTCTCATTCTTCTAAACTCCAGCGAATACAGGCCAATTTTACACAATATCTCCTCATTGTACAATTGCAGCAAGTCCTCATTACTCTTATATTGCAACACCCTTGCAATAAAAGCTAACATATCATTTGCCTTTCTCACTCTCAGAAGACCCTTGGTAGCTCACTATTTCCAGTATGTTTGTCCTCTATTCCTTCTATAGGGAAAAGAAATTAACGTTGAAAACATTTTGCTATAATTATAACAGTTTATGTTTAGAAACAATATCCAGCTGAACGACAACAAATTCGCTGGCAATCTTAATGAAGGATATAAATTAATAAAAACACTGAAATGCGATGGCTGGGAATCGAACCCGAGTCAATTGCTTGGAAGGCAGCTATGTTCACTACTATACCACCATCGCTGGCAATCAAAGACAAGCAAATTGCTCCGAAACCTCAGACCCTGAACAGACACTGCAGGCTGTTGAATTTTGTCCTTCATTTGAACTGGTTTCTGACGGATCCTTTCTCGCTCTGTTGCAGTTCCCGTTTTCGCCCAGTAGATGACGCCAACCCCCAATCAATGGAAATTACACAACAGACATTGATTCTTCACCTGACATCGGACTGAAGAGACAGCCGATACCTGCAATACTTGACCAGCTGGAAATACATTTTCCCGCAGCTCACATCAGCCATTGAGTAAAATTAAATAATTACATTAAATCATTACAGAGACCTGATTACCAGTTGGGCACGAATGGCAGCTTAATATTCAAGTCTATAAGATATTTAGAAAGGACAGGGAAATAGGGAAAGGAGGAGGAGTAGCAATATTACTAAAGGACAATATTACAGCAGTTCAAAGATAGAATGTCAGTGAGGGTGAGCGGGCAGTGTAAACACACTGAAAGACCCATGGAGAGCAAGGTTCATGTCGTAGATGCAGTATATTTGGATTTTCCGAAGGCCTTTGATAGGTACCGCGTTGGAGACTCGTGGCTAAGTTCAGTGCACGCGGAGTCAGGGGACAGGTGGAAGAATGGTTTGCAAGCTGGCAACAAAACAGAAAACAGAGAATAGAGGTTAAGGGTAGTTACTCAGATTGGCAAACAGGTGGGAAGTGGATTTCCACAGCGGTCGGTGTTGGGACCACTGTTGTTCACAATTTACATTAAAAATTCGGGACACGAGAATCGGAAGTACAATTTCAAAATTAGTGGACGACAACAAATTGGGGGATATAGTTAATACAAAGGAAGAATGCATCAAAATGCAAGAGAACATTTACAAAGTTGCAGAATGAAGAATAAGGAGGTCACATACGGCTTGGATAATAAGGGAAATAGGGAAAGGAGGAGGAGTAGCAACATTACTAAAGGACAATATTACAGCAGTTCAACGATAGAATGTCAGTGAGGGTGAGCGGGATAGAGGAGCAAATGGATTTAGTGGTACATATATACAAATTACTGAAAGTAGCGACTCAAGTTAATACGGTCATAAAAAGGCAAATCAAACACTAGGATTCATTTCTAGAGGGATAGAATTGAAAAGCAATGAAGTTATGTTAAAATTGTATGTGACCTTGGTTAGACCACACTTGGAGTACTGTGCACAGTTCTGGTCTCCATGTTATATAAAGGACATCGAAGGTGCAAAAAAATTCTCATGATACGAGAAATGAGAGGATATTCTCATTCGGAAAAGCTGAACAGACTGGGGGTGTTTTCTCTAGAAAAGAGAAGGCTGAGGGGTGACCTGATCGAGGTCTTCCGATGGGGTTTCGTAGGGTAGACATCGAGAAAATGTTTCCACTTGCGTGGAGTCCAAAACTAGAGGTAATAAATATAAAATAGTCGCTAATAAATCCAATAGGGAATTCAGGAGAAACTGCTTTACCCAAAGAGTGGTTAGAATGTGGAAAATGCTACCACAAGCAGTAGCTCAGGCAAATAGCACAGGTGCATTTAAGGGGCAGCTCGATTAACACATGAGGAAGGAAGGAATCGAAGCGTATTCTGATCGAGTGAGATGAATTAGGGAGGGAGCAGCCTCGTGTGGAGAATAAACACTGGCATCGACCAGTTGGGCCGAATTGCCTGTTTCTGCGCCGTAGTTCCGAAGTAACTCGATGTAAAGGCTCTTTTCAGAGCCACCCACTGTATCTGTGAAAGTGGTGGTTACTGGCTGAACGGAGACGCTGATATGCTCCTGGTGTGGCTTTGAGCTGCTTTATTCTCGTTGTAGGCGAGGTGAGGTATTAATGGGACTGGAGTCGGGGCACCGACCACAGTCCGGTACTTTAAACGGTGACCTGTAGACCCCAGTCCACACATCACCAAATTTATTTTATTTATTTAAACTACTTGCCATGTTGGGCTCTTAAAGCATCACCAGAACTGCTCGACTAACCTTTCCACATCTGTGGAATTCAGCGCTTGGCTCTGTTTCTCTTCTATTTTGTTGGATCATTTACATCACGCATCAAACTCACTGGGGAATCACTGAGATGTAAATTTGTACAGATACAAATAACAGTGAATTGTCTGGTGCCGAGGAGATCAGACACATTACTCACCTTTCGTCCTGTTAACAAGTAAACCGTGTTTCGAGTCCACCAGCCCGCTTTGATTCCATATGGGGGATTAAACAGGGAAAGCGGGCGGGGCCAGAGTAACAGACAGAGCAGATGGCGGACTCTGATCTTCCAGCTCCACCTCCAGTTCTCTCCGACAACTGATTTCTAACGATAATCGAACCGAAACACAGCGCTCCGCACAAACCCTTACAAACTCGGGCTTCATATTGTAGAATCATAGACTTATAGAAGTTTACAATATGGAAACAGGCCCTTCGGGCCAACATGTCCATGTCGCCCAGTTTATACCACGAAGCTAGTCCCAATTGCCTGCACTTGGCCCATATCGCTCTATACCCATCTTACCCATGTAACTGTCCAAATGCATATTCAAGGATTCCAACACACCCGGAGCTTTTAAATAAGCCACGTTACAATGCAAAGTCAGTAATGTTCCTGCCTGAATACATTGCATTCAATAACAATCAACTCGGCTCCTCCACTTCAGTCTGTTTCCCTGTTCTAACTCCCCACATCCCCACCCAGACGTGTTCAGCAGTTTACAAACACCTTACAAACATTTGGAGAGTCTAATGTGTTCCGGTTTGAGTTATGACGCGGAATTTCTCCGCCAGTGTTACCGTCCCACAGAGACTCTCACCCTGAATCTGTGAAAAGATTTTGACCATGCACTGGGACTGGAGCCGAACACATCCCCAGTTGGAGTGATGTCTGGCCCGGACATCTCATTCTCTCTCTTTTATATCAGACAGTATCCCACCTTCATGTCCGTACTAGCGAGAGAGAGAGAGACACTGTCAGACTTACACTTCCTATCAGTGTGTTCATATCACGCTCAATAGCAGTATCCAACCTTCACATAAAGCGCCAGAGAGAGCGAGAGGGAGAGAGAGGGCGACAGACACGGTGAGTGAGAGAGCGGAGAGACACAGTGCCACAGTATCAGTTGCAGACTGACCTGTAAAGTTCCGTTTTTTTCCAGAAAGATCCCATTGGAGAGACAGACGATGAAATCTCATCTCTCACTGATATTATACCAGAGACAGACACATTATTAATCCCACCCTCAGTGACATTGCAGAGAGTGTCAAAAACAATGGGCCAATTTAATCTTCTTCTGCCTGTTGCACTATATTCGGTTTTGCAGCTCAAGGTCGTTCGGTATTCCAATCAGTAATCGAGAGTTTTACTCTGATTAAATTAATCTGGGACGGTTGCTGTCAGATATTAATCCTACACCGTCCCAGAAAATGCACCGACTCACTCTTTCCTCCTGCTTTCTCCAGGAATGGTTTGAGAAATCCTCCCTCCAGTTTCTTCCTCAAGCGTCAGTTTTATCAGTAAAAAGTTCAAGAATGAACAGAATACATTGGCTCATTTCACAGCCGCCCACTTTATCTCTGAAAGGCTCTTTACCATCAAAAGATTCCGAGAGAAACAGCAGGGATGGAAACATCTCGTTTAATAGTTAGAGATTGTAAAGTCAGTCTGGATTCCAGCGTTCGGCACTGGTGGAATCCCAACTCTTTCCCATTCTGGTGCCTGTTCCTGCACTGCCTGTGGACCCCATTCCCTCTGACCTTTCCCCCAGACCCACTTCCTTTGATCAGACTCTGAAAAATTCCAATTGGGGAAAGTTTCCATCGATTTTTATTGAGAATTAAACCAGATATCTGCGCATGCGCGACTCAGCCCCGCCCCCAGCGCTGATTGTTGGTGAGCAGAAGAGCGCATGCGCGCTCCCCTCCCCCAGCTCGGCCTGTGGGCGCCATTCCCTCAGTGAGCGGAAGAAGATGGTTTAAAACAGCCGGGAATGGAGAGATCACGGCCCCCGGGGGAAGGGAGCAAAGAGCAGCCTCGTTACAGCAGCTCATCGCTTCGGGACCGTGTCCGCAGATGGGCGCAGAGATCGGCATTGAGTCCGGGGGAAGGGCAGGGGGAGTCCGGGGGCTGTTTGTAAGAGGCGGAGTGGATCACGAACTGGTCCCGGAACATGGAGTGAGCGGGGGAAGGGAGAGGTCATTCTCGGGTTGTGTGTGTACAGGGTGTGTCCAGGGGAAGGGAGACAGAATGGGAAGAACCTGCTATTTAAAATCATTGCTGCATTCTCTCCCCAAACCAGTAGTGAATGGTCCTGGTTTAGTTCCAGTCTCACCTTGTTGATTGTTATTGGACAGTGAAGAGTGGAAACAGAGCCGGACAGTAAGGATGTGGGGAGTTATACAAAGAGCATCGATTGCAGGGATCAGGTGAGAAGTGTGAACGACACATTTTAAACAGCGGCTGTTTGGTTTCGGTTGAACGGTCGATCCCATGGGAGAGGGGATTAGAAACCAGGCCTGTACAAAGGTCCCTGTCCCATCCGGTAGTCCCATTCATGGATCAGTGCAGATGTTGTGTTGTGTTGTGTCTGGATGTGACGAAATTGTTTTAAAACAGCCCAACACATCTGGCACCTTTAGAACCGAGAGGAGAAATGTCTTCACTCACTCAGATGGTGATGAACCTGTGGAATTCGCCACCAGAGAAGGCAGTGGAGGCCTCGTCATTAGATGTATTCAATAAGAAAATCGATACATTTTTGAATGCCAAAGGTATCAAGGGATATGGGGGAAAAGCAGGAACAGGATACTGAGTTAGGCGATCAGCCATGATCATTTTGAATGGTGGAGCAGGCCCGAAGGGCCGAATGGCCTGCTCTTGCTCCTATTTTCTATGTTTCTATGGTGTGCAGAAGCTGCGTGCTTCAGTGGAGTCAGACACTGATACTGTTTGTATCGCTGGTTTTCATTTGTGGATATTCAAAATGATCATTAACAGACCATTAAACTGATCACTTTTGTATTTTCTACCTCACCTGTTCTTGAGTTACAAGAGATACTTTTTCTTTCTACAGGCAAATTTTTGAAGGAGCCAGAAAAAATGTGATTTTCCTCCACCCGAGGCACAAGGAAGAGTGCAGCCAACTTCTCACACACAGTAGGTACATTATCACACACAGAGCACAGAGACACAGACAGGTCATCAGTTCCTCAGTCTCAGACAGTAGAAGTAGTCAGTCCCACACTGATGCCAAGTACCACAGACACACTTTCAAATAAACAGTCAGAGGAGGAGAGGCAGACGTTGTTTCCATTTCACCCCAACTCAGTACAACTGCCAGGTAGATCCACAAATCCCAGTCCATTATCACACCCACCATCAGATTGAAAGGTAATGTGTCAATTTCACAATAGTGCAGCCTAAGCTCGAAATTAAATCACAGATAGAACTGATACATGGTGCCCGATTGAAAGATACAGCAATAGCCCCAATAATGTAAACCAAGATTCATCTCAAATAATGAGTATAACTCACACACATTGTGATATTAAAAGATGCAGTATCCATCCAAATTCTGTAATCTGAGATACAAATTACATACAAGTCCAAAACTCACATATAGTATCAGAGTGAGAGATGCTGAAAGATAGTATAACCTGAGAAACAAAATCAGTTACCAGTTCAAAACTCACCCATTTTATGAACCTGAAAGTTACAATTCGATTAGACCCAGAGCAACACATTACATAGAAGTGCTAAAGTCTCATACAGTGACACCCTGAAAGATACAATATCAATTCCATGAGTGCAGACTGAGCTGCACATTGTATAGCAATCCAAAAATCTCAAAGTTTGAGACTGAGATCCAGGATCAATTGCGTTAGTGTTCATTGTGATACAGGTTTAATATTGGTCCAAAGGGCACACAGCTTGTCACATTAAAACCTGCAACAAGAAATTCGAATGTGCACGATATTTTCAAAATTAACTACTATGGGGAAAACTATTTATAGGTTTAGATATACACAAGATAGAGATTCAAACACCAAACTGTAAGCTGATCTCCAATTTAAAGACAGATATGGAATTAATCCTGACTTTTGGACTGTTCCAGAAACTGATAGATACAGAATGAATCCCAGATACTCAAACAGTACCAGAGATTGGCAGATACAGAATGAATCCATCACACACAGTACCAGAGGCTGAGAGATACAGAATGAATCCCACACCCACACACAGTACCAGAGACTGATAGATACAGAATGAATCCCACACTCACATACAGCACCAGAGACTGACAGATACAGAATGAATCCCACACCCACATACAGCACCAGAGACTGACAGATACAGAATGAATCCCACACCCACATACAGCACCAGAGACTGACAGATACAGAATGAATCCCAAACTCACACAGAGTACCATGGAATGACAGGTACAGAATGAATCCCACACTCACACACAGTACCAGAGACTGAAAGATACAGAATGATTCCGACACTCACACACAGCACCAGAGACTGACAGATACAGAATGAATCCCACACTCACACACAGTACCAGAGACTGAAAGATACAGAATGAATCCCATATTCACATACAGTCCCAGATACAGAATGAATCCCACACTCACACACAGTACCAGATACAGAATGAATCCCATATTCACATACAGTACCAGATACAGAATGAATCACACATTCACATACAGTACCAGATACAGAATGAATCCCATATTCACATACAGTACCAGATACAGAATGAATCACACATTCACACACAGTCCCAGATACAGAATGAATCCCAAATTCACATACAGTACCAGATACAGAATGAATCCCATATTCACATACAGTACCAGATACAGAATGAATCCCATATTCACATACAGTACAAGATACAGAATGAATCCCACATTCACACACAGTACCAGATACAGAATGAATTCCACATTCACATACAGTACCAGATACAGAATGAATCCCACATTCACACACAGTACCAGATACAGAATGAATCCCACATTCACATACAGTACCAGATACAGAATGAATTACACATTCACACACAGTCCCAGATACAGAATGAATCCCACATTCACATACAGTACCAGATACAGAATGAATCCCACATTCACATACAGTACAGATACAGAATGAAACCCACATTCACATACAGTACCAGATACAGAATGAATCCCACACTCACATACAGTACCAGATACAGAATGAATCCCACATTCACATACAGTACCAGATACAGAATGAATCCCTCACTCACACACATTACTAGATACAGAATGAATCCCACACTCACATACAGTAACAGATAGAGAATTAATCCCTCATTCACATACAGTACCAGATACAGAATGAATCCCTCACTCACACACATTACTAGATACTGAATGAATCCCACACTCATACACAGTTCCAGATACTGAATGAATCCCACACTCACACACAGTAGCAGATAGAGAATGAATCCCACATTCACATACAGTACTAGATACAGAATCAATCCCACATTCTCATACAGTACCAGATACAGAATGAATCCCACTCTCAAATCCAATTCCAGATACAGAATGTCTCCCACATTCACACACAGTACCAGATACAGAATGACTCCCACACTCACACACAGTACCAGATACAGAATGACTCTCACACTCACACAGTACCAGATACAGAATGAATCCCACATTCACATACAGTACCAGATACAGAATGAATCCCACACTCACACACAGTACTAGATACAGAATGAATCCCACATTCACATACAGTACCAGATACAGAATGAATCCCACACTCACACACAGTACTCGAAACTAACAGATGCAGAATGAATTGGCAGAACGAAAGGGCTGCCCGTATAATCTGAACTCGGAGCGGATTTTGGTTGATGCTGTGTCTGAAATTGAATTTGAAAATGTCGGTGAAGAAAACACTTCCTAAGAAGGTCAACAAAAAACGGTGAATAAATCGCCATCAAAGGCAGCAAGAAGCGAAGAAAGTCGAGGAAGGAGAGTTACTCCATCTACATCTACAAAGTGATGAAGCAGGTTCACCCCGACACCGGCATCTCCTCCAAGGCCATGAGCATCATGAACTCCTTTGTGAACGATATTTTCGAGCGCTTCGCGGGTGAGGCTTCCCGCCTGGCCCATTATAATAAACGCCACACCATCAGCTCCCGGGAGATCCAGACCGCCGTGCGCCTGCTGCTGCCCGGGGAACTGGCCAAACACGCCGTGTCGGAAGGGACAAAGGCGGTGACCAAGAACACCAGCTCCAAGTAAAACTCCACAACGTACTGAAAAAAAACAACGGCTATTTTAAGAGCCGCCCACAGCACTTATGTCGTCAATTTATTCATTTCGATCATCATCCTTTGAATCTGGTGGGGAAATTGAAAGAAAGTCAGTGAAACTCCCCCATTTTAATGTTTGTCTCTGCAGAATTTACTGCCCAATAAAGTGAACACGGGTCCGCGATTCGTTCAATTCCCTTTTGCTTTGCTCTCGCTCTCATTCAGATTTGCACCGCCCCCGGTTTTCCCGTTAACCACCACTTTCAGGGCTGAGAATCAGAATTTAGTTACTTCCTCTTTCTCACTGTGGAGCGAGTCTCTGAAATAATTAATTACTGATCTTAATATCGCGCATATAAGCAACACGTTCCCTGCAGTGTAACAATCCGGAATGAACGCCTTGGGGAAAAGAATCGGCTCATTTTAAGGCTTCGTCAATGATTCCGTTTTCAGGACACACGGTTCCTGTTCAGTCCCTGCAACGGAATCAATCGATAACCTGTGATTTGTTACTTTTACAGGTAGAAGTGACATTTGGGTTTTATTCCGCAAGTTAGAAGACAATATATTTTTGAAACAGCGCAAGGAATTTGGGACGTGTAATACGGAATAACATTATTACAAAGAGATTTTAAGTCTTTGTGTAAAAACGACATGTCCGAGTAATTCACTTATTTCATACACTGAAATTGGCGGCCTTTTTCAAATTTAAAAAAATCGGTCAATTGAGGCCACTCATTTGCTCCGTTTTCTTATTGTCGTCTCTCCGATTGGTTAAGAAAATTAGTTTTCAAGCAAAGCAACCAATGAGAGGTAGTCTCAGTTTTCAGCGGACTTTGAGTTGGGCCTGTGGTAATTCCAGGTCCCCAATGACTGAGCTCAAACGGTTCAATTTCACAAACCCTCTCAGTATCAGTGTCAGAAACAACCGTCAGAGGGAAAATCCATATCACAAGCTGGGCCCTTATCACAGCGGCTCAGCTCAACCTGTTCTCCCATGGAAACCCCCGGTCCCACATCACAACATCTGACTGATAAATAGAACCAAAACAGAGCGAATGGAGTGAAGGAACATTTTACTGAGTGGGGAATTCAGCTCGGGGTAAACTCACTTGTAACGTTCCCTGGATAATTCAGTGCACTCAATGAGGGAAATGTTCCTCTCAGTAACCGGTGCAGCTCGCCGCCGATCCCACGTTACGTTACTGTGTGTTCCAGAAAACTCCTCATAATAATAAAACTATTCCCAAGCCCCATATATCCCGCACCAGTTCCCAGGTCAGTGCTCTCTCTGTGAGGCGGTGGGTGGCTCTTAGAAGAGCCTTTGGTTTGTGTCCGGTTGGAAATGGTCGAGTCGTTCAGCCGCCGAATCCATAGAGAGTGCGGCCCTGCCGTTTCAGAGCGTACACCACATCCATGGCAGTGACCGTCTTGCGCTTGGCGTGTTCAGTATAGGTGACCGCGTCCCTGATCACATTCTCCAGGAAAACCTTCAGCACCCCGCGGGTTTCCTCGTAGATCAGACCCGAGATCCGCTTGACACCGCCACGGCGAGCCAGGCGTCGGATGGCTGGTTTGGTGATCCCCTGGATGTTATCACGAAGCACTTTCCGGTGCCGCTTGGCTCCGCCTTTGCCCAGTCCTTTGCCTCCTTTACCTCTCCCAGACATGATGATTCTTCACTCAAACCGCCCCTGAATGAAAAACTCTCGCCTTTCTTCTCTATTTATGCAGCCCGCCCCGACCTGGTTGAGAAAGGCACATTATCGGAGAGGCCGGGGAGGAGTGTTTGAATGACAGACAGAGCATGAAGTGCGGGAGGGGAGGAGACTGGCTCAGAATGACGGACAAGCGGACGTGGAACTTCAAGCTCCGCCTCCAGGAATTAGTTACCGTTCTGTCTAAAATTTTCACCAGCAACAAATGCGGAACATAAATTCAGACACAATCCTTACAGACTCCGGCTTAATATTCAAGGATATCTCGGAAAAAAAGGCGGAAAGTAAAATTTAAATTGAATAAATGAGTCCCACTACAGATCCAATACAATCTCCATCGTAACAGAATCAATCAGTGCCGCGACGGAACCGTTGGAAGAGGGAGTTTTAGTTTTCAGATTTGTAGCTGACAGGAGGCGCCCAATAGTTCAATAAACATCAATCGGTGTTGAAGGCAATCTGTACCTTTCCGTGCTTGGGTCAGTATGGGACTGGATAGAATCAGGCACTGGGATGAATGGAGAATGATCCTGTGTGGCGACTGGATAGATTCAGGTCCTGGGATGGACAGAGACAGTTCCTGTGTGGGTACAATGTGTTTATTAGAGCTGAAAACATTGGGAACTGGACAGATTCAGGGAACCGAATGAACAGACCCAGGTCTTGTGTGGGGACTGGATAGATTCTGGTATTGGATGGACAGACCCAGGTCCTGTGTGGGGACTGGATAGATTCAGGGACCGGGATGGTGACAGATCTTCCGTGGGACTGGTTAGATTCATGGACATGGATGGATGGAGATTGGTCATGTGTGGCTATTATGAATTGAATTAGAGCTGGAGTCAGTGTGAAACTGGATAGATTCAGGGACCGGGATGGACAGACCCAGGTCCTGTCGAGGGATTGGATAGATTCAGGGAATGGGATAGACAGACCCAGATCCTGTATGGGGACTGGATAGATTCAGGGGCCTGGATGGACAGACCCAGGTCCTGTATCGAGACTGGATAGATTCAGGGACCGGGATGGACAGACCCAGGTCCTGTGTGAGGACTGGATAGATTCAGGGACCGGGATGGACAGACCCAGGTCCTGTGTGCGGACTGGATAGATTCCGGGACCGGGATGGACAGAGACTAGTCCCTGGTCACTGTGTGGTCCGAAATATGACCGTTCGTAACCTTTGTGTCCAATCTGACCCTGAGATGAGCGTCCGACCACATATCCGCTCCATCACCAAGACCTAATTCCACCTTTGAAACATCGCGCGTCTCCGCCCCTGCCTCAGCTCCTCTGGTGCTGAAACCCTCATCCATTCCCTTGATACCTCCAGACTTTGCTATTCCAATGCTCTCCTGGTCAGCCTCCGATCTTCCGCCCTCTGTGAACATGAATTTCTCCAAATCTCCGTTGCCCTATTCGAACTCCCACCAACTCCCGTTCACCTGTCACCCATGTGCTCGGTGACTTACATTGGCTCCCATTACTTTAACCGCTGTAGTAATGTAATATATTAACGTAGACCGGGGACACCTGTGATCAATAGGTCAGTCTCTTCAGACAGTAACCAGCCCTTTCACAGATACAGTGGGTGGCTCTGAAAAGAGCCTTTGGTTTTATCAGATTAAATCTTGGCCGATTTACTTGCTCTTGGAGCTCACATTGCTGGTTTTCTTCGGCAGCAGCACGGCCTGGATATTCGGCAGCACCCCGCCCTGAGCGATGGTCACCCGTCCCAGCAGCTTGTTGAGCTCCTCGTCGTTGCGGATGGCCAGCTGCAGGTGTCTGGGGATGATACGGGTCTTCTTATTGTCGCGGGCCGCGTTGCCGGCCAACTCGAGGATTTCAGCCGTCAGATACTCGAGCACAGCAGCCAGATATACCGGGGCTCCGGCACCCACACGTTCAGCGTAGTTCCCCTTTCGCAGGAGCCTGTGAACACGGCCCACAGGGAACTGCAGTCCGGCCCGGGATGAGCGAGACTTGGCCTTGGCCCGAGTTTTACCGCCGGTTTTTCCTCTTCCAGACATTTCCACAATCTCACAAACACTTTCGCAAAGAATGAAGAAATCCTCCCGCACTCGCCCTTCTTGTACCTTCTGGAGGAGTACAGTGGGGACAATTGTGATTGGTCCATCTGTCCTCACTCTCATTGGTTCAACGAACAGTCCAATCAGAGAGACGTTTTATTCACCAATCAATAGCCGGCAATGCGAAAAAGGCGGAAAATACCGAACTGAACCGTTTTTTTGAAATTTGGAAAGCCCGCCAATATATTTGTAACACCAGAAGCGGATTTAGTAAATAATGTCGCGTAAAGACAAAGGTTTAAAAATCTCTCTCCTTTTACTCTGTTATTCCACGTTTTCCGTCACAACTTCCAGAATCTTTTACATTCCAGTTAGAAGTCGCTTCATTCTCCGTTCGCTTTCAATCCGGCGGGAATAAAGCCCCATTTTGTAACGGGACAGATTCCAGCTCAATCTTTGTAATAGTAACAAACCACGGATTGTGGATTGATCCCTGTTCACAGGAGCTGCAGCGCGATCGAAACCGGAGCCGAGACTCCTGGTGTAAGAAGTCGAACAGTTATAGAGTCTTTAGACTATTCTGTACTCGGTGTGAAGTCCCTTTCAGCGTTGCTGCATTTCAAAGGATTGCGGTTCTGAAAGTGATATTCCGGAATAATGAACAAATAAACGTGAAAAGGAGAAAGAAATGACTGAACTCTAATCCACCGCCTTAAGACGGCTCTGAAGGGGCAGATGCGGAGGAAGGGGCGGAATATGAACGGGAATGAGAGGATCAGGGACACGATTTTTGTTCTTGGGAATAAATAAAAAGCGACGCACAGATTATACCTGGCAGTGATTATGAGAATCTTCCAGATTTCAAGAGAAATTACAAAAGCAGAAGTTATATAGAGACAGTTAGTATCAAACTATCGACAGTAAAATGAGTCCATGCAGAAGTGTCGGTACAGCGTCTTCAGAGAGACTGTGGGTGGCTCTTAAAAGAGCCTTTTTGTTTAAGTTTCTTTTTCAGTTGATTGTGGAGTTTTACTTGGAGCTGGTGTATTTGGTCACCGCCTTTGTCCCTTCCGACACGGCGTGTTTGGCCAGTTCCCCGGGCAGCAGCAGGCGCACGGCGGTCTGGATCTCCCGGGAGCTGATGGTGTGGCGTTTATTATAATGGGCCAGGCGGGAAGCCTCACTCGCGATGCGCTCGAAAATATCGTTCACAAAGGAGTTCATGATGCTCATGGCCTTGGAGGAGATGCCGGTGTCGGGGTGAACCTGCTTCATCACTTTGTAGACGTAGATGGAGTAACTCTCCTTCCTCGACTTTCTCCGCTTCTTGCCGCGCTTGGCTGGTGCTTTACTCAAGTTTTTCTTGGCGCCCTTCTTGGGAGCTGCTTTCTTGTCCTCAGGCATTTTCAAACTCAATTTCAGACTCAGAAATGATTCAAATCTGCTCCGAGCTCGGGTTAAATCGGCAGCCCGACAGCCCTATGGTAATGAGGGATGGGGGAAGGCATGTTGTGATTGGCTCATTGGGAGTGATGCTCTGTCAACGTTTCCTTTCACTCTCTGATTGGTTTCTTCAGATATCCAATCTGATTTAATAGCTGCCACCAATCACAAACACGCTCACACTTCACGTTGTCCGGTTTCAGCAATTTGTTCCGAACTGTTGCAGTTCTGCTTCCGGCCAGTAGATGTCCCCAAACCCCGGGTCATTGAAGTTTGCAGATGAGAGAGGGACAGAAGATAAACTCATTCTTCACATTATATTGCAAGAGTGGGATTTCGAAAAACTCCGAATGGAGAACATTTTGTTAGACCAAACATTCGTTGTAATGCTGTATTAAATGCTTGTAATTAATTTAGGGTGTACAGCCTATAGTGAGGAAGAATCTAACAAAATTCAAGAAGACTTCAATAAGCTTGCTGAAAGGCGATGTAAATGGCCATTGAATTTCCATAAAGAAAGTTGTGAGGTGGTGCATTTTGCTCGGGGGAATAAGGAGGCCACGTACTGCTTGGAAAATACGATTCTAAATGGGGTAGAAGAGCAAAGGGGTTTAGGGGTACAGATTGACAAATCATTAAAAGTAGCAACACAGGTTGATAAGGCCATAGAAAGAAAACACAGAGGTTTATTTCTAGAGGAATAGAATTGAAAAGCAGATAAGTTATGTTGCACTGTAATTTAAACTTTCATACCTTCTGTCAAACTGTTAAACCTTCCCTTTCTGAAATCCGTGCTAACTATTCTTTATTATATTTTCGGTTTCTAGATGTTTTTCTATTGCTTTGTTGAGTAAAAGATTCCATGATTATTCCTACCACCGACCTTTAGTTAACTGGTCTATAGTTCCCCGGACTTGTTCTATCTCCTGTTTTAAGTCATAAGAATGCTATTAACTTTCATCTAGCCCTCTGGTATTATTCCTTTTTGTGATTATTTTTTTCCTATATATGTAACAGTGCCTCTGCTATCTCTTCCTTTGCTTCACTTAATATGTGCGGATGTAATCCAACTGGACCAGAGTTTAACCACCCTTTCCACTTAAATGTCTTGATATCTTTATTGACCTCTTCCTCTAATATGAAATTCACCCTGTTAATCTCCCGGGTAAATACTGAGGCAAAGTAATAATTCAATATTTCTGCCATTTCGCTGACATTACCTGTGAGTTTATCTTGTGAATCCCTGAGTGGCACTCAAGATATTCTGATATTCTTTCTGTTATTTTTGTGTCTGTAGAATAATTTACTATTTATTTTTACATTCCTTGATAATTTGATTTCGTGGTTCCTGTTTGCTTCCCTAATTGTTTTTGTGACTTCTTCCAAACCTCTTCCTAACGCTTTTGTCATCCTGTTTTTTAATATCTATGAATGAGAAATTCCACCAGCTTGTTTTGTCTGTTCAGGGGCTGATGTTTGGGAACTATTTATTGTCTTTGATTAAAATGCCAGAAACCCAAAGGGAGCAATTCAGTCCGAAATTCCACAGAAACACACTATTTCTACCTCCGAGTGAAATAAGGCGCTATAATGGTGAGTATAGCTGCCTTCCAAACAGTTAATTCCAACAGGTTTGAATCCCAGCACGCTGAATTCAGAAACACCAAGTCTGGAACCGAATTTGATGATGTTCAGAGCGATAATTTTTCCAAACGGGTCTAATTTATATAAAAAATACTTTTAGAATTCATTTCTGCCCCCATAACGTTGAATTTAACTTTGTCCCTTGGTATTATTATTTGTCCTGACCTGTATCGTGGATACGAGACACAATTGCCCACATTCAGTGAAATTAATTGATTTTCTGAAGTTTTTCCCTCTGCTGATTCCCGTTCCTTATTTAAGTTATATCGGATTAAACGTTCTGAACTATAGAAGGGTCATAGTCCTGAACCGTTAACCCGAGATTCAATTCTCCACAGATGCTGCCGGACCTGCTGAATCTCTCCAGCAGTTTCATTTTTATTTTTTTCTATATTTTATCCCTTTCACTTTTGACGGTCGCCATTAAAACTTCCAGCTTTGTGCTCAGTTTTTATTTGTGTTTTATTTCGATTTATTTGAATTAATCTAAATCGTGTCCTGAGAAATCAGAAAGAAATATTGCGCAATGTCGAGTGAAATATAATGTGGAAATTGATAACTTTTCAATGAGCGAAACAAAAACTTTATTATGAATCAATTGTCTTCATTTTTCAATGTGAAATATGAAAAAATACGAGAGTAGAAGTTACAGAGAGAAACTATTTCCTCACATTGCACTTTGTCCTGTTTCTGTCACAATGATGTGAATTTGTTCCAATCTGCTACAGTTCTCCCTTACGGCCAGTAGATGTCAGACTCTATATTCATTCTGTATCTGTCAGTCTCCAGTACTGTATGTGAGTGTGAGATTAATTCTCTATCCGTCAGTTACTGGTACTGTATGTGAGTGTGAGATTAATTCTCTATCCGTCAGTGTCTGGTACTGTGTGTGAGTGTGGAATTCATTGTGAATCTCTCAGTCTCCAGTACAGTCTGTGAGTGTGGGATTCATTCTGTATCTGTCAGCCTCTGGTACTGTGTGTGAGTTTGGGATTCATTCTGTCTCTGTCAGTCTCTGGTACAGTGTGAGAGTGTGAGATTCATTTTGTATCTGTCAGTCTCTGGTACTGCATGTGAGTGTGGGATTCATTCTGTATATATCAGTCTCTGGTACAGTGTGTGAGTGTGGGATTCATTCTCTATATGTGTGTCTCTGGTACTGTGTGTGAGTGTGGGATTCATTCTGTAGCTGTCAGCCTCTGGTACTGTGTGTGAGTGTGGGATTCATTCTGAATATGTCAGTCTCTGGTACTGTGTGTGAGTGTGGGATTCATTCTGAATATGTCAGTCTCTGGTACTGTGTGTGAGTGTGGGATTCATTCTGTATCTGTCAGCCTCTGGTACTGTGTGTGAGTGTGGGATTCATTCTGAATATGTCAGTCTCTGGTACTGTGTGTGAGTGTGGGATTCATTCTGTATCTGTCAGCCTCTGGTACTGTGTGTGAGTGTGTGATTCATTCTGAATATGTCAGTCTCTGGTACTGTGTGTGAGTGTGGGATTCATTCTGAATATATCAGTCTCTGGTACTGTGTGTGTGAATGTGGGACTCATTCTGAATCTGTCAGTCTCTGGTACTGTGTGTGAGTGTGGGATTCATTCTTTGTCTGTCAGTCTCTGGTTCTATCTGTGAGTGTGGGATTCATTCTGTGACTGTCAGTCTGATATTTTAGCTCAGTGTGGGATTCATTCTGTTACTCAGTCTCTGGGACAAAATGCAAGTCTAGATTCCTTCTGTATTCTTATATCAGGTTAAAGTGTGTTGCTTGAAACTGTATCTTTAATACATTAACGTATGCACAGTCCTTCGTCTTGCGTTAATTTGTAAATATGGATACACTTATGGATTTTGTTTTAATCAAACAATGTGTGAGTTTTGGTGTAGGATTACATCTTAATCTCTGTGAAGACCATTGTAAATGATAATGTACATTTCAATCTATTACAATGAAATTATTGGACTGGTATTTATTAAGTAGCTCAGTCTGGGCTGGTGGAATTGATACTTTATCTTTCAAGCTGACACTGTGTGATTTTCGGATGTGGATGTAAGGTGTAGCTCAGTCTGCATTAATGGGATTGATACTGTATCTTTCAGGCTGACACTGTGTGCTATACTTGGACTGGTGTTTAAGGAATAAATCAGTCTGCGCTCATGGAATTGATGCCGTACTTTCAGCATCAGCTTGAAGAGATTATTGGACTGGTATATAATGTGTAGCTTCGTCTACACTAATAGGATTCATACTGTATGTTTCAGAATGATAATAAACATACGAATTTTGGACTGTATACAATATGTAGCTCAGTCTGCACTAATGGAAGTGAAACTATGCCTTTCAGTTTGATACTGAATGTGATTTTTGGACTGTATATAATGTGTAGCTCAGTCTGCACGACTGGGATTCATATTGTATCTTTCAGCATGACCCTGAATGTTTTTTTTGGACTGTATACATTGTGTTGCTCAGCCTGCACAAATGAAATTGAGTCTGTATCTTTCAAGCTGGCACTGATTTTTATTTGAACTGGTATGCAATGTGTCGCTCAGTCTGCACTAATAGAATTGATTCTATCTCATTCAGTCTGATACTGTATGAGATTTTTGGACAGGTATCTAATGTGTACCTCTGTCTACAGTAAACAAATTGAGATTGTATCTTCCAGTACGTTACTGTATTCAAATTTTGCAAGATATCTAATGTGTAGCTCAATCTGCACTAATGGAATTGATAGTGTATGTTTCAACCTGACACTGTATACCAGTCCAGAAATCATATTCAATGTGTTGCTCAGAATGCAGTAAAGATATTGATACTCTGCCTTTCAGTTTGACACTGAATGTGATTTTTGGACAGGTATTTAATGTGTCGCTCAGTCCACACTAATGAGATTGATACTGTATCTTTCAGTCTGCTACTGTGTGAGATTTGTATACTGGTATGTATCGTTTAGCTCAGTCAGTACCAATCAAATCGAAACTGTATCTTTCAGTTTGAAAGTGAATGTCAGTGACAGGTATCTAATGTGCATTTCACTCTGTCCTGATGGAATTGATACTGTATCTTTCAATCTGACACTGAGATTTTTGGACTGGCATGTGATGTGTAGCTCAGTCTGCATTAATGGAATGGATACTGTGTCTTTCATTCTGATACGCTATGAGAATTTTGGATTGGTATCTAATGTGTAGCTCAGTCTGCAGTAAAGGAATTGAAACTGTACATTTCATTCTGATACTATGAGGTTTTTTTGGACAAATATGTGAGTCAAACATGGGTAACATCTGAACTGCTATCTAATTTGTATCTCAGTGTACACTATTGGCATGAATACTGCATCTTTAAACTCATAATGTGTGTGAGTTGTGGGCTGGTATTTAATTTGAATCTTGGGGTACACTATTGGGATTCATTCTGTACATAACAATCGGTACCATGTGTCAGTTCTATCGGGTATTTAATTTGTAGCTAAGGCTGAACTAATGTGAGATTAACACAGTGCCTTTCAATCTGATAGTGGGTGTGATTTTGGACTGGGAATTAATTAACTTCGGTCAGCGGTACTGAGTTGTTGTGAAATGGAAATTCCGTCTGTCTCTCCTGCTCTGTTTGACTGTTGGATTGGGATCAGTGTGGGATTGACTATTTCTGCTGTCTGAGACTGTGGGTCTGATGACTTGTCTGTGTCTCTGTGCTTTGTTTTTGATAATGTACATACTGTGTGTGAGAAAGAGCTGGCTGCACTGTTCCTTGTGCCTCGGGTGGAGGTAACATCACACTGATTCTGGGTCTTTCAAGGATTTGACTGTAGAAAGAGAAAGTATCTCTTGTAACTCAAGAACAGGTGAGGTAGAAAATACAAAAGTGATCAATTGAATCTCTGTTAGTAATCATTGTAATATCCACAAATGAAAACCAGCGATACAAACAGTGTCAGTGTCTGACTGCACTGCAGCACTCAGCTTCTGCACACCAGGGGTATTGGGTTATTTTACAACAATTTATTGAAATCTAGACACAACCCAACCCCTGCACTGATCCATGAATGGGACTACCCGATGGGGCAGGGACCTTTGTACAGGTCAGCTTTCTAATCGCCTCTCCCATGGGACTATCCGTTCAACCGAAACATAACAGCCGCTGTTTAAAATGTGTCCGTCACACTTTTCACCTGATGCCTCCAATGGATGCTCTCTGTCTAACTCCCCATATCCTTACTTTCCGGCACTATTTGCTTTTCAATAACAAACAATAAAGGTTAATGGGCAGGTTAAAAAAAATCAGATTTGAATCCTGCCACCAATCAAAAACACGCTCACACTGCACATTGTCCGGTTTCAGCAATTTGTTCCGAACTGTTGCAGTTCTGCATCCGGCCAGTAGATGTCCCCAAACCCCGGGTCATTGAAGTTTATGGAAGAGAGAGGGACAGAAGATAAACTCATTCTTCACATTATATTGCACGAGTGGGATTTAGAAAAACTGGAATGGAGACGAGCTACAAGTACATTTTGTTGGATCAAACACTACTTGTAATGCTGTGTTAAATTTCGGGAGTATTGTCTATACTGAGGATGACTGTGACAAAATCAGCTTGCTGAACGGCCGTGCAAATGTCCATTCAATTTCAATATAGAAAAGTGTGAGGTGCTACATTTTGCCAGGGGGAATAAGGAGGCCACGTACTGCTTGGAAAATAAGAATCTAAATGGGGTAGAGGAGCAATGTAAATCGTGTCCTGAGAAATCAGAGAGAAATACTGCGCAATGTACAGTGAAATATAATGGGGCAAAATCACAACTATCGAATGAGTAAAACAAAAACTTTATTATGAATGAATTGTCTTCATTTTTCACTGTCAAAATGCGCAAAAATACGAGATAGAAGTTACAGACAGAAACTTTCCTCACATTGCAGATTGTACTGTTTCTGTAACGACAGATCATGTGAATTTGTTCCTCTCTTTTACAGTTCTCGCTTACGTCCAGTAGAGGTCAGTCTCTGGTATTGTATGTGAGAGTGGTGTTTATTCTGTATCTGTCCGTCTCTGGTACTGTGCGTGAGTTTGGGATTCATTTTGTATCTATCAGTCTCAAGTACTGAGTGTGAGCATGGGGTATATTCTGCATCTGTCAGTCTCAGGTACTGTATATAAGTGATGGATTCATTCTCTATCTGTCAGTCTCTGGTGCTGTATGTGAGTGTGGGATACATTCAGTATCTGTCAGTCTCTGGTGCTTTCTGTGAGTGTGGGATACATTCTGTATCTGCCATTCTCTGCAACTTTATCTCAGTGTGGGATTCATTCTGTAATTCAGTCTCTGAAACAATGTACAAGTCTGGATTCATTCTGTATTCTTATTTCAGTTTACAGTATCGTATTTGAAACTGTAACTTTAATACTTTAAATCATATACAGTTCTTTGTCGAGTATTTAATTTGTAAATATGGATACACTTTTCGATTTTCTTTAATCAAACAACGTTTATGAGTTTTGGAGTGGGATTACATCTTAATCTCTGAACTCTATTGTGAATGATAATGTACCTTTCATTCTGTTCATGGTGAAATTACTGGACTGGTATGTAATGTGTAGCTCATTCTGCAATAATGGGATTAAGCCTGTATTTGAGTCTAACACTGTATGATATTTTTGGACTGGTGAGTAATATGTAGCTCATCCTGGAATAAAGGAATTGATACTGTATCCATCAGTCTGATATTGTATGAGATTTTTGGACTGGAATGTGAGGTGTAGCTCAGTCTGCACTAATGGAAGTGATACTGAATCTTTCAATGTGATACTGCATCAGATTTTTGGACTCGTATGTAACATGTAGCTCAGTCTGTGCTAATGGAATTGATATTATATCTTTGAGTCTGATATGGTAATAGATTCGTGGACTGCTCTATATTGTGTGGCTCAGTCTGCACTAATGAAATTGCTACTGTATCTTTCAGTCTAACATTGTATGAGATTTTTCGACTGGTATGTAATGTGTAGCTCCGTCTGTACCAATGGTATTGATACTGTATTTTTCATTATAATACTGTATGAATATTTAGCAATGTATATAATATGTAACTCAGTCTGCACCAGATCTTTCAATCTGACACTGAGATTTTTGGATTGGTATGTGATGTGCAACTCAGTCTGCAGTAACATGACTGTGAGATTCATTCTGTATCTGTCAATCGGTGGTACTGTGTGAGTGTGTGTGTGTGTGTGTGTGTGTGTGTGATTCATTCTGTATCTGTCATTCCCTGGTACTGTGTGTGAATGTAGAATTCATTCTGTACCTTGGGTCACTCTCTGGTACTGTGTGTGTGTGTGTGTGTGCTTCATTGTGTATCTGTCAGTCTCTGGCACTGCGTGATTGTGGGATTCCTTCCGTATTTCTCAAATCCTGGTAATGTGTGTGAGTGTGGGATTCATTCTGTATATGTATGTCCAAGGTACTGTGTGTGAGTGTGGAATTCATTATGTTCCTGCCAGTCTCTGGTACTGTCTGTGAGTGTGGGTTTCATTCTGTATATGTTCGTCTCTGGTATTGTCTGTGAGTGTGGGTTTCATTCGGTATCTGTCAATCTCTGGTATTGTATGTGAGTGTGGGATTCATTCTGTATATGTCAGTCTCTGTTACTGTGTGTGAGTGAGATTCAGTCTGTTCCTGCCAGTCTCTGGTACTGTGTGTGAGTGTGGGATTCATTCTGTATATGTCAGTCTCTGTTACTGTGTGTGAGTGAGATTCAGTCTGTTCCTGTCAGTTCCTGGTACTGTCTGCGAGTGTGGGTTTCATTCTGTATACACCTTCGCTGGTACTGTGCGTGTGTGTTGATTTATTTCCATATATTCAGTTTCTCATACTGTATGTTAGTTTGGGATTCATTCTGAATCTCAGTATCAGGTCGCTTGTATGAGTGTGGGATTCATACTTTATCTGTAAGTCTCTTGCGCTTTATGAGTGTGTGGGATGAACTCGGTATCTGTCAGTCCTTGTCACTGTATGTGAGTGTGGGATTCATTCTGTATCTGTCAGTCTTTGGTACTGTGTGAGAGATTGGGATTCCTTCTGCATCTGTCAGTCTCTGGTACGTTATGTGAGTGTGAGATTCATTCTGTATCTGCCTATAATTTTCTCTCAGATTATATTATTGCATTCAATGCTGTAGCTTTAATATCTTAATGTTTAAATAGTTTTTGTCATTATTTAAATGGAAAATATGGATACACTTTAGGATTTGATGCTGGAAGATTTCAATCAGATAATTTGTGCGCTTTTTGGACTATGATTAAATTGGTATCTCTGTGAACACAAATTTGAATGATAATGTATCTTTCAAACTGATGTGGTGATATGTTTGGACTGGTATGTAATGTGTAATTCAGTCGGTGCTAATAGAATTGAAACTGTATCTTTAAATCTCAAAATGAGTGTATTATAAACTGGTATCTAATTTGTTTCTCATGTTATGCTGTCACAGCATTTCTCAATCCAATTGTTTGTCTGAGAGTTTTGGACTGGTATGCAATTTATATCTCATGATGCACTATTCGAATCGAAACTACATGTATTAAACTCATACGTGTGTGAGAATTCTGGGCCAGTATTCAATTTGAATCTCGGGGTACATTATTGGGATTCATTCTGTACCTTTCCATTGGATTTCATGTGTGATTTCTGTCTGATATTTAATTCGTAGCTAATGTTCCTCTACTGTGAGATTGACAATCTGAAAGCGTGACTTTGGACTGGGTTTTTTGTATCTACCTTTTCGGGTAGATACTAGTAGATACTGAGTTAGGGCGAAATGGAAAAAGCGTCTGCCTCAACTGCTCTGTTTCCCTCTTGGATTGAAAATGTGTCTCCGAATCTTGGGATCAGTCTGAGACTGAATAATTGTGATGCCTGTGACTGTGGAACTGATGACCTGTCTGTGTCTCTGTGCTCTGTGAGTGATAATGTACCTACCGTGTGTGAGAAGGAGCTGGCTGCACTGTTCCTTGTGCCTCGGGTGGAGGAAACATCACATTTATTCTTGGCCCTTCAATTATTTGCCTGTTGGAAGAAAAAGTAACTGTTGTAACTCCAGAACCAGAGAGGAAGATAATACAAAGGTGATCAGTTTAATCTCTCTGTTAATGATCATTATGAAAACCAGCCATACAAACAGTGTCAGTGTCTGAATCCACTGCAGTAATGAAGCACTCAGCTTCTGCATACCAGGTGTGTTGGGCTGTTTTAGAACAATTTAGTGACATCCAGACACAACCCAACCTCTGCACTGATCCATGAATGGGACGACCCGATGGGGCGGGGACCTATGCACACGTCAGGTTTCTAATCCCCTCTCCCAGAGGACGAAACATTCAACCGAAAGCAAACAGCCGTTGTTTAAATTGTGTCCTTCACACTTCTCACCTGGTGACTGCAACAGACGCTCTTTGTATAACTCCCCACATCCTCACTGTCCGGCTCTGGTTCCACTCTTCACTGTCCAATAACAATAAACAGGGTGAGACTGGAACGAAACCAGGACCATTCACTACTGGTTTGGGGAGAGAAAGCAGCAATGATTTTAAATAGCAGTTTCTTCCCATTCTGTCTCCCTTACCCTGGACACATCCTGCACAAACACAGCCCGAGAATGACCTCTCCCTTCCCCCTCTCACTCCATGTTCCGGGACCAGTTCCTGATCCACTCCGCCTCTTACAAAACAGTCCCCGGACTCCCCCTGCCCTTCCCCCGGACTCAATGCCGATCTCTGAGCCCATCTGCGGACACGGTCCCGAAGCGATGAGCTGCTGTAACGAGGCTGCTCTTTGCTCCCTTCCCCCGGGGGCCGTGATCTCTCCATTCCCGGCTGTTTTAAACCATCTTCTTCCGCTCACTGAGGGAATGTCGCCCACAGGCCGAGCTGGGGGAGGGGATCGCGCATGCGCTCTTCTGCTCACCAATTATCAGCTATGGGGGCGGGGCTGAGTCACGCATGCGCAGATATCTGTTTTAATTCCCAATACAAAAATCGATGGAAACTTTCCCCAATTGGAATTTTTCAGAGTCTGAGCAAAGGAAGTGGGTCTGGGGGAAAGGTCAGAGGGAATGGGGTCCTCAGGCAGTGCAGGAAAAGGCACCAGAATGGAAAACAGATGGGATTCCACCTGTGCCTAACGCTGGAATCCAGACTGACTTTACAATCTCTGACTATTAAACTAGATGTTTCCATCCCTGCTGTTTTTCTCGGTATCTTTTGATGGTAAAGAGTCTTTCAGAGATAAAGTGGACGGCTGTGGAATGAGCCAATGGGTTCTGTTCATTCTTGGACTCTGCACTGATAATAGATCGTGTAACTCCGAAACAGGAGGGAGGATTCCTCAAACCATTCCTGGAAAAATATAATTGTAAACAATTTTACAACACCAAGTTATAGTCCAGCAATTTTATTTTAAATTCACAAGCTTTCGGAGATTTTCTCCTTCCTCAGGCAAATGTAACATATTTAAAATAAAATTGCTGGACTATAACTTGGTGTTGTAAAATTATTTACAATTGTCAACCCCAGTCCATCACCGGCATCTCCACATCATGGAAAAATATAGGAGGAAAGTGGGAGTCGGTGTATTTGCTGGGACCGTGTAGGAATAATATCTAACGGCAACAGTCCCAGTTTATTTTAATCGGAGTGAAACTCTCGGCTGCTGAGAGTAATACTGAGCTGCAAGATTGCTGAGGGTACAAAATGGAAGAGAGGGTTAAATGTGTGACTCTGTCCCCGAGAGAGGGATGAATAATGTGTCTGTCTCCGAAATAATATCAGTGAGAAATGAGACTGCAACTTCTGTCACTCCACTTTGGTTAGCAATTGGAATGGAATATCTCCTGATTTGTTATTGGATGAAAACAGGCAATTACAGGTCAGTTTCTCTTTCTCTCTTTTGTACTGTAAATGGAGGTGGGATACTGATCTTGAGCGTGGTACAGACACACTGAAAGGAACCGTAAGGCTGATACTGTGCCTGTCTGCATCTCTCTCTCTAGCGCTGTACGTGAAGGTGTGATGCTGTTTATTGTTTGTGAAACGGACACAATGATGGGAAGTGTGAGACTGATACTGTGTCTGTCTGTGTCTCTCTCTGTATCACTCTCTCTCGAGCGCTGTCCGTGAAGGTGGGATACTGTTTCTGATGTGTGAAACTGACACACCGATGAGAAGTGTGAGACGGATACTATGCCTGTCTGCCTGTGTGTCTCTGTCTGTCTTTCTCTCTCTCTAGTTCTGTACATGAAGGCGGGATACTGTTACTGAGCGTAATATGGACACACTGAAAAAAAATGAAAGACTGATTCTGTGTCTGTGTGGTGTTGTTCAAACCGTCTCTGTCCTTTATGAGCCGGTCTGACGGTGCACTTAACTGTCTCCAATCCTGTAAAGAAAGATGGAGAGAAACAGCCTGTAACTGGACTGCCTTTGAGTGTTGAATTTATTCAGTAACGAGCCGTCTCTGGGTGTTGAGAATGGGATGGATCGGACATTAGTTACTATTGTCTGTCAGTCAGTTTAGGAGGAGAGAGAAACACAGAGAGACTGGAGGAGCCAAGAGCGGAAAATTATTATTATCGTCAAAACCACACATATCCCTGTGTGCGAACAATCTAATAATGTAAAACCAGATGTGAATTATCACATCCACAGCTGTGATTGGCTCCTGCCCCTGAATCTGGGGACCAGACATTGTGAGGAGCGCCGGCCACAGAGTGTTTAACAGATACTGAGCTGGGAAACTGCAACTAACCCCCGAGAATCGGCAGCACAGGCCGAGCGGGGAGGAAAGCCTGTCTCGGGAATTGTCAATCTGGCGACCAGTTTGTCCTGTGAATGTGAAGATGTGAACGTTGTGTCAGAGAGAGTGTGTTCAAGGGGCGGACGGGTTAGATTAATGTCACTGTGTTTGTGTGGCCGGTCTCATCGCCGGATTTCCGAGACCCTTTTGAGTTAACTTCAAAAAAAATCACCGTTAAGCGATCGCCCTCCTCGCCTGCCGAGTTCCGAAGTGGAAATTTAAGGATAAGTTTTAGTTCAATTCAAGATTTAGCCGAAAAACCGAGATCATGTCAGCGATCGGGTGAGAGAGCGCGATCAGTGCATCAATGAAACGGGTTTATATCGAAATTGGTGCTTTTAATTCGGGTGAAAGTTTTACGACAGCAAACATTCCGGTGTTAGAGATAGGAAGGGGCTAGTCTGGGACTCTGGAATGCCTGATTTTAATTGGAATCGGGAAGTTTAAGAGGGGAGAGAAACACAGAGAGGCTGGAGGGGCCTGGAGCTGACAGCAGGATGTCTCCGCCCCGTCCGCTCTGTGCCTTTAAGTTGCTCTGTGCCGCCGCCTCTCGTTTCATTTCTGACCCAGCTCTGACTGTCAGAGAGATTTTCGACTGAGTCCCGGACATGACAGACACTGCAGCCGCCGAAAAGGCACCTTCTGCCGCCGCCGCCGCTCAAACCAATGCTCCGAAGAAGAAGGCGATTCCCCGACACAAGACAGCCGGTCCCCCGTTGGGCGAACAGATCCTCAAGATTGCGGCGAATTGCAAGGATCGCAAGGGGATATCCCTGGCCGCGATAAAGAAGGTTCTGGCTACCAAAGGCCTGGATGTGGAGAAGCACAGGTCCCAGATCAAATTAAGTATCAAGAGAAATGTGGAAAAAGGCTCCCTGGTGCAGATCAAGGGCACGGGCGCCTCGGGCTCCTTCAGAGTCGCTAAGAAGGAAACCCAGGCAAAAGTGGTAAAGAAGGTGAAGAAACAAGTGACCAAGAAATCTCCAGGAAAGAAACCAGCGGCCAAAAAAACAGCCCTCAAGAAATTAACGGCCAAGAAATTAACCGCCAAGAAAACAGCCGCCAAGAAATCGACCACGAAAAAGGCGGCGAAATCACCAATTAAGAAAAAAGCGGCGGCGAAGAAGCCCAAGACCCCCAAACCATTGAAGGCGAAGGCGAAGAAGGTGGAAAAACCGAGGGCCAAGCCCAAACCGAAGTCAGCAAAGCCGAAGAAAGCAGCGGGCAAAAAGAAGTAAAAAATCAAGTGCAACTTTTGACCATCTGAACCCAACGGCTCTTCTCAGAGCCACCCACGTCTCTCAGAAAAGAGCTGATCCGGGAATCAGATGATTCCTGTCCCGGGGCCGGGCTCAGATTTCAGATAGAAATCATTCCAAATGGACCCAGGGTCCTGGTGACTGGCTTATATTCGCTCCCCCCGCCCCTCCCCCACTGTCTAAAATAAAATAGAGAGAATGGGATGTCCGGGCCGGGCCTCACTGTAACCGGCGTGTGTTCGGCTCCAGTCTCAGTTCATTTTTTCTCACAGATTCAGGGCGAGAGTCCGTGACAGGGTAAAACTGGCGGAGATCCGCCGCTATCACAATTCAAACCTGAACACATGAGATTCTTCAAATCAGCTGGAATAAAGTGTTTGTAAACTGCTGAACCCGTCTGGGAGGGGATGTGTGGGGAGATAGAATCGGGTCTAGGACTGAAATGGGAGGAGGCGGGTTGACTTGTAAGAGAAGGGAGGAATATTACTGACTGTTAATTGTAACGTGGCTTATTTAAAAGCTGCGGGTTTCTGGGAATCCTTGAATATGAAGCCCGAGTCTGTAAGGGTTTGTGCGGAGCGTTGTGTTTCGGTTCTATTATCGAAAAACGGTTTGAAATTGGCGGGTGGAGAAAGCTGGAGGTGGAGCTGGAAGATCAGAGGCCGCTCTAACCCTCTGTCCATCATTCTGACTCTCTCCTCCCCTCTCTGTTTAATATCTCACTCTGTCTCCTCCCCTCTCTGTTTAATATTTCACTCTGTCTCCTCCCCTCCCTCTCTCACCCTGTGCATGTTTCAGTCAGGTCGGGGTAGGATGCATAAAAATAGAAGCATTATAAGTTAGCTGTTCATTCAGCAGCGATCTGAGTGAAGAATCATCATGTCTGGCAGAGGTAAAGGAGGCAAAGGACTGGGCAAAGGAGGAGCCAAGCGGCACCGGAAAGTGCTTCGTGATAACATCCAGGGGATCACCAAACCAGCCATCCGCCGCCTGGCTCGGCGTGGCGGTGTCAAGCGGATCTCGGGTCTGATTTACGAGGAAACCCGAGGGGTGCTGAAGGTTTTCCTGGAGAATGTGATCAGGGACGCGGTCACCTACACTGAACACGCCAAGCGCAAGACGGTCACTGCCATGGATGTGGTGTACGCTCTGAAACGGCAGGGCCGCACTCTCTATGGATTCGGCGGCTGAACAACTCGACCCTTTCTAACCGGACACAAAACAAAGGCTCTTCTAAGAGCCACCCACCGCCTCACAGAGAGAGCACTGACCTGGGAACGGGGAGAGGAAAGATCTCGGGGTGGGGAAGCAGTTTCCGATATTTAATTAGTATGGGGAGATTCCCCAACACTCGGTACAGGGAGATCAGAAACAACGGCCGGGGTTCTCGGCCATCCCGAGAGAAGGAGCGGAATTCCCGATTTCACGGTATAAATGTACAGGCGGTGATACAGAGTCTTTCCCCAGATATTACATTCTCCGTGCGGAGTAAAATCCCTCCTCACTCCCTCTCCCGCTGTGTCCTCTCTGCTCGGTGTTTATTTCCTGCCCTCATTCAATTATCAGTTCGATGTGAGGACCGGTTCACCGGGCCGGAACTGGCGGGATTTTTGAAATTGAAGCTGACTTTGTCCCGTTTGCAGACAGATCAGAGAATGAACCGGAATGTGAAACAGCCTGAGATTTGAGCTGAGGAGTGGGAAATAATGGAGATTATAAACAGTGGGATTTTTAAATTGCTGGAGGGAAATTAGATTTTCTTGAAACTGTTATTTGATGCTCTGAAATTGGCGGGCTTTTTGAAATTGATGATTGATTTCAGCTCAGCCAAGGGGGCCCAATACCTCCCACCGTTTCGGTCTGACTGTGAAAGCTCGGTTCAAACCAGCCAATCACAGGCCCGGGGCTGTCCATCCCTGACAGGATGTGGGACTTCAGCCAATCGCAGGCCAGGGGCGGATTCCCTTAGACCATTTAAAAGGCGGCCCCAGAGAGCACTCCGTATTAACAGTCTGTGTGTCTCAGGTTGTTTTGTGATCTGTTCAGAAAATGGCCAGGACCAAGCAGACAGCGCGTAAATCGACCGGCGGGAAAGCTCCTCGCAAACAGTTGGCGACCAAAGCGGCCAGGAAGAGCGCTCCAGCCACGGGCGGAGTGAAGAAGCCTCATCGCTACAGACCCGGCACTGTGGCTCTGAGGGAGATCCGCCGCTACCAGAAATCCACCGAGCTGCTGATCCGCAAACTGCCCTTCCAGCGCCTGGTGCGAGAGATCGCTCAGGATTTCAAGACAGACCTGCGCTTCCAGAGCTCGGCCGTCATGGCCCTGCAGGAGGCCAGCGAGGCTTACCTGGTGGGGCTGTTTGAGGACACCAACCTGTGCGCCATCCACGCCAAGCGAGTCACCATCATGCCCAAAGACATCCAGCTGGCCCGCCGCATCCGCGGGGAGCGCGCCTGAACCCGACCCGGCTTCAGCACCAAGTGCAACAAAGGCTCTTTTCAGAGCCACCAAATCGGCGATGGAAAGAGCTGTGATCTCCTGGGTTGAAATGGTGCGACAGTGCAGATTTAAAAAATAATTACACGGGAAATTCATGAAGGGAAGTAGCGGATGTCAAGCGGGGCACGACTAGCATTTATAAACTGTCCATATCATAGCCGGTTATAACATGGGAGATAGTTCGGAGTAGAGCTGATCTGTGAAGTTCTGGGCAGGTACAGTAGCAGTGTTAAACATACACAAACAGACAAGGGTGACAATTCCAGACTAACCAACAGCAGGTATTTGAAAACGACACAGTTTAATTTCCACACATCACACCCAGGATTGGAGGGAGGTGAATTCCACTCACTGCGCAGACTGAGTCCCATCATCACATCCAGTGCCACATTTGGACAGTGAAATTACTGGTAAACAGGTACAGAAACGGCTGAATTCGATCCTACTCTTTCACATCAGGTATCTGCACCCCCAGTGTCAATCTAACTCGGACATATATACAGGGAGAGGATCGTGCAGCGTCCAAAGTACAAGAGATGCAAGTTCTCATTTCCGATATAGTGTCAGCTTGGCTCTGTTGGAAATACTTTAATCTCTAAAGAACCAGTCTCGGATCAAATGGAGTTTGACTATTGTCCCTCTCCAGCTGTAGTGACAGAGGCTGTTTCACTGTAACTCGCAATAATAGAACCAAAGTGTTTTCTTTCAGCGCTAGAATCAGAAGCAGTGTGAAACTTAGTGTCACATTCACTGCGGTACTCGTCAGACTGACAGGGACAGAATAAATCTCTCACTCTCATCTAGTAACAGACAGATTTCAATCATTGATTCAGCAATCGCTGACACAATAATCAACACATCCGTCACCTTCTGGGTAATGGAAGTCAGACCGAGTAAGTGTTGTGGGAGGATGAGACTGTAAATAACACTTAAAATAATTGCTCGAACACAATAGAGTGCCTCTTGTTGCCGATGATCAAACTCACCAGTTATTTCTGTATCCCACCCGCCCAGTTTAATGAACTGATTATTTGTCTCATTTTCCATACAATCTGTATATTTCAACCTATTGGAGGTTGGCGAGTACTGAAACAGATCATTTGTATTTAACAAGCGATCGTTAGTTTGGAACTAACGGGAGGCAGTTAGATCCAGAATCGGAATCAAGGAACGTGAAATCACCAGATCTGAAACAGATTGTTTATTATTAAATTAATTTCTGACTCCGTTCAAACAGTATCCAGCCCTTTCATAGATACAGTGGGTGGCTCTGAAAAGAGCCTTTGTGTTATCAGATTAATTCTTGGCCGCTTTACTTGCTCTTGGAGCTCACAGTGCTGGTTTTCTTCGGCAGCAGCACGGCCTGGATATTAGGCAGCACCCCGCCCTGGGCGATGGTCACCCGCCCCAGCAGCTTGTTGAGCTCCTCGTCGTTGCGGATGGCCAGCTGCAGGTGTCTGGGGATGATGCGGGTCTTCTTGTTGTCGCGGGCCGCGTTGCCGGCCAGCTCGAGGATTTCAGCCGTCAGATACTCGAGCACAGCAGCCAGATAGACCGGGGCTCCGGCAC
This sequence comes from Heptranchias perlo, assembly GCF_035084215.1. Taxonomy (NCBI): domain Eukaryota; kingdom Metazoa; phylum Chordata; class Chondrichthyes; order Hexanchiformes; family Hexanchidae; genus Heptranchias; species Heptranchias perlo. The sequence continues at coordinate 2,245,119 of NW_027139442.1, read as the reverse complement.
CCACACGTTCAGCGTAGTTCCCCTTTCGCAGGAGCCTGTGAACACGGCCCACAGGGAACTGCAGTCCTGCCCGGGATGAGCGAGACTTGGCCTTGGCCCGAGCTTTCCCGCCGGTTTTTCCTCTTCCAGACATTTCCAAAATCTCACAAACACTTTCACAAAGAATGAAGAATGACTGCTGTATTTGCCCTTCTTATGGACTGAAAGATCATCTGATTTGTTGTTCTCTAATACACCTCATTTGCATATTTCATTAACCAATCAGATAGCTGAGAAACAGAAGAGGGCGAGATTTATCGGCCTCAACGGTCAGACCAGGAATTTTATGAATTTCAAAAAGCCCGCCAATTTCAGTCCAGTAAACCACCGGATTTAGATCAATGTCGCCCTGAGCACAAGATTTTAAACCCGTTCTTTTTACCTTGTCTTATTCAGCGCTACACGTCACCAATCGCTGGCGCTATTTTAAAACCTGCTTTAAATTATAGCTCATTCTGTCATCGCTTTCAAACAGTATCGGACTGGACTAAATCCCCATTCACAGCATTCCGTGAAGGGACACATTTCAATTTAATCTTTATAAAAGTGACACGTTATAGATTGGTCCCTTCTCACAGAGCCGGGTGTGCTTCTGTGAAAAGAGGGACCCGGACGGAGTTCTCATTCTGCCCCTACTCCGCTGTTTTACTGCAAGGGGTGTGGTTGCTGTTAATATGGGGATTTTCACATCAGTTGGTAAACATTTCGGAGACTGAATTCAAAGAGATAATAGCACTGCTAAGGTGGTCATTCAGGGTGTGTTCGTGGCTGGAATAATAACGCTTTTAGAACAAAGCGAATGGGAAGGAGCGGATCATAAACTCGCGTTCAGTTCATGTGTCAGAAATTTCAATGGCGTAGTTACAGTATCAGTATTGGATTGGAACAATATCGCGGTATTAAAAAGATACTAAGAAAATATATAAGAAATGCAGCACTTTCAGAGAGGTTGTGGGTGGCTCTTAAAAGAGCCGTTGTTTTTTTTTTCAGTACATTGTGGAGTTTTACTTGGAGCTGGTGTACTTGGTCACCGCCTTTGTCCCTTCCGACACAGCGTGCTTGGCCAGTTCCCCGGGCAGCAGCAGGCGCACCGCGGTTTGGATCTCCCGGGAGCTGATGGTCGCCCGCTTGTTGTAATGGGCCAGGCGGGAAGCCTCACCCGCGATGCGCTCGAAAATATCGTTCACAAAGGAGTTCATGATGCTCATGGCCTTGGAGGAGATGCCGGTGTCGGGGTGAACCTGCTTCATCACTTTGTAGACGTAGATGGAGTAACTCTCCTTCCTCGACTTTCTCCGCTTCTTGCCGCCCTTGGCTGGTGCTTTGCTCAAGGTTTTCTTGGCGCCCTTCTTGGGAGCTGCTTTCTTGTCCTCAGGCATTTTCAAACTCAATTTCAGAAACAGAAATGACCCAAATCCGCTCCAAGTTCGACTTAAATAGGCAGCCCCACAGCCCTATGCTAATGAGGGATGGGGAAGGCAATGATCATGATTGGGTCACTGGGAATGACGTAACAATAATTATTCACTGTAACTCTCTGATTGGATACCTGAAGAAACCAATCGGATTTCATACCTGCCACCAATCACACTGCACATTGTCCGGTTTCAGCAATTTGTTCCGAACTGTTGCAATTCTGCTTTCGGCCAGTAGATGTCCCCAAACCCCGGGACATTGAAGTTTGCAGATGAGAGAGGGACAGAATATGAACTCATTCTTCACATTATATTGCACGAGTGAGATTTGGAAAAACTTGGAATGGAGATGAGATGCAAGCACATTTTTTTTAGACCATACGTTAGTTGTAATGCTGTGTTAAATTATTGTAATTGATTTCGGGACTATAGTCAATACTGAGGAAGACTGCGACAAAATCAGCTTGCAGAACGGTCGTGTCAATGTGCATTGAATTTAAATATAGAAAGTTGTGATCTGATTAATTTTGTTAGGGGGAATAAGGAGGCCACATACTGCTTGGGAAATACGAGTCTAAATGGGGTAGAGGAGCAATGTAAATCGTGTCCTGAGAAATCAGAGAGAAATACTGTGCAACGTAAGTGCAAAAATAAGGGGGTAAATTCACAACTATCGAATGAGTAAAACAAAAACTTTGTTATGAATTAATTGTCTTCATTTTCCAATAAGAAAACGTGCAAAAATATGAGAGTAGAAATTGCAGACTGAAACTTTTTTTCATCTTGCACATTGTCCTGTCACTGTCACCACGACAGATAATGTGAATTTGTTCCGCTCTTTTACAGTTCTCGCCTACGTCCAGTAGAGGCCAGTCTCTAGTACTCTGTATGAGAGCGGGATTTAATCTGTATCTGTCAATCTCTGATACTGTGTGTGAGTGTGATATTCATTTTGTATCTGTCAGTCTCTGTTTGTGAGTGTGAGATTCTTTCTGTATCTGTCAGTCTCTGGTCCTGTCTGTGAGTGTGGGATTCATTCTGTATCTGCCATTATATGCTAATTTATCTCAGTGTGGCATTCATTCTGTAATTCAATCCCTGAGACAAAGTGCAAATCTGGATTCATTCTGTATTCTTATTTCAGTTCCCACTATTTTACTTCAAACTGCAGCCTTAATACTTTAAAGTATAAGCAGTTTTTCGTCAAGTATTTAATTTGTAACCATGGATATATTTTTCGATTTTCTTCAATCAAACAACGTGTGTGAGTTTTGGACTTTTGTTACATCTTAATCTCTGAACGATATTGTGAATGATAATGTACCTTTTAATATGTTCATTGTGAAATTATTGGACTGGTGTGTAATATGTAGCTCAGATCTGCAATAATGTCTGTGTGTGAGTGTGGGATTCATTGTGTTCCTGTCAGTTTCTGGTTCTGTGTATGAGTGTGGGATTTATTCTGTATCACTCAGTTTCTGGTACTGTGTGTGAGTGTTGGATTCATTCTGCATCTGTCAGTCTCTGGTACTGTGTATGAGTGTGGAATTCATTCTGCATCTGTCAGTCTCTGGTACTGTGTGTGAGTGTGGGATTAATTCTGTATCTGTCAGTCTCTGTTACTGTACGTGGGTGTGGGATTCATTCTGTATCTGTATGTGGGTGTGGGATTCATTCTGTATCTATCAGTCTCTGGTACTGTGTGTGAGTGTGGGAATCACCCTGTATCTGTCAGTCTCTGGTACTGTGTGTGAGTGTGGGAATCACCCTGTATCTGTCAGTCTCTGGTACTGTGTGTGAGTGTGGGAATCATCCTGTATCTGTCAGTCTCTGGTACTGTGTATGAGTGTGGGAATCATCCTGTATCTGTCAGTCTCTGGTAATGTGTATGAGTGTGGGATTCATTCTGTATCTGTCAGTCTCTGGTAATGTACGTGGGATTGGGATTCATTCTGTATCTATCAGTCTCTGTTACTGTACGTGGGTGTGGGATTCATTCTGTATCTGTATGTGGGTGTGGGATTCATTCTGTATCTATCAGTCTCTGGTATTGTGTGCGAATGAGGGTTTCATTCTGTTCCCGTCAGTCTCAGCTGCTATATGTGAGGGAGTCATTCATTCTGCATCCATCAATTTCTGGTACTGTATGTGAGTGATATAAATTTTGTCTCTTTCAGTCTGTGCTACAGTGTGTGAGTGCAGGAATCATTCGGTATCTGTCATTCACTGTTAGGTTGTGTGAGTGCTGATTTCACTCTGTGTGTCAGTCTCTGGCCCTTCATCTGAGTGTGAGATTCATTCATTATCTATATGTAATTTGTATCTTCGTTTACAGTATGTTGTTCAAAACTCTATTTGTAATACCTCAATGTATCAATATTTTTCCCAGTGTTTCAATGGTTGATAATGATACATTTTAAAATGTAATGTTGTTGGTTATAATCAGAGAATGTGGACCTTTTTGGACTTCTATTAAATCTGTATTGTGAATTAGTTTATCTTCCAAAATGATATGGTGACTTTTTTGACCTTGTATATAATGTGTAGGTCAGTCTGCATGAAAGGAATACTGTGTATTTCAGTCTGAATTGGTATCAGTTTTTTGTAGTGGTTTATAATGTGTAGATCAGTCTGCACTAATGGAATTGATACTGTATCTTTCAATCTGACACTATGAGATTTTTGGACTGATATGTAATGTGTAACTCAGACTGCATAAATGTGTGTGACTGTGAGATTCATTCCGTATCTGTCAGTCCCCAGTACTGTGTGTGAGTGTGGGATTCATTCTGTATCTGTCAGTCCCTAGTACTGTCTGTGAGTATGAGATTCATTCTGTATCTGTCAGGCTCTGGTATTGTGGGAGTGTGTGATTCATTCTATATTTGTTAGTCCCTTGTACTGTGTGTGAATGTAGGATTCATTCGGTATTTGTCAGTCACTGTTATATTGTGTGAGTGCTGGTTTCATTCTGTGTGTCAGTCTCTGGCCCTCTATCTGAATATGTGATTCATTCTTTATCTGTATGTAATTAGTCTCTCCGTTTTCAGTATGGTGTTCAAAACTGTATCTTTAATACCTCAATTTGTGCATATTTTCCCCAGTGTTTAATTGGTTGATAATGAAATGCTGTAGAATATAATCAGAGAATGTGGGCACTTTTCGGACTACTATTAAATCTGTATCGATGTGAACACAATTGTGCATTAGTTTATCTTCCAAACTGATATGTTGACATTTTTGAACTTATATATGACGTGCAGCTCAGTCTGCATCAATGGAATACTGTATATTTCAGAGTGAATTTGCATCAGTTTTTTGTAGTGGTTTATAACGTGCAGATCAGTCTGCAATAATGTAATTGATACTGTATCTTTCAATCTGATACTTCTTTAACTGGTAAGTAATGTTACTCAGCCTGCACTAATGTGTGATTCATTTTGTATCTCTCAGTCTCTGGAACAGTGTGTCAGTGTGGGATTCATTCTGTATCTGTCATCTCTGGTACCATATGTGAGTGTGGGATTCACTCTGTGTCTGTCAGTCTCTAGTATTGTATGTGAGTTTGGGATTCCTTCTGCATCTGTCAGTCTCTGGTACTGTACCTGAGTGTGAGATTCATTCTGTATCTGTATGTAATTATTCTCTAAGATTGCATTATGGCGTTCAAAATTGTACCTTTAATATCTTCATGTTTAGATCTTATTTCTCATTAACTGGTATATATGGGTCCTCTGTAGGATTTGACGCTGTAGGTTTTAATCACATAATTTGTCTGCTTTTTGAGCTACTATTAAATCTGTATCTCTGTGAGTACTGTTGTGAATGATAATGTATCTTTCAAATTGATTTCGTGACACTTTTCAAATGGTGTATAATGTGTAGCTCAGTCTGTACTAATAGAATTGATACTGTATCTATAAATCTCATACTATGAGTGTATTATAAACTGATATCTAATTTGTTTCTCAGGTTACACTCTCACAGCATTTCTCAATCTGATACTGTACATGAGTTTTGGACACGTATGCAATTTGTATCACATGATACATGCAATATCCATTCGAACAGTGTATTAAACTCACGTGAGTGTGTGAATTCTGGGCAATTATTCAATTGGAATCTCAGGGTAAATTATTGGGTTTCATTCTGTCCCTTTCAATCGAGTACCATGTGTGATTTCGATCTGGTATTCAATTCGTAGCTGATGTTGCCCTATTGTGAGATTGACACAGTGCCTTTCAATCTGATAGTGTGATATTGGACTGGGATTTCTGTATCTACCTGTCAGCGGGACTCAGCTCGGGGGAAATGGAACAGTGTCTGCCTCACCTGCTTTGTTTGAATGTTGGATTGAAAATGTGTCTGTGGAACTTGGGTCAGTGCTTCTACTGTCTGAGACTATGGAACTGATGACCTGTCTGTGTCTCTGTGCGCTGTGTGTGATAATGTACTTACTGTGTGGGAGAAGGAGTTGGCTGCACTGTTCCTTGTGCCTCGAGTGGAGGAAACATAACACTGATTCTGGGTCCTTCAAGGATTTGCCTGTAGGAAGAAATTTTTCTCTTGTAACTCAAGAACCAGTGAGGTAGGAAATACAAAAGTGTTCGAATTAATATCTTTGTTAATGATTATTTTGATTATCCACAAAACCAGCAACACAAACAGTGTCAGTATCTGACTCCACTGCAGTACTGCAGCATTCAGCTTCTGCACACCACGAGTGGTGGGCTGTTTTACAACAATTTAGTGACATCCAGACACAACACAACCATAAATGGCACTACCCGATGTGGCACGGTCCTTTGTGCAGGTCAGATTTCCACTCCCCTCTCACATGGGACTAACCGTTCAACCGAAACAAAACAGCCGCTGTTTAAAATGTGTCCTTCACACTTCTCACCTGGTGCCTGCAATAGATGCTCTTTGCATAACTCCCCACATCCTTACTGTCCGGCTCCGTTCCACTCTTCACTGTCGAATCACAATAAACAGGGTGAGACTGGACCTAAACCAGGAACATTCCCTACTGGTCTGGCGAGAGCAAGCAGCAATGATTTTAAATAGCAGGTTCTTCTCATTCTGACTCCCTGACCCTGGACACACCCTGTACACACACAGCCCGAGAATGACCTCTCCCTTCCCCCGCTCACTCCATGTTCCGGGACCAGTTCCTGATCCACTCCGCCTCTTACAAACAGCCCCCGGACCTTCCCCCGGACTCAATGCCGATCTCTGAGCCCATCTGCGGACACGGTCCCGAAGCGATGAGCTGCTGTAACGAGGCTGCTCTTTGCTCCCTTCCCCCGGGGGCCGTGATCTCTCCATTCCCGGCTGTTTCAAACCATCTTCTTCCGCTCACTGAGGGAATGGCGCCCACAGGCCGAGCTGGGGGAGGGGAGCGCGCATGCGCTCTTCTGCTCACCAACAATCAGCGCTGGGGGCGGGGCTGAGTCACGCATGCGCAGATATCTGGTTTAATTCCCAATGCACAAATCGATGGAAACTTTCCCCAATTGGAATTTTTCAGAGTCTGAGCAAAGGAAGTGGGGCTGAGGGAAAGGTCAGAGGGAATGGGGTCCACAGGCAGTGCAGGAACAGGCACCAGAATGGGAAACAGATGGGATTCCACCAGTGACTAACGCTGGAATTCAGACTGACTTTACAATCTCTAACTATTAAACGAGATGTTTTCATCCCTGCTGTTTCTCTCGGTATCTTTTGATGGAAAATAGTCTTTCATAGATAAAGTGGGACATTTTGAAATGAACCAATGGATTCTGTTCATACTTGGCCCCTTTACCCATTAAGTAACGTGTGACTCCGAAACTGGATGCAGGAATTCTCAAACCAATCCTGGAGAAAAATGGGAGGAAAGTCGGAGTCCGTGTATTTGCTGGGAGCGTGTAGGATTAATATCTGACAGCAACAGTCCATTATTAATATATGATGTATTAATATAATCAGAGTGAAACTCTCGGTCACTGAGAGTAATAGCGAACGGCCCTGATCTGCAAAACCGAATGTAGTACAACAGGCAAGAGAGGGTTAAATTCGGCCCACATTGTTTTTGTCACTCTCTGCACTGTCCCTGAGTGTGGGATTAATGGTGTGTCCGTCTCTGGTATATCAGTGAGAGACAAGACTGCATCTTCTGTCTCTACAACGGGAATTTCTGGATAAAACGCAACTTTACAAGTCAGTCTGGAACTGATACTGTTGCACTGTGCCTCTCCGCTCGCTCTGTCACAGTATCTGTCTCCCTTTCTCTCTCACTCTCTGGTGCTGTATATGAAGGTTGGATACTGCTATTGAGCGTGATATGAACATACTGATAGGAAGTGTAAGACTGACAGTGTGTGTCTTGCTTTCTCTCTCGAGTGCTGTTTTTGAAGGTGGAATACTGTCTGATATAAAACAGAGAGAATGGGGTGTCCAGGCCACACCGTAACTGGGGATGTGTTCGGCTCCAGTCCCAGTTCATGGTCATAACCTTTTCACAGATTCAGGGTGAGAGTCTCTGTGAGACGGTAAAACTGGCGGAGAAAATCCGCTTCACAATTCAAACCCCAACACATGCGATTCTACAAATCAGCTGGAATAAGAATTTTTTAAACTGCTAATTAAGAGAGTGGATTTTCCGCTTTGGCGGTGGAGTAAGTCGGCGATAGCGGATCGGGCCCCCATTGTTCACTACGCCTGATTTTACTATCCATTGACACCAATGAGTTCACTGAAGTAACTGATATCAATCCAATACTTCAAATAAATTTGGAAATAGCAGACAGGAATTATATTTTATCCAACAAATGCTTTTTGAGAAATAATACAAGATTTGATTCTAACATGAAAAGGTTTGCTGTTATTAGTCGGGAAATAATATGATTTCAATATTAAATGTTTAATCCTGTAATGAATAAAATCAAATGCTCCATTTCGGTTGATGATTATTCCCCATCACACACACTGCCCGCTGGGATGGACTGAGGGTGAGCTGTCAGGGTCAGACAGCGTCCTGTTCATTGGGACATTTGTTTTGACCAGAACAGAATAACTCATAAAATATTCTTGTAATTTCTAACTCCAGTGGGGAGTTCCGGAGATCGTTTCCTCTCTGAGCTGCTGTGCAGCAATGTTTACTCACTGCAGGGAGTTTAATGAGACATGAGGCTGGGCCTCGTTGCACAGATCGAGAAGGAAACCTCCTGATACATTTCTGAGACGATCAGAGGGCGGGAGATTTCACACGGCCGCAGCAGGCCAAGGGAAAGCTCTCCTGCTGCTCCTTGCCTCACAAAATATGAGTTAAAAAGAAACTTCTCAGTTTTCTCGACCACTCAATGCCCATCTAAAGGGCGGCTCCTCCACCGATTTTTCACCAACATTAAATGGTTTCCCCTGTACGTCATAATAATCTGATTTACATATTACAAGTGGCCTGACCGGAAACAGGTGGGTGTTGCTCGGGCCGCTCTTCTCAGGACACGACCCACGATGGTGGAGGCAGGAACGCCAGTGTTAAAGGGGCGGTAAGTGACCTGATACCATTTACTCGCCTCGACCACCCCATTTCTGCCAGGCGAGTATACTTAAAATCGGCCACACCATTCCTGACCTCCGCGCTAGAATCAATCTTCGAAGCCCACAAGCTGGTCCATTTTCTCAAATTGCATCGGTTCATAACACGTGGAGGGAAATTTTCACCATCGCTGGGAACTGAACTGGTAGAGCCGATCACCCGCCCCTTATAGAACCGGCCAGATTTTAATTTTTGCTCAGTCAGTTTACCGCCCAAGATGTGAAGGTGAAAATACCCCCTACGTCTCTGACCCCAAGGTTCGAAAGGTGTGTGAAAGACATCAGACAGTGTTTGCCGAACACTAACATGAATGTGTGCGAATGGATCCGCGTATTCAGGTAAAAGGTGATAACCTCATCCACGGAGAATGAACCCCTACACCGTGGTGTCGAAGAGGAGTTCATCCCAACAGCTCGGTAACACAGGTCGCTGTCCTCTATGGGCAGTTGTCCAAGATGCACAACGAGACAGATATCAACAGCTGCTGGAAGACCATCAATTCGGTCAGGGAGGCCCTTTGTTCCCCCGAAACCAGCAGGTCTTCCAGCCGAGGGAACTGTCCGCGGCCAAGTGTTGGCCACTAGCAGAATCCAAGGTCCAGTATTTCATGCTGAGGTGCACACTGAAGCGAGGTGCGGCCTACACAAAGGCTTTATGGGGAAAGGCAACCGTGTAACGCTATCCCACCTTGTAATGTACAGCATGTGTTAGAAGATATTTACTGTGTTTTGACTTGTAATAATGGAATCGTATGATGTGTATTGTATTTGTTTTGAATTGTAATTGTAATATTTACATTGAACTGTGTCTATTCATGAATTTTATGAAATAAAGTATATTTTGAAATATTAAATAAAGTTCTAGTCTCACTATGTCTCTTCTTATTGGACACTGAAGAGTGGAAACAGACCCGAATCGTAAAGATGTTTGTAAACAATTTTACAACACCAAGTTATAGTCCAGCAATTTTATTTTAAATTCACAAGCTTTCGGAGGCTTCCTCCTTCCTCAGGTAAATGTTCAGGAGCTCCTCGAAGCCTACGCATTTATACATATAGAACAATACAAGGTGTTTACAGAATGCCCCTGGAACTGCCCGTTGCCAAGGCAATCACCGTGTTCAGACAGAGAGGTGTCACCTGCAGAACCCCCGAATACACATTCAACCGTGTATTCAACCGTGCATTCAACTGTGTATTCGGGGGTTCTGCAGGTGACACCTCTCTGTCTGAACACGGTGATTGCCTTGGCAACGGGCAGTTCCAGGGGCATTCTGTAAACACCATGTATTGTTCTATATGTATAAATGCGTAGGCTTCGAGGAGCTCCTGAACATTTACCTGAGGAAGGAGGAAGCCTCCGAAAGCTTGTGAATTTAAAATAAAATTGCTGGACTATAACTTGGTGTTGTAAAATTGTTTACAATTGTCAACCCCAGTCCATCACCGGCATCTCCACGTAAAGATGTTGGAAGTTATACAAATATCATTTATTGCAGGCATCAGGTGAGAAATAGGGAGTATTTTCTTAAGGGTGAGAAACTAGGGACTGTGGAGGAGCAGAGGGGTTTGGGTGTCCAGGTACACCAATCAATAAAAATAAGTGCACAAGTGTAAAAAATGAATGAAAGATCCCAATTTCTAGGCTGTCATATCCCAAGGTAGCGCTATCAGGTACTTTCCCAACTCTGTGGAATTTGCTGATACAATCAGGCCCCACTGCCTCCCTTGCTGGTCCATTCCATACATCCAGCGCACTCTGCATTAAAAAATATAGATTCAAGCATTCTGCTCATCCTGTGCCCCAGGTAGAGAAGACTGAGAGTGGCAGGAGAACCCAAACCATCAGCCTTATGTGAGTTTGGACATTTCTGTTTTTAATTCAGATTGTTGAATTTGCAATTTATCCACTTTTTTTGTACATTTCTATTTTTATTTTTTAAACTAATTCTCCAAACCCTGTGCGCAGTGAGTGCTGACTCCGGGCCCTTTGATTGACAGCTCTCACCTCTGCCCGCCTGCGTCCTGGGCTGAGTCCTCCTATCACGTGACACGCGGCACCGTCTCTCACCTTTGCGCGCTGACATCGCGATGCGGACATGCATCTCCGGCCCGAGGGACGCCGCGCGGTCCCTTTGCCGCGTTCCCTTAGCAACAGGCGCCTGCCGGGAGGATGATGATGGCAGCCTCCGGTCGGAGTGCGGGCGGCCGCTGCTGTGGGCGGGGTCGAGACCGACAGAGGGAGGGTCCGCACCTGGAAATGGCCTGGGCCCCGGGGACTTGGAATGGCGCAGTGAGGGCGGTCCGAGCAACAGCTCCTCCGACTTCAGGCCCGAACGGCGTTAATGGGGTTGCAAAGCCCGGGACGGAGGGACCGACAGCCCGGGACGGTGGGACCGAGACCATGGGATGCAGGGACCGAGACCCTGGAACGGTGGGACTGAGACCCCGGGACGGAGGGAACGCGACCCCGGGATGGTCGGACCTCGATCCTGGGACAGCGGGGCGTCGACCCCGGGATGGAGGGATGCGACCCCAGGGACGGAGGGACTGCGACCCCGGGACGGTGGGACCGCGACCCAGGGAAGGTGGGGACCGCGATCCTGGTACAGTGGGATACTGACCCCGGGACGGAGGTGCTGCGACCCCGGGAGGGAGGTACCGCGATCCCGGGAGGGAGGGGCCGTGAACCTGGGATGGAGGGACCGCGACCCCTGAGACGGAGGGACCGCGACCCCGGGATGGTGTGACCACGAACCCGGGATGGAGGTATCGTGACCCCGGGAGGGAGGTGGTCTTTCAGACCGTCCATGCTCTGTTGTGAGACCTCCGTGTGTGTCTTGTTCTGTTCGTGTTCCATTACATTGGCTCCCGGTGTGGCAATGCCTCGATTTTAAAATTCTCATCCTCGTGTTCAAATCCCTCCATGACAATCTCCCTCTCCCTATCGAGAGTCAGTGCTGAGGCACTCAGTGCTGTTATCGACACAGTCAGTGCTGGGACACTCAGTCCTGTTATACACACACTCAGAGCTGGGACACTCAGTCCTGTTATACATAGTCAGATAAATAAATAACTGCAAACTAAGAATGAAATCTCCAGGACCTGACGGTTTCCACCCCAGAGTTTTAAAGGAAACAGGTGGGGAAATTGCAGATGCATTCATCATAATTTCCCAAAGCTCTCCAGACTCAGGAATTGTGCCTTTGGATATGAATGTTGAACATGTCACTCCGTTTAGTTAAGAAAGGAGGGAGGGAGAAACCAGCACAATACAGACTTGTCATTTTAACATCGGTTGTGGGGAACTTACTTAAACCTATCATGAGAGAAAAAAGGAGCTGGTCAAAGAGAGTCAAGTTGGATTCGTGAAGAGCAGGTCATGTCTGACTAATTTAGTTGGATTTGTTGAGGAATCTAACAAGGTGGACAGGGGAGTATCTATGAAGGTTTTCTATATGGACTTACAGAATGCATTTGCAAAGGTTCAGCACAAGAGATTAATAGAATAAATAAAAGGTACAAAATTGAAAGTGACCTTGTGACTTGGGTTGGAATTGGTTGGGAGGTCGGAGAAAAGAGTAAGGAGAAAGGGAACGTTCTTTCATTGGCGGGATATGACTAGTGGTGTCCCAGGGATCTGTACTGGGGCCTCAGCTTTTCACCATATTTATCAATAACTTGGATGAAGCAATAGAGAGTAATAGGTCCAAGTTTCCAGATGACATTTAGTTATGAAGTTCAGTAAGTTGTGTAGATGGAAGCAGGAAGTTACAAAGGGAAAGTTTAAGCGAATGGACAAACTGTGACAGATGGAGTTCAAATTGGGGAAGTGTGAGATCATTCAATATGGATGCAAAAAGGAAACATTGGAGTATTTTCTGAAAGTGAGAGACTGGGAATGGTGAAGGAGCAAAAGGATTTGGGTGTCCATGGACACAAATCACTAAAGGCTAGTGCACAGATGCAAAAAGCAACCACAGACAAATGGCATTTATCTCCAGTGTTGGAATACAAAGGGAAGGAAGTGATGCTTCAGTTCTACAGAGCCTTGGTCAGAGCCCATCTGGTGCACTGATCCTCACCAAGGATATATTGGCCTTGGAGGGGGGACAGTGCAGATTCACCAGAATGATACTGGGACTTGAAGTGTTCAATTATGAGGACCGGTTGCATAAATTTGGTTTTGCATTCCCTTGAGTTTGGAAGTATGAGGAGTGATCTGAACCAGGGATTTAAAATAATAAAGGGATTCGATAAGGTAGAAATAGAAACTATTTTCTCTGGTGGGGGAATCCAGAACAAGAGGACATAACCTTAAATTTAGAGCTAGGGCGTCTAGGATTGAAATCAGGAATCTCTTTTTCACACAAGGAGAGTGGAAACCTGCTCAGGCTGATTGAAGTGGACCCTGTGATATAATAGAATTTTATGTCCTGTCAGACTTGGATGTCTTGAAGATCCATATTTTAAAAAGGTGGAGGAGCTCAGTTCTAAGACGTATTCCACTCACGTCGTCATAAGTCCTCTAACTGTTTCTTTTATCATCGAGATATGAAGGTCAAAAACACTGTGTTTAAAAGAAAGCTGATTTATTTGACATTTGTACAGAATACTAAACTCCAGCCCAGTTAAAGGGAGTCATTAACATCAGAAACAAACTTCCAACTGTCAGAATGAACGTGGTTTAGTCCTGGATACAGCAATAACAGAAGAATCCAACTCCTGCAGTCACATGTGAACTCGCTGGTGACTCAGCAGGTGGGATGACTGAGTGAATCCCATCCCACACACGGAACAGGTGATCGGAATCTCCTCAATGTGAATACGTTCATGTCTCATCAGATCCCATGTTCTTTTAAAGCTCTTCTCACAGTTTGGACATTTAAAGGGTCTCTTATCAGTGTGAACAAGTTGGTGTTCAATGAGGCCGGATGAACAAGTGAATTCCTTCCCACACACAGAGCAGGTGAATGGCCTCTCCCCAGTGTGAACTCGTTGGTGTGTCAGCAGGGTGGATGACTGAGTAAAGCTCTTCCCACACACGGAGCAGGTGAACGGCATCTCCCCAGTGTGAACTCGCTGGTGTGTCAGCAGGGTGGATGACTGAGCGAATCCCTTCCCGCACAGGGAGCAGGTGAACGGCCGCTCCCCGATGTGAACTTGCTGATGTCTCAGGAGGTGGGATGATCGAGTGAATCGCTTCCCACACACGGAGCAGGTGAACGGCATCTCCCCAGTGTGGACTCGCTGGTGTGTCAGGAGGCTGGATGACCGAGTAAATCACTTCCCACACACGGAGCAGATGAACGGCCTCTCCCCAGTGTGAGTACGTTGGTGTGTCAGCAGATCACTTTTTCTTTTGAAGCTCTTCTCACAGTCAGAACATTTAAAAAGACTCTTATCAGTGTGAACAAGTTGATGTTCAATGAGGTGGGAAGATTGAGTGAATCCGCTCCCACACACGGAGCAGGTGAACGGCCTCTCCCCAGTGTGAATTCGCTGGTGTGTCAGCCGGTTGGATGACTGAATGAATCCCTTCCCACACACGGAGCAGGTGAACGGCCTCTCCCCACTGTGAATCATTTGGTGTGTCAGCAGATCACTTTTTCTTTTAAAGCTCTTCTCACAGACAGAACATTTAAAAAGTCTCTTATCAGTGTGAACAAGTTGATGTTCAATGAGGTGGAATGACTGAATGAATCCCTTCCCACACACGGAGCAGGTGAACGGCCTCTCCCCAGTGTGTCTGTGTCGATGAGTTTCCAGCCAGGACGAGAAATTGAATCCCCTCCCACAGTCCCCACATTTCCACCGTTTCTCCATGGTGCGGGCGTCCTCGTGTCTCTCCAGTTTGGACGATCAGTACAAGTCTCGTCTGCACAGAGAACATTTGTCTGGTTTCTCCCCACTGTGAATGGTACGATGTTTTTTCAGGCTGTGTAACTGGTTAAAATTCTTTCCACAGTCAGTGCACTGGAACACTCTCATTCGGGTGTGTGTGTCTCGCTGCTATTCCAGTCACAGTGATGTTTGAAATCTTTTCCCACAGATGGAACAGATCAACATTTCTCCTATATTTTAAGGCCAATAATCTTCAGGTGCTGGTGAATAGAGTGACTGTCAGATCTTGACGTGATGTTTGGTTTGAGTTTCTCGTCTGCAAATCCTCCCCTTCTAATACCCTGTGAAAGGAGATAACAAAAGTCCTCACTGTGAATACGGGATAGAAATTCAGAACAGGCAATTCCAGTTTCTATGGAACATTCTACCCGCTCATTCCTCCAGACTGTAAATCCCCGTCCCACACACTCACCCTCCTCCCTCTGCTGAAACCCAAACCCATCGCACCACTTCCAACAATTTTCCTTCTATTTAATTTTTCTGTCTTGAAGATCCCGACTAGGACTGGTTTCAGTTCTACATTCACTGGTTCCATTCCCTCTCCACCCCTGAAGGTGCTAGTTCTGGCTAGGTTCAGTTCTACACTCACTGCTCCAAACCATCTCCTCCCCTGAAGGTGCTGACTCTGGTTGGATTCTGTTCTACACTCACTGGTTCCCCTCTCCTCTCCTGAAGATGCTCACTCTTGCTGTGTGTATAAGGTCTGCCCCTCATTTCGACATTATGTCCCTCCCTATAGCTGCCTGTAAGCAGTCCATATGTAATAGCTCCCAAATTTGGCGACGGAATCTTTCTGACCAGTCACCATTTCTCCTTCATTTAAAAACTATCCCTGACCTATCACAATTTCTCCTTTATTTGCAGACAGTCCCTGACCAGTCAGCATTTCACCTTCATTGACAGACACTCCCTGAGCAAACACCATTTCTCCTTCATTAAAAAACACTCTCTGACCAGTCAGCATTTTCCTTCATTAATAGACGCTCCCTGGCCCATCACTATTTCTTCTTCATTTGTAGACATTACCTGACCTGTCAACATTTCTCCTGTATTCACAGACACTCCCGGACCAAGCACCATTCCTCCTTCATTGACAGACACTCCTTGACCAGTTACTATTTCTCCTTCATTAACAAACGCTGCCTGACAAGTCACCATTTCTCCATCATTTACAGACTCTGCTTGAACTGTCACCATTTCTCCGTCATTTATAGATACTCCCTGTCCCGTCACCGTTTCTCCTTCATTTATAGACACTCCCTGACCTGTCACCATGTCCTCCCCCATTTATAGATACTCCCATACCAGACGCCATTTCACCTGCATTTATAAACACTCCCTGACCCGTCACCATTCCTCCTTCATTTATAGCCGCGCCCTGACCCGTCACCATTTCGATTTCATTGATAGACACTCCCTAACCAGACACTATGTTTCCTTCATTTACAGACACTCCCTAATCAGACAAATTTTCCTTCATTTACAGACAATCCCTGACCGATCACCATTTCATCTTCATTCACAAACATTCACTGTCCCGTCCCCATTTCTCTTTCATTTATAGACACTCCCTGACCCTTCACCGCTTCTCCTTCATATATCGACACTCCCTCACCCGGCACCATTTATCCTTCATTTGCAGACAATCCCTGTCCAGTCACCATTTATCCTTTATTTACAGACACTCCCGAACTAGTCAGCATTTCTCCTTCATTTACAGACACCCCCTGACCTGTCACCAGTTCTCCTTCATTTGCAGACACTCCATGACCAATCACCATTTATCCTTCATTTACGGACACTCCATGACCAGTCACAATTTCTCCTTCATTTCGAGACACTTCCTGATCAATCACTGTTTCTCCTTCATTGACAGACGCTCCCTGAACGTCCCCATTTCTCCTTCATTCAGACACACTTCCTAACCAATCACCATTTCTCCTTCATTGACAGACGCTCCCTGACTGTCCCCATTTCTACTTAATTGACAGACACTCCCTGACTAATCACATTTCTCCATCATTTGCAGACACTCCCTGACCGGTTATCATTTCTGCATTCTTTTACAGACACTCCCTGACCAGTCACCTCCTCTCACCGCATCTCCCTCCAGATGTCCGTTCACTTGTGAGCAAGGCTCTTGCCATCCACAAACTTATTACGGATGGCTGCATTTAGGAACATAGGAACAGGAGTTGGCCATTCAGCCCCACGAGCCGGTTCCGCCATTCAATTAGATCATGGCTGATTTATATCTTAACTCTATCTACCCTACTTCGTATCATAGCCCTTAATACTTTGGCCAGCACAAATCTATCAATCTCAATTTTCAAATTTACAATTGACCCCCAGCCTCAACAGCTTTTTGGAGTGAAGAGAGTTCCAGATTTCCACTCCCCTTTGTTTGAAGAATTACTTCCTGACGTCACCCCTCAATGGCCGAGCTCTCATTTTAAGATGATTCCCGCTTTTTCTGGACTCTCCCACCAGAGGAAATAGTTTATCTCCATCTACTCTATCAAAACCTTTAATCATCTTAAACACCTCAATTAGATCAATCCTAAATATTGTTTATTCAAGAGAATACAAGCCTAGTCTACGCATCTGTGCTCATCATTTACATAATTCATCACCATAAGTACAGGATAGAAATTCAGAACACACAGTTCTAGTTTCTCTGGAACAGTCTTTTCTCCCTTGCCCCTCCTAAGCTGTGAATCCGTCTAACACACTCACCCTCCTTGCCCCTATTAAGCTGTAAATCCCCATCCCACACAATCTCCCTCCCTGCCCCTATCAAGCTGTAAATCACCCGTCCCACACTCTCCCTCCTTGCCCCTATTAAGCTGTAAATTCCCATCCCACACAATCTCCCTCCCTGCCCCTATCAAGCTGTAAATCCCCCGTCCCACACACTCTCCCTCGTTGCTCTCATTAAGCTGTAAATCCCCCGTCCCACACTATCCCTCCTTGCCCCAATTAAACTCTGAATTCCCCCATCCCACACACTATCCCTCCGTGACACTTCCTCGCTGTTTGAAATCCAGATTCATCGCAGGATCTATTTTTCCTCCCTTTCTCTCCTGAAGGTTCTGCGTGATGTTGGGTTTCGAGCCCAGTCACAGTTTACCCTCCAGTACCCGGCCAAGTGGTAATTCTGCACCTGTGAGCCTGTGCAGCGAGCTGCGGGCGTTTCAACTGTGGGGAGAAGCACAGTCACCGTCCCTGGCTGATTCCGTCCGGCAAAGCTGAGGCCAACGGGAGCAGATCAACAACAACCTGCATTTACACTGAGCGGAGTCTCAGCAACACCGAGTGCGGCTCAGGCCCCGAATCAGAGCCGGGAGACCCGGGGGATCGGGCGGGCGGGAGTCCCGGGACTCCTTTACACCCATCACCCAGCGCCTCCCCCGTCCTACCCGCCGCTTCCCGTTTTTTTCTCCCGTTTCCACCGAGTCGGACTCGCGAACAAAGGAAAGGAACGATGCCTTCCCAGAATGCACGGCGGGCCTGGGGAGCATGCGCAGTCTGAGCGGGAAGTCAGCGCGTTCGAGAGATAGAGGGGTTTCTGGGGCAATGCGGATTGTGGGGCCTCCGGCAGCCATTAGTCTCCATGCGTCGGTTAGTGTTTATTGCCCGCGTCGCGCACAGAACCGTTTCTCGAAATACAGACTGAGGAATTCAGAGCCGGTTTGCTAAACAGACACTGACCGTACAATGTAGAACATTTATTTTCAATTTTTTTTCTCGTGACTCAGTGGAAGAAAAACACTTCCCCCAGGGACCCAAAAAATAATATCTTCTGACTGGAGTTTTCATCAAATCCCAATAAAGGTCAATGCATGCTCGCTCTTCACTTCACTTCAAGTAATAAATAAAATTAGACATCGACGTTACTTGAAAAACATTTTAATTACAGTATAAATACAGTAAATAAAAGATCAGGTTGAGTTTCACTTAAATAATGTGACGGATGGGTCTGCCTGTTGTTCATGACCTCATTCCAATCTGGATCACAAGATGAAAGCTCGACATTCATATCAGGTGCGCTGTTGACTCGGTTTCTTTCTCTTGTTTTTAACATTCTTAAAGTCGAAAATCCCAGTTCGCACATGTCGGCTGTTGCGAATGGCAGCAAAACAGAACACTAATCTTAGTCAACAGAGGATATTCTTTGAAAGCACTGAGCCAAAAAGAAGACACACTGAATGACTTGTGGCGTGTTTTCAGTGTGCTCACAGGTGAGTCGCACCAGCTCGTTTTCTTGCTCAGGCATCAAGTTTAGTTTAATTTTCTATTCAGGATTTTCCTTCAAATTTTCAAATCCCTCTGCAGAGAAGTCGCGACAAAAATTGTCAGACAGAGCAGCGAGACGTAACTGTATGACACATTTCATTTCATTTCATTTCATTCACTTTACCTTCATTGGTGCTGTTCTCCTCAATGTGTTGTAACAGTGTTTGGAACATGGAATATCTCGGGTGATTACTTTTCAGTCGGGCTTGCCACAGTTCTAATGACTTCTGGAATGTTTTTTTATCTGTTCACAATGTCGAAACAAATCATTGCCTCTTCCTTGTAACTTCATATTCAGTTCCTTTAAAATTGAGAACATGTCAGCCAGGTAAGACAACTTCATTAACCAACTGTCATCATAAAATACATTTGCAAAATTAAATGTTTCTCTACCAGAAAAATGTGAATCTCTTTCCTGAGGTCGTAAACCCTTGTAAGCACCCTGCCCCGTGACAGCCATCGTACTTCAGTGTGAAACATTAAATGAGTAAGCTCAGCTCCGATTTCTGAGCATAATGCTTCAAAAAGCCTGCAGTACAGTGAGCTTCCTTTAATGAAATTAACAATTTTCACTACTTCCTACAGTACTGCCATAAGATCAGGGGGAACAGCCTTGTGCTCCAAAGCCTCGTGGTGAATGAAACAGTGATTCCAACCATCATTACCAGCTGCCTCAGATATTCATCTCACAACTCCGCTATTTCTACCTGTCATATTTGCTGCACAATCACTTGGAATTTCTTTGCAATTAGCCCAGTCCAATTTGTATTTTCCATCTACACAGTCATGCAGTGCTTCGAATATCTCTGCTCCTGTTTTATTTGTTGGTAAAGTTAGACAACACAACAAAACTTCCATTAAGTCATCTTGCCCGACATATCTCACAGAAACTAACAGTGTTGCACAATTTGAAATATCAGTACTTTCGACAAGTTGGATAGCAAAATCCCCGGCTGACTGTAACCTAGTAATAAGCTTGGCTTCTAAATGGTCAGCAATAGAACATATTCGCCGAGACATTGTGTTATCACTGAGAGGAATGGTTCTCAATTTTTCAGCAGGCTTCTCGACAACGATTGTCCGCACCATATCCAGAGATGCTGGAAGAATAAGTTTTTCGCCAACTGTATGGGCCATTTTCTCTTTTTCCACACGATATGCGACTAAATATGACACCAGTTGTGCCTTATCATTCAGAGCAGTTGACAGACTAAGAACTTGTGCTGATAACTTTAATCCCTGTTTCTTCCTTTAAAAATATTCAAGCGTGTGATCAACGAGTTCCCCATGTTTTGTCAATAAATGACTTTTTAATTTTGACGAGTTTTAAACTCTTGTTTCCAAGCACCTCGCTAAAATTAACACACTGGGGCTTTCGATCTTGGTTTGCGTTTGCACAATTGATGAAACCACATTTCAAAAAAGCCTCACGATACTGATTCATCCTCGATGTGGTAGGTGGTTCAGAGGTGGTTCAGACCCGGTCGATATGGCAGAAGTGCGTCCATCATTAATTGAACTTTCTGTTGCAGAAGAACTTCTTTCTCTTCTTACAAAACGATTAATTTTGGGGAAATAAAGTTTGATGATTAAGACGCCCCCGACTCCTTTCCCCTTGATACTGGACTTACACCAGCACCACAAACCGTGGCTTGGAGGCGAGGAAGAGCGTGTCCTTGCAGTTGCTCGGAAAAAGTAAACATAACTGAAAGTGTATTCCACTAGAAAAAGGCCATCGCTCCACAGAATGAAATGACTGCCTGCCATCTTCCTAACGGAAATTACCTGTGAAATGATTGCCTGCCATCTGCCCAACGAAAATTACCTGTGAAATGACTGCCTGCCATCTGCCTAACCGGATATTACCTGTGAAATGATTGCCTGCTATTTGCCCAACGGAAACTACCGAATACAGAGGTGAAAGTAAATTTCAGTCCAACATTCAACCAATCAATTTCACGCAATCACAAGTTTTGACGACAAGACTGCATGTGACATATCATCTACTTATGAAATAAATGTTTGCCCTTTTCTTATTTGATGTCCAGTTTTGATTGATTTTATTTTCCTGGGTTTGTATTGTGACCGTACCCATTTAATGGCAGTGAGCTGATATTGTCAATCGGGCTCAGCATTCTCTGGCGAGCAGCTACCGGCCTTATAAGCTCCGCTGATAACCTGATATCTGAAGAATTTCCTTTCCATATTTCATTATATTTATACTTTTCTATTTAGGTTAAAACGAGGGGGCACAATGTTAAAAACAAAGCAATTTGGCAACATACAGGTCTCCCCAGTAAGCGCAAGAGCACGCAGAATGAATCTCAATGGAACAAACCTCTTCTCTTTCACTCCCACTGGAAAAAATCCGAAAAGACCAAACCCTTTCCTATTCCCTCCCATTGCATTGAATCCCAAAGAGAAAAAACTCCTTCTCATTCCAAACCATTATAGAGAGTGCGGTGCCCAGAACTGAACACAATACTCTAAATGAGGACTAAACAGAGCTCTGTATAACTGTGATATAACTTCCACTCATTTTTATTTCCGTTCCCTTGAGATAAAGATCAAAATTTAATCTCCATTTTAAGTTCTTTTTAGTGATTTAGTAATCACTGTTGGTGATTTCTGTACTTGGATCCCCATATGCCTTGATTCCCCTAGAGTGCAAAAATCTATCGATCTCAGCTTTGAATATATTCAACGACTGAGCATCCACAGCCCTCTTGGGTTGAGAATTCCAAAGATTCACAACACTTTCAGTGAAGAAATTCTCCCTAATTTCGATCCTAAATGGCGGGCCCCTTATCTTGAGACTATGACCTCTAGTTTTAATTCTCCAGCAGGGTAATCAGCCTCTCCTCACCTACACTGTGAAACCGCCTAAGAATTTTATACGTTTCAATGCGATCACCTACCATTCTTCTAAACTCCAGCGAATATAAGCCAATATTACACAATATTTCAACATAGTACAATTGCAGCAAGACCTCCTTACTCTTATATTCCAACACCCTTGCAATAAAGGCTGACATATCATTTGCCTTCCTCACTCTCATTAGAACCTTGGTAACTCACCATTCCCAGTATGTTTTTCCTCTGTTCCTTCTATAGGGAAAAGAAATGAACATTGAAAACATTTTAATATAATTACAGCGGTTTATATTTTGGAAACAATATCCAGCTGAACTGCATCAAATTCGATGACAAACTTCTAGTTTCAAAAGGAAGTGAATTAATTGCGATGGCCGGGAATCGAACCCGGGTCAACTGCTTGGAAGGCAGCTATGCTCACCACTATACCACCATCGCTGACAATCTGCCGCCATAAAATAGTTCCTAAACATTAGACCCTAAACAGACACTGCAGGCTTTTGGCTTTTGTCCTTCATTTGAACTGGTTTCTGACGGATCCTTTCTCGCTCTGTTGCAGTTCCCGTTTCCGCCCAGTAGATGCCGCCAACCCCCAATCAATGGAAATTACAGAACAGCCAGTAATTCTTCACCTTTTCTCGGACTGAAGAGACAGTCGATACCTGCAATACTTGAACAGTTGGAAATACATTTTGCCGCAGCTCACATCAGCCATTGAGTAAAGTTAAATAGTTACATTAAATCATTACAGAGACCGGACGACCAGCTGGGCACGAGTGGCAGCTTAATATTCAAGCCTTTCAGAAAGGACAGGGAAATAGGGAATGAAGGCAGAGTAGCAATATTACTAAAGGACAATATTACAGCAGTTGAAAGATACAATATCAGTGAGGGTGAGCGGGCAGTGTAAACACTCTGAGAGAGAGCCATCACAAGTGGCCCCACTGTACTCCTCCAGAAGGTATAAGAAGGGCGAGTGGGGGAGGATTTCTTAAATCTTTGTGAAAGTATTGTCGAAATGTCTGGAAGAGGAAAAACCGGCGGTAAAGCTCGGTCCAAGGCCAAGTCTCGCTCATCCCGGTCCGGACTGCGGTTCGCAGTGGGCCGTGTTCACAGGCTCCTGCGAAAGGGGAACTACGCTGAACGTGTGGGTGCCGGAGCTCCGGTCTATCTGGCTGCTTTGTTCGAGCATCTGACGGCTGAAATCCTCGAGCTGGCCGGCAACGAGGCCCCGGACAACAAAAAGACCCGCATCATCCCCAGACAGCTGCAGATGGCCATCCGCAACGACGAGGAGCTCAACAAGCTGATGGGACTGGTGACCATCGCTCAGGGCGGGGTGCTGCCTAATATCCAGGCCGTGCTGTTGCCGAAGAAAAGCGCTGTGAGCATCAAAAAGAAGTGAAGCGTCCAAAATTCAATCTAATAACAGGACAAGGTCAGGACCAATCTTATTAAATCCTTTGACTATGATGGAGCTGCATAAAACACTGGTTAGGCCACAGCTGGAGTACTGTGTGCTGTTCTGGTCGCCACACTACAGGAAGGATGTGATCGCTTTGGAGAGGGTGCAGAGGAGATTAACCAGGATGTTACCAGGGCTGGAGCGCTTCAGCTATGAAGAGAGACTGGGAAGATTGGGTTTGTTTTCCTTGGAGCAGAGGAGGCTGAGGGGGGACATGATTGAGGTGTACAAAATTATGAGGGGCACAGATAGGATGGATACTAAGGAGCTTTTTCCCTTCGTTGAGGGTTCTATAACAAGGGACATAGATTCAAGATAAAAGGCGGGAGGTTTAGAGGGGATTTGAGAAAGAACTTTTTCACCCAGAGGGTGGTTGGAGTCTGGAACTCACTGCCTGAAAGGGTTGTGGAGGCAGGAACCCTCATAACATTCAAGAAGCATTTGGATGAGCACTTGAAATGCCATAGCATACAAGGCTACGGACCAAATGCTGGAATATGGGATTAGAGTAGACAGGGCTGATGGCCGGCGCGGACACGATGGGCCGAAGGGCCTCTATCCGTGCTGTATAACTCTATAACTCTATAACTAATTAACAGTAAGAGTAAATAAGGGTAACCTGGTAGATGTAATACATTTGGATTTTCAGATAGCCTTATATCAGGTACCGCATTGTAGAATCATGTTAAAGTTCAGTGTACGTGGAGTCAGGGGACAGGTAGCGGAATGGATAGCAAGCTGGCGACAAAACAGAAAACAGAGAATAGGGGTTACGGTTAGCTGCTTAGAGTGGCAAAAAGTGGGAAGTGGTTTAACACAGGGATCAGTGCTGGGACCACGGCTGTTCACAATTAACATTAACGATTTGGATTCGGGAATCAGAAGTACAATTTCAAAATTTGACGATGATACCAAATTGGGGGGTACAGTTAATACAAGGGAAGAATGTGTCAAAATGCAATAGGACATTAATAAACTTGCAGAATGAAGAATAAGGAGCTCACATATTGTTTGGATAATAAGTCTAAACAGGATAGAGGAGCAATGGGATCGAGAGCTACAGATACACAAATTACTAAAAGTGGCAACTAAAAGTAGCTTCGCCAGCGTTACCGTCTGACAAAGACACTCGCCCTCAATCTGTGAAAAGATAATGACCATGAACTGGGACTGAAGCCGAACACATCCCCAGTTACAGTGCGGCCCGGCCCGGACATCTCCTTCTCCCTGTTTTATATCAGATAGTATCCCACCTTCATGTCCAGCACTGGAGAGAGAGAAACAGTATCAGTCTTACACTCCTATCAGTGTCTAAATCACGCACAATAGCAATATCCACCTTCATATTCAGCACCAGCGAGAGAGAGGGAGGCAGACACGGTGAGAGAGACAGAGAGCGGTGAGACACAGTGACAGACAGACGTAAACAGTATTAGTTCCAGACTGACCGGTAAAGTTCCGTTTTATGCAGAAAGATCGCGTTGGAGGGACAGAAGATGCAATCTAATCTCTCACTGATATTATACAAGGGACAGACACACTATTAATCCCACACTCAGGGACAGTGCAGAGTGACAAAAACAATGGGCCACATTGAACCCTCTTTTGCCTGTTGTACCATCTGAAGTTCTGCAGCTCAAGGCTGTTCGATATTACTCTTAGTGACCGAGAATTTCACTCCGGTTAAATTAATCTGGGTCTGTTGCTGTTAGATATTAATCCTACACGGTCTCAGAAAATACACCAACTCCCACTTTCCTCCCATATTTCTCCAGGATTGGTTTGAGAAATCCTCCCTCCAGTTTCGGAGTCACACGTTTATTTATCAGCAGAG
The DNA here is from genome assembly GCF_035084215.1 of Heptranchias perlo. Lineage (NCBI taxonomy): Eukaryota > Metazoa > Chordata > Chondrichthyes > Hexanchiformes > Hexanchidae > Heptranchias > Heptranchias perlo. The sequence goes on along the minus strand of NW_027139442.1, from coordinate 2,219,714 downwards.
GGGCCAAAATTGAACTGGATCCTTTGGCTCATTCCACAGCCGCCCACTTTATCTATGAAAGGCTCTTTACCATCAAAAGATATTGACAGGAACAGCAGGGATGGAAACATCTCGTTTAATAGTTAGAGATTGTAAAGTCAGTCTGGATTCCAGCGTTATGCACTGGTGGAATCCCATCTGTTTCCCATTCTGGTGCCTGTTCCTGCACTGCCTGTGGACCCCATTCCCTCTGACCTCTCCCACAGCCCCACTTCCTTTGCTCAGACTCTGAAAAATTCCAATTGGGGAAAGTTTCCATCGATTTTTGTATTGTGAATTATACCAGATATCTGCGCATGCGTGATTCAGCCCAGCCCCCAGCGCTGGTTGTTGGTGAGCAGAAGAGCGCATGCGCTCTCCCCTCCCCCAGCTCGGCCTGTGGGCGCCATTCCCTCAGTGAGAGGAAGAAGATGGTTTAAAACAGCCGGGAATGGAGATATCACGGCCCCCGGAGGAAGGGAGCAAAGAGCAGCCTCGTTACAGCAGCTCATCGCATCGGGACCGTGTCCGCAGATGGGCTCAGAGATCGGCATTGAATCCGGGGAAAGGGCAGGGGGAGTCCGGGGGCTGTTTTGTAAGAGGCGGAGTGGATCAGGAACTGGTCCCGGAACATGGAGTGAGCGGGGGAAGGGAGAGGTCATTCTCGGGCTGTGTGTGTACAGCGTGTGTCCAGGGGAAGGGAGACAGAATGGTAAGAACCTACTATTTAAAATCATTGATGCTTTCTCTCCCCAAACCAGCAGTGAATGTTCCTGGTTTAGTTCCAGCCTCACCCTGTTTGTTGTTATTGGACAGTGAAGAGTGGAAATAGAGCCGGACAGTAAGGATGTGGGGAGTTATACAAAGAGCATATTATTGCAGGCCTCAGTTGAGAAGTGTGAAGGACACATTTTAAACAACGGCTGTTTGGTTTCAGTTGAACGGTTAGTCCCCTGGGTGAGGAGATTGGTAACCTGACCCGCACATCACGTCGTCCCATTCATGGATCAGTGCAGGGGTTGGGTTGTGTCTGGACTTCTCTAAATTGTTATAAAGCAGCCCAACACACCTGGTGCGCAGAAGCTGAGTGCTGCAGTACTGCAGTGGAGTCAGATACTGATACTGTTTGTATCGCTGGTTTCCATTTTTGGATATTCAAAATAATTATTAACAGATATTAAACTGATCAGTTTTGTATTTTCCACCTCACCTGTTCTTGAGTTACAACAGATACGTTTCTTTTTACAGGCAAACCCTTGAAGGAGCCAGAACAAATGTGAAATTTCGTCCACCCGAGGCAAAGGAACAGTGCTGCCAACTCCTTATCACACACAGTATGTATATTATCACTCACAGAGAACGGAGACACAGACAGCTCATCAGTTCCACAGTCTCAGACAGCAGAAGTAGTCAGTCCCACACTGATCCCAAAGTTCCAGAGACAAATTTTCAATCCAACAGTCAAACAGAGCAGGTGAGGCAGACACTGTTCCATTTCTCCCGAACTCAGTCCCGCTGACAGGTAGATACAAAAATCCCAGTCCAAAGTCTCGCTTTCAGATTGTCAATTTCACAAAAGGGCAACATTAGCCATGAATTAAATACCAGATACCCCGAGATTCCAATTGAATACTGGTTCAGAACTCTCACACACACGTGAGTTTAATACATGCAGCATCCATTCGAATAGTGTACCATTCGAATACAAATTGCCAGTCCAAAACTCATGTACAGTATCAGATTGAGAAATGCGGTGACAGTGTAACCTGAGAAACAAATTAGATACCAGTTTATAATATACTCATAGTATGAGATTTAAAGATACATTATCAATTCTATTAGCACAGACTGAGATACACATTACATACCAGTCCAAAAATGTTATAAAATAAAATTTAATAATGCAGTATCAATTCCTTTAGTGCAGACTGATCTACACATTATATAGCAATTCAAAAATGTCAACATGTCAGTTTGAAAGATATATTATCATTCACAATATTACTCACAGAGATACAGATTTAATAGTAGTCCAAAAGCACACAAATTATCTGATTAAAACCTCCAGCATCAAATCCTGAAGTTTATCCAAATTTACCAATTAAATAATGAGAAAAATTATTTAAACATTATGATATTAAAGTACAGTATTGAATACCATAATGTAATCGGAGAAAATAATTACATACAGATACAGAATGAATCTCACACTCAGATACAGTACAGAGACGCACAGATACAGAATGAATCCCACGTACACACACAGTACCAGAGATGACAGATACAGAATGAATCTCACTCACACACAGTACCACAAACTGACAGATACAGAATGAATGTCACAGTCACATTACTGCAGACTGAGTTACACATTGCATACCAGTCCAAAGATCTCAAAGTGTCAGATTGAAAGATACTGTATCAATTCCATTAGTGCAGACTGAGCTACATATTAGATATATTGGTAAATACTCATAGAGTATTATACTGAAATAAACATTATCAATACCTTTGGTACAGACTGAGCTACACAATATATACTAGTCCAAAAACCTCATAAATGATCAGACTGGAATATACGGCTTCAATACGATTAGCACTGCCTGACCTGTAGATTACATCCCAGACTGAAAATCCCATAAAATATTAGACTGAAAGAGAGATTATCGATTCCATGAGTGCAGACTGAGCCACACATTATATAGCAGTCCATGAATCTCATAATGTATCAGACTCAAAGATACAACATCAAATTCATTAGCACAGACTGAACTATATGTTACTCACCAGTCCAAAAATCTCATAGAGTATCAGATTGAATGATTCAATATCACTTCCATTATTGAAGACTGAGCTACACATCACATTCCAGTCCAAAAATCTCATACAATATCAGACTGATAGATACAGTATCAATTCCTTTAGTTCAGGATGAGCTACATATTACATACCAGTCCAAAAATCTCATACAGTGTTAGACTCAGATACAGACTTAATCCCATTATTGCAGACTGATCTACACATTACATACCATTCCATTGATTTCAACATAAACAGACTGAAAAGTACATTATCATTCACAATAGAGTTCAGAGATTAAGATGTAACACAACTCCAAAACTCACACCCGTTGTTTGATTAAAGAAAATCGAAAAGTGTATCCATATTAATAAATTAAATACTCGAAGAACTGTATGTACTTTAAAGTATTAAAAATACAGTTTCAAATTCCGATACTGTAATCTGAAATAAGAATAAAGAATGAATACAGACTTGCACATTTTCTCAGATACTGAATTACAGAATGAATCCCACACTGAGATAAAATAGCAGAAAATGGCAGATACATAATGTATCCAACACTCACAGATAGTACCAGAGACTGACAGGTGCTTGAGAAAGACAGATACAGAATGAATCCATCACTTATATACAGTACCTTCGACTGACAGATGCAGAATATACCCTACGCTCACACTCAGTAGTGGAGACTGATAGATACAGAATGAATCCCAAACTCACGCACAGTACCAGAGTCAGACATGTAGAGAATAAACCCCACTCTCATGCACAGTCCCAGAGACAGGCAGACAGAGAATAAACCCCACTCTCGTACACAGTACCTGAGACTGACCTCTACTGGACGTAAGCGAGAACTGTAAAAGAGGGGGACAAATTCACATCATTTGTCATGGTTACAGAAACAGGACAATGCAATGTGAGGAAAGTCTCCGTCTGCAACTATTACTCTCGTATTTTTGCATATTATGACAGTGAAAAATGAAGACAATTGATTCATAATAAGGTATTGTTTTACTCATTCGATAGTTGTGAATTTGCCCCATTATATTTCACTTTACATTGCACAGTATTTCTCTCTGATTTCTCAGGACACGATTTACATTGCTCCTCTACCCCGTTTAGACTCTTCTTTTCCATGCAGTATGTGGCCTCCTTATTCCCCCAAGTGAAACGCACCACCTCACACATTTCTATATTGAAATTCAATGGCCATTTACACGGCCGTTCTGTAAGTTTATTTTGTCACATTCTTCCTCAGTATCGACAATAACCCTAAATTAATTCGAAGAATTTAACACAGCATTACAAATAGTGTTTGGTCTAACAAAATGTACTTGCAGCACGTCTCCATTACTAGTCTTTCTAAATCTCACTCGTGCAATACAATGTGAAGAATGAGTTTATCTTCTGTCCCTCTCTCATCTGCAAACTTCAATGTCGCGGGGTTTGGAGACATCTACTGGCCAGAAGCAGAACTGCAACATTTAGGTCCAAATTGTTGAAACCGGATAATGTGCAGTGTGAGCGTGTTTGCAATTGGTGGCAGCAATAAAATCTGATTTTTCATACCTGCCCATTAAATTTTAGTGTTTGTTATTGAACAGTGAACAGAACCGGACAATAAGGATATGGGGAGTTATAAAAAGAGCACCTATTGCAGGCATCAGGTGAGAAGTTTGAAGGCCACATTTTTAATAGTGGCTGTATTGTTTCGGTTTAATTGTTAGTCCCATGGGAGAGGGGATTAGAAACATGACCTGTACAAAGGTCCCCGCCCCATCGGGTACTCCCATTCATGGATCAGTGCAGGGGTTGGGTTGTGTCTGCATGTCATTAAATTGTTGTAAAACAGCCCAACACACCTGGTGTGCAGAAGCTGAGTGATGCAGTACTGTCGTGGAGTCAGACACTGACACTGTTTGTATCGCTGGTTTCCATTTGTGGATGTTATCGTGATTATTAACAGAGAGATTCAATTGATCACTTTTGTATTTTCTACTTCACCTGTTGTTAAGTTACAAGCGATATTTTTTCTTCCTCCAGGCAAATCCTTGAAGGACCCAGAATCAGTCTGATGTTTACTCCACCCGAGGCACAAGGAGCAGTGCAGCCAGCTCCTTCTCACACACAGTAGGTACATTATCACTCACAAAGCACAGAGACACAGACAGGTCACCAGTCCCACAGTCTCAGACAGCAGAAATAGTCAGTCCCACACTGATCCCAATCCAACAGTCAAACAGAGCAGGAGAGACAGACGGAATTTCCATTTCACAACAACTCAGTACCGCTGACCGGCAGATAAATAATTCCCAGTCCAAAATCACACCCACTATCAGATTGAAAGGCACTGTGTCAATCTCACATTAGTTCAGCCTTAGCTACAAATTAAATCCCAGATGGACCTGACACATGGGACCGATTGATAGGTACAGAATGAATCACAATAGTGTACCCCGAGATTCAAATTAAATACCAGCCCACAACTCACACACATTATGAGTTTAAAGATGCAGTATTCATGACCACATTGTACACTGAGATACACATTAGATACCAGTTCAGATGTTACCCAAATTTGACTCACATATTTGTCCAAAAACCTCATAGTGTCAGAATGAAATGTCCATTTCAATTCCTTTACTGCAGACTGAGGTACACATTAGATACCAGTCCAAAATTCTCATATAGTATGAGACTGAAAGATACAGTATCAATCCCATTAGTGCAGACTGAGCTACACGTCACATACCAGTCCAAAAATCTCAGTGTCAGGTTGAAAAATACAGAATCAATTCCATCAGTGCAGATTGAGCTACACATTATATACCAGTCCAAAATTCACATAGAGTCTCGTACTGGAAGATACAGTATCAATCCCATTAGTGCAGGCTGAGGTACACATTAGTTACCTGTCCAAAAATCTCATTGTATCAAACTGAAAGGCACAGTATCAATTCCTTTACTGCAGACAGAGGTTTACATTAGATACTTGTCTAAAAATCACGTACAGTATCATACTGAGGTATAAACTATCGATTTGATTAGTACAGACTGATCTACAAGCAATATACCAGTACAAAAATCTCACACGGTATCAGACTGCAAGATACAGTATCAATCCCATTAGTGCAGACTGAGGTTCACATTAGATACCAGTCCAAAAGTCACATTCAGTGTCAAACTGAAAGATACAGTATCAATTCCATTAGTGAAGAGTGAACGACACCTTACAAACCAGCCTAAATATATTACACAGTATCAGACTGGAAGGTACAGTATGAATTCCATTAGTGCAGACTGAACTACACATTATATACCGTCCAAAAATCTCATACATTATCATACTAAAACATACAGTATGAAACCTATTAGTGTAGACAAAGCTACACATTACAAACCAGTCCAAAAATCTCTTGCAGTGTCTGACTGAAAGTTAGAGTGTCAATTCCATTAGTACAGACAGAACCACAGATTACATACCAGTCTAAAAATCTCATACAGTGTCAGACTGAAAGATACAATATCAATTCCATTCGCCCAGACTGAGCTACACAATAAATGGCAGTGCAATAATTTCACAGTATAAGATTGAAATGTACATTATCTTCAGAGATGAAGATGTAATCCTACAACAAAATTCACACACGTTGTTAGATTGAAATAAAATCCAAAAGTGTATCCATATTTACAAATTAATGCCACACAAAAGATTTGTTTACGTTAATGAATTAAAGAAACAGTTTCAAGCACCATACTGTAACATGAAATAAGACTACAGAACGAATCCAGACTTGCAATTTGCCCAGTGATTGAGTTACGGAATGAATCCCCAACTGAGATAAAATACCAGAGACTGACAGTCACAGATTGAATCCCACACTCACAGATAGAACCAGAGATTGACAGATACAGAATGAATCTCACACTCACATAAGGTACCAGAGTCTAACAGATACAGATTGAATCCCACACTCACACACAGTACCAGAGACTGACAGATACAGAATGTATCTCAAATTCACAGACAGTATCAGAGACTGACAGATACAGAATGAATCCCACACTCACACAAAGTACCAGAGAGTGACAGATACAGAATGAATCTCACACTCACATACAGTACCAGAGAATGACAGATACAGAATGAATCTCACACTCACATACAGTACCAGAGTCTGACAGATACAGAATGAAACCCACACTCACCTGCAGTACCTGAGTTTGGCAGATACAGAATGAATCCCACACTCACACACAGTACCAGAGACTGACAGATACAGAATGAATCCCACACTCACACACGGTACCAGAGACTGACAGATACAGAATTAATCCCACACTCACAGATAGCACCAGAGACTGACAGATACAGAATGAATCCCACACTCACAGACTGTACTGGAGACTGACGGATACAGAATTAATATCACACTCACAGATAGCACCAGAGAGTGACAGATACAGAATGAATCCCGCACTCACAGACTGTACTGGAGACTGACCGATAAAGAATGAATATCACACTCAAATGCTGACTGACAGACAGAATTAATCCCACACTCTCATACAGTCTGACATCTACTGGCCATAAGTGAGAACTGTAACATAGTGGAACAAATTCACATTATCTTCGTTGTTACAGATTCAGGACAATGTGCAATGTGAGGAAATAATTTCTCTCTGTAACTTCTACTCTCGTATTTTTTCATATTTTGTCAGTGAAAAATTAGACAATTGATTCTTAATAAAGTTTTTGTTTTGATCGTTTGAAAATTGCCCCAGCATATTTCAGTATACATTGCTCAATATTTCTGTCCGATTTCTCAGGACACGATTTATATTAATTCAAATAAACCGAACTGAAACAAAAATAAAAACCGAGCGCAAATCTGGAAGTTTCAATGGCGACCGTCAAAAGTGAAAGGGATAAAATATAGAAAAAATGAAAACCGAAAATGCTGGAAAGACTCAGCAGGTCCGGCAGCATCTGTGGAAAAGGGAAGCTCGGGTTAACGGTTCAGGTCAATGACCCTTCTATAGATCAGAAAGGTTAATCCGACATAATTTAAATAAGGAACGGGAATCGGCAGAGGGAAAAACTTCAGAAAATCAATTAATTTCACTAATCCGGGCAATTGTGTCCTGTATCCACAGTACAGATCAGGGCAAATAACAATACAAAGGAACAGAGTTAAATTCATCGTTATGAGGGAAAAAATGAATTTTAGAAGTATTTTTTTATATAAATTAGACCCGTTTGGAAACATTATCGCTCTGAACATCATCAAATTCGGTTCCAGTCTTGGTGTTTCTGAATTCAGCGTGCTAGGATTCAAACCTGTTGGAATTAACTGTTTGGAAGGCATCTATACTCACCATTATAGCGCCTTATTTCACGAGGAGAGAGAAATAGTGTGTTTCTGTGGAATTTCGGACTGGGTTTCTGGCACTTTAATCACAGACAATAAATCGTTACAAAACATCAGCCCCTGAACAGACACAACAAGCTGGTGGAATTTCTCATTCATAGATATTAAATAATGTGATGGCAAAAGCGAATCGGAAGAGGTTAGGAAGAAGTCACAAAAACAATTAGGGAAGAAAACAGGAACCACGAAATCAAATTATCAAGGAATATAAAAAGTAAAAGTAAATTATTCCACAGACACAAAAAATAACAAAAGGAAAATCAGAATATCTTGAGGGCCACTAAGGGATTCACAAGATAAACTCACAGGTAACGTCACCGAAATGCCACAAATATTGAATTATTACTTTCCCTCACTATTTACCCGGGAGATTAACAGGGTGAATCTGATATTAGAGGAAGAGGTCAATAAAGATATCAAGGCATTTAAGTTAGAAAGGGTGGTAGAACTCCTGGTCCAGATGGATTGCATCCGCACATATTAAATGAAACAAGGGAAGAGATAGCAGAGGCACTGTTACATATATAGGAAAAATCATTACAGAAAGGAATAGTGCCAGAGGACTGGATGACAGTTAATGTGATTCTTATATTTTGAAACAGGAGATAGATCAAATCCAGGGAACTAAAGACCAGTTATCTAAAGGTCGGTGGTAGGAATGATCATGGAATCTTTTACTCAATGATGCAATAGAAAAACATCTAGAAACCAAAAATATAATAAAGAATAGTCAGCACGGATTTCAGAAAGGGAAGGTTTAATAGTTTGGCAGAAGGTTTGACAGTTTAAATTTCAGTTCAACATAACTTATCTGCTTTTCAATTCTATTCCTCTAGAATGTGCTGTGTTTGATTTTTATGGTCTTATCAACCTGTGTTGCTACTTTTAATGATTTGTCAATCTATACCCCTAAATCCCGTTGCTCTTCCACCCCATTTAGACTTTTATTTTCCAAGCAGGATGTGGCCTCCTTATTCCCCCGAGCGAAATGCACCACCTCACACCTTTCAATATGGAAATTCAATGCCCATTTACAAGCCTTTCAGCAAGCTTATTAAACTCTTTTTTTATGTTGTTGTATTTTTCCTCAGTATAAGCTATACCCACTAAATTAATTACAAACATTGAATACAGCATTTCAACTAATGCTTTGTCCAATAAAATGTTCACCATTCACAGTTTTTACGAATCCCACCCGTGCAATATAATGTGAAGAATGAGTTTATCTTCTGTCCCTCTCTCATCTGCAAACTTCATTGACTCGGGGTTTGGGGACATCTACTGGCCGGAAGCAGAATTGCAACAGTTCGGAACAAATTTCTGAAACCGGACAATGTGCAGTGTGAGCGTGTTTGTGATAGGTGGCACGTATTAAATCTGATTGGTTTCTTCAGATGTCCAATCAAATTGATAAAGGAAAAATATTGTGACATCAGTCCCAATCACAATCATTGCCTTCCCTCATCCCTCATTAGCATAGGGCTGTGGGGCTGCCTATTTAATCCGAGCTCGGAGCGGATTTGGGTCATTTCTGAGTCTGAAATTGATTTTGAAAATGCCTGAGGACAAGAAAGCTGCTCCCAAGAAGGGCGCCAAGAAAACCTTGAGTAAAGCACCAGCCAAGGGCGGCAAGAAGCGGAGAAAGGCGAGGAAGGAGAGTTACTCCATCTACGTCTACAAAGTGATGAAGCAGGTTCACCCCGACACCGGCATCTCCTCCAAGGCCATGAGCATCATGAACTCCTTTGTGAACGATATTTTCGAGCGCATCGCGGGAGAGGCTTCCCGCCTGGCCCATTATAATAAACGCCGCACCATCAGCTCTCGGGAGATCCAGACTGCCGTCCGCCTGCTGCTGCCCGGGGAACTGGCCAAGCACGCCGTGTCGGAAGGGACAAAGGCGGTGACCAAATACACCAGCTCCAAGTAAAACTCCACAATATACTGAAAAAAATAAACACAAAGGCTCTTTTAAGAGCCACCCACAGTCTCTCTGAAGACGCTGTACCGATACCTCTGGATGGAATCATTTTACGGTAGATAAGATAGTTTGACACTAACTGTCTCTCTATAACTTGTCCTTTTGTGATTTCTCTTGATATCGGGAAGATTCTCACAATAACTGCCGGGTATAATCTGTGTGTCGATGTTCAATTTACAGCCAATAAACAAAAACGTGTCCCTGAACCTCTCATTTCAGTTCATTTTCCGCCCCTTCCCCCGCGTCTGACCTTTCAGAGCCGTTTTCAGGCGCTGGATTCGAGTTCGGTCATTTCTTTCTCCTTCTCACGTTTGTTTGTTAATTATTCGGGACAAAATGAGGCTTTTTCCGGCCCGATTGAAAGGGAACGGAGAATGAAGCGGGTTGAAACAGATTCTGGAAGTTGTGACGAGAAATGTGGAATAACAGAGTAAAAGATGAGATGTCTAAATATTTGCTTTTACGCGAAATTATTTACTAAATCCGCTTCTTGTGTTACAAATATATTGGCGGGCTTTTCAAATTTCAAAAAAACGGTTCTGGTCGGTATTTTCCGCCCTTTTCTCATTGCCGGCTATTGATTGGTGAATAAAACAGCCCTCTGATTGGTTTAACGAACAGCTCAATGAGGTTGAGAACACATGGACCAATCACAAGTGCCCCCACTGCAGTCGTCCAGAAAGTATAAGAAGGGCGAGTGCGGGAGGATTTCTTCATTCTTTGTAAACAATTTTACAACACCAAGTTATAGTGCAGCAATTTTATTTTAAATTCACAAGCTTTCGGAGGCTACCTCCTTCCTCAGGTGAACGATGTGAGGAGCCGAGCCGAGCGGAGGGAGCGTCCGATAAAAGGCGGGATTTCAGAGCGCTGAGAACAGCTGAGAGGAGCCGAGCCGAGCGGAGGGAGCATCGGATAAAAGGCGGGATTTTTTAGAGAGCTGAGAACAGCTGAGAGGAGCTGAGAGGATCCGAGCGGAGGGAGCGTCCGATAAAAGGCGGGATTTCAGAGCCCTGACTGCAGCTGAGAGGAGTGGAGCGGAGGGAGCGTCCGATAAAAGGCGGGATTTCAGAGCGCTGAGAACAGCTGAGAGGAGCCGAGCCGAGCGGAGGGAGCATCCGATAAAAGGCGGGATTTCAGAGCGCTGAGAACAGCTGAGAGGAGCCGAGCCGAGCGGAGGGAGCGTCCGATAAAAGGCGGGATTTCAGAGCGCTGAGAACAGCTGAGAGGAGCCGAGCGGAGCGGAGGGAGCGTCCGATAAAAGGCGGGATTTCAGAGCGCTGAGAGGAGCCGAGCCGAGCGGAGGGAGCGTCCGATAAAAGGCGGGATTTCAGAGCGCTGAGAACAGCTGAGAGGAGCCGAGCCGAGCGGAGGGAGCATCCGATAAAAGGCGGGATTTCAGAGCGCTGAGAACAGCTGAGAGGAGCCGAGCGGAGCGGAGGGAGCGTCCGATAAAAGGCGGGATTTCAGAGCGCTGAGAGGAGCCGAGCGGAGCTGCGACCGAGTTCGAAGTGACGTCAGGAATCAGATCGGGACGCGACACAGGGGAGGCACCTGATTGGTGAGTAGGTTCAGGTGAGTATTTCTCCTTATCTACAGTAACTGAAGTAAAAGGAAAGGGAAGGTCTGCTGGTCTTATAGGAAGTAGCGTTTATTTTTTAGTGAATCAAGGTCCCTAGTGTAGTTAACATTCTCTAAATTGAGAACAATTTAAAGGAGTAAACTCCTTAAAGGGAGTGGTAAGCAGTTTTTCTTTCCTTTTTTTTTCTCTTGACATTGTAGTTGTTCTTAAGCTAATTTAAGGGTTACGTCATGGCAGGAGATCCCAGGGCCGTGTCATGTTCCTCTTGTGGGATGTGGGAATTCAGGGCTCCTTCCTGTATCCCTGATTCCTTCACCTGCGGGAAGAGTGTCCAGCTGCAGCTATTGTTTGACCGCTTGACGGCTCTGGAGCTGCGGATGGACTCACTTTGGAGCATCCGCGATGCTGAGAAAGTCGTGGATAGCACGTTCAGTGAGTTGGTCACACCGCAGATAAAAATTACTGAGGGAGATAGTGAATGGGTGACCAACAGACAGAGGAAGAGTAGGAAGGCAGTGCAGGGGTCCCCTGCGGTCATCTCCCTCCAAAACAGGTATACCGTTTTGGATACAGTTGGGGGAGATGGCTCACCAGGGGAAGGTGGCAGTGGCCAGGTTCATGGCACCGTGGCTGGCTCTGCTGCACAGGAGGGCAGGAAAAAGAGTGGCAGAGCTATAGTGATAGGGGACTCGATTGTAAGGGGAATAGACAGGCGTTTCTGCGGACGCAACCGAGACTCCAGGATGGTATGTTGCCTCCCTGGTGCAAGGGTCAAGGATGTCTCGGAGCGGCTGCAGGACATTCTGGAGGGGGAGGGTGAACAGCCAGTTGTCGTGGTGCATATAGGCACCAACGATATAGGTAAAAAACAGGATGAGGTCCTACAAGCTGAATTTAGGGAGTTAGGAGTTAAACTAAAGAGTAGGACCTCAAAGGTAGTAATCTCAGGATTGCTACCAGTGCCACGGGTTAGTCAGAGTAGGAATGACAGGATAGCTAAGATGAATACGTGGCTTGAGAGATGGTGCAAGAGGGAGGGATTCAAATTCCTGGGCCATTGGAACCGGTTCTGGGGGAGGTGGGACCAGTACAAATTGGACGGTCTGCATCTGGGCAGGACTGGAACCAATGTCCTAGGGGGAGTGTTTGCCAGTGCTGTTGGGGAGGGTTTAAACTAATGTGGCAGGGGGATGGGAACCGATGCACGAAGTCAGATGGAAATAAAGTGGTGACAGAAACAAAAGGCAGTAAGGGAGAGTGTACAGAACATGACCGGACAGATGGTCTGAGAAAGCAGGGTAAAGACCAAGGGAAGTCTAGATTAAACTGCATTTATTTCAATGCAAGAAGTCTGATGGGCAAGGCAGATGAACTCAGGGCATGGATGGGTACATGGGACTGGGATGTTATAGCTATTACTGAAACATGGCTAAGGGAGGGGCAGGACTTGCAGCTCAATGTTCCAGGGTACAGATGCTATAGGAAAGATAGAGCAGGAGGTAAGAGAGGAGGGGGAGTTGCGTTCTAGATTAGGGAGAACATCACGGCAGTAGTGAGAGGGGATATATCCAGGGGTTCTCCCACTGAGTCTATATGGGTAGAACTGAAAAATAAGAAGGGAGAGATCACTTTGATAGGATTGTACTACAGACCCCCAAATAGTCAACGGGAAATTGAGGAGCAAATATGTAAGGAGATTACAGACAGCTGCAAGAAAAATAGGGTGGTAATAGTAGGGGACTTTAACTTTCCCAACATTGACTGGGACAGCCATAGCATTAGGGGCTTGGATGGAGAGAAATTTGTTGAGTGTATTCAGGAGGAATTTCTCATTCAGTATGTGGATGTCCCGACTAGAGAGGGGGCAAAACTTGACCTCCTCTTGGGAAATAAGGAAGGGCAGGTGACAGAAGTGTTAGTGAGGGATCACTTTGGGACCAGTGATCATAATTCCATTAGTTTTAAGATAGCTATGGAGAAGGATAGGTCTGGCCCAAAAGTTAAAATTCTAAATTGGGGAAAGGCCAATTTTGATGGTATTAGACAGGAACTTTCAGAAGTTGATTGGGAGAGTCTGTTGGCAGTCAAAGGGACGTCTGTTAAGTGGGAGGCTTTCAAAAGTGTGTTAACCAGGGTTCAGGGTAAGCACATTCCTTATAAAGTGAAGGGCAAGGCTGGTAGAAGTAGGGAACCTTGGATGACTCGGGAGATTGAGGCACTAGTCAAAAAGAAGAAGGAGGCATATGACATGCAGAGGCAGCTGGGATCAAGTGGATCCCTTGAAGAGTATAGAGATTGCCGGAGTAGAGTTAAGAGAGAAATCAGGAGGGCAAAAAGGGGATATGAGATTGCTTTGGCAGATCAGGCAAAGGTGAATCCAAAGAGCTTCTACAAATACATAAAGGGCAAAAGGGTAACTAGGGAGCGAGTAGGGCCTCTTAAGGATCAACAAGGTCATCTATGTGCGGAACCACAAGAGATGGGTGAGATCCTGAATGAATATTTCACATCGGTATTTACGGTTGAGAAAGGCATGGATGTTAGGGAACTTGGGGAAATAAATAGTGATGTCTTGAGGAGTGTACATATTACAGAGAGGGAGGTGCTGGAAGTCTTAACGCGCATCAAGGTAGATAAATCTCCGGGACCTGATGAAATGTATCCCAGGACGTTATGGGAGGTTAGGGAGGAAATTGCGGGTCCCCTAGCAGAGATATTTGAATCATCCACCGCTACAGGTGAGGTGCCTGAAGATTGGAGGGTAGCAAATGTTGTGCCTTTGTTTAAGAAGGGCGGCAGGGAAAAGCCTGGGAACGACAGACCAGTGAGCCTGACATCTGTAGTGGGTAAGTTGTTAGAGGGTATTCTGAGGGACAGGATCTACAGGCATTTGGAGAGGCAGGGACTAATTAGGAACAGTCAGCATGGTTTTGTGAGAGGAAAATCATGTCTCACGAATTTGATTGAGTTTTTTGAAGGGGTAACCAAGAAGATAGATGAGGGCTGTGCAGTAGACGTGGTCTACATGGACTTCAGCAAAGCATTTGACAAGGTACCGCAAGGTAGGTTGTTACATAAGGTTAAATCTCATGGGATCCAAGGTGAGGTAGCCAATTGGATACAAAATTGGCTTAACGACAGAAGACAGAGGGTGGTTGTAGAGGGTTGTTTTTCAAACTGGATGCCTGTGTCCAGCGGTGTGCCTCAGGGATCGGTGCTGGGTCCGCTGTTATTTGTTATTTATATTAATGATTTGGATGAGAATTTAGGAGGCATGGTTAGTAAGTTTGCAGATGACACCAAGATTGGTGGCATTGTGGACAGTGAAGAAGGTTATCTAGGATTGCAACGGGATCTTGATAAATTGGGCCAGTGGGCCGATGAATGGCAGATGGAGTTTAATTTAGATAAATGTGAGGTGATGCATTTTGGTAGATCGAATCGGGCCAGGACCTACTCCGTTAATGGTAGGGCATTGGAGAGAGTTATAGAACAAAGAGATCTGGGAGTACAGACTCATAGCTCCTTGAAAGTGGAGTCACAGGTGGATAGGGTGGTGAAGAAGGCATTCAGCATGCTTGGTTTCATTGGGCAGAACATTGAATGCAGGAGTTGGGATGTCTTGTTGAAGTTGTACAGGGCATTGGTGAGGCCACACTTGGAGTACTGTGTACAGTTCTGGTCACCCTATTATAGAAAGGACATTATTAAACTAGAAAGAGTGCAGAAAAGATTTACTAGGATGCTACCGGGACTAGATGGTTTGACTTACAGGGAGAGGTTAGACAGACTGGGACTTTTTCCCCTGGAGAGTAGGAGGTTAAGGGGTGATCTTATCGAAGTCTATAAAATAATGAGTGGCATAGATAAGGTAGATAGTCAAAATCTTTTCCCAAACGTAGGGGAGTCCATAACGAGGGGGCATAGATTTAAGGTGAGAGGGGAGAGATAAAAAAGGGTCCAGAGGGGCAATTTTTTCACTCAAAGGGTGGTGAGTGTCTGGAACGAGCTGCCAGAGGCAGTAGTGGAGGCGGGTACAATTTTGTCTTTTAAAAAGCATTTGGACAGTTAAATGGGTAAGATGGGTATAGAGGGATATGGGCCAAGTGCAGGCAATTGGGACGAGCTTAGTGGTATAAACTGGGTGACATGGATATGTTGGGCCGAAGGGCCTGTTTCCATGTTGTAACTTCTATGATTCTATGTGGAAAACAATGACCGCGGCTTAATTCCCGCCCGTTTACAGGCAGATCAGAGAATGAACCGGAATGTGAAACAGCTTGAGATTTGAGCTGAGGAGTTGGAAATAATGGAGATTATAAAGAGAGGGGGTTCTTAAATTGCTTGAGGGAAATGAGATTTTCATGAAACTGTTATTTGATGACCTGAAATTGATCATTGTATCCCCGGTCATTCATTCTTTGTGAAAGTGTTTGTGAGATTGTTGAAATGTCTGGAAGAGGAAAAACCGGCGGGAAAGCTCGGGCCAAGGCCAAGTCTCGCTCATCCCGGGCCGGACTGCAGTTCCCCGTGGACCGTGTTCACAGGCACCTGCGGAAAGGGAACTATGCTGAACGTGTGGGTGCCGGAGCCCCGGTCTATCTGGCTGCTGTGCTCGAGGATCTGACGTCTGAATTCCTCGAGCTGGCCGGCAACGCGGCCCGCGACAACAAGAAGACCCGCATCATCCCCAGACACCTGCAGCTGGCCATCCGCAACGACGAGGAACTCAACAAGCTTCTGGGAGGGGTGACCATCGCCCAGGGTGGGGTGCTGCCTAATATCCAGGCCGTGCTGCTGCCGAAGAAAACCAGCAATGTGAGCGCCAAGAGCAAGTAAAGCGGACACGATTTGATCTGATAACCCAAAGGCTCTTTTCAGAGCCACCCACTGTATCGGTGAAAGGGCTGGTTACTGTCGAAGCGAGTCAGGAATCAATTTAATTGGGACTTGATTCCGATCCGAGAAACTAACAATAACTTGTTCAATACATATGATCCAGATCGGTCTGCTGCAGTACTCGCTTCTGGACAGCAGATGTCGCCAATCTCCCATAGATTGATCATTGCAGATTGTATGGTGAATGAGACAAAAAATAACAAAATCGTCAGAATTGTCAATTGGGCGGGTGGGATACAGAAATACCAGGGACGCATATCATTATTTTCTGTCTCATTCTCGGACAACACTGGCTCAGTCTGAGTTATTTTTCCCAGATTTGTACAACAGATGCTGACTGATATGCTGATTATTGTGTAAGCGATTGGTGAATTAAGAATGTGAGTGCAATTTCTTTTTGGATGTGAGTGAGGGAATTATTCTGTCCCTGTCCGTCCCACATCTGCTCCCTCCCTTTTATGCATTTCCCATTCAAACAAGTTTCTCACAGCCATGCGATTTCAACCCAGGCGATCACAGCTCTTTCCATCGCCTATTTGGTGGCTCTGAAAAGAGCCTTTGTTGCACTTGGTGCTGAAGTCGGGTCGGGTTTAGGCGCGCTCCCCGCGGATGCGGCGGGCCAGCTGGATGTCTTTGGGCATGATGGTGACTCGCTTGGCGTGGATGGCGCACAGGTTGGTGTCCTCAAACAGCCCCACCAGGTAAGCCTCGCTGGCCTCCTGCAGGGCCATGACGGCCGAGCTCTGGAAGCGCAGGTCTGTCTTGAAGTCCTGAGCGATCTCTCGCACCAGGCGCTGGAAGGGCAGTTTGCGGATCAGCAGCTCGGTGGATTTCTGGTAGCGGCGGATCTCCCTCAGAGCCACAGTGCCGGGTCTGTAGCGATGAGGCTTCTTCACTCCGCCCGTGGCTGGAGCGCTCTTCCTGGCCGCTTTGGTAGCCAACTGTTTGCGAGGGGCTTTCCCGCCAGTCGATTTGCGCGCTGTCTGCTTGGTCCTGGCCATTTTCTGAACAGATCGCAACACAACCCGAGACACACAGACTCTTAATACAAAATGCGCACTGGGGCCGCCTTTTAAAGGGTCTAATTTGATCCGCCCCTGGCATGTGATTGGCTGAAGTCCCACACCCTGTCAGGGAGGGACCGCCCCGGGACTGTGATTGGTAGATTTGAACCGAGCTCTGTCAGACCGAAACGGCGGGAGGTATTGTGCCCAATTGGCTGAGCTGAAACGAAACATGAATTTCAAAATGCCCGCCAATTTCAGGTCATCAAATAACAGTTTCAAGAAAATCTCATTTCCCTCAAGCAATTTAAGAATCCCTCTCTTTATAATCTCCATTATTTCCAACTCCTCAGCTCAAATCTCAAGCTGTTTCACATTCCGGTTCATTCTCTGATCTGCCTGTAAACGGGCGGGAATTAAGCCCCGGTCATTGTTTTCCTGAACGGGACAAAGTCCAGCTTCAATTTCAAAAAATCCCGCTAGTTCCAGCCCGGTGAACCGCTCCTCAAACAGAAACTTCACATCGACCTGATAATTGAATGCAACACCGAGCAGAGAGGACACAGCGGGAGAGTTTGTGAGGCGGGATTTTACTCTGAACGGAGAATGTAATGTCTGCGGAAAGACTCTGTATCACCACCTGTTCATTTATACCGTGAAACCGGGAATTCCGCTTTCTCTCGGGATGGCTGATCTCCCTTTACTGAATGTTGGGGAATCTCCCCATCTTAATTAAATATCGGAAACTGCTTCCCCACTCCTAAATCTTTCCTCTCCCCGTTCCCAGGTCAGTGCTCTCTCTGTGAGGCGGTGGGTGGCTCTTAGAAGAGCCTTTGTTTTGTGTTCGGTTAGAAAGGGTCGAGTCGTTCAGCCGCCGAATCCATAGAGAGTGCGGCCCTGCCGTTTCAGAGCGTACACCACATCCATGGCAGTGACCGTCTTGCGCTTGGCGTGTTCAGTGTAGGTGACCGCGTCCCTGATCACATTCTCCAGGAAAACCTTCAGCACCCCGCGGGTTTCCTCGTAGATCAGACCCGAGATCCGCTTGACACCGCCACGGCGAGCCAGGCGGCGGATGGCTGGTTTGGTGATCCCCTGGATGTTATCACGAAGCACTTTACGGTGCCGCTTGGCTCCGCCTTTCCCCAGTCCTTTGCCTCCTTTACCTCTGCCAGACATGATGATTCTTCACTCAGATCGCTGCTGAATGAACAGCGAACTTATCCTGGTTCCCTTTTTATGCAGCCTGTCCCGACCTGACTGAAACATTCACAGGATGATAGAGGGAGGGGAGGAGACAAAGTGAGACATTGAACAGAGAGGGGAGGAGACAGAGTGAGATATTAAACAGAGAGGGGAGGAGAGAGTCAGAGTAACGGACAGAGCAGAGAGCGGCCTCTGATCTTCCAGCTCCACCTCCAGCTTTCTCCACCCGCCAATTTCAAACCGTTTATCGATAACTGAACCGAAACACAGCGCTCCGCAAAAACCCTTATAGACTCGGGCTTCATATTCAAGGATTTCCAGAAACTCGGAGCTTTTGAATAAGCCCCATTACAATTAAGAGTCAGTAATATTCCTGCCCAAATACAGTCCCTTCTATAACATATCTACCCGTCTCCTTCCATTTCAGTGGCAGACCCGATTCTATCTCCCCACACATCCCCTCCCAGACCGGTTCAGCAGTTTACAAACACTTATTCCAGCTGATTTGGAGAATCTCATGTGTTGGGGTTTTAATTGTGATAGCGGCGGATCTCCGTCAGTTTTACCCTGTCACGGACTCTCGCCCTGAATCTGTGAGAAAAATGAACTGGGACTGGAGCCGAACACACGCCAGTTCGAGTGAGGCCCGGCCCGGACATATCGGAAACTGCTTCCCCAGCCCTAGATCTTTCCTCTCCCCGTTCCCAGGTCTGTGAGGCGGTGGGTGGCTCTTGGAAGAGCCTTTGTTTTGTGTTCTCTCTATTTTATTTCAGACAGTGGGGTTGGGGCGTGGGTAGTGAGTCACCAGGACCCTGGGTTTATTTTCAATGATTTCCATCTGAAATCTGAGCCCGGCCCCGGGACAGGAATCATCTGATTCCGGGGTCAGCTCTTTTCTGAGAGACGTGGGTGGCTCTGAGAAGAGCCGTTGGATTCAGATGTTCACAAGTTGCACTTGATTTTTTACTTCTTTTTGCCCGCTGCTTTCTTGGGCTTTGCTGACTTCGGCTTGGGCTTGGCCCTCGCTTTTTCTACCTTCTTCGCCTTCACCGGCTTGGGGGTCTTGGGCTTCTTTGCCGCCGCTTTCTTCTTAATTGGTGATTTCGCCGCCTTTTTCGTGGTCGATTTCTTGGCAACAGGTTTCTTGACCGCTGATTTCTTGGCGGCCGGTTTCTTGGCCGTTAATTTCTTGACGGCTGTTTTTTTGGTCGCTGGTTTCTTTCCGGGAGATTTCTTGGTCACTTGTTTCTTCACCTTCTTTACCACTTTTGCCTGAGTTTCCTTCTTAGCGACTCTGAAGGAGCCCGAGGCGCCCGTGCCCTTGATCTGCACCAGGGAGCCTTTTTCCACATTTCTCTTGATACTTAATTTAATCTGGGACCGGTGCTTCTCCACATCCAGGCCTTTGGCAGCCAGAACCTTCTTTATCGCGGCCAGGGATATCCCCTTGCGATCCTTGCAATCCGCCACAATCTTGAGGATCTGTTCGCCCAACGGGGGACCGGTGGGTCGGGGAACCGCCTTCTTCTTATTCGGAGCATTGGTTTGAGCGGCGGCGGCGGCAGGAGGAGCCGTTTCGGCGGCTGCAGTGTCTGTCATGTCCGGGACTCTGAAGAAAATCTCTCTGACAGTCAGAGCTGGGTCAGAAATGAAACGAGAGGCGGCGGCACAGAGCAACTTAAAGGCACAGAGCGGACGGGGCGGAGACATCCTGCTGTCAGCTCCCGGCCCCTCCAGCCTCTCTGTGTTTCTCTCTCCTCTTAAACTCGCCGGTTACAATTAAAAGCGGGCACTCCAGAGTCCCAGACTCGCCCCTTCCTATATCTAACACCGGAATGTTTGCTGTCGAAAAACTTTCACCGGAATTGAAAGCACCAGTTTCAATTTAAACCCGTTTCATTGCTGCACTGATCGCGCTCTCTCACCCGATCGCTGACAGGATCTCCGTTTTTCGTCTGAAATCTTGAATTGAACTCAAACCTTACCTTAATTTTTCACTTCGGAGCTCGGCAGGGGAGGAGTGCGATCCTTCGAAAGGGATTTTTTAAAATTTTACTGAAAAGCGACCCGGAAATCCGGCGATGTGACCGGCCACACAAACACAGTGACATTAATCTAACCCGCCCGCCCGTTTAGCACACTCTCTCTGACACAATGTTCACATCTTCACATTCACAGGACAAACTGGTCGCCAGATTGACAATTCCCGGGACAGGCTTTCCTCCCCGCTCGACCTGTGCTGCAGATTCTCGGGGTTTAGTTGTAGTTTCCCAGCTCAGTGACTGTTGAACACTCTGAGGCCGGCAATCCTCACAGTGTCTGGTCCCCAGATTCAGGGGCAGGAGACATTCACAGCTGTTGGTGTGATAATTCACATCTGGTTTTAAAATATTATACTGTTCGTACACAGAAATATGTTTCGTTAAGACGATAATACAAATTATCCGCTCTGGGCTCTTCCAGTCTCTCTGTGTTTCTCTCTCCTCCTAAACTGACTGACAGACAATAGTAACTGGTGTCCTATCCGTCCCATTCTCAACACCCAGAGACGGCTAGTTACAGAATAAATTCAACACTAACAGGCAGTCCAGTGTCAGGCCGTTCCAGGCTGTTTCTCCCCACCTTTCCTTATTGGACTGGAGACTGATAAATGCACCGTCAATCCGGCTCATACATAATAGAAGGGACAGTGACCGTCTCACCAACAGCACCAGAGGTCTGTTCACAAACACTGAATAAGTCTTTACCTTCCATCAGGGTGTCGATATTAAGCTCAGTAACAGTATTTCGCTTTCATTTACAGCGCTGGAGAGAGAGAAAGACAGACCGACAGATAAACAGACAGACAGAGACACACACACAGACAATGTATCAGTCTCACACTTCCTATCAGTATGTCCGTTTCACACTCAATAACAGTATCCCACATTCATATGCTGTGCAAAAGAGAGAGAGAGAAACTGACCTGGAATGTCCAGTTTTCACCCAGTAACAAATTGGAAAAATTCTCCATTCCAATTGCTATTCCAAGGTGGAGTGACAGAAGATGCAGTCTCATCTCTCACTAAAATTATTTCAGAGACAGACACATTATTAATCCCATTCTCAGGGACAGTGTCACACATTTAACCCTCTCTTGCATGTTTCACCCTTTGTAATCTTGCAGCTCAGGCCCATTCAGTATTTCCCTCAGTGACCGAGAGTTTCATTCCGATTGAAATAATCTGGGACTGTTGCTGTCAGATGTTAATCCCACACGGTCGCAGCAAATATACGGACTCCCACTTTCCTCCGCTGTTTCTCCAGGATTGGTTTGAGAAATCCTCCCTCCAGTTTCGGAGTCACGCGTTGCTTTATCAGTCAGGGAGCCAAGAATGAACAGAACCCATTGGCTCATTTCACAGCCGCCCATTTTATCAATGAAAGGCCTTTTACCATCAAAAGATACCGAGAGAAACAGCAGGGATGGAAACATCGAGTT
This sequence comes from Heptranchias perlo, assembly GCF_035084215.1. Lineage (NCBI taxonomy): Eukaryota > Metazoa > Chordata > Chondrichthyes > Hexanchiformes > Hexanchidae > Heptranchias > Heptranchias perlo. The sequence continues at coordinate 2,197,309 of NW_027139442.1, read as the reverse complement.
TAATAGTGAGAGATTGTAAAGTCAGTCTGGATTCCAGCGTTAGGCACTGGTGGAATCCCATCTGTTTCCATTCTGGTGCCTGTTCCTGCACTGCCTGTGGACCCCATTCCCTCTGACCTTTCTGAGAGTGATAATATACATACTGTGTGTGAGAAGGAGTTGGCTGCACTGTTCCTTTGTCTCGGGGGGAGGAAACTTCACATTCATTCTGGATCCTTCTCGGATTTGCTCAGACTCTGAAAAATTCCAATTGGGGAAAGTTTCCATCGATTTTTGTATTGGGAATTAAAACAGATATCTGCGCATGCGTGACCCAGCCCCGCCCCCAACGCTGATTGTTGATGAGCAGAAGAGCGCATGCGCGCTCCCCTCCCCCAGCTCAGCCTGTGGGCGCCATTCCCTCAGTGAGCGGAAGAAGATGGTTTAAAACAGCCGGGAATGGAGAGATCACGGCCCCCGGGGGAAGGGAGCAAAGAGCAGCCTCGTTACAGCAGCTCATCGCTTCGGGACCGTGTCCGCAGATGGGCTCAGAGATCGGCATTGAGTCCAGGGTAAGGGCAGGGGAGTCTGTTTGTAAGAGGCGGAGTGGATCAGGATCTGGTCCCGGAACATGGAGTGAGCGGGGGAAGGGAGAGGTCATTCTCGGGCTGTGTGTGTACAGGGTGTGTCCAGGGGAAGAGAGAGAGAATGGGAAGAACCTGCTATTTAAAATCATTGCTGTTTTCTCTCCCCAAACCAGTAGTGAATGTTCCTGGTTTAGTTCCAGTCTCACCCTGTTTATTGTTATTGGACAGTGAAGAGTGGAAACAGAGCCGGACAGTAAGGATGTGGGGAGTTATACAAAGAGCATCTATTGAAAGCACCAGGTGAGAAGTGTGAAGGACACATTTCAAACAGCGGCTCTTTGCTTTCTGTTGAACGGTTAGTCCCATGGGAGAGGGGATTAGAAACCCGACCTGTACAAAGGGCCCTGCCCCATAGGGTAGTCCCATTCATGGATCAGTGCAGGGGTTGCATTTTGTCTGGATGTCACTAAATTGTTCTAAAACAGCCTAACACACCTGGTATGCTGAAGCTGAGTGCTGCAGTACTGCAGTCGAGTCAGACACTGACACTGTATCACTGGTTTTCATTTGTCGAAGCACAAAATAATTATTAACAGAGCTATTAAACTGATCACTTTTGTATTTTCTACCTCACCTGTTATTGAGTAACAAGAGATAATTTTCTTTCTACAGGCAAATCCGAGAATGATCCAGAATGAATGTGAAGTTTCCTCCCCCCGAGACAAAGGAACAGTGCAGCCAACTCCTTCTCTCACACAGTAGGTATATTATCACTCTCAGAGCACAGAGACACAGACAGGTCATCAGTTCCACAGTCTCAGACAGCAGAAGTAGTCAGTTCCACACTGATCTCAAGTTCCAGAGACACATTTTCAATCCAACAGTCAAACAGAGCAGGTGAGGCAGACGCTGTTCCATTGCACCCGAACTCAGTCCCGCTGACAGGAAGATACAAAAATCCCAGTCCAAGATCACACTATCAGATTGTCAATTTCCAAGAAGTGCAGCATTCGCCATGAATTAAAAACCAGATACCCCGAGATTCCAATTGAATACTAGCCCAGAACCCTCACACCCACACGGGAGTTTAATACATGCAGTATCCATTCGAATAGTGTACCATTCGAATACAAATTGCAAGTCCAAAAATCATGTACAATATCAGATTGAGAAATGCTGTGACAGTGTAACCTGAGAAACAAATTAGATACCAGTTTATAATATACTCATAGCATGAGATTTAAAGATACAGTATCAATTCCTTTACTGCAGGCTGATCGACACATTATATACCAATTCAAAAATGTCACCATATCAGTTTGAAAGAAATATTATCATTCACAATAGTGCTCACAGAGATACTGATATGATACTCGTCCAAAAAACACAAATCTTCTGATTAAAACCTCCAGCATCAAATCCTAAAGTGTATCCATGTTTACCAATTAAATACTGGGAAAAAACTGTTTAAACATTAAGATCGTAAAGCTAGAGTATTGAACACCATAATGTAATCTGAGAGAATAATTATATACAGATACAGAATGAATCTCACACTCAGATACAGTACAGAGACACACAAACACAGAATGAATCCCACACTCACAGACAGTACTAGAGTTTGCCAGACACAGATTGAATCCAACACTCAAGTATGGTGCTAGAGATGTCAGATACAGAATGTATCACACACTGACATACAGTACCAAGGACTGTCAGATAGCAAAACCATCCCACACTCTCATAAAGCACTTGAGACTGAGAGATACAAAATAAATCCCAAACTCAAACACAGTACCTGAGATTGGCAGATACAGAATGAAGACCACACTCACGTACAGTACCACAGTCTGACAGAGTACAGAATGAATCTCACACTCACACACAGTACTCGAGACTGACAGATACAGACTGAATCCCACACTCACACACAGTACCTGAGATTGGCAGATACAGAATGAATCTCACACACAGTACCTGAGTTTGGCAGATACAGAATGAATCTCACACTCATACACAATACCAGAGACTGACAGATACAGAATGAATCCCACACTCGCACACAGTACCTGAGATTGGCAGATGCAGAATGAATCTCACACACAGCACCAGAGACTGACAGATACAGAATGAATCCCACACTCACACACAGTGCCAGAGACTGAGAGATACAGAATGAATGCCACACTCACATGCAGTACCTGAGATTGGCAGATACAGAATTAATCTCACACTCACACACAGTACCAGAGACTGACAGATACAGTATGAATCTCACACCAACATACATTATGAGAAACTGGATATATGGAAATAATTCAACACCCACACACAGTACTAGAGAATGGAAATGCAGAATGAATCCCACAGTCAAATAGAGTACCAGAGAGTGACAGTTACAGCATGAATCCCACACTCACAGTCAGTACCAGAGACTGAGAGATACAAAATGAATCTCAGAGTCACCTACATTAGTGCAGGCTGAGTTACACATTACGTACCAGAGCTAAAATCTCACAGTCGCAGATCGAAAGATACCTCATCAATTCCATCAATGCTGTCTTAGTTACACATTACATACCAGTCCAAAAATCTCATAGTGTCAGATTTAAAGGTGCAGTATCAATTCTATTAGCGCAGACTGAGCTACATATTAGATATATTGGTAAATACTCATGGAGTATTATACTGAAATAAACAGTATCAATACCATTGGTACAGAATGAACTACACATTACATACGAGTCCAAAAACCTCATAAATGATCAGACTGGAAAATAGAGTTTCAATTCTATTAGCAGTGCCTGATCTGTACATTACATACCAGACTGGAAATCCCATAAAATATTAGACTAAAAGATGTAGTATCGATTTCATGAGTGCAGACTGAGCCACACATTATATAGCAGTCCAAGAATCTCATACCTTATCAGACTCAAAGATACAATATCAATTGCATTAGCACAGACAGAGCTACATGTTACACACCAGTCCAAAAATCTCATACAGTTTAGACTGAGATACAGAATTAATCCCATTATTGCAGAATAAACTAAACATTACATAAGGGTCCAATAATTTCACCGGGAACAGATTGAAAGGTACATTATCATTCACAATAAAGTTCATAGATTAAGATGTAATACTACTCCAAAACTCACACACATTGTTTGATTAAAGAAAATTGAAAAGTGCATCCATATTAACAAATTAAATACTCGATGAATAACTGTATATAATTTAAAGTATTAAATCTACAGTTTCAAAAACGATACTGTAAACTGAAATAAGAACACCGAATGAATCCAGACTTGCACATTGTCTCAGAGACTGAATTACAGAATGAATCCCACACTGAGATAAAGTAGCAGAGAATGGCAGATACAGAATGAATCCCACACACACAGATAGCACCAGAGACTGACAGATACAGAATGAATCCATCACTTATATGTAATACCCCTGAGACTGAGAGATGCAGAATATACCCCATGCTCACACTCAGTACCAGAGACTGACAGATATAGAATGAATCCTACACTCACATACAGTATCCGGAACAGAATGAATCTCACTCGCGCACAGTACCAGGGACTGACAGATACAGAATGAATCTCTCACTCAAAAAGTACCAGAGACTGACGGATACAGAATGAATGTCACAGTCACATTACTGCAGACTGAGTTACACTTTACAGACCAGTCCAAAGATCTCATAGTATCAGATTGAAAGATAAAGTATAAATTCCATTAGTGCAGACTGAGCTACATATTAGATATATTGGTAAATACTCAGTATTATACAGATATAAATATTATCAATACCATTGGTGCAGACTGAGCTACACATTACATACGAGTCCAAAAATCACATAAATGATCAGACTGAAAGATATAGTTTAAATTCTTTTAGCACCGCCTGAGCTAAACATTATATAACAGTCCAACAATCTCATACAATGTTAGACTGAAAGGTACAGTATCGATTTCATTAGTGCAGACTGAGCCACACATTATATAGCAATCCAAGAATCTCATAACTTATCAGACTCAAAGACATAATATCAATTCCATTAGCACAGACTGAACTACATGTTACTCACCAGTCCAAAAACTTCATACAGTATAAGACTGATAGATACAGTATCAATTCCTTTAGTGCAGACTGAGCTACATATTAGATATATTGGTAAATACTCAGTATTATACAGATATAAATATTATCAATACCATTGGTGCAGACTGAGCTACACATTACATACGAGTCCAAAAATCACATAAATGATCAGACTGAAAGATATAGTTTAAATTCTTTTAGCACCGCCTGAGCTAAACATTATATAACAGTCCAACAATCTCATACAATGTTAGACTGAAAGGTACAGTATCGATTTCATTAGTGCAGACTGAGCCACACATTATATAGCAATCCAAGAATCTCATAACTTATCAGACTCAAAGACATAATATCAATTCCATTAGCACAGACTGAACTACATGTTACTCACCAGTCCAAAAACTTCATACAGTATAAGACTGATAGATACAGTATCAATTCCTTTAGTGCAGGATGAGCTACATATTACATATCGTGTCCAAAAATCACATGTCGTGTTAGACTCAGATACAGAATTAATCCCATTATTGCAGACTGAGCTACTCATTACATACCAGTCCAATAATTTCACCGGGAACAGATTGAAACGTACATTATCATTCACAATACAGTTCAGAGATTAAGATATAATACTGCTCCAAAACTCTCACACATTGTTTGAATAAAGAAAATCGAAAAATGTATCCATATTAACAACGTAAATAATCGACGAAGAACTATATATAATTTAAAGCATTAAAGATACAGTTTCAAATACGATACTGTAAACTGAAATAAGAATACAGAATGAATCCAGACTTGCACATTGTCTCAGAGACAGAATTACAGAATGAATCCCACACTGAGATAAAGTAGCAGAGAATGGCAGATACAGAATGAATCCCACACACACAGATAGCACCAGAGACTGACAGATACAGAATGAATGCATCACTTATATGTAATACCCCTGAGACTGAGAGATGCAGAATATACCCCATGCTCACACTCAGTACCAGAGACTGACAGATATAGAATGAATCCTACACTCACATACAGTATCCGGAACAGAATGAATCTCACTCGCGCACAGTACCAGGGACCGACAGATACAGAATGAATCTCTCACTCAAAAAGTACCAGAGACTGACGGATACAGAATGAATGTCACAGTCACATTACTGCAGACTGAGTTACACTTTACAGACCAGTCCAAAGATCTCATAGTATCAGATTGAAAGATAAAGTATAAATTCCATTAGTGCAGACTGAGCTACATATTAGATATATTGGTAAATACTCAGTATTATACAGATATAAATATTATCAATACCATTGGTGCAGACTGAGCTACACATTACATACGAGTCCAAAAATCACATAAATGATCAGACTGAAAGATATAGTTTAAATTCTTTTAGCACCGCCTGAGCTAAACATTATATAACAGTCCAACAATCTCATACAATGTTAGACTGAAAGGTACAGTATCGATTTCATTAGTGCAGACTGAGCCACACATTATATAGCAATCCAAGAATCTCATACCTTATCAGACTCAAAGACATAATATCAATTCCATTAGCACAGACTGAACTACATGTTACTCACCAGTCCAAAAACTTCATACAGTATAAGACTGATAGATACAGTATCAATTCCTTTAGTGCAGGATGAGCTACATATTACATATCGTGTCCAAAAATCACATGTCGTGTTAGACTCAGATACAGAATTAATCCCATTATTGCAGACTGAGCTACTCATTACATACCAGTCCAATAATTTCACCGGGAACAGATTGAAACGTACATTATCATTCACAATACAGTTCAGAGATTAAGATATAATACTGCTCCAAAACTCTCACACATTGTTTGAATAAAGAAAATCGAAAAATGTATCCATATTAACAACGTAAATAATCGACGAAGAACTATATATAATTTAAAGCATTAAAGATACAGTTTCAAATACGATACTGTAAACTGAAATAAGAATACAGAATGAATCCAGACTTGCACATTGTCTCAGAGACTGAATTACAGAATGAATCCCACACTGAGATAAAGTAGCAGAGAATGGCAGATACAGAATGAATCCCACACACACAGATAGCACCAGAGACTGACAGATACAGAATGAATCCATCACTTATATGTAATACCCCTGAGACTGAGAGATGCAGAATATACCCCATGCTCACACTCAGTACCAGAGACTGACAGATATAGAATGAATCCTACACTCACATACAGTATCCGGAACAGAATGAATCTCACTCGCGCACAGTACCAGGGACCGACAGATACAGAATGAATCTCTCACTCAAAAAGTACCAGAGACTGACGGATACAGAATGAATGTCACAGTCACATTACTGCAGACTGAGTTACACTTTACAGACCAGTCCAAAGATCTCATAGTATCAGATTGAAAGATAAAGTATAAATTCCATTAGTGCAGACTGAGCTACATATTAGATATATTGGTAAATACTCAGTATTATACAGATATAAATATTATCAATACCATTGGTGCAGACTGAGCTACACATTACATACGAGTCCAAAAATCACATAAATGATCAGACTGAAAGATATAGTTTAAATTCTTTTAGCACCGCCTGAGCTAAACATTATATAACAGTCCAACAATCTCATACAATGTTAGACTGAAAGGTACAGTATCGATTTCATTAGTGCAGTCTGAGCCACACATTATATAGCAATCCAAGAATCTCATACCTTATCAGACTCAAAGATATAATATCAATTCCATTAGCACAGACTGAACTACATGTTACTCACCAGTCCAAAAACTTCATACAGTATAAGACTGATAGATACAGTATCAATTCCTTTAGTGCAGGATGAGCTACATATTACATATCGTGTCCAAAAATCACATGTCGTGTTAGACTCAGATACAGAATTAATCCCATTATTGCAGACTGAGCTACTCATTACATACCAGTCCAATAATTTCACCGGGAACAGATTGAAACGTACATTATCATTCACAATACAGTTCAGAGATTAAGATATAATACTGCTCCAAAACTCTCACACATTGTTTGAATAAAGAAAATCGAAAAATGTATCCATATTAACAACGTAAATAATCGACGAAGAACTATATATAATTTAAAGCATTAAAGATACAGTTTCAAATACGATACTGTAAACTGAAATAAGAATACAGAATGAATCCAGACTTGCACATTGTCTCAGAGACTGAATGACAGAATGAATCCCACACTGAGATAAAGTAGCAGAGAATGGCAGATACAGAATGAATCCCACACTCACATACAGCACCAGAAAATGACAGATACAGAAATAATCCCACACTCATATAAAGTACCAGAGACTGACAGATACAGAATGAATCCATCACTTATATATAGTACCTGAGACTGAAAGATGCAGAACATACCCCATGCTCACACTCAGTACCAGAGATTGACAGATACTGAATGAATCCCAAACTCACGCACAGTACCAGAGACTGACAATGACAGAATCAACCCCACTCTCATGTACAGTGCTAGAGACTGACATCTACTGGCCGTAAGCGAGTACTGTAATGAGGGAACAAATTCACATTATCTGTCGTGGTCACAGAAACAGGATAATGTGCAATGTGATGGAAGTTTCGGTCTGCAACTTTTACTCTCGTATTTTTGCACTTTTTGACGGTGAAAAATGAAGACAATTGATTCATAATAAAGTTTTTGTTTCACTCATTCGATAGTTGTGAATTTACCCCATTGTATTTCGCTTTACATTGCGAAGTATTTCTCGCTGATATCTCAGGATGATTTACATTGCTCCTCTACCCCATTTAGACTCTTATTTTCCATGCATTATGTGGCCTCCTTATTCCCCCGAGCGAAATGCACCACCTCACACTTTTCTATATTGAAATTCAATGGCCATTTGCACGGCCGTTCTGCAAGTTTATTTTGTCCCAGTCTTCCTCAATATTGACTACACGCCCTAAATCGATTACAAGAATTTAACACAGCATTACAAGTAGTTTTTGGTCCAAAAAAAATGTACTTGCAGCTCGTCTCCATTTTTTCTAAATCCCACTCGTGCAATATCATGTGAAGAATGAGTTTATCTTCTGTCCCTCTCTCATCTGCAAACTTCAATGTCCCGGGGTTTGGGGACATCTACTGGCCGAAAGCAGAACTGCAACAGTTCGGAACAAATTGCTGAAACCGGACAATGTGCAGTGTGAGCGTGTTTGTGATTGGTGGCAGGTACTAAATCTGATTTTTTAAACCTGCCCATTAACCTTTAGTGTTTGTTATTGAACAGTAAACAGAGCCGGACAGTAAGGATATGGGGAGTTATACAAAGAGCATCTATTGCAGGCATCAGGTGAGAAGTGTGAAGGTCACATTTTAAACAGCGGCTGTTTTGTTTCGGTTGAACGGTTAGTCCCATGAGAAAGGGGAGTAGAAATCTGATATGTACAAAGGTCCCTGCCCAATCGGGTAGACCCATTCATGGATCAGTGCAGGGGTTGGGTTGTGTCTGGATGTCACTAAATTGTAAAATTGCCCAACACACCTGGTGTGCAGAAGCTGAGTGCTGCAGTACTGCAGTGGAATCAGACACTGACACTGTTTGTATCGCTGTTTTTCATTTGTGGATATTACAATGATTATTAACAGAGAGATTAAATTGATCACTTTTGTTTTTTTCTACCCCACCTGTTCTTGAGTTACAAGAGACAGTTTTTTTTCCATCAGTCAATTCGTTGAAGGACCCAGAATCAGTGTGATGTTTACTCCACCCGAGGCACAAGGAGCAATCAGTGCAGCCAGCTCCTTCTCACACACAGTATGTACATTAACACTCAGAGCACAGAGACACAGACAGATCATCAGTTCCACATTCTCAGATAGCAGAAATGGTCAATACCACACTGATCCCAATCCAACAGTCAAACAGAGCAGGAGAGACAGACGGAATTTCTATTTCACAATGACTCAGTACCGCTGACTGGCAAATAAATAATTCCCAGTCCAAAATCACACCCAGTTTCAGATTGAAAGGCACTGTTTCAATTCTCACATTATTTCAGCCTTAGCTACAAATTAAATACCAGATAGAACTGACACATGGTACTGATTGATAGATACAGAGTGAATAACAATAGTGTACTCCAAGATTAAAATTAAATACCAGCCCTCAATTCACACACATTTTGAGTTTAAAGGTGCAGTATTCATGCCAATAGTGCACCCTGAGATACAAATTAGATACCAATTCAGATGTTAGCCATATTTGACTCACATGTATGTTCAAAAACCTCATGGTGTCAGAATGAAATGTACAGTTTTAATTCCTTTACTGCAGATTGAGGTACAGGTTAGATACCAGTCCAAAATTCTCATACAGTATAAAACTGAAAGATATAGTATTGATTTGATTAGTACAGACTGACGTACACGTTACATACCAGCACAAAAATCTCTCACAGTATGAGACTGTAAGATGCAGTATCATCCCATTAGTGCAGATTGAGCTACACATTATATACCAGTCCAAAAATCACATTCAGGGTCAAACTGAAAGGCACAGTATGAATTCCATTAAAGCAGACTGAGCTACACATTATATACCAGTTCAAAAAACAGATTCAGGGTCATGCCGAATGATGCAGTATCAATCCCATTAGTGCAGAATGAGTTACACATTACACACCAGTCTAAATATATTCCGCAGCATCAGACTGAAAGATACAGTATCAATTCCATTAGTGCAGACTGAGCTACACATTATATACAGTCCAAAATTCGCATGCAGTGTCGTACTGAAATATACAGTATGAATCCTATTAGTGTGGACTGAGCCACACATTACAAACCAGTCCAAAAATCTCTCTCAGTGTCTGACTGAAAGCTAGAGTGTCAATTCCATTCGTACAGACTGAACTACACATTACATATCAGTCCAAAAATCACTTCAAGATCATGCTGAAATGTACAGCATCAATTCCATTAGTGTTGACTGAACCACACATTGCATACCAGAACAAAAAAAAATCACAGTTTCAGATTGACAGAAAACGTATCAATTCCATCAATGCTGAATGAGCAACAAATTACATACAACCCATAAATCTCATACAGTGTCAGACTGAAAGATACTTTATCAATTGCATTAGTGCAGGCTGAGCTACACATTATATATAGTCCAAAATTTGCATAGTGTATCCTACTGAAAGATACAGTAACAATTCCTTTACTGCAAACTGAGCTACACATTACCTACCAGTCCAAAAATCACATTCTTGGCGATGCTGAAAGATACAGTATCAATCCCATTAGTGCAGACTGAGCTACACCTTACACACCAGTCTAAATATATTACACAGTAGCAGACTAAAAGGTACAGCATCAATTCCATTAGTGCAGACTAAGCTACACATTACATACCGGTCCAAAAACCTCACACGGTATCGGACTGAAAGATACAGTATCATTCTTATTATAGCTGATTGAGCCCCAGTATCAATTTGATTTGTACAGACTGAGCTACACATTCCATACCAGTTCAAAAACCTCATACTTCATCTTTAAGTCTGTTACTGTATCAATTCCATTATAGCTGACTGAGCTACACCTTACAGACTAATCTAAATATATTACACAGAATCAGACTGAAAGATACAGTATCAATTCCATTAGCGCAGACTGAGCTGCACAAGAAATACCAGTCCAATAATTTCACAGTAAAAGATGAAATGTAAATTATCATTTACAATAGTCTTCAGAGATTAAAGTGTAATCCTACACCAAAACTCACACACGTTGTTTGATTAAAACAAAATCCAAAAGTTTATCCATAATTACAAATTAATGCTAGACAAAAGATTGTGCATACATTAATGCATTAAACATACAGTTTCAAGCAATATACTGTAACATGAAATAAGAATACAGAACGAATCCAGACTTGCACTTTGTCCCAGAGACGGAGTTACACAATGAATCCCACACTCACACGCAGTACCAGAGACTGACAAGAATAGAATGAATCCTACATTCACATAAAGCACCAGAGACTGACAGATAAAGAATAAATCCCACACACACAAATACACACACACAGTACCGGAGACTGACAGACACAGAATGAATCTCACACTCAATACAGTCCCAGAAACTGACAGAGAATTAATCCCAAACTCACATACATTCTGATATCGACTGGCTGTAAGGGAGAACTGTAACAGAGTGGAACAAATTCACATTATCTGTCGTTGATACAGATTCAGGACAATGTGCAACGGGAGGAAATAGTTTCTCTCTGTAACTTCTGCTCTCGTAATTTTTCATATTTTGTCAGTGAAAATGAAGACAATTGATTCATAATAATGTTCTTGCTTTGCTCATTCGAAAGTTGCCCCATTATGTTTCACTCTACATTGCGCAATATTTCTGTCTGATTTCTCAGGACACGATTTATATTAATTCAAATAAACCGAACTGAAACACAAATAAAAACTGAGCGCAAATCTGGAAGTTCCAATGACCGTCAAAAGTGAAAGGGATAAAACATAGAAAAAATTAAAACCGAAAATGCTGGAAAGACTCAGCAGGTCCGGCAGCATCTGTGGAGAAGGGAAGCTCGGGTTTACGGTTCAGGTCAATGACCCTTCTATAGATCAGAAAGGTTAATCCGACATAATTTAAATAAGGAACTGGAATCTGCAGAGGGAAAAACTTCAGAAAATCAATTAATTTCACTGAATCCGGGCAATTGTGTCCTGTATCCACTGTACAGATTAGGAGAAATAATAATACAAAGGAACAAAGTTAAATTCAACGTTATGGGGGAAATAAATGAATTTTTAAAATATTTTTTGAATATAAATTAGACCCGTTTGTGTTTTGGAAACACTATCCCTCTGAACATCATCAAATTTGATTCCAGTCTTGATGTTTCTGAATTCAGCGTGCTGGGATTCAAACCTGTTGGAATTAACTGTTTGGAAGGCAGCTCTACTCACCATCATAGCGCCTTATTTCACGAGGAGAGAGAAGTAGAGTGTTTCTGTGGAGTTTCACACTGAATTGCGCCCTTTGGGTTTTTGGTACTTTAATCACAGACAATAAATAGTTCCCAAACATCAGCCCCTGATCAGACACAACAAGCTGGTGGAATTTCTCATTCATAGATATTAAATAAAAGGATGACAAAAGCAAATAGGAAGAGGTTAGGAAGAAGTCACAAAAACAATTACGGAAGAAAACAGGAATCACGAAATCAAATTATCAAGGAATATGAAAAGAAATAATAAATTATTCGACAGACACAAAAATAACAAAATGAAAATCAGAATAGTTTGAGTGCCACTAAGGGATGCACAAGATAAACTCACAGGTAACGTCAGCGAAATGGCAGAAATATTGAATTATTACTTTGCTCAGTATTTACCCGGGAGATTAACAGGGTGAACATGATATTAAAGGAAGAGGTCAATAAAGATATCAAGACATTTAAGTTAGAAAGGGTGGTTAAACTGGTCCTGATGGATTGTATCCGTGCATATTAAATGAAGCAAGGGAAGAGATAGCAGAGGCACTGTTACATATATCGACAAAATCATCACAAAGTGCAATAGTGCCAAAGGACTGGATGACAGCTAATGGGATTGTTATATTTTAAAACAGGAGATAGAACAAGTGCAGGGAACTATAGACCAGTTAACGAAAGGTCGGTGGTGGGGATGATCATGGAATCCTTTACTCAATGATGCAGTAGATAAACATCTAGAAACCGAAAATATAATAAAGAATAGTCAGCACGGATTTCAGAAAGGGAAGGTTTAATAGTTTGACAGAAGGTTTGACAGTTTAAATTACAGTTCAACAGAACTTATCTCCTTTTCAATTCTGTTCCTTTAGAAATAAACCTCTGTGTTTGTTTTCTATGACATTATCAACCTGAGTTCCAACTTTAATGATTTGTCAATCTGTACCCCTAAATCCCTTTGCTCTTCGACCCCATTTAGACTCTTATTTTCCAAGCAGTGTGTGGCCTCCTTATTCCCCCGAGCAAAATGCACCACGTCACAACTTTCTATCTGGAAATTCAATGGCCATTTTCAACGCCTTTCAGCAAGTTTATTAAAGTCTTCTTGAATTTTGTTGGATTCTTCCTCAGTATAGGCTATACCCACTAAATAATTACAAGCATTTCACACGACATTACAACAAATGTTTGCTCCAACAAAATGTTCTCCATTCCCAGTTTCTCTGAATCCCACTCGTGCAATATAATGTGAAGAATGAGTTTATCTTCTGTCCCTCTCTCATCTGCAAACTTCAATGTCAGGGGTTTGGGGACATCTACTGGCCGGAAGCAGAACTGCAACAGTTCGGAACAAATTGCTGAAACCGGACAATGTGCAGTGTGAGCGTGTTTGTGATTGGTGGCAGATACTGAATCTGATTGGATATCTGAAGAAACCTATCAGAGAGTGAAAGGAAAAGGTGACGTTTGTCACTCCCAATGACCCAATCACAATCATTGCCTTCCACCATCCCTCATTACCATAGTAAACAATTTTACAACACCAAGTTATAGTCCAGCAATTTTATTTTAAATTCACAAGCTTCCTCAGGTAAATGTTTCAGGACCTCCTTGAAGCCTACGCATTTATACATATAGAACAATACATGGTGTTTACAGACTGCCCCTGCAACTGCCCGTTGCCAAGGCAATCACCGTGTTCAGACAGAGAGGTGTCACCTGCAGAACCCCCGAATACACATTCAACAAAAAAACAAACAGGGAAAAAAAAACAGAGAAAAAAAACAGAGAGAGGCAGAAACATCCGGAAGGCAGACAGAGCCAGCAAATGACCCATTATATTAAAAACAGATAACATTTGTTCGCTGGTGGGGTAACGTGTAGCGTGACATGAACCCAAGATCCCGGTTGAGGCCGTCCTCATGGGTGCGGAACTTGGCTATCAATTTCTGCTCGACGATTTTGCGTTGTCGTGTGTCTCGAAGGCCGCCTTGGAGTACGCTTACCCGAAGGTCGGTGGATGAATGTCCATGACTGCTGAAGTGTTCCCCGACTGGGAGGGAACCCTCCTGTTTGGCGATTGTTGCGCGGTGTCCGTTCATCCGTTGTCGCAGCGTCTGCATGGTCTCGCCAATGCACCATGCTCTGGGGCATCCTTTCCTGCAACGTATGAGGTAGACAACGTTGGCCGAGTCACAGGAGTATGAACCATGCACCTGGTGGGTGGTGTCCTCTCGTGTGATGGTGGTATCTGTGTCGATGATCTGGCATGTCTTGCAGAGGTTACCGTGGCAGGGTTGTGTGGCGTCGTGGACGCTGTTCTCTTGAAAGCTAGGTAATTTGCTGCGAACGATGGTCTGTTTGAGGTTGGGTGGCTGTTTAAAGGCGAGTAGTGGAGGTGTGGGGATGGCCATAGCGAGGTGTTTGTCCTCATTGATGACATGTTGAAGGCTGCGGAGAACATGGCGTAGTTTCTCCGCTCCGGGGAAGTACTGGACGACAAAGGGTACTCTGTTGGTTGCGTCCCGTGTTAGTCTCCTGAGGAGGTCTATGCGATGTTTTGCTGTGGCCCATCGGAACTGTCGATCGATGAGTCGAGCGTCATATCCCGTTCTTACTAGGGCGTCTTTCAGCGTCTGTAGGTGTCCATCGCGTTCCTCCTCGTCTGAGCAGACCCTGTGTATTCGCAGGGCCTGTCCATAGGGGATGGCCTCTTTGACGTGGTTAGGGTGGAAGCTGGAAAAGTGGAGCATCGTGAGGTTGTCCGTGTGCTTGCGGTAGAGTGAGGTGCTGAGGTGCCCGTCTTTGATGGAGATTCGTGTGTCCAAGAAAGAAACTGATTCTGAGGAGTAGTCCATGGTGAGCTTGATGGTGGGATGGAACTTGTTGATGTTATCGTGTAGTCTCTTTAGTGATTCCTTGCCGTGGGTCCATAGAAAGAAAATGTCGTCGATGTATCTGGTGTATAGTGTTGGTTGGAGGTCTTGTGCAGTGAAGAAGTCCTGCTCGAACTTGTGCATGAAAATGTTGGCGTATTGGGGTGCGAATTTGGTCCCCATGGCTGTTCCATGTGTTTGGGTAAAGAACTGGTTATCGAAGGTGAAGACATTGTGATCCAGGATGAAGCGGATGAGTTGTAGGATGGCTTCCGGAGATTGGCTGTTGTTGGTGTTGAGTATTGATGCTGTCGCAGCGATGCCGTCATCGTGGGGGATACTGGTGTATAGTGCCGAGACGTCCATCGTGGTGAGAAGTGTTCCTGGTTCAACTGGTCCGTGGGTACTGAGTTTTTGTAGGAAGTCTGTAGTGTCGCGACAGAAGCTGGGGGTTCCCTGTACGATGGGTTTCAGGATGCCCTCGATGTGTCCAGAGAGGTTCTCACACAGGGTTCCGTTGCCTGATACGATTGGACGTCCGGGTGTGTTGGCTTTGTGTATCTTTGGGAGGCAGTAGAAGTCTCCCACGCGGGGATTACGTGGGATGAGAATGCGTAGGATGCTTTGAAGGTCTGGATCGAAGGTCTTGATCAGTTTGTTGAGCTGGTGGGTGTGTTCTTTGGTCGGATCTGCGGGTAACCGTCTGTAGTGTTCCTGGTTGTCCAGTTGTCGGTATGCTTCTTTGCAATAGTCTGTTCTGTTCTGTATGACTATGGCTCCTCCTTTGTCCGCTGGTTTGATGACGATGTTGCGGTTGGTCTTGAGAGCGTTGATGGCGTTGCGTTGTGCTCGGGTGACATTCTGGACTGTCTTCTGAGAGCGGCTGATGAACCTCAGCACCTCACTCTACCGCGAGCCAACGGACAACCTCACGATGCTCCATTTTTCCAGCTTCCACCCTAACCACGTCAAAGAGGCCATCCCCTATGGACAGGCCCTGCGAATACACAGGGTCTGCTCAGACGAGGAGGAACGCGATGGACACCTACAGACGCTGAAAGACGCCCTAGTAAGAACGGGATATGACGCTCGACTCGTCGATCGACAGTTCCGACGGGCCACAGCAAAAAATCGCATAGACCTCCTCAGGAGACTAACACGGGACGCAACCAACAGAGTACCCTTCGTCGTCCAGTACTTCCCCGGAGCGGAGAAACTACGCCATGTTCTCCGCAGCCTTCAACATGTCATCAATGACGACGAACACCTCGCTATGGCCATCCCAACACCTCCACTACTCGCCTTTAAACAGCCACCCAACCTCAAACAGACCATCGTTCGCAGCAAACTACCCAGCTTTCAGGAGAACAGCGTCCACGACACCACACAACCCTGTCACGGTAACCTCTGCAAGACATGCCAGATCATCGACACAGATACCACCATCACACGAGAGGACACCACCCACCAGGTGCATGGTTCATACTCCTGTGACTCGGCCAACGTTGTCTACCTCATACGTTGCAGGAAAGGATGCCCCAGAGCATGGTACATTGGCGAGACCATGCAGACGCTGCGACAACGGATGAACGGACACCGCGCAACAATCGCCAAACAGGAGGGTTCCCTCCCAGTCGGGGAACACTTCAGCAGTCAAGGACATTCATCCACCGACCTTCGGGTAAGCGTACTCCAAGGCGGCCTTCGAGATACACGACAACGCAAAATCGTCGAGCAGAAATTGATAGCCAAGTTCCGCACCCATGAGGACGGCCTCAACCGGGATCTTGGGTTCATGTCACGCTACACGTTACCCCACCAGCAAACAAATGTTATCTGTTTTTAATATAACGGGTCAGTTGCTGTCTTTTCTATGTTTCTACCTCTCTATCTCTGTTTTTTTTTGTTTGTTGTTTTTTTTGGTGATTTGTATATTCTGAGACCTGGCAGGTAACACCTGTCTGTCTGCACACTGATTGCCTTGGCAACGGGCAGTTGAAAAAACTGTCTGTTATCACCAAGCATTGTTCTGTGAATTATAAATGCGACTTCATTTCGAGGACTTCATTTCCACATCGTTCACCTGAGGAAGGAGGTAGCCTCCGAAAGCTTGTGAATTTAAAATAAAATTGCTGGACTATAACTTGGTGTTGTAAAATTGTTTACAACAGGCACATTGAAGCAGAGGCCGGCAAGAATATTTCGAGTCCTCCAGCTTCAGTGGAGGAGAACGTGAGGCATGGAGAGCATTGAGCCTCATTTCACGATGGACGGACACAGGAATTGCCCCAGGTGCGGATTGTTGTTTAAAATCACTTCACTAAAAACACCTTGACGAGCTGAGGTTACAGACAGACATGATGGTGAGGAAAAGACCAGCTGGTTCATCAATCCTGTCCCACATGCGCGGAGCATCGTGACTGGACACTTCCTATCGACACCACCCGCCCCACCCACCGGAAACATCTAATCTCCTGGGACCGGTTACAAACCTGAAAAAAACATCAAAGGCCGATAAGGAGGGCGAATTGTGAAAAATTGCTCCCCGACACTTTCAGGCGATCGAAACCAGTCCAGGACACGACATTGACCATGCGTAGGTGAACTGTAAAACCACTCACCTTCTATATGATGCGATCGCTGCCCCAGTCAAGAACCGATCCAGATCCCTGGAGAAGGCAGACAGAGAGAGTCAGCACCCACCACACCTGCCGGCAATGCACTCCACAGGCTCAATACTCTCTGGCAAAGGAAGAACCGCTAAATATGCAGATTATTCATATATCTGTGTTGTCGAAACGCCTGTCTGCTAAATTCTAACGTTTGAATCATAAAGTGAGTTGTCTGAATGACAGAGGATCAAACAGGAACAAGAGCTGTGACTGCTCGCTCGACGTTGCACCGTCACACATTCCGATCAGTCGGGGGCTGCTATGAGCTGAGCTGTTGAGGACACCGTGTGATGAAGTCCCGCTCCGGGAAAATTTAATGCTCTGGAGCTTCAGAAGATTCATCTTTCCATGGGCGACGACTGGGAGAGAGTCAAGAGACTCCTTGGTATAAGATTAGGCATTTCTAACATATAAAGCGTACATTTAGATGAGGTGATTTCAAAATATAAAGCATAGAAACCACTAACGTTTACATTCGGCACCTTAATGCATAAAGAGCACCCGCTTATAAACATAAGATCGCTGGGAATCGGAGGATAGTCGCTGAGGATCATGAAATGGCCGAGTTAAAACTTACCCAGAATACAGTTAGTCAGACTGAGCGAGGTGATGCTGGAAGCTCTTCACACTGCAGGGTTCAAGCATTTTACAGGAGATAATAGGCTACGTTGAGAATATGTTGAGAATATATAGAGAATGTGTTGAGAATATGTTGAGAATGAGTTGGTTCTTTTGCCAATCACCTTAAATCTGTGTCCTTCTTTTCTCGACCCTTCTGCCAATGGAAACAGTTTATCTCTATCTACTCTGTCTACACCCCTCATGATTTTGAACACCGCTATCAAATCTCCTCTCAGCCCTCTCTGTTCCAAGGAGACCGACCCCAGCTTTTCCAGTCTATTCACGTCACTCAAGTCCCTCATCCCTGAAACCATTCCAGTAAATCTTTTCTGCACCCTCTCTGAGGCCTTCACATCCGTCCAAAAGTGTGGTGCCCAGAGTTGGACACAGTGCTCCAGTTTTGGCCAAATCAGTGTTTTATAAAAGTTCAACATAACTTCCATACTTTTGTACTCTATGCCTCTATTTTCAAGCCCAAGATTCCATATGCTTTATTAATGGCTTTCTCAACCTGTCCTGCCACCTTCAAAGATTTATGCACATATACCCCCCAGATCTCTCTGTTCCTGCACCCCCTTTAGAATTGTACCCTTTAGTTTATATAGCCCCTTCTCGTTCTTCCTTCCAAAATGTATCATTTCTCACTTCTCTGCATTAAATTTCATCTGCAATGTATCCGCCCATTCCACCAGCCTGATTGTGTCCTCTTAAAGTCTATCACTATCCTCCTTACTGCTCAGTACACTTCCAAGGTTTGTGTCATCTGCAAAGTTTGAAATTGTGCCCTATACACCCAACTGCAAGTCATTAATATATACCAAGAAACGCAGTGGTCCGAGCACCGATCCCCGTGGAACACCACTGTGTGCCTTCCACTAGTCCGAAAAAACAACTGTTCACCACGACTCTCTTTTTCCTGTCATTTCGTCAATTTCATATCGATGCTGCCATTGCTCCTTTTATTCCATGGACTTCAATTTTGCTGCTAAGCCTATTTTGTGGCACTTTATCAAGCACGTTTTGGAAGTCCATATAAACAACATCAACATCATTACCCTCATCGACCCTCCCTGTCAACTCGTCAAAAAACTCAATGAAGATAGTTTGGCCGATTTTCCTTTAACAAATCCGTGCTGTCTTTTATTTATTAATCCACACTTGTACAAGAGACTATTAATGTTATCCCGGATTTTCGCTTCTAACAGTTTTCTCACCACTGAGGTTAAACTGACTGGTCTGTAGTTGCCGGGTTTATCCTCACAGCTTTCTTTGACCAAGGGTGTAACATTTGCAATTCTCCAGTCCTCACGCACCACCCCCGTATCGAAGGAGGTTTGCAAGATTATGGCCAGTACCTCTACAATTCCCACCCTTACTTCCCTCAGCAACCTACGATGCATCCCATCCGAACCGGGTGTCTTTTCTACTCTAAGTACAGTTAGCCTTTCTAGTACCTTCTCTTCATCAATTTTTAGCCCATCCACTATCTCAACGACCTCTTCTTTTACTCTGACTTTTGTTGCATCTTCTTCCTTGTTACAGACAGATGTAAAGTACTCATTTAGTTTCTCAGCCATGCACTCTGCCTCCATGCATAGATCTTCTTTTTGGTCTTTAATCGGCCCACCTTTCCTCTTCCTACCCGTTTACTATTTATCTGCCTTTCGAAGTCTTTTGGATTCCCTTTTATGTTGGCCGCCAGTCTATTTTCATACTCTCCCTTTACCCCTTTTATTTCCTTTTTCACTTCCCCTCCCTACTTTCTAGATTCAGCCTAGTTCTCACTTGTGTTATCAACCAGACATCTATCATGCACCCACTTTTGCAGCTTCATCTTAGTCTCTATCTCTTTTTTCATCCAGGGAGCTCTGGCTTTTGTTGCCCTACCTTTCCCCGCGTTAGAATGAACCTAGACTATACCCGAACCATATCCTCCCTAAAGGCCCCCCATTGTTCGATTACAGTTTTGCTGCTAATCTTTGTTTCCAATTTACGCGGGCCATATCCGTTCTCAACCCACTGAATTTGACCGACCTCCAATTAAGTATTTTTATTCTGGATTGCTCCTCGTCCTTTTCCGTAACTAATCTAAACCTTATGAAATTTTGATCACTGTTCCCTAAATGTTCCCCTATTGATGCTTGATCTACTTGACCCAATATCCAGTAATGTTTTGGATAAAACGCATTAACTACCCTGTTCTTGCATCCGTTGATGCTCCGGATAAGCAATTATCTCATCCGTTAATGGTGTAAATCGGTTTTAACTCTGCTGCTGAACTTTGCAATTTTATTCTTCCATCATCTTTTACAAAGCCGCCTGTTCTGTTCTATCAGTTGATGGAGTGTGTAAACGCTTCTGGTCTTGTAGCAGCTGCATTATATCTGCAATAAACTATGTGTATCCACCCCTGAGAATGTTACTGGCGAATTCTCTGTTCTAAATATATTGAAATCAGATGATTGTGCTAAGGCGTGGCATCATACCACAAGCTTGTGGAACTAACCTGTCATGGCATATATTTTCATGAATGTGTTTTCAGTGATTGATACCGACACAGCTCACGGTCTCAGTATTACAAGGAGTCAGTGCAGTGTCCTTTCTCCCCAATAACATGGTTCAATTGAACTGGGATTTCAAAGTATTTATTGGTTATCACTGTTATGAAATATTATTTCATTGTGTTTGCACCTGCCACAGCTTTAGATGTCTGGCCACTGAACTGAGATTCCTGCTGACTCTTTCACATAGTCTCACAGTATCATAGTAGGTACAGCACAGGAAGAAGCTATTTGGCCCAACGTGCCTGTGCGGCTTTTTGAAAGAGCTATCAAATTAGTCCAATTCCCCTGCTCTTCCCCCATAGTCCTGTATTTTTTTCCCTTCAAGTATTTATCTAAGTCCCTTTAAAAAGTTAATATTGAATATGCACCCACCACCGTGTCAAACGGTGCATTCCAGATCATTACAACTCGCTGCATAAAATTGTTTCCTCATGTCGCCTCTGGCTCTTTTGCCGATCACCTTAAATCTTTGCCCTCTGATGACCGACCCTTCTACCACTTTAAGCAGTTTCTCCTTATTTACTCAATCAAAACCATTCATTATCTTGAACATTTCTAACAAATCACCATTCGACCTTGTCAGTTCTAAGGAGAACAATCCCAGCTTCTCCAGTCTCTCCACATAACGAGACTCCCTCATTCCTGGTACAATTCTAGTAAACCTCTTCTGCAACTTCTCTAAGGCCTTGACATCCTTTCTGAGGTACCATGCCCCGAATAGAACACAATATTCAAGCTGAGGCCTAACCAATGATTGATAAAGGATAAGGAGACCTTCCTTGCTTTTGTACTGTCTGCCTCCAGCTGGACTATCCTCTACCTAGCTCTACTTCCCCCAGATGTACTATCCTGTACCGAGCTGTACTGCCCCCAGCTGTACTATCATGTACCTAGCTGTACTTCCCCCAGACGCACTATCCTGTACCTAGCTGTACTGCCCCGAGCTGTACTATCCTGTACCTAGCTGTACTGCCCCCAGCTGTTTTATCCTGTACCTAGCTGTACTTCCCCCAGATGTACTATCCTGTACCTAGCTGTACTGCCCCCAGCTGTACTATCCTGTACCTAGCTGTACTGCCCCCAGCTGTTTTATCCTGTACCTAGCTGTACTGCCCCCAGCTGTTTTATCCTGTACCTAGCTGTACTTCCCCCAGATGTACTATCCTGTACCTAGCTGTACTGCCCCCCGCTGTACTATCCTGTACCTAGCTGTACTGCCCCCAGCTGTACTATCCTGTACCTAGCTGTACTGCCCCCAGCTGTACTATCCTGTACCTCGCTGTACTGCCCCCAGCTGTACTATCCTGTATCTAGCTGCACTTCCCCCAGCTGTACTATCCTGTACCGAGGTATACTGCCCCCAGCTGTACTATCCTGTACCGAGCTGTACTTACCCCAGCTGTACGATCCTGTACCTCGCTGTACTGCCCCCAGCTGTACTATGTTGTACCTAGCTGGACTGCCCCCAGCTGTACTATCCTGCACCTAGCTGTACATCCCCAGATGTACTATCCTGTACCGAGCCGTACTGCCTCCAGCTGTACTATCCTGTACTAGCTGCACTGCCCCCGGCTGTACTATCCTGTACCTAGCTGTACTTCCCCCAGATGTACTATCATGTGCCTAGCCGTACAGCCTCCAGCTGTACTATTCTATACCTAGCTGTATTGCCCCTTGCTGTACTATCCTATTCCTAGCTTTACTGCCTCCAGCTGTACTAGCCTTTGCCTAGCTGTATTGCCTCCAGCTGCACTATCCTATTTCTAGCTGTACTGCCTCCAGCTGTACTATCTTGCCTCCAGCCAACGGAGGACCAGGTGTCACAGTGTGTCAGATACCCTCCCGCACCAGGGTTCAAATCGGTTGGAGGTAGGGAGCTATGTCAGTTACGTGTGTCTTGCTGGTACCCCGCTAACACTGAGCTAAGTCCCCATGAATGAATCTTTTTGTAAAAGCGTTCGTTCTTCACATATTGAAGTTCACTGCAAAATGCGGCAAAGGGAATAATTCGAACCAGAGAACATCACACGATTTCTTTTTTTATATATTCATTATCAGGGTGTGGGCGTCGCTGACAAGGCCAGAATCTGTTGCCCCTCCCTGGATGCCCTTGAGAAAGTGGTGGTGAGCCTTCTTCTTGAACGGCTCCAGTCCGTGTATCCCACTAAGCTGTTAGGTAGGGAGGGCCAAAGTTTTGATCTCTTAATATATTCTCTGCTGCACAACATCACCGCAGTCTTCAACTGGTTCAATTCAAACGTGCTTAGGTTGATGCAATCACCACACAAACGTGAATGTGGTGGGAGAGCAACACTAAGCAGGGGAATCGTGTAGGTCTTGTGCTGTGTTCTGCAGTGCGAGACTGACGTTAGATACAGGGTGAAGCTGACTCTGTGGAGGGTTCCTAAACCTAAACTCTAACCCTCCCAGCCAACCTTACTCCAGTCAGATTATAATGGAATTAATAGAATCGGGGTTTTGGTTAGGGCTCGGACTCGGGCTCGGGTTAGGGATTGGCTCGGGCTATAACGTCAGGATTAGGGTTTGGGTGTCAGGTTTAGGGTTAGGGTTTAGGTTAAGAGTGTCAGGGTTATGGTGTTGGAGTAAATGGAAATCCCAATCCCTCTATCTCTGCAACCTCCTTCAACATCATTCAGTCCACTGACTCTTGCCTGTTGTGCCCTTCTCCCCCTCGCTTCTTCCCATTATGAGACCTTGAACTGCCTCCACCATATTCTCTGGAATTTCCTCCTTAATAAGCGCCAGGAACTTTTTTGGTCACTTTGTACAGGTTGATTTCATTTTCTGGGACACTGTGAACAATTTCGGAGTTAAAATGCTGTGGAATGAGCTTCTCGTGAAAATTCATGGCTCCCATGTACTCACGCATCCTCGAGCAGATGTAAATGATAGTGTTTTGGTTGCTCAGATGTTGTAGGGTCTTGAGCAGTAAGTGGAATTCACGTTTCTTGTAGACGATATCGGATCCCAGGATGATATCGTAGTCTGTCGGAAATTGATCATGGTTTACACCCCACGAGAGAGCAGAGACTTTTGACCGCTGGATAATTGAAGAGGGGACATTGTTGGCCACGTTAAGTTCTATTTGATTCAGAATATCTGGTTTGTCTGTCAAGGTCACATCTCCACCTGCCAGAAGAATGTAAAAGAGCAATGACGTATCTTCACTTATTGCTTCCCTATGACACCAACCTGTAAATGGTAAATGTGGGCAAAAGGGATTCGGGGCAAACCAGATGAAGACAGCAAAGGCTGTGAAATATAATGATGAACTTGTGCAGTGTCACAGTATTGATCAGCGATTCCATTAGCACAGCGGTTATTTCACTGGATTTAGTAATTCAGAACTGCGGAATAAAAATCCAGCAACTTGAGCTCAAATCCAACCACGGCAGTTTGAGATTTTGATTTTAATTCGAAAATGTCAACATAAAAAGCTGGTATCAGTAAAAGGGGCGATATTGACTTTCTGCAACATCGTAAAACCGGTGACAACGAGTTTGTCGCCCGTTGAACATTCCTCCCGTTTTTTTATTTTTAGCTTTCACACGTTTCAAACTGCCGCTTGAAGTCAATATCCGCCCCAAAGTGACCATGAAACTATCCGATTGTCGCAAAAACCCAATAGGTTCACTCATGTCCTTTAGGGAAGAAAACCTGCCGTCCTGAAACTATCTGGCCTGTGTGTGACTCCAGTCTCACACCAATGTGGTTGATGCTTTACTGCCCTCTCGTGTGGCCGTGAGCTATGCCGCAATATCAAAATAAGGATAAAGCTGCGACCCAGGCATCGAATTGGGTCAGAAAAAGGCACACCCAGCCCAGTTGACCTTGCAAGGTCCTCCTCGCTATCAATTGGGGACTGTTGTCAAAGTCGGGAGAGCTGCCTCACAAACTAGTCAAGCAACGGTCTGACATACTCTGAGAATCAGACCTGTCCTCACACTGAGGAAACCCTCCATCGTGTCGTGTGGCACTACCACCATGCTGAGCGGGATAGATTAATAACAAATCTAGCAGCACAAAAGCAGGCACTCATGAGGCGCCATGGGCCCTAAGCAGCAGCATAATGGAATGGCACAACAATCTTGTCACCGCAGGGCCGACATATCCCTCACTTCTCACTCGCCATCAAGCTAGGTGACTAAATCTGTTTCAATGTGGAATGTAGAAGAGCATGCCTGGAGCGGCACCAGGCTTATCTGAATATCAGGTGCCAAATTGGTGAAGACACAGCAAAGGATTACCATGCATTATAAACAGTTCGAGCACCATGCATTATAAACAGTGAGAGCACCATGCATTATAAAGAGTGAGAGCACCATGCATTATAAACAATGAAAGCACCAGGCATAATAAACAGTGAGAGCACCATACATTATGAACAGTGAGAGCACCAGGCATTATAAACAGTTGGAGCACCATGCAATATAAAGAGTGAGAGCACCAGGCATTATATCAGTGAGAGCACCATGTATTATAAACAGTGAGAGCACCATGCATTATATGCAGTGAGAGCACCATGTATTCTCAACAGTGAGAGCACCATGCATTATATACAGTGAGAGCACCATGTATTCTCAACAGTGGGAGCACCATGCTGTGCACAGGGTTCAGCAATCCCCAAACCAAACAATCAGGTTAAAGCTCTGAAATCCGGTCATAGATTCATAGAGTCATAGAGTCATACAGCACGGATAGAGGCCCTTCGGCCCATCGTGTCCGCGCCGGCCATCAGCCCTGTCTACTCTAATCCCATATTCCAGCATTTGGTCCGTAGCCTTGTATGCTATGGCATTTCAAGTACTCATCCAAATGCTTCTTGAATGTTGTGAGGGTTCCTGCCTCCACAACCCTTTCAGGCAGTGAGTTCCAGATTCCAACCACCCTCTGGGTGAAAAAGTTCTTTCTCAAATCCCCTCTAAACCTCCCGCCTTTTACCTTGAATCTATGTCCCCTTGTTATAGAACCCTCAACGAAGGGAAAAAGCTCCTTAGTATCCATCCTATCTGTGCCCCTCTTAATTTTGTACACCTCAATCATGTCCCCCCTCTGCCTCCTCTGCTCCAAGGAAAACAAACCCAATCTTCCCAGTCTCTCTTCATAGCTGAAGCGCTCCAGCCCTGGTAACATCCTGATAAATCTCCTCTGCACCCTCTCCAAAGCGATCACATCCTTCCTGTAGTGTGGCGACCAGAACTGCACACAGTACTCCAGCTGTGGCCTAACCAGTGTTTTATACAGCTCCATCATAACCTCCTTGCTCTTATAGTCTATGCCTCGGCTAATAAAGGCAAGTATCCCATATGCCTTCTTTACCACCTTATCTACCTGTTCCGCCGCCTTCAGGGATCTGTGAACTTGCACACCAAGATCCCTCTGACCCTCTGCCTTGCCGAGGGTCCTCCCATTCATTGTGTATTCCCTTGCCTTGTTAGTCCCTCCAAAGTGCATCACCTCGCACTTTTCCGGGTTAAATTCCATTTGCCACTGTTCCGCCCATCTGACCAACCCATCGATATCGTGCTGCAGACTGAGGCTATCCTCCTCACTATTTACCACCCTACCAATCTTTGTATCAGCAGCGAACTTACTGATCATACCTTTTACATTCATATCCAAGTCATTAATGTAGACCACAAACAGCAAGGGACCCAGCACCGATCCCTGTGGTACCCCACTGGCCACAGGCTTCCAGTCACAAAAACAACCTTCGACCATCACCCTCTGCCTTCTGCCACTAAGCCAGTTTTGTATCCAAAGTGCCAAGGCACACTGGATTCCATGGGCTCGTACCTTCTTGACCAGTCTCCTGTGGGGGACTTTATCGAAGGCCTTACTGAAATCCATGTATACCACATCCACTGCGTTACCCTCATCCACACGCCTAGTCACCCCCTCAAAAAATTCAATCAAATTAGTCAGACATGATCTTCCCTTGACAAAGCCATGTTGACTATCCCTGATTAATCCTTGCTTCTCCAAGTGGAGACTAATTTTGTCCTTCAGAATTTTTTCCAATAATTTTCCTACCACTGATGTTAGGCTCACTGGCCTGTAGTTCCCCGGTTTTTCCCTACTCCCCTTCTTGAATAATGGTATTACATTAGCGGTTCTCCAGCCCTCTGGCACATCCCCTGTGGCCAGAGAGGTTCTGAATATATGTGTCAGAGCCCCCGCAATCTCCTCCTTTGCCTCACACCGTAGCCTGGGATACATTTCGTCCGGCCTGGGGATTTATCCATTTTTAGGCCTGCTAAAACCGCCAATACCTCCTCCCGCTCGATGTTAATATGTTCGAGGATATCACAGTCCCCCTGCCGTATTTCTATGTCGACATCGTCCTTCTCCATAGTGAAAACAGATGCAAAAAATTCATTTAGAACCCCTCCTACATCTGCCGGCTCCAAACACAGATTGCCATTTTTGTCCCGAATGGGCCCTATTTTTTTCCCTAGTCATCCTCTTACCCATAATATACTTATAAAACATCTTAGGATTTTCCTTTATTTTGCTCGCCAGTGTTATTTCATGGCCCCTCCTTGATCTCCTAATTTCTTTTTTAAATATCCCCCTGCACTTTTTGTACTCCTCTAGGGCTTCCTCCGTCTTTAGCCTTTTGTATCTGCCAAAAGCCCTCCTTTTTTTCCGAATCCATTCTCGTATATCCCCTGACATCCAAGGTTCCCTGGAGTTCTTGGAACCACGCTTGACCTTTACGGGAACATGTTGCCATTGTATGGTCTCAATCTCCCTTCTGAAAGACTCCCATTGCTCCGATGCGGATTTTCCTACAAGCAGCTGATCCCAGTCCATTTTGGCCAGATCCTGCCTTATCCTATTAAAATCGGCCTTCCCCCAATTTAGAACATTTATTTCCGGCCCCTCCCTGTCCTTTTCCATGACCACCTTAAATCTCACTGAATTATGGTCACTGTCACCAAAGTGCTCACCGACGAGCACTTCTTCCACTTGGCCGGCCACATTCCCTAGAATTAGGTCCAGTACCGCCCCCTCTCTTGTCGGACTTTCTACATGCTGGCTCAAAAAGCTCTCCTGGATGCACGTTAAGAATTTTGTACCCTCTAAGCCTTTTACACTCTGAGTATCCCAGTTAATATTGGGGAAGTTGAAATCCCCCACTATTATTACCCTATTATTTGCACAATTTTCTGAGATTTTCCTACATATCTGTTCCTCTATCTCCCCCTCACTGTTTGGGGGCCTATAGTACACTCCAATCAAAGTACTTACCCCCTTTTTGTTTTTAAGCTCCACCCATATGGCCTCATTAGAGGAACCTGCTAATATATCATCCCTCCTTATGGCAGTAATTGATTCTTTAATTAATATTGCGACCCCCCCCTCCTCTTATACCTCCCCCTCTGTCTCGCCTGAAGATTCTGTACC
Source organism: Heptranchias perlo (assembly GCF_035084215.1). Taxonomy (NCBI): domain Eukaryota; kingdom Metazoa; phylum Chordata; class Chondrichthyes; order Hexanchiformes; family Hexanchidae; genus Heptranchias; species Heptranchias perlo. The sequence goes on along the minus strand of NW_027139442.1, from coordinate 2,168,423 downwards.
CCGGAATATTGAGCTGCCAGTCTTGCCCCTCCCTCAACCATGTCTCTGTGACAGCAACAATATCATACTCCCATGTGTTTATCAACACCTCCAGTTCATCCACCTTATTCGCAAGACTCCTTGCATTAAAATAGATGCCATCCAGCCTTGCCCTCACATATTTGCCCTGTCTTCCAAGCTGACTTGTTTTTTTCTCTATATTTGGCTGCACATCACCCCCTATTGTAGCTCCACTCTGTATCCCATCCCCCTACCAAGTTAGTTTAAACCCCCCCAACAGTGCTAGCAAACCTCCCCGCAAGGATATTTGTCCCGCTCTGGTTCAGGTGCAACCCGTCCGACTTGTACAAGTCCGACCTTCCCCAGAAGCAGGCCCAGTGATCCAGGAAACTGAAACCCTCCCTCCTGCACCAACTCTTTCGCCACGCATTCATCTGTTCTATCCTCCTATTTCTATACTCACTAGCCCGTGGCACTGGGATTAATCCAGAGATTACAACCTTTGGGGTCCTGCTCTTTAATCTGCTACCTAGCTCCCTAAATTCTTGATCACTGCAAAATTACAGATGGTCAGAAAATTTGCACCTTCCAGGCCTCAAACCCCAATGTCTTTCGCTTGTGAAATGATAAATCTAGGTCCAGATGCGCCAAATAAATGCACAAAGGAGGAACATTGTCCGTGGTTCCTGCACCTGCAAGTAAGAAAACACAGCTCTCATAGTTATACTACAAATGAAATGGATACACCGACAAAGGGGAGCAGATGGTGAGAAGCTCGTTGTAAGGTGGCCAAAAGGGAGCACATGGTGAGAAGCTTGTTGTCAGGTGGCCAAAGGGGAGCAGATGGTGAGAAGCTCGTTGTACAATGGGCAACGGGGAGCTCATGGTGAGAAGCTCGTTGTAAGGTGGCCAAAGGGAAACTCATGGTGAGAAGCTCGTTGTAAGGTGGCCAAAGGTGAGCACATGGTGAGAAGCTTGTTGTCAGGTGGCCAAAGGGGAGCTCATGGTGAGAAGCTCGTTGTACAATGGGCAAAGGGGAGCACATGGTGAGAAGCTCGGTGGACAATGGGCAAAGGGGAGCTCATGGTTGGAATCTCTTTGTACAATGGGCAAAGGGGAGCTCATGGTTGGAGTATCGTTGTACAATGGGCAAAGGGGAGCTCATGGTTGTAAGCTCGTTGTACAATGGGCAAAGGGGAGCTCATGGTGGGAAGCTCGTTGTACAATGGGCAAAGGGGAGCACATGGTGGGAAGCTCGTTGTACAATGGGCAAAGGGGAGCTCATGGTTAGAAGTTCGTTGTACAATGGGCAAAGGGGAGCTCATGGTGAGAAGCTCGGTGGACAAATGGGAGCACATGGGCCTTACACAATGTGCTGCAGCTTTACGTGCTCCAGACAAAAGGCACAGGGCATAACACGTGGAGACAAACGCAAGAAACAAAGTAACAGGCAGGCAGTTTTGCATGGATCATATCAAATGCACTGAACACAATAAGCGGTATGTAGCGAACTATACTCACAGACTTTCACACAGTGATGTTAACCGTACCCACGGACTTTCACAGAGGGGAGACCTGAAGGATTCTTCAATTGGCTAAAAATACGGTGCTCATCAGGGTTAATGCAGCAAAGGAAAATGTGAGGCCACATCGAGCAAGCACGAACCTGACTACTATGATTCATGCAGTCGTTGATGATGCTATCTCGAAGCACGTCTGATGTTAACGTGCAACGATAAGAATCTACGAATCGCTACAGCGGTTGAAGCGATTCTACTGGTAGCTCACGCAACTACTATGAACTCACAAAATACAACCGTGATTAAAGCAGCAATCAACAAGAACGTTAAAGCGCAACTACTATGAACTCACTGATATTGAACCAGCAATCAACAATTAAAAAGCAAAGCACATCCAAAGATACCACAAAGATCCACTTAGCTTTATGCCGCAGAGCATTGAACAACTTCGGTGAGTCCAGCATGGTATCAAACGGGTCAAAGGTTCCCCCGTCAACGTTCCCTCGCAGGCTCGGTCAGTCCAGCAAGGCAGCAAAGGGGTTCTTGCTTCCCCTGGTAGGCTCGGTTGGTCCAGCAAGGCATCGGTCAAAGTTCCTTCAGCAGACTCGGTCTCCCTCCAGGCACGGCTTACCAATGGCAGCTACTACGATGGCTGACGTTCGAACATGGCGTGTCTGCGCGGCACGATGGACCATGCGCGGCGGTGGGCTCAACACCACGCGCGCCGTTGCGGCTCAACATCATGTGCGCATGCCCGACAACAAGGCACATGCTCGGTGCAAAATATTTGATGTGGCTCAAATCACAGTGGATAAATATGGGTCAGGACATCCGGGAGAACTCCCCTGCTCTTCTTAAAAATAGTGCCACGGGATCTTATACGTCCACCTGACAGGACAGATGTGGCCTCGGTTTAACGTCTCATCTGAAGGATGGAACGTTCGACAGTGCAGAACTCCATCAGTACAGAACCGGGAGTGTCAGCCTAGATTTTTGTGCTCAAATCTTGGGAGTGGGACTTCAGCCCACAACTTTCTAATTCAGAGGCAAGTGTGACACCCACTGAGCCACGGCTGACAATGTAACATATGTAGAGTTTTATTTGAAATTAAAAGCACTTGCAATTTACACAAATGCTGAAAACAGCCTTAAAATGTTTTCTTAGTTTTAAGTTTTATTTTTGAACAAGTGCACCTAAAACTCAGAAAGAAACAGCTGTTAATTCAGAAGCCATTTTGGGCCCTGTTGTGAAATTGTATTGTAAGGCAACCACACAGACACATGGGGAACCTTTGGAGTGAACGGATTTGAATTTATTATTGTATTCGGAAATTCATTTGTGGCATAGCACAGCTCAATTCAATCCCAATATCTGTACAAGGGACACGCGCTTCCTGACTGAACAGTCTCTGCGTGTGTGCCTCAGTGTCACTGGTTCCATAACATAACACAGGAATCCCCCCCATCCATGCCTTTTTCACCTCCAGACTCCACTATTCGAATGCTCTCCTGGCCGGCCTCCCATCTTCCACCCTCCGTAAACACCAACTCTTGCTGCCGGAAACTAACTCGCACCAATCGCATTCACCAATCACCCGGTCAAACGTGTTTTTTATCCAATATTTTTATCACTAATAAACAAAAATGTACAAAGTATGTTTTCAAATCCTTTTTGTTTACGTTCCTATGATTTTTCTCCGGGATTTTAGCTCGCAGCAGTGTCCAGCATATTAAACGTTCATTCCTGGAGCTTCTGGGACAGTAATGGAGTGAGACAGAGAGAGACAGAGAGAGAGTTAGAGAGAGAGACAGTGAGAAAGAGCGAGCGAAAGGGCGAGTTCGAGAGCAAGAGAGACAGAGACAGTGAGGGAGAGAGAGTGTGTGTGATGCAAACAGAGAGAGAGAGCGTGAGAGGCAAAGTGATAGATAGACAGAAAGAGAAAGAGAGCGAGGGACGGAGAGAGAGAGAGGCAGAGAGAGAGACAGTCCGAGATACAGGCATAGAGAGACAGAGAGAGACAGAGAGGGAGAGACAGAGACAGAATGAGAGATAGAACGACACATCATATCCGTTCTATCACCAAGTCCCCTAATTCAATCTCCAAAACATCGCCCTTCTCTGCCCCTGCCTCAGCTTATAGAATCATAGAATCATAGAAGTTACAACATGGAAACAGGCCCTTCGGCCCAACATGTCCATGTCGCCCAGTTTATACCACTAAGCTAGTCCCAATTTCCTGCACTTGGCCCATATCCCTCTATACCCATCTTACCCATGTAACTGTCTAAATGCTTTTTAAAAGACAAAATTGTACCCGCCTCTACTACTGCCTCTGGCAGCTCTGCTATTGAAACACTCATTCCTGCCTTTGTCACCTCCAGATTCCACTATTCCAACGCTCTCCAGCCGAACTCTCATCTTCCACCCTCTGTAAACTGCCACTCATCCGAAACCCCTGCTGCCCGATTCATCCATCACCCCGGTCGAACAGCCTTTGTTTTCTCCAATACTTTTATCACTAACAGAAGTGTTCAAAGGAACAGTGATCATAGTATCATAAGGTTTAGATTAGCTTTGGAAAAGGACAAGGAGCACTCTACAGTAAAAGTACTTAATTGTAAGCACCAACCCAGTGGGTTGAGAATGGATCTGGCCCGGGTAACGTGGAATCAAAGATAGGCAGGCAAATCAGTGATCGATCAAAGGGCGGCCTTTGTCAGAGGAGATAGGTCGGGTACAGTCTGGGTACATTTCCACGAGGGGAAAGGTAGGACAACCAAAGCACAGCTCCCTGAATGACGAAAGAGATAGAGAGTAAGGTGAAGCAGAAAAAGGGAATGTTAGGTTCATAAATACAAGTGAGAATCAGGCTCAATATAGAAAGTTCAGAGGGTAAGAGAAAAAGGAAATAAGAGCGGCAAAGAGAGAATATGAGAATAGACTGGTAAATATCATTAAATGAAATCCAGAAGTTTTCTATAGGCGTATAAATAGTAAACAGGTAGTAAGAGGAGGGGTGGGGCCAATTATGGACCAAAGAGGAGATCTGCACATGGAGGCAGAGGGCATGGCTGGGGTACTAAATGAATGTTTTGCATCTGTCTTTAGCAAGGAAGAAGATGCTGTCAAATTCACAGTAAAAGAGGAGGTAGCTTAGTTAATGGATGGGCTAAAAAATGACAAAGAGGAGGTACTAGAAAGCCTGGCTGTACCTAAAGTAGATAAGCCACCCTGTCCGAATGGGATGCATTCTAGGTTGCTGAGGGAAATAAGGTTTGAAATTTCGGAGGTACTGGCCATAATTTTCCAATCGTCCTTAGATACGGAGGTGGTGCCAGAGGACTGCAGAATTGCAATTGTTACATCCTTGTTAAAAAAAGGGTGTAAGGTTAAACGCGGCAACCAGCGGCCAGTAAGTTTAACCTCGGTTGTAAGAAAATATCTGGAAAGGATAATCAGGGACAAAATGGACAATCAGATGGACAAGTGTGGACAAGTATGGATTAACTAAAGCCAGCACGGATTTGCAAAGGCAAATCGTGTTTAACCAGCTTGATTGTTTTATTTGATGAGGTAACAGAGAGGGTAGATGAGGGCAATGTGATTGATGTTGTGTATATGGACTTTCAAAATGTGTTTGATAAAATGGCACTTAATAGGCTTGTCATCAAAGTTGAAGCCCATGGAATAAACGGGGCAGTGGTGGCATGGATACGAAATAGGCGAAGTGACAGGAAACAGAGTGTAGTGAACAGTTGTTCTTCTCACTGGAAGAAGGTCTACAGTGTTGTTCCCCTGAGGTGGGTAGTAAGACCACTATCTTTTATTGATATATTAATGACTTTGACTTGGGTGTACAGGGCACAATTTCAACATTTGCAGATGACACAAAACTTGGATTTGTAGTGAATAGTAAGGAGGATATTGATAGACTTCAAGAGGACACAGACATGTTGGTCGAATGGGCGGACACATGGGAGATGAAATTTAACGCAGAAAAGTGCGAAGTGATTCAATTAGGTAGGAAGAACGAGGAGAGGCAATGTAAACTAAATGGTACAATTCTAAAGGGAGTGCAGGGGTAGAGAAACCTGGAGGTATATGTGTGCAAATCGTTGAAGGTGGCAGGGCAGGTTGGGAAAGCATTTAAAAAGCATACGGGACCATGGGCTTTATAAATAGAGTCATAGAGTACAAAAACAACGAAGTTATGATGAACCTTTATAAAACATTGGTTCGGCCGCAACTGCAGTATTGTGTCGAATTCTCGGCACTGCACTTTAGTAAGGACGTGAAGGCCTTAGAGATGTTACAGAAAAGATTTACTAGAATGATTCCAGGCCTGAAGGAATTCCGATAGACTGGAGAAGCTGGGGTTGTTCTCCTTCGAGCAGAGAAGGTTGAGAGGAGATCTAATAGAGGTATTCAAAATCATGAAGGATCTCGACAGAGAAGATAGAGAGAATCTGTTCCCATTGGAGGAAGTGTCAAGAACCAGAGGACACAGATTTAAGATGATTTGTAAAAGAACCCAAGGCGACAGGAGGAAAAACTTTTTTTAAACAGCGAGTGGTTAGAATCTGGAATGCACTGACTGAGGTTGTGGGGGAGGCGGATTCAATAGTGGCTTTCAAAAGGGAATTGGACAATTGTTTGAAGGAAAAATAAGTTGCAGGGCTATGGGGAACGGATAGATGAGTGAGAGTAGCTGGAGAGCTCGTGCACAGAGCCAGCACGGGCTCGACGGGCCCAATAACCTACTTCTATGCTGTAATCATTCTATGATCCTATTATTCTATTATTCGAAGTAATTGTTCAAAAAAAAATCAATTTTTAACGTTCCGAAGATTTGCCTCCCTGATTTTTCCTCGCAACCGTGTCCAGGACATAAATTTGTAATTCCTGGAGCCGCCGAGACAGACCTGGAGATGGACAGAGAGAGAGAGAGAGAGCAGAGAGAGAGAGAGGCAGTGAGAGTGAAACAGACATAAAGGGAGAGAGAGAGACAAACAAAGAGAAAGATAAATCGAGAGAGACAGACAGGCACAGAGAGATAGACAGAAATAGAGAGAGGGTTAGAGAGGCAGAGAGAGAGAGCAGAGAGAGACAGTGAGAGTGAAACAGAGACATAGAGGGAGAGAGAGACAAACAGAGAGAAAGAGATATCGAGAGAGACAGACAGGCACAGAGAGATAGAGAGAAATAGAGACAGGGTTAGATAGACAGAGAGAGAGAGAGACAGAAAGAGAGAGAGAAACACAGAGACAACGAGGCAGAGAGAGAAAGAGCCAGAGAGAGAGAGACAGAGAGGCGTACCAAATTCGCTCCATTACCAAGACCGCATACTTCCAGCGCCGTAACATCGCCTGTCTCTGCCCTTACCTCAGCTTATCTGCTGCTGAAACCCTCATCCAAGCCTTTGTCACCTCGACACTCCACTATTCCAAAGCTCTCCTGGCCGGCCTCCCATCTTCAACCCCTGTAAGCTGCAGCACATCCGAAACTCCTCCTGAGAGATAGAGAGACATCGAGAGAGAGAGAGACCGAGAGAGAAACAGAGAACGGGATTGAGAGAGAAATAGACCAACAGACAGAGCGGGAGAGAGAGAGAGAGACAGAGAGAGAGGGACAGTGAGAGATGGAAACAGAGATACAGAAATATACAGTGATATATCTTATCCGCTCCATCACCAAGACCGCCTCGTCCCACCTCCGTAACATCGCACGTTTCCGCCCCTGTCTCAGCTCACCAGCTGCTGAAACCATCGTCAATGCCTTCGTCACCTCCAGACTCACTATTCCAATGCTCTCCTGTTGCCCGTATCCTAACTCGCACTAAGTCCCGTTCACCCATCACCCGGTCAAACAGCCTTCTTTTTCTCCAATATTTTTATCATTTGTTAACAAAAGTGTTCAAAGTAATATTTTAATCATTTTTTAACGTTCCTATGATTTTTCTCCCGGATTTTTGCTCGCAACAGTGTCCAGGAGATTATTTTTTTCATTCTTGGAGCTACCGGGAAACTTCTAGAGGACTGGGAATGTTAGAGCTGGGAAGGATGCGATCGGGGCAGCAAGAATTAAATGAAAGAGAGGGACAGACAGAGAGGCAGAGAGAGAGAGAAAGCGAGAGACACACACACAGAGATACAAAGAGGCAGAGAGATGGACAGAGAGACAGAGAAAGAAAGCGTGAGACAGATACAGAGAGAGACACAGAGAGAGAGAGAGGCATAGAGAGACAGAGACAGAGAGAGAGAGAGTGAAAGACAAAGAAGTCCAGATTTTGTGTGCATTTCCGACAGCTTTTTAACTTATTACCAACAGTGAGAACAGAATATGCATTCGTAAACGTACGTTTGACTAGCAGAAAGCTTCATAAAGTCACCTTGACAACTGACATCCATTTCATCGATTCTAAAAATTTAAGCTCAATCCTTGTCCCCATTTAACATCTGCCGTGATTTTGAATTGGGGCGACTGCAAAGTTAGAAAGAATCGCATTTATGCAGCTCCTTTCACGACCACAAAGAGTTTTACAGCCAATGAAGTACTGATCAGGTGTAGTCACTGTAGTACTGTAGGAAAGATAGATGTAAAACACAGATGATCTGGTCTTTATCACACCGCTGTTTGTGGAATCTTGCCAAATTGCGCACAGCAAGACCCCAAAAACAGCAATGTGATAATGACTAGATCGTCCGTGTTTTAGTAATGTTGTTTGAGCGATAAATATGGACCAGGGCATCGGGGAGAACTCCCTGTTCTTCTTCAACATAATGCCATGGAAACTTTTAGGTCCACCTGAGAAAGCAGAAGTGGCCTCAATTTAACGTCTCATCTGAGGACGGAACCTCTGACGGTGCAGCACTCCCTCAGTTCCTCACGAGGACTGTCAGCCTAGATTTTGTACGCAAGTCTCTGGAGTGGGATTATAAACCCACAATTGGCTAATTCAGAGGCGAGAGTGCTGCTCACTGAGCCACGGCTGACAATGTGACCTGTGTGTGGTTTTAACTGAAATTGAAAGCCTTCTCGAGGGCAATTAGGGTTGGGTAATAAATGCTGGCCTCGCCAGCGACGCCCACATCCCGTGAACGAATTTTTAAAAAACTGGCAGGGAGCACCCAATTTGCCCAAATGTGAAAAAAGCCTTAAAATATTTCCTTAGTTTTATGTTTTATTTTGAAAAAGCTGCACAGACAGAACGAAATAGCTGGAAATTCAGAATCTATTGTGGGCCCTGATGTGAAATCGTATTATAATTCAACCACTCAGCCACATGGGGAAGTTCTGAAGCGAACTGATTTGAATTTGATATTTTAATTGCCTATTCACTTGTGGCAAAGCTCAGCTCAATTCAGCCTCAATGTCAGTAAAAGCGACGCTTGCCTCCTGACTGTACAGTGTGTGTGTGTGTGTGTGTGTGTCAGTGTCATTGGTCCCAAAACGTAACCCAGTTGTCCCCCTCATCCATCCCTTTGTCTCTTCCAGACTCCACTGTTCCAATGCTCTCCAGGCCGGTTTCCCATCTTTCACCCTCCGAAACTCCAGCTCATCCGAAACTCCTGCTGCCCGTAACCTAAGTCGCAACAAGTCCCTTTCACCCATCACCCGGTCAAACAGCCTCATTAATAAACAAAAGTGTTCAAAGTAATTTTTGACGTTCCATTGATTTTTCTCCCGGCTTTTTGCTCACGGCAGTGTCCAGGAGCTTAATCCTTCATTCCTCGAGACCCCAGGACAAGACTTGAGGGCTCGTAATCCTAGAGGGAGGAAGGAAGCGATTGGGGGCAGCAAGAATTAAACGAAAGTGAGGGGCAGAAAGAAAGACTAAGAGAGAGAGAATCACGATCCGGGAATCACCATAGACAGGGTTCCAGTAATCCTCAGAGAATCAGCACACAGCAGGAATCAGACCCTTTCAAATTTCCGTTGAATTTCTTTTGCATAATCGCAAAGGTATAATCTTCAATTAACCAGCGTAATCAGGCAGTGTAATAGAAAGTAATCATTTATTTTAATTTATTTCCATTAAAAAGTATTCCTTGATGTATTTAGGAGTAGTAAACTGGTGCAGTTTTATTAGTACAGCTAAAAATGGGGCTTATCACAAAAATTAGCATTTTAAATAATAATTTCCTTTCCTCCACCTGTGAGTAACCTGGTTTATAATCACTGAAAATGACTTTAAACAACGATATTGAATCATTTACTTGTTTCATTGATGTACACTAGTCAATGTCTTAGTAAATTAATATTTTTTTGAAGTGAGCAACCTTTAAAACGTGCCCATTATTATCTGAGTGCCTAAGAAAACGAGTACAATTTGAAGGGCTTCCCGAACCAGCAGAACAGGTGGAATCTCGCAATGTCGACCAGGGGATCTGGTCAGTTCTGTGGGCGGGACCTGATCCCGGACATCTGAATCTTCAACCAATGTAAAAGATGGCTGAAAATATCAACGTAAGTGTTTTTGTGTGCAACTCACTGACGTTTAAAATTCCCCGGATCTGTTCCCTGATTCGGCCAATTCCACCCGGATTGAACTGATACCATAGGTGTAAACAGTTGCAAACTCGACCCCAATTTAACCTTCTCCTTTTTAATCTACCCAATAAACCCTCTCTCCCACACTATCTCTCTCTCTGTCTGTATCTGTCCTAATCTCTCTGTTTCTCTCTGCCTCTCTGCCTCATTCTCTCTCTCTCTCTCACCCTCTCTCACTTTCACTCATTCTGTCTGCTTCTGACAAAGTGTCTTGAATCAAAATTGTGAAGCTCTGGAACAAACTGATTTGAATTTGATATTTAAACCCATATTCATTCGTTGCACAGCTCAGCTCAATTCAACATCAATGCGTGTACAAGGCACACGTGTCTCCTAAGAGTACATTTTGTGTGTGTGTGTGTATGTTTGTGTGTGTGTGTATGTGTGTGTATGTTTGTGTGTGCCGCAGTGTCACTGGTCCGATAACGTAAGAAAGGGGTCCCCCTCAAATCCTGTCTCCCCCTCTCCAGGAGTGCCCCATCTGTATCAGACACTCCTGGTCCAATAACGTTACTTAGGGCTCCCACTCTACCGCCTGTCTTACCTTTTATCAGTGCGCCATGTTTTTCAGGCTCTCCTGGTCAGATAACCTAAACCAGGGGTCCACTCGCAGCCTGTCACCCCTTCCCCCTGTGCCCCATGTGTCTCAGGGTTTTCTGGTCCCAGAACCTAACTGTCGTTTGTCTGCCTGTCTGTCTGTCTATCTCCGCAATTCCGTCTCTTCACTTATGTAGAGTGCACCCATTCGGATCCGACCCACAGCAGTGACTATGATTGCCACCTTTGCCCATTTTCCTGTAGTTTCAAGGCGGCTATTTAGTTGAAGTCCAGCTGAGCTCTTTAGTGCCGCCTTGTTGAGCAACAATTCATGTGTCGTCTGCAGGACAAGACTTGCCACAATAGGTCAGATTATCAATAAAATATTTCAAAATCAGATTTAAGATCATTTGCGGGCTCGGTGCTGCTAATATAAAATGTACTTACCATCCAATGGGAAGTGTAGGGGACAGAATTTGAAATGGGATTTAGTTCTAGTGCTTGAAACCCTTCAGCTCTTTCTATAATTTAAGTAATTTAACAATTAGAATCAGTGGGTATTTCACCCCGTTCTTCAGCTCCTCTCTGAATTTACTCTGGGTCAGGACATAAATACACGTGTTTGTGCAGCAACTGAGAATCTGCAGCATTCCTGCTGTGCGTTCTGTGATATAAAGAGTGTCAGTGTAGGAGTTAGAATAGCGGTTTGTAATTCGCTGATAGATGTAAAATACAACCTGTGTCACCCATAACAATATAAAACTGCCAGATATACTGAAGAGTAAAATGATGGATTTCTTTCGGTTCTCCATCTCTGGATCCTTCTGATTCTCTCCATTGCTGCGGCCCCGGAGTCCCCTGCGGACTCGACTGGACACTAAAATACGTCTGACCGTCAGAGCATTGAAGAGCAAAATCAGAAAGACCGGGACACATGGGGTTAAAAGGCGGTGAAACATGTCATATGCGGCCCATGCGGGGGAAGTCTTGAAGCTTGCTTTAATCAAGCAAAACCAGGGAACATTATTAATCATATATTTAGGTTTATATATAAAGTACCTGGGGAGACTCTCTAAACAGCTCAGCACACTCACTGTTCCCAGAACCACAGCCGCCGTTTTCTCGGTGCAATATTTTGTTTTCAGCTTCTCACAACAAAGGGCCACAAATCGATCAAAGGTGAAAGTGACTGTGAGCCAGACAGAAATCTCGGTGGTTGCAAAAACCAGGAAATTAATGAGACTACACACGTGAGTAATGTCCAGGAATAAAACTGGGAAATAAAAGGCATTAATCCGCCTCAGTATCACATCAGTGATAACGACCAGGAGATCGGCCGCTGCCATTCCCACCAGGTAGCGACTGATACATTTGGAGAGTCCGCACTTTCCTCGGGACAGGATCACGATCGCCACCAAGTTAACTGTAAGAGAGAGAAAAGGAAGCAGAGAAATTACTGAACAAACCTGGAGCCAAAGTAGCAGTTTGAGAGGATCTGGGATAAAATTTCAGTCTTTGTTGCTGCCTCGAAGGGTGGAAAGTGATTCATTGACCTGGGCAGCACTTCCGGGCAGAGAAATGTTTTTAAACACAATGATCAATAATGAATTGGGAAATCGATAAGGAAAGTGAATAAAGTGAGCACCGGATCCACTGGAAGTGCCGTGTGTGGAAGCAGTGCCGGTTGGGAAGGGAGAAGGTGTTTTACTGAGCGGGAATCCAAAGGGTTAAAGCCGGATTTGGGCTCCAGATGGATGGTGAAAGAAAGCGAAGGGCCGGGATGATGAGGGGACAGGGGGAGGTGCAGCTGGTTTGTTGCTCTCGGTTAAGAGAGCCGACGGGGCTGGGTAAACGACGAAAGGCAGTTGGTGACTGAGCCAGTGAGTGAGATTGGAGGGAGTCAAGGAAAAGGACATGTAGGAGCTGGAGGGGAATCAGGAGCAGATGGTTTGTGGAAGAGAATAAACTGAAGCAACGGATCAGGAGTCAGAGGATTCAATACAGTGGGAGGGGTGGCTGGGATTCACAGGGAGAGACAGCACCAAAGTGATGGAGGAAATCTAATCTGTAGGTCCCAGTAACACAATCCAATCAATAAATTCAACCATTGGTTTCTGTGGTTATTGGTGTCAGGAAATAGCTCCTTGCAGATAAAATGTGCTCATAAATTTAATTTGCACATTCAATTAATATTAAATTAATGCATTAAAGAATGCAGTCTCATTCTATATTGATTTAAGCTGGCACATAGCTTTTAGAATACATATCCAAATAATTCATAACGGTCATGAAATGACTGAGTCTATTATTTAAATACATTTCAATCATGTTTATTTATATATGTTTATGTTATATATTTATGTTTGTAAATAAGAAAAAAGAACATTCATCTAAAGAGATTGAGGACCTGATAGCGATAAACACACCTGGAGAGAGCAGAATACAACTCTCACAATCTGACAACATCCTAATAGCTCCTTCAAGTCTTATTTCCTCCAAATACTTGTGCTGGAAGTTTCAGCAGTTCATTCCGATTAAGTGTTCAGCCCGCTGCTGCTCTCTCTCTCTTTCACCCTGTCTGTCTGTCTCTGTCTCTCTCTCTCTGTCTCTCTCTCTCTCTCTCTCTCTCTCTCTCTTTCAGTCTCTCTCTCTCTTTCAGTCTCTCTCTCTCCCTGTCTCTGTGTCTCCCTGTGTATCTCTCACTCTCAATTTCTCTTTCTCACGTTTCTTCTCTCCCCCTCTCGTTTTCCTTCTCGGCCTCTCTCTATCTCTTCTCTCTATCTCTCCTCACTCCCTACTCCCCTTGTCAATGCCCCTTTTCACATCCGATTCAATATTAACATCCTGCGCCTGCACTCTGTTCAACATTCCCGTGTTCCAACGATTCTATTCTGAATGTCAGTTTGATAAATGGTGAAGCCTCTGTGAATTGTTTAATGTTTTTACAGAACATCCAGGTATCCACCTGTTCACCTACACTGTTCACTTCGTCTACAATGCATGGAATAAACAGAATCCAATGCCTCTTCCAGACAAACCTCACAATAATTGAAATTCTTTCTCCTGTAATTACAAAGTAGAACGTTAGTTGGCGGCATTGTTCAATTAACAAAACGCCAACATCACCGCTGCTGCAAAAAACCCACAGATAAATAGAATGGCTCTTGAGTCCAACAGATAAAGTGCAAACTCATGCAAAATAATCTCAAAGCATTGCATTTTACAGTGAATTCATCCACAGTGAATCAGAGAAGAAGATGTGAAAGGATAAGCAGCAAACTCAGTTCAGCAGCCAGACATCTGAAGCGGCGTCAGATACACACACAATCAAATAATCTTTCATAACACTGATAATCAATAAATACATTGAAATCCCAGTTAAACTGAGCTATGTGATTGGGGAGGGAGGACATTGCACTGCCTCCTTGTAACACTGAGACAGTGAGCTGTCTCATTATCAATCACTGAAAACACATTGATTGAAAAAATATTTCAGGACAGATTAGTTCCACAACATGAAACTGTTTAACAGCTTCTGGTGGTCTGATACCAGCTCATAGCCCAGACACCTGATTTCCATATATTCAATACAGGGACTAATCCAGTAACACTGCCAGGGTTGGATGTACAGATTTCATTCCAGATATAATGCAATTGCTGCAAGACCGAAGGTTTAGAAATTAATGACATACCATTATTCAATAATGCATTCGGAACAGAGAATAATCCAGCATCGATCGCAGGATTGGATATAAAATGTACGTTACATAAACAAATGTAACTCCTGCAAGACAGAAAGAGCAGAGACAAGACATTCCTTCAGCTGATAGAAGAAAACAGGTGGCTGTGTTAAACTTGATGGGTGAAAAAAGTGCCAAGTACAGCGGCACAGTTAACACTGATTTACACCATTAACAGCTGAGATAACGGCTTACCTAGAACTCCAACGGCTGCAAGAATAGGATAATAAATGAGTTGTATCTGATAGATTACTGAATATCCCATTTCTGTGAGAAGCACTGACTTCTGTTGGCCTGGAAACCACAGCTCGGGAAGCTACTGTTAGCTGATTCATTCCACCGATCCCTGATATATAGAGGGAATAATTCTCCACTGACACGGTTATACCCCTGATCATTGCTTTACAGTTACAGTCATTTGAACAAACACATTAAATCAGCTGCTTTGACTCCGGTGTAAATAATGACGTGGTTGTAACAGAAACACATGAAAGTCAAGGACATTAATAAAGCAGATCTCTCTCAGGAATAAAGTTACAAGCTGTGCTCATTCAGGACTGATCCAACAATAATGAGCTGCTTCATTTACAGTCTTCATCTAATTGTGTTCACCATATTCATTCTTACCTATTCATTTCAATTTAAACCAATTTCACCGCAGTTTACACTGAATCCACGGACACAGCAGACCCATTTCAATCTGTTCCTGCAGTTTCCCAGTTAAAATATTAATTTTGAGTCTCTGACAGAATTAACTGGCAGGTTCAGTATTTTAGCCGAGAAATGACAGTGGGTGATATTAGGGGTCGGACACTGAACGAGCTTCATTTCCATTCCTCTCTCCGTTGCTTTATTGCAGATGTTTCCCCGTTTATTCGACATGTGGTTCATGGCTCCCTAACATTGGTCCCGTGTAACTGAGTGAAGCTCATGACCCGATTTGAGCCCCGTGCTTCCCTCACTCGCCTTTATTCCTTCCTCAGCCCATTGCCATTGAAACCCTCATCCATGCCTCTGTCCCCTCCAGACTCCATTCCTCCAGTTCACTTCTGGCCGGGCACCCATTCTCCATCTTCGGACCTGTACCAGGTCCTGTTTGCCATCACTGAACCTCACTGTCTCTCAGTTGCACATCGCCTTACAATTGAAATTCTCAGTCTTGAGTTTAAATCCTTCCATGGCCCAGTCATCCGCACTCCCCTCCGCCCCCCACCCCCACCCCCCCCCCCCCCGACATATAAAATGATAGAATCATAATGCACAGAAGGCCATTCGACCTATCGTCCCTGTGCTGGCTCTTTGAAAGAGATGTCCAATTAATCGCATGCCCCTGCTCTTGCCCCATAGCCATGCAAATTTCCCCATACACCTGCTGTAAACACACCCGTGACCTCCTCATTCATCTGACACTGGCCTCTTTGGGTGGAACTACCCTCGCTTGGTTCCACTCACCTATCTGATCATAGGCAGGAGAAGCTTCTCTTCCCACCCTATCACTGTAATCTCTGATGTCTCTAAAGTTTCAATCCTTGGCGCCCTCCTCTTCCTCATCTACATGTTGTCCTTTGGTGACATTGTCCGCAGAGATGGATCAGCTTCAGCTGCATGATGACAAAACCAACACCTCTCTTGACCCTTCCAATGTCTTTGTGTTGTCAGGCCGACATCCGGTTTTAAATGAGACAGTTGCAATTCGAAAGTCATGATACATGGTCTCACGATCTCCACTTCCTTGCACTGATTGCATTCCCATCCCGGGCTTTTGTCTGAGGCTAATCCTAACTGTTCGTAACTTCGATGTCCGATTCAACCCCGAGCTGTGCGTCTGATCCCCTATCCTATCCATTGCAAAGCCCACCGACTTCCGTGCCGGTAATAATGACCGTCCCACCGCCCTGCCCATCTGCTGCTGAAACCCTCAGACATGCCTTTGTAGTGTCTCCGGTAAACACACATATTACCAGCAGGGAGTGAATCGATCCCTTTAACCCGCTATGTGCGGCTCCAGTACAGGGGCTGACACTGAGACAGAGAGGAGATGTACAGTGATGACAGGAATGAATCGTTCCCTTTTACCTAATGTCTACCCTACATGTACAGGAACTGACACTGAGACACACATGGCCGTAGAGTTCAGAGAAGGAGATACAGACTGAGAGAGACATTTTATTTTAATGTAAATACAGCGATTTTGATTCAAGCGCTGACCTCAATTTTGACTTTGTTCTTAGGCACCATTATGTGTTAACACAGCACTGGGACATTTTTACAGAGTACCTCTCCTCACTGGGAAAGACACACACTGTAGAGAGGACCACGAAATACACAAAATCATTGAATGATAGAATCATGCAACACAGAAGGAGGCCATTTAGCCCGCCGTGCCTGTGCCGGCTCTTCAAAAGAGCTATCCCATTCAATCCTACACCCCAGCTTTTTCCCCATAACCATGCAAATTAATCCTTGTGAAGTACATGTCCAATCGCCTTTTGAAAGTTCGTATCGAATCTGCTTTCACTACTCTTTCAGGTAATGAGTTATGGATCTTAACAACCCTCTGTGTGAAAACATTTCTCCTCATTTCCGCTTTAATTCTTTTGCCAATTCTTTTAAATCTATGACCTCTGGATACCGACCCGCCTGCCAGAGGAAACAATTTCTCCCTATTGGCTCTATCAATAACCTTCATTTTTTTAAACACCTCTATTAAAGCTCCCCTTAACTTTCTCTGCTGTAAGGTGAAAAATCCCAGCTTCTCCAATCTCTTCACATGAATGAAGTCCCTCACCCCTGGTATGTTTGTAAATCTCATCTGTACCCGCTCCAAGACCTTTGAATCCTTCCTGAAGTGTGGTGCCCAGAATTGACTACAACACTCCAAGCTGAGACATCACCTGTATTTTGTAAATGTCAAACATGATTTCCTTGTTTTTGTATTCAATGTCCCTATTTAAAAAGCCAAGTATCCCATTTGCTTTCTTAGCCGACTTATCAACTTGCACTGCCACCTTCAAAGATTTATGAATATTTTCTCCCGCCGCCTCCCCGAAGTCCCTCGGCTCTTTCACCTCACTCAAAATAGTACCATTTGGATTATGCGGCCTCTCCGTGTTGTTCCTCTCAAAGTGCATCACTTCACACTTATCTGCATTAAATTGCATCTGTCAGGTCAGAAGTTGCAGAAGTAAAACACAAATGCAGATCGTGTTGTGTTTGAAAACTGTGTTTTGTTTTAAAATATTGAATAAGGGTTTCTCAAAACTGCATCCCATATCACCCAATCTGAAAGCCAGACCCGACCAATCCACCGATCCAAGTTTGCACCGGTCCATTTCTGTTTCTCTTTCTCTCTCTCTCTCATACGAACATAAGAATATAAGAATAGGAGCAGGAGTAGGCCGTATGGCCCCTCAATTTACTCCACCATTCTATAAGATCATGGCTTATCTTCAACCTCAACTCCACCTTCCCGCCCCAACCCGATATCCCTTGATTCCCTTCGTGCCCCAAAATCTATTGATCTCAGTCAACAACGGAGCATCCTCAGCTCTCTGCGGCAGAGAATTCAAAAGATTCACTACCCTCTGAGTGAAGAAATATTTCCATATCTTGGCCCTAAATGGCCGACCCTTTATCTTGAGACGATGACCCCGAGTTCTCGACTCTCCAGAAAGGGGAAACAGCCTCTCAGCACCGACCCTGTCAAGCCCTCTATGAATCTTCTATGTTTCAATGAGATCATCTTTCACTCTTCTAAACTCGAGAGACTATAGGCCCATTCTACACAATCTCCCCTCATAGGACAACCTTTTCATCCCAGGAATTAATCCAGTGAACCTTTATTCCACCACTCTAAGTCAAGTATATCCTTCTTTAGATTAGGAGAACAAAACTGTGCACAGTACTCCAGATGTGGTCTCACCAGACCCTATATCATGGCAGCATGTCTTCCTTACTCTCATACTCCGAAACTCTTGCAACACAGACTAACACAACATTTCATTTCCAAATTGTTTGCTGAGACTGCATAATAATTTTCTGTGGTTCGTGTGCAAGTACACCTAAATCCGTCTGAACATCAACATTTCTCAGTCTCTAGCCTTTTAAAAACGATTCCGTTTTTCTATTCTTCCTATAAAGTGGATAATTTCACTGTTTTTCATCTTATTCTCCAGCTGCCAACTTCTTGCCCACTCACTTAACCGCTATCTATCCCTTTGCAGTCTCTTAGCGTCCTCCTCACAGCTTACTTACCCCCTAGCTTTGTATCATCACCAAATTTGGAAACATTACACTCGGTGCCCTCATTTAAGTCATTGATATATATTGTAAACAGTTGAGGCCCATGCACTGATCGTTGCGGCATCCCACTAGTTACAACCTGCCACCCGAAAATGACCAATTTATTCCGACCCTCTCTTTTCTGTCCGTTAAACCAATCCTCAATCCATGCTGATATATTACCCCCAAGCCCATGAGCCCTAATCTTCTGTGGCACCTTATCGCATGCCTTTAGGAAATCGAAATATACATTCATTGGTTCCCCCTTATTTACTCAGCTAGTTACACCCTAACAAAACTCCAATCGATTTTTCAAACACCTTTCATAAAACTGTGTTGACGCTGCCGAATTATTTTATGATTTTCTAAGTGCCCCATTACTACGTCCTTATAATAGAATCCAGCATTTTTCCTACAACTGATTTCAGATCAAAAACAATGCATCCACTATCACTGCAGCCATATCTGTTAATACGCTAGGATATAGGGGCCATCAGGTCCAAGAGTTCTGTTGGTTTTTAGCCCCATTAACTTCTCCAGTACTTTTTCTTTACTAATCTTAATTAATTTAAGTTCTTCACCCTCATTAGAGCCTTGATTCCCAAATATTTTCGTTATGTTTTTTGTGTCTTCTACTGTGAAGTCAGATAAAAGTATTTGATTAACGTCTCTGCCATTTCTTTATTCCTCTTCATACACGATCCTGTCTCT
Organism: Heptranchias perlo; assembly: GCF_035084215.1. NCBI lineage: Eukaryota > Metazoa > Chordata > Chondrichthyes > Hexanchiformes > Hexanchidae > Heptranchias > Heptranchias perlo. Next base: position 2,149,083 of record NW_027139442.1, on the reverse strand, counting down.
GCCTCTAAGGGACCCACGTTTCCGTTCGCCAATCTCTTCCTTTTTGCATGCTTGTAATAGCTCTTACAATCTGTTTTTATATATCTTGCTAGTTTACACTCATTTTCAATTTTCTTCCTCTTCATCAATTTCATTGTCATCCTTTGATGATTTCTAAAATCCTCCCAATCCTCAAGCTTACTAGTCTTTTTTGGCAACATTGTAAGCCTCTTCTTTGAATCGAAAACTACCCTTGAATTTTCTAGTTAGCCACGTTTGGATCACTTTACTGTGGAGTTTATATTCCTCAAGGGAATGTATATTCGTTGAGGATTATGAATTATTTCTTTAAATATTCACCATTGCTCTTCAATATTCTTTCCGAATCTACCTTCGCCAACTCACCCCTGATGCCTATAGAATTGTTCTTGTTTAAATTTAAGACCATAGTTTCGGACTTAAATACACGACGTCCTAACACTATATGAAATTCTATCATATTATGATCACTCTTCACCAGAGGATCCTTTACGACAAGAATACTAATTAACCCTGTCTCATTCCACAATGCTAAATGTAAAATAGCCTGTCGCCTAGTTGATCCCTCGATATATTGTCCTAGAAAATTGTCTTGATTGCATTCCATCAACTAGTCATCCAAATTACGTTTGCCAATTTGGTTTTCCCAGTCTATATGAGGGTTAAAGTTCCACACGATTATTGCATTGCCCTTGTTACATGCACCTCCAATGTGCAGATGCATACTTTGTATAATACTATAACTGTTAAGGTGTGAGAAACTACGCCCACCCGTGTTTTATGCCCCTTGTAATTTCTTAGCTCTAAAAATACTGATTCTACATCCTGATTTTCTGAGTTAAGGTCCTTTCTCAAGACTGACTTCATCTCATCTTTTATTATCAGGACTACCACCACCCCACCTCCCCCCGCACCCCCCCCCCACCCACACGCCCACTCCTTTTCCATTTCGCATATCTTGTCGAAAAGTCAAGTGCCCTGGAATATTTAGTTCCTTGGTCACCATTAATTCATCTATCTTGTTGCGAATGCTTCGTGCATTCAGATATAGCGGCTTTAATTTTAACTTTTTACTATTTTTCCTTGATATGGCCTTAGTCACTAATATTAACTGGGAGGAATCAGTGCAACAGGTATACAGGGGGCAGAACTCTTAAATTGCATTCAGGAGAACTTTTTTCCCCAGTATGTAGCAAGCTGGACAAGAAAGGGGGCAGTTCTGGACTTCGTTTTAGGGAATGAAGCTGGGCAGGTGGAAGCAGTATCAGTGGGAGAGCATTTTCGTGGTAGTGATCATAATTCAGTTAGATTTAGCGTATTTATGGATAAGGACAAAGATGGAACAGGAAAAAAAGTTCTCAATGGGGAAAGGCCAATTTTACTTAACTGAGATATGATTTGGCAAAAGTGGACTGGAAACAGCTACTTGAAGGTAAATAAGTGTCTGAGCAGTGGGAGGCATTGAAGGGGGAGATAAGGAGGGTTCAGAGCAAATATGTTCCCACCAAGTAAAAGGGTGGCACCCCCAAGCCAAGAGCCCCCTGGATGTCAAAGAGCATACAGGGTAGGTTAAGGCAAAAAATGGAAGCTCATGTCAGATAACGAGAGCTCAACACTGCAAGAAAGCCAAGAGGAGTACAGATAGTGCAGTAACTAAATTAGAAAGGAAATTAAGGAAGCAAAGGGAAGGCACGGGAAAAATGTATTGTCAAGTAAAATCAAGGAAAACCCAAGGATGTTTAAAAAATACATAAAGAACATGAGGATGACTAAGGAAAGGTTACGGCCGACTAGACACCAAAAAGGTATCCTGTGTGTGGCGGCAAAAGACCTGGGTATGGTTCTTAAGGAATACTTTGCGTCTGTCTTCAAAAACCGGGGGACGATGCAGACATTGAAGTTAAGGAGGAGGATTGTGAAACATTAGATGGGATAAACATAGTGATAAAGGAAATATTAAGGGGTTTAGCATCTTTGAAATTAGGTAAATCGCCAGGCCCGGATCAAATGTATCCCAGGCTGTTAAGAGAAACTAAGGACGAAACAGCGGAGGCTCTGACCATCATTTTCCAATCCTCTCTGGCTACAGGTGTGGTGCTGTGGGACTGGAGAGCTGCTGACGTTGCACCATTGATTATAAAGGGAGCAGGGAAGAAACCGTGTAATTATAGGCCAGTCACTATAACCTCGGTGGTGGGCAAATTATTGGAAAAAATTCTGATGGATACATTAATCGACATTTAGAAAGGCACGGATTAATCAAGGACTGTAGGCATGGACTTGTAATGGAAGATCTGTCTGACTAACTTCATTGCATTTTTTGAGGAGGCAACAAGGAAGGTTGATGAGGGTCGTGTTTTTGAAGTAGTCTACATGAATTTTAGCAAGGCTTTTGACAAGTTTCCACATGGCACACTGTTCATAAAAGTAAAAGCCCATGGAATCCAAGGGAAAGTGGGAAGTTGGATCCAAAATTGGCTCAGTGGAAGGGAGCAAAGGGCAATGGTCGACGGGTCTTTTTGTGACTGGAAGGCTGTTTCCAGTGGGGTTCCGCAGGGCTCATTACTAGGTCGCTTGCTTTTTTGGTATACATCAATGATTTAGACTTAATGTCGGCAGCATGATTAAGAAGTTTTAGATGAAACAAAAATTGGCCGTGTGGTTCATAGTGAGGAAGAAACCTGTAGACTGCAGGAAGACATCAATGGACTGGTCCGGTTGGCAGAAAAGTGGCAAATGGAATTCCATCCAGAGACGTCTGAGGTAATGCATTTGGGGAAGGCAAACAAGGCAAGGGAGTACACAATAAATGGAAGGATACTGAGAGGTGAAGAGGGACAGAGGGACATTGGAGTGCATGTCCACAGATCCTGAAGATAGCAGGACAGGTAGATAAGGCAGTTAAGAAGACATACCGGATACTTCCCTTTATTAGCAGAGACATAGAAAGTAAGAGCAGGGAGGTTATGCTCAAGATTATAAAACAGTAGTTAGGCCGCAGCTTGAGTACCGCCTACAGTTCTGGTCACCACTTTATAGGAAAGATGAGATTGCACTCGAGGTGGTACAAAGGAGATTTACAAGGATGTTGCCAGGACTGGAGAGTTTTAGCTTTGAGGAATGATTGGATAGGCTAGGGTTGTTTTCTTTGGAACATTGGAGGCTATTGGGAGATTTAATTGATGTGAGCAAAACGATGAGGGACCTCGAGAGAGTGGATAGGAAGGACCTGTTTCCCTTAGCAGAGAGCTCAATAACCAGGGGTATAGACTTAAAGTTATTGGTAGAAAGATTAGAGAGCAGTTGAGGAGAATGTTTTTCACCCAAAGTGTGTTGGGAGTCTGGAACTCACTGCCTGAAGGAGTGGACGAGTTGGAAACCTCATCGCATTTAAAATAACTTGGAAATGCACTTGAAGTGCCATAAGCTAAAAGGCTGCGGACCAAGAGCCGGAAAGTGGAATTATTATCCTGCTAGCTCTTTTTCGGTTGGCACAGACATGATGGACCGAATGGCTTCCTATTTGCCGTAAATTTCTGTGATTCTATTCTAAAGCCGTGTTACCTTTGTTAAACTCGCTGTCACTTCCGAACACACTCTGCTTGTTATTACCAAAATCGCTACTCTGATATACAGCCTTGACTATTCTCTTTAGACTTATCAATTTACCCTTATCTGAACCCTGCCCCCTCTTTCATTAGTTTAAAGCCCGATCTGCCATCCTAGTTATTCGACTCGCCAGTAAGGAGTGAACCATTCCCATTTTCTTTCGGTGTACTGTCCATATACAGGAGCTGAAACTGAGGCACACACTATCCATAGATTAGAAGACGGGAGTGAATCGTACCCACTGTGCACTGTACATGCAAAGGAGCTGACACTGAGATATACACAGGCCGGAAAGTACCAAATGGGATATCGTTAAAAAATGTCTGAAAAACTTCAAAATGACAAAATACAGAAAGGAAGAGATGGGAGAAGACACAAAACCTGTGTCAACACCAATTCCAGTCTGAATCAATGGTGTCTTTGGAGCAGATTCTTTTTATGGGATGTGCGAGGGGCCCCTGTGGTGTTTGGGCCTCAGGGGAATGAGGAGACAGGTTGTGAATGGACCCGGGGTTCTTGGGCCACATTGGGAGGGGGTGACATGCTGCAATGGGATCCTGTGGTGTTTGGGCCACAGGGGGAGGGTAGACAGACTGTAATGGTTTCAAATCAGCAAACGAGGTCATTTGAATGTGCCTCATTCCAACATGTCTCCTGGTCAAACCAGTCCTGGCCTGGGCTATCTATGGATTAACATCACAATGGACAGGCACGCAAGGGAGTAGATTGCGATTCATCCCAACACGTCAAAGGCTCAAGCAAGGAGTTCACATGGGAGAGGATGGCTGGGCGGTGTGTCCCATCCCAAACCCTTCCACCTTTCTCTCGGGGGGTGGGGAGAATTTCTCAGTCAGCCTGTGCTCTTCAGTCTGTCCTAAGTATCTTTCTGTCTCTCCCAACTTTTCGCTATCCTCTGTAGATCTTCTGGTTTGTAAATGGGATTTGTTTGTCAATGTTGTGGCTGAGAGATTGCCCGAGTAACGGAGAGAGTGAGGGTGAGGGAGCCCTGGGCTGTTTCTTCTTGTTTTTAATACCTTGCTTTGTTTCTTAATCAATTCCTTTTCTCTCTCTCCCTCCACCCTTAGGATATGTTTGTCAAAATATCGCAACGAGTAGATCAAGAAAGATCAATTTTGGGAGGAGGAATCATTGTATCACAGTATTATAGTAGGTACAGCAGAAGAGGAGGCCATTCGGTCCATCGTGTCTATGCCAGCTCTCTTAAAGAGTTACCAATTAGTTCCACTGCACCGCTCTTTCCCCATAGCCCTGGATTATTTTTCCTTCAAATATTTATTCAATTCTCTTTTGAAAGTTACCATTGTATCTGCTTCCAGTGCATTCCAGAGCATCGCAACTGGCTGCGTAAAAAAAAAATGTTTTCTCATCTCCCCTCTGGCTCTTTCGGCAATCACCTTAAATCCGTGTCTCTGGTAACCGACCGTTCTGCAACTGGAAATAGTTTCCCCTTGTTTACTCTGTCAAAACCGTTCATGATTTTGAACACCTCTCTCAAATCTCCCCTTAACCTTCTCTGTTCCAAGGAGAACAACGCCAGCTTCTCCATCTCCCCACGAAACTGAAGTCCCTCATCCCTGGCACTAATTTGGTAAATCTCTTCGACACCCTCTCTGAGACCTTGACATCCTTTCCTAAAGCATGGTGCCCAGAATTGAACACAATACTCCAGCTGAGGTCTAACCGTTATTTTACAAAGATTTAGCATAACTTCCATGCTTAATAAATCCCAGGATCTAATAGGCTTTTTAACCGACTTCTCAACATGTCCTGCCACCTTCAAAGATTTGTGTGTGTGCACCCCCACAAATCTCTCTGTTCCTGCACCCCCTTTACAATTGTACCATTTACTTTATATTGCCTCTCCTCATTCTTCGTACCAACATGCATCATTTCACACTTCTCTGCATTAAATTTCATCTGCCGTGTGTCCTCCCATTTCAGAAGTCTGTCTGTGTCCTCCTGAAGTCCGTTACTATCCTCCACATTGTTCACTACATTTCCGAGTTTCGTGTCATCGGCAAACTTTGAAATTATACCCTCTGTACCCAAGCCCAGGTCATTAACATATATCAAAAAGAGCAATGGTCCTCATGCTGACTCCTGGGGATCACCACTGTTTACTTCTCTCCTGTCTGAAAAACAACTCTTTACCATTATTCTCTGCTTTATGTACCTTAGCGAATTTTATATCCACGCTGCCACTGTCTATTTAATGCCATGGGCTCTGATTTTGCTAACAAGTGGTACTTTATCAAATGCCTTTAGAAAGTCCACATACACATCAACCGCACTACTCTCATCAATCCTTACGTTACTTCATCAATGAATTCAATCAATTTAGTCAAACGCGATTTTACTTCAACAAATCCGTCCCGACTTTCATTTGTTAGGCCATACTTTTCCAAGTGCCAATTTATTTTGTCCCGGATTTAATTTCTGCACCAGATAATAGATTCTGTCTTTGGCCCCATCAACTACATCATCCCTTTCCAGTGCTATAATACTTTATTTGATTAATACTGCCACCCTCTCCTTTCTTTCCATCCCTATCTTTCCTGAATACCTTCTAGCCAGGAATATTAAGTACGTCCCCTTCCCAATCCTCCCCCACCTTGAGCCAGGTCTCTGTTATTGCCACTATATCATAGTGCCATCTGGACTTGAGCCTGCAGCTCACCGACATTATTTCCCAAGCTACGCCCATTTATGGACATGCATTCCAATGTCATCTAAGACAGCCCCACATTTGCCCCCTGCCTGGTCCCTGCTATTTCTGAACTATTCTTTATTCTAATGCTACTTGTCTCTCCCAGTGCTCTGTGCACCTTATTTCTCCTTTCTAATCAATCATTGGACAAGAAGCTTTCTCTCCAGACGGGAAGGACCGAGACATTCACCGCAGGCTGCACCCGATGAGACTCACGTGATTTGTATCAATCAGAGAGCACGGGGTAACGGCTATCGACGGAGTCTGGTTTCAACAGAGACTGTGATTGGGAATTTGGTGAGTGAGGGGATTTTTAAGGGTTGACCTTCATCTAAAATTTCATTAAGTTTGGCATCAAGCATTTACCTTAAATTTAATCTTAACTTGCAGTTTTCAGTTAGTGGTAAACAAGCAGCTTGAAGTGACAGTTGGTCACCTAGTTAATTAGGTGACTTGTTAGAACTGGTAATCTACTGTCAGCAGGGCTCACTCAGGTGACTGGTATTCTCGCGAGCATAGATTAAGAAAGGTTTTCCTAATGCACGGGAGTGAGGGAGCATGGAGCAGCAACAGCCATCGCCATCGACGGAGTTTGGTTTCGACAGAGTCTATAATTGACGATTTGGTGCAGTCAGGGGTGAGGTGCATTTGATTAGTCATCAGAGCGGAGAGGAGCGAACCGAGAGCGGGCCACAGCAACAACAACACAAAACTGCAGTGTGACGTCGCAGGTAAGGCAGGTCGGTGGTGAGAATCTTTTCTGTATTCTTCTTTCTTCGCACTGTGGGCGAAGCAACTCATTGCGTAAAACTAAACTTTAAAAAACGCAACTTAATTTAGTTATAGCAAGTGAATCAAGGTCCCTAGTGTAGTTAACATTCTCTAAATTAGGAGTAATTTAAAGGAGTAAACTCAATAACTAACGAGCTTAACGAGCAGAGCTCGCACACGTGATATGCTCCTGCGCTATGTGGGAAGTGATGGGCACTACCGGTGTCCCTGGCGACCATCTGTGCAGGGAGTATGTCCAGCTGCAGCGACTTTCTAACCGCATTTCGGAGCTGGGGCTGCGGGTGGATTCACTGTGGAGCATCCGTGATGTGAGATTATCGTGGATAGCACGTTCAGTGAGGTCGTCACACTGCAGATAAAGATTACGCAGTCAGAAAGGAAATGGGTGAGCGCAAGGCAGAGTAAAAGGACGAGGCAATGAGAGCAGGAGACCCTGTGGCCATCTCTCTTTCAAACAGATATTCCGCTTTCGATATTGTTTGAGGAGATGGCTTATCAGGGGAATGCATCAAGAGCCAAGACCGTGTCAACACCAGTGTCTCAGCTGCACAAAAGGGGAGGAAAAAGAATGGGAGAGCAATAGTGATTGGGGATTCCATCGTAAGGGGAACAGATAGGCGTTTCTGCGGCCGCAGACGTGACTCCAGGATGGTATGTCACCTCCCTGGTGCGAGGGTCAAGGGTGTCGCGGAGCGGCTGCAGGACATTCTGAAGGGGGAGGGTGAACAGCCAGAGGTCGTGGTCCATATCGGTACCAACAAAAACGTTTTTTTAAAAAAAGGATGAGGTCCTGCAAGCAGAATATATGGAGTTAGGAAATACATTAAAAAGCAGGACCTCTAAGGTCGTAATCTCAGGATTACTCCCAGTGCTACGTGCTAGCGAGAGCAGAAATAGGAGAATAGACCAGATGAATGCACGGCTTGAAAGATGGTGTTGGAGGGAGGGGTTTAAATTCCTGAGGCATTGGGAACGATTCTGGGAAAGGCGGGACCTGTACAAGCTGGACGGGTTGCACCCCAGCAGAACAGGGACCAATATCCTCGCGGGGTCATTAGCTAGTTCTGTTGTGGAGGATTAAAACTAGTATGGCAGGGGGATGGGAACCAAAGGTCAGGTACAGATCGGACAAATTCAGAACAGGAAACGGGAAGTAGAAAAGCAGTTAGTGACTGTTGTGGGAAAATCACCACTCGGAGTCAGACTTAAAGATTCAACATGCAGTTTATTGGACAAAGTACTTTGGGAGAAGAACTGGACGCTCCGCAGCGTTCGCAACTAACTTCTCAACTTCAAAATGGTTGTCATGCTTTTTTATACCTTTGAAATACAGATTTTCAGTAGCTATTACATCATTAGTCTTTATTAGTGTATACATTAGCACAGCAACCACGGAACTCCAATCATATTAAAACAACTGTTATCACCTTAAGACAGTATGGTCTTTGTCTATTCAGTCTGGTTCTGTAGTTTTTATCAGTTCGTTGTGAAATGTCTTTTGTATTCCCAGACTGTAAGTCAGTTTTCGGAATATACAAACTCAGCACTTTAACTGTCTTTCCCACAGTCACAGAATCCATTTTGTTTAGTGGAGTCCATTTTGTTAGTAGGCACGTGTTATGTTTAAGCTTTTAATTAGGGTTAGTCTGGTCTGCACAAAGCGCATTTCAGTGTGCTCTTGGGGCAATGACCGCAGCCATGCACACAATAGTCACTTCATCTTTGCCTTTAACCCAACAGCCCAAATTTTACCCTAACAGACCCCCCTTTTGGTCATGATTATGGCTTAATAATCATTGAGACCAATACCGATAAAGTCCATGGAACATTGGTCCGACACTTAATACACAGCCTTTCGGGTATTTATCTTCTGTGATGTTCTGTGCGTATGCCTAACCCGTAACTCACAGGTTAAATGTTACAGATTTTGGGTGCAAAGTGCCCTATCTTTATGCTATTCGGCTGTTGGTGCGGCACATACGCATTTTTGTTGTAAATTATCTCACCCTGTGCTTCTGGGCTGTGTCCAACACTATGTGGACATACAGTCACAGCATGTCAAGTAACACATCCCTTCAATTTTGTTCCAGCCAAACTCCCTTTAATTTTTTTTTCAGCATATTGTAACATATTGTGATGGGATATGTGCATTCCGTCCTTCATTACCCCAATATTCTTGTTACACCTCTCGTCCCTGGGTTTCGGGTGCCATCACCAGTATTACTAGTACCAACCCTAGGAGCCCTCCTCCGTCAGGTTTACACTCCACTTGAGTGGGGTACACTCGCTCCATTGCCCTGAATTGGCAAGCGGTGATGTTCTTGTTTGGTAACAGCCGGTTGGAGGAACCACCTCCATCATGCCCACAGGTCAGGCTCACCCTCAGTTTGTTGATTCGTTATTCATAAGGGTACTTCCCCTGCCTCTATCTGGGCTAGGTTCTCTCGTGTCTGTTCCACAATGCAGTTACCATATATACTGCAGATGTTATTAGCAGCCGCCTGCTAAGATACATTATATTCGTCTTTTATTAATTTATTAATCGTTCGGGCATGTGTTTCTAGCACTGTAGCTATCCTGTGCAAATGTATGATCAGTATTTGATCCTTAGACAATTCCTTATCTGTATTTTCATTTATTTTTAAATATATCTTTAATGCGAGGCCCTAAATCTCTGACCTTTTGATCTAATATTGCCAAATCAATGTTACTGTCCGATACAATATTTACAGTTAGCTCCAATATCCCAAAATTTATTTATTTTACGTAATTTCTTCTTGAACGCTTTTCATTTCCCAAAATATCCCACTACATTGTGCCCGAGTCCCTTCTATCATTTCACAATTATCCCAACTTGAGAGCAGTATTGTTGGACTGACAGGACTTGTGAATGTAAAATTTTCTTCCCTCCCGAAAAGAATTCTTGATACACAGCATTCAATAGGAACCATTTAGACTGGACTTCTTTTATTTTAATATATAATTTGATTATCCCCTGAAATTACCGGTAAATTTTTCTCCTCATATAAATTTTTCTTATCAATTCCAATTTCAGAAACAAATTATGTCCAGGCTTTGTGGTTTTATAGTAGAGATGAAGTACTCATAATTTTTTTTTTGGATGTAACTCCCATATTTTCCCACCTCGAGCACTCTGTCTCAGAAGACAATAAATGGGTTAAAACAAAACAAATCAAAATGTTTTCAAAGGAAGTGAATCAGGTTGATATCACCACGCTGTGACATTTGGTATCTGCTGATGTCTGCAGCTAAAGTCTTAAATCTTTAACATCACTGGATCGTTTCATGCACCAAATTTGTCCAGCAAAGGTTGCATCGTAACTTTGTAATTACTCTTGGTCATCCTGCAACATCAACACTCATGTGGTCCCAAAAACCAGGGTCACCTGTTTTGAAAGAAACACAGAAAATCCATTGCGGCTCTTCTTGAGAGCCCAAGGGGTTAATTTGTCAAAACTTCATTTATTATTTATTTTGTCCAAAGGAATAATCCCTTTACCCGAAACCAAATGAGAAAACAAAACAGGAGAGAGAAATTGCCTTGTCTCTTTCTCTCTCTCTCTCTCTCTCTCTCTCTGGAGCACGCAGCCTGTCTGAAATAAACACTGCCTCTCCCACATACAGATGTACGTCGGACTGCAGACTGGAATTCCCAACTCCAAGTCCTAATCCCCGTGTTTTCAAGATGTCCAAATCAATGACTTATCACAGACCTTTAGGTCTCCATATTTGTCTATCTCTTTTACGATGTCCACCTCTATTCCATGTCTCGCTTTGTTTTAACACTTGAGTTTGGAGGTGTTGATATAATTGTTGAATTTTCTTAGCATTCTCAATGCGAGTTATATAATTTGTCAGGGAACGTCTCCCCTCGATGGTCAGATTTGTATTCTATCTATTATTCGTGAATAGCCCCCGAACTTGTCGAAGTTCCTTATCATACTGTGGCGGGGTAAAACTGATAGGCGTTTAGTACGCTCTGTCAGTACATAGCTCAACTAATGGACTTCCAATTGTCTAACCTATGCTTTCTCTTCATATGATTTGTTTTACATTCCTTTCTTATCAATTTTTTCCACTGTAGCATTGTCTGGGTGCCTTTGGCATTTCCGAGTAATTGGGTCAACTTTAATAATATAACCTATACCAATTGTTACCTCATGTTCAACCTGTGTTCTGGGCAAGCCTCAGACAGTTCTCAACCGACTGGGTTGGGTCATTTCTATCTGTTTGAACTGCTTGGCATGACAGTCTGGCTTCTTGGGATGGAAGGGGTTGAAATTAACTTCACACAGCTTTGACTGAATTTTTTTTTCACTTCTCACATTTGTGGATTGCTTTCACTTTATCTTTCTCACACTATTTTTTGAGATTTATTTTAATCATAGTGTTTAATCAATCACAATAGCACAAAATGCTTCGAAGATCAGTTTAAATTATAACTAGAGATCATCCTGCAATTGTAACTTGTAATTCTTTAAATCTGCACTTTATCTTTCTTTACAATTGAAACCTCATTTTGTCTTGGTGAATTGGAAACAGATATCTGTGTCCTTGGGAAGGTTAAACTTTTCTAAGCATACGTCAACGTAATTTTCACATAAATTCTTTTAAAAAAAAATTCATACCGGGAAACAACATCTCCCATCGTACATTTTAGTTTATAGTTAGTCTTCGTAAGTTTTGAAATTTGCTCGTCATACACAACTATAGATTTCCAATTCATTTTTTTTTTTACATACATTTAGTGGGTATGATTGTGACCAACTCTCCGAGCTGTTCCAGCTTTCCAACGTTTCCGATCACGGTGATACCAGACAGCTTTTTTATATCTGTCCCGTTATTTTTTTTTAACCTTTTTTTTTAACCACAGCCAATCACAAGATAAAAATTCAAAATGCCAATTTTTAGAAGATCCCATGTCTGGAATTTGACATGCTCACATTTTATAAGAATCAGGATTTAATAGGTGACTTAACCTCAATAACTCCAATTTTAATTCAGCAATCTCAGAATTAAGCACAAGACAAAACACACACAAAAGAAGAAAACACGTAAGACGCAGTAAGAAGGGGGCGTGGCCCACAACACCGAAAAAAAACACTCACAACAAGGACAGGCTTTTTAAAGAGACAGTACACCCTTTCTTTTCCGGGTCTCTGTCTTTTAAACATTTTAATTGATTTTTTTTTCGAATTCCCTTATTTTATCCTTATCTTCGCTCCACTTTCTAGAGGAGGTGCCTACTTGTCCTATTAGTCCAGCTAGTTGGTGGACTAGTAATACTCCTGCCTTTTTTGTTCTATCCTTCTTTTCCCCATCTATCCACTTTCTCTGTTGTTCTAAGGTCTGAGAAATATCTCAACCATCCTTTTGCATCTGCTTAATCAACGAGCGTCTGTCTGTCATATTCTTCTCAATAAGGGAACCCGCAGGTCCCCATCTAGGTTGTTCAATTGTCATCTTTAATTGCTGTGTCCTGATCTCGCTATATCCTTCGGGTCCCGGTCTACCCACCGGGTTTTCTTTTCTCTCAATCTTTCGGGTTCCGGTCTCTTACCGGATTTTCTTTTCTCTAAATATTTCGGGTTCCGGTCTCTCACCGGATTTTCTTTTCTCTCAAACTTTCGGATCCTGGCCCCGGAACTCAGCCGGATCTAATCATCGATCACTGTCGGTCTTGTCGGGCACTGCCGACCTCTAATCACCGGGCACTGCCGGTCTCACCAGACTTACTTTTTCCTCCCAAACTTTCTGAAACTTTCTGAAATCCCAGCCCGAACTCCACTCCAGATTTTACTTTCAGTTGCAACTAAATACTCACGGCCACAATTACCGGTTTGGTCATGTGCTTCCTCGCATGGAGTTCGGCTCCAGGTTAATATGATCAGATAGTACACATCGTAAATTAACTTAAGCTCTAACTTATGCTCTAATCTCTGCGTTTGTTCGCCACTACAGAGTTTGATACCGGATCAGCACAAGCAACCAGTTCCTGTTTATACCCAACAGTCCCATGAATTCTCTTAACTTACCCCACGTTTTTAACTGCACTGTTGGCTCAGTCTGACTCCCACAGTTCAATAATCTCTACTCCAGTTCGCTGATAGAGGCCAACCGATCAGCTCACCAGCAGTGAGACCCTGCCGACTACGCCAATTTGTTGTGGGAAAATCACCACTCGGAGTCAGACTTAAAGATTCAACATGCAGTTTATTGGACAAAGTACTTTGGGAGAAGAACTGGACGCTCCGCAGCGTTCGCAACTACCTTCTCAACTTCAAAATGGTTGTCATGCTTTTTTATACCTTTGAAATACAGATTTTCAGTAGCTATTACATCATTAGTCTTTATTAGTGTACACATTAGCACAGCAACCACGGACCTCCAATCATATTAAAACAACTATTATCACCTTAAGACAGTATGGTCTTTGTCTATTCAGTCTGGTTCTGTAGTTTTTATCAGCTCGTTGTGAAATGTCTTTTGTATTCCCAGACTGTAAGTCAGTTTTCGGAATATACAAACTCTGCACTTTACCTGTCTTTCCCACAGTCACAGTATCCATTTTGTTTAGTACAGTCCATTTTGTTAGTAGTCAAGTGTTATGTTTAAGCTTTTAATTAGGGTTAGTCTGGTCTGCACAAAGCGCATTTCAGTGTGGTCTTGGGGCAATGACCGCAGCCATGCACACAATAGTCACTTCATCTTTCCCTTTAACCCAACAGCCCAAATTTTACCCTAACAGTGACGTAGTTAGCAACTCAGATAGACAAAAGAAGCAAAGGTTAATTCGTGTTCAGCAGAGGAAATTGACGGAGTTGAAGGGTGTATACTTCAATGCAAGGAATATTACAAACAAAACATATGAGCTAAGGGCACAGATATACACACGGCAGCATGATATCATTGCTATAATGGAAACCGGGCTTAAAGAGCGGGATAATTGTCAGCTCAATGTCCCTGGAAAGAGTTTTTTTATGGCAGTATAGAGTGTGTGATAAAATGGGAGGGGCGTTAGCATTATTGGTTAAAGAATCAATTACACTTGTGAGAAGGGATGATATGCTAAATGGATCATCAATCGAGGCCATATGGGTTGAGCTAAGAAATAAAAAAGGGGCAGTCACACTACTAGGCGTATACTATAGACCCCCGAATAGCGAAAGGGAGATAGAAGAACAAATATGTGGGCAAATTTCTGACTGCAAAAATAAGAGGGCAAAAATAGTCGGGGACTTCAACTACCCGAACATCAAGTGGGATTCAAACAGTGTGAGGGGCACAGAGGGCGCAAAATTATTGATCAGTGTCCAGGAGAACTTTTTTTAGCCAATACGTGAAAAGCCCAACAAGAGGGGATGCAATTCCAGATTTAGTCCTGGGAAATGAAGATGGGAAAGTGGGTGAATTGACAGCGGGTGACCATATGGGGGTTGTTGACCACAATTCAGTCAGTTTTAGCATTATTATGGAAAAGGACAGAGTTAAATTAGGAGTAAACGTTTTAATTTGGGGGAAGGCAAATTTTACAGAACTAAGAGGTGATTTGGCAGAAGTGGACTGGACATAACTAATTGAGGAGAAATCAGTGGCAAGCCAGGGGAGGCACTAAAAAGTGAAATTCTACGGGCACATGGAGACACGTCCCCTCAAAGAAAAAGGGTGTCACTGCCAAATTTAGAGCCCCCTGGTTGTCTAGAAGTATACAGGGCAAGATAAAACAGAAAAAGAAAGCTTATGACTCACAGCAAATTAAGTACTGCAGAAAGCCTAGCGGAGTATAGAAAGTACAGGGATGACGTTAAAAAGGAAATGAGGAAAGCAAAGAGAGGGCATGAGAAAATATTAGCTAGTAATATTAAAGAAAACCCAAAGATGTTTTATCAATACATTAAGAACAAGAGACTAGCTAAGGAAAAGGTGGGATCTATCAGGGATGATAAGGGTAGCTTGTGTGAAGAAGCAGAGAATGTGGGTAGTGTTTTAAATGATTATTTTGTCTCCGTATTCACAAAGGAAAGTGATGATCCGGACATAGTAGTTAAAGAGGAGAGGTGGGAAATATTGGATAAGGTAAACGTAACGAGAAAGGAAATACTAGAGGGACTGGAATCCTTGAAAGTTGACAAGTCACCAGGGCTGGATGGATTGTTTCCAAGGCTATTAACGGAAGCCAGGGAGGAAACAGCGGATGCTCTGAGGATCATTTTCCAATCCTCACTAGATACAGGGGAGGTACCGGAGGACTGGAAGACTGCAAACGTAGTACCATTGTTTAAAAATGTACGAGGGAAAGGCCGAACAATTATAGGCCAATCAGTCTTACCTCGGTGGTGGGCAAACTATTAGAATCAATACTAAGAGATAGGATAAACTGTCACTTGGAAAGGCATGTTTTAATCAGGGATAGTCAGCATGGATTTGTCCAGGGAAGGTCATGTCTTTCAAATCTGATTGAATGATTTGAGGAAATGACAAGGAGGAATGATGAGGGTAATGCAGTGGATGTTGTCTGCATGGATTTTAGTAAGGCATTTGACAAGGTCCCACATGGCAGACTGGTCAGAAAGGTAAAAGCCCATTGGATACAGGGAGGTGTGGCGAATTGGATCCAAAATTGGCGCAGTAACAGGTAACAAAGGGTAAAAATCGATGGATGTCTTTACGAATGGAAATCTGTTTCCAGTGGTGTGCCAGAGGGTTCAGTGTTGGGTCCCTTGCCGTTTGTGGCATATATTAATGATTTGGACTTCAATGTTGGCGACATGATTGGCAAATGCAATTGATAGTGAAGAGGATAGCTGTCGACTCCAAAAAGATATCAATGGGATGGTGGAGTGGGCCGAAAAGTGGCAAATGAAGTTCAACCCGGAGAAGTCTGAGGTAATGCACTTAGGGAGGGCAAAGCGTAAAAGGAAATACGCAGTAAATGGGAATATATTGAGAGGGGTAGAGGAAGTGAGAGATCTTGGAGTGCATGTGCACACGTCCCTGAAGGTGGCAGTAAAGGTAGATAAGGTTGTGAAGAAGGCTTACGGAATGCTCTCCGTTATTAGCCGAGGTATAGAATACAAAAGCAGGGATGTAATAATGGAATTGAAAAAGACGCTGGTAAGGCCACAGCTGGAGTATTGTGCGCAGTTCTGGTCACCACATTACAGGAAGGACGTAATTGCTCTGGAGAGAGTGCACAGATGATTGACAAGAATGTTGCCAGGGCTTGAAAATTGCAGCTACGAGGAGAGATTGGATCGGCTGGGGTTGTTTTTCTTGGAGCAGAGGCGGCTGAGGGGAGACTTGATTGAGGTGTACAAAATTATGAAGGGCCCAGATAGAGCAGACAGGAAGTACGTGTTTCCCCTAGCGGAGAGTTCAATAACTAGAGGGCATAGATTTAAGCTGATTGGTGGAAGGAATAGAGGTGACATGAGGAAAAACTTTTTCACCCAGAGGGTGGTGGGTGTATGGAATTCGCTGCACGAATTGGTTGTCGAGGCAGGGACCCTCAACTCATTTAAAAAGTACTGGACCTGCACCTAAATTGCTGTAAGCGACAGGGCTACGGACCAGGTGCTGGAAGGTGGGATTGGAATCGGCATCTGGTTGCTCTTCGAGCCAGCGCAGACACGATGGGCCGAATGGCCCCCTTCTGTGCTGTACCTTTTCTATGGTTCTATGTTTCTAACTCCCCCCTCATTCCTATGGAGTTGGCTTCATTTAAGTTTAATACTCCAGCTTCTGACTGAATTATATCACTTCGAAACTCAATGTGAAATTCGATCATATTATGATCACTCTTCCCCACAGGATTCTTTACCAAGAGATTACTAATTAACCCAGACTCATTACACAAAACAACATCCAAAATAGCCTATCCCCTGGTTGGTTCCACGAAGTACTTTTCTAGGAAACTGCCTCGAATGCATTCTATGAACTCGTCATCCGGACGACCTTTGCCAATTTGATTTGTCCAGTCTACATGAAGATTAAAGTCTCCCACGATTATAACATTACCATTGTTACAAGCTCCTATTGTTCCTTGATTAATACTCTGTGCAATGGTTTAGCACCTGTAAGGGGCTCCAATAACTGCTTCCACCAGTGTTTTCTTCTCCTTATTGTTTCTTATCTCCATCCTGATTCTAATTCCTGATCTTCCAAGCGAAGATCCTTTCTCACTCCTGGTACTGGTGCCAATGCCCCATGAATCTAAACCCCTGTCGCCCACACCACTTTTTCAGCCACGCATTTAAAGCTCTGATATGTTTGACCCTATGTCAATTTGCTCAGGTAATGGCTCAGGCAGTATTCCAGAGATTATTACTTTTGAGGTTCTGCTTTTTAATTTGGTCCCGAACTCTTCAAACTCCCTCAGCTGAAACTCATTCCTCGTTCTACCTAATTCGTTGGTTCCAACATGGACCACGACAACTGGATCCTCCCCGTTATGCTGCAAGTTCTGCGAGGCGATATCCTTAACCCTGACACCGGGCAGGGAACACGGCCTTCTGGACTCGTGATCGAGGCTGCAGAGAACCGTATCTATGCCCCCTGACTGTACTGTCCCCTACCAGTACCACATTCCTTTTTACTCTCCCCACTTGAATGTCCACCGGTATCACTGTGCCGTGGTCAGTTTACCAACCTGCCTGCAATCCTTGTTCACATCTATACGGATAGCAATTATCTCGTACCTGTTGGACAATGTCAAGGGCTTAGGATTCTCCATCACTTCATCCTGTGTCCCCACACCTTCTGACTCGCAGTCACACCCTTCATGTCCGTGACCACTCACCAACTGGCAACTGCTACTTATCCTAAGGGGTGTGACTGCCTCCTGGATCAAAGTGTCCAGATAACTCTCCCCCATCCCTGATGCATCGCAATGTGTGCAGCTCACACTGCAGCTCAACAACTCGGAGCCGAAATTCCTCGAGTTTCGGACACTTATCGCATATGTGGCTGCTTTGCTCAGAATCTCACTGGTCTCCACATACTGCAGTTACGACGAACCACCTGCCCTGCCACCCTTATCTAACCTTAGCGAAGGGCTCAGATTTCAGTGAATATCAACTCTCTTCTTGCACGCGACTGGCAGCCACTTGTCGAAGACATCGTCACACACAGTGGCAACTATTAACAAGAGACTGGAGATACCAATCGCCACCAGCTTCCAGTACATTTCTGTGAAAATGCACCTTGTCCAGTATGGGTGGCCACCTGGGAGTTGACCCATACAGCGGTAAGTGTTACAGCTGTTACACATCTGCTTGGTTACAATGGTCTTCATGTTGAAATGGTTGTGGATTAATGTCCTGCAAGTGGGCTGGAAGTATGGCCCCTGCTGAGGGGACTTGTTTTCATGCCACTGTCTCAATCTGGCCAAATCTTCCAACACAGCAATCCAAAACCCAGTAACTGGGCTTATGACTTATGCGCTCGCTGCTCTGCGGCTTCCTAACTGTCAGAATGAATGGGTGGGAAAATTCAAGACTGCGAGCACATTTCTGGGATATTCCAGCCACCTTCTCAGGTGGTACCACTGGCATCTTTAGCTTCTCCGCCATGAACTACCAGGCCTCATCCCTCGAATAGTTGGATTTTCTCTCTGGCATGGCATTGTTTGTTGAACAGCACTGTCGCTGCAACTGAACCTGCTCACTTCTCTCCTGAACCATCCCAAACCTTGCATGTGATGCAGGCAAGTACCGCAACCAATGACTCACGCTGAGCACTAGTAGGCTATGGACACGATGCATCAGATCAGCTACAACTGTGAGCAGGCATCAATCCATTGTGTGCAACCGATCACTCTGTCTCGAATCCCATGTTTTCCGCCGTGTAATAATCCACCTCATTGCGTGTGATGTTCCTCTCGGCGTAATATTCCCCTTCTATGTAATCTCCCCCGCCGTGCAATCTGCCCCTCTGTTCATCAACCTATTTTCTTTACCTCTAAACGCACTTTAAATACTCGATTATTATTAATTTACTTACTGTTGACTCACCCCTATTAACCTATGTGCAGAGAATAGAATAAACATTGGGCTAGATTTTGACTTTATGCAATCATGTTAGCCGGTTAATAGAAATGTTTTCCATCTATCCTCATTATTACATTAATGGGAAAAAAACTCGGGAGAGACGTAAAACTGGCTCTCGATTCGCTGTCACCCGCTTTACACTATTGCACAAAGTCAACAACTACCCCCAGTGAAACGGACTGAGAAACGGAAAACAAAGGGACAGAAAGGCAGAGATAAACCGAGGGAGATCGGAAGGAGAGGTTGAAACTGATTCAAGGTGGCAGAGATATTCACAAAGAGTGAGGGAGGTTTGTAGACGGAAAGATTGAAAAAGAAAGGCATCATGAGATACACAGATGTGTCAAGCGTGATGGATAAAGTCACAGAAGGTACTATATACATATATATATATATATCTGTGTGTATGTGTATGTATATGAAGACATAAAGAGAGATGGACATATCAAGAGGGAACTATTCATAGAGAGAGAGTTACTCATAAAGAGAGATACAGAGATTTAGAGAACGAAAGGAACAGATAAAAATATATATACATATTCAATACCTGTGTAATTTCCCCATCTTTGTATCTCCACAGTGAACCAGTAATCCCAAAGTGACCCAGACACCCTACAGTGACCCAGACACCCTACAGTGACCCAGTAACCGCACAGTGATCCAGTGATCCCTCAGTGACCCAGTAAACCCACAGTGACCCAATAACCCCTAAGAGACACAGTCAGACCAGTGGATGTATTATATCTGGATTTTCAAAAGGCATTCAATAAGGTGTCACATAAAAATGTATTTGCACAAGATAAGGACTCATGGGTTTGGGGGTAATATATCAGCATGGATAGAGGATTGGTTACCGGAGAGAAAACAGAGAGTAGGGATAAACTGGTCATTTTCAGGTTGGCAGGTTATAAGTAGTGGTGTGCCTTACGGATCGGTGCTTTGGCCTCAGCTATTAACAATCTATATTAACGTCTTAGATGAAGGGACAGAGTGTAATGTATCCAAATTTGGTGACGATACAAAGCTAGGTAGGAAAGCAAGTTGTCAGGAGGACATAAGGAGTCTACAAAGAGATATAAAGGTTAAGTGAGTTGGCAAGAAGGTGTCAGATGGAATGTAATGTGGGGAAATGTGAGGTTATTCACTTTTGGAGGAAGAATAGAAAAACAGAATATTTTTTAAATAGTGAGAAAGTATTAAATGTTGGTGTTCAGAGAGATTTGGATGTCCTCGTACACGAAACACAAAACGTTAGCATGAAGGTACAGCAATCAAATAGGAAGGCAAATTGCATGTTGGCCTTTATTGCAAAGGGGGTAGGTGTAAGGAAGACTTACTACAATTATACAGGGCTTTTGTGAGACCTCACCTGGAGTACTGTGTATAGCTTTGGTCTCCTTATTCAAGGAAGAATGTATTTGCCTTAGAGCCGGTGCAACAAAGGTTCACTAAATTGATTCTTGGGATGAGAGGGATGTCGTATGAGGAGAGATTGAGTAGAATGGGCCTATACTATCTGGAATTTAGAAGAATGAAAGGTGATCTAATTGAAGCATATAAAGTTGTTACGGGTCTTGACAGGGTAAACGCGGAGAGCTTGTTTACCCTGGGTGGAGCGTCTAGAACTATGGGGCATGGCCTCGGGTTAAGTGGTCGGCCATTTAAGACTGAGATGAGGAGGAATTTCTTCACTTAGATGGTTGTGAATCTTTGGAATTCTCTACCCCAGAATACCGTGGATGCTGAGTATTGAGTACATTCAAAGCTGAGATCGATACATTTTTGGAATCTAAAAATCAAGGGTTTTGGGAATTGGGTGGGAAATGGATTTGAAGTAGAAGAATAGCCATGAGCTCATTTAATGGCGGAACAGGTTCGAATGGCCGTGTGGCCTGCTCCTGCGCATATTTCTTATGTTTTTATGCATACTGTAGTAACCGTGTATGTGTCAGTTTCAGCTCCTCTGCATGTACAGTACACATCAGCTAAAATGTAATGAATGACTTCAGTCTGGTAATGAGTGGCTCGTGTGAGTTTACCGGAGAGCTTACAAAGGCCTGTGTGAGGTTTTCAGCAGCAGAAGTGTAGAGAGGTCGGACAGGCATTATTATGGACACAGGAGTAGACGGTCCTTGCGATAAAGAGGAGAGGGGTTCAGAAGCTCAGCTCGGAGTTGAATAGCACGTGAAAGTTACGAACGGTCAGGACCAGCCTCAGACAAAATCCCGGGATGGGGTGAAATCAGCGGCAAGGATGTCGAGATTGAGGGAACAAAGATCATGACTTCTCAATTGTAACTGGAGGAAATAGCAGCTCATCTACAACAGGATATGGGTCTTACAACACAACGACATTGGAAGGGCCAAGAGAGGCGATGGTTTTGTCAGCGTACATTTGAAAGCTGGTCCATATCTGCAGACAGTGTCACCAAAGGGCAGCATGTAGATGAGGAAGAGGAGGGAGCCAAAGATTGAACACTTAAATGCATCAGAGATAAAGATGATAAGGAGGGAAGAGAAGATTCTCCTGGTTATGATCAGATAGTTGAATATAAACTATTGAGGTAATCCCAACTAAATAGGCCAGTGACTGATGAATGATGAAGTCATGGGTGGGTTTGCTGTCGCTGTAAGGGGAAATTTGCAGGTCGATCGGGGAAGAGCAGGCCACTGTGGCTAATTGTGTAGCTCTTTCAAAGGGCCAGCACAGGCAGGATGGGTCGAATGGCGTCCTTCTGTGCTTCTATCATTTTTGTGTAGATGAGGGGAGGGGGATGCGGAGTGATGAGCCATGGAGGGATTTAAGCCCAAATATGAAAATGTTGAATGTAAGGCGATGTGGAAGTGGGCGTCAGTGAGGGTCAGTGAGGCCGAGCAGGAAAGTGGAGGATGGATGGCCGGCCTGGAGTGGACTGGAGAAACAGAGTCTGGAGGGGCAGAGGAAGACTGAGAGTTTCAATGGCACTGAGCTGAGGAAGGAATGAAGTTGGGTCAGAGAAGTACAGGGCCTTTATGACAGAAATAAAATTGGGCTGTGAGCTTAGCTCAGTTACACGTGGCCAATTTTATTGGAGCCATGAGTCAAATCTAGAACAAATCGGGAAACATCTGCAATAAAACAACGGAGCGAGGAATGGCAATGAAGCTCGTTCAGTGTCCGACCCCTAATATCACCCACAGTCATTTCTCGGCTACAATCCTGCTGTCCTTCTGTCAGAGACTCAAAATTAATATTTTAACTGGGAAACTGCAGGAACAGAGTGAAATGGGTCTGTTTGTGTCCCTGGATTCAGTGTACACTGCGGAGAAATTGATATGAGTTATAAATGAGTCGGCAGAAGTGAACATGTACAATGTAGTTCGATAAAACTGTAAATGAAGCCGTTCATTGTTGTTGGATCAGTCCTAGAGTCATAGAGAGTCATAGAGTCATACAGCACGGATAGAGGCCCTTCGGCCCATCGTGTCCGCGCCGGCCATCAGCCCTGTCTACTCTAATCCCATATTCCAGCATTTGGTCCGTAGCCTTGTATGCTATGGCATTTCAAGTGCTCATCCAAATGCTTCTTGAATGCTGTGAGGGTTCCTGCCTCCACAACCCTTTCAGGCAGTGAGTTCCAGACTCCAACCACCCTCTGGGTGAAAAAGTTCTTTCTCAAATCCCCTCTAAACCTCCGGCCTTTTACCTTGAATCTATGCCCCCTTGTTATAGAACCCTCAACGAAGGGAAAAAGCTCCTTAGTATCCATCCTATCTGTGCCCCTCATAATTTTGTACACCTCAATCATGTCCCCACTCAGCCTCCTCTGCTCCAAGGAAAACAGATCCAATCTTCCCAGTCTCTCTTCATAGCTGAAGCGCTCCAGCCCTGGTAACATCCTGGTGAATCTCCTCTGCACCCTCTCCAAAGCGATCACATCCTTCCTGTAGTGTGGCGACCAGAACTGCACACAGTACTCCAGCTGTGGCCTAACCAGTGTTTTATACAGCTCCATCATAACCTCCTTGCTCTTATATTCTATGCCTCGGCTAATAAAGGCAAGTATCCCATATGCCTTCTTTACCACCTTATCTACCTGTTCCGCCGCCTTCAGGGTCCTGTATGAGCACAGCTTGTAACTTTATTCCTGAGAGAGGCCTGATTAAGCTAATGTCCTGGACTTTGAGGTACCGTTTTATATCCACGTCATTATTTACATTCGAGTCAATGCTGCTGATTTAATGTGTTTGTTCAAATGATTGTAAAAATAATGTAATGATCAGGGGTATTACCTTGCCAATGGAGACTTATCCCCTGCATAAATCAGGGCTCGTTGGAATGAATCATCTCACAGTATCTGCCGGAGTTGTGGTTTCCAGGCCAAAAGAAGTCAGTGCTTCTCACAGAAATGGAATATCCCATAACCTATCAGAAACAACGCATTTATTATCCTGTTCTTGCAGCCGTTGGAGTTCTGGGACGCCGTTTTCTCAGCTGTTAATGGTGTAAATCGATATTAACTGTGCTGCTGCACTTGACACCTTTTTCACCCATCATGCTTTACACAGCCACCTGTTCTGTAGTATCAGTTGATGGGATGTCTTGTCTCTGCTCTTTCCGTCTTGGAGGAGTTACAATGTATACGTAATGTAGTTTGTATATCCAACCTTGCGATTGTTGCTGGATTATTCTCTTCACTGAATGTATTGTTGAATAATGGTACGTCCTTATCTATCTTCTAAACTTTCGGTCTTGCAGCAATTGCATTATACCTGTGATGTACATTGGAAATCCAACCCTGTCATTGACACTGGGTTATTCCCTGTACTGGATGTCTTGGAATCAGGTGTCTGGGCTAAGATCTGGTATCAGACCATCAGGAGCTGTTAACAGTTTCATTTTGTGGAACTAACCTGCCCTGACATATTTTTTTCTTCACTGTGTTTTCGGTGATTGAAAATGAGACCCGTGGCTAACTAAAGAGGTCAAGGGCAGTATTAAATTAAAAGAAGAATTTTCTAATGTTGCCAAGACGAGTAATAAGCCTGGGGATTGGGTGAGCATTTGAAACCAACAAAGGACGACCAAAAGTTGATAAAAAGGGAGAAAATTGAATATGAAAGTAAACTTGCAAGCAATAGTAAACGTTGAGCCATTAGAGGCTGAGATAGGATAAATTATAATGGGGAATCAGGAAATGGCAGATGCGAAAAACAATTATTTTGTATCTGTCTTTACAGTGGAAGACTCAAAAATTGTACCAAAAATATTGGGGAAACAAAGGTTAAAAGAAAGTAAAGAACTTAAAACACTTAATATCACTAGAGAAAAAGTGCTAGAAAAACTAATGGGACGAGAAGCTCACAAATCCCCCGGAGCTGATGGCCTACGTCCTAGGGTTCTAAAAGAGGTGGCTGCAGAGTTAGTGGATGTGTTGGTTATGATCATCCAAAATTCTCTCGATTCTGGAACCGTCCCAGTGGATTGGAAGGAAAAAATATTACCCCTCTATTCAAGAAGGGAGGGAGATAGAAAAAAGGGAACTGCAGAGCAGTTAGCCTGATGTCGGTCGTCGGAAAAATGCTGGAATCCATTATTAAGGATGTGGTAAAAGGAAAATAAGAAAATCCTAATGTGATTAGCCAGAGTCCACATGGTTTTGTGCAAGGGAATCGTGTTTAAAAAGAATTATTGGAGTTTTTTGAGGATGTAACCAGCAGAGTAGATAAAGGAGAACCAGTGGATATAGTATAATTGGATTTTCAAAAGTCAAATAAAAGTTTGTGACACAACGTAAGGGCTAATGGGTTTGGAGGTAACATATTAGCATTGACAGAGGATTGGTTAACGGATAGAAAACAAACAGTGGGGATAAACTGGTTATTTTCAGGTTGGCAGGCTGTAACTTGTGGGGTGCCGCATGGATTGGTGCTTGGACCTCAGCTATTTGCAATCTATATTAATGACTTAGATGAAGGGGCCGAGTGTAATGTATCCAATTTGCAGATGATACAATGCTAGGTGGGAAAGTAAGCTGTGATGAGGGCACAAAGAGTCTACAAAGGGATATAGACAAACTAAGTGAATGGGCAAGAAGATGGCAGATGGAGTATAATGTGGGGAAGTGTGAGGTTATTCACTTTGGTAGGAAGAATAGAAAAAGTGATTTTTTTTTCAATGGTGAGAATCTATTAAATGTTGGTGTTCAGAGAGACTTGAGTGTCCTCGTACAAGAAACACAAATTGTTAGAATGCAGGTTCAGCACGTGATTGGGAACGCAAATGGCATGTTGACCTTTAATGCAAGGGGGTTGGAGTACACGTGTAAGAATGCCTTACCACAGTTGTACATGGCATTGGTGAGACCTAACTTGGAGTACTGCATACAGTTTTAATCTTCTTATCTAAAGAAGGATATACTTGCATTGTAGACCGTAAAAAAAAATGTTGACTAGATTAATTCCAGGGATGAAAGTGTTGTCCAATGAAGAGAGTTTGAGTAGAATGGGTCTATACTCCATCGAGTTTAGAAGAATGAGACGAGATCTTATTGAAACATTATGAGGGGGCTTGACAGGATAGGTGCTGAGAAATTGTTTCCCCTGGCTAGAGAATCTAGAAATAGGGGGCCGAATCATAGGATACGGGGTCGGCCATTCAAGACTGAGATGAGGAGGAATTTCTTCACGCAGAGGGTTGTGAATCTTTGGAATTCTCTACCCCAGAGGGCTGTGGATTCTGAGTCATTGAATATATTCAATATTGAGATGGATCTATTTTTGGATTCTAGGGAAATCAAGGGATATGGGGATCGGGAGCGAAGGTGGAGTTGATGTGGAAGATTAGCCATGATCTTATTGAATGGCGGAGTTGGCTCGAGGGGCCGAATGGCATACTACTGTTCCGATGTCTGATGTTCTTATGAGATGGCGGACTGTCTTATTGTGACAAGGAGGCAGCACAATGTCCTCCCTTGCCAATGATAGGGTTTCGTTTAGCTGGTATTCCAATATATTTATTGGTTATCACTGTTTTGAAAGATGATTTCATTGTGTGTGTATCTGACGCCGCTTCTGATGTCTGGATACTCAACTGAGTTTGCTGCTGATTCTTTCACATCTCATTCTCTGATTCACTGTGGATGAATTCACTGTATTTTTTTTTATTCGTTCACGGGATGTGGGCATCGCTGGCGAGGCCAGCATTTATTGCCCATCCCAAATTGCCCTTGAGAAGGTGGTGGTGAGCCGCCTTCTTGAACCGCTGCAGTCCGTGTGGTGACGTTTCTCCCACAGTGCTGTTAGGAAGGGAGTTCCAGGATTTTGACCCAGCGACAATGAAGGAACGGCGATATATTTCCAAGTCGGGATGGTGTGTGACTTGGAGGGGAACGTGCAGGTGGTGTTGTTCCCATGCGCCTGCTGCTCTTGTCCTTCTAGGTCGTAGAGGTCGCGGGTTTGGGATTTGCTGTCGAAGATGCCTTGGCGAGTTGCTGCAGTGCATCCTGTGGATGGCACACACTGCAGCCACAGTGCGCCGGTGGTGAAGGGAGTGAATGTTTAGGGTGGTGGATGGGGTGCCAATCAAGCGGGCTGCTTTATCTTGGATGGTGTCGAGCTTCTTGAGTGTGGTTGGCGCTGCACTCATCCAGGCAAGTGGAGAGAATTCCATCACACTCCTGACTTGTGCCTTGTAGATGGTGGAAAGGCTTTGTTTTGGTGTTGTTTTATCAGCTTGCACTTTGGAATCAGGAGCCATTCTATTTTTCTGCAGATTATAAGCAGCAGCGGTGATGTTGGTGTTTTACTAATTGAACAATGCCGCTATCTAACGCTGTACCTTTTAATTACAGGAGAAGAAATTTCAATTAATGTGAGGTGTATCTGGGAGAGGCATTCGATTCTGTTTATTCCATGCATTGTGGATGAAGTGAACAGTGTAGGTGAACAGGTGGAGATTTGGATGATCTGTAGAAACATTAAACTGTTCACAGAGGCTTCACCATTTAATAAACTGACACTGAGAATAGGATCGTTGGAATACGTGGCTGGTGAACAGAATGCAGGTGCTGGATGTTCGGATTGAATCGGATGTGAAAAGGGGCATTGATGAACAGAATAGGGAGAAAGGAGAGAATGAGAAAAAGCAATAGAGGAAGAGACTGAGAATGAAAACAAGCGCGATGGAGCGAAGGAACCTGAGAAAGAGGGAGAGAGAGAGAGTGAGAGGGACACAGGGAAATACAGAGAGTGGGAGAAAGGGAAAAAGAAACAGAGAGAAGGTGGGGCAGAATGAACGCGAAAAAGATAAAGAAGGAGCAAGAGACACAGAGCGAGAGGGGCAGACACACAGAGGGAGGTAGGATGAGACAGAGGTATAGAGTCTCACACATAAAATGAAAGAGAGACTTGATCATAAAATAATCAGTAAGGCTAATGGAATGCTGGCCTTTATATCTAGAGGACTAGAGTACAAGAGGGCAGAAGTTATGCTGCAGCTATACAAAACCTGGTTAGACCCCACCTGGAGTACTGTGAGCAGTTCTGGGCACCGCACCTTCGGAAGGACATATTGCCTTGGAGAGAGTGCAGCGTAGGTTTACTAGAATGATACCTGGAGTTCACGGGTTAAGTTACGAGGGGAAATGACACAAATTGGGGTTGTATTCTCTGGAGTTTCGAAGGTTAAGGGGTGATCTGATCGAAGTTTATAAGATATTAAGAGGAACAGATCGGGTGGATAGACAAACTATTTCCGCTGGTTGGAGATTCCAGGAGGAGGGGGCACAGTCCAAAAATTAGAGCCAGACCTTTCAGGAGCGAGATTAGAAAACATTCTAAGGATGGTAGAAGTTTGGAACTCTCTTCCGCAAACGGCAATTGACACTAGCTCAATTGCTAAATTTAAATCTGAGATGGATAGTTTTTTGGCAATCAAAAGTATTAAGGGTATACGGGCCAAAGGCAGGTATATGGAGTTAGATCACATATCAGCCATGATCTTATCAAATGAGACACAGAAATAGAGAGGGAGAGAAAGACAGAGATATTTAGACAGGGAAAGTGAGGGGAGAGTGACAGAGAGAGAGATAGGGAGACACATGGCGAGAGAGACACATAGAGACAGGGAGACCAAGACCGGAGTGGACAATTAATCAGAATGAACTGCTGACGCTTTCAGTACAAATATTCAAAGGAAATGTGAATTGAGGTGTTTTCAGGTTGTTGTCAGATTGTCAGAGTTTTATTGTACTCCCGCCGGGTATGTTTACCGCTATCAGGTCCTCAGTCTGGTTAAGCGAATGTTCCTTTTACTTATTTACTGACTGAATAAATAAACATAATTGAAATTTAATTGAAGAATAGACTCAGTCATTTTTTGACCGTTATGAATTATTAAGATATTGTATTCTAAATGATATTTGTCAGCTTAATTCAATATAGAATGAGGCTGATTTCTTTAATGCATTAAGTAAATTATAATTGAATGTGCATAGTAAATTTATTGAACTCATTTTATACCCAACGAGCTGTTTCTTGACACCAATAACCACAGAAATCAATCGTTGAATTTTTTGATTTGTTTGTGTTAATGCGTGCTATAGATAAGATTTCCTCGAACACTCTGCTGCAGTCTCTCCCTGTGAATCCCAGCCTCTCCTCCCACTGCATTGAATCCTTTGTCTCCACACCCGTTGCTTCAGATAATCCGCTTTCCCAAAGCAGCTGCTCCTTAATCCCCTCCAGCTCCTACATGTCCTTTTCCCTGTCTCCCTCCTAATCGCACTCACTGGCTCGGTCTCCAGCTGCCTTCCTCCGTTTAGTGCCAGCTCCTTTCGGCTCTCTTGTCCCAGAGCAACAAATCAGTTACACCTCCCCCTGCCCCCTCACCTTCCTGACCCTTCGCTCTCTTCCCTGTCAGTCTGGAGCCCAAATCCGGCTTAATTCCGCTGGATTCCTGTTCGGTAAAACCCCTTCTCCCTTCCCCACCGGCACTGCGCCCTCACTCAGACCTTCCAATGGATGCGGCGCTTACTTTATTCACTTTCTTTATCGATTTCCCAATTCATTATTGAACATTGCGTTTAGAAAAGTCTCTTTGCCCGAAAACGCTGCCGAGGTAAATGAATCACTTTCTACCCTTCCATGCAGCAACAAAGATGATAATTTCACCCCAGAACCTCTCAAGTCGCTGCTTTGACTCCAGGTCTGATCAGTAATTTCTCTGTTTTCGTTTCTCCCTCTTACAGCTAACTTGGTGGCGATTGTGATCCTGTCCCGAGGAAAGTGCGGACTCTCCAAATGTATCACTCGCTACCTGGTGGGAATGGCGGCCGCCGATCTCCTGGTCGTTATCACCGATCCGTTATTGAGGTGGATTCGTGAGCTGTATTTCCCGTTTTCCTTCCTGTCCATTACTCCATTGTGTAGTCTCGTTACCTTCCTGATTTTTGCAACCACTGAGGTTTCTGTCAGGCTCACAGTCGCTTTCACCTTTGATCGATTTGTGGCCATTTGTTGTGAGAAGCTGAAAACAAAATATTGCACCGAGAAAACGGCGGCTGTGGTTCTGGGAACAGTAAGTGTGCTGAGCTGTTTAGAGAGTCTCCCCTGGTGCTTCATATATAAACCCGAATATATAATTGATAATGTTCTCTGGTTTTGTGTGACTAAACCGAGCTTCAGTACTTCCCCCGTATGGGCCGCATTTGATATGTTTCACCGTATTTTAACTCCTTGTGTCCAGTTCTGTCTCATTTTGCTGCTCAATGTTCTGACTGTCAGACGTATTTTAGTGTCCAGCCGAGTCAGCAGGGGACTCCGGGGCAGAAGCAATGGAGAGTATCACAAGGATCCAGAGATGGAGAACGGAAAGAAATCCATCATTTTACTCTTCAGTCTATCGGGCAGTTTTATATTGTTATGGGTGACACAGGTTGTATTTTACATCTATCAGCGAATTACAAAAAGTTATTATTATTACTCCCCCACTGACCCTATTTATATCACAGAACACACAGCAGGAATGCTGCAGCTTCTCAGTTCCTGCACAAACACGTGTATTTATGTCCTGACCCAGAGTAAATTCAGAGAGGAGCTGAAGAACGCGGTGAAATACCCACTGATTCTAATTGTTAAATTAGGTAAATTATAGAAAGAGCTGAAGGGTTTCAAGCACTAGAACTAAATCCCATTTCATATTCTATCCCCTACACTTCCCACTGGACGGTAAGTACATTTTATATTTGCAGCGCTGAGCCCGGAAATGACCTTAAATCTGATTTTGATATTCTACTTTTTTGATAATCTGACCTATTGAGGGCAGAGTTTGTTCTGCAGACTACACATAAATTGTTGCTCAAAGTGGCGGCAGTAAAGAGCTCAGCCGGACTTCAACTAAGTGACCGCCCTGCACCGAGAGCAAAATGGGAAAACCTGGCAATCACAGTCACTGCTGTGGGTCGGATCAGAATGGGTGCACTCTACATCAATGGAGAGACAGAATGAAAGAGGTAGACAGAGAGACAGACAGACAGAAAGACAGGCGACAGGGTGACATTATTGGAGCAGGAGAGCCAGACACACATGGTGCACAGGGGGGAGATGAGACAGGCTGTGAGGGGGGATCCCTGGTTCCGTTATAAGACCAGTAGTGCCTGAGACACATGGGGCACAAGGGGAGGCGGAGACAGGCGGTGAGGGGGACCCCAATGTGCCGTTATGAGTTCGGTAACACTGAGGCACACGAGGCACATAGACTGTACAGCCTGGAGACATATGTCCCTTTACATGCTTGATGTTGAACTGAGCTGAGCTGTGACATAAATGGATATGGGATTATATATCAAATTCAAATGAGTTCGTTCCAGACCTTCACAATTATGCGTCAATATGCCATGTTAGAAGTGGCTAGAAAGAGAGAGAGAGAGAGGATGAGAAATGGTGATAGAGAGAGAAAGAATGAGAGAAAGTGAGAAGGCGATAGAAAGAGAGAGTATGAGAGAGGGTGATACAGGGAGAATGAGAGAGGGTGAGAGCGGGTGATATAGAATGAGAGAGAGAGAGAGAGGGTGATAGAAAGAGACACTATGAGAAAGGGCGAGAGAGGGTGATACAGAGAGAATGAGAGAGGGTGAGAGAGGGTGATATAGAGTGAGAGAGGGTGGTTGAGAGATAGACGGAGAGAGAATGAGAGAGAGTGAGAGAAGGTAATAGGGAGAGAATGAGAGAGAGAGTGAGAGAGGGTAATAGTGAGAGAATGACAGAGAACGAGAGAGGGTGATAGAGATAGAGAGACAGAGTGAGAATGTGACAGAGAGACAGACAGAAACAGAAACCGAAAGAAAATGAGGCCGGCAGAATCAGAGAGAGAAAGAGAATGAGACAGAGAGAGAGAACCAAACAGGGAGAATCAGGCATAGAGAGAATGAACAGATACAGGCAGGGAGAGAGATAGTTTGGGAGAGAGGTGTTGTTTGGGTAGATTAAATTGGAGAATGTAAAGTATAGGGGGTCGTGTTCAATCCAAGCGGAATCGTCAGGTTCAGGGCAAAAGATTGGGGGAGTTTTAAACGTCAGTGAGTTACACCTAAAACCATTAGGTTGGTATTTTCAGCCATCTTTTACGCTGGTTGAAGATTCAATTGTTCGGGATCAGGTCCCACCCACAGAACTGACCAGATCTCCAGGTCGACATTGCGAGATTCCACCGACTGCGCTGGTTCAGGAACCTCTTCACATTCTACTCGTTTTCTCTGGCACCCAGGCATGAGTGGGCACGGTTTTAAATGCTCATCACATAAAAAAAATATTAATTAACTAAGAAACTGACTAGTGTACATTAATGAAACAAGTGTATCGTTCAATATAGCTGTTTAAATTCATTTTCAGTGACGAAAAACCAGGTTACTCACAGGCAGAGGACTCGAAACGCTAATTATGCTTATTCTTGTCGATCAACCTCATTTTTAGTTTTTAGAATAAAACTTCACCAGGTTACCACTCCTAAATACATCAAGAAATACTTTGTAATGGAAAAAAATGATTACGTTCTATTACGCTGCCCGATTACGTTGGTTTATTGAAGATTATATGCTAATGATGATGCAAATGTATTTTAGCTGAAATTTGAAAGGCCCTGATCCCTGGCTTGTGCTGATTCTCTGATAGTTTACTGGGTAAAGGCCCTGATCCCTGGCTTGTGCTGATTCTCTGATAGTTTACTGGGTAAAGGCCCTGATCCCTGGTCTTTGTTGATTCTCTGATAGTTTCCTGGGTAAAGGCCCTTATCCCCGGTCTGAGCTTATTCTCTGATAGTTTATTGGGTAAAGGCCCTGATCCCTGGTCGATGCTGATTCACTGATACTTTAGTGGGTAAAGGCCCCGATCCCTGGTGTTTGATGATTCTCTGATAGTTTACTGGGTAAAGGCCCTGATCCCTGGTCTTTGTTGATTCTCTGATAGTTTACTGGGTAAAGGCCCTGATCCCTGGTCTTTGTTGATTCTCTGATAGTTTACTGGGTAAAGGCCCTGATCCCTGGTCTGTGCTGATTCTCTGATAGTTTACTGGGTAAAGGCCCTGATCCCCGGTCTGTGCTGATTCTCTGATAGTTTACGGGGTAAAGGCCCTGATCCCCGGTCTGTGCTGATTCTCTGATAGTTTATCGGTAACGGCCCTGATCCCCGGTACGTGCTGATTCACTGATAGTTTACTGGGTAAAGGCCCTGATCCCCGGTCTGTGCTGATTCACTGATAGTTTACTGGGTAAAGGCCCTGATCCCCGGTCTGTGCTGATTCACTGATAGTTTACTGAATTTTCTGAGTCTCTCTCTCACTTTTTGTCCCTCTCTCTCTCTCTCTCCCTCTCTCTCTGTCTCTCTCTCTCTCACCGTCTCTCTCTCTCTCTGTCTCTCTCCCTCTCTCTCTCGGTCTGCCTGTCTTTGCCTCCTTCTCTGTCTCTCTCTCTCTTTAACTCGCTCTCTGTCTGTGTCTCATTGCCTTTGTCTCTGTCTCTCGCAGTCTCTATTTCTGTTACTCTATTTCATTTAAATCTTAGAATCATAGAATCATAGAATGGTTACAACATTGAAGGACGCCTTTCGGCCCGTCGAGTACTTGCTGGCTTTCTGCATGGGCATTCCAGCCAGTTCCACTCCCCCGCCCTATTCCCGCAGTCCTGCAAATCTTTTTCCCTTCGCGTGCTTATCCAGTTACACAATTCCCTTTTGAAAGCCCCGATTGAATCAACTTCCGCCATCCCCTCACGCAGTGCATTCCAGATGACAGTCACTCGCTGTGTAAAAAAGTTTTTTTTCTAATGTCGCCTTCACCTTAAATCTATGTCCTCTGGTTCTTGACCCTTCCTCCAATGGGAACAGATTCACTCTATTTACTTTATCTAGACCCTTCATGATTTTGAATACCTCGATCAAATCTCCGGTCAACCTTCTCTGCTCGAAGGAGAACAATCCAAGCTTCTCCAGTCAATTCAAGTAACCGAAGTCCCTCATCCCTGGAATCATTCTCGTAAATCTCTTCTGCACCCTCTCTACGGCCTTCACAACCTTCCTAAAGTGCGGTGCCCAGAACTGGTCACAATACTCCACTTGTGTTTTATAAATGTTCATCATAACCTCCTTGCTTTTGTACTCTACGCCTCTATTTATAAAGCTCAGGATCCGGTATGTTTTCTTAACCGCTTTCTCAACCTGCGCTGCCACCTTCAATGTGGGTACATCTAACCTCAGATCTCTCCGTCCTACATCCCTTTTAGAATTGTACCCTTTCGTTAAATATTGCCTCCCCTCGCTCATCCTCAGAAATGTTTCACTTCACACTTTTCTGCGTTAAATTTATCTGCCACATGTCCGCCCATTCCACCAGCCTGTCCATATCCTCTTGAAGACTATCACCATCCTCCTCACCGTTCACTACCATTCCAAGTTTTGTGTCATCTGCAAATTTTGAAATTGTGCCCTGGACACCCAAGATAAAAAAAACAGAGAAGAGGGCAGAGATACACAAAACATGGGCGAGATAGGAATTGAAGAAGGATATTCAGTCTCTCGAGCATGTTCCGCCAATCAGTCAGATCGTGGCTGATCTGTACCTCAACTCACCCACAAGAGGGAGCGTTACAGAGAGCGAGAGAGATGGAGAGAGAGACATGCAGAGTCAGTGAGTGGAGCAGATATGTTGAGAGAGGAATAAAAATTGGTAGATTTTCATTTTATGAGTAAGTGTAAACCGGATGATAGCGAGGTTTTACATCTCTCCCCATTTTTGCATCAATGGGAAATAAACTCGGGAGAGATGTGAAACGGGCTCCCGATTAGCTGTCACCCACTTTACACAATTGCACAAAGTCAACATCTACCTCAAGTGAGTGCGATCGAGAAACATAAAACAGAAGGATAGAAAAGAAGAGAAACAGAGAGAATAACAGCGAGGGAGATCACCAGAGGGAGAGAGAAACTGTGATACTAGGCAGGGATATTCGCAAAGAGAGAGAGAGAGAGAGAGAGAGCGATTTGGATAGAGATAAAGGAAAGGCAGAAACAAATGCATAGATGTACAAAGCGGGACGGATAAAGATGCAGAGATTAAAAAGATGGAGAGAGAGATATATAAAGTGATGCAGAGAAAATTGGAAGATATACAGAGACATACACATAAAGAGAGAGTTACAGAGATACAAAGAGAGATAGAGTTTTATAGAACGAGATAAACAGATAAAAAGAAAGATACATATCAATATCCTCCATCTGTGTAATCTTCACACTCTGTGTAATTTCCCCATCTGTATAATCTGCCCTACAGTGTAATATTCCCCTATGTGTAATCACCATGCTCTTTGTAATATCCCCCCTCCACGTGTAATATTCCTCCTCGCATAACCTCCCTCCTGTAGAATCTTCCCTCTGTGTAATCTCCCCCTCTAGGTAATCTCCCCCTCTCTGCGTAATCTCACACTCCGTGTAATCTCGCCCTCTGTGTAATATTACCGTCTGATGTCAAATACCATCCGTGTAATATTCCTCTTTGTATAACCTCCGCTTCTGTGTAATATCCACCCTCATATTCCCCAGTGTGTAATATTGAATGCTGTGTAATCTCCCACAATGTGCAACCTCCCATTGTGTGTAATCTCCCCATCTTTTTAATCTCACAATCTGTGTTATATTCCATGTTGGGTTATATTCTCCCTATGTGTAATCTCCACCCTCTGTGTTATGCTCATCCTGACAAAGTTTAAAAGGTTTAAAAATCACCGCCCTGGATCTCTTCTGGCCGTGGACTAATCTCACCACAAATTTATCTGGAAATGAAATGGACCAAATGGAGCACTGCTGGAATTTAACATAATGGATGTCTTGCACCTAACACAAAATGGCTCTCTTGCTTCTAAGACAAAATGGATCTCCCTCGTTAATGGAGAGGGAGACAGAAGCCTGAAGATGCGGATCGAGAGAGACAGAGATCAGGGAGTTACAGAGAGAAACCAAAAGAGTTGAGGACAATCTAAATGGACAAATTGAGGGGTTGACTCAGAGTAAGAGATATATAGGCAGGCAGCAATAAAGAGACACACCTTTACACACAGGAGGATCCAAGTCCCAGACATATCCCTCACTGCAGAAAGGTGTTCCTCCCATCACTACAGGAAATCACAAACCCAAGTTAGGTGTCCCTTACCCATGAACGGAGAAAGATAAGAGAACAGAAATAGAGGTGGTGTTAAAAAAGGATAAAAATGGATAAAAAGGATAAAAATTGGTTAAGGAAGCAATTACAGCTCTGATGAGGGATGATATGTCACCACGATCATCAAATGAGGCCATATGGGTGGAACAAAAAACAAAAAATGGGCAATCAGAATTCTGGAAGTGAACTATAGACCCCGCAAACATCAGAGGGAGTTCGAAGAGCAAATAAGCAGACACATTTCTGAGAATTGCAAAAACAATAGGGTAGTAATGGTAGGGGATTTCAAGTCCCCGAATGTTAACTGGGATAGAATCAGTGTAAAAGGTATAGAGGGCAGAGAATTGAATAATTGCATTCCGGGGATGATTCTTGAGCCAGTTTGTCGCAAACCCAATAAGAGAGGGGCAGTTCTGGATTTAGTTTTAGAAAATGAAGCTGGGCAGGTGAAAGGTGTATCAGTGAGATAGCATTTTTGTGGTAGTGATCATAGTTTAGTTACTGTGTGAGGCAAAGGAGCAGATTGCGGGGGCTCTGACACATATATTCAGAACCTCTCTGCCCACAGGGGATGTGCCAGAGGACTGGAGAACCGCTAATGTAATACCATTATTCAAGAAGGGGAGTAGGGAAAAACCGGGGAACTACAGGCCAGTGAGCCTAACATCAGTGGTAGGAAAATTATTGGAAAAAATTCTGAAGGACAAAATTAGTCTCCACTTGGAGAAGCAAGGATTAATCAGGGATAGTCAACATGGCTTTGTCAAGGGAAGATCATTTCTGACTAATTTGATTGAATTTTTTGAGGGGGTGACTTGGCGTGTGGATGAGGGTAACGCAGTGGATGTGGTATATATGGATTTCAGTAAGGCCTTCGATAAAGTCCCCCACAGGAGACTGGTCAAGAAGGTACGAGCCCATGGAATCCAGGGTGCCTTGTCACTTTGGATACAAAACTGGCTTAGTGGCAGAAGGCAGAGGGTGATGGTCGAAGGTTGTTTTTGTGACTGGAAGCCTGTGGCCAGTGGGGTACCACAGGGATCGGTGCTGGGTCCCTTGCTGTTTGTGGTCTACATTAATGACATGGATATGAATGTAAAAGGTATGATCAGTAAGTTCGCTGATGATACAAAAATTGGTAGGGTGGTAAATAGCGAGGAGGATAGCCTCAGTCTGCAGGACGATATAGATGGGTTGATCGGATGGGCGGAACAGTGGCAAATGGAATTTAACCCGGAAAAGTGCGAGGTGATGCACTTTGGAGGGACTAACAAGGCAAGGGAAACACAATGAATTGGAGGACCCTAGGCAAGACAGACGGTCAGAGGGATCTTGGTGTGCAAGTTCACAGATCCCTGAAGGCGGCGGAACAGGTAGATAAGGTGGTAAAGAAGGCATATGGGATACTTGCCTTTATTAGCCGAGGCATAGAATATAAGAGCAAGGAGGTTATGATGGAGCTGTATAAAACACTGGTTAGGCCACAGCTGGAGTACTGTGTGCAGTTCTGGTCGCCACACTACAGGAAGGATGTGATCGCTTTGGAGAGAGTGCAGAGGAGATTCACCAGGATGTTACCAGGGCTGGAGCGCTTCAGCTATGAAGAGAGACTGGGAAGATTGGGTTTGTTTTCCTTGGAGCAGAGGAGGCTGAGGGGGGACATGATTGAGGTGTCCAAAATTATGAGGGGCACAGATAGGATGGATACTAAGGAGCTTTTTCCCTTCGTTGAGGGTTCTATAACAAGGGGACATAGATTCAAGGTAAAAGGCGGGAGGTTTAGAGGGGATTTGAGAAAGAACTTTTTCACCCAGAGGGTGGTTGGAGTCTGGAACTCACTGCTTGAAAGGGTTGTGGAGGCAGGAACCCTCACAACATTCAAGAAGCATTTGGATGAGCACTTGAAATGCCATAGCATACAAGGCTACGGACCAAATGCTGGAATATGGGATTAGAGTAGACAGAGCTGATGGCCGGCGCGGACAGGATGGGCCGAAGGACCTCTATCCATGCTGTATAACTCTATGACTCTATGAATCTATGACTCTAGATATATAGTAGTTATGGAAAAGGACAAAGATAGGTCAGGAGTAAAAGTTCTCAATTGGGGAGAGGCCGATATCGCTATGCTGAGACATGGTTTGGAAAACTGGAAACAGCTACTTGAAGGTAAATCAGTGTCAGAGCAGTGGGAGACATTCAAGGATGAGATAGTGAGGTTTCAGTGTAAATTTGTTCGCACAACGTCAAAAGGTGGGACTCCCAAATCAAGAGCCCCCTGCATGTCAAGGAACATACAGGGTAGGATAAGGCAAATGAGGCAGTTTATGTCAGATACCGAGATCTCAATACTCCAGAAAGCCTGGAGGTGCATAGAAAGTGCAGGGGTGAAGTTAAAAAGGAAATTAGGAACGCAAAGAGGGACATGAAAAAATATTGGCAAGTAAAATCAAGGAAAATCCAATGATATTTTCTAAATACATAAAGAGCAAGAAGATAACTAAGGAAAGAGCATGGCCTATTAGAACAAAAAGGCGACCTGTGTTTGGAGGCGGGAGACGTGGGTATGGTTCTTAACGAATACTTTGCGTCTGTCTCCACGAAAGAAGGAGGCGATGCAGACATTGTAGTTTAGGAGGAGGAGTGCGAATCATTGTTTGGATAAACCTAATAAGAGATTAAATATTAAGGGGTTTAGCATCTTTGCAAGTCGATAAACCGCAGGTCAGGGTGAAATGTACCCTCGGCTGTTAAGGGAAGCAAGGGACGAAATAGTGAAGGCTCTGACCATCATGTTCCAATCTTCTCTAGCTGCAGACGTGGAGCCGGATGACTGGAGGACTGCTAACGTTGTACCATTGTTTAAGAAGGGAAAAAGGGTTGGAACAAGTAATTACAGGCACGTCAGTCTAATGTCGATGGTGGGCAAATTACTGAAAAAAGTTCTGAGAGGCAGTGTTAATCATCATTTAGAAAGGCACGGATTAATCGGGGAGAGTCCGCATGGATTTATTAAGAGAAGCTCGTGTCTCACTAACGTGACTGATCTTTCGTTTGAGGAGGTAACAAGGAGGGTCGATGAGGTTAGCGCGCTGGATGGAGTTTACATGGATTTTAGCAATGCTATTGACAAGGTCCCACATCGCAGATTGGTGAGAAAAGTAAAAGCCCATGGGATCCAATGGAAAGTGGCAAATTGGATCCAAAATTGTCTCAATGGCACGAAGCAAAAGGTGTTTTTGTCAATGGAAGTAGATTCCAGTAGGGTTCCGCAGCGCTCAGTAATAGTACCCTTGCTTTGGTGGCATATTCAAATGATTTAGACTTAAATGTAGGGAGCATGATTAAGAAGTTTGCGTATGATACAAACATTGGCCGTGTGTTTGATAGCGAGGAAGGAAGCTGTTGTCTGCAGAAAGATATCAATGGACTGGTCGGGTGGGCAGAAAAGTGGCAAATGCAATTCAATCTGGAGAAGTGTGAGATAATGCATTTGGGGAGGGCAAACAAGGCAAGGGAATACAAAATACATGGTGGGATGCTGAGAGTTGTAGAGGAACAGAAGGAACTTGGAGTGCATGTCCACAGATCCCTGAGGCAGCAGGACAGGTAGATAAGGTGGTTAAGATGTCATACAGGATACTTTCATTTATTAGCTGAGGCATAGAATATAAGAACAGGGAGGTTATTGTAAATTTGTATAACACACTAATTCGACCACAGGTACAGTACTGCGTACAGTTCTGGTCACCACATTACAGGAAATATATGTTTGCAATGGAGAGGGTACAGAGGAGATTTGTGAGGATGTTGCAAGAACAGAAGAACATTAGCTTTGAGGAAAGATTGGATAAGCTGGGGTTGTTTCTTTGGAATAGAGGAGGCTGAGGAGATATTTGATTGATGTGTATAAGTTTATGAGGGATCTAGTTATAGTTGATAGGAATGACCTATTTCCCTTAGCAGAGAGGTCAATACCAGGGGCCATAGATTTAAAGTGATGGGTAGAATGATTAGATGGGAGTTGAGGAGAATTGTTTTCACCCAGAGTGTGGTGGGTGTCTGGAACTCATTGCCTGAAAGGGTGGTAGTTGACAAACCGTGATGGGATTGTAAGGGGACTTGGATGTGAACTTGATGTGCCATAACCTACCGGGCTACGGACCAAGAGCTGGAAAGTGGGATTTGGCTGGATAACTCATTTTCGACCGGCAAGGACACGATATACCGAATGGCCTACTTCTGCGCCTTAAATTTCAAAGATTCTATGAACAGAGACAAGGACAGAGAGACACAAACATGGCTGACATTGTAACAGGAGGAGGCCATTCAGTCTCTCGAGCCTGTTCCGTAAATCAGTTACATCACAGGTGATCTGAACCTCAACTCATCCAGAAGAGGGGGAGATACAGAGAGAGAGGAGAGACAGTGAGGGGAGCAGATATGTAGTGATAGGAATAAACACTGGGTAGATTGTGATTTCATGCGATAGTGTAAACTGGGTGATCGCGAGGGTTTACATCTCTCCCCATTTTAACATTAATGGGAAAAACCTCAGGAGAGATGTAAAAGAGGCTCCTGATTTGCTGTCACCCAATTTACACTATCGCACACAGTCAACATCTGCCCACAGTGAGAGGGACTGAGAAACAGAAAACAGAGGGACAGAAAGGCAGAGATAGAGAGAGAATATCAGCAAGGGAGATCAACACACACACACACACACACACACACATACACACACACACACACACACACACACACACACACACACAGACTGAAACCAGAAGGCAGAGATATTCAGAAACAGAGAGAGAGAGATGTGCAGACAGAAAGAGATTTAAAAAGGGCAGAAAGAAATAAAAAGCGAGACGGATAAAAATGCAGAGAGTAAAAATACAAAGTGATGTAAAGAGAGTTAGAAAGTAATATAGAGAAGAAACAGAAATGTCGAGAGATCAATATAAATAGAGATCTACACATTAAGACAGAGGTACAGAGATATAAAGAGAGAAATACATATAAGTAGAGAAGTACAGAAATAAAAAGAGAGATAGAAATTATTAGAAAGAGAGAAACATAAAAAGAGAGTTACATATAGAGAGTGAGATACAGAGATACAAAGGGAGAAATACATATAAAGAGAGAGGTAGAGAGAAATAAAGAGAAATAGACCTTATTAGAAAGAGAGAAACATAAAAAGAGAGCTGCATTTATAGAGAGAGGTATAGAGACATAAAGAAAGAGATACATAAAAAGAGAGTGGTACAATGATGCAGAGAGACAGGATAGATAAAGAGATATGAAGAAATAGAGAGATAAAGAGATGTAAAGAATTGTAGAAATACGGAGATATGAATAGAGATAGATGCAGAATTAAATATAAAGATGCAGAGAGAGAGATGGAAAGGTAGAGAGATGCAAGAAGAGGTAGAGACTAGAAGAAATGGAAATGTAGAGAGAGAGATGGAGCTGGAGAGGGATAAACATACAGGTTGCTTTGGACTACCGGGAGAATCCCAGTGGAAATTTAACTCCAATGTATACACACAGGACACATGTCTCTAAATATATAGATTTTGTGCGTCTCAGTGTCATTGTTACCAGAATATAACACATGCTCCTCCCTCACTGCCTGTCTCCCCCATTTCAATAAAAAATCTTCAATTCTCCTATCTCATCTCACCCAGATCCACAGAGAACCAGAGAGAAACTGAGATACAGAGATACAGAAACTGGAAGACTGAAAGAGAGATGGAGAGAGAGAGAGAGAGAGAGAGAGAGATGTCGAGACAGAGATTAAAAAATACAGAACTACAGATTTGCAGAAAGAAACAAAAATAATGAAAAGCACAGAGCGAGAGGTGGAGAAATAAAGATAAACAGAGTGAGGTACAGAGAGGGAAACGGAGATGTCGAGTGAAGGAGTGAGAGGTGCAGAGAGAGAGAGATGGAGGTGCAGAGAGAGATGGAGGCAGAGGTATTTAGAGGGTGATGGAGATGCAGAATGAGATGTAGTTAGAGGTACATTGAGAGAGATGCTGATGTAGAGAGAGGTGGAGGCAGAGGTCCATCGAGAGTGATGGAGATGTTGAGAGAGATGGAGCGAGAGTTGCAGAGAGAGTGATGGAGATGTACAGTGAGATGGAGGGAAAGGTACATGGAGAGTGATGGAGATGTCGAGTGAGATGGAGGGGGAGCTGCAGAGAGAGATACACAAGTTACATTGGACGATCAGCAAAAAATTCAAGGACCACAAATCGAATGGGAACAGATTATCATCACCCAGTAACCCCACAGTGACTCAGTAATCCTAAAGTTACCCAGTAACCCCACAGTGACTCAGTAATCCTAAAGTTACCCAGTAACCCCACAGTGACACAGTAATCCTAAAGTTACCCAGTAACCCCACAGTGACTCAGTAATCCTAAAGTAACCCAGTAACCCCACAGTGACTCAGTAATCCTAAAGTGACCCAGTAACCCCACACTGACACAGTAATCCTAAAGTGACCCAGTAACCCCACAGTGACACAGTAATCCTAAAGTTACCCAGTAACCCCACACTGACACAGTAATCCTAAAGTGACCCAGTAACCCCACACTGAC
Organism: Heptranchias perlo; assembly: GCF_035084215.1. Taxonomy (NCBI): domain Eukaryota; kingdom Metazoa; phylum Chordata; class Chondrichthyes; order Hexanchiformes; family Hexanchidae; genus Heptranchias; species Heptranchias perlo. The sequence continues at coordinate 2,106,577 of NW_027139442.1, read as the reverse complement.
ACAGTAATCCTAAAGTGACCCAGTAACCCCACAGTGACTCAGTAATCCTAAAGTTACCCAGTAACCCCACAGTGACACAGTAATCCTAAAGTTACCCAGTAACCCCACAGTGACACAGTAACCCCACAGTGACCACGTCACCCAACAGTGACTCGGTACCCCCACAATGACCCAGTAAGTCAACAGTGACCCAGTAACCCCAGAGTGACCCAGTAATCCTACAGTGACAATGTAACCCCACAGTGACCCAGTAACCCGACGGTGACTCAGTAACCCAACAGTGACTGAGTAACCCCACAATAACCCAGTAACCGCACAGTGACCCAGCAACCCAACAGTGACTCAGTAACCCCACAGTGACCAAGTAACCCCAGATTTACCCAGTCACCCCTCGGTGACCCAGTCACCCCAGAATGACCCTGTAACCCCAGAGTGACCCAGCAACCAAACAGTAACCCAATTACCCCACAATGACCCAATAACCCTGCAGTGACACAGTATCCTACAAGTGACCCAATAACACCACAGTAACTCAGTAACTCCACAGTGACCCAATAACACCGCAGTGATACAGCAACTTCAAAGTGACCCAATAACACCACAGTGATACAGTCACCCCAGAGTTAACCAGTAACAACACAGTGACACAATAACCCCACAATGACCCAATAACCCTCCACTGACACAGTAACCTCAAAGTGACCCAATAACCCCACAGTGACCCAATAACCACGCAGTGATTCAGTAACCCCACAGTGACCCAATAACCCCGCAGTGATTCAGTAACCCCACAGTGAACCAATAACCCCGCAGTGATACAGTAACCCCACAGTGACCCAATAACCCCGCAGTGATTCAGTAACCTCACAGAGATACAGTAACCCCACAGTGAGCCAGTAACCCCGTAGTGACCCAGTAACTCCAGAGGGACCCAATACCCCTCAGTGACCCAGTAATCCCACAGCAAAATTTAATAAACACTCCTGTCTGATGCTGTACGGCTCGTGTGTGTCAGTCAGCTCCTGCACATGCACAGTACACCGTGGATAAAAGGGAACGATTCACTCCTGTCTGATACTGTACGGCCTGAGTGTGTCAGTGTCAGCTCCTGCACATGTACAGTACACCGTGGATAAAAGGGAACGATTCACTCCTGACTGGTACTGCACGGCCCATGTGTGTCTCAGTGTCAGCTCCTATACATGTACAGTACACCGTGGATTAAAAGAAAATGATACGCAGGGACTCGCTGTCATATTTAGGAATGTTTGATTTGATGGAACAAAAGTGTCACAAATGGGTCAGCACATACACGGGACATGTGTGACTGATTATCAACGTGTGTGTGTGTCTCAGTGTCACTGAGCGCATAATGTAACCCAAGGGCCTCTCGCAGCCTGTCTCCATTCCCCTGTGTCCGAAGCACCCAATGTCCTCTCACAGCTTGTCTCCCCTCCCCTTGTGGCCAAAGCACCCCGGGGTCATTTCTCAGCCTGTCTCCCATTTTCACTGTGGCCCATCAAACCTGGCTCTCCTCACAGCCTGTCTTCCCTTCCCGTTCTGGCCCAAACACCCCAGGGAACAGTCGCAGCCTGTCTCCTCTCCCCTTGTGGCCCAAGCACCCGTTGTCCCCTCGCAGCCTGTTTCTCCACCCCGTGTGGCCCCAGACACCCCGGGGTCGTCTCTCAGCCTGTGTCTCCCTACCCCTCTGGCCCAAGCACCCAAGAGGCCTCTCAGAGCCTGTCTCCACCTCCCACTGTGGCACAAGCACCCCAGGGAACCCTCACTGCGTATCTCTCCTCCCCTTGAGGCCGAGGCACCCGGGGTCCCCTCGCAGCCTATCGCTCACTCCCCCCTGGAGCCCAAGCACACGGGTTCCCCTCGCAGCCCATCTCGCCTCCTCCTGTGGCCCAAGCATCCCAGGGACCCCGACGAATCCCACATTGCCCGGCGACGACATTTAAATAACTAAAGTTAAACAGAATCTGCTCCAAAGGCATAATTGATGTCGAACTGGAAGGGTGCTGACACCTTCCTTCCGCTCTGGTCGGAGCCTCAGGTTTTGTATATTCTCCCAACTCCTGTTCTTTTATGTATTTTGTCAGTTTGAAGTTTCGCTGACATTGTTCAACCATTTCATCATCTCAGGCTGTATACTGTGAACAGCTTCAATCCTGTGTAGATGTGAGGGACACAATCTAATTCTCACCCTATTGAATTGAACAAATCGTCAATCTCCATTGAACAATCCCATCTCCTGTCTCTCTATAGTTAACAGGGAGTTCCAAAATGCTGGAATGTTTAACATTTTAAAATGCCTTAGAAATGTGATGTGTTGTTATTTTAAATAATGAGAATGAAATATTTCAGGGTACGTTTCAATCAAGAAATTTTGGGAGAGATAACACAGAGAACGAAAGAACAATTGAAAGAGGGAGAGAGACAAGTTGAAATATGGGAACAGAGACAGGAGCCAGAGAAAGAGAGAGAGAGAGAGCGAGGGAGACAAACGGTGACTGAGTGTCGGCTCTGACGTATGTACAACACACAGCGGATACAAGGGAATGATTCACTCCTGTCTGGTGATGTGCGGCCCGTGTGTGTTTCACTGCCAGCTCCTGTATATGCACAGCACAGAGTGGGTAAAATGGGAGCGATTCATTCCCGTCTGGCCCGTGTGCCTCATTATCAGCTCCTGTACATGTACAGTACAAAGCATGTAAAATGGAACCATTCACTCCCGTCTGGTACTGTACCACTCATGTATGTCCCAATGTCATTTCCAGTGCACATACAGTAAACACAGCGTGCAAAAGGAACGATTCACTCCCGCCTGGTACTGTATGGCCCCTGTGTGTCTCACTGTACATGTACATTTATCAGGAAAGTTTGAGCAGGCTGAGGTTCTTTTCTCTCGAAAAGAGAAAACTGAGGGGTGAACTAAAAGAGGTCTTTAAGATGATGAAAGGTTTTGATCGGGTAGACTTCGATAAAATGTTTCCACTTGCCGGGGAGATCAGCGCTCGGGGCCATAAATATAAGATAGTCACTTATAAATCCAATAGGGAATTCAAGAGAAACTTTTTTAACCAGAGAGTGGTTAGAATGTGGAATTCACTACCACAAGGAACAATTGAGTCGACTATCATAGATGCATTCAAGGGGAAGCTGGATAAACACATCAGGGAGAAAGTGATGGAAGGATATGTTGATAGGGTGAGATGAAGTGAGGAGGGAGGAATCTCATGTGGAGCATAAACACGGGAATGGCCTGTTTCTGTGCTGTACATTTTATGTGATTCTATGTAAAAGTAAATGAGAACGATTCAGTTCTTCCTTTACGGTACGATTAGTGCGTGCCCCAGTGTCAGCTCCTGTATATGTACAGCACCAAGCTTGTAAAAGGGAACGATTCACTCCTGTCTGGTACTGTACGGCCCCTGTGTGTCTCGGTGGCAGCTCCTGCACATGGACAGTACACAGTGGGTAAAAGGGAATGATTCACTCCCGTCTGGTACTGTACGCCTCGTGTTTCTCATTGTCAGCTCCTGTAGATCTACAGTACACAGAAAGTAAATGAGAATGATTCTCGCGTCTGATAATGTACAGTCCGTGTGTGTCTCAGTGTCAACTCCTGTACATGTACACTATACACAAGGTGAAAGGGAACGACTGACTCCAGTCTGGTACTGTACAGCCCGTGTGTGTTTACCAGAGCTGTTACAAAGGCATGCCTGAGGTTGTCAGTAACAGATGGCAGGGCAGGGATGAACGGAAGGGTGGGACGGCTATTATTACGGACACGGGAGTAGACGGTCTTTGCAATGGAGAGGATAGGGAGTCAGAAGCTCAGCTGGTTGTTGAATAGGATGTCGAAGTTACGAACAGTCTGGATTAGCCTCAAACAAAAGCCCAGGAAGGGGATGCAATCAGCGGCAAGGATGTCGAGATTGTGGGACCAAAGATCTTGACTTCCCAATTTTTAACTGGAAGAAATTGTGGCTCATCTAAGAAAGGTTATCCAGGTAATAGGCTATCCTAGATTTGGTATTGTGCAATAAGAAGGGGTTAATTAATAATCATGTTCTGCGGGGTCCTTTAGGGAAGAGTGACTATAACATGATAGAATTCTTCATTAAGATGGAAAGTGAAGTAGTCCAAACCGAAACTAGGGTCCTAAATCTAAACAAAGGAAACTACGAAGGTATGAGTTGTGAGTTGCAATGATAGATTGGGAAGCTTCATTAAAAGGCATGATGTTGGATAGGTAATGACTAACATTTAAGGAACGAATTGCAACAATTATACGTTCCTTTCTGGCGCAAAAACACTATAAATGCGGCCAAACCATAGCTAACGAAAGAAATTAAGTAGAGTATTGAATCCAAAGAGCAGTCATATAAAGTTGCCGGAAAAAGTAGCAAGCCTGAGGATAGGGACCAGTTTAGAATTTAGCAAAAAAGGACCAAGAGATTGATTAGGTGGGGGGGGGGGGGGAATAGAGTATGAGAGTAAACTTGCAAGGAACATTAAAGTGGAATTTATAAGTATGTAAAAAGAAAAAGATTCGTGAAGACAAATGTAGGTCCCTTACAGTCAGGAACGGGAGAATTTATAATGGGGAACAGGGAAATGGCAGAGCAATTAAACAAATACTTTGGTTCTGTCTTGACGGAAGAGGACACAAATAACTTCCCAGAAATGCTAGGGAACCAATGGTCCAGTGAGAAGGAGAAATTAAAGGTTATTAGTATTAGTAAAAAAGTAGTGCTGGAGAAATAAATGGGACTGAAGGCCGATAAATCCCCAGGATCTGATAATCTGCATCCCAGACTACCAGAAGAGGTAGCCATGGAAAGCGTGGATGCATTCGTTGCCATCTTCCAAAATTCAAAGAATATGGAACAGTTCCTGCAGATTTGAGAGTGGCAAATGTAACCCCACTATTTCAAAAAGAAGGGAGAGAGAAAACAGGGAACTCCAGACCAGTTAACCTCACATCAGTAGCAGGGAAAGTGCTAGCGTCCATTATAAAATATGTGATAACAGGACATTTAGAAAATATCAACGGGATTAGACAAAGTAAACATCGATTTATGAAATGGAAATCATGTCTGACAAACCTACTGGAGTTTTTTGTGGCTGTAACTGGTGGAATAGATAAGGGAGAAACAGTGGAAATGGTTTATTTGTATTTTCAGAATGCCTTCGGTTAAAGTCCCACATCAGAGGTCAGTGTGCAATATTAAAGCACATGGGATTGGTGGTAATATACTGGTACGGATTGAAAATTGTTTAACAGACAGGAAGCAGAGAGTACTAATAAGTGGATCGCATTCGGGGTGGCAGGCAGTGACTAGTGGGGTACCGCAGGGACCGGTGCTTGGGCACCGGCTATTCACAATATATATGGACTTGGTTGAGTGAACGAAATGTAATATTTCCAGGTTTGCTGACGAAACAAAGCTAGGTGGGATCGTGATTTGTGAGGAGAATGCAAAGAGGCTTCAAGACGATTTAGACAAGTTGAGTGAATGGGCAAATGCATGCACATGCAGTATAATGTGGATAAATTTCAAGTTATCCACTTCGGAAGGAAAAACAGAAAGGTGGAGTATTAATTAAATGGTGATAGATTGGGGAATTATGATGTACAAAGTGACCTGGGTGATCTTGTACACGAGTAACTGCAAGCAAACATACAGCTGTGGCATGCAGTTCGGAGGGCAAATGGTATGTTGGCCTTCAATGCAAGAGGATGTGAGTACAGGAGCAAGGATGTCTTAGTGCAGTTTTACAGGGCCTCGGTGAGACCACACCTGGAGCATTGTGTGCAGTTTTAGACTCCTTTCCTCGGGAAGGATATAGTTGCCATGGAGGGAGTGCAGTGAAGGTTCACCAGACTGATCCCTGGGATGGAAGGACTATCACATGAGGAGAGATTGGGTCGACTCGGCCTGTATTCACTCGAGTTTAGAAGAATGAGAGGGGATATCATTGAAACATATAACATTCTGACAGGGCGAGACAGACTGGATGCAGGGAGGAAGTTTCTCATGGCTGGAAGGTCCCGAACGAGGATTCACAATCACTGGCTACGGGGTAGGTATTTAGGACTGAGATGGGGAGAAATTTCTGCACTCAGAGAGTGGTGAACCTGTGCAATTCTCTACCATGGAAGTCGGTGGAGGCCATATCACTGAATATATGAGCTAGATAGATTTCTAGATACGAAAGGCATCAAGGGGTATGGGAAGAGACCGGGAATATGGTATTGAGATAGAGGATCAGCCATGATTATATTGAATGGCGTAGCAGGCTCGAAGGGCCGAATGGTCTACTCCTGCTCCTATTTTCTATGTTTCTAGCAGATGAGTCTGACAACACAAAGACTTTGGAAGGGTCAAGAGAGGCCGTGGTTTTGTCAGCGTACATCTAACGCTGGTCCATGTCTGTGGACAATGTCACCAAAGCACAACATGTAGATGAGGAAGAGGAGGTCGCCAAGGATTGAACTTTTGAGACATCAGAGTTAACGGTGATAGGGTGGGAAGATACGTTTATCCTGGCAATGATCAGATAAGAGTGTGGGACATAGTGAGGGTAGTCCCACCAAAAGAGGCCAAGGTCAGATGAATAAGGAGGTCATGGGTGGGTTTGCGGTCGGTGAATGGGGAAATCTGCAGGGCAATCGGGAAAGAGCTGGGTATTGCGGCTAATTGGATATTTCTTTTAAAGAGCCAGCACAGGCACGATGGGTAGAATGGTCTCCTTCTGTTCGATATGATTCTATAATTTTATGTGTGTAGCGGCGGGTTTGGGGGGCGGGGGGGTGGGGTGGAGCGGTGCGCCTTGGTGGGAATTAAACCCAAGATTGAGAATTTTAATTGTAAGATGATGGGGAAGTGGGAATCAGTGAGGGTCAGTGAGGCCGAGCAGGACCTGGTGCGGGTCGAAAGGTGGAGGATGGATGGCCGGCCTGGAGTGAACTGCAGCAATGGTGGCTGGAGGGGACAGAGGCATAGACGTGGGTTTCAATGCCAATGGGCTGAGGAAGGAATGAAGGCGGGTGAGGGAAGCACGGAGTCTTTATGACGGAGGTCAAGTCGGTTCACGAGCTCAGCTCAGTTACACGGGGCTAATTTTACTGGAGCCATGAATCAAACGTAAAATAAACGGGAAACATCTGCAGTAAAATAACGGAGAGAGGAATGGCAATGAAGCTCGTTCAGTGTTCGACCCCTGATATCACCCCATTTCTGAGCTACAATCCTGAACCTGCCCTTTAAAAGTCCTTCTGTAAGAAACTCAAAATTCATATTTTAACTGGAATACTGCAGAAGCAGCATGAAGCGGATTTGTTTGTGGCCTTGGATTCAGTGTGCACTGCGGAGAAATCGTTATAAATTATAAAGGAATCAGCAGGAGTGAACATGGTTAATACAATTAGATGAAAACTGTAAATGAAGTCATTATTGTTGGATCAGTCCTGTATGAGCACAGTTTATAACTTTATTCCTGAGAGAAGTCTGATGAAGATAATGTCCTGGACTTTGAGATGTTTCTGATATATCCACGTCATTCTTTACAAAGGAGGCAAAGCTGCTGATGTAATGTGTTTGTTCAATGATTGTAACCAATAGCAATGATCAGGGATATAACCGTGTCAGTGGAGACTCAGCCCCTGTATAAATTAGGGCTCATTGAAATGAATGAGCTCTCAGTGCCTGCTGGAGCTGTGGTTTCCAGGCCAACAGCAGTCAGCGCTTCTCACAGAAATGGGATATCCAGGAATGTACCAGATACAAGAAATTTATTATCCGGTTCTTGCAGCCGTTGGAATTTCTGGTAAGCCATTATCTCAGCTGTTTATGGTGTAAATCGATGTTAGTTGTGCTACCGTTTTTGGTATTTTATTTCTCCCATCAGGCTTTACACAGCTGCCTGTTCTGTTTTATCAGTTGATGGAATGTCCTGTCTCGGCTCTTTCAGTCTTGTCACAGCTGCATGATATCCGCTATCATCTTTGTAATGCAACCCTGTCAGTGCTGCTGGATTATTCTGCGCACTAAATGTACTGTTGAATAATGGTATGTCCTTAACTTCTAAACATTCGGTCTTGCAGCAATTGCATTGTATCTTTAATGTACTTTTTATATCCAACCCTGGTATTGTAACTGGATTATTCTCTGTAGTGAACGTATGGGAATCAGGGATCTGGGCTTAGAGCTGGTTTCAGACCATCAGGAGCTGTTAACAGTTTCATGTTGTGGATCGAACCTGTCCTGGAATATTTTTTCATCAATGTGTTTTCAGTGATTGTCAATGAGACAGCTCACGGTCTCAGTGTTACAAGGAGGCAGCGCAATGTCATCCCTCCCCGACAACATGGTTCATTTTAACTGGGATTTCAATGTATTTATTGGTTGTCATTGTTACGAAATATTATGTCATTACTTGTGTATCTGACGCCGAATCAGATGTCTGTCCACTGAACTGAGTTTGCTGCTGATTACTCCACATCTCTTTCTCTGATTCACTGTGGGTGAATTCACTGTAAAATGCAAAGTTTTGAGTTTATGTTGTGTCAGTTTGTACAGTTTCCTTTCGAATCATGGTCCTTCTATTTATCTGTAGATTATAAGTGGCAGCGGTGATGTTGGCGTTTTGTCAATTGAACAATGCCGCCATCCAACGCGGTGCTTCATAATTACAGGAGAAGGAATTTCAATTATTGTAAGTTGTGCCTGGAAGAGGGATTTGATTCTGTTTATTCCACGCATTGTAGATGAAGTAAACAGTGTAGGTGAACAGGTGGAGATTTGGATGATCTGTAGAAACATTAAACTGTTGAGAGAGGCTTCACTATTTAACAAACTGACACTAAGAATATGATCGTTGGAACACGGGGCTGGTGAAGAGAAAGCAGGCGCAGAATGTTCGGATTGAATCGGATGTGAAAAGGGGCATTGAGAAATAGAGTAGAGAATGCAGAGAGATAGAAAAGAACGATAGAGAAAGACTGAAGAGGAAAACGAGAGGGATGGAGACAATTAACGCCAGAATGGAAGGGAGAATGACAGAGAGACACGCAGAGAGACACACAGAGAGGCAGAGAGAGAGAACTAGAGAAAGAAAGATAAACTGGGAGAGAAAGACAGAGACAGAGAGATACGCACAAAAGGAGGGAGACACAGAGACACAGGGAGAAAGCAGCACCGGGGTGAACTTTCAGTCCAAATATTGAGAAGAAATGTGACTTGAAGGTGATATTAGGATGTTGTCAGATTGTGAGAGTTTTCACGCCGGGTGTGTTTATCGCTATGAGGTCCTCAGTCTGGTTAAATAAATGTTCCTTTTACTTATTTACTGACTGAATAAATAAACATAATTGAAATGTATTTAAAGAATAGACTCAGTCATTTCTTGACCGTTATGAATTATTCGGATACTGTATTCTAAAAGCTGTGTGTCAGCTTAATTCAATAAAGAACGAGGCTGACTTATAAATGCATGTTAATTTAATTTTAATTGAATGTGTAAAGTAAATAAATTGAAAACATTTGACAAAAATAACCACAGAAATCATTGATTGGATTGTGTTAGCGGGACCTATGGATTCGATTCCCTCTAACACTCTGCTGCAGTCTCTCCCTTTGAATCCCAGCACCTCCTCCAACTGCATGGAATCCTCTTTCTCCTCACCCGTTGCTTCAGTTTATCGGCTTTCCTAAACCAGCTGCTGCTAACTCCCCTCCAGCTCCTACATGTCTTTTTCCTTGTCTCCCTCCCAATCTCACTCACAGGCTCGGTCTCCAGCTGCCCTTCCCCGTGTAGTGCCAGCCCCTGTCGGCTCTTCTAACTCAGAGCAACAAACCAGCAACACCTCCCGCTGTTCCCTCACCTTCCTACCGTTCGCACTCTTGCCACGTCCATCTGGAGCCCAAATCCGGTTTTAATCCGCTGGATTCCCGCTGGGTAAAAGCCCTTCTCCTTCCTCACCGGCACCGTGCCTTCACTTAGAACTTCCAGAGGATCTGGTGCTCAGTTTATTCACTTTGTGTATCGATTTCCCTATTAATTATTGATCATTGTGTTTTAAAACATTTCTCTGCCCGAAAGCGCTGCCCAGGCCAATGAATCACTTTCCACTCTTCGATGTAGCAACAAAGCTGGAAATTTCACCCCAGATCCTCTCAAGCTGCTGCTTTGACTCCAGGTCTGATCAGTAATTTCTCTGCTTCTTTTTCTCTCTCCTATAGTTAACTTGATGGCGATTGTGATCCTGTCCGGAGGAAAGTGCGGTCTCTCCAAATGTATCACTCGCTACCTGGTGGGAATGGCAGTGGCCGATCTCCTGGTCGTTATCACTGATGTGATATTGAGGCAGATTCACAGGATTTATTTCCCACTTTCATTCATCAAAATTACTCCCGTGTGTTGTCTCGTTGCATTCCTGATTTTTGCAACCACAACGGCCTCTGTCTGGTTCACAGTCGCTTTCAGCTTTGATCGATTTGTGACCATTTGTTGTGAGAAGCTTAAAACAAAATATTGCACCGAGAAAACGGCGGCTGTGGTTCTGGGAACAGTGAGTGTGCTGGGCTGTTTGGAGAGTCTCCCCTGGTACTTTACATTTGAACCTCTATTTATAATTGATAATGTTCCCTGGTTTTGTGTGCTTAAACCGAGCTTCGATACTTCTCCCGCATGGGTCGCATTTGAGTTGTTTCACCGCATTTTAACCCCTTGTGTCCCGTTCTGTCTGATTTTGCTGTTCAATGGTTTGACGGTCAGACATATTTTAGTGTCCAGCCGAGTCCGCAGGGGACTCCGGGGCAGAAGCAATGGAGAGAATCACAAGGATCCAGAGATGGAGAAGCGAAAAATGTCCATCATTTTACTCTTCAGTATATCGGGCAGTTTTATATTGTTATGGGTGACACTGGTTGTATTTTACTTCTATCAGCGAATTACAAACAGTTATGATTATTACTTCTCCCCCACTGACCCTCTTTATATCACGGTACACACTGCAGGAATGCTGCAACTTCTCAGTTGCTGCACAAACACGTGTATTTATGTCCTGACCCAGAATAAATTCAGAGAGGAGCTGAAGAACGCGGTGAAATACCCACTGATTCTAATTGTTAAATTAGTTAAATTATAGAAAGAGCTGAAGGGTTTCAAACACTAGAACTAAACCCCATTTCATATTCTATCCCCTACACTTCACACTGGACGGTAAGTACATTTTATATTAGCAGCACGGAGCCCGGAAATTATCTTAAATCTAATTCTGATATATTTTATTGATAATCTGACCGATTGAGGCAGGGCTCGCTCTGCAGGTGACGCATGAATTTCTACTCAAAAAGGCGGCACTAAAGAGCTCAGCTGGACTTCAACTAAATGGCCGCCCTGCACCGACAGGAAATGGGCAAAACTGGCAATCACAGTCACTGCTGTGGGCCGGATCAGAATGGGTGAACTCGATATAAACGGAGAGACAGAATGTGTGAGATATACAGACAGAGTGAGAGCTGACAGGGTTTTCATCATGGGACCAGGAGGCACAACGGGCAAACGGGGGGCTGGGGAGACAGATTGTGAGGGTGGTCCCTGGATTACGTTATTGGACCAGGAGAGCCTGAGACAGACGGGGCACAGGGGGAGGGGGTGATAGACTGTGGTGGGGGGGGGGGGGGGTTCCTGGGTTACCTTATTGGACCTGGAGAGCCAAAGGCGCACGGGGCAAGAGGGGAGGGTGCCACAGACTGTGCGGGTGGTCCCTGGGTTATGTTGTTGTTCCAGGAGAGCCTAAGACACACTGGCAAAGGGGGAGAGTGATTAAGACTGTCAGGGGAGGGGGTCCTTGGGTGACGTTATTGGTCCAGGAGAGCATGAGACATATATCGCAGAGGTGAAGGTGGATACAGGTTGACAAGGGGGTGAATGGGTTATGTTATTGGACCAGGAGACACTGAGAGACATGGGGCACAGAGGGAGGTGAAGACTGTCTTCGAGGGGGATTGGTTACATTATTGGACCAGTGAAACTGAGACACACACACACACACACACACGGAATGCACAGTTATGAGATACGTGTCCCTTGTAAAAACAATGATGTTGAATTGAGCTGCACTGTGCCACAAATGAATATGGAATTAAAATATCAAATTCAATTCAGTTTGCTCCAGAGCTTCACAATTTTGCATCTATATAGCTCGTTAGAAGTAAATAGAGTGAGAGAGACTGAGAAAGGATGATAGAGAGAGACGGAGAGAATGAGTGACAGTGAGAGAGGGTGATACTGATTAACCGTATTTTGGAGCTGGAGCTGCTGGTGGATTCACTGTGGAGCATCCGCGATGCTGAGATTATCGTGGATCGCACGTTCAGTGAGGTGGTCACACCACAGGAAAAGATTATGCGGGAAGAAAATAAATGGGTGACTGCCAGGAAGAGCAGAAGGAATAGGTAGGTAGCGCAGGAGTCACCTTGGGCCGTCACCCTCTCAAACAGATATATCGCTTTGGATACTGTTGGGTGAGATTGCTTATAAGGGGAAAGCAGCAAGAGCCAAGTTCGTGGCAGCACGGGTGGCTCTGCTGCACAGGAGGGGCGGAATAAGAGTGGCAGGGCTATAATGATAGGGGATTCAATTGTAAGGGGAACAGATAGGCTTTTCTGCTGCCGCAAACGTGACTCCAGTATGGTATGTTGCCTCCCTGTTGCTAAGGTCAAGGATGTCACGGAGCAGCGGCAGGGCATTCTGGAGGGGGAGGGTGAACAGCCAGTACTCGTGGTCCATATCGGTACTAATGACATAGGCAAAAAAAAAAAAGATGAGGTCCTGCAAGGTAAATTTAAGGAGTTAGGAGATGAATTAAAAAGCAGGACCTCAAAGGTAGTGATCTCAGAACTACTACAAGTGCCACGTGCTAGTGAGTATAAGAACAGGAGAATAGACCAGATGAATGCGTGGCTGCAGTGATGGGGTGTAGGAAGGTGGGACTTAGATTCCTGGGACTTTGGGACCGGTTCTGGGGAAGGTGGGACCTGTACAAGTGGGACCGGTTACACCCGAGCAGTACCGGGACCGATGTGCTCGCGGGGGTGTTTACTAGTGTTGTTGGGGAAGGTTTAAACTAGAATGGCCGGGGGATGGGAACCTGAGCAGGGAGACAGAGGAGTGGGAAACAAGGATAGAAACAAAAGGCAGAAAGGGAAGAAGCAATATTGGAAGGCAGAGAAAACAAGGGCGAGAAACAAATGGGGCCATAGAGCAAAATAAAATTAAAATGACTAGTAATCATAAAAGGACAAGTCTAAAGGCATTGCGTCTTACTGCGCGGAGCATTCACAATAAAGTAGATGAATTAACAGCTCAGATAGATATTAACGGTTATGATATAGTTGTGATTACAGAGACATTGCTGCAGGGTGACCAAGGATGGGAACTGAACATCCAGGTGTATTCAATATTTAGGAAGGACAGTCAAAAAGGGAATGGAGGTGGGGTTGCGTTGTTAGTAAAGGAGGAAATCAATGCAATATTGAGGAAGGATATTGGCTCGGAAAATCACGATGTCGAATCTGTATGGATGGAGCGAAGAAACACCAGGGGGCAGAAAACGTTGGTGGGGGGTGTCTATCTGTCCCCAAACAGTAGTGGAGATGTAGAGGAGGACACGAAACAGGAAATTAGAGACATATGCAAGAAGGGTACAACTATAATCATGGGTGACATTAATCTAAATATAGATTGGTCAAACCAAATTAGCATTAATACTGTCGGGGAGGAATTCCTGGAGTGTGTACGTGATGGTTTTCCAGACCAATACGTTGAGGAACCAACTGGAGAACAGGTGATCCTAGACTGGGCATTGTGCAATGAGAAAGGATTAACTAACAATCATGTTGTGCGGGGTCCCTTAGGGAAGAGCGACCATAACATGATACAATTCCTCATTAAGATGGAGAGTGAAGTAGTTGAATCCGTAACTAGGATCCTGAATCTAAATAGAGGAAATTACGAAAGAATGAGGTGCGAGTTGGCTATGATAGATTGGGGAGCTTTACGAAAAGGGATGACAGTGGACAATATTTAAAGAACATGTGCAGGAATTACAACAATTATTCATCCATGTCTGGCGCAAAAATAAAACAAGAAAGGTGGCTCAACCGTGGCTTACAAAAAAAAATTAGATCCAAAGAGGAGACATAAAAATTTGATAAAAACCGGGTGTCTTTTCTACTCTAAGTACAGCCTGCCTTTCTCGTACTTTCTATTTATCAATTTTTAGCCCATCCAGTATCTCAACGACCTCCTCTTTTACTCTGACTTTTGTTGCATCTTCTTCCTTGTTACAGACAGATGCAAAGTACTAATTTCGTGTCTCAGCCTTGCACTCTGCCTCCATGCATAGATCTTCTTTTTGTCTTTAATCGGCCCCACCTCTCCTCTTCCTACCCGTTTACTATTTATCTGCCCATCGAAGACTTTTGGATTCCCTTTTACGTTGGCCACCAGTCTATTCTCATTCTCTCTCTTTACCACTTTTATTTCCTTTTTCACTTTCCCTCTCTACTTTCTCGATTCAGCCCAGTTCTCACTTGTGTCATCAACCAGACATCTGTCATACACCCCATTTTGCTGCTTCATCTTAATCTCTATCTCTTTCGTCATCCAGGGAGCTCTGGCTTTTGTTGCCCTACCTTTCCCCGCGTGAGAATGAACCTAGAAAATACCCGAACCATATCCTCCCTAAAGGCCCCCCATTGTTCGATTACAGTTTTGACTGCCAATCTTTGATTCCAATTTACCCGGGCCATATCCGTTCTCAACACACTGAATTTGGCCTACCTCCAATTTAGTATTTTTATTCTGGATTGCTCCTCGTCCTTTTCCGTAACTAATCTAAACCCTATGATATTATGATCACTATTCCCTAAATGTTCCCCTAATGATGCTTGATCCACTTGACCCAATATTCATCAATGTTTTGGGTAAAACGCATTAAATACCCTGTTCTTGCATCCGTTGGTGTTCCGGATAAGCAATTATCTCATCCGTTAATGGTGTAAATCAGTTTTAACTCTGCTGCTGAAATTTACAATTTTTTTCTCCCATCATCTTTTACAGAGCCACCTGTTGTGTTCTACCAGTTGATATCGTGTGTAAACATGGTACGCTTTTGGCCTTGTGGCAGCTGCATTATATCTGCAATAAACGATGTATCCAGCCCTGAGAATGTTACTGGCTAATTATCTGTACCAAATATATTGAAATCAGATAATTGGGCTAAGGCGTGGCATCATACCACGAAGAGCTGTTAACAGTTTCATGTTGTGGAACTAACCTGTCCTGGAATATATTTTCATGAATGTGTTTTCAGTGATTGATACCGAGACAGTTCACGGTCTCAGTTTTACAAGGAGTCAGTGCAGTGTCCTTTCTCCCAAATAACATGGTTCAGTTGAACTGGGATTTCAAAGTATTTATTGGTTATCACTGTTATGAAATATTATTTCATTGTGTGTGTTCCTGCCACAGCTTTAGATGTCTGGCCACTGAACTGAGATTCCTGCTGACTCTTTCACATAGTATCACAGTATCATAGGAGGTACAGCACAGGAGGAAGCTATTTGGCCGAACGTGCCTGTGCGGCTTTTTGAAAGAGCTATCAAATTAGTCCAATTCTCCTGCTCTTCCCCCATAGCCCTGTAATTTTTTGGCCTCAAGTATTTATCTAAGTCCCTTTAAAAAGTTAATATTGAATATGCACCTACCACATTTACAGAAAGTGCATTCCAGATCGTAACAACTCGCTGCATAAAAATTGTTTCCTCATGTCGACTCTGGCTCTTTTGCCGATCGCCTTAAATCATTATCCTCTGATGACCGACCCGTCGACCACTGGAAGGAGTTTCTCCTTATTTACTCAATCATAACCATGCATGATCTTGAACACTTCTAACAAATCTCCACTCGACCTTGTCAGTTCGAAGGAGAACAATCCCAGCTTCTCCAGTCTCTCCACATAACGGGACTCCCTCATTCGTGGTACAATTCCAGTAAACCTCTTCCGCAACCTCTCTAAGGCCTTGACATCCTTTCTGAGGTACCGTGCTCCGAATTGAACACAATATTCAAGCTGAGGCCTAACCAACGAGTTATAAAGGATTAGGATAACTTCTTTGCTTTTGTACTGTCTGCCTCCAGCTGTACTATCCTCTACCTAGCTGTACTTCCCCCAGATATACTATCCCGTACCGAGCTGTACTGCCCCAGCTGTACTATCCTGTACCTAGCTGTACTTCCCCCAGATGTACTGTTCTGTACCTAGCTGTACTGCCCCCAGCTGTACTATTCTGTACCGAGCTGTACTGCCCCCAGCTGTACTATTCTGTACCGAGCTGTACTGCCCCCAGCTGTACTATTCTGTACCGAGCTGTACTTCCCCCAGATGTACTGTTCTGTACCTAGCTGTACTGCCCCCAGCTGTACTATCCTGTATCTAGCTGTACTGCCCCCAGCTGTACTATTCTGTACCTAGCTGTACTTCCCCCAGCTGTACTATCCTGTATCTAGCTGTACTGCCGCAGCTGTACTATCCTGTATCTAGCTGTACTGCCTCCAGCTGTAATATCTTGCCTCCAGCCAAAGGAGGACCAGGTGTCACAGTGTGTCAGATACCCTCCCGCACCAGGGTTGAAATCGGTTGGAGGTCGGGAGCTATGTCAGTTACCTGTGTCGAGCTGGTATTCCGCAAAAACTGAGCTAAGTCCCCGTGAATGAATCTTTTTGTAAAAGTGTTTGTTCTTTATTTTTTTAAGTTCACTGCAAAATGCGACAAAGGGAATAATTCGAACCAGAGAACATCACAAGTTTTCTCTTTTTATATATTCATTATCAGGGTGTGGGCGTCGCTGACAAGGCCAGAATCTGTTGCCCCTCCCAAGTTGCCCTTGGGAAAGTGGTGGTGAGCCTTCTTCTTGAACGGCTGAAGTCCGTGTATCCCACTAAGCTGTTAGGTAGGGAGTGCCGAAGTATTCATCTCGCAATATATTCTCTGCTGCACAACATCACCGCAGTCTTCAACTGGGTCAATTCAAAGGAGCTTACGTTGATGCAATCATTCCACAAACGTGTATGTGGTGGGAGAGCAACACTTCAGGAGGGGGAAAGTGTAGGTCTTGTGATGTGTTCTGCAGTGCTTGACTGAAGTTAGATACAGGGTGAAGCTGACTCTATAGAGGGTTCCTAACCCTAAACTCCAACCCTCCCTGACAACCTCTCGTCAGATTACAGTGGCATTAATAGGATTCGGGTTTTGGTTAGGGCTGGGACTAGTATAGGGTTAGGGTTTGGCTCGGGCTATAAAGTCAGGATTAGGGTTCGGGTGTCAGGTTTAGGGTTAGGGTTTAGGGTAAGAGTGTCAGGGTTAGGGTGTTAGAGTAAATGGAAATCCCAATTCCTCTATCTCTGCAACCTCCTTAAAAATCATTCAGTCCTCTGACTCTTGCCTGTTGTGCCCTTCTCCCCCTCGCTTCTTCCAATTATGAGACCTTCAACTGCCTCCACCCGATTCTATGGAATTTCCTCCTTAATAAGCGACAGGAACTTTTTTGATCACTTTGTACAGGTTGATTTCTATTTCTGGAACACTGTGAACAATTTCGGAGTTAAAATGCTGTGGAATGAGCTCCTCGTGAAAATTCATGGCTCCCATGACCTCACGCATCCTCGAGCAGATGTAAATGATAGTGTTTTGGTTGCTCAGATGTTGTAGGGTCTTGAGCAGTAAGTGGTATTCACGTTTCTTGTAGACGATATCGGATCCCAGGATGATGTCGTAGTCTGTTGGAAATTGATCATGGTTTACACCCCACGAGAGAGCAGAGACTTTTGACCGCTGGATAATTGAAGATGGGACATTGTTGGCCACGTTTAGTTCTATTTGATTCAGAACTTCTGGTTTGTCTGTCAAGGTCACATCTCCACCTGCCAGAAGAATGTAAAAGAGCAATGACGTATCTTCACTTATTGCTTCCCTATGACCCCAACATGTAAATGGTAAATTTGGGCAAAAGGGATTCGGGGCAAAGCAGATTAACACAGCAAAGGCTGTGAACCATAATGATGAACTTGTGCAGTGTCACAGCATTGCTCAGCGATTCCATTAGCACAGCGGTTATTTCACTGGTTTAGTATTCCAAAACTGCGGAATAAAAATCCAGTAACCTGAGTTCAAATCCAACCACGGCAGTTTGAGATTTTGATTTTCAATTCATAAATGTCAATATAAAAAGCTGGTATCAGCAAAAGGGGCGATATTGACTTTCTGCCATCGCGTAAAACCGGTGACAACGAGTTTGTCGCCCGTTGAACATTCCTCCCGATTTCTATTTTTAGCTATCACACGTTTTAAACTGCCGCTCGAAGTCAACATCCGCCCCAAAGTGACCATGAATCTATCCGATTGTCGCAAAAAAACAATAGGTTAACTAACGTCCTTTAGTGAAGGAAACCTGCCGTCCTTCACCAATCTGGTTTGTGTGTGACTCCAGTCCAACACCAATGTGGTTGATGCTTTACTGCCCTCTCGTGTGGCCGTGAGCCACGCCGCGGTATCAAAATAAGGATAAAGCTGCGACCCAGGCATCAAATTCGGACAGAAAAAGGCACACCAAGCCCAGCTGACCTTGCAAGTTCCTCCTCGCTATCAATTGGGGACTCTTGTCAAAGTCGGGAGAGCTGCCTCACAAACTAGTCAAGCAACGGTCTGACATATACAAAGAATCAGACCTGTCCTCACTCTGAGGAAACCCTCCATCGTGTCGTGTGGCACCTCCGCCCTGCTGAGTGGGATAGATTAATAACAAATCTCGCAGCTCAAAACCGGGCACTTATGAGGCACCATGGGCACTAAGCAGCAGCATAATGGAATGCCACAACAATCTTGTCATCGCAGGGCCCGAGATATCCCTCACTTCTCCATCACAATCAAGCTGGGTGACCAAATCTGTTTCAATGAGGAATGTAGAAGAGCATGCCTGGAGCGGCACCGAGCGTATTTGAAAATCAGCTGCCAACTTGGTGAAGCTGCAGCAAAGGATTACCATGCATTATAAACAGTTAGAGCACCATACATTATGAACAGTGAGAGCACCATGATTTCTATGCAGGGAGAGGAGCATGCATTATAAACAGCGAGAGCAGCATGCATTATAAACAGCGAGAGCACCATGCATTATAAACAGTGAGAGCACCATGCATTATAAAGAGTGAGAGCACCAGGCATTATTAAAAGTGGGAGCACCATGTATTATAAACAGTGAGAGCACCATGCATTATAAACAGTGAGAGCACCATGCATTATAAACAGAGGGAGCACCATGCATTATAAACAGAGGGAGCACCATGCATTATAAACAGAGGGAGCACCATGCTGTGCACAGAGTTCAGCAATCCCCAAACCAAACAACCAGGTTAAAGCTCCGAAATCCGGTCACATCAAGTCGCGAATGGTGGTCGCAAATTAAGCAACCAACAGGAGAAGGAGGCTCAGTGAACATTCTCATCCTCAACAAGAGCGCAGCCCAGCACATGGGAACATGAGAACATAAGAAATAGGAGCAGGAGTAGGCCATACGGCCCCTCGAGCCTGCTCCCTCATTCGATAAGATCACGGCTGCTCTTCGAACTCCACTCCACTTTCCCGCCCGATTCCAATATCTCTTGATTCCCTGAATGCAAAAAAAAGTTTGATGCGCTTGCAACAATCTGCAGCCAGAAGTGCCAAGTGGATTATCATTCTCAGCCTCTTCCTGAGGTCCCCATCCTCACAGATACCAGTCTTCAGCCAATTCCATTCACTCCACGTGATAACAATAAATGGCTGAGTTCATGGACATGGCAAAGGCTCACGGCTGCAGTGTTGAAGACCTGTGCTCCAGAATAAGCTGTGCCCCGACCTGAGCTGTACCAGTCGGAACTGTCATCTATCCGACTAAAAAATGGAAAATTGCCCAGGTATGAACTGTCGACAAAAAGCGGGACAAATCCAATCCGGCCAATTACCGCTCCATCAGCCTACTCTCAATCATCGCCAAAGTGATGGAAGATGTCGACAGTGCTATCAAGCGGCACTTACTAACCAATAACCTGCTCACCGATGCTCAGTTTGGGATCCGCCAGGACCACTCGGCTCCAGACCTCATGACAACCTTGGTCCATATATGGAAAAGAATCCTGAATTCCAGAGGTGAGATGAGACTGACTGCCCTTGACATCAAGGCAGCATTTGTCCGAGTGTGGCACGAAGGAGCCCTCGTAAAACTGCCGTCAATTGTAATCAGTGGGGAAACTCTCAAGTGGCTGGAGTCATACCTGGTGCAAAGGTACATGAGAGTGTTTGTTGGAGGCCAATCATCTCAGCCGCAGGACATCGCTGGGCAGTGATCAAGCCCCAACGATCTTCAGCTGCTACATGAATGACCTTCCCTCCATCACAAGGTCACAAGTGGGGCTGTTCGCTAATGATAATGATAGGGACACAATGTTCATTTCCTTCAGTAATTCCTCAGGCAATGCCGCAGAATACACGGCCTCTGACCTGCTCTTGCAGCCACACTATTTATGTGGCTGGTCCAGTTAAGTTTCTGGTCAATGGTAACCACCAGGATGATGATGGTGGGGGATTCGGCGATGGTAATGTCGTTTGATGTAAATGGGAATTGGTTAGATTCTGTCTTGTTGGAGATCGTTATTGCCTGGCTCTTGTCTGGCACGAATGTTACTGGCTGCATAACAGCCAAGCCTGCATATTGTCCAGGTTGTGCTTTATGCGGGCACGGACTGCTTCATTATTTTATTCCAAAGCATGCTTAGTGTTTTTTGGAATATAATTTGGCCATCAGTTGGGTGCTGGGCACGTGACTGGAGCTCACAAGGACTCAAAAACATGATCAAAAGCTGCAGCTTCCCCGTTTAATATCTGATCAGAGTCGAGATGTTCAGGATGTTGTGCAAATATTACATTGAATATAACCAGGCCATTTCTGATCGGTATCTAGTTCTCAGCTCATCAGCTCAAGGAGAAATGTGATCAAATGTTTCACTTTGTCATTTTCTGGAATTTTACGCTTACTCGATTTTCACAGATCAACAGCAGTTCAATTGAGATCCCGCTCCCCGATGGGAGGAGGGACTTTCTCCATTATGGCAGGTGGAGCGGCTGAGTCTGGAAAGCTGCGAATTTTCTGAGGCATCATTCTTATTGCCTGAGGTGAGGGTCCTGTGCTTTGAAAGCATTCTCGATCAAACAGAACAAAACTGGAGGTGAAGAACTGTCAACCCTGGTTAGGCCGCACCTGGAGTTCTGTGAGCAGTTCTGGGCACCGCACCTTCGGAAGGACATATTGGCCTTGGTGGGAGTGCAGCGTAGGTTTACGAGAATGATACCCGGACTTCAAGGGTTAAGTTACGAGGAGAGATTACACAAATTAGGGTTGTATTCTCTCGAGTTTCGAAGGTTAAGGGGTAATCTGATCGAAGTTTATAAGATATTAAGGGGAACAGATAGGGTGGATAGAGAGAAACTATTTCCGCTGGTTGGGGATTTTAGGAGTCGGAGGCGCAGTTTAAAAATTAGAGCCAGACCTTTCAGGAGCGAGATTAGAAAACATTTCTACACACAAAGGGTTGTAGAAGTTTGGAACTCTCTTCCGCAAACGGCAATTGATACCAGCTCAATTGCTATATTTAAATCTGAGTTAGATAGCTTTTTGGCAACCAAAGGTATTAAGGGATATGGGCCAAAGGCAGGTATATGGAGTTAGATCACAGATCAGCCATGATCTTATCAAATGGCGGAGCAGGCACGAGGGGCTGCATGGCCGACTCCTGTTCCTATGTTCCTAACAGTAAAGACCTCAAAAGAAGAACAGACTGCAGCGTTCACAAAACGTGCATATTACTGGGGGTTTAATCACCCCAATGACCAGTCACTGTCATGGTCCTTCTCATTATATAGCCGTCCTATTCCATTACAGTTCATCGCTCAACCTCACACATGCAAAGTGCTATCGCTTGGAAAGTTTAACTCACCCAGCAGGATTGCAAGAATCCCCACGATCCCAGTGCCCGACCCCAATTCAATCATCTTCTTCCCAGAAAAACTGATTTTCTCTTTCTCAAAGAACCGGCAGAGAACGAGGCCCTGAAACAAAATATGGCATTAACGTTAGAATTCGTTCACCTGCAACTTTCTGAATCCAAGTTCACACTACAAGGGAGGTTGCAAGGGAGGGTGCAAGGGAGGGAGCATGTGTCGGAGCAAGGGAGAGTGCAAGGATAGGTGCAAGGGAAGGTGCAAGATAGTGAACAAGGGAAGGTGCAAGGGAGAGAGCAAGCGTGGATACAAGGGTGGGAGCATGGGAGGTTGCAGGGATCAGTGCAAGGGAAGGTGCAACGGAGGGAGCAAGGGTGGGTGCAAGGGAGGGTGCAAGGGAGAGAGCAAGCGTGGATGCAAGGGTGCGATCATGGGAGGGTGCAGGGATCAGTGCAAGGGAAGGTGCAAGGGAAGGTGCAAGGGTGCGAGCATGGGAGGGTGCAGGGATCAGTGCAAGGGAAGGTGCAAGGGAAGGTGCAAGGGAGGGAGCAAGGGAGGGAGCAAGGGAGGGTGCAAGCCAGTAAGTAATTCTTAGGAAGATATAAATCTAGTACTTAGTTCCAAGGAAGATATAAAAATCTGAACATCGTGTTGTGATGGGTATAAACTCAACATTTGATGTCAAGAATGGCGCATACCATGCACATGGTGTCAATGATGGTGTATACACCGGGAATGGTGTCAAAGATGGTGGATACACCGCGCATGGTGCTAAGGATTGTGTATACTCAAGGGCAATTGGGGATGGGCAATAAATACTGGCCTGCTCAGCGACGCCCACATCCCATGAAGAAATAAAAAAAATACCTCGTGCACGGTGCTAACAATCGTGTATATACCGCACAAGGTGCCAAGGATGGTGGATACACAGTGTAGGGTATCAAGGATGGTGGATACCCAGTGTCGGGTACCAAGGATGGTGGATACCCAGTGTAGGGTGTCAAGGATGGTGGATACCCAATGTAGGGTGTAAAGGATGGTGGATACCGAGTGTAGGGGATCAAGGATGATGGATACCCAGCGTAGGGGATCAGGGATGGTGGATACCCATTGTAGGGTGTCAAGGATGGTGGATACCCAATGCAGGGGATCAGGGATGGTGGATACCAAGTGCAGGGGATCAAGGATGGAGGATACCCAGTGTAGGGGATCAAGTATCGTGGATAACCAGTATAGGGTGTCAAGGATGGTGGATACCCAGTGTAGGGTGTCAAGGATGGTGGATACCCAGTGTAGGGTGTCAAGGATGGTGGATACCCAGTGTAGGGGATCAAGGATGATGGATACCCAGTGTAGGTGATCAAGGATGGTGGATACCCAGTGTAGGGGATCAGGGATGGTGGATACCCAATGTAGAGTGTCAAGGATGGTGGATTCCCAGTGCAGGGGATCAAGGAGGGTTTAAACATAATACATGGTGCTGGTGGAGTATTAACCCCATATCGATTGCATGGATGATACATCATTCAGTACTTTGTGCCAGATAGGATATAAACCGAGTACATGACGATAACGACGGCATAAACCCAGGGTATGGTGAATTGGAACGTATAAACCCAAGACATGATACAAGAAGGTTATATACCCATTACATTGTGTGAGGGAGGAGGAAAACCCGGTAAATATGGCCTGGAGGGTAAAAACAATTTAATGGTGCCATGGATGCTATGAAGACAGAACATTGTGCCATGGATGGTATGAAGACAGAACATGGTGCCATGGATGGTATGAAGACAGAACATGGTGCCATGGATGTTATATATTAGGTGTAGAGTAGTTATGGAAAGAGACAGGGATCAATCAAAGGTGAAGATGCTGAGGGGTAATTCCAGTGAGTTGAAAAGGGATCCGGCCCATGTTGAATGCAAACAAAGACTGGCTGTAAAAACAGTAAATAAGCAATGCGAGGCCTTCAAGGAGAAGCTAGTTCGGGCGCAAACGAAACACATTCCTATGAGGGAGTTAGGAAGGGCATCCAGTGCTGGAGCTCACTGAATAATTGAAATATAGAGAGTAAAACGAAACAGAGAAAGGAGGCTTATGACCAATGTCAGGACCATAATACATTAGAAAATGAAGCAGAATACATAAAGTACAGAGGAGAACTGAAAAAGGAAATAATACGGGCGAAGAGAGTGTACGAGAAAATAGTGGCAGATAACATAAAAGGGAACAGTAAAGTCTTTTATAAACAGACAATTACCAAAAGGACATTCAAAGGAAGGGTGGGGCCAATTAGCGACAAAAGAACGAACTCATTGTGGAGTCGCGGCTTGGGTATGAAATGAAAACATTGCATCTACATTCACAAAAAAAGAGGATGCTGCCAATGTCCCAGCAAAGGAAGAGATAGTAGAGGATGCACTAAAAAGGTTGGCAGTACTCAAAGTAGAAAAGCCACGCGGTCCAGGTGGGATGCATCCTAGGTTGTTGTGGGTAGTCAGGGTGGAAATAGCAAAGATTATAGCCACAATCTTTCAATCCTCCTTGGATATGGGGATGGTGCCAGAGGACTGACTGGTTGCAAATGTTATTCTCCTGTTCAAAAAAGGGGAGAAGGATAAACTGGTAACTACAGGCCAGTCAGCCTAACGTCGGTGGTGGGGAAACTTTTGGAGACAATAATCTTGGACAAAATTAATTGTCACTTGGAAAAACATGTTTTAATAAATAACGGTCAGCACGGATTTCTTAAAGGCAAATCGTGTTTGATAAACTTGATTGAGTTATTTGATGAAGTAACTAATAGGGTTGATGGTTTTCGTGCAGTTGTGTTTGTTGACATGAATTTTCAAAGTACCACGTTGCAGATGAGTTAGCAACATTGATGCCCATGGGATTAACAGGACAGGGGCAGCGTGGATATGAAATTGGCAAAGAGACAGAAAGCAGAGTGTAGTTGTGAACGATTATTTCTCAGGCTGGATGTGTTCTCCAGGGGTCGGTATTTACACCATTGATCTTTTTGATATGCATTAATGAACTGGACTTGTGTATAGAGTGTATAATTTCAAAGTTTGCAGATGACACGAAACTCGGAAATGTAGTAAACAATGTGGAGGCTAAGAACAGACTTCAGGAGACCAGACACACAAGGGAAATGGGCAGACAAATGGAAGATGAAATTTAACGCAGAGAACTGACTGTGCAATGATACATTTTGATCGGAATAATAAGAAGAGACAATATAAACAAAATGTTACCATTTTGAAGGGGGTACAGGAACAGAAGGAACTCGGGTTGTACTAACACAAATATTTGAAGGTGGCAAGACAAGTTGGGAAGGCTGTTAAAAAAGCATACGGGACCCTTGATTTATAAAATAGGCACAGAATACAAAAGGAAGGAAGTGACGCTAAACCTTTATAAATCATTGGTGAGGCCGCAGCAGGAGTATTGTGTCTAATCCTGGGCACCACGTTAGGGAGATTGTCAAGGCTTTAGGGACAGTGCAGTGTAGATTTGGGAGAATGGTACCAGGGGTGCGGGACTTCAGTTAAGTGGGGAGACTGGAGAAGCTGGGGTTGTTCTATTAGACCAGAGAAGTTTAAGATGAGATTTAAAAGATGTGTTCAAATTCACGAACGGTTTTGATAGAGTAAAATAGTAAAAAGGGGTTCATGGGGTTGGGGGTTATATATTAGCATAGATAGAGGATTGGTTAACGGACAGAAAACAGAGAGTCGTGATAAACGGGTCATATTCAGGTTGGCAGGCTGTAACTAGTGCGGTGCCGCAAGGATCCCTGCTTGGGCCTCAGCTTTTTACACTCTATATTAATGAATTAGATGAGAGGACCGAGTGTAATGTATCCAAGTTTGCTGACGATACAAAGATACGTGGGAAAGTAAACTGTGACGAGGATCCAAAGAGTCTGCTCAGGGTTACAGACAGGTTAAGTGAGTGGGCAGGCAGATGATTAATTGGAGACATGACATGTGGTGAGTGGAGCAGGTTTGGGAGGAACAGGTGACTTTGGACCTATGGTTCCCAAAGCTCTCCACCACTGGAGGGTTTTCCTCGCCTCATGTCTGGGTCTGTTGGAGACTAATTCATTCGGTTTGATTGCTATTATTTGTCTACAACTCGGTTCTCACTGTGTCATGTGACTACCAGGAAAGGAGACGGCGAACAATAATCTTTCTTCTAGCAATTCCGATGTTCTTATGCATGTTCGTCTGCAAAACCAATTCATCAAGTCGGGCTTCCTCAACATGGCGGGG
This sequence comes from Heptranchias perlo, assembly GCF_035084215.1. NCBI lineage: Eukaryota > Metazoa > Chordata > Chondrichthyes > Hexanchiformes > Hexanchidae > Heptranchias > Heptranchias perlo. The sequence continues at coordinate 2,080,171 of NW_027139442.1, read as the reverse complement.
GTGGGGGTGTTGTCGGTTGCTGTCGTGGAAGGAAGAATCTCTGAGTTTGGTTTCTCTCTATCAGATCCAAGCATTTACTCCAAACATTGGACTTACAGCTTCCCAGATTATTGATGGTACCACTAATTTATTGCTGGAGACCCTAGTGATTCTCAAAGTGTGCCCGCAAAACTGATAGCGACTTTCGAGTTTGTTGCTGTCCTCCGTGGAGTCGGGGCTGCTGAAATGCTTCTTTTCCTGCTGTGTTTCCATTATCCTCTCTGAGCTCACTCTGTACTGCTTTGATCCTTGTTGAGCCACTGCAGTCTCCAGGTAGGTTTTGTCCAGGGGTCTGGATGTGAGCCTGTCTCGGTTTCAGCTTTCGGTGCGTGCAGTCCGCTTGTCCGACAGTGGATAAAACAATACAAACTCTGATCTGGAAACACAATAAACTTTAATTAATTAGCATCCCTTCTCTCACCTCTTCCCCAACAAATTTGATAATAACACATTAACACAATATTCAAAAGTTTCTGAAAGTTCCTCATTAAGAAAGTGAACAAATAAAGTCAGTATGCAGAGAGCCGAAACTGTGGGCCTTTATCTGAAGGCAGGGACGGTGTTTGCCTTACACTGCGACTGTTGTTTTAGTGAAGTTACTCCCTTTGATCCAGAGCTGCTCAGCTTACAAACCTGGCAGAAGAGCTTTTGTTGCGAGCCGTGGTATCATCGACCCAACCTCGGCCGGGTTGGTGAGCAGCCTTTCTCTGCCGCCCACTCTTGACCAGTTTCATGTTCTTCACCTGTCTCACCAGCTGCACCGTTCAGTAACTGCCTTTTCCCACTGTGGTGGTGACAGTCACTGCTCCATGCTGCTCACTGCCAGCGGGACTGTGTGATCGGCCGCTGACTCTCGGCGCTTTGTTGCGCAGTGTCTTTATTCATTTCTTATCTGACTCGAGTTACAACGAATCGATGGGGAACAGCCGAGATTCCAAACACTTTTGAATATTGTGTTAATGTGTTATTATCAAATTTGTTGGTGAAGAGGCGAGAGAAGGGAGACTAATTAATTAAAGTTTATTGTGTTTCCAGCTCAGGTACCGGCAAGCCCTCAGTGATCAGCTAATTAACGTAACTGGATCTGCTCAGGGCTCCGTGTAATTGCACGGCCCAAAAGCTGCACTGTTTTAAGGTCAGCAACATTTCAAATTATCATCAGCACAGAGCACCTAAAACTGATGCCTTTGACCCGGACGGTTGAATTGTTTTTTTATTTTAAAATGAACATGGAAATCAATTTATTTGCCAACAACTAACTGCAAATATTCAATTATCCGCCTTCGGGTTACTTTCTACCAACCGGAAAACTTTCCAAACTGTGCCCTGTCGGAGTGCTTGGAAATCCCTGGTTTAACAAAGCACCACCTGGAGGATGGGGCAATGATTCTTTGTGCTTCGGAAGCCTGTCGATCGTTACCCTCATTTCTGTAGTAAGAAGATCCCAAAATATCAGGTAATTCAGCAATTGAAAAAGATTCATTCTTGGATTGAGAATTGGCAATGCACAGACTGAAAGCACATTCGAGCAGGAGGAGGCCATTTAATCCCCTCGAGCCTGTTCTGCCATTCAATGAGATCATGGCTGGTCTGTAACCTAACTCCATATACCCGCCTTAGCCCCATATCCCTTAATACTCTTGGTTAACAAAAATCTATCAATCTTAGAAATAAAATTAACAATTGAGCTTCCATCTACTGCCTTTGTTGAAGAGAGTTCCAAACTTCCACCACCCTTTGCGTGCAGAAGTGTTTCCTAATCTCACTCCTGGAAGTTTTGGCTTTAATTTTAGGCGATGTCTCACCCTAACCCTAACCCAAACCCACCCAGCGGAAATCGTTTCTCTCTATCGACCCTATCAGTTCCCATTAATATCTTGAAAACTTCGATTAGGTCACCCCTTACACTTCTAAATTCCAGGGAATGCAACCCTAGTTTGTGTAATGTCTCCTCGTAATATAACACTTGGAGTCCAGATATCATTCCAGTAAATCAAAAGCAAAATACTTCGAAAGCTGGAAATCTGAAATAGAAACAAAAAGTGCTGGAGAAGCTCAGCAAGTCAGACCATAGCTGTGGAGAATGAAAAGTGTCAACGTTTCAGGTCGAAGACCTTTCGCCCGAACTCATTCTAGCAAATCTGCGCTGCACTCCCTCGAAGGCCAATATATACTTCCTGAGGTGTGGTGCCCAGAACTGAACACAGTACACCAGGTGAGGTCTAATCTGGGGTTTTTTTCTAGCTGTAGCATAATTCTACCCCCTTGTTTTCTATTGCTCTCGATATAAAGGCCAGCATTCCATTAGATTTTTGATTATTTTCTGTACCTCTCCATGACATTTTAATGATCTATGTGCATGGACCCCTAAGTTTCTTTGGACCTCCACTGTTTCGAGCTTTTCACCATTTAGAAAGTACACTGATGAACCCTGTTTTCGTCCAAAGTGGATGACCTCACACATGCCTACAATGAAATCCACTTGCCACAGTTTTGCCCATTCACTTAGTCTGTTACTATCTTTCTGGAATGTTATGTTCCCATCTACACTGCTTAAAATGCTGCCTATCTTTTTGTCATTGGCAAACATGGATATATGGATCTCTATCCCGTTATCAAAGTCATTAATAAATCCAGTGAATAGTTGAGGCCCAAAAACAGATACCTATGTGACACCACTAGTCACATCCTGCCAATTTGAGCCATTATCCCTACTCTGTTTCGTCCCGCTCAGCCAATTTCCTAACCATGTCAATAATTTGCCTTCAATTCCATGAGCTTCAAGTTTAGTTAATAGTCTCTTATGAGCGACTTTATCTAATGCCTTCTGGAAGTCCATATAATCAATATCCATAGACATTCCGCTGTCCTCTACTTTAGTAACCTCTTCAAAAAATTCAATCAGGTTCGTCAGGCATGACCTACCCTTTACAAATCAACGCTGGCTCTCCCTGGTCAGCTGAAAATTTTCAAGGTGTTCAGTCACTCTATCCTTAATGTGGAGATGCCGGTGATGGACTGGGGTTGACAACTGTAAACAATTTTACAACCCCAAGTTATAGTCCAACAAATTGTTGGACTATAACTTGGTGTTGTAAAATTGTTTACAACTCTATCCTTAATTATAGACTCCAGAGGAGGAGAGAGGGGGAATTAGAGGGGGAATTGGTGGATTAAGAAGAGAAAGAGATTGAGAGAAGAGAACCGGGAGGATGAGAGAGAGAGAGAGAGTGAGAGAGGGGAACCAGCCATATAAAAGGGAGGTGGAGAATTGGAGAGGGGAGAGGGATGGATAAAGGGGAGAGAGGAAAGACGAGAGGGGAACTAGATGCATGAAGGGGAGAGGGAGAATCGGAGAGGAGCACAGGAGGATAATGGGGAGAGAGAGAATGATAGAGAGAATGAAAGAGGGGAACCCGGCATATAAATTGAGAGGGAGAATGGGAGTGGAGGCCCAGAAGAATAAAGATGAGAGAGAGAATAAGAGTAGAACCGAGGGATAAAGGAGAGAGAGAATGAAATGAAAACCGAGTGAGAAAGGGGAGTGAGAAAGAATGAAAGGAGAACCGATTGATAAAGGAGTCGGAGAGAGAATAGGAGACGGCCATGCAATCATAAAGAGGGAATGAACATGAGTGAAACTATAGTTTCCTGGGCGCTGCTCCCGCTCCACCACGGTAACTTCAGCGTAAGTGCGGCCAAAACTCCATTTACCTTTGTAAATATAAGTGCATTTTTGACAAAGTTACAGCGACGGAGCTAAAGCAGCTCTGAGGGTGTGTTTCAAACTCAGATTTGCCATTCGTAACACGCAGCAGCCCAAATTCTGTAACTGCACAAGAAATTGATTTAAAATTAAACAGAACTTTGCCTTCAAATTCTGCATTATAATCCTTCATATTTCTAAAGAAAACTGCTTCATGACGAGCAGAAAATTTAACCTCGGGCTTTACAGAGCCAATGTAGCAGCTCTAAGGAGAAAGCAAAACAGTGAGCGGAAGCAGCAAAGGCTACTGCTACCGACAAATTTACAAATGGAGCTAGAAAACTTACTTCACAAATTCTCAGTGCTCCTCAGTGATGTTGAACCTTTTTCAGTAATTATTACCTGAGGCTGCCAATGATTTCTCGCCAGTAGCTCCCACTGAGCATTGCCTCCCGTTTTAACTGGTCACAGTCTCGTCAGATTGCCACACCCTGACATGTTCCCTCCTGCTGTGACATTGGGATGAGATGTATCAGCTGGTCGGCGGGTTAGGAGGATTCCTTGGGATGGTGACCTCCATTCACTTGGTGTCCTGCACTGGGACATCCAGTACTTCCTGTGCTATACTGGGTTGAGATGGCTCAGTGGCGGTGTTCCATTCCATCAATAGTCACTTCTTGTATTTCTGCTCATTGGGGGAAGTTGTTATCAGCTCTGACCTCCCCTTATTACATATAAAAAACTCCATCAGCGATCATCCCTGGCCATCCCATCTATAGGTGGTGCTTTGAGACCTCTCTGCAGCTCAGTAACATCCGTGTCTCCTTCATTACCTCATCAACTCACTCCATATTTACTCGGTTTTTTTTGAAGGAGATACTCGGGTAATTTGTGTGAGAGTCTGTTCCATACAGTCTTTACTTTTCAGTGACAATCAGTTCAGCTCCTGTGTTCCTGCTCATCATAACTTAGAGCCCTAAACCCTGGAATCATTCTTGGACTCCTCCTCAACCTTGTCCATTGCGTCATTGGAAATACCAATGGCGAGAACTGGAGACAATGTTCCAAATGCTTCGTCACGACAGATCTATCAAAGGTTCGAATGACGTGTTTCAATGCACGTCCTTGAGATACATCCCGCATTTGAGCAACATTGTCCCTGGTGTAGCATTGCTTCAGTCAGAGGTCAGAGAGTCCTGTGGATGTATCGGCTGCTGTACAATAGTAAATGAGCTTCACAGTCCCGTGTGCCAGAGGCAAATGCTGCTGGGAACAGAAGGCAAAATGAGATACTAAAGAGGAGGTCTTCAGCTCAGGCTACATACGAACTACACAGGAAGAGGGGCTGCACTGAAACTACATACGGTGAGGGGCTACAGTGGAACTACACATGAAGTGGGTGCATAGTGGTAAAACATGGAGAGGGTGTACAGTGGAACTACATTTGTAGAGGGGCTACAGTGGAATTACATAGAGAGGGCTTCCAGCGGAACTACATGAGGCGAAGGGCTACTGCGGCACTACATAGATATAGGAGTTACAGTTGAACTATATAGGGAGAAGGTGTACATCGTAACTACATAGGGTGAGGGGCTACAGGTGAAATACATATGGAGAGGGGCTACCGTGGAATTACATATGGAGAGGGGCTACAGTGGAGCTACATACAGAGAGAGGATACAGTGGAAATACGTAAGGGGAGGGGCTACAGTGGAAATCCATAGGAAGAGGGACTAAATTGGAATTAGAAAGGGAGAGGGACGACAGTGGAATTAGATAGGGAGAGGGGCTACAGTGGAATTAAATAGGGAGAGGAGCTACAGTGGAATTACATAGGGAGAGGAGCTACAGTGGAATTACGTAGGGAGAGGAGCGACAGTGGAATTACATAGGGAGAGGAGCGACAGTGGAATTACATAGGGAGAGGAGCGACAGTGGACCTACATAAGAGGAGTGGCTGCATAGGAATTACATTGGCAGAGGGACTACGTTTGAACTGCATAAGTGGGGTGAGGGGCGAAATTGGAGCGACATAGGGAGAATGCTAATAACGTAACTACATCGGGAAAGGGGCTATCAGCATCAGTTGTCGGGAATTTACTAGATTCTACAATTAAGAATAGAGTGTCTCAACACCGTGAACATTTCCAGCTGATCAGAGAGAGCCAGCGTGGATTACTAAAGGGTAAAGGATTTGCCTGATGAACCTGATCGAATTTTTTGAAGAGGTGACTAATGTAGTGGAGAAGGGAATTTCTACGGATTTTTTTTAATTCGTTCATGGGAGGTGGGTGTCGCTGGCGAGGCCAACATTTATTGCCCATCTCTAATTGCCCTGGAGAAGGTGGTGGTCAGCTGCATTCTTGAACCGCTGAAGTCCGTGTGGTGATGGTTGTCCCACAGTGCTGTTCGGGAGGGAGTTGCAGGAATTCGACTCAGCGACGATGCTGGAACGGCGATAAGTTCCCAGTCGGGATGGTGTGTGATTTGGAGGGGAACGTGCAGGTGGTGTTGTTCCCATGTGCCTGCTGCCCTTATCCTTCTAGATGGTACACACTGCAGCCACATTGCGCCGGTGGTGAAGGGAGTGAATGTTTCGGGGGGTGGATGGGGTGCCAATCAAGCGGGCTGCTTTATCCTGGATGGTGTCGAGCTTCTTGAGTGTTGTTGGAGCTGCACTCATCCAAACAAGTGGAGAGTATCACATCACACTCCTGACTTGTGCTTTGTAGATGGTGGAAAGTCTTTGGAGAGTCACGAGGTGAGTCACTCGCCTCTGAATGCTGAGACTCTGACCTGCTCTTGTAGCCACAGTATTTATGTGGCTGGTCCAGTTAAGTTTCTGGTCAATTATGACATCCAGGATGTTGATGGTGGGGGATTCGGCGATGGTAATGCCGTTGAATTTCATGGAGAGGTGGTTACACTCTCTCTTTTTGGTGATCGTCATTGCCTGGCACATTTCTGGCGCGAATATTGCTTGCCATTTATCAGCCCAAGTCTGGATGTTGTCCAGATCTTGCTGCATGCGGGCAAGGACTGCTTCATTATCTGAGTGGTGGGGAATGGAATACATTCCAACAGCCTGCTGTGTCTGTTCAAGGTCTGATGTTTGGGAACTATTTTATGATTATTGATGATCACCAATGGTGGTATAGTGCCGATTGTAAACAATTTTACAACACCAAGTTATAGTCCAGCAATTTTATTTTAAATTCACAAGCTTTCGGAGACTTCCTCCTTCCTCAGGTAAATGTTTCAGGACCTCCTGAAATAGTGCCGCTTGGAATGCAGCTATGCTCGGCACTATACAGGACCTCCTGTATAGTGCCGAGCATAGCTGCATTCCAAGTGGTTGACCCTGGTTTGTTTCCAGGCTATCGCAATTCAGTATTCGCATTAATCCACTTCCTCTGAAACTCTAAGTTTGGAATCGATTTTGATGCAGTTAACTGGACATTGTTTCCAAAACATAAACGAGTATAATTATAGTAAAATGTTTTCAATGTTCATTTATTTTCCCTATGGAACGAATAGAGGAAAAACATACTCGAAATAGTGATTCACCAAGATTCCAATGAGAGTGAGGAATGCAAATGATATGTTAGCCTTTATCGCAAGTGTGTTGGAATATAAGAGTAAGGGGGTCTTTGTGCAATTGGACGATGAGGAGATATTGTGTAAGATTTGCCTATATTCTGTGGAATTTAGAAGAATGAGAGGTGATCGCATTGAAACGTATAAAATTCTTGGACGGCTTGACAGGCTGAGAGGCTGATTCCTCTTGTTGGAGAGTCAAGAACTAGAGGTCATAGTCTCAAGATAAGGGGTCGGACATTTAGGACCGATATGAGGAAAATTTTTTGAACTCAAACGGTTGAGAATCTTTCGAATTCTCTCCCCCAGAGGACAGTGGATGCTCAGTCGTTGAGTTGTATTCAAAGCTGAGATCGATAGATTTTTGGACTCCAGGGGAATGAAGGGATATGGGGATGGGGCGGGAAAGTGGAGTTGAGGTCGAAGACCAGCCCTGATCTACTGAATGGCGGAGCAGGCTCGAGTGCTCGTATGGCCGACTCCTGCTCCTATTTCTTCTGTTCTTATGTGAAGAACCTTATATCCCAGTGTGCTGGCCACACTAGTTTAGGTGGCACAGTAAGCGTTATAGATGGGAGCAGAAAGTAGCAAAGGTACATTGATAGATTAAGTGAGTGGGCAAATCTGTGGCTGATGGAAGTCAAGGTGAGAAAGCGTGAGGTTATCCAATTTGGAACTTAAAAAGATAGATCTGAGTGTTTTCTACATGGCAAGAAGCTAGGAACTGTGGGGGAGGAAAGAAATTTAGGGGTCCAAGTACAGTGATTACTAAATCACTAAACAAAAGTTAAAATGGAGATGAAATTTTGATCTTCATCTCAAGGGAACTGGAATAAAAAGGAGTGGAAGTTATGTCACAGTGATACAGAGCTCTGGTTAGACCTCATTTAGAGCACGGTGTTCACTTCTGGGCACCGCACTCTCTATAATGGCTTGGAATGATGAAGGGTTTTTTCTCTTTGGGATTCTATGCAATGGGAGGGAATAGGATTTTGTCTTTAAGGATTTTTTCCAGTGCGAGTGAATGAGAAGGGATTTGTTCCATTGGGATTCCTTCTGAGTGCTCTTGCGTTTACTGGGGAGACCTGCATGTTGCCAAATTGCCTTGTGTTTCAATTTGTGCACCCTCGCTTGAACCCTAAAAAGAAAAGTATAAATGTAGTGGAACATGGAAAGGAAATTCGTCAGAAATCAGGTTACCAGCGACGCTTAACAGGGCAGGTAGCTGCTCGCCAGAGAATGTGGAGCCCGATTGGCAATATCAGCTCACTGTCATTAAATGGGTACGGTCAAAGCACAAACCCAGGAAAATCAAATGAAGCATAACTGGACATCAAACAAGAAACGGGCAAACATTTATTTCATAAAGAGATGATATGTCACAGGGAGTTTTGTGTTCAGAACTTGTGATTGCGTGACATTGATCGGTTGAATGTTGGACTGAAGTTTAGATTCACGTTTTTCTTTGGTAATTTCCGTTGGGCAGATGACAGGCAGTCATTTCATTCTGTGGAGCGATGGTCTTGTTCCAGTGGAATAGTCTTCCTGTCATGTTTAGTTTTTCCGAGCATCAACCAGGACGTGCTCTTCCTCGCCGCCAAAGCCATGGTGAGTGGTGTTGGTCTGGTCCCAGTATCAGGAGGAAAGGAGTCAGGAGCGGCTTAACCTTCAAACTTTAGTCCCCAAAAATGGATCGTTTTGTAATAAGAGAAAGTTCGGAAACACAGTTATCAAACCCATCTACTTCCGACAAAGAAAAAAAAAACATGTGTCAGTACGTCATCTTCAACAGAAAGTTCGAGTAATGGCGGACAAACTTCTGCCATGTCGAGCTGGTCTGAACCACGGACTAAGAAGGAAACCAAATGGTGGGCGAGGCAGTATAGTGAGGCTTTTTAAAAATGTGTTTTGATCAATTGTGCAAACGCAAAGAAAGATCCAAAGCCCCAGTGTGTTCTTTGCAGCGAGGTGCTTGGAAACAAGTGTTTAAAACTCGTCAAAATTAAAAAGACATTTAGAAACAAAACATGGGGAACTCGTTGATCACCCGCTTGAATATTTTCAAAGGAAGCAACGGGAATTAAAGTTATCAGCACAAGTTCGTAGTCGGTCAACTGCTCTGAATGATAAGAAAAAACGGGCGTCATATTTGGTCGCATACCGCGTGGCAAAAGACAAAATGGCCCATAGAGTTTTCGAAAAACTTATTCTTTCACAATCTCAGGATATGCTGCCTACAATCTTCGACGAGAAGCCTGCTGAAAAATTGAGAAGCATTCCTCTCAGTGATAACACAATGTCTCGGCGAATATGTTCTATTGCTGACCATTTGGAAGCCAAGCTTTTTACTTGGTTCCAGTGAGCCGGGGATTTTGCTGTCCAACCTGACGAGGGTGCTGATATTTCAAATTGTGCAACACTGTTAGTTTCTGTGAGATATGTCGGGCAAGATGACTTTATGGAAGGTTTGCTGTGTTGTCTAACTTTACCAACAAATACAGGAGCACAGATATTCGAAGCACTGCATGCCTGTGTAGATGGAAAACACAAATTAGACTCGGAATTCCAAGTGATGGTGCAGCAAATATGACAGGTAGCAATAGCGGAGTTGTGAGAAGAATATCTGAGGCAGCTGGTAATGATGGTTAGAATCAATGTTTCATTCACCAGGAAGCTTTGGCGTCCAAGGGTAATCCCCCTGATCTTATGGCAGTCCTGAAGGAAGTAGTGAAAATTGTTAATTTCATTCAAGGAAGCTCAGTGAACTGCAGTCTTTTTGCTTAGAAATGGGAGCGATGCTCATTTACTCGTTTACTGCTTCACACTGTTACAACACATTGAGGAGAACAGCATCAATGAAGAAAAAGGGAATGAAATGAAATGTGTCGTACAGTTACATCTCGCTGCTATGTCTGACCATTTTTTTTATTCGTTCATGGGATGTGGGCGTCGCTGGCGAGGCCAGCATTTATTGCCCATCCCTAATTGCCCTAGAGAAGGTGGTGGTGAGCCGCCTTCTTGAACCGCTGCAGTCCGTGTGGTGACGGTTCTCCCACAGTGCTGTTAGGAAGGGAGTTCCAGGATTTTGACCCAGCGACATTGAAGCAACGGCGATATATTTCCAAGTCGGGATGGTGTGTGACTTGGAGAGGAACGTGCAGGTGGTGTTGTTCCCATGCGCCTGCTGCTCTTGTCCTTCTAGCTGGTAGAGGTCGCGGGTTTGGGAGGTGCTTTCGAAGAAGCCTTGGCGAGTTGCTGCAGTGCATCCTGTGGATGGTGCACACTGGAGCCACAGTGCTCCAGTGGTGAAGGGAGTGAATGTTTAGGGTGATGGATGGGGTGCCAATCAAGCGGGCTGCTTTATCTTGGATGGTGTCGAGCTTCTTGAGTGTTGATGGAGCTGCACTCATCCAGGCAAGTGGAGAGTATTCCATCACACTCCTGACTTGTGCGTTGTAGATGGTGGAAAGTCTTTGGGGAGTCAGGAGGTGAGTCACTCGCCGCAGAATACCCAGCCTCTGACCTGCTCTCGTAGCCACAGTATTTATATGGCTGGTCCATTCAGTTTCTAGTCAATAGTGACCCCCAGGATGTTGATGGTGGGGGATTCGGCGATGGTAATGCCGTTGAATGTCAAGGGGAGGTGGTTAGACTCTCTCTTGTTGGAGATGGTCATTGCCTGGCACTTATCTGGCGCGAATGTTACTTGCCACTTATGAGCCCAAGCCTGAATGTTGTCCAGGTCTTGCTGCATGCGGGCTCGGAATGCATGCAGCAAGACCTGCAGAGGGATTTGAAAATTTGAAGAAAAAGCGTTGGGTGAAAGATCCTTTTGCTTTCGAAAATCCTGAATCAATAATGAAGCTAAACTTGACGGCTGAGGAAGAAAACGAGCTGATGCGACTCACCTGTGAGCACACTGAAAACACGCCAGAAGTCATTCAGTTTGTCATCGTTTTTGGATCCGTGCTTTCAACGATTATCCACTGTTAAGTAAGATTAGTGTTCTGTTGTTGCTGCCGTTCACAACAGCCTACATGTGCGAACTGGGATTTTCAACTCTGAGAAGGTTAAAAACAAGAGAACGAAACCGACTCAACAGCGCACCTGACGTGCGTGGAGCGCTTTCATCTCGTGTTCCAGATTGGAACGAGATCATGAACAACAGTCACATTAAGTAAGTGAAACTCAACCTGTTCTTTTTTTAAATTGTATTTGCACTGTATTTAAAATGTTTTTCAACTAAAGTCGTTGTCTAATTTTAGTTATTACTTGAAGGGAAATGAAGAACTAGCATACATTGATCTTTATTTGGGATTTGATAAAAACTAAAGTCAGAAGATATTCTTGTTTTGGATCGCGAGGGGAAGTGTTTTTCTTCCACTGAGTCAAGAAAAAAAATGTTTGAGGAACACTGTTCTAAATTGTACGGTCAGTGTCTGTTCAGCAAACCGGATCTGAATTCCTCAGTCTGTATTTCTGGACACGGATCTGTGCCCGACGCGGGCAATAAAACACTGAACAACACCCGGCGACTAATGACGGCCGCAGGCCCCACAATCCCCAGCGCCCCAGAAACCCCTCTATCTCTCCAAGGCGAAGATGGACCGATCAGACTGCGCATTCTCACCAAGCCCGCCCTCCATTCTGGGAGCGCCTCTGTCGTGTCGTTTGTCGAGAGTAGGACTCTGTGGAAACGGGAGCAGAAACCGGAAAGTGGTGGGTAGGACGAGGGAGGAGCTGGATGAAGGGTTTAATGGAGCCCGGCCACCCTCCGGCCCGATCGAGCGCCGGACTCCCCGGCTCGGATTCGAGGCCTGAGCCAGAGTTGCTAAGACAAAGCTCCGCCCCGCTGTGTCCGGGACCCGCACCGCGCATGCTCCGACCATAATCGCTTCTCGCGCCTGCGCACTGCACCCCTTCTAAAGTAGATGGACCGTATTCTACCTCGCGGGCCATTCTGGTTAACGATATCCGCCATTTTGAAAGCCTCTCGTTGATATTTCTGCGACGCGGTTCAGAAGAGCGAGGTTTATCCAATCAAAAGCAAAATACTGGAGTTGATAAAACTCTGAATTAAAAACAGAAAATGATGGAAATGCTCAACAAGTCAGGCAGCATCCGTGGAGAAAGAAACAGAGTTAACTTTTCAGGTCAGAACTAGGGTTTCGTCAGATGTTGAAGATTCAAGTTTTTAAGCAAGGACTGAGCCAGACATAGTGTGTGTGGTGGGGGGAGGGGGAGGGAAAGAACAAATGGGACGGTCTTTGATAGGGTGGAGGGCCGGAGTGATAAAATGAGAAAAGAGGAGGAGAGAGATGGGAACCAGAGAGTGTCGAGCAGAATCCAGCCAGAGTCAGCACCTTGAAGGAAGAGAGAAAACTTAAATGGAAGGAAAAATTTTGGAGACGGTGCGATAGGCTTGGATTTCAGCAGAGGGAGGAGGGTCAGTGTGTGGGACGGGGATTTACACTCTGGAGGAATGAGCAAGAAGAATGTTCCATCGAAACAAGAATTCCGAACTCTGAATTTCTATCCTGTATTCACAGTGAGGACTTCTTTAAACTCCTTTTACAGGGTATGAGCAGGGGAGAATTTGCAGACGAGAAATTCAAACCAAACATCACGTCAAGATCTGACAGTTACCCGATTCACCAGCACCTGAAGATCATCGGCCTTTAAATATCGAAGGAGAAATGTTTGTCTGTTCTGTCTGTGGCAAAAGATTTCAAACATCAATGTAACTGGAAAAGCACCGAGACGCACACACCCGAGTGAGAGTGTTCCAGTGCACTGACTGTGGAAAGAGCTTTAACCAGTTACACTGCCTGAAAAAAACATCGCACCATTCACAGCGGGCAGAAACCGTACACGTGTTCTGTGTGTGAACGAGGCTTCAACTGATCGTCCAACCTGGAGAGACACAAGTACACCCGCACCATGGAGAAACCGTGGAAATGTGGGGACTGTGGGAAGGGATTCAGTTCCCCGTCCCGGCTGGAAACTCATCGACGCAGTCACACTGGGGAGAGGCCGTTCCCCTTCTCCGCGTGTGGGAAGGGAGTCACTCAATCATCTGGTCTATTGGAACACCAGCGTATTGAAACTGGGAAGAGACCTTTTCAATGTTCTAACTGTGAGAAGAGCTTTTAATATAAAAGGATCTACTAACACACCAACGCACTTACACTCGGGAGACGCCGTTCACCTGCTCCGTGTGTGGGAGGGGATTCACACAAATTTCCAGCCGACTGAAACACCAGCGTATGCAGACTGCTTTGAGGATGTTCACCTGCTCCGTGTGTGGGAAGGGATTCACACAAATTTCCAGCCTGCTGAAACACCTGCGTATGCAGACTGCTTTGAGGCTGTTCACCTGCTCCGTGTGTTGGAAGGGATTCACTCAGTCATCCCACTTGCTGAAACACCAGCGAGTTCACACCTGGGAGAGGCCGTTCACCTGCTCAGTGTGTGGGAAGGGATTAACTCAGTCATCCCACCTCATTGAACACCAACTTGGTCACACTGATAAGAGACCCTTTAGATGTTCTGACTGTGAGAAGAGCTTTAAAAGAACGGGGGATCTGCTGAGCCACGAACCTACTCACACTGGGGAGAGGCCGCTCACCTGCTCCGTGTGTGGGATGGCATTCACTCGGTCATTCCACCTGCTGAGGCACCAGTGAGTTCACATGTGACTGCAGGGGTTGGATTCTGCTGTTACTGCTTCTGTTAATCACGTCCAGGACTGAACCATGTTCATTCCGACAGTTGTGGTTTGTTTCTGATTTTAATTACCCCTTTAACTGGTCTGGAGTTTAGTATTCTGTACAAGTGTCAAATAAAACAGCTTTCTTTAAAACGCAGTGTTTCTGGTCCTTGATGTCTCGAAGATAAGACAAGCTGATTGAGGACACATGATGAAGTTAGTGGAATCCATTTTAGAACTGAGCTCCTCCACCTTTTTAAAAGATGGATCTACAAGATGTCCAAGGCTGACAGGACAGAGAATTTTATTATATCACAGGGTCCACTTCAATCAGCCGGAGCAGATTGTGTGAAAAAGAGTTTCCTGATTTCACTCCAAGACACCCAAGCTCTAAATTTAAGGTTATGTCCTCTTGTTCTGGATTCCCCCACAAGAGAAAATAGTTTCTATTTCTGCCCTATCAAATACCTTTATAATATTAAATATCTGGATCAGATGACTCCTCAACCTTCTAATCTCATGGGAATGCAAACCAAGTTCATGCAACCGGTCCTCATAATCAAACCCTTCTAGCTCCAGTTTCTTTCTGGTGAATCTGCACTGTTCCCCCTCCAAGGCCAATATATCCTTGGTGAGGATCAGTACTCCAGATGAGCTCTGACCAAGGATCTATAGAACTGAAGCATCACTTCCTCCCTTTGTATTCCAGCCCTCGAGATAAAGGCGAATATTCCATTAGTCTGTGATTACTTTTTGTATCTGTGCATTAGCTTTTAGTGATATGTGTACATTGACACCCAAACCCGTTGCTCCTCCACAGTTCCCAGTCTCTCACTTTAAGAAAATATTCCAATGTTTCCTTCTTGCATCCAAAGTGAATGAGCTCACACTTCCCCACGTTTGAACTCCATCTGCCACAGTTTGCCCATTCACTTAAACATTCTCTTTTATAACTTCCTGCTCCCATCTACACCACTTACTGTACCTCCTAACTTAGTGTCATCTGGAAACTTGGATCTACAACTCGCTATTCCTTCATCCAATTTATTGATAAATATGGTGAAAAGCTGAGGCACCAGTACAGATCCCTGGGGATACCACTTGTCACATCCCGCTAATCAATCAACGTTCCCTTAATCCCGACTCTCTTCTCCAATCTCCCAACCAATTCCAACCCAAGTCACAAGGTCACTTTCAATTTTGTGCATTTTATGTATTCGATTAATCTCTTGTGCTGACCCTTATCAAATGCCTTCTGGAAGTTCACATAAACAACATCCATAGACGCTTCCCTGTCCAACTTGTTAGTTATATCAAAAAATACAAATAGATTAGTCAGACATGACCGGCCCTTCAAAAAGCCATTTTGACACTCTTTTATCAGCACAGACTTGTTCAAGTGCTCAATAATTTTGCATCTGTAATTACCCCACCTGTTTCCTTTAATACTCTTGGATAGAAACCATCAGGCCTGGAGATTTTATTCTTTGTTTACAGTTATTTATTTATCTGACTGTGTGTAACAGGACTGAGTGTCCCAGCACTGACTGTGTGTATAACAGGACTGAGTGTCCCTGCATTGACAGTGTGTATAACAGGACTGAGTGTCCCTGCATTGAAAGCATGTGTAAAAGGACTGAGTCTCCCAGCACTGACTGTGTGTATATCAGGAATGAGTGTCCCTGCATTGACTGTGTGTACAACAGGACTGAGTGTCCCAGCACTTACTGTGTGTATAACAGGACTGAGAGTCCCAGCACTGACTGTGTATAACAGGACTGAGTGTCCCTGCATTGACAGTGTGTATAACAGGACTGAGTGTCCCTGCATTGAAGGCATGTGTAAAAGGACTGAGTCTCCCAGCACTGACTGTGTATATCAGGAATGAGTGTCCCTGCATTGACTGTGTGTATAACAGGACTGAGTGTCCCAGCATCGACTGTGTGTATAACAGGAGTGACTCTCCCAGCACTGACTGAGCGTAAAGTATACATGCGCTGCAGGAGGATATAAATGGGTGGGGTAGAATCCACGTTTTTTTTTTATTCGTTCATGGGATGTGGGCGTCGCTGGCGAGGCCGGCATTTATTGCCCATCCCTAATTGCCCTTGAGAAGCTGGTGGTGAGCCAGGGGAGAGTGCATGGGATGGAGAGACATACAGTTGTCAGGGGAGAATAAATCGTTTGGAAGAGGTTACAGAGATAGGAATGGGGGCGAAATTGTGGTGCGATTTGAACACGTGGATGAGGATTTTAAAATCGAGGCGGTGCCCGACCGGGAGCCAATGTAGTAACACACAAACAGAAACTTACGGATCACTGCCCGGCAGACAGGTGGAGAAGACATTGATGTCCGCGGAGTAACAGTCAGGGTCACAGCAGCAGTCGAGTTCACAGAATCCACCAGTCAGGCCACAGGTACAAATGGGAACGGCTGCAACAAGACAAACACACAGAGATCTTACAACAGAGCACGGACGGTCTCAAAGACCACCTCCCTCCCTTGTCTGAATCCATGATCGCCGTCTTCTCCATCTCCCAAAATCAATCTGCAGACTTATCCTCCCACTGCTTTCTACTCACCGAATTACAGCTTCCAGATACCCAGCACAACCCACTTAATAAAAAAATAATAATTATGTGGAGAGAATAGAGAAGCTGGGATTACTGTCTTTGGAGCAGAGAAGGTTCAGTAGGAGATTTACCAGATTGGTACGGGGGATGAGGGAATTCAGTTACGGAGAGAGGCTGGAGAAGCTGGGATTGTTCTCCTCAGCGCAGAGATGGTTAAGGGGAGATTTAATAGAGGGGTTGAAAATGAGGAGGGGTTTTGATGGAGTCGATGGGGAGAAACTGTTACCACTGGCGGGAGGTTCGATAACCAGAGGACACAGATTGAAGGGAATTGGGAAAAGAGCCAGAGGGAGATGAGGAGAATGTTTTCAGGCAGCGAGTTGTCCTGATCTGGAATTCACTGCCTGAAAGGGCGGTGGGAGCAGATTAAATAATAACTTTCAAAAGGGAATCGGGTCAATCCTTGAAGGGGGGAAATTTGCGGGACTGTGGGTAAAGAGCAGGGGGAGTGCGACTAATTGGATCGGTTTTTCCCAGGGCCGGCACAGGCGCCATGGGCCGAGCGGCCTCTTTCACAGAGCCGGCACAGGCGCGATGGACATGGCGGCCTCGCTCTGTGCTGTTTGATTCTCGCTCACTTTTCGGCTCCGACCCACGGCCCGTTTGACTGGGAGGCGGCAGAGTGACTCCCCCGCCCACCCCCACCGCCCGAACCTAGCTCGACACCGGGCTCTGCCAGAGTGGAGATTCACGGGGCACGGAGGAGTAACTCCGCCCGTCTCTCCTCTCAGGTCACTCCAGGGTGCGGACCCTCCCTCTGTTGGCCTCGCCCCCCGCCCACAGCATAGCCCTCCCGCCGGCCCGAGGCCGCCACCATCATCCTCCCGGCTTCGGCCTGTTGCGAAGCGAACGCGGCACAGCGACCGCGCGGCTCATGCGTGGCGTCCCTCGGGCCGGAGCGGCACGTACGCGTCGTGACGTCAGCGGGCTAAGGTGAGTGACGCTGCCGCGTGTCAAGTGATGGGAGGTGTCAGCCCAGGAGGCGAGCGTGGCTGGGGAGGTGAGAGCTGTCAATCAAAGGGCCCAGAGTCAACACTCACCGCGCACAGGGTTTGGAGAATTTGTTTAAAAATGCAAAATCTGCAAGAATGAAATCAAAATAGCAATGTAGAAAAAAAGGGAAAAATTACAAATGAAAAATACGGAATAAAAAGCAGAAATGTGCAAACTCACATAAGGCTGATGGTCAGGGTCCTCCTGCCACTATTCGTCTTCTCTACCAGGGGCATAGGATAAGCAGAATGATTGAATTAACCTCTTTAATGCAGGGGGTGCTGAATGTATGGAATGGACCAGCAAGGGAGGCATTGGGGCCTGATTACAGCAGCGAATTCCTGAGAGTTGGCGAAGTACCTGATAGTGGTACCTTCGGACATGACAGCCTAGAAATTGGGATCTTCAAAATTATTTTTGTACATATGCACGAGTTTTTAGTGATTGGTGTCCCTGGACACCCAAACCGCTTTGCTCCTCGACAGTTTATTGTTTCCCACTTTGAAGAAAATACTCTTATTTCTCACCTGGTGCCTTCAATAGATGTTCTTTGTATATCTCGCCACATCTTTACTGTCCGGCTATATTTCCAATCCTCACTGACCAATAATAACAGACACGGTGAGACCGGAACATTTTTTTAATATTTCAAAATATAGTTTATTTCATAAAATTTATGGATACACACAGTTCAATGTAAATATCAGAGTTACAATTCAAAACAATACAATACAGATCGTACACACTGTGATTCCGTTATTACAATTCAAAACACTGTGCATATCTTCAAATACATGCTGTACAATACAAGGTGAAATGGCCTTACACGGTGGCCTTTCCCCATATAGCCTTTGCATAGGCCACACCTCGCTTCAATGTGTCCCACAGCACTTAATCCTGGACCTTGGAATGTGCCAGTCGGCAACACTCGGTCGTGGACAGCTCCTTCAGCTGGAAGACCAGCTGGTTTCTGGCGGACCAAAGGGCCTCCTTCAACGAGTTGATGAGCTACCAGCAGCAGTTGATATCTGTCTCAGTTTGGTTACCGGAAACCAGCCCGTAGAGCACAGCGTCCTGGGTCACCGAGCTGTTGGGGATTAACCGGGACAGACACCAACGCATCTGTCTCCACACATTCTGCAGGGAGGGGCAGCCCTCCACGAAATAGAGGATGGTTTCGCCCCGCTGCAGCCTTGAGGGCAGCTCACGTTGGTGCTGAGATGCTGTGTGCAGTTAAGACCGCATTGGGAGGGCCCTTCTCATCACCATCCAGGGTACATCTTGGCGCCTGTTGGTCAGTTCCGGCGATACGACGTTCCAGTAAATGGTGTCGACCGTCTGGTCGGGGAACTGGCCGACCGGATCTACACACCCCTTTCCCTGCAGGACACTTTAAACGATCCGTGCCGTCCACTGTTTGATGGCCTTGTGGTCAACACGGTTCACTTCAGGACAGGTGGTGGGGTACGGTCCAGCTGCACGAGACTTCTTGCATCTGCTCAGCCAGCGTGACCAGACCCATCCTTCTCAGTGTGGGGACTGTCACTACCATTGGTATCAAACCCCAAACTTGCTCCATTTGATTACACGGCTTGTGGGTGTAACAGGCAGAGCTGCAGCTTTTCAAATTACACTCATCTGAAGTTCCCTTGAACCACCCCATTTTCGAACTATCTTGACTCAAATTTGGAATCTGACGATTTTTTATGAGATTTAAAACTTTTCGGATCCGGGTCAGTAAAAATTCTCCGAACATCGTCTGCTGTTGGGACCTCGAGGGTCTCGGTGAACAAGGAGGCCAATCAGCGATTCGGGCAAGAGACACATTTCCCTCTTTAATTCGGCCTTTTGTTAGGAAGAGCCCTCGACTGTGATGTAAACCTTAACCTTGTGACCTCCAATGATATGGAGGAACTTAGAGAGAGCTCAATACAATGGAAGTACCTGCCTCTCTCATTCTGTGTAGTTTAGCTCAGCTCCTTGGAGAGGAGTCGATGAAAAATTAATGCGATTGGTCTTAACATTATGGAAACGCCCAAGCATGGCGACGGAACTCTGTGATCAGGAAAGAGGGTAAAGGGCACAGGGCTTTGTATAATGGGGGCGGCAAGCATCGGACCAGTAACAAGTCGAGTCTTAAGGGTCGTGATGATGTTGGTGTGCCTCTCTGTCCACTGCCGTTCAACACCCCCCCAGAGTTGGCCAGACAGGGGAGCAGCAATTTCTGTATAGTCAGAGATAAAATCCCCACACAATTCTGTCCCAGAAACAAGTGCAGGGAGGTCTCATCGGTGGCCCGTGGTAAGGAGGTGATAACCTTGACTTTATCCTGGTCCACAGAGCGGGACCCGGCCTCGAAGATGACACCAATGAACTTGACCTGAGGTTTTATCAACAGCGGCTCAGTAACATTAACTTAAATCCAGAAGACTGTAGTCGATGGAAAACCTCACTCACCATTCGCAGGTGCTCTTCCTGTGTCTCGGTCTGTATTAGGATTTCATCCACATATTGGATGACAGCTTGTGGATTCACGGCCCTGTCAAAGCTCCTTTCATATGAGCAGGGATTGTGGTGGGAACCTTGAGGGAGGATGGTCCAAGCGTACTGCTGTCATTCGAAAGAAAAGGTGAATTTATACTGTGAACCGGGGTGGAGCAGGGGATTCCAGAACCTGTTGGAGATTTCTCTCACCGAATACGAGTGAGACCGATGGACCGTTCGGGATATCTCTCACTGAATACCACTGGGACCGATGGAACATTCGAGATATCTCTCACCGAATACCAGTGGGACCGATGGAACATTCGAGATATCTCGCAACGAATACCAGTGAGACGGATGGACCATTCCAGATGTCTCTCACCGAATACCAATGAGACCGATGGGCCGTTCGAGATATCAGAGCGATCAATGGCTAACTTCTCTGGATACGAGGCCATAATATGACTCATTGTTGGGGATTATTTGTTTAATTGCCTAGAATTGCCTTTAATTAACTGTTGGTCACCAAGAACCATTAGATTTCTACATGAGCTGCAGAGCAGATTTTCCCTGTGACAGACCACAAATTTCCAGAACAACCCTGGTGCTCTCAACTTGTTATCACTCACAAGCTCTCCACTGCCTCTCTCAGATAGGAGTCCTGTCTCTGTGGAGGTGTTTATCGCCTTTTACCTGAATACACGGATGCATTGGCCCTCATTTATGTTAGTGTTTGGCAAAAACTGTCTGTTGTCTTTCACGCTCGGAGTAAGGGATCAGAGGTGTCGGGGGTAATATTACCTTCACTGCTTGGACGGTAAACTGACTGAGCAGAAATTAAAATCGGGCCCGTTTTATAATGGGCGTGTGATCCGCTCTACCAGCACAGCCCCCAGCGCTGGTGAAAATGTCCCTCCACGTGTTCTGAACCGGTGCAGTTTGAGACAATGAACCAGCTTGTGGGCTTCGAAGATTGATTCTATGTCGTAGGTCAGGAAAGGTGTGGCCGATTTTAAGTATCCTCGCCTGGCGGAAATGGGGTGGAAGAGGCTAGTAAATGGTGCCAGGTCATTAACCGCTCCTTTAACGGTGGCGTTCCTGCCTCCGCCATCGTGCGTAGGGTCCTGAGGAGAGCGGCCGGAGCAACACCCACCTGTTTCCGGTCAGGCCACGTGTAATATGTAAATCAGAGTATTATGAAGTACACGGGACACCATTTAATGTTGGTTACAAATGGGTGGAGAAGCCGCCCTTTCGATGGGCATTGAGTGGTCCACAACACTAAGAAGTTTATTTTTAACTGATATTTTGTGGGGCAAGGAGGAATAGGAGAGATTTCCCTTGGCCTGCTGCGGCCGTGAGAAATCTCCAGGCCCCCGATCGTCTCAGAAATGTATCAGGAGGTTTCCTCATAGATCTGTGTAACCAGGTCCAGCCTCATGTCCCATTAAACTCCCTGCAGTGAGTAAACATTGCTGCACAGCAGCTCAGAGAGGAAACGATCTCCGGAACTCCCCACTGGAGTTTGAAATTACATTAATATTTTGCCAGTTAGTAAGCGACCTGGTGTTGGTCCATTATTATTCTGTTCTGGTCAAAACACATGTCCCAATGAACAGGACGCTGTCTGACCCTGACAGCTCACCCTCAGTCCATCCCACCGGGCAGTGTGTGTGATGGGAAATAATCTTCAACTGAAAAGGAGGATTTGATTTTATTCATTTCAGGATTAAACATTTAACATTGAAACCATTTTATTTTCAGACTAATAACAGCAAAAAATTTAAAGTATTGATTTGATATCAGTTACTTTAGTGAACTCATTGTTGGTAATGGATAGTAAAATCAGGCGTGGTGAATAACGGGCGCACGATCCGATACCGCCCGCCTTACACCACCCCCAAACGTGAAAATGAACTGTAATTGAAACTTTATTTAATTTCGGATGAAAAGTCTTGAGACGTATCCATGATTTAAATAATGTAAAATTATATTAATTGGGTATTTCAACCCGTTCTTCAGCTCCTCTCTGAATTTAGTCTGGGTCACAGCATAAATACACGTGTTGGTGCAGGAACTGAGAAGTTGAAGCATGAATCCGGCTGACTCAATGTCACTGGCTGGATAGGACTGGGCGTTTGTTATACGCAGAGATATAAAATAAATAACAAATGTGCTCCATAACAATATAAAACTGCCTGATAAACTGAAGAGTAAAATGATGGATTTCCTTCGGTTCTCCATCTCTGGATCCTTGTGAGTCTCTCCATTGCTTTTGCTCCGGAGTCCCCTGCGGACTCTACTGGCAACTAAAATGTGCCTGGCGGTGAGAACATTGAACAGCAAAATCAGAATGAATGGGAGACAAGGCATTAACACAAGATTTAAAAAGTCAAACGCTGCCCATGCGGGCGAAGTGAAAAAGCTCGGTTTCCAGACACAACCCCGGTGTACATTGTCCATTATATATTCCGGGCCAATTACAAAGTACCAGGGAATGTTTAGTAAACAGCTCAGGGCACTCACCACCCCGGTAACAGCAGCCGCCGTTTTCTCGGTGCAATATTTTGTTTTCAGCTTTTCACAACTAATGGCCACAAATCGATCAAAGGTGAAAACCACTGTGAACCAGATAGAGGCCGCTGTGGTTGCAAAAGTCAGGATGACAATGAGACGGCACACGGGGGTAATGGTCAAGAATGAAACTGGGAAATAAATCTCAACGATGCGCCACATTATGACAGCACTGATAACGACCAGGAGATCGGCCGCTGCCATTCCCACCAGGTAGCGAGTGATACATTTGGAGAGTCCGCATTTTCCTCGGGATAGGATCACAATCGCCACCAGGTTAACTGTAAGAGAGAGAAAAGGAAGCAGAGAAATTACTGATCAGACCTGGAGTCAAAGCAACAGTTTGACAGGATCTGTGGTGAAATTTCCAGCTTTGTTGGTGCATCAAACGGTGTGAACTGGTTGACTGACCTGGACAGTGCTTTCCGACAGAGGAATGTTTTAAAACACAATGACCAATAATGAATTCGGAAATTGACAGAGAAAGTGAATAAAGTGATGAGCGGATCGACTGGAAGGGCCGAGTGAGGGCGCAGTGCCGGTGGGGAAGAGAAAAGTTGTTTTGCACACCGGGAATCCAGCGGATTAAATCCGGATTTGGGCTCCCGATGAACGGGGAAATGAGCGAGGGCCGGGAAGATGAGGGAACTGCTGGCTTGTTGTTCTCGGTGAAGAGGGCTGGAATATGGCGTTTAAGACCGAGATCCGCGGCGTTGTGTTTGAGGCTTCGGATCGGATTCGAAGATGCAGTTGGAGGCCGCACCAGTGAGTGAGATTGGGAGGGAGCCAAGGAAAAGGACATTTGGAGCTGGAGGGAAGGCAGAACAGATTATTTGGGAATGCGGATAAACTGAAGCAACGGATGAAGAGACAAAGGATTCAATACAGTGGGAGGAGAGTCTTGGATTCACAGGAAGAGACTGCAGTAAAGTGTTCGAGGAAATCTAATCTATAGGTTCCAGTTACACAACGCAAATTAATGAATTCAACTTTTATTTTTTGTGATTATTCATTACATAATGTGCTCAATGAATTTACTTTGCATATTCAATTAAAATGAAATTAAAATGCATTCATTGAATTCGCCTAATTCTTTATTGAATTAAGCTGACACATAGCTTCCAGAATGCATTATCCTAATAATTCAATGCGATCAATAAATCACTGATATTATTCTTTAAATACATTTCAATTATGTTTATTTATTCTGTATGTAAACAGGTAAAAGGAAAATTCACATAAACAGACTGAGGAGCTGAGAGCGATAAACACACCTGGCTCGAGTAGAATGAAACTCTCACAATCTGACAACATCCTAATAACACCTTCAAGTCACATTTCCTCTTCATAATTGTACTGGAAGTTTCAGCAGTTCATTCCAATGAATTATTCACACTGCTGCCGCTCTCTCTCGAACCACTCTCGTTCTGAGTGTGTGTCTCTCTCTGTCACTCTCTCTGTCTCACTCTTTCTCTCGTTCTTTCTCCATCTCACTCTCGTTTTCCTTGTCGTTATCGTTCTCTATCGCTTCTCTCTATCTCTCTGCACTCTCTCTACTCTGTTTCACAATGCCCCTTTTCACACTCGAGTAAATCCTAGCAACCTGCGCCTGCTCTCTCTTCACCAGCCCCGTGTTCCAACAATCTTATTCTTAGTGTCAGTTTGTTAAGTGGTGAAGTCTCTGTGAATAGTTTAATGATTCTACAGATCATCCAAGTCTCCAACTGTTCACCTATACTGTTCACTTCATCTACAATGCAAGGAATAAACAGAATCGAATGCCTCTTCCAGACACACCTCACAACGATTGAAATTCCTTCTCCTTTAATTATAAATAAAGCGTTAGATGGCGGCATTGTTCAATTAACAAAACGCCAACGTCACCGCTGCTGTTTATAATCTACAGATAAATGGAAGGGCTCAAGATTCCAACAGATAAAGTGCAAACTGATACAACATAACCTCAAAACATTGCATTTTACAGTGAATTCATCCACAGTGAAGCAGATAATGAGATGCGAAAGAATCAGCAACAAACTCAATTCAGTATCCAGAACTCTGGAGCCGAGTCAGATAAACACATAATGGAATAACATTTCGTAACATTGATAACTAACAAATACATTGAAATCCCAGTTACATTGAACCATATTATTGGGGAGGGAGGACATTGCGCTGCCTCCTTGTAACACTGAGACCATGAGCTGTCTCTATCAATCACTGAAAACCCATTTGTGTAAATATTTCCAGGTCAGGTTAGGTCCACAACATGAGAATTTTATCAGCTTCTGATGGTTTGATACCAGCTCTTAGCCCTGACACCTGATTCCAATACATTCAATACAGAGAATAATCCAGTTACAATGCCAGGGTTGGATAAAAATAATTGCGACAGATATAATGCAGTTGCCAAACGACCGAACGTTTACAAGTTAAGGTCATAACATTATTGAGCAAATACATTCAGTGCAGCGAATAATCTAATCACAATGACAGACTTGGTTATGCAAAGATCATAACAGATATTCTGCGGCTGCTACAAGACCGAACGTTCAGAAGTTAAAGATATATCATTACTCAACAGTGCTTTCAGAGAATTATCCAGTAACAACGCCAGGGTTGGATATACAAAGTTCATTATAGATATAATGCAAAACAAAAAGAGCAGAGACTTTTAATATTCCAGCATCCAACTGATACAACAGAACAGGTGGCCGCATGAAACATGGTGGGAGAAAAATAATTTTCCAGGAACAGCAGCACAGTTAACACCGATTGACAATATTCACAGATAAGATAACGGATTACCAGGAATTCCAATGGCTGCAAGAACAGGATAGTAAATTCGTTCTATCTGAGACAGTACTGGATATCCCATTTCGGTGAGCAGCAATTACTTCTCTTGATCTGTAAACCGCAGCTCCGGCAGGCACTCTGAGCTGATACATTGTAACGAGCCTGATTTATACAGGGGATAAATCTCCACTGACACGGTTACAGCCCTGATCATTGCTGTTTGTTACAGTCCCTTGAACAAACACATTACATCAGCAGCGTTGTCTCCAGTGTAAGTAATGTCGTGGATATAACACAAACATCTCAAAGTCAAGGACATTATCTTGATGAAACCTCTCTCAGGAATAAAGTTAAAAGCTGTGCTCAGAAAGAACTGGTCCAACAACAATGAGCGGCTTCATTTACAGTTTTCATATAATTGTATTGAGCATGTTCACTCCTGCCGATTCATTTATAAATTTTAACGATTTCTCCGCGTGTACTCCGAATCCAGGGGCAGAAGCAGACCCGTTTCACTCTCTTCCTGTAGTTTCCCAATTGAAATTTGAATATTGAGTCTCTGACACGGGGACAGTGAAAGGGCACGTTGAGGATTGCAGTCGAGAAATGACGTGTGCGTGATATTAGGGGTCGGACACTGAACGAGCTTCATTGTCATTCCTCTCTCCGTTATTTTACTGCAGATGTTTACCCTTTTGTTTTAGATTTGTTGACGGCTCCAGTAAAATTGGCCCCATGTAAACCCTGCTTCCTTCACTCGCCTCCATTCTTTCCTCAGCCCATTGCCATTGAAACCCTCATTAATGCCTCTTTACCCTCCAGGCTCCGTTCCTCTAATGCAATCCTCGCTGGTCACCCAACCTCCACCTTCCAACCAGCGTCAGGTCCTGCTCGGCCTCACTGACCCTCACTGACTCGCAAGTCCCGATCACCAAACATTTTAAATGGTCATCCTGGGGATAAATCCCTCCGTTGCCCCCCCCCTCCCCATCTCCACCCTCTCCTCCACACCTACAGGAAACTCACCTTTTGGTGGGACCACCCTTGCTTGGTTCCACTCACTTTCCTGATCATAGCCAGGAGAATTTTCTTTTCCCACCCAATCACCGTTATCTCTGCTGTCTCCAATGGTTCAACCCTTGGCTTCCTCCTCTTCCTCACCTACATTCTGCCCTTTGGTGACATTGTGCACAGACATGGACCACCTTTCAGATGTCATCATATCGCTGCCTCTCCATCGCCTTCTCTCCTTTCAGGTATCAGTGGTGGCTCAGTGGTAGAAGTCTCGATTCTGATGTTCGAAAGTCGCGAGTTCGAATCCCACTCCAGAGGCAACCCAGCCTCATGTAACAGTGCAGTATGGAGGGAGTACTGTACTGTTAGAGGTGCTGTCTTTCTGTAGCGCACATTGGGAACCGAGGGTCCATCTCTTTTCTCAAGCAGATAATAAATATCCAACTGCAATATTCAAAAAAGGGCAGGACAATTCTCCCCTCTATCCTCAACAGTATTTATCCCTCAACCAACATTATTAAAACCGATTTTCTGGTCATTTTACTCATTGCAGTTTGTGGGAGCTTGCGGTCTGCAATTTTCAGCCATTTTCCTGCATTTCAAATGTGCTGCATTGAATGCAAAGCATCTTGGGACGTCCTGGGGTCTTGAAAAGCGCAATGGAAAGGCAAGTTCATTTCTTATTTCTGATCTTCCGTGAAAGCCACCTCTTGCTTCACAATTTTATCATCCCTCCTAATATCTCCTTCTTTGGACAGGGGTCCATTTTTATCTGATCACACCACAGAAAAGCGGCTGAGGATATTTATCTATGTTAAATCCTCTAAATTCTACTCTCGAAAACCAACCTTATCCCCTCCGTTCCTTCATTTGCTTCTCCTCTTTTTACCCCCTTCCTTTGGGAATGTTTATTACATTAAAGGCGATCTGTGAATGCGCGTTATTGTTGACTTTCATTGGAATGTGTTCATTCGTTGTCCACTGTATGAGCAAAAGTAATTTGTTGAGATAAATTAACATTAGCTCGTACTTGTGGACACTGTTCTGTTCGACCAACATAACTTGGTTTATCAACAGACATCACACTGAAATAAAGGGTATTCTGGAGAGTGGGTATGGCTGAAGGCACGGCTGGCAAAAGTGGGGCAAATAGACAGCGGAGACAGCCTTGAGGGGGCCCATTATCGAAAATTAGGCCAACTACAGTGAACACGATCAAGATGTATGAATTATATGTCTTTTTTCTTTTGGGTTATAACCCGTTTTCCTGCTCTCTCGGGCTGATGACTAGGATGAAGTTTTATTATTTATTCTCTTTGGTTAAAGCCCGTAGTTCCAGAGTATAGTGTGCAGTTTGGAAGCCCATTACAGAAACAACATTAAACCCATAGAAAGCACAATCTAGATTCTCTCGAATGAGGTCAGGGAAAGGAAACTGGAAAAAGGGAAGATGTAAAATGCCGGGATTTTTTAAAATGAAAATGGAGAAGAGGAGACTTAAATTTCAAACCATGAAGGTGTTTGATACAGAAATAAAGAATTACTGTATCCTCTGTTTGTGAGGATCAGTGATAGAGTAATAGAGAATTACTGTATCCTCTGGTTGTGAGGATCAGTGACAGAGTCATAAAGAATGATTGAATCCTTTGGTTGTGAGCATTAGTGACAAGGGGTCATCAATTCCAGCTCATCATGAAAGGGATTAGGTGTAAATTCTTCACGCAGATATTTGTTGGACTATGGGATGCTTTACCGCATTGAATGCAAAAACAAAAATAGAGTCAATTGCAACGTTTACCGTTGCATCATTTAAGAGAAGATTGAATTTAATATTTGAAATTGATGAAGATATAGGGCATTTCGAAGAAAGTTTACCATGGCTTACGTTCTCAATTGCTTCAATCATGAACTGGCATTGAAATGTTGCGCCAACTGGCCTCATCCTGTTCTGTAAAGCACTAAGCTTCATGGTTCATTTCGATTGAGATTTGTGATGTGCTTGAATGATTCCGGAGGCTAATATGCTGCCCCGTATCTAACAATATGGTACTGTAACACATGGATATATCAATAGTTCCTCCTTCTAATCTGAACTGGATATTCATGTTTCTGCACTGTCCAAGATCTAACAATATGGTTTTGTAACCCAGGGATGTAACAGTAATTCCCCATTATAAATTGAACTGGATAATAATGTGTCCGCACTGCCCAATATCTAACAATCCGACAGTGTAACTCGTGGATGTAACAATAGTTTCCCGTAATAATCTGGACTGGATAGTCATATTTCTGCACTGATGTCAAGGGCAGTCACTCTCACTGTGAGGTGAGAGTGACTGCCCTTGACATCAAGGCAGCATTTGACCGAGTGTGGCACCAAGGAGCCCTAGTAAAATTGAAGTCAATGGGAATCAGGGGGAAAACTCTCCAGTGGCTGGAGTCATACCTAGCACAAAGGAAGATGGTAGTGGTTGTTGGAGGCCAAGCATCTCAGCCGCAGGGCATTACTGCAGGAGTTCCTCAGGGCAGTGTCCTAGGCCCAACCATCTTCAGCTGCTTCATCAGTGACCTTCCCTCCATCATAAGGTCAGAAATGGGGATGTTCGCTGATGACTGCACAGTGTTCAGTTCCATTCGCAACCCCTCAGATAATGAAGCAGTCCGAGCCTGCATGCAGCAAGACCTGGACAACATCCAGGCTTGGGCTCATAAGTGGCAAGTAACATTCGCGCCAGACAAGTGCCAGGCAATGACCATCTCCAACAAGAGAGAGTCTAACCACCTCCCCTTGACATTCAACGGCATTACCATCGCCGAATCCCCTACCATCAACATCCTGGGGGTCACCATTGACCAGAAACTTAACTGGACCAGCCATATAAATACCGTGGCTACGAGAGCAGGTCAGAGGCAGGGTATTCTGCGGCGAGTGACTCACCTCCTGACTCCCCCAAAGCCTTTCCACAATCTACAAGGCACAAGTCAGGAGTGTGATGGAATACTCTCCACTTGCCTGGATGAGTGCAGCTCCAACAACACTCAAGAAGCTCGACACCATCCAAGATAAAGCAGCCCGCTTGATTGGCACCCCATCCACCACCCTAAACATTCACTCCCTTCACCACCGGCGCACTGTGGCTGCAGTGTGCACCATCCACAGGATGCACTGCAGCAACTCGCCAAGGCTTCTTCGACAGCACCTCCCAAACCCGCGACCTCTACCACCTAGAAGGACAAGGGCAGCAGGCGCATGGGAACAACACCACCTGCACGTTCCCCTCCAAGTCACACACCATCCCGACTTGGAAATATATCGCCGTTCCTTCATTGTCGCTGGGTCAAAATCCTGGAACTCCCTTCCTAACAGCACTGTGGGAGAACCGTCACCACACGGACTGCAGCGGTTCAAGAAGGCGGCTCACCACCACCTTCTCGAGGGCAATTAGGGATGGGCAATAAATGCCGGCCTTGCCAGCGACACCCACATCCCGTGAACGAATAAAAAAAAAATCCCACAATACGACAGTGTAACGCAATGATCTAACAGTCGTTCCCCCGTATAATCTGTATAAGATAATCATGTTTCGGCACTGTCTAATATCTAACAATGCGACAGTGTAAACCAGGGATGTAACAATCGTTCCCCTTTTTAATCTTAATTGAATAACTGTGTTTCTGCACTGTCCAATATTTAACAATACGATCATGTAACCCAGGAATGCATCAATCATTCCGCTTGAATCTGATCAGGATATTTCTGTTTCTGCACTGGTCCATATCTGGCAATACGATAGTGTAACCCAGGGATGTAACAAAAGTTCCACTTTTTAAATCTTAACTCTATATTCGTGTTTCTGCACTGCTCAATAAATAATAATGTGACAGCGTAAACCAAGGATACATCCATAGTTCCCTTTATAACCTGTCCTGGACATTCATTTTTCTGGAGCCTCCAATTTCTAACAATACCAAACAGTAACAGAGGAATATGACAAAAGTTCTTCCTTATAATTAACTAGATATTCGTGTTTCTGCACTGCCCCATATCGTACAACACGACAGCATGACCAGGGATGCAGCAGTCGGTCCTCTTTATAATGTAAACTATATATTCGTGTTTCTGCATTGCCCTTTATCTAACAATATGACATTGTAACCCCGGGATGCATCAATAGTGCCCCTTATAATCTGAATTGGACATTCTTCTTTCTTGACTGTCCAATATCTAACATTATAATACTGTAACCCAGGGATACATGAATAGTTCGCCCTTTTAATCTGAAATGGATATTCATGTTTCTGTACATGTGTCACACGCCTCACCAATCTTTCAATATTCCCAGACAGGAAATACTTGTTAAGATGAAGCTGATCCCAATCGAGAAACTGTTTCATTTCACACCAAGCAAACTCACAAACCAATCGGAGTTATTGGCTTCACAAATTCAATCAGTACGACATAACTGCACATATTAATACAAAATAAAGTATACGCAGCACTTACCCACATCAGCAGCCCGTTTTGATTGACCTAAACAAAATACCTTCTGTCTGTCCTCCTGTTGTCCAACCTTCTCAGTCTGTGAAAGTTTGTCCTCCCAGGAGATCATACTGTACCTGATAATTCTATGCAGTACCAACCTTTTGGACGAGGTGATCTCCACCGCAGTCAGAAGCAGGTCCAGCTCTTGCTTGAAGGAATTCAGCGAATCGGCGTCCACTGCACGAACCGGCAGTCTGTTCCAGAGGTTCACTATTCTCTGGGAAAAGAATCACTTCCTGACACTTAACCTAGATCTGATTTTGTACAGCTTATAATGGTGACCCATGGTCCTTCCTAACATATTTAGTTGGCACAAACTGTCTCCCCGAGCACAATCTATTCCCTTCATTATCTTATACACCTCGATCAAATCACCCCTAAGTCGCCGCTTCTCTAAAGTGCAGAGTCCCAGCTCTTTTAACCTATCTTGACAACTAAGATGCTTCAAACAGGGAATTGATCTGCTTGCTCTCTTCTGCAATCTTTCCAAAGCCTCAGTATTACTCAGTAAGGGTTAACCAAAACTGGACAAAGTATTCAAACTGAGGCCTGATGACGGTCTTGCACAAGGACAAAATAGTAGGTGTCGTTTTGTAATCAATTGGAGTTCAAAGCGGGAAAGTGTGAGATCATCCACTTCGGACCTAAGAAAGATTGATCAAAGTATTTTCTAAATGGCGAGAAGCTCGGAACTGTGGAGAAAGAGTGAGATTTAGGGGTCCAAGTACAGGAATCAATAAAATCTAGCGGACAGGTACAAAATATAATTAAAAAGACTAATGGAATGCTGGCCTTTATCTCAAAGTGGCTGGGATGCAAGGGGATGGAAGTTATGGTACAGCTGCACAGAACTCTGCTGAGACCCCATCTGGAGTACTGCATTCAGTTCTGGGCACCGCACCTCAGGAAGGATATATTGACCCTGCAGGGGGTGCAGCGCAGATTCATTCGAATGATACTGTGGCTAAAGCGGTTAAAGTATGTGGACAGGTTGCATAGACCAGGCTTGTATTCCATTGAATATCGGAAATTAAGGGAAGATATAACTGAGGTGTTTGAGATGATATAAGGATGTGATAGGGTAGATAGGCAGGAACTATTTCCTCAGGTGGGGGAGTCCAGAACAAGGCGGCATAAAAATTAGAGCATGGCCATTCCGGGGTGATGTGAGGAAACACTTCTTCACAAGAAGGGTAGTGGGAATCTGGAACTCTCTCCCCAAAAAGCTGTTGAAGCTGGGGGTCAACTGAAAATTTCAAAACTAAGTTTGATAGAATTTTGTTAGGCAAGGGTATTAAGGGTTATGGCAAAAATGTTGGTAGATGGAGTTAAGGTACAAATCAGACATGATCTGATTGAATTGCGGAACAGGCTCTTGAGGCTGAATGGTCTACTCTGGTTCATCTGTTTCTATGTTCCTATAATTAGACCCTAGCTCCTTATTCTCTTTACCTATCACATCGCGGCATTTCTCATGAACCTTTAAAACTCTATGCTCCATTTGGAGCCAGTGACGAGCTCAATCCCCCAACGCATCAAGATCTGCCTGAAGCAATCGAGAATTGTCTACAGACCTCACACTCGCACAAATCCTAGTATCATCTGCAAATCGTACCTGCAACATCTACATCTAGATTATTAATAATAATAGTAAAGATCAATGGTCCTAAAACCGATCCCTGAGGGACACCACTGGTGAGCGGTCTCCAAACAGCTCCAAATCCATCTAAAATTACTTTCTGCCTATGACCTTCCAGCCAGTTCTCAATCCAGCTCAATATATTACCACTGATATCGGAGGCTTCGAACTTGCAGAGAACCCTCTTGCGCGGTACCTTGTCAAAAGCTCTTTGGAAGTCTAAGTAAAGAGCGTTTACTGGGCTTCCAACATCCAGCATCTTGGTGACTTCTTGAAAAAATACAATCAACTTTGTAAGACATGATCACTTTTATTTGAAGTCATGGTGGGTGCACCTAATATGTCCTTCTCTATCTGAGTAGTCATTCATTGCATCCCGAAAGACCCCCTGAAGCAGATTCCCTCGGACTGTGGTCAAACCCTTACCCGGGTCCGTCTTAACTACTTTTTTAAATATTGGGGACTTTTTAGCCTCCTTCCAGTGTACAGAAACCGTCCCAAATTGCAGCGAGCTATTAAAGACAAGGACTAGGGATTTGCACAGCATCTGCCCAATCTCCATAAAGACTCTTGGGTGCATATTATTCGGACTGGCTACCCTCGCTCTTTTAAGCTTCGTAATTATTTCTAAAACACTATGTTCATCGAAGTTAATATTTTCAAAAACATCATGAAATTCTTACAGTCGAGCATCGTCTTCAAGGGTGAAAACCGACGCAAAGTTCACAATGAACATTGCCACCATACCCCGTGAGTCCTTCGTAACCTGTCCTTGATCATCCCTCAATGGCCCAATAGAGTCTTCGACAGTTCTCTCACTCTTCACATAATTGTAAACGCTTTCCCGAAAACATTCACAATTCTCTAGGTTCGGATTTTCCATTATCCCCTTCGCTGATCGAACAGCAGCCTTCGTTTTCTTTATCTGTTCCCGGTACCTAACTCTGTTTAGTTGAGTCTTAGACGCCTTTAGTTTGTAGAAATCCTTTTGTTTATATCTTATTTCTCTTTGTCCGTGACCAGTCAGCCACCTTGCCTTTTCTTACCACACTCCCTTTTTAGACTTTGTGCACATATTTGTCTTCCACATTTTTTATCTTGTTTTAAAAAACTTCGCATTTATATTCCACATCGGTTTCATCACCATCCAATAGTTTTAGCCAATTAACCTGTTCTAAATCTTCTGCCATTTTAGTGAAGTTTGCTACAATTAAATCTGGAATCAGTTGTACATTTTCAGGACCTTTGTTTCTACCAGCCAATCGAAAACTTATAATATTGTGATCACTCTTGCCCAGGTGTTCCCCCACATGGAGGCGTGATACGAGCTCAGGCTCAGTATTAAACATTCGATTAAATATATGATTACCCCTTGAAGGATTTTGGAATTTTCAATATGGATCTTTCACTTGCAGAGTTTGGATCAATACAGAACTTGATTGTTGAAGTCTGTATTCTGGGAAGATTGAGCAGGTTCGAAAGCTTTCATTAGTGCTTCAAATTGGGAGAGAGTGAAAAGTTCCACCAACTTGTTTTTTGCCAGCGAGGATAATCTTCTACCCTTGGGAAGATGTTTATTGGATTCCGTGTTGCAGCTCAGTGGTATAGCGCCTGCTTTGCGTGGTTCAATATCTAACGCTTCCAACACTTCTTTTTAACCAGAATGTCCCACAGAAAGACGAATCGTGCTTTCAGAGGGAAGCGAGATCCAACTTCTAAGACAAACATTCAATTGTCCTGGAGCAGGACTTCATCTCAAGGTCCCCTCAGCAGCTCAGCTCATAGCAGCCGCCGACTGACTGGAATTCAAAATTCGAGAGATAAATTGGTTGAAGATAGAACCCGGGACCTCATACACGCGGAGTATGCGGTCTATCACTGAGCTACATCACTAGACAATGAAGACCTCTAACCAAGTATAAAAAGACTGAGTGTCTCACTTTCATAAGGCCACCCCAAGGATTTAATGGGCTGAAAAGCATCTCCTTTTGTACGCCAAGCAGACAACTATACCTGAGGTAAGCGGATCTGATTCAACTGTGGGCGAACAGAAGAAACCAGCTCTCGGCACTCAGAGAAATGAGAAGACAGTCAGGGAGAGGGGGAGAGTCTCCTCCGGCTATGTGCACCATTATTTCTGTTTCAGTTCGCCGTTCTTCGAAAGCTCCCGTTATCAGTCACGAGGCTTACGGGTGGACGGGACTAGATACGCTCAGGCACATGGTAGCAGAGGCCGGGCAGGAATATTTCGGGTTCTTGAACTTCAGAAGAGGATAACGTGAGACACTGACAGCATTGCGTCTCATTTCACGATAGACGAACGCAGGACTTGGCCCAGGTGTGATTTTGTGTTTAAAGATCACTTCACTAAAAACACCTTGACGATCTGGGGTTACAGACGGACATGACGGGCAGGAAAATACAAGTTGGTTCATCAATCCTGCCCCACATGCCTCGTGCATCGTGACTGGACACCTCCTACCGACACCACCCGCCCCACCCACCGGAAACATGTAATCTCCTGGGAGCGGTTACAAACCAGAAAAAAATCCAGGGCCAATAAGGAAGGAAAATTCTGGAAAGTTCCTCCAATACCCCGTCAGGCGATTGAAACCAGTCCAGGATATGACATTGGTCATGGACAGGTTAACTGTAAAACCACTCACCTTCCATGTGATGAGATCTCAGCCCCAGTCAAGAACCGACCCAGATTCCTCGAGAAGGCAGAGAGAGAGGGTCAACACCCACCACACAAGCCGGGAATGCATTACAGAGAGTCAGTACTCTCCAGGAGAAGAAGAAACTCACAACATCCAGACTATTCTTTCCTCCGTGTGGTCTGAACGCCAGTCCACTGCTCCTCCACAATCTGTGAAACTGGAAATAATCAATCACTGGGCACGCTGTCCAACCCTGAGATGGGAGACATTTAAACGTTTGTGGGCGCGCTACCATTAAATTATGTTCTGTGCGGGGCGTTAGGTTTTTCGCGAGGTAAAGAAACTCTTGCCTGATCTTATCAAATGGCGGAGCAGGCTCGAGGGGCTGAATGGCCTACTCCTGTTCCTATATTCCTATCCTTGTGTTTAAAGGTGAGGCGAGCCTCATAGGATATTTTCACAATTGAATCAAAAGTGTGAAATCTAACATGTTTGGAGATACCAAGGATTGAACCCGGGATTGCATGCGATCTTACACTGAGCGACATCCCCACGGAGCAATAGGCACTTCAGAACTAAACAAGCAGGCACTTTCGAAGTAAAGAAGTGAGCTTTCTGCTCCGTCTCTCCAGGACATCGAGATGCCCAGCGGTCCCAAGTGCTCACAATGTTCAACCTCTGCTTCAGTTCACGGGGTTTCAGCTCCTCTTTGCTTTGAACTTTCCAAGAAAAAAAGTCTGCGGAAATAAAAAAATATAATTGCTAATGGTCAGTGACGAGGCTGAAATCCAACCTCTGAATCAGAAAGTGAGATGGAAGAATGACAGAGAGTCAGACAGGAACAAGAGCTGGGACTGCTCGCTCGACATTGCACCGTTACACATTCCGGTCAGTCGGCGGCTGCTCTGAGCTGAGTTGCTGAGGGGACCTTGAGATGAAGTCCTGCTCCGGGACAATTTAATGCTTGTGGAGCCTCAGAAGTTGGAATTCGCTGCGCTCATAAAGCGTCATTCACCTTTCCCTGCTTAATTCTGGTGGAAAAAAAATGGACATGCTGGGGATTAAACTAAGGATCTCATACATGCAAAGCACTCGCTGTACCACATTGAGTTGCATCCCTAGATTACAGTGACCGCTAACCAAGTAAAGAAGAACTAATTGTTCTCATTGTACGAGGCCACCGATGGTGGGCGCGCACAGTTTCAGATTGTTTCCAGTTTCAAAGATTGGGGAGGAGCAGGGAACAGGCGTTTAGTCTGCACAGAAGTAAAAATAGTCTGGATGTTAGGCGGTTCTTCATTTCCCAGAGAGTAGTGAGTCTCTGGAATGCATTGCCGGCTGGTGTGGTGGGTGCTGACTCTCTGTATACTGGGCTTAAAATCATCTCCTTTTCTGCTCCAACCAGACAATTAAACATGGAGTGTGCGGACCTGATGCAACTGTGGGTGAACGGAAGAAACCAGGCCTCGGCACTCAGAGTAATGAGAAAGGGCGCGTTGAGAAGAAAGGGTGGGAGAAGGGGAGAGACTCCTCGGGCTGTGCTGCAACCATCCTTACTATTTCACGGCGTAATTTTCCGAACGCTCCCGTTATCAGTTACGAGACTGACGGTTGGACGCAACTAGAAATGCTCCGGCACATTGTAGCAGAGGCCGGCAAGAATATTTCGAGTCCCTGAGCTTCAGAGGAGGGCAAGGTGAGGCACAGAGAGAATTGAGTCTCATTTCACTGGAGACGGACGCAAGCCCTGCCCCAGGTGTGGTTTTGTGTGTAAAGATCGCTTCACTAAAAACACCTTGACGAGCTGGGGTTACAGACGGACATGACGGGCAGGAAAAGACAGTTGGTTCATTAAACCTGTTCCACATGACTGGAGCATCGTGAATGGACACGTCGTACCTACCGCACCCGCCCCACCCACCGGAAACATGTACTCTCCTGGGAGCGATTAAAAACCAGAAAGGAATTCCAGGACCAATAAGGAGGGGAAATGCTGGGAAATTCCTCCTCGACTCCCTCAGGTGATCGACTCGATGTTCAATGGATGACATTGACCATGTGTAGGTTAAGTGTAAAACCACTCACCTTCGACATGATGCGATCTCTGCCCCAGTCA
The DNA here is from genome assembly GCF_035084215.1 of Heptranchias perlo. Classification (NCBI taxonomy): domain Eukaryota; kingdom Metazoa; phylum Chordata; class Chondrichthyes; order Hexanchiformes; family Hexanchidae; genus Heptranchias; species Heptranchias perlo. The sequence goes on along the minus strand of NW_027139442.1, from coordinate 2,042,667 downwards.
AGAACCGGTCCAGATCCCTCGAGAAGACGGAGAGAGAGTCAGCACCCACTACACCAGCCGGGAATGCATTCCAGGTGCTCAGTACTCTCTGGGAAAAGAAGAACCTCCCAACATCAAGACTATTCTTACCTCTGTGTGCTCCAAACGCCTGTCCGCTGCTTCCGCCCAGTCTGTGAAACTGGAAATAATCTATCACTGGGCACGCTGTCCAACCCTGAGATGGGAGCCATTGAAACGTTGTGGGCGCGCTACCATTTAATTATATTAATAAGACCATAAGAAATAGGATCAGGAGTAGGCCAATCGTCGCCTCGAACCTGCTCCGCCATTCAATAAGATCATGGCTGATCGAATCCTGTCCTCAAATCTAAATTCATGTCCAATTTCCTGCCTGCTCCCCATCACCCCGAATTCCCTTTACTTCTCGGAAACTGTCTATTTCTGTTTTAAATTTATATAATGATGTAGTTTCCACAGCTTCATGGGGCAGCAAATTCCACAGACCTACTACCCTCTGAGTGAAGAAGTTTCTCCTCATCTCAGTTTTGAAAGAGCAGCCCCTTATTCTAAGATTATGCCCCGTAGTTCTAGTTTCACCCATCCTTGGGAACATCCTTACTGCATCCACCCGATCAAGCCCCTTCACAATCTTATATGTTTCAATAAGATCGCCTCTCATTCTTCTGAACTCCAATGAGTATAATCCCAATCTACTCAACCTCTCCTCATATGTCAACCCCCTCATCCCCGGGATTAACCGAGTGAATCTTCTTTGTACTGTCCCCATAGCAAGTATGTCTTTTCTTAGGTATGGACACCAAAACTGTAAGCAGTATTCCAGGTGCAGTCTCACCAATATCTGATATACCTGCAGCAATACCTCCCTGTTTTTATATTGTATCCACGAGCAATAAAAGCCAACATTCCGTTGGCCTTCTTGATCACCTGCTGCACCTGCACACTAATTTTTGATTTTCATGCACTTGGACCCCCAGATCCCTTTGGATTGCAGTACTTTCCAGTTTCTCGCCATTAAGAAAATAACTTGCTCGCTTATTTTTCCTCCAAAGTGCATAACCTCACATTTTCCAATATTGTATTGCATCTGCCAAATCTCCGCGCACTCACCCAGCCTGTTTATATCCCCTTGCAGGTTTTTTATGTCCTCCTCACTCTCTACTTTCCCTCCCATCTTTGTATAATCTGCAAACTTTGATATGTTACACTCGGTCCCCTCCTCCAAATTGTTAATATAGATTGTAAAGAGTTGGCAACCACCACCTACCCCTGTGGAACACCACTGGCTACTGATTGCAGCAGCAGAGATATTCTGTGCAGACCGTTCAGATTTTCGCAAGGGAAAGAAAACCTTGCCTGTCCTTGTGTTCAAAGGTGAGGCGAGTCTCAGAGGATATTTTCACAGTTGAATCAAAAATTAGACATTTAACTTGTTTCGAGATGCCAGGGATTGAAACCGGGTATACATACATACAAAGCACGCGCTCTTCCACTGAGTAACATCCCCACGTCGATAAATGTGGTTAAAAAATGAACAAGTGGGCACTTTAGAAGTAAGGAAGAAAGCTTTCTGCTCCATCTCACCAGGACATCGAGATGCCCAGCGGTCCCGCCTGTTCACAATGTTCAACCTCTGCTTCAGTTCACGGGGTTTCTGCTCCACTTTATTTTAAACTTTCCATAAAAAAGTCTGCGGAAATAAAAAAAAATGCTAATGGTCAGTTACTGTGCTGAAATCCAACCTCTGAATCATAGTGAGACGCCTGTGATGCCTCAGAAGATTCACCTTTTCGTGGGAAACGGCTGGGAAATGGGCAAGAGGCTCATTGGTATAAGATTAGGCATTTTTAACACATAAAGCCTACATTTAGATTAGAAGTTTTCAACAAATAAACCATAGAAACCACTCACCTTTACATTACGCATCTTAATGCATAAACAGCACCGGCTTATAATCATCAGATCGCTGGGAATCGGAGGATAGTCGCTGAGGATCATGAAATGGCCGAGTGAAAACTTCCCCAGAAGGTCAGACTGAGCGAGTTGATGCTGGAAGCTGCATCCATAGCCGGGTTCAAATATTTTGCAGAAGATAATAGGTGACTTTTTGAATGTGTTGAGAATATATAGAGGTGATGCATTTTGTGATGCATTTTGTGATGCATATGTGAGGTGATGCATTTTGGTAGATCAAATCGGGCCAGGACCTGCTCCGTTCATGGTCGGGCGTTGGGGAGAGTTATAGAACAAAGAGATCTAGGAGTACTGGTTCATAGCTCCTTGAAAGTGGAGTCACAGGTGGATAGGGTGGTGAAGAAGGCATTCAGCATGCTTGGTTTCATTGGTCAGAACATTGAATACAGGAGTTGGGATGTCTTGTTGAAGTTGTACAAGACATTAGTTAGGCCACACTTGGAATACTGTGTACAGTTCTGGTCACCCTATTATAGAAAGGATATTATTAAAATAGAAAGGGTGCAGAAAAGATTTACTAGGATGCTACCGGGACTTGATGGTTTGACTTATAGGGAGAGGTTGGATAGACTGAGACTTTTTTCCCTGAAGAGTAGGAGATTTAGGGGTGATCTTATAGAAGTCTATAAAATAATGAGGGGCAAAGATAACGTTGATAGTCAAAATCTTTTCCCAAAGGTAGGGGAGTCTATCACCAGGGGGCATAGATTTAAGGTGAGAGGGGAGAGATACAAAAGGGTCCAGAGGGGCAATTCTTTCACTCAAAGGGTGGTGAGTGTCTGGAACGAGCTGCCAGAGGCAGTAGTAGAGGCGGGTACAATTTTTTCTTTTAAAAAGCATTTGGACAGTTACATGGGTAAGATGGGTATAGAGGGATATTAGCCAAGTGCAGGCAACTGGGACTAGCTTAGTGGTATAAACTGGGCGACATGGACATGTTGGGCCGAAGGGCCTGTTACCATGTTGTAAACTTCTATGATTCTATGATTCTATAATATGTAGAGAATATGTAGAGAATATGTTGAGAATATGTAGACCTTGGGAATGTCGAGATATCGGCGTCTTGTGTCCGCACAGACCACCAGCAGTTCTGATAGGCGGTCAAGGAATATTAATGATTTCTGCTTGTTTTAACAGATTTTCAATTCCTAAAGAAACAAAAGTTTGGTAAAAAAAACAAAATCTGGGCTTTCACAGCTCATGTTTTGAAAATTGGAATTCGAAAAGGTGCTGAAATTTATTTTCCAGCATTTAATTATTTTAGGATCTTTGTGCAAGTTCTTATTGCTTCACCACACAAAGAGTTTGGGGGGAGGTGAAACAAAATTGAGTTTGTTTCTTTTTCATTCCGCAACATTTTTTAAGTTGATATGAAAGCTGCGTGACGCAAGCAGCGTGAGTCTGCCGATATCCGTGTCCGCCTTCTTTGCACTGCATAGAAGTTAACCCCTTCCTCAGGCAGTTGAAATTTATTTTTTTCGAGTATAACATTAATTTTGCTGCAATATTCAATGAGCAACAACTTCTATATTGCTGAATGTAAACATCGTAAAGTTTTTAAGGTTCTAATTTGAGTGGATATTTCCCCACGTTGATGGAAGGAAATCAGGATTTTTTTTTTGATTCGTTCATGGGATGTGGGCGTCGCTGGCGAGGCCAGTATTTATTGCCCATCCCTAATTGCCCTTGAAAAGGTGGTGGTGAGCCGCCTTCTTGAACCGCTGCAGTCCGTGTGGTGAAGGTTCTCCCACAGTGCAGTTAGGAAGGGAGTTCCAGGATTTTGACCCAGCTACGTTGAAGGAACGGCGATATATTTCCAAGTCGGGATGGTGTGTGACTTGAAGGGGAACGTGCAGGTGGTGTTGTTCCTATGCGCCGGCTGCCCTTGTCCATCTAGGTGGTAGAGGGTTCTGGTTTGGGAGGTGCTATCGAAGAAGCGTTGGCGAGTTGCTGCAGTGCATTCTGTGGATGGTACACACTGCAGCGAAATTGCGCCGGTGGTGAAGGGAGTGAATGTTTCCGGTGATGAATGGGGTGCCAATCAAGCGGGCTGCTTTGTCCTCGTTGTTATCGAGCTCCTTGAGTGTTGTTGGAGCTGCGCTCATCCAGGCAAGTGGAGAGTATTCCATCACACTCCTGAATTGTGCCTTGTAGATGGTGGAAAGTATTTGGGGAGTCAGGAGGTGAGTCACTCGCAGCAAAATACCCAGCCTCTGACCTGCTCTTGTAGCCACGGTATTTACGTGGCTGGTCCAGTTAAGTTTCTGGTCAATGGTGACCCCCAGGATGTTGACTGTGGGGGATTCATAGATACAGTCTGACATTTTGAAATGATCCAATTGGTTCGGTTCATTCTTGGCCCCTTTTCCGATTAAGTAATGTGTGACTCCGAAACTGGAGGCAGGATTTCTCAAACCAATCCTGGAGAAACATGGGAGGAAAGTCGATATCCGTGCATTTGTATTAATATCTGACAGCAACAGTCCCAGATTAGTATAATCAGAGTGAAACTCTCAGTCACTGCAAGTAAGAGCGAACGGCCCTGATCTGCAAAACCGAATATAGTACAACAGGCAAGAGGGGGTTAAATTCGGCCCACATTGTTTTTGTCGCTCTCTGCACTGTCCCTGAGTTTGGGATTAATAATGTGCCCGTCTCTGGTATAACAGTGAGAGATGAGATTGCATCTTCTGTCTCTCCAACGGGATTTTCTGGATGAAGCGGAACTTCACATGTCAGTCTGCAACTGATATTGTGGCACTGTGCATCTCCGCTCGCCCTGTCACCATATCTGTCTCCCTTTCTCTCTAACTCTCTGGTGCTGTATATGAAGGTGGGATACTGCTATTGAGCGTGACATGAACACACTGATAGGAAGTGTAAGACTGACAGTGTGTGTCTCGCACTTTCTCGAGTGCTGGACATGAAAGTGGGAGCCTGCCTGATATAAATCGGAGAGAATGGAGTGTCCGGGCCTCACTGTAACTGGGGATGTGTTCGGCCCCAGTCCCAGTTCATGGTCATTTTCTTTTCACAGATTCAGGGCGAGAGCTGGCGGAGACAATCCGCGTCACAACTCAAACCCCAACAAGTGAGATTCTCGAAATCAGCTGGAATAAAGTGTTTGTAAACTGCTGAACCCGTTTGGGAGGGGATGTGTGGGAAGATAGAATCGGGTCTGGGACTGAAATGGAAGGAGGCAGGTTGACTTGTTATAGAAGGGACCGTGTTTTGGGCAGGAATAGTACTGACTGTTAATTTTGAACGGGTCTTATTTAAAAGCTCCGGATTTCTGGGAATCCATGAATATGAAGCCCGAGTCTGTAAGGGTTTGTGCGGGCCGCTGTGTTTCGGTTCCATTATCAATAAACGATTTGAAACTGGCGGGCGGAGAAAGCTGGAGGTGGGGCTGGAAGATCGGAGGCCGCTCTCTGCTCTCTCAGTCACTCCTTCCCTCCCGCTTTCTCTGTTTAATCCCCCATTTGGAACCAAAGCGGGTAGGTGGACTGTAAACACGGTTTACTTGTTATCAGGACGAAAAGCGAGTAATATTTCTGATCTCCTGGGCACCAGGCAATTCACTGTTCATTGTTTTTTTAACTAAGTTATATTTCAGTGATTCACCAGTTTGTTTGATGCGTTAATTAAATAATCCAACAAAATCGAACATAATCGGAACTAAGCGGTGAATTCCACAAATGTCGAAAGGTTAGTCGAGCAGTTCTGCTGATACTTTACGAGCCCAGCATGGCAAGTAGTTTAAATAAATACAAGAAATCTGGTGATGTGTGGGCTGGGTCTATAGGTCAACGTTTAAAGTACCGAACTGTGGTCGGTGCCCGACTCCAGTCTCATTAATACCTCATCTCGCATGCAACGAGACAAAAATAGCTCAACGCAACACTGGTCGCATGATAGCAGCGTCTCCCTTCAGTCAGTAACCAGCCCTTTCACAGATTCAGTGCGTGGCTCGAAAAAGAGCCTTTGCACGGAGTTACATTGAAACTGCAGCACAGAAACAGGCCATTCGGCCCAACTGGTCCATGTCGGCGTTTATGCTGCTCACGAGCCTCCTCCTTCCTTACTTCACCTAACCCTATCGGCATATCCTTCTATTCCTTTCTCCCTCATGTGCTGATCTATCTTCCCCTTAAATGCACCTATGTTATTTGCCTCAACTATTCCTTGTAGTTGCGAGTTCCACATTCTATCCATTCTCGAGGTGAAGCAGTTTCTCCTAAATTCCCTATTTGATTTATTAGCGAATATTTTATATTTATTACCTGAAGGTTTGGACTCCCCACAAGTGGAAATATTTTCTCTGCGTCTATCCTAACAAACCCAATCATTATCTTAAAGACCTCTATCAGGTTAACCCTCAGTCTTCCCTTTTCTCGTGAAACGATACCCAGTCTGTTCGGCCTTTCCTGATAAGAATATCCTCCCATTTCTGGTATCATCCTTGTGAATCTTGTTTGCGTCTTTTACAATGAACTTATGTCTATAATATGGAGACCAGAACTGTTCTCAGTATTCCAAATGTGGTCGAACCAAGATTCCATACAAGTTTAACATAACTTCTTTGCTTTTCAATTATATCCCTCTATAAATGAATCCTAGTGTTTGATTTGCCTTTTTATGATCTTATTCACCAGCGTCACTACTTTTTGAAATTTGTATATCTGTACCACGAGATCCATTTGCTCCTCTATCCCGTTTAGACTTTTATTATCCAAGCAGTGTATGATCTCCTTATTCTTCATTCTGCAAGTTTATCAATGTCCTCTTGCATTTTGACATATTCTTCCTTTGTATTAAATACATCCCCCAATTTGATGTTATCGGCAAATTTTGAAATTGTACTTCCGATTCCAGAATCCAAATCATTATTGTAAATTGTGAACAACAGTGGTCCCAGCACCGATCCCTGTGGAACACCACTTCCCACCTTTTGCCAGTCTGAGTAACTACCCTTAACCTCTATTCTCGGTTTTCTGTTTTGTCGCCAACTTACTATCCATTCTACCACCTGTCCCCTGACTTCATGTACTCTGAACTTACCCATGAGTCCAGAATGCGGTACATTATCGAGAGCCTTCGGAAAATCCAAATATATCACATCTACTACATGAACCTTGTCTAACTTTCTGTTCCTTCTTCAAAAGATTTATTACGTTTGGTCCTGTCCTTGTCCTGTTATTAGATTAAATCTGGGCCGCTCCACTTTTCTTGATGCTCCAGGGCTTTTCTTCGGGAGCAGCACGGCCTGGATATTAGGCAGCACCCCGCCCTGAGCGATGGTCACCCGTCCCAGCAGCTTATTGAGCTCCTCGTTATTGCGGATGGTCACCTGCAGGTTTCTGGGGATGATGCGGGTCCTCTTGTTGTCCCGGGCCGCGTTGCCGGCCAGCTCCACGATTTCAGCAGTACGATACTCGAGCACAGCCGCCAGATCGACCGGGACTCCGGCACCCACACGTTCAGCATAGTTCCCCTTTCGCAGGAGCCTGTGAAAACGGCTGACAGGGAACTGCAGTCAGGCTCCGGATGAGCGAGACTTGGCCTTGGCCCGAGCTTTACCGCCGGTTTTTCTTCTTCCAAACATTTACACAATCTCACAAATACTTTCACAAAGACTGAAGAAATCCACCCGCACTCGCCCTTCTTATACCTTCTGGAGGATTACAGTGGAGGCATTTGTGATTGTTCTCTCTCAGAGTGTTTACACTGCCCGCTCACCTTCACTGATATTCTATCTTTCAAATGCTGTAAGATTGTCCTGCAGCAATATGGCTGCTCCCCTTCCTTTTCCTACTTCTCTGTCCTTTCTAAAGATCTTATAGACTTGAATATTGAGCAGCCATTCGTGCCTAGCTGGTACTCAAGTCTCCGTAATCATTTAATGTAATTATTTAACCTCACTAAATGGGTGATGCGGTCGATTTCAGGTGAAGGATCACTGGATAGTGTGTAATTTCTTTGATTGGGGTTTGGTGACATCTACTGGGCGGAAACGGGAACTGCAACAGAGCTGGAAAGGATCCGTCAGAAACCAGTTCCAATGAAGAAAAAAATCCAACAGCCTGCAGTGTCTGTTTAGGGTCTGATGTTCAGGAACTATTTTATTATCAGGACTTGTTAGCGATGGTGGTATAGTGGTGAGCATAACTGCCTTCCAAGCAATTGACCTGGATTCACTTCCCAGCCATCGCAATTAATTGTACTTATTAGTTTATTTCCTTCAGAAACTATAAGTTTGCAATCGAATTTGATGCTGTTCAGTTGGATATTGTTTCCAAAACATAAACGGGTGCAATTATAGTAAAATGTTTTCAAAGTTCATTTCTTTTCCATATCGAAGAAATAGAGAGAAACATGCTGGAAATAGTGAGCTACAAAGGGTCTAATGAGAGTGAGGAAGGCAAATGAAATGTCAGTCTCAATTGCAAGTTTGTTGGAATATAAGAGTAAGGATTTCTTGCTGCAATTGTACTATGAAGAAATATTGTGTAAAATTGGCCTATATTCTGTGGAGTTTAGAAGAATGAGAGGTGATCTCATTGAAATGTATTGCATTCTTAGACGGCTTGACAGGGTAGATGCTGAGAGGCTGATTCCCCTGGCTGGAAAGTCAAGAACTGGAGCCCAAGGCCTCAAGATAAGGGGTCGGCCATTTAAGACCGATATGAGGAAAACATTTCTTCACTCAAAGGGTTGTGAATCTTTGGAATTCTCTACCCCAGAGGGCTATGGATGCTTTTTCGTTGAGTATAATCAAAGCTTTTTGGAATCTAGGGCAATCAAGGCATATGGGGATCGGGCGGAAAGTCGAGTTGAGGTCGAAGATCCGACCAGATCTGATTGAATGTTACAGGGGAGAAACTAGGAACTGCGGAGGAGCAGAGAAAATTGTGGGACCAAGTACAGAATTCAATAAAAGATGCAAAAAAAAGTGAAAATGATAATGGGATTTTGATCTTCATCTCAAGGGATCTGGAATAAAAAGGAGTGGAAGTTATGTCACAGTTATACAGAGCTCTGGTTAGTCCTCATTTAGAGTACTGTGTTCAGTTCTGGCCACCGCACCTCTGGCAGGATAAGAACATAAGAAATAGGAGCAGGAGTAGGCCTTACGGCCCCTCGAGCCTGCTCCACCATTCAAAGATCATGGCTGATCTTGAACCTCATCTCCACCATACTGTCCTATCCCCATATCCCTTGATTTCCTTGTCCAAAAATCTATCAAACTCAATCTTGGATACACTAAACGACTGAGCATCCACAACCCTCTGGGATGGCGAGAACAGCATCAATGAAGATAAAGGGAATGAAATTAAATATGTCGTACAGCTACATCTCGCTGCTCTGTCTGACCATTTTGATCGCTACTTCCCTGCAGAGCGATTTGAAAATTTGGTGGATAAGCGTTGGATGAAAGATCCTTTTGCTTTCGAAAATCCTGAATCAATAATGAAGCTAAACTTGATGCTTGAGCAAGAAAGCGAGCTGGTGCGACTCACCTGTGAGCACATTGAAAGCACGCCACAAGTCACTCAGTTTGTCATGTTTTTCGATCAGTGTTTTCAAAGAATATCCTCTGTTAAGTAAGATTAGTGTTCTGTTTTTGCTGCCGTTCACAACAACCTACATCTACGAACTGGGATTTTCGACTCTGACAAGTTTAAAAACAAAAGAAAGAAACCGACTCAAGAGCGCACCTGATATGCGTGGAGCGCTTTCATCCTGTGATCCAGATTGGTACGAGATCATGAAGAACAGGCGGACCCATCCGCCACATTAAATAAGTGAAACTCAACCTGACCGTTTTATTATTGTACTTAAACTGTACTTGAAATGATTTTCAAGGAACGTCGATGTCAAATTTTAGTTATTACTTGAAGTGAAGTGAAGAGCGAGCATGTATTGACCTTTATTGGGATTTGATGAAAACTCCAGTCAGAAGATATTATTGTTTTGGGTCCCTGGGGGAAGTGTTTTTCTTCCACTGGGTCACGAGAAAAAAAGTTTGAAAATCACTGTTCCTCATTATACGGTCAGTGTCTGTTTTGCAAACCGGCTCTGAATTCCTCAGTCTGTATTTCGAGAAACGGTTCTGTGCGCGACGCGGGCAATAAAAACACTGACCGACGCACTGCGACTAATGGCGGCCGGAAGACCCACAATCCCCCGCGCCCCAGAAACCCCTCGATCTCTCGAAGGTGCAGATTTTCCGCTCAGACTGCGCATGCTCTCCAGGCCCGCCGTGCATTCTGGGAATGGCTCGCTCCTTTCCTTTGTTCGCGAGTCGGACTCGGTGGAAACAGAAGAAACCGGGAAACGGCGGGTCGGATGGGGTAGGCGCTGGGTGATGGGTGTAATGGAGTCCGGGCCCCCCGGCCGCCCTATCCCCCGGGTCCCCCGGCTCTGATTCGGGGCCTGAGCCACACTCGGTGTTGCTGAGACTCCGCTCAGTGTAAATGCAAGTTGTTGTTGATCTACTCCCGTTGGCCTCAGCTTTGCCGGACAGAATCAGTCAGGGACGGTGACTGTGCTGCTCCCCATGGTTGAAATGCCGGCAGCTCGCTGTATAGGCTCACAGGTGCAGAATTGTCACTTGCTGGAGGGCAATCAGTGACTGGGGCCGAAACCCAACATCACGCAGAACCTTCAGGAGAGAAAAGGAGGAAAAATAGATCCTGCGATGAATCTGGATTTCAAACAGCGAGGACGTGTCACGGAGGGAGAGTGTGTGGTACGGGGGAATTCGCAGCTTAATAGGGGCAAGGAGGAAGAGTGTGTGGGACGGGGGATTTACAGCTTAAACGGGGCAAGGAGGGAGAGTGTGGGACAGGGCATTTACAGCTGAATAGGGGCAAGGAGGGAGAGTGTGGGACGGGGGATTTACAGCTTAATAAGGGCAAGGAGGGAGAGTGTGTTAGACAGGGCATTCACAGCTTAGCAAGGGCAAGGGAGAAAAGAATGTTCCAGAGAAACTAAAACTGTCTGTTCTGAATTTCTATCCTGTACTTATGGTGATGAATTATGTAAATAATGAGCACAGATGCGTAGACTAGGCTTGTATTCTCTTGAATATACAAGATTAAGGACTGATCTAAATGAGGTGTTTAAGATAATTAGAGGTTTTGACACAGTAGATGGAGATAATCTATTTCCTCTGGTGGGAGAGTCCAGAACAAGGGGGAATCATCTTAAAATTAGAGCTCGGCCATTGAGAGGTGATGTAAGGAAGCAATTCTTCACACAGTGGAAATCTGGATCTCTCTTCAATCCAAAAAGCTGTTGAAGTTGACGGTCAATTGTAAATTTGAAAATTGAGATTGACAGATTTTTGTTTGGCCAGAATATTAAGGGTTATGATACCAAGGAGGGTAGATAGAGTTTCGATATAAATCAGTCATGATCTAATTGAATGGCGGAACAGGCTCGTGGGGCTGAATGGCCAACTCCTGTTCCTTTGTCCTCAATGCAGCCATCCGCAATAAGATTGCGGATGGCAAGGGCCTTGCTCACAAGTGAACGTGCACCTGGAGGGAGATGCGGACAGAGGAGGTGACTGGTCAGGGAGTGTCTTTAAATGAAGCAGAAATGATAATCGGTCAGGGAGTGTCTGTAAATGAAGGAGAAATGTGATAGGTGAGGGAATGTCTGTAAAGAAAGTAGAAATGGGGACGGTCAGGGAGCGTCTGTCAATGAAGGAGAAATGGTGATTGGTCAGGGAGTGTCTCTAAATGAAGGAGACATGGTGACTGGTCATGGAGTGTCTGGAAATGAACGAGAAATGGTGACAGGTCAGGGAGTGTCTATAAATGAAGGAGGAATGGTGACTGCTTAGGGAGCGTCTGTAAATTATGGGTAAATGGTGACTGGACAGGGATTGTCTCGAAATGAATGATAAATGGTGCCGGGTGAGGGAGTGTCTATAAATGAAAGAGAAAATGGGGATGTGTCAGGGAATGTCTGCAAATGAATAATAAATGGTGATCCGTCAGGGAGTGTCTGTAAATTAAGGAAAAATTGTCTGATTGGGGAGTGTCTGTAAATGAACGAAAAGTAGTGTCTGGTTAGGGAGTTTCGATAAATGAAAGCAAAATGGTGACAGGTCAGGGCGTGTCGATAAATGAGGGAGGAATAGTCACGGGTCAGGGAGTGTTTATAAATGCAGATGAAATGGCGTCAGGTAAGGGAGTATCTATAAATGGGAGAGGACATGATGACAGGTCAGGGAGTGTCTATAAATGAAGGAGAAACGGTGACGGGTTAGGGAGTATCTATAAATGAAGGAGAAATGGTGACAGTTCTGGCAGAGTCTGTAAATGATGGAGAAATGGTGACTTGTCCGGCAGCGTTTGTAAATGAAGGAGAAATGGTGTTTGTTCTGGGAGTGTCTGTAAATGAAGGAGAAATGGTAACTGGTCAAGGAGTGTCTGTGAATGCAGGAGAAATGTTGACAGGTCAGGTAATGTCTTAAACTGAAGAAGAAATAGTGGTGGGTCAGGGAGAGTCTATTAATGAAGGAAAATGCTGACTGGTCAGAGAGAGTTTGTAAATGAAGGAGAAATGGCGAAGGGTCAGGGAGCGTCGATAAATGAAGGAGAAATGGTGTTTGGTCAGGGAGTGTCTGCAAATTAAGGAGAAATTGTGATACGTCAGTGATAGTCTTTAATTGAAGGAGAAATGGTGACTGGTCAGGAAGATTCTGTCGCCAAATTTGGGAGATATTACAGATGGACTGCTTACAGGCAGCTTTCGGGAGGGACATAGTGTCGAAATGAGGGGCAGACCATATACACACAGCAAGAGTGAGCATCTTCAGGAGAGGAGAGGGGAACCAGTGAGTGTGGAACTGAATCCAACCAACGTCAGCACCTTCAGGGGAGGAGAGGGAGGGGAACCAGTGAGTGTAGAACTGAACCTAGTCCGAGTTGGGATCTTCAAGAGAGAACAATTAAATAGAAGGAAAATTGTTGGAATTGGTGCGATGGGTTTGGGTTTCAGCAGAGGGAAGAGGGTGAGTGTGTGGGACGGGGATTTATAGTCTGGGGGAATGAGCGGGTAGAATGTTCCATATAAACTAGAATTGCCTGTTCTGAATTTCTATCCCGTATTCACAGTGAGGACTTTTGTTATCTCCTTTTACAGGGTATTAGAAGGGGAGGATTTGCAGAAGAGAAACTCAAACCAAACATCGCGTCAAGATCTGACAGTCACTCTATTCACCAGCCCCTGAAGATTATCGGCCTTAAAATACAGGAGAAATGTTGATCTGTTCCATCTGTGGGAAAAGATTTCAAACATCACTGTGACTGGAATAGCAGCGAGACACACACACCCGAGTGAGAGTGTTCCAGTGCACTGACAGTGGAAAGAATTTTAACCAGTTACACAGCCTGAAAAAACATTGTACCATTCACAGTGGGGAGAAACCAGACAAATGTTCTCTGTGCAGACGAGACTTGTACTGATCGGCCAATCTGGAGAGACACGAGGACACCCGCACCATGGAGAAACCGTGGAAATGTGGGGACTGTGGGAAAGGATTCAGTTACTCGTCCCGGCTGGAAACTCATCGACACAGACACACTGGGGAGAGGCAGTTCACCTCTCTGTGTTTGGGAAGGGATTCACTCAGTCATCCCACCTCATTGAACATCAACTTGTTCACACTGATAAGAGACTTTTTTAATGTTCTGTCTGTGAGAAGAGCTTTAAATGAAAAAGTGATCTGCTGACACACCAAATGATTCACAGTGGGGAGAGGCCGTTCACCTGCTCCGTGTGTGGGAAGGGATTCATTCAGTCATCCAACCTGCTGACACACCAGCGAATTCACACTGGGGAGAGGCCGTTCACCCGCTCCGTGTGTGGGAGCGGATTCACTCAATCTTCCCACCTCATTGAACATCAACTTGTTCACACTGATAAGAGTCTTTTTAAATGTTCTGTCTGTGAGAAGAGCTTTAAAAGAAAAAGTGATCTGCTGACACACCAACGTACTCACACTGGGGAGAGGCCGTTCACCTGCTCCGTGTGTGGGAAGGGATTTACTCGGTCATCCAGCCTACTGACACACCAGCGAGTCCACACTGGGGAGAGGCCGTTCACCTGCTCTGTGTGTGGGAAGCGATTCACTCGATCATCCCACCTCCTGAGACATCAGAAAGTTCACATCAAGGAGAGGCCGTTCACCTGCTCCCTGTGCGGGAAGGGATTCGCTCAGTCATCCACCCTGCTGACACACCAGCGAGTCCACAGTGGGGAGAGGCCGTTCACCTGCTCCGTGTGTGGGAAGAGCTTTACTCAGTCATCCACCCTGCTGACACACCAACGAGTTCACACTGGGGAGAGGCCATTCACCTGCTCTGTGTGTGGGAAGGAATTCACTTGTTCATCCAGCCACATTGAACATCAACTTGTTCACACTGATAAGAGACACTTTAAATGTTCTAACTGTGAGAAGAGCTTTAAAAGAACGTGGGATCTCATGAGACATGAACGTATTCACACTGGGAAGAGGCCGATCACCTGTTCCGTGTGTGGAATGGGATTCACTCAGTCATCCCACCTGCTGAGTCACCAGCGAGTTCACATGTGACTGCAGGAGTTGGATTCTGCTGTTATTGCTGCATCCAGGACTAAACCACGTTCATTCTGACGGTTGGAGTTTGTTTCTGATATTAATGACTCCCTTTAATGTTTCTGATGTTAACGACCCCTGCACTTTGCTAGGAAAAATCAGAGAGCAAGTTATTATCTCAATGGCGAGAAACTGGAAAGTACTGCAGTCCAAAGGGATCTGGGAGTCCTAGTGCAAAAAAAATCAAAAAGTTAGTATGCAGATGCAGCAGGTGATCAAGAAGGCCAACGGAATGTTGGCTTTTATTGCTCGGAGGATGGAATATCAAAACCGGGATGTATTGCTGCAGTTATATAAGGTATTGGTGAGACCGCACCTGGAATACTGCATACAGTTTTGGTGTCCATACTTCAGAAAATACCTAATTGCTCTCGAGGCAGTACAAAGAAGGTTCACTCGGTTAATCCCGGGGATGAGGGGGTGGACATATGAGGAGAGGTTGAGTAGATTGGAACTCTACTCATTGGAGTTCAGAACATGAGAGGCGATCTTCTTGAAATATATAAGATTGTGAAGGGGCTTGATCGGGTGGATGTGGTAAGGATGTTCCAAAGGATGGGTGAAACTAGAACTAGGGGGCATAATCTTAGAATAAGGGGCTGCTCTTTCAAAACTGAAATGAGGAGAAACTTCTTCACTCAGAATGTAGTCCGTTTGTGGAATTTGCTGCCCCAGGAAGCTGTGGAAGCTACATCACTAAACAAATTAAAAACAGAAATAGACAGTTTCCTCGAAGTAAAGGGAATGAGGGGTTCTGGGGAGCGGGCCGGAAATTGGACATAAAGCTGAGTTCGGATCGGTCAAGGCCCTGTGGGTGGCGGAGCGGGCCCAGGGGCTGAGTGGCCGGGTCCTGCTCCTACTTCTTTTGTTCTTTAGATTTGAGGTTAGGATCAGATCAGCCATGATCTTATTGAATGGCGGAGCAGGCTCGAGGGGCCGATTGGCCTACTCCTGCTCCTATTTCTTATGTTCTTATGTTCTTATGTTTAACTGGGCTAGAGTTTAGTATTCTGTACAAGTGTCAAATGAATCAGCTTTCTTATAAACACAGTGTTTCTAGTCCTTCAGATCTCGATGATAAAAGAAACAGTTTGAGGACTTATGACGAAGTGAGTGAAATACGTCTTGGAACTGAGCTCCTCCACCTTTTTAAAAGATGCATCTACAAGATGTCCAAGTCTGACAGGACAGAAAATTTAATTATATCACAGGGTCCACTTCAATCAGCCTGAGCAGATTTCCACTACCCTTGTGTGAAAAAGAGCTTCCTGATTTCAATCCTAGACGCCCTATCTCTAAATTTAAGTTTAAGTCCTCATGTGAAGGATTCCCCCACGAGAGAAAATAGTTTCTATTCCTACCATATCGAATCCCTTTATTATTTTAAATCCCTCGATCAGATCACTCCTCAAACTTCTAAACTCAAGGGAATGCAAAACCAAGTTTATGCAACCGGTCCTCATAATTGAACACTTCAAGCCCCAGTATCATTCTGGTGAATCTGCACTATCCCCCCTCCAAGGCCAATATATCCATGGTGAGGATCAGTACTCCAGATGGGCTCTGACCAAGGCTCTGTAGAACTGAAGCATCACTTCCTCGCTTTGTATTCCAGCCCTGGAGATAAAGACCATTAGTCTCTGATTGCTTTTTGTATCTGTGCACTAGCCTTTAGTGATTTGTGTCCATGGACACCCAAATCCCTTTGCTCCTCCACCATTCCCAATCTCTCACTTTAAGAAAACACTCCAATGTTTCCTTTTTGCATCCGAAGTGAATGATCTCACACTTCCCCACATTGAACTCCATCTGCCACAGTTTGTCCATTCACTTAAACTTTCCCTTTGTAACTTCCTGCTTCCATCTACACAACTTACTGTGCCTCAGAACTTAGTTTCATCTGGAAACTTGGACCTATAACTCTCTATTGCTTCATCCAAGTTATTGATAAATATGGTGAAAAGCTGAGGCCCCAGTACAGATCCCTGGGGACACCACTAGTCATATCCCGCCAATGAAAGAACATTCCCTTTCTCCCTACTCTTTTCTCCGACCTCCCAACCAATTCCAACCCAAGTCACAAGGTCACTTTCAATTCTGTGCATTTTATTTATTCTATTAATCTCTTGTGCTGAACCTTATCAAATGCATTCTGTAAGTCCATATAGAAAACGTTCATAGACACTCCCCTGTCCACCTTGTCAGTTTCCTCAACAAATCCAACTAAATTAGTCAGACATGACCTGCCCTTCAGAAATCCAAGTTGACTCTCTTTGACCAGCTCATTTTGTCTCTCATGATAGATTTCAGTAAGTTCCCCACAACCGATGTTAAAATGACAGGTCTGTATTTTCCTGGCTTCTCCCTGCCTCTTTTCTTAAATAAACGGAGTGACATTTTCAACATTCATATCCAAAGGCACAATTCCCGAGTCCAGAGAGCTTTGCGAAATTATGAAGAATGCATCTGTAATTCCCTCACCTGTTTCCTTTAATACCCTGGGATGGAAACCGTCAGGTCCTGGAGATTTCATTCTTAGTTTGCAGTTATTTATTTATCTGACTGTGTATGACAGGACTGAGTGTCCCAGCACTGAATGTGTGTATAACAGGACTGAGTGTCCCAGCACTGAGTGTGTCTATAAGAGGACTGAGTGTCCCAGCACTGACTCTGTATATAACAGGACTGAGTGTCCCAGCACTGACTATGTGTTTTTTCAGGACTAAGCGACCGAGCACTGAGCGTAGGGTGCACATGGGTGCAGGAGGAAGTATATGGGTGGGGTCGAATCTATTACAGGGTGGCGAGACATGGGGTTGTCGGTGGAGATTAAATTGGTTGGAGGAGGTTACAGAGATAGGGAGGGGGTGAGGGCCATGGAGGGATTTGAACACGAGGATGAGAATTTTAAAATCGAGGCATTGCCATGCCGGGAGCCAATGTAATAACACACGAACGGAACAAGACACAGACAGAGATCTCACAACAGAGCATGGACGGTCTCAAAGACCACCTCCCTTCCGGGGACACGGTCCCTCCGTCCCGGGGTCGCGGTCCCTCCGTCCCAGGGTCGCGGTCCCTCCGTCCCTGGGGTCGCGGTCCCTGCATGGGGGGGTCATGGCCCCACCCTCCACGGATCGCGGCCCCTCCCTCCCAGGATCGCAGCACCTCCGTCCTGGGGTCGCGGTCCCTCCCTCCTGTGGTCGCGGTCCCACCGTCCCCAGGGTCACGGTCCCTCCATCCTTAGGGTCACGGTCCCTCCATCCCTGTGGTCGCGGTCCCTTCATCCCTGGGGTCGCGGTCCCTCCGTGCCTGGGGTCGCGGTCCCTCCATCCCGAGGTTCCGGCCCCTGCATCCTGTGGTCATGGTCCCTCTGTCCCAGGGTCGCGGTCCCTTCCTTCCGGGGTTACGGTCCCACCAACCCGGGGTCGCAGTCCCTACGTCCCTGGGGTCGCGGTCCCTCCATCCCGGGGTCGACGTCCCGCTATCCCAGGATCGCGGTCCCACTGTCCCGGGGTCTCGGTCCCTCCGTCCCAGTGTCTCGGTCCCTCCGTTCTGGGGTGTCGGTCCCTCCGTCCACGGGGGTTGCGAACCCATTAACGCCGCTCAGGCCTGAAGTCGGAGGAGCTGTAGCTCGGGCCGCTCTCACTGCGCCATTGCTCGGACCCGGGGCACAGGCCACTTCCAGGTGCGGACCCTCCCTCTGTCGGTCTCCACCCCGCCCACACCAGCGGCCGCCCGCCCGCCGACCAGAGGCCGCCATCATCATCCTCCCGGCACGCGCCTGTTGCTAAGGGAAAGCGGCACCGGGACCGCGCGGCCGGAGATGCAAATTCGCATCGCGATGTCAGCGCGCAAAGGTGAAAGACGGTGCCGCGTGTCACGTGATAGGAGGAGTCAGCCCAGGACGAAGGTGAGCGGAAGTGAGAGCTGTCAATCAAAGAGCCCGGAGTCAGCACTCACTGCGCACAGGGTTTGGAGAATTTGTTTAAAAATAAAAATAGAAACGTACAAAGAAGTGAAAAAATTGCAAATTCAATCAGCTGAATTAAAAACAGAAACGTCCAAAGTCACATAAGACTAATGGTTTGGGTCCTTCTGCCTCTATTATGCTTCTCTACCTGGGGCACAGGATGAGCAGAATGCTTGAATATAATTTTTTTAATGCAGTGGTTGCTGGATGTATGGAATGGACCAGCAAGGGAGGCAGTGGGGCCTGATTTTAGCAGCAAATTCCAGAGAGTTGGCTCAGTACCTGATAGCGCTACCGTGGGATATGAAAGCCTCGAAAATGGGATCTTTCATTCATTTTTTACACTTGTGCACTTATTTTTATTGATTGCTGTACCTGGACACCAAAACCCCTCTGCTCCTCTGCAGTGCCTAGTTTCTCGCCATTATTACTCCCTATTTCTCACCTGATGCCTGCAATAAATTATATTTGTATAACTTTCCACATCTTTACGATTCGGGTCTGTTTCCACTCTTCAGTGTCCAATCAGAAGAGACATAGTGAGGCTGCATTTTTTTTTTAAATTTCAAAATATACTTTACATCACACGATTCCATTATTACAAGTCAAAACAAAGTACATATCTTCTAATACATGCTGTACAATACAAGGTGGGATCGCCGTACACGGTTGCCTTTCCCCATAAAGCCTTTGTGTAGGCCGCACCTCGCTTCAGTGTGCACCGAAGCATGAAATACTGGACCTTGGATTGTGCCAGTGGCCAACACTGAGCAGCGGACAGTTCCTTACCTTGGAAGGCGAGCAGGTTTCGGGGGAACAAAGGGTCTCCTTGACCGAATTGATGGTCTTCCAGCAGCAGTTGATATCTGTCACAGTGTGCATCTTAGACAATTGCCCATAGAGCACAGCGTCCTGTGTTAACGAGCTGTTGGAGATGAACTCCTCTTTGACTCCACGGTGTAGGGGTCCCGTCTCAGTGGAGGGGGGTTATCACCTTTTACCCGAATATACGGATCCATTAGCCCACATTCATGTTCTTGTTTGGCAAACACTGTCTGATGTCTTGACACATCGAACAAACCTTGGGGTCAGAGACGTTGGGCGTAATTTCACCTTAACTGCTTGGGCGGTAAACTGACGGAGCAGAAATTAAAATCGGGCCTGTTCTATAAGGGGCGGGTGATCCGCTCTACCAGTTCAGTCCCCAGCAATGGTGAAAATTTCCCTCCACGTGTTATGAACCGATGCAGTTTGAGAAAATGGACCAGCTTGTGGGCTTCGAAGATTTATTCTAGGGCGGAGGTCAGGAAAGATGTGGCCGACTTTAAGTATCCCACCTGGCGGAAATTGGGTGGATGAGGCTAGTAAATGGTGTCAGGTCACTTATCGCCCCTTTAACGCTGGCGTTCCTGCCCCCACCATCGTTTTGAGGGTCCTGAGAAGAGCGGCCAGAGCAACACCCACCTGTTTCCGGTCAGGCCACGTGAAATATGTCAATCAGAGTATGATGACATACACGGGACAGCATTTAATGTTGGGCACAAATGGTTGGAGGAGCCGCCCTTTCGATGGGCGTTGAGTGGTCCAGAACACTGAGAAGTTTCTTTTTAACTCATATTTTGTGGGGCAAGGAGCAGCAGGAGAGATTTCCCTTGGCCTGCTGCGGCCGTGTGAAATCTCCCGCCCTCTGATCGTCTCATAAATGTATCAGGAGTTTTCGTCATAGATCTGTGTAAACAGGCCCAGCCTCATGTCCCATTAAACTCCCTGCAGTGAGTAAATATTGCTGCACAGCAGCTCAGAGAGGATAGGATCTCCGTAACTCGCCAGTGGAGTTTGAAATTACATTCATATTTTACCAGTTAGTAACGGTCCGGGTGTTGGTCCATTATTATTCTGTTCTGGTCAAAACAAATGTCCCAATGAACAGGACGCTGTCTGACCCTGACAGCTCACCCTCAGTCCATCCCCCGGGCAGTGTGTGTGATGGGAAATAATCATCAACCGAAAAGGAGGATTTGATTTTATTCATTTCAGGATTAAACATTTAATATTGAAATCATATTATTTCCAGACTAATCACAGCAAATAGTTTCATGTTAGAATCACATCTTGTATCATTTCACAACACCGCATTTGTCGAGTAAAATATAATTCCTGTCTGCAATTTCCAAATTTATTAAAAGTATTGGATTGATATCAGTTACTTTAGTGAACTCATTGATGTCAATGGATAGTAAAATCAGGCGTCGTAAATAACAGGCAGCCGATCAGCTGCCGCCCGTCTTACATCACCGCCAAACCGGAAAATCTACTATTATTGAATCTTTATTTAATTTCGGATGAAACGTCTTGAGACGTTTCTATGATTTAACGAATGTAACAATTAGATTCAGTGGGTATTTCACCCCGTTCTTCAGCTCCTCTCTGAATTTAGTCTGGGTCACAGCATAAATACACGTGTTGGTGCAGGAACTGAGAAGCTGAAGCATGAATCCGGCTGACTCAATGTCCGTGACCGTGTAGTGTTGGGCGTTTGTGATACGTGGAGAGATAAAATGAAAAACTAATGCGCTCCATAACAATATAAAACTGCCTGATATACTGAAGAGTAAAATGATGGATTTCCTTCGGTTCTCCATCTCTGGATCCTTGTGATTCTCTCCATTGCTGCGGCTCCGGAGTCCCCTGCGGACTCTACTGGCCGCTAAAATGTGCCTGGCGGTGAGAACATTGAACAGCAAAATCAGAATGAATGGGACACAAGGCATTAACACAAGATTAAACAAGTCAAAAGTTGCCCAAGCGGGTGAAGTGAAAAAGGTCGGTTTGAAGACACAACCCCGGGGTACATTGTCCATTATATATTCCGGGTCAAATACAAAGTACCAGGGAATGTTTAGTAAACAGCTCAGCGCACTCACCACCCCGATAACAACAGCTGCCGTTTTCTCTGTGCAATATTTTGTTTTCAGCTTCTGACAACTAATGGCCACAAATCGATCAAAGGTGAAAACCACTGTGAACCAGATAGAGGCCGATGTGGCTGCAAAACTCAGGGTGACAATGAGACGGCACACGGGTGTAATGTTCAAGAATGAAACTGGGAAATAAGTCTCAACAATGCGCCACATTACTACATTGGTAATAACGACCAGGAGATCGGCCGCCGCCATTCCCACCAGATAGCGAGTGATACATTTGGAGAGTCCGCACTTTCCTCGGGACAGGATCACAATCGCCACCAAGTTAACTGTAAGAGAGAGAAACGGAAGCAGAGAAATTACTAATTAGACCTGGAGCCAAAGCACCAGTGTGACAGGATCTGGGGTAAAATTTCAAGCTTTGTTGCTGCATGAAACCTGGAAACTGTTTCACTGACCTGGGCAGCGCTTTCGGGCAGAGAAATATTTTAAAACACAATTATCAATAATTACTTCGGAATTTAATACAGAAAGTGAATAAAGTGAAAACTGGATCAACTGGAATGTCCGAGTATGGGCGCATTACCGTTGGAGACGGGACAAGGGTTTTTTTCTGAGCGGGTATCCAACGGGTTAAATCCGGATTTGGGCTCCAGATGGAGGAGAAAGTGAGCGAGGGCCGGGAAGGTGAGGGGACAGGGGGAGGTGCTGCTGCTTTGTTACTCTGGGTTAAGAGAGCCGACAGGTGCCGGCACAAAACTGACAAGACCGAGATCCGAGTCGGTTAGCATGAGGCTTCCGATCGGTGTGTGTGTGTGTATGCATCTCTGTCTCTCTCTTTCTCGCGTTCCTTCTCCCCCTCGCTCTCGTTTTGCATCTCATTTTCTTTCTCCATCACTCCTCTTTATCTGTCAGCACTGTCTCTACTCTCTTTAACAATGCGCCAGTTCAAATCCGAGTAAATCCTAACATCCTTCGTCTGCTTTCTCTCCACCAGCCCCGTGTTCAAACGAACGTATTCTTCGTGTCAATGTGTTAAAATGGTGAAGTATCTGTGAATAGTTCAATGTTGCTGCAGATCATCCAATTCTCCACCTGTTCACCTGGACTGTTCACTTCATTTGCAGTGCATGGAATAGAAAGTATCCAATACCTCATCCAGACAGCTCATTATAATTGAAATTCCTTCCCCTGTAATTACAAAGGACAGCGTTAAATGGCGACATTGTTCTATTAACAAAACGCCAAAATCATCGCTGCTACTTATATTCCACAGATAAATTGAAAAGCTCTTGATTCCAAAAGATAAAGTGCAAACTGATAGAACATAACCTCAAAACATTGCATTTGCAGTGAATTCATCCACAGTGAAGCAGAGAATGAGATGTGGAAGAATCAGCAGCAAACGCGCTTCAATAGGCAGGCATCTGATGCGGCGTCAAATACATACAGAACGAAAGATTATGTCACAACAGTGATAACCAATAAATACATTGAAATCCCAGTTAAAATGAACCATGTTATTGTGGAGGGAGGACATTGCGCTGCCTTCTTGTAACACTGAAACCGTGAGCTGTCGCAATATCAATCACTGAAAACACATTTATGGAAAAAGCATTTCAGGACAGGTTAGTTCCACATCATGAAACAGTTAGCAGCTCCTGATGTTCTGATACTAGCTCTTAGCCCAGACAACTGATCCCAATACATTCAGTACAGAGAATAATCCAGTAAAAATGTCAGGTTTGGATAAACAATGTTCACTACAGATACAATGCAATTGCTGCAGGACCGAAAGATTTGAAGTTATGGATGAACCATTATTCCACAATAAATTCATTGAAGTGAATAAACCATTAATAATGTCAGGATTGGATATGCAATGATGACAACAGATATAATGCAGTTGCTACAAGACTGGTCGTTTTGAAGTTAAGGAGATACCATTATTCAACAATACATTCAGTACAGGGAATAATCCAATAACTTCATTACAGATATAATGCAGCTCCTACAAGATTGAAAGAGCAGACACTTTAAGCAATCCATCGTTCAACTAATAGAACAGAAAAGGTGGCTGGGTAAAACATGGTGGGAGAAAAAATAATTAGCCAAGTACAGCAACACTGATTTACAGTGTTCACAGGTTTACCTGGAACTCCAATGACTGCAAGAACAGGATAGTAAATACGTTCTATCTGAACCATTACTGGATATCCCATTTCCGTGAGAAGCAGTGACTTTTGGTGATCTGAAAACCGCAGCTCTGGCAGGCACTCCGAGCTGACAGATGGCAACCAGCCCTGATTTATGCAGGGGCTCAATCTCCTCTGACACGGTTATACCCCTGATCATTGCTATTAGTAACAGTCACTTGAACAAACACATTACATCAGCAGCTTTGTCTCCAAAGACATGGATATATCCCAAACATCTCAAAATCCAAGGCATCATCTTAATTAGATCTCTCTCAGGAATAAAGTTAAAAGCTGCGCTCAGAAAGAACTGGTCAAACAACAATGAGTGGCTTCATTTAAAGTTTTCATACAATTGTATTGACCATGTTCACTCCTGCCGATTCATTTATACATATTACCGATTTCTCCGCGTGTACATTGAATCCGGAGACAAAAGCAGACCCGTTTCACTCTGTTCCTGCAGTTTCCATGGTAAGATATGAATATTGAGTCTCTGACACGGGGGTAGATAAAGGTCACGTTGAGGATTGCAGCCGAGAAATGTCTGTGGGTGATATTCGGGGTCGGACACTGAACGAGTTTCATTGCCATTCCACTTTTCGTTATTTTACTGCAGATGTTTACCTGTTTACTTTACATTGGTGGACTGCTCCAGTAAAATTGGTCCCGTGGAACCCCGAGCTGAGCTCATGACCCGATTTAACCTCCATCACAAAGGCTCCGTGCCTCCATCACTCGCCTTCATTCGTTCCTCAGCCCATTGCCTTTCAAACCCTCAGCAATGCCTTTGTCCCCCCCAGACTCCATTCGTCCAAAGCACTCCTGGCTGGTCACCCAACCACCACCTTCCAACCAGCACCAGGTCGTGCTAGGCCTCACTGACCCTCACTGGCACCTAGTTCCCCATGGCCTAACAATTACATTTTTCATCCGGCGGTTTAAATACCTCCATGGCCCACGCTCCCTAGCTCCACCATCTCCTCCACACCTACAAGAAACCCACCTGTGACCTCCTCATTGATCGATCATTGGCCTCTTTTGGTGAGACTACCCTCGCTTGGTTCCACTCATTTATCTGATCATAGCCAGGAGAAGCTTCTCTTCCCATCCTATCACCGTTATATCTGATGTGTCTAAAGGTCCTTGGCTCCCTTCTCTTCCTCATTTGCATGCTGCCCTTTGGTGACCTTGTCCGCAGTCACTGTCCGGCTTTCAGATGTACGCTGACAAAACCATCGCCTCTCTTTACCCTTCCAATGCATTTATTTTGTCAGAATGATATTCTGTTTTAGATAATTCACAATTTCAGACCAGATTCAAATTGGGAAGTCATGAACTTTGACCCCACAGTCTCCACATCCTGCCTGCAGAGTCCATCCCCACCCGTCTCTTTTTGATTGATGAGTCTCTTACCAATCACCCAAGTCCTGACACATCTGCTTTCGCTTCCACTCTCCTAAGCCTGTTGTTTATTTTTATTCTTCCTCACACTTAAATCCACCAGGGCCTCACCCCTCCCAATCTCGGTAACTTCCTCCAGCGCTGCAGCCTCTGCCAAGCTGTCCGCTCCTTCACCTGTGGCCTCTTGTGCAACCGCAGTCCATTTGCCCTACTTTTGACAACCATGCCTTCAGCAATATCCACGCTCCAGAATGCCCTCGTTAAGGTCCTCAGTGCCCTCTTCCCCTTTCAGGTGTTAGTCGTATTTAGGAGGTTGTGAGTTCAAATCTACTCCAGAGACTTTAACACGTAAGCCAGGCTGATACTGCAGTTCAGTTCTGAGGGAGCAGGGTACTGTCGGAGTTGCCGACTTAATTAGACATTTTAAACCGAGGCCCCATCTGAACTCTCAAGTAAATGTAAAATATCTCACGGCAATATTCGAAAAAGGGCAGGGGAGTTCTCCGTGGTATACTGGGCAATATTTATCCATCAATCATCGTTATTAAAACCGATTTTCTGGTCATTTATCTCATTACAGTTTGTGGGATCTTGCTGTGTGAAAATTGGATGCTACGTTTCCTACATTACCACAGTGACTACATTTCAAATTGCACTTCATTGACTGTAAAGCGTTTTGGGGCGTTCTGAGATATTGAAAGGCGCCATATAAAGGCACGTTGATTCCTTCTTTCAGACCTTCTATGAACCCATCTCTTGCTTCATGATTTTGTCATCCCTCCTAATATCTCCTTCTTTGGCCGGAGGTCCATTTTTGTCTGATTACACGTCAGTAAATCGCCTTAGGATATTTATCTATGTTAAATTCGCTATATGAATACAAGTAGTGATTGTTATATTTTACCATCCTCCACTCTCTTCATCCCACCATTTGTGCCACTCCTTCAGATATCTAAATCCTATTCTCGAAAACCAACCTTATTACCTCCGTCTCTCCATTTGCTTCTTCTCCTTTGACACCCTCCTTAAACCTACTCTTTGACCAAGGTTTTCGCCAGTCCTCCTAATACTTTCTTATTCCTTTAGTTACCGTTTTTACCCACTACTCCGTGAAGCACCTTGGGAATGTTTATTACATTAAAGGGGGTCTATGAATGCGAGTTATTGTTTACTTTCATTCGAATGTGTTCATTAGTTGTCCACTGTATGAGCAAAAGTAATTTCTGGGCTAATATTCTGGTACTAGAGAGAGATGTACATAATAGACGGATCTATTGATATAAATTAACATTGGTAAGTACACGTGGACATTGTTTCGTTCGAACAACATAACTCGTTTATCTACAGACATCGCATTGAAACAGGTTTGTACAACTGTGAGAACTGGGGAGGAAGCCATTAGGGAGTCCGCTATCTAAGATGAGACCAGCTGCAGTGACGAGGATAAAGTTTATTAGTTATTTGTCATTTTGTCTTTGGTTATAATTGGTGTGACTGCTCTCTCGGGCTGATGACTATGATGTAGCTATATTTGATTAAAGTTCCAGAGCATAGCACCCAGTTTTGACAACCCATTATAGAAACAACTTTGAAGCCACAGAGAGCACAATGTAAATTATCTCGAATGAGGCCAGGGAAGGGAAACTGTAACTGAAAAGATTTGAAATTCCGGGATTATTTCTACGGAAATAGTAAACAGGAGACTTAAATTTTAAATGATGGAGGTGTTTGATCGAGTAATAGAGAATTACTGAATCCTCTGGTTGTGAGGATCAGTAATAGAATAATAGAGAATTACTGTATTCTCTGCTTGTGAGGATCAGTAATAGAGTAATAGAGAATTACTGTAACCTCTGCTTGTGAGGATCAGTGACATAGGCATTAATCTAGTGAATCTTCACTGCACCGCATCTAAGGCAAGAAAATACTTGGTTGGATAAGGAGATCAAAACTATACACAGTACTCCAGGTCCGGGCTCACCAAAGCCATGTACAGTTGTAGTACGACTTCCTTACTTTTGTACTCCAACCCCCTTGAAATAAAGGCCTAGATTCGATTTGCTTTCCTAATTGCTTGCTGTACCTGCATGCCAAATGGCCTCGCCCCTTTCTCTCAACGTCTACGCTTCACGTTTATTCTAGACTGAGATTAGTGATGTACTTGAATGATCCTGGAGGACGGTGTGTGTCACTGCCCAATATCGATCAATATGAAAGTGTAACCCAGGGATGCAACAATAGTTCCCGTTGTAATCTGAACTGGATATTCGTGTTTCTGGACAGCCCCATATCTAACAATACGACAGTGAAATTCACTGATGTAAAAACAGTTCCCTTTTATAATCTTAACTCTATATTCAAGTTTCTGCACTGCAAAATATGTAACAATACGGCAGTGTAACCCACTGATGTAACAATAGCTCCACCGATAATCTAAACTTTATATTCATGATTCTGCACTGCCCAATATCTAACAATACGGTACTGTAACCCCGAAAAAGAAGTAAAGACATGCATTTTTATAGCGCCTTTCACGACCTCGGCATGCCCCAAAGCGCATTACTGCCAATGAAGTACGCTTGAAGTGTAGTCACTGTTGTGAAGTCGGAAACGTGGCAGCCAATTTGTACACAGCAAGGTCCCACAAACAGCAATATGATAATGATCACATCATTTGTTTTACAGGAATTGGTTGAGGGAACAAATGGTCGAGAACGCCAATGGTCTTCGGTGAAATCGTGCAATTGCATCTTTTACACCCACCTGAGAGGGCAGACAGGGCCTCGCTTTAAAGTCTCACTGTCTGCAACAGTGTATCACTCCCTCAGTACTGCACTGGGGTGTCAACTTGCATTTTGCACTCATGTTTCTAGAGTGGGATTTGAAGCTACAACTTTCTTGACGTAGAAGCAAGAGGGCTAGCAACTGAGCCACGGCTGGTACAGCGGATGTAATAATAGTTCCGCTTATAATCAGAACTGTATATTCATATTCTGCACTGCCAAATGTCTCACAATATGATAGTGTAACCCAGGGAGGTAAAAATAGTTCCCCCTGATAATCTGAACTGGATATTCGTGTTTCTGCACTCTCCAATATCTAACAATGCGATAGTGTAACCCAGGAATACACCAGGAACTGGATATTCGTGTTTCTGCACTCTCCAATATCTAACAATGCGATAGTGTAACCCAGGAATACACCAGGAACTGGATATTCGTCTTTCTGCACTCTCCAATATCTAACAATGCGATAGTGTAACCCAGGAATACACCAGGAACTGGATATTCGTCTTTCTGCACTCTACAATATCTAACAATGCGATAATGTAAACCAGGAATACACCAGGAACTGGACATTCGTGTTTCTGCACTGTCCAATATCTAACTTTGCGATAGTGTAACCCAGGAATACACCAGGAACTGGATATTCGAGTCTCTGTACATGCGTCACATGCCTCACCAACCTTTCAATATTCGGACACCGGAAACACTTGTTAAGATGAAGCTGATCCCATTCGATAAATTGCTTCATTTTACACCAAGTAAACTCACAAACCAATCGGTATTATTGGTTTCACTTACGACTTAACAGCACCTAATAATATAACATGAAGTATATGCAGTGCCTCCCCACATCAGTGGGTCGTTTTGATTGACGTAAACAAAATGTCTTTTCTGTGCCTTCCTGTTGTCTAACCTTCTGAGTCTGTGAAATCTTGTCCTCCTCGGAGATCACTCTGGCTCTGATAATTCTGTGCAGTACCTACCTTCTGGAAGAGGTGATCACCGCCACAACCCGAAACAAGTCCATCTCTCGCTTGAATCGGCGTCCATTGCACGAGCCGGCAGCCTGTTCCAGAGGTTCACGATACGCTTGGAAAAGAATCAATTCCAGACATCGAACCTCGATCTGGCTTTGTACAACTTAAAATTATGACCTCTGGTCCTCCCTAACCTATTTAGTTGGCATAAATTGTCCACTCGAGCACAATCTATTCCCTTCATCATCTTATACACCTCGATCAAATCACCCCTACGTCGACGCTTCTTTATAGTCTAGAGTCCCAGTTCTTTTAGCTTATCTTTAAAACTAAGATGCTTCAAGCTGGGAATTAACCTTGTGGCCCGCCTCTGCACCCTTTCCAAAGCCTCAATATCACCCACCATGTGGGGAGACCAAAATTGGACAAAGTATTCAAACTGATTCCTGACCAAGGTCTTGTACAAGGACACAATAGTAGGTGTTCTTTTGTAATCAATTGGAGTTCAACGTGGGAAACTGTGAGGTCATCCACCTTGGACCTGAGAAAGATTGATCAGAGTATTTTTTAAATGGCTAGAAGCTCGGAACTGTGGAGGAGCAGAGAGATTTAGGGGTCCAAGTACAGGAATCAATAAAATCTTGTGCACAGGTGCAAAAATAATTAAGAAGGCTAAAAGAATGTTGGCCTTTCTCTCAGAGGTGCTGGGATACAAGGGAATGGAAGTTATGTTACAGTTGTGCAGAGGTCTGGTGAGACCTCATCTGGAGATATTGCTTTCAATTCTGGGCACTGAACCGCAGGAAGGATATATCGGCGTTGGAGGGGGTGCAGCGTATATTCACTAGAATATCACCGTGACTAAAATAATTAAATTATGAGGTCATACTGCATAGACCAGACCAATATTCCCTTGAATGTTGGAAATTTAGGGGAAATTAAATTGAGGTGTTTAAGATGATTAAAGGATAGATACACATGAACTATTTCCTCTGGTGCGATTCTCCAGAACAATGGGTCATAACCTTAAAATTAGAGCTAGGGCATTCAGGGGTGATGTGAAGAAACACTTCTTCACGAGAAGGATAGTGGAAATCAGGAACACTCTCCCCAAAAAACTGTTGAGGCTGGGGGTCAATTGGAAATTTCAAAACTGAGATTGATAGCATTTTGTTAAGCAAGGGTATTAAGGGTTATTGAACCAATGCGGGTAGATGGAGTTAAGATGCAGATCAGCCATCATCTAATTGAATGGCCGGACAGTTTCGGATGGCTGAATGGCCTACTCTAGCTGCTCTGTTCCTATGTCGTATAAATAGACCCCAGCTCCCTATTCTCTTTACCTTTCACATCACAGCTTTGCTCATGAATCTTTGGAGCTCTATGCTCTATTTAGAGCCAGTCACGAGCTCAATCCCCCAATACAAGATCCACCTGAAGGAGTCGAGATTCGTCTAAAGTCCTGACACTCGTATAATTCTTCGTCTCATCTGCAAATCCTGCCCCAACATACACATCACGATCTTTAATAAAAAAATAGTAAAGATCAATGGTCATAACACTCATCCCTGCGGGTGGCCGGTCTCCAAACAGATCCAAATCCATCTATAACTACTTTCTGCCTACAGCCTTCCAGCCAGTTCTCAATCCAGCTCAATATATTACCACTAATAGCGGAAACTTCGATTTGTAGAGAAGCATCTTGTGCAGTACCTTGTCAAAAGCTTCTTGGAAATCTAAGTAAAGAGAGTTTACTGGGCTCCCCTCATCCACCATCTTGGTGATTTCTTCAAAAAATACAATCAAATTTAGAAGACATGACCGCCTTTTTTGAAGGAATATTGGGTGCCCTTAATTTGTTCTTCTCCATCAAAGTAGTAATAGATTGCATCCCTAATGATCTCCTGAAGCATATTCTCTTATATTGTCGTCAAACAGTTATCCGAGTTCGTCTTATCCATTTTTTTTAAACATGGTGTCTTTTTAGACTCCTTCCAGTCTAAAGAAACCGTCCCAGAGTGCAGCGAACTATTAAAGACAAGGATAAGGGAGTCACTCAGCAACT
Organism: Heptranchias perlo; assembly: GCF_035084215.1. Lineage (NCBI taxonomy): Eukaryota > Metazoa > Chordata > Chondrichthyes > Hexanchiformes > Hexanchidae > Heptranchias > Heptranchias perlo. The sequence goes on along the minus strand of NW_027139442.1, from coordinate 2,011,696 downwards.
GCCCCATCTCCCCAAGGACTCTCGGTGGATATCATCCAAACCAGCTGCCCCAGCTATTTTAAGCTTCTTAATTCTATCTAAAACAATATGTTAATCTATGTTAATTTTAACAGTTTGACAATTAACATCATTAAATTCTTACAGTCTTGTGAAGGCCGATGCAAAGTCCTCATTTAATATTTCAACCATACCCCGTGAGTCCTTCGCACCTGTCCTTTATCATATTTCAATGGCCCAATACAATCTTTGACAGTTCACTGACTCTTCAAACAACTGAAAAAGCTTTTTTCCAAAACATCCACAATTCTCTCCGATCCTCTTTTCCATTATCGCTTTAGCTGATCTAATAGCAGCCTTAGTTCTCTTTCTCTGTTCCCGGCACCGAACTCTGTTTAGTTGAGTAATAGGTACCTTTAGTTTTGATAATATCTTATTTATCTTTGTCCGTGACCAGTCAGCCACCTTACCTTTTCTTACTACACTTACGTTTTAGACTTTGGTCTTCCACATTTTTTATCTTGTTTTAAAAAACGTCCCATTGATATTCTATATCGGTTTCATCACCACCCAGTAGTTTTAGCCAATTAACCTGTTCGAAATCTTCTACCATTTTAGTGAAGTTTGCTATAATGAAATCTGGAATAAGTTGTAAATTTTCAGTACCTTTGGTTCTACCAGCCAATCGAAATCTTATAGTATTATGGTCAGTGTTGCACAGGCGTTCCCCCACATGGAGGCCTGATACGAGCTCAGGATCAGTATTAAACACTTGATTAAATATATGATTACCCGGTGAAGGATTTGGACTTTTCAATATGAATTTTTGACTTGCTAAAGGAGCAGAGTTTGGATGGAACACTGAACGATTGGACTTGACTGTCCAAGACAGCATTATGGGTAGATTTAGCAAGTTCGAAAGGTTTTGTTATTGCTTCAAATTGTTTAGAAGCTGAACTTAGACGATGTACTTTTGCTGAGATAAGAGGTGAGGTTAAATTTAAAGCGGCTGCCGAGCTGGGCCGTGAAAGTCTGTGGAAAATTGTCGTAAACTTCAGAAGCTTCAGCTTCAGTTTGTTTGAACCATGGGGAAGAGAGAGAGGGAAAGGAGAGAGTGAATAGTTCCACCAGCTTGTTTTTTTACAGCAAGGATGGGAAAACATTTCTCCTCATTTCCCCTCTAGTTCTTTTACCAATTATTTCAATTCTCTGACCGCTGGTTGCCGACCCACTTGCCAGTGGAAGGATTTTATCTTTGTTTGCTCTACCAAAACCCCTTATTATTGTGAATATCTGTATTAGGTCTCCCCTTAATCCTCTCTGCTGTAAGGAGAACAATCACAGATTCTCCAATCTCTCCACGTAACTAAAGTCCCTCATTCCTGGTAAACCTCCACTGTACCCTCTCCAAGGCCATGACATCCTTCCTAAAGTGTGGTGCCCAGAATTGTACACAATAGTCCAGCTGAGGCCTAACCAGTGTTTTATAAAGGTTCAGGGTGACTTCCTTGCGTTTTATTCAAAGCTCCGATTTACAAAGCCAAGTGTCCCTTCAGCTTTCTTAACCGCCTTATCAACTTGCCCTGTCACCTTCAAAGATTTGTAAATATGCAGCTCCAGATCCCTTAGCTCTTCCACCCCTTCAGAATAGTACCATTTAGATTCTACTGCCTCCACACGTAGTTCCTCCTAAAGTGCATCAATTCACACTTATCCGCATTAAGTTGCAACTGCTTTTTGTCAGTCTGTGCATTTCCGCCTGAAGTCGTCTACTATCCTGTTTACTATTCATGTTTCGAATTTTGGATACAATTGTGAAAAGACCCTCTTGGACTCGCCTCACCATTAAACACAAGGACAAGCAAGACTTCCGTTACCTCGAGAAAAACCTAATGCTCTGCACAGGATGGCATTCAATGGAAGAGCGCACGCACCGTATCAATGGTTCCGAACCCAGGAATGGATTGCGGGCCCAGTCAGAGATTATTCCACTTTGACAAATTGGGGAGGACCTGGGACAAGAGTTTAGAGTCAGCAGAGGTAGGAATAGACTGGATGTTAGGCTGTTCTTCTTTTCCCAGTGAGTAGTGAGCCTTTGGAATGCGTTGCTGGCTGGTCTGGTGGGTGCTGACTCTCTCTTTGCCTTCGGTAGGGAGCTGGACCGGTTTTGGGCTGGGGCAGAGGTCACAACATATAAAAGGTAAGAGGATTTACAGTTAGTGTACGGACGATCCATGTGATCTCCTGGACTGGTTTCGATCACCGGAGGGGGTCGGGGAGGAATTTTCCTGGCTATTCTATCCATTAAAGGCACTGGATTTTTCTCAGGATCTTTGCCTCTCCCAGGAGAGTCCAAGGCTGACGGCGTCGTAAGGGGGAGTAAGTGTCAGTAATGATGCTCCAGCCATCACGAGTGAGGGGCAGGCTTAATGGACCAGCTGGTCTTTTACTGCCCATCATTTCCGTATGTTCGTCCACATCCCCAGCTCGTCAAGGTGTTTTCAATGAAGCGATCTTCACACAAACCCACACCTGGGCCATGTCCTACGTCTGTCTTTAGTGAAACGAGACTCAATGTCTCTGCTCCTCACATTATTCTCCTCTGAAGCTCAAGGGCGCCAAAAATTCTTGCGGGCCTCCACTACAATGTGTCTGAGAATTTCGAGTCCCGTCCAACCGTCCGCTACGGGACTATACGGTTGTTGTCTGCTTGAAGCACAAGAGGAGATGATTTTAAGCCCAGTAAATCATCGGATTGTCTTAATACAGTAGGCACTCAGTCTTTCTACCCTTGGTTATAGGTCCATTGGATTCGGGGTTGTAGCTCAGTGGTATAGCGCCTGCTTTGCGTGTATATATTTCTGGGTTCAATATCTAACAACTCCAGCATTTATTTTCACCAGAATGTCCCACAGAAAGACGAATCGTGCTTTCAGAGGGAAGCGAATTCCAACTTTTGAGACAAATATTCAATTGTTCCGGAGCAGGACTTCATCTCACGGTCACCTCAGCAGCTCCGATCATTCCAGCTGCCGACTGACCGGAATTCAAAATGCGAACCATAAAGTGCTTGGAGATAGAACCCGGGACCTCATATAAGCAGAGCAGGCGGTCTATCACTGAGCTCCACCACCAGATAATGATGACCTCAAACCAAGTATAAAAGGACTGAGAGCCTCACATTCCTAAGGCCATCCGAGGATTTGCTGGGCTGAAAAACACCTCTTTTGTACTCCAAACAGACAACTATACCTGAGGTATGCGGACCTGATATACTCAAAGCTTCAGATTAATTAGAAAGGGGGCGTTGAGAAGTAAGCCTGGGAGGTGGGGAGAGCCTCCATGGGCTGTGCTGTAACCATCCTTCAAATTTCAGGGCGCAATTTTCGAACGCACCGTTATCAGTCACTTTGCTTACGGTTGGACGAGACTAGAAATGCTCAGGCACATTGTAGCAGAGGCCGGAAAGAATATTTCGAGTCCTTGAGCTTCTGAGGAGGGCAACGTGAGGCACAGAGAGAATTGAGTCTCATTTCACTATAGACGGACGCAGAACTTTCCCAGGTGTGGGTTTGAGTTTAAAGGTCACTTCACTAAAACACCTTGACCATCTGGGGTTACAGATGGACATGACGGGCAGGAAAAGACCAGTTGGTTCATCAATCCTGCCCCACATGCCTGGAGCATCGTGACTGGACACTTCCTACCTACAAAACCCGCCCAACCCACCGGAAACATGTAATCTCCTGGAAGCGATTACAATTCAGAAAAACAATCAAAAGCCGATAATGAGGGCGAAATCTGGGAAATTCCTCCCCGACTCCCTCAGGCGATCGAATCGAGTTCAGTGGATCACACTGACCATGTGTAGGTTAACTGTAAAACAATTCACCTTCTATATGATGCGATCTCTGTCCCAGTCAAGAACCGGTCCAGATCCCTCGAGAAGGCAGAGAGAGAGTCAGCACCTACCACACCAGCCGGGAATGCATTCCAGAGACTCAGTACTCTCTGGGAAAAGAAGAACCGCCTAACATTAAGAATATTTTTACCTCTGTGTGGTCTGAACGCCTGTCAGCTGCTCCTCCCCAATCTGTGAAACTGGATGGTGGTGAACCTGTGGAATTCTGTACCACAGAAGGCTGTGGAGGCGAAGTCACTAAATATATTTAAGAAGCAGACAGAGAGATTTCTACACACACAAGGCATCAAGGGGTATGGGGAGAGAGCGGAAATATGGTATTGAGATAGAGGATCAGCCATGATCCTATTGAATGGCGGAGTAGGCTCGAAGGGCGGAATAGCAGACTCGTGATCCTATTTTCTATGCTTTAATCACTTCGCACTCAATTCGGCCCCACGACGGGAGCCATTTCAAAGGCGCGTGCGTGCTTCCATTGAATTTTATCGTGTGCAGAGCATTTGGTTTTTCTCGAGGTAAAGAAACCGTTTCCTGTCCTTGTGTGTGAAGGTGAGGTGAGGAAAAGAGGATTTTTACAAAATTTTAAAAATAAAACATTTGGAGATGCCGGGGATCGAACCCGGGACCTCATACATGCAAAGCATGCGCTCTACCACTGAGCTACATCCCCTCGGCAAAACTTAATCCACTTTAGTAATAAACAAGTGGGATTTCTGCTCCGTCTCTCCCGGACAACGAGATGCCCAGTCGTCACACGTGCTCACAATGTTCAACCTCTGCTTCAGTTCACGGGGTTTCTGCTCCACTTTACTTGGAACTTTCCAAAAATAAGTGAGCGGAAATATAAAATACAATTGCCAATAGTCAGTGACGAGGCTGACATCCAACCTTTGAATCATAAAGTGAGATGGATGAATGACACAGCGTCAAACAAGAGCTGTGACTGCTCGCTCGACATTGCACTGTCACACATTCCGGTCAGTCGGCGGCTGCGATGAGCTGAGCTGCTGAGGGGACCGTGAGATGAAGTCCTGCTCCGGGATAATTTAATGCTTGTGGAGCCTCAGAAGTTGGAACTTGCTGCCCTCAGAAAGCGCGATTCGCCATTCTGTGCGTAATTCTCGTGAAAAAATATGTTTGAAGATGACGTCGATTGAACCCAGGACCTCATCCATGCGAAACATGCGCTCTACCACTGAGCTACATCCCCAGATTGCGCACTATACTAACCAAGGAAAGAAGAACTGATTGTCCTCACATTATGAGGCGACCTGTGGTGGGTGTGCCCAGTGAAAGATTATTTCCAGTTTCACAACTGGGCGGAAGCAGCGGACAGGCGTTTGGAGCACACAGAGGTAAGAATAGTCTTGATGTTGGGAGGTTCTTCTTTTCCCAGAGAGTACTGAGCACCTGGAATGCATTGCCGGCTGGTGCAGTGGGTGCTGACTCTCTCTCGGCCATCTCAAGGGATCTGGACCGGTTTCTGACTGGGGCAGGGATCGCATCATATCGAAGGTGAGTGGTTTTACAGTTAACCTAAACATAATCGGTGTGATCCACTGAACTCGCTTCGATCGCCTGATGGAGTCGAGCAGGAATTTCCCAGAATTTCCCTTCCTTATTGGCCTTGGATTTTTTTTCTTTTTTTTTTCGCCGCTCCCAGGAGATTACATGTTTCCGGTGGGTGGGGCGGGTTGTGTAGGTAGGAAGTGTCCAGTGACGATGCTCCGGTCATGTGGGGCAGGATTGATGAACCAACTGCCCTTTTCCTGCCCGTCATGTCCGTCTGTAACCCCAGCTCGTCAAGGTGTTTTTAGTGAAGTGATCTTTAAACACAAAACCGCACCTGGGGCAGGGCCTGCGTCCGTCTATAGTGAAATGAGACCCAATGCTCTCCCCGCCTCACGTTGCCATCCTCTGAAGCTCAGGGACTCGAAATATTATTGCCGGCCTCTGCTACATTGTGCCGGAACATTCCTAGTCCCGTCCATTCGTAAGCAAAGTGACTGAAAACGGGAGCGTTCGAAAAATGTGCCCTGAAGTAGGAAGGTTGATTACGGCATAGACAAAGGAGGCCCTCCCCCTCTCCCAGCCTTTCTTCGTAACGCCCCCTTTCTCATTACTCTGAGTGCCGAGGCCTGGTTTCTTCCGTTCGCCCACAGTTATATCAGGTCCGCAAACTTAATGTTTAATTGTCTGGTTGGAGTAGAAAAGGAGATGAATTGAAGCCCAGAAAAACCTTGTGTGGCCTCATAAATTGAAGTAGATCAGTCCTTCGTTGAGAGTCGCTGCTGCCTGGGGATTTAGCTCAGTGGTCGAGCGCTTTGCATGTATGAGGTCCTTGGTTTAGTACCCAGCACCTCCAAAAATATTTTTCACCTGAATTACCCACAAAAAGGCGAATCTTGATTTCGGAGTGTCGCGAATTCCAACCTCTGAGGCTCCACAAGCATTAAATTGCCCCTGAGCAGGATTTCATCTCATGGTCTCCTCAGCACCTCAGCTCATAGCAACCGCCGACTGATCACAATGTATGACGGTGCAATGTCCAGCGAGGCGTTCGAAGAACGGCGACCTGAAACATAAATAATGTTCAGCACGGCCCGAGGAGACTCTGCCCCTCTCGCAGACTTTCTTCACAACGCTCCCCTTCTCATTTCTCTGAGTGGCGAGACCTCGTTTCTTCTGTTCAACTACATCTGTATCAGGTCCGCAAACCTCAGGTATAGTTGTCTCCAATGATTAAAAAAGGAGATGCTTATCAGTCCAGTCAGTCCTCGGGTGGACTTAGGAAAATGAGGCACTCAGTCATTTTACACTTGGTTAGAGGTCGTTATTATCTGGCTATTTCAGCTCAGTGATAGACCGCATGTTTCGCGTGTATGAGGTCTCTGGTTCTTTCCCAACGACTTTATGATTTGAATTCCGGTCAGTCAGCGGCTGCTGTGAGCTGAGCTGCTGAGGGGACCGTGAGATGAAGTCCTTTTCCGGAACAATTGAATGTTTGTCTCAGAAGTTGTAACTCGCTTCCCTCTGAAAGCACGATTCGTCATTCTGTGGGACATTTTGGTGAAATAACAATTTTGGAGGTGTTAGATATTGAGCCCAGAAATATATACATGAAAAGCAGGCGCTAAACCACTGAGCGACAACCCCGAATCCAATAGACATGTAACCAAGTGTAGAAGGACTGAGTGTTTACTGTGTTAAGACCACCCAATGATTTACTGTGCTTAAAATCATCTCCTCTTGTGCTTCAAGCAGACAACAGTAATGATATCCCATAGCGGACGGTTGGACGGGACTAGAAATTGTCAGACACATTGTAGCAGAGGTCATGAGAATATTTCGAGCCCTTGAGCTTCAGAGGAGAATAACGTGAGCTGCAGAGTCCACTGAGTCTCGTTTCACTAAAGATAGACGCAGGACATGCCCCAGGTGAGGGTTTGTGTGAAGATCGCTTCATTGAAAACACCTTGAGGAGCGGGGGATGTGGACGAACAAACGGAAATGACGGGCAGTAAAAGACCAGTTGGTCCATCAAGCCTGCCCCTCACTCGTGATGGTTGGAGCATCATACTGACACTTACTCCCTCTCCCCCCGCCCGCAGCCATGGAATCTCCTGGGAGAGGCAAAGAATGTGAGAAACATCCAGGGCCTTTAAGGGATAGAATACACTGGAAAATTCCTCCCCGACCTCCTCAGATGATCGAAACCAGTCCAGGAGATCACATGGATTGTACGTACGTTAACTATAAATCCTCTTACCTTTTATATGTTGCGACCTCTGCCCCAGCCAAAAACCGGTCCAACTCCCTGGAGAAGGCAGACAGAGAGTCAGTCCCCACCACACCAGCCAGCAACGCATTCCAGAGGATCACTACTCACCGGGAAAAGAAGAACCGCCTAACCTCCAGCCTATTCCTGCCTTTGCGGAGTCGAAACACTTGTCCCAGGTCCTCCCCAATCTATCAAAGTGGAATAATCTCTGACTGGGCCCGCAATCCGGCCCTGGGTTCGGAACCATTGATACGGTGCGTGCGCTCTTCCATTGAGCATTAGGTTTTTCTCGAGGTAACGAGTCTTTGCTGTCCTTGTGCTTTCAGGTGAGGCGAGTCCAAGAGCATATTTTCACAATTGTGTCCAAAATTCGAAGCACAAATAGTGAACAGGGTAGTAACAGACTTCAGGAGGACATAGACAGATTGACGAAATGGGCAGACACATGGCAGTTGCAATTTAATGCGGATAAGTGTGAATTGATTCACTTTTGGAGGAACCTCATTTTGACGCAGTAGAATCCCAATGTTACTATTTTGAGGTGGTGAATGAGCAGAGGGACCAGGGGGTGCATAGTCACAAATCTTGAAGGCGACAGCGCAAGTTGATAAGGCGGTTAAGAAAACGAATAGACTTAAACTTGGCTTTGTATAAAGGGGCACTGAATACAAACACAAGGAAGTCACGCTGAAACGTTACAAATCATTGATTCGACCTCAGCTGGAGTTTTGTTTACAATTCTGGGCACCACACTTTAGAAAAGATGTCAAGGCCTTGGAGATGAAGGGTCATAGGGAGGGGATTCTGGAGCGTGGATATGGCTGAAGGCACGGCTGCCAAAAGTAGGGCAAATGGATTGCGGATGCACAAGCGGCCAGAGGTTGAGGAGCTGAGTGTTTGGGAGGGGCTGTTGGGCTGGAGGAGATTACAGAGATTAGGGGCTGGGGTCGAGGCTCTGGTGGATTTAAGTGCAAGAAAGAATAAAAATAAACGAAAGGCTTAGGAGACTGGAAGCCAATGCATATCAGTAAGGACTTGGGTGATTGGCGAGGGACTCATTAATCAAAAAAAGAGGGGTTTGGATAGAATCCGTGGCAAGGATTTGGAGATTGTGGGGTCAAAGATCATGACTTCCCCATTTTTAACTGGATTAAATCGTGGATCATCTAAAACTGAATATCACTCTGACAACACAAAGGCATTGGAAGTGTCAAGAGAGGCGATTGTTTAGTCAGCGTATATCTGAAAACTGGTCCATGTCTGCGGACAATGTCACCAAAGGGCAGCATGTTGATGAGGAAGAGGAGAGAGCAAAGGCTCGAACATTCAGAGACATCAGATATAACGGTGATAGGATGGGAAGAGAAGCTTCTCCTGGCTATGATCAGATTGGTGAGTGGAACCAAGTGAGGGTAGTTCCACCAAAAGAGGCTAACGATCGATGAATGAGGAGGTCACGGGTGAGATTCCGAACGGTGTAGAGGAGAGGGCGTAGATGGGGAGGGGTGGGCCATGAAAGGATTTAAACCCCAGGATGAAGATGTTAATTATTAGGCGATCCGAAACTGGGAGTCAGTGAGAGTCAGTGAGGACGGGCAGGACCTGGTGCTGGTTGGAAGGTGGCCAGCCAGGAGTGAACTGGAGGAATGGTGTCTGGAGGGGACAGAGGCATTGATGAGGGTTTAAATGGCAATGGGCTGAGTAAGAAATGGAAATGAGTGAGGGAAGCACGTGGCCCTCTGATAGAGGTCAAATCGGGTCATCAGCTCAGCTCGAGGTTACACGGGACCAATTTTACTGGAGCCGTCAAGCAATAGAATCATAGAAGTTTACAACATGGAAACAGGCCCTTCGGCCCAACATGTCCATGTCGCCCAGTTTATATCACTACGCTAGTCCCAATTGCCTGGACTTGGCCCATATCCCTCTATACCCATCTTTCTCGTTTTATGTCATCTCCAAATCTTGAAATTGTACCCTGTACACCCATGTTCAAATCATTAATATATACAAAAAAGCAGTGGTCCGAGTACCTACCCCTGGGAAAAACCACTACACACTCCACTCCATTCCGAAAAACAGCTGTTCACCATTACTCTCTATTTCCTGTCCCTCAGCCAATTTGTCTCCATGCTGTTACTGCCCCCCTTTATTCCACGGGCTTCAATTTTGATGAGAAGCCAATTATGTGGCACTTTAACAAACGCCGTTTGAAAGTCCATGTACACCACATCAACCGCATTGACCTCATCAACCCTCTCTGTTACCTCATCAAAAAACTCAATCAAGTATTCGGAGTCCTGGTCGTTCACTTAAGTTCCTCAATTTGAAGTAAAGCAGCATTTGTGTTGATATCCGAACAGGCAAAGATAAGTCCCCTGTACCATAATGCTGGAGTCTCGCTGAGGACATCAAAATGTTGAAGTTCATACTGTTCAGACTCACAAGGAGATGGTCAAAACTTTCCAACTTCTCAATTTGCTGGTAGTCTCAGTGTAATGAACAGCGGCAAGTTTCACTTATTTCTCACCTATCCCGCTCAACGGGAAACTGACGGGATCAGGTTGACCCCCATTTAACATTCTGCTCATTTCATTTGTAAAATCAGGCGTGGTGAAACGCGGGCGGCCGACACGAATCAGTCCCCGCCAAGAGGGCAAGGATAAAATCGATGTATACTGCACGCGCAAGCAACCAATGTCCCCTAACAGTGCTGGTTTTGGGATGGGTTCAGCTCTGTGCACAATTTTAATTTTAATTACAACTTTTTAATCCATTCAATTACCTTTTTTAAGATGTTAAGTTTTTATTTTAACAGGGTAAATCAATAAAGAACTAATTACTAAATAATCAGTGTAATTAATTACTAAGCAATTTTAAATCAAACTAAATCCATCTACGAATTATAATCTGGACACCAAGTGATCATATTAGTCCTTGAATTAAATTACTGCTGACAATAAAAAATAAATATTAGAAGTAACGCCACAGGCAGTGTGTCGGGACTGCATCATGTGAGAATATGTTGGCAGCGAGACTGTCTCAGATTGCCATATCTGCAGGAAATGTCTCTGGCTTGAGTCACTCCGGCTCAGAGTTTTTGAGCTGGAGTGTGAGTTAGAGACACTTCGACACATAAGGGAAGGGGAGGAATATCTGAATAGATTTCTCCAGAGCAGAGTCACATCTCAGAGGAAAGCACAGGACCAGGAAGGGGAGAGTGTGACTGTAAGTCAGCAGGGTAGGGGGAACCTAGGGGTAGCAGAGAATGAGGTGCCACAGAAACTGGTCATATCCAACAGGTACAACGTACTTGCTACCTATGAGGATATGCATGCAGACTGGAGCTAGGATGCTCAGAATGCTAAACATGGCAACATGGAGCAGGAGGCAGTCCGTTGTGGGGGAGGGGGGAGCAAAATAGAAATAGAAAGGTTGAATTCATGGGCGAAAGAAGGTATTCTCTACAGTCACAACCGTGAGTACAGGAGGGTGTGTTGCCTATTTGATTCCAGGGTAAAGGATATTTTGAAGGAACTGGAGAGCAACCTAGAAAGGGGGGGGGGGGCAAGATCCAGTGTCGTCATCCATATTAGGACAACAATGACAAAGATAATAATAGGGTGCGGGGAGGGGGGAGATCCAGCTAAGGGAGTATAAAGAGATAGAAAGTAAATTAAAAGCAGGACCTCACATGTGGTAATCTTAGGATTACCAGCCGGGTCACGTACTAATTGGCATCGGGAGACACAGATCAGGAAGGTGAATGCGTGGTGGAAAGATTGCAGTGGGAAGGAGGGGTTCCATTTCATGGGGCACTGGTATGAGTACTGGTGCAGGTAGGAGCTGCACTGGTGGAACGGGCTCCACCTGAACCGGAATGGGGCCAAGGTCCCAGCGGAATGGATAAATAGGGCTGCAGATACGACTACAAACTCGTAAGATGGGGGTAGGGATCTGATAGAAGTAACAGTTGGTTGAAAATTAAAGGTATAAGAGATGAGAGTAAAGGTCAGGCTAAGGAAAGGAATAAGTGAAACATAAACGGTCAGGGATCAGGTACACTTATAGAAAATAAGTATAACATAACTATCAAAATAAAGCGAGAGGAACAATGAATAAAATCAAATTAAATTGACTGTACAATAATTTATACAAAATCCGAAACAAAATGGGGAACAGGAGGCAATAATTCGTGTAGATGTACCACGTCTAGTCGAGATATCTGAAACATGATTGCATAAAGAACATGATTTCAGTTAAATATTGCAGGATACAACATATTTAGAAAGGATCGGGAAGGAAGATGGGGGTGGAGTAGCGCTACTAATTCGGGATAACATAATGACAGTAGAAAAACAGGACATAACTATCATTAAGATAGGAACAGAATCCATATGGATTAAGAAAAATGATAAGGGTCGATTACGCCAATAGGGGTACACTACAGACCAGCGAACAGATGAAGGGAGATGGAGGGAGGAATAGGTAGGCAAATCTATGAAATAAGTAAACAGCATAGAATAGCAATTATGGGAGATTTCAACTACCCCGAATTAAACTAACAAGAAGCGGTAGTGAACGGAGGGAAAGGGAATGGAGTCTTTACAGTTTGTTCGGGACTCCTTTCATACCCAATATGTAAGAAGCCGAACATGAGAGGAATCACTTGTCGATCTAGTAATGGGAAATTAAATGGACCAGATAGAGAATTAAGCGTAGGGGAGCATCTAGGCAATATCGATGATAATATAAATAGGTTTAAAATAATGATTGAGGGATACCTAAGTATGACTAAGGCCAAAATAATAGATTGTAAAAAAAAAGCTAATTGTGAAGGGACGATAATGGAACGAGGGAAGGTAAACTGGAAAAAAAATATTAAGAGACAAAGAGCTAGAACAGCAATGGGAAATATTTTAAAATATGGTAAATAGAGTTCTGCAGAAATTGATTCGGCTAAAATATGGAGAAAAAAAAGCCAATAATTAGACCGTGGATGAATAAAGAAATAAGGGTAACATTGAATCTCAGTTAGTTTATAGATAATAAAGGAGAGTATGACGAAATGGAATACAAAGACCTGAGAAAGGAAGATTAAAGAAATAACTAGGAAGGAAAAGAGGAATAATGAAATGAAATTGTGGGCGAATATTAAAAGAAATAGTAAAGTGTTCTATATACAGATGAATATGAAACGGAATATTAAGATATGCATGGGATGCACAAGATGAACTCACAGGTAATGTCATTGAAAAGGCAGAAAGACTGAACAGTTACTTTACTTGATTTTTTATCAGGGACATTAACATGACGTTAGAGTAAGAGATCAAAAAAGGAGATCAAGACAGTTAAATAATTGATAAAGTAGACAAACTTAGAGAGGATTAAATCCCGTATCCCAAATCATTGCATACTCAAAGAAACTAGTGAAGAGATCGCAGAGGCAGTTTTACACACACACACACACACATATATATATATATATATATATATATATATATATATAAATATATATACAGTCCATAGCAAAGAGTAAAATTTCCAGAAGACAGGTAATGTTATTCCTATATTCAGAAAGGTAGATAGAACAAATCCGCACAACTATAGAGCAGTTTGTCTAACGGCGGTGGTAGCAAAGACATCGGAAGCTTTACTGAAAAATGCAATAGAACACAACTGGAAACCGAAAATTTGATGACGAATAATAATTACAGATTTCAAAAGAGGTCAACTTTAAGTACTGGGTTTACTTCTGCGCCCGACAGTGAATTGTCAAGGGGAGCTGATTAGATTCCATCTTTTTGGAGATGGCCATTGCCTGGCCTTTGTCTTGTGTGAATGCTGCTTGCAATAGATCGGCCCAAGCCTTGCTGCATGCAGGCAGGGACTACTTCATTCTCTGAGTAAACTGTGTATGACGCACGTTGTCATATATGATAGTGGAGAGGTCAGGTAGAAACCAAATTTCACCATGCACTGGTTACTTTTTTGTTGCAGATACCTCCTGGAACGTCAGCCTCAGCAACATAGGAACAGGATTAGACCGTTCAGCTCCTCCAGCTTGTTCCACTATTCAGTTAAATCATGGCTGATCTGCACCCCAACTCCATTTATCCGCCATTACTGCACATCCATTCATACTCTTACCTAATAAAACTCTCTCTACCTCAGCCTTGAAAGTTCCAATTGTCCAAGCATCCACAATCTTTTGGGGAGACAACTCCAGATGTTAACTACCCTTTGTGTGAAAAAGTGTTTCCTGATTTCACAATGCATGGCCTTCCTCTCATATTAAGCTTATGTCCCCTCGGTCTTGATTCGCCCAACAGAGGAAATAGTTTCGATGTATCAGTGTTTCTATCGCTCTGCCCTATCGTACTCCTTTATCATTTTAAACACCTCGATTAGATCAACCATCAACTTTATGGACTCAAGACAATACAAATTAAGTTCTTGCAACCTGTCCTCATAATTTTACCCTTGTAAACACTGATATTATTCTGTCGAATCCGTGTTATTCCCCCCTCCAACACTAATGTATAATTTCAAGGTGTGGTGCCCAAAACTTCAGATCGAGTCTGACCAACGCTCTGTACAACTGAAGCATAACTTTCTCTTCTCTGTATTCCTACCCTCTTGAGATAAAGGCCAATATTCCATTTGCCTTTTTGATAACTTTTTTATCTGTGCACTGGCTTTTGGTATTTGTGCAACTGGACACCCAAACCCCTTTGCTCCTCAACAACTGATAATCTCTCTCCATTAAGAAAATGTTATGATTTGTCTTTCTTCGATCCAAAGTGTATGACCTCACACCTCTTCACATTGAACCCCTTCTACCACAGTTTTACCCAATCACTTAATCTGTTTATGTCGCTATGTAACTTCCTGCTCCCATCTCTACTACTCACTGTGTTCCTAACTTGTCTCTGACACGGACGTATTGAGCTCCAGCATGGCTGAGTATCAGAATGTTTATGGAGCCTCCTCCTCCTATTGGTTGCCTGATTGTTTTTACCATACGCCACAATTCTCTACACATCCCGGAATTTATTGAACGAGTAAGAAATCTGTTCAAGTCGAACGTTGACCTTCCTTCTCGCTTCCTACACGGAGACACCAAACCCAGAGCCCCATCTCACCCCACATACTCACACTTTTATCGTTCTCAGGATGTGGGTTTCGCTGGCATGGCCTGCATTGATTGCCTATCCATAATTGCCCCAAGGTGATGATGGGCAACATTCATGATCGCTGATTAGTGGTTTGATAAAAAGGAATGGTATGCCAAGGCACTTCATAGGGCAGCTAGGATCAACAACATTGGAGCGGGACTGGCGTCACATTAGGCCAGAATCGGTAAAGACGTACAAAACTAAGAACATATGAACAATGACGGACAGGAAAGGACCCTTTGGTCCATCCAGCCTGTCCTACACAATTTTGATACCTTGTGTGTCACAATATATACACTCCCCGACTCCCCAAAAACAATGTTATCTCCTGGGAAAGGAGACAAAACATATAAAAACACGGGACAATTTGGGGGGAAAATGTGGGAAATTCCTCTCCAATCCTCTTTGGCGATCGAAATTAATCCAGGAGATCACTCTGGCCCTAGTAATTCTTTGCATTACTTTACCAAACTTTTGGAAGAGCAGATCCCCCACCGCCCCGCACCACCTCGCCAAGCCAGAAACAGGTCCAGCTCTTTCTTAAAGAAATTCATCAAATTGGCGTCCACCGCACGAGCCGGCAGCCCGTTCCAGAGGTTCACTATTCTCTGGGGAAAGAACCACCTCCTGAGTCCTGACATTGAACCTAGAGCTGGCCTTATACAACATAAAATTGTGATCCCTCGCCCTCCTTCACCGATTTAATTGGAACAAACTGTCAACTTGAACACAATCTATTCCCTGCATCATCTTACAAACATCAACCTGATCACCCCTATGTCTATGCATCTTTAAAATGTAGAGTCCCAGCTCTTTGAGCTTATCTTGATAAGTTGGCAGGTTTCCTGACAAGCCCACTGCTTCATAGTCACATTAATTGACATCAGATTTTTATTTCCAAAATGTTCAACTGAACTTAAATTCACAAACTGCCATTGTGGAATTTGAACTCACGTTCTCTGGATTATTAGTCCAGGCAGCACAGATTACTAGTAGAGGAACATAACCACCATGCTGCCTTTCTTTTAGAGCTTTAAGAGCTTCACGGTAACTTTTATTACAATAAAGCTTTGAAATGTTTCTTTCAACATGTCATCAATAGTTTTTAAAACAGGAAACCAGAAACTGACTAAACGGTACTGTTGAACCCTTGGAAATTAATAATGGTCAGACTGCACAATTCTGAGCAAAAATATCAATTACCAGCCTAGGACTTGAAGAGAACTTCAAGCAAAGAAGAACGGGCGTTATAAGGAATGGAAGATATTTTGAAGCATTAATTTATTCATGTTATTGTGGAATTTGCTTATTTGTTGCACTTTTTAAAAATGTTTACGCCTTTATTTTGCATGTTAAGAATTTCAGTTGCTGAAAAAATGGCGAATGCTCCCAATTTTCAGGACGTATTTCCAACGATTTGTCGAGCTTGGTGGTAGGACATTACAACTACATGACGAGACGTTTACATACCAAATCCCATTATAAACATGCACATACTGTTTTATATGGTGAACAAAAACTGTGAGAAAAGTGATGACGAGGAAGTCAGTAGTTTTTCATCTAACTTTGAGCGAGATGTCATCACAGCTGGGATACGTTATCAAACCAATCTCCTTGTGTGGTCCACCTCGAAGTGTTTTCCACTTTATATCATCGCGCTCCTAATGCCATTTCCCATTTTACATTTGCCCCTCACATATCCACTAAAGGAAGTCCGAGCTTGCAATGGTACCGTGCCTTTCGTAACCACAGAACACAACTGAGAGTTAAACAGCCAGTGAATTATTTTTGAAGTGGACACTGTTGATGTTCATCCATTATATCCTTCTTCCTATGATATTTGTTGTACTGATGCCGGCATTGTCATATTATTTCCGTGCTAATGATCTCACTTATATAATCCGTATTCTATCTGTATCGTCCAATTTCCTTCTTTATGCTGATGTTTTCACTTTGTTGTGCGACTCAATAAAATGTCCTTTTATATATTAGTCCTTTGTGACTAATCCTGATTTGTCACACTGTACAGTAATTTCCCTTCATTTCACCTTAAAAGGAACGTGACCATCATTATTGAAGTTTTATCCTTGAACTTGTCACATTCACACTTCAGACTAGAAACGATGTTTGGAGATAATGAATGAACGCCTTACCCATTCATTTAACATTCCTCTGTTGATGTTTTATAAAAGCATTCAAACATTTGTTTTAAATTGTCAAATTTGGCATTGGTGGCTCCCTTTCTGACAATATGTGTTACTGTGTCAGAGGCTCCATATCTTGCTGCCTGTATTATTATAATCGCTCATTATCTGGCAGTAGTCCCTACGTGTGTACTGTTTTGACAGAAATTTGTATCTATGGCCTGTCAGTGTCTGTATTCTTGCTAATCACTCAGATCAACAAGGACTGAGAGTCAAGCGAGTGCATATGGACTAACAAATATGTTTTTAAAACACAATTGTGTTGACAAGGCAGCCAAGGATTTAAATTTCGTCTCCAGCCTCTCACATTTCCATTGTATTGGGTACACTTTATCCTGCAAATTGCCGATTCAGTTTACCTGTCCTCGATGTCAAGTGTGATCTCGAGTTTTACCAATCTTTAAATGTAATTATTTAAGTGTCAGAAATCTAAGTCCTCGTGTGGCAGCATTTTCCCTGGGTAATATCATTTTTAAAAAATCTGTTGCGCAACAACCAATAGAATGAAAGCGATTTCCGTCATTGGTACTTCTTCATTGACTGCAACTGGCAACAGGGTGACGTCGGCTCACGTCTCAGTGGAGTGTCGCCGCTGTATAAATCAGGGATCCACGCACGGCATCACTTCAGAACAACAACGAGAGATTCTGCCTCCCACGTTAACGATGACACAGCTTCAGCAGAAAATGCGATATCCCATCATTATTCAGATAGAATATATATATTATCCGCTTCTCGCAGCCGTCGGTGTTCTTGGTAAGCTCGTATACGTAAGTATTAATTGAATAGATATACATTTCACCTCAGAGCTGCTCTCGTGATGTATCTCAAAATGTAATTTTTGATTGATGTGATTGTTATATATTGATATCAGTTCAATGATAGATACATTCTATGTTTTCGCCATTTACTTCATGTCATTTTTCTGTCAGTTTTATAACGGCATCGAAATTGAAATGGGCTTCGAACCGCCGATTTACCAATGCAACCTCTTCATTTCAAAGAAACAGGTTAATGCCTCAGTTAGAAACGAGAGGGAAATTTCAGATAAATGGAGTAATAATCCATACCACCTAGAGCCTGCTATCAACGCCAATGACATCGAAATTATCACTGACGATATTAAAAGACCAAAAGTCAAGGTGTTTGATATTCTGCAATATTAGTGATAACACATTTAGAATAAATTAATTTAATTCTTCATTCAAAGCAAATGTCGTGAAATGTCAAAACATTGGACAATTTGAGAGTAGAGAAATAGAGTCAGTTGGAAATATCACT
Organism: Heptranchias perlo; assembly: GCF_035084215.1. Lineage (NCBI taxonomy): Eukaryota > Metazoa > Chordata > Chondrichthyes > Hexanchiformes > Hexanchidae > Heptranchias > Heptranchias perlo. The sequence continues at coordinate 1,993,333 of NW_027139442.1, read as the reverse complement.
GTCTGCAGCACGGAGCGTGGCGCCGGCCGATGAAAATCCGAGAGACTGCAGCAGCACAAGTGGTGGAAGGGAGTAATTACAGTGCTGCAAGTTTTCGCTGGCAGTTCCCATTATAAATGTGCAGATATGAATTCATAAGAGGAAGATTTGATAAAGAAAATACTCCAATAGCATTATTTTAATTACAGTAATATTTCTATTTTATGGAAGATAGCTTGATGTTATTATCTTCCTTGTAATTGAGCACGGTCTTTACAAGGTCGAGCTGTGCAGCTGAAGGGATCCTATCCATTAATTAATGCAGAAACAGGACTGTGTCAAACTGATAGTTTTGCAGTGAGTTGCATGAAAATGCCTTTATTTCTTTATCTTCATTACAGTTAACCTACTCGCCATTGTGATCTTATCTCGAGGAAAGTGCGGTCTATCTCAACGCATCTCCCGATACCTGTTAGCTATGGCAGTGGGAGATTTGCTAGTCGTTATCACTGATCCGATATTAAGGAGGATTCGTGGGATATATTTCCCGGATTCATTGTTGTCCATTTTCCCTGCTTGTAGTATCATTGTGGCCCTGTCTCGTGCCGCTAGAGACAGCTCTGTCTGGTTAACTGTCGCCTTCACTTTCGATCGATTTCTGGCCATTTGCTGTGTGAACCTGAAATCAAACTATTGCACCGAGAAAACTACATTTATCGTAACAATTTGCTTGTTGATCGCTGTAAAAAGCATTCCCTGGTGCTTTGCTTATGAACCCAGTTATATACTTGAAAATGTGCCGTGGCATTGCAATTTAATATCAAAGTATTATACATCACGCGAATGGATAACATTTGACTGGATTGATACAATTTTAATTCCATTTATTCCATTTTTTGTGATTCTGCTCCTCAATATTTTGACCATCAAACACATTTTAGTCACCAGTAAAATTCGCAGGAGTCTCAGGTACAGCAGTAGCGGTGATAATAACAATGATCCTGAGATGGAGAACCGAAGAAAATCCATCATTCTGCTGTGCACTGTTTCAGGCAGTTTTATACTGTTGTGGACACCATACGTCATAAACTCTGTGTATTTCCAAATTACAGGCACATTTCACATCATATATCCGCATAACCCTATACATATCTCACGAGAGCTGGGATATATGCTTCTTCTTTTCAGTTCCTGCACTAATACGTGTATTTATGCAGTAATCCAAACTAAATTCAGAGAAGAGCTGAAGAGCCTGGTGAAATATCCATTTCGTCTGATTGTTAAATTAGTGAAGCAATAAAAAGTACGACCGGATTGTATTCCGAGTCTTACAGCTCATTCAGCATTTTCTTATTTTGTGCTTGAGGAGCTAATGGACTTCAATGTTGTGAAGTGGAGAATCTATTCGCTATTCCATTTTGCATTTATCTTATTTCAATGTTTTATCGATCTCAGTCTCCACCCCTGCCTCAATCCATCTGCTGCTGAAACCCTTATCCATGCCTTTGTTAACTCTAGAATCGACTATTCCAATGTTCACCTGGCCGGTGTCCCATCTTTCTGGATCCAGGCGTGTAGCTCAGGCCATTCAATAACACACTGGATCCAGGCGTGCAGCTCAGGCCATTGGATAACACATTGGATCCAGGCGTGTAACTCAGGTCATTGAATAACACACTGGATCCAGGCGTGAAGTTCAGACCATTGAATAACACACTGGATCCAGGCGTGTAACTCAGGTCATTGAATAACACACTGGATCCAGGCGTGTAACTCAGGTCATTGAATAACACACTGGATCCAGGCGTGAAGTTCAGACCATTCAGTAACACACTGGATCCAGGCGTGTAGCTCAGGACATTGAGTAACACACTGGATCCAGGAGTGTAGCTCAGGCCATTGAATAACACACTGGATCCAGGCGTGTAACTCAGGTCATTGAATAACACACTGGATCCAGGCGTGTAGCTCAGGCAATTGAACAACACACTGGATCCAGGCGTGTAGCTCAGGCCATTGAATAACACAATGGATCCAGGCCTGTAGCTCAGGCCATTGAGGAATAAATTGCAGACGGTTACACAATCACTCGTATAGCCTTCAGGTACGTGGATTTGATATAAAGAGACAGTTCTGTCACGACCACTCAGCAGCTGGTGCAAGAAACGTTAAACTGATGGGCAACCATCATTAATGTCACCAGATTGAAGACGCTGGTTTTTGACAAACCAGAGGAGAAATATATACCTTTCTTCCTAAACCTTAATAATGATATCAAGAATGAAAGGCTTCAGCCAATTGGAGAGACTGGAGAAGCTGGGATTGTTCTCCTTGGAGCGGAGACGGTTAAGGGTAGATTTAGTAGAGGGGTTCAAAATTATGAGGCGTTTTGATAGAGTAGATAGGCAGAAACTGTTTCGAATGGCGGGAGGGTTGGCAACCAGATAACACAGATCTAAGATAATTGGCAGAAGTTTCAATGGTTACTTTCAAAGAGGCATTGCATAAATACTGAAAAATGAAAATTTTGAAGGGCTATGAGGAAGGTCGGATTAACCGTTCATGCATATAGAAGGGACATAGACCTGAACCGTCAACCAGAGTTTCCTTCTCACAAATGCTGCCGGACCTGCTCAGTCTTTCCAGCTAAAATCCTTAAACTCACGAGTAGAAAGCACATTGTACCTGTTGGATAGGACCATTGTTGAATTTAGAAATACGAGCAATGCAGACGAGCTATAACAACATTTTGTTAGGCAAAACGCCAGAGTTTATATTGTATTAAATCTTTGTAACTAATTTACAGTATTTTTTCTCCATGTCTCTCTTGTTACAGGGTTTTGGGTAAAAAATTACTGATTCAGAGATTATTATTTCATTTCTGAATTAATGTTAGTACAGACTCTACTGTGTGTGGTACTGTGTGTGAGTGAGATTTATTCTGTATCTATCAGCCTCTGATACTGTGTGCGAGTGAGGGTTTCATTCTGGATCTGTCGGTCTCTGACACTGTATGTGAGCGTTGGATTCAATTTGCATCTCTCAGTTTCTGGTACTGTGTGTGAATATGGGATTCATTTTGTGTTTGTCAGTCTTTCGTACTGTACGTCAGTGTGGGGTTCATTGTGTATTTGTCAGTCTCTGGTGCTGTGTGTGAATGTGGGATTCATTCTGTTTGTGTCAATCTTTGGCACTGTGGGCGAGTGTTGGCTTCATCCTATGTCTTTCAGTCTCTGGTGCTATATGTGACTGAGATTCATTCTGGATCTGTCGGTCTCTGGCACTTTGTGTGAGTGTGGGATTCAATCTGAATCTGTCAATCTCTGGCACTGAATGCCAGTGTTTGATCCATTCTGTCTCTGTCAGTCTCTGGCACTGTGTGTGAGTGTGGGATTCATTTTGCATTTGTCAGTCTCCGGAGCTGTATGTGAATGTGGGTTTTATTCTATATTTGTCAATCTCTGATACTGTGTGTGATTGAGATTCATTCTCCATCTATCAACCTCTGGTACTGTGTGTGAGTGTGGGATTCGTTCTGTAACTGTCAGTCTCTGCTACGTTGTGGAAGTGTGGGATTCATTCTATATCTGTACTTAATTTGCATCTCAGGTTACAATATGGTGTTTGAAATTGCATCTTCCATATCTTAATGTATAATAGTTTTTCGTCTATTATTTAATTTGTAATCATGGATAAACTTTTGGGTTTGGTGCACTACGTTTTACTCAGACAATGTGTTTGAATTTTGGACTAGTATTAAATAGAGAACACGAATGTGAATGATAATGTATCTTTCAATCCGAATAGGTGATTTCTTTGGACTGGTATGAAATGTGTAGCTCAGATTGCACTGGTGGAATTGATACTATATCTTTCAATCTGACATCATATGACGTTTTTGGATTAGTATGTAACGTGTAGTTCAGTATGCATTGATGGAACTGATACTGTGTCTTTCAATCTGACACTGTATGAGATTTTGGGGCTGGTATGTAATGTGTAGCCCAGTCTGCACTAATGGAACAGATCTTATATGTTTCATTCTGACACCGTATGGGATTTTTGGACTGGTATCTAACGTGTAGCTCTGGCAAATATAATGTAATTAATACTGTGTCTCTCATTTTCATAGCATGGGTGAGTTCCGAAATTCCTACCAGGTGCCAGGGTTACGGACATCTCCCCGAGGCTGGAGAAGAACTTGGAGTGGGAGGGGGAGGAGCCAGTTGTCGTGGTCCAAATAGGTACCATCGACATAGGTAGGGCTAAGAAAAAGGTTCTGCTGAGAGAGTTTTAGCAGCTAGAGACGAAATTGAAAAGCACAATCACAAAGATAATAATCTCCAGATTATTACGTGAGCCACGAGCAAATTGGCATCGAGTCAATAGGATCGGAGAGATGAATGCGTGGCTCAAAGATTGGTTTGGGAGAAGTGGGTTTCGATTCGTGGGGCACTGACACCAGTACTGGGGAAAGAGAGAGCTGGTTCCGTTGGGACGGACTAAACCTGAACCACGCTGGGACCAGTCTTCCAGCGAATCGAATAACTAGGGAGGAAGAGAAGGCTTTAAACTAAATAAGGGTGGGGGAAGGTCCCGGTGGAGAGAAATCTAGAATGCTAAAGGGAAAAGACAAAGAAGCAGTGCAGGGAAGTGATAGAGGTAAGGATAACCAGATTGTGTCAGGAAGGGACAGGGCGTATAAACAAAAGGGTGCACTAAAAAATCTGGTCCCGGTAAGAAAAATGGTAACAAGTCAAATAAGGCCATTTACAAAAAAATGTCAAAATGTCTAAAAATGTTACAAAGACAAATCTAAAGGCACTGTATCTGAATGCACGAAGCATTCGTAATGCGGTAGACGAATTAACAGCGCAAATGGATGTAAACGGATACGATATAATTGCAATTGCAGAGACATGGTTACATGGTGACCAAGGCTGGGAGCTGAATATCCAAGGGTATTCCATAATTAGGAAGGACAGACAAAAAATAAAAGGAGGTGGGGTGGCGTTGTCAGTAAAGAATGAAATCAGAGCAATAGTGAGAAAGGATATTGGCTCAGAAAATCAAGATGCAGAATCAGTCTGGGTGGAGTTAAAAAGCACCATGGGGCCGAAAACACTGGTGGGAGTTGTCTATAGGCCTCCAAACAGATAGTGGTAATGGAAGGGATGGCAATTTAAGGAAATTAGAGATGCATGTAACAAAGGTACTACAAATAGACAGGCCGAAACAAATTAGCAATAATACTGTGGAGGATGAATGCCTGGAGTGTGTATAATATGTTTTTTTTTGACCAGTACGTTGAGGAGCCAACCAGGGAACAGGCTACCCTAGATTGGGTATTGTGCAATTAGAAGGGCTTAATTAATAACCTTGTTGTGCGGGTCATTTAGGGAAGAGTGACCATAACATGACATAATTCTTTATTGAGATGGAAAGTGAAGTAGTCCAATCCGAAACTAGGGTCCTAAATCTAAACAAAGGACACAAAGAAGGTATGAGGAGTGAGTTGGCTATGATAGATTGGGAAGCTTCATTAAAAGGCATGACGGTGGATAGGCAATGGCCAGCATTAAAGGCGCAAAAACACAAAAGGAAAGCGGCGCAACCATGGCTAACAAAATAAATTAAGGATAGTATTAGATCGAAAGAGGAGTCATATAACGTTGCCAGAAAAAGTAGCAAGCCTTAGGATTGGGAGCAGATTAGAATTCAGCAAAAAAGGACCAAGTGATTGATTAAGAGGGGAATAATAGAGTATGAGAATAAACTTGCAAGGAACATAAAAGTGGGCTGTAAAAGCTTCTACAAGTATGTAAATAGAAAAGAAGATTAGTGAAGACAAATGCAGATCCCTAACATTCAGAAACGGGAGAATTTATAATGGGGGACAAGGAAATGGCAGAGCAATTAAACAAATACTTCGGTTCTGTCTTCACGCAAGAGGACACAAATAACTTCCCAGAAATGGTAGCGAACCAAGGGACGAGTGAGAAGTTGAAATTAAAGCAAATTAGTATTCTTAAAAAAATAGTGCTGGAGCAATTAATGGACTTAAAGCCGATAAATCCCCAGAGCCTGATGATGTGCATCCCAGAGGCCTAAAGAGGTAGCCATGGAAATAGTTGATGCATTGGTTGTCATCTTCCAAAATTCTATATATTATGGAACAGTTCCTGCAGATTGGAGGGTGGCAAATGTAACCCCACTATTTAAAAAAGTAGGGAGAGACAGAACAGGGAACCACAGACCGGTTAGCCTAACATCAGAAGTAGGGAAAATACAAGAGTTTATTATAAGGGATGTTATAACAGGACACTTAGAAAATATCAACGGGATTAGTCAATGTCAACATGGATTTACGAAAGGGAAATCTTGTTTGACAAATATACTAGAGTTTTTTTGAGGATGTAACTGGTAGAATAGATAAGGGAGAACCAGTGGATGTGTTGTATTTGAATTTTCAGAAGGCCTTTGATGGAGTCTCACATAAGAGGTTATTGTGCAAACCTAAAGCACATGGGATTGGTGGTAATATACTGCCCTGGATTGAAAATTGGTTAACAGACAGGAAACAGAGAGTGTGAATAAATGGGTCTTTTCGTGGTGGCAGGCGGTGATTAGTCGGGTACCGCATGATCAGTGCTTGGGTCCCAGCTATTCACAATATGTATCAAGGATTTGGATGAGGGAACCAAATGCAATATTTTCAAGTTTGCTGACGACACAAAACTAAGTGGGATTGTGAGTTGTGAGAAGGATGCAAAGAGGCTTCAAGGCGATTTAGACAAGTTGAGTGAGTGGGTAAATAAATGGCAGACGCAGTATAACTTGGAAAAATGTCAAGTTATTCACTTCGGAAGGAAAAACAAAAAGACAGAGTTTTATTTAAATAGTGATAGATTGGGAAATGATGATGTACAAAGGGACCTGGGTGTCCGTGTACACCAGTCAGTAAAAGCAAACGTGCAGGTGCAGCAAGCAGTTAGGAAGCCAAATGGTATGTTGGCATTCATTGCAAAAGGATTTGAGTACAGGAGCAAGGATGTATTACTGCAGTTATACAGTGCCTTGGTGAGACCACACCTGGAGTTTTTTCTCCTTCTCTAAGAAAGGACATATTTGTCATAGAGGGAGTGCAGCGAAGGTTCACCAGACTGAATCCTTGGAGGGTAGGACTGTCGTATGAGGAGACATTCGGTCGCCTCGGCCTGTATTCAATAGAGTTTAGAAGAAAGAGAGGGGATCTCATTGAAACGTATAAAATTCAGACCGGGCTAGACAGGGAGGATGTTTCCCCTGGCTGGGGGGTCTAGAACGAGGTGTCACAGATTCAGGACACGGGGTAGGACTTGTATGAATGAGACGAGGATCAGCCATGATCATATTGAATGGCGGAGAAGGCTCGAAGGGCCGAATGGTTTGCTCCTGCTCCTATTTTCTATGTTTATAGGCCAGTCAGTTTAACCTCGGTTGTGGGAATACTTTTAGAAATGAAAATTCTGGACAAAATTAACAGTTACTTGGACAAGTGTGGATTAATTAAGTAAAGCCAGCACGGACTTGTTAAAGGCAAATCTTGTTTAAGCAACGAGATTGAGTTTTTTGCTGAAATGGGGAGTGGAGTAGAGGCGTTGGATGTGGATGGTGTTTGAGCAATTCATGGGCCTTCGTGTGTCCAAAATAAAAACTATCTGCGTAACTCCAACTGCCCCCTGTTTCTTGCCCTTTACCTTTCCACCTCCCTTACCTCCAAGCCCCCCCACTCAATCTAACTGTGTCCTCACTATTCTCACTCTACGCAGTTTCTGTTCTGCCTTCCTCCATCCTTCGGCCCACGATCTGTTCCCTCGATTTCCGACAGCCCAAGCCACTGATGATTCAAATTCTGCTTCTCTTTCACATGTTTCCTGATACTATCACTATCAACCAGCACAGCAGCTTCCTTCAGAACCACTGTGATCACTCCCTCCTCAGATCGTCAACCCTCAGCGCACTATATTTCTCCACTTGAAATATAGGAAGATAATTTTAAAGATCGTAATATAAAGGGCTATGGAGAGAATGCAGAGGACTGGGGTTAGTTTTGAATTGCTTTAGCCAAGCAGGCCGCAATTGACTGCACTTATTCCATCTGTGCTTTACATTTCTATGGTTCCTAGTTTCCATGACAATTACTGCCCTATCACCACCTTCCATTCCTCCTCTAAGTCCTGAAATGCGTATTGGTTTGTAATTGCGATGAAAGCTCTGTCCTCAGGTTTCATTCGAGTTTCTCATAAATGGCTTCTCTCCCGTCTACATTGCTGAGACTGCACTGGGCAAAGTCACAAAGGATAACCTGAATGATTACATCCTGGGTTATGAATCTCTCCTCGTCCTCATCGACAACTCTGCCACTCACCGCACCATTCGGCACACCGTCCTTCTCCAACTCCTGTGCATTGCTCTCCCCAGGTTCTGCTCTTTCCTGACTCACACCACATTGCTGTTAATGGCATTCCCTCTGTTAAACTTCAATGTACAGAATTGATGAATTCTTGTTCCTCTCCGCTTCACAATCCTCATGCGACCTTCGATGACGCAAGTGGTCAGCTGTCACATATAGACCAATGACACGCAACTTTACCTCGCTACCTCAATTTTTGATCCATAATTTGTACCTAAATTGTGAGGTTTCCTTCCAGATTTCAATACTGTTACGAGCTCAACTTATTCCAGCCGAATTTCAGCAAGCATTAACCCATCCTCTTTACCTCTCAGCAGCAATTCGATCAATTGCATCAAACTCTCTGCATGCCGCCTCAAGCTGAGCCAAAGGATGTAAACACAATGGCTTGCTCGACCTGATCTCGATTTTGGACCAAACATCTAATTTGACACCAAAATGAAAGGCAAATCGTGTCTGACAAATTGACTTATTTCTTCGAAGAAATAACTTAGAGGATTGATGAAGGTATTGCAATTGGTGTTTTGTATGTGGGCTTTCAAAAGGCGTTTGATAACATAATAGGCTTGATCGAAAAATTGAAGCCCCTGAGATTAAAGAGACAATGGCAGCATGGATACCAAATTGGCTAAGGGACAGAAAGCAGACAGTACGGTGATGTTTGTTTTTCAGACTGGAGGGAAGTATACAGTGGTGTTCCCCAGGGGTCAGTATTAGGACCACTGCTCTTTTTGATATATGTTGATGACTTGGACTTGGGTATAGAGGGCATACTTTCAAAGTTTGCAGATGACAAGAAACTCGGAAATGTAGTAATGTGGAGGATAGTAACAAACTTCAGGAGGACATAGACAGACCGGTGAAATAGGAGGACAAATGAGGAGAGGGACTTTAAACGAAATACGACATTTTTATTGGAGGTGCATGAACAGAGGCCCGTGGGTGCACATACATAAACACATCTTTGAAGGTGGCAGGTCAAGTTGATAAGGCTGTAACTTGCCAGGCCATTCAGAGTTTTTTCGTGATGCTTCAGACACGAGTGTGACCATACCATTTCACCCAAAGAAGCCTGTTATTGGTATTCTGAGTGTCTGTGAAATCTTTAATATTTCTGTAACAACTGAAAAGGTTTGCTTAGCACGTTTCCTCCTCATATGAATAAACATCGAACATGTAAATAACTCCTTATTTCCCCGTGATACCATCTGCCTACGATTGAGACTTTCAATAGTAAAACCCGATGAAATAGCACGGACATTAGCTCTCCTTTTGTTCGCAGCTCAAATTCTCGATTGTATTTATAAAGTTAAACTCCCGTGGGTGACCTTCAGATCCCTCGGTGCCGTACACATTGTTCTGAGTTTAGATTCTTTAAGGATGGCTCTCTAAGTGATGGTCTGCACATGTACTAAATACACTGAGGCCTGTTAATGAGGCTGTTTGCCCGGCTCAGTCCCAGGACTACAGGAGAACCGTTGTTTTCTGAAATTCCAAAGAAATTTGTAAGTGCTTTGAAAGATCCCTTTAAATAGATTGTGTAACATAATGAAGCTTTGGGGAGAATGGTTGATTACATTTGTTTGTTTAACTGACTGCGACCAATATCTCTGATGGTGCTCTCCAGGTAATTATCCCGGAGGAGGATCCCCGCTGGTATCAGTGAGAGATCCTTCGACCGAATTGGTACCTTTCATCAGAGCCTCGTGTCCAACGCTGCAGACATCGCTCCTTCACACTGAACATGGACTATCCAGTCATCTTTAAGATAGAACGTATTTACTACCCCGTTCTTGCAGCCGTTGGTATTACGGGTAAGGAAATAAACTAGTCATCGTGTAAACCAGTTTAACTCTTACTGCTCTAATTGCTAGTCCTACCCTGTAACATATTGGCCTGGATATATTTTGATTGATACAATGCATATATAACACGGATTAATGTAAGAGAGAGACAAATATGAAGAGAGTGTGTTTGTCAGAGAGATGGATAGAGAGAAAGAGAGAGCGAGAAAGAGAGAGAGAGAGATAAAAACAGAGAGAAAGAGACAGATACATAAATCAAGACTATTTGGATTACTCTTTCAACGAGCTGGCACAGACACAATTGGCCGAACGGCCTCCTTCTGTGTTGTATCGTTCTATGATTCTATGATAATGTGACTTGACGTGATTGTGACATAATCGCCTATTCCGTTCATTGTACAGTCTTTTTTTGTCTACTTAATAGGATTTCATGTTTGAAATTATGAACGGCTTTGAATTTTCAACCTGAGAAGTAAAGGCAGGTTATTCCCCAGTACTGTGTGCTGGAGAATTCCTTTTCTCGAATAGACGCTGGCATCAGACAAAATATAAAACTTAGTCGGGCTGTGATAAAGCGTAAACGTTGTCTGTGTTGAAGTTTTAAATTGTCCTTTTTATTGCCAGAAATATCATGTTAACATGCAAGGACAAAGGAAGCATTTTTAAACCGATAAATAATCAGCTTAGTCCAGATAATTGTCTACGAATTCACAGGGTTCAAGGTCCCACATAATGGTGGTTCGGTGCTGCTGACAGTGAATTGACTACAGTCATTACATTGATTCAAAACAATCTTTGCCAACGTCAAAAGTTGACGACTTGCCCAATATTAATGAATGTTTCTTTGGTCTATGATGGTTGACTGCCTTTTGTTCCAGTTTAGTTACAGAGATAGTCCCGGACCATTTAGTTTAACACGCCCTGTCTGAGACTTGTGAAAGTGGCCTCTTTGATGGTGAGCGCGGTGCCCAGAGGTCACCTGTGCACCAAATCTATTGGATGTTTGGTAACGCTTTGTGATCAGTGTGCTTCAATCTTGCAACCATAACATTAACTTTTTAAACCAGATGGGATGGCCAAGCAATGGGAGATTTATCTACAATAAATGCCATAAAATATGATTAGACGGACAACAAAGGGCGTCTCCACTGATTGTTGAGGAAGGAGACATTCAGCACGGCAACACTTTGCAGGTCATTGTTTGGTTTCTGAACAAACGGTACAACTGAAACAGGTATCATCGTATCTTAGTAACATATTAAGCAGAGCATAGAAGGAGGCCATTCGGACCATCTTGCCTTTGCCAGCTCTTTGAACGAGTTTCCAATTAGTCCCATTCCCCGGCTCTTTCCCCAGAGCCTCGAAATGTTTTCCCTTCAAGTATTTATCCAATTCCCTTTTGAAAATTACCATTGACTCTGATCCCACCGCCCTTTCAGGCGGAACATTCCAGATCATTAAAACTCGCTGCATAAAAAAATGTTTCCTCAAGTCCCCTCTGGCTCTTTTGCCGATCACCTTAAAACTGTGCCCTCTGGTTACCGACACTTGTGCCACTGGAAACAGTTTCTCCTGTTTTACTCTCTTAAAACCGTTCATGACTTTGAACACCTCTATCAAGTCTCCCCTTAACCTTCTCTGTTCGAAGGAGAACAACCCCAGCTTCTCCAGTCTCTCGACATAACTGAAGTCTCTCATCCCTCTGCAGCATCCTCTCTAAGGCCTTGACATCCTTCCTAAAGGGTAGTGTCCTGAATTGAACACGATACTCCAGCTGAGGCCTAACCAGTGTTTTATAAAGGTTGAGGATAATTTCTGTGCTTTTGTACTTCATGCCTCTATTACGAAAGCCAAGGATCACAAATGATTTTTAACAGCCTTCTCGACTTGTCCAGCCATCTTCAAAGATTTGTGTATGTACATCCCAGGTCTCTGTTCCTGAACCCACTTCAGAATTGTACCATTAAGTTTACATTACCTCTCCTCATTCTTCCGACCAAATGCATTACCTCACACTTGTCTGCGTTACATTTGATCTGCCATGTGTCTGCCCATTTCACTAGTCTATCTCTGTCCTCCAGAAATCTGTTACTATCCTCCCCATTGTTTACTGCAGGTGGATTTGTGTAAAATGTGAATAGTCTGCATAAGGATTGCAATTTAAATGGAAATGGACATTGTGTAAACGGAATCTGTGCGTGTTGAGTAACGCAGGTTCAACACTCGCCAATCCGAGATTTTCCCAATCACTGGGGAAATAAATCGCTGACTGGCGATTGTAAACCTCCATCAGTGTGTTTGGGATCTCAGCATTCCAACAGAGCTGGGGAATGAGACACCATTGATTGAGGCTCAGAGAGAGTCGGGAACTGATAAATGGAGTAAAATCATAGAATCAGAGAAAGGTTACAGCACGGAAGGTGGCTATTGGGCCCATCGAGTCCATGCCGGCTCTATGCAAGAGCAATCCAGCTAGCCCACTCCCCCGCCCAATCACTGTAGCTCCGCAAATGTTTTCCTTTCAAGTACTTATCCAGTTACATTTAAAGGCCATGATTGAATCTGCATTCACCATCTCCTAACGCAGTGCATTCCAGATCATGAACACTCGCTGAGTAAAAAGGTTTTTTTCCTCAAGTGGCCTTTGGTTCTTTTGACAATTATCTTAAATCAATGTCCTCTAGTTCATGACACTTCCGACAATGGGAACAGTTTCTCTCGATCTACTCAGCCCAGACCCTTCATGATTTTGAATGCCTTTATCAAAATTCCTCTCAACCTTCCCTGTTCCATGGAGAACAACCCCAGCCTCTCCAGTCTATCCACGTAATTAAAGTCCTTCATTCCGAGGAATGATTCTCGTAAATCTCTTCTGCACCATCTCTAAGGTCTTCACATCTTTACTAAAGTGCGGTGCCCAGAACTGGACACAATACTCCAGTTGTGGCCGAACCAGTGTTTTATAAAGGTTCAACATGACTTCTTTGCTTTCGTACCCTATGTCTTTATTTATAAACTCAGATTCCCATATGCTTTTTAACCACTTTCTCAACCTGCCCTGCCACCTTCAATGATTTGTGCATATGCCCCTGGACCTCTCTGTTCCTGAACCCCTTTTAGAATTGTGCCCTTTAGTTCATATTGCCTCGCCTCATTCTTCCTACTGAAATGTATCACCCCGCAGTTTTCAGTGTTAAATTTCATCTGCCACGTGTCACGCCCACACCACCAGCCTATATAAACCACCTTGAAGTCTATCCCTATCCTCCTCACTGTTCACAGCAGTTCCAAGTTTTGTGTCATCTGCAAACTTGGAAATTGTGACCTCTACACCCAAGACCAAGTCATTAATATATATCAAGAAAAGCAGTGGCATAGTTGAGAAAAGATCAGAGGAAACTTAAGTCGGCGGCGGTAGAAATGGACAAAAAAGGAAAATGAGACCAGGGATTTTGCAACAATGTCACAGGATGAACCCCTTCCCTTCGATCAATCTCTCTTAAATTAAAAAAAAACACTCTGCCAGCTCTGCGTTGTTTTATTTTCCAGCTCCGCTCGGATTTACCTCTGCCCCTCTAAGCAACCACGTCATGGATTCTCTCTAACTCTCCGAGTGATCTATTTTGTAACGAGTGCGGTGATAATTCCCTTTATCTCTCTCTCTCTCTTACAGTTAACTTGGTAGCGATTGTGATCCTGTCCCGAGGCAAATGCGGTCTCTCCAAATGTATCACTCGCTACCTGGTGGGAATGGCAGCGGCCGATCTAACGGTGGTGATCATTGAAGTCATTATGAAGCGAATTAACAACATTTACGTGCCAGTAAATGTTTTGTTCATCACTCCAATATGTGCCCTGAAAGTTGTGACGAAGATTGCGGCCCTGGACTGTTCGGTTTGGTTCACGGTCGCTTTCACCGTCGATCGCTTTGTAGCCATTTGCTGTCAGAATCTCAAACCAAAGTTTTGTACCCAAAGGATGGCGAGCCTTGTTGGAGGGACCGTGTGTATGCTAGGCTGTTTGAGGAGCATCCCCTTTTACTTTGTGCACCAACCCCAATTTATAATTAATGGCGTCCCGTATTTCTGCATTTTAACGGCTGCCTATCATACCTCGCCCTGGTGGGCAGCGTACGAGTTTTTCGACAGCATTTTAACCCCTTTACTGCCCATCTTTTTCATTCTGTTTTTCAATGTTCTCACCGCCAAACACATTATAATGTCCAATATAGTCCGCAGGACAATCCTGAGGAACGTCGATAATCACAATGACCCAGAGACCGAGAACCGAAAGAAATCCATGATTTTGCTCTTCACTCTATCCGGCAATTTCATTCTACTCTGGGCCACGTATGTTGTACATTCCTTAAGTTGGCGGGTGAAGAACTACAATTATACAGCCATATACTACACTAACCCGATATACATCAATCAGCAAACGAGATACATGCTGCAGCTTCTCAGCTCCTGCGCCAACACGTGTATCTATGGACTGACACTGAGGAAATTCAGAGAGGAGCTGAGGAACGGGGTGAAATATCTGTTTACACTGAATGGCAGAGTATGTAAATAACGGACAACTGACATAAAGCTGCAGCAGGCTTTGTAGATTTACAGCCCTCTTCTATTTTATAACACCAGGCTGGTAGGTGATGGGAAGAAAGCGACTGAACGTCTTGAGAGGTAATTGGCCAATTCTACTGATAAGCAGAAGAGGGCAAGTTTGATTTTAATGTGAATTAGTTGGCAATTGGTAATGTGTTCACAGCATGAAAGCGAGACATGGGAAGTTAGCCAGTTTACTGATGGGGTTATGCAACTTTAATCCCACTGAGGTACATGCAATTAAAATATCAGCGAGAGTCTGGGGCTCGCACTGCTTTTTAGTAGAATACATTATAATTAAAATACAACAAAATTTTAAAAATGTGTTCAATAAAAAAGCATCTGGTCAGAGTGAAGCATTTAATAATAATGCACACTAGACCTTATCTGGTCAATGAGAAACATTTAATAACAATGAACAATTGACATTGAGCCACATTTGGTCAATCTGAAACATTTACCAATAATTCACATTGGAGACTTGCGCTTATGTGGCCTTTGTGAAACATCTAATAATAATGCACGCTGGTCACTGGGTCATATCTGGTCAACGTGAACATTTAATAATAATGCACAATGGATACTGGACCTGATCTGGTCAACGTGTATCATTTAATAATAATGCACACTGGATACTGGACCTGATCTGGTCAACGTGTAACATTTAATTATAATGCACACTGGATACTGGATCTGATATGGTCAACGTGTAACATTTAATAATAATGCACACTGGATACTGGACCTGATCTGGTCAACGTGTAACATTTAATTATAATGCACACTGGACACTCGACCACATCTGGTCAACGAGATACATTTATTAATAATGATGCAATGTGAAGCATTGAATATTAATGCACACTGGACATTGCATCACATCATTTAACATTTAATAATGCACACTAGATCGTGGGTCACCTCTGAACAATGTGAAGCATCCAGGGGGGTTACACACTTGACAATGGGGCACATCTGGTGAACTTGAATCATGTTTTAATAATAATGTACACTGGAAGCTGGGTCACATCTGGTCAATGTGAAATATATCGTACCAATGCGCCTTGGACACTGGGTCACATCTGGTCAATGTGAAATATATCGTAACAATGCGCCTTGGACACTGGGTCGCATATGGTCAATGTGGAGCATTTAATAGCAATGCACTATGTACACTGTAACTCATCTGGTCCATCAGAAATATTTAATAATAATGGATACTGGACACTGGGCAAGATTGTGAACATGTAACATTTAAAAATCATGTATATTGGACACGATACCACATTTGATCAATGAGAAACATTGACGAATAATGCACACCAGACACTGCGTCACCTCTTGTCAATGTGAAACATTTAACACTGGATACTGGGTCATATCTGGTTAACGTGAAACATTTACTAAAATTGCACACTGGACAGTGGGTCACATCTGGTCAATGTGAAACTTTTAATAATAATGCAGATTGGACGTTCGGCCACATCTGGTCAATGTATAACATTTCATAACGCACACTGGACACTGTAGCACATCTGGTCAACGTGAATCATTTAATAATAATGTACACTGGAGACGTTGCCACATTTTGTCAATGATAAGCATTGAATGATAACATGCACACTGGGCCATATCTGGTCAAAGTGAAGCATTTAGTAGCAATGATAACTTTGACACTGGACCAAACCTGGTCAAAGTGAAGCATTTAGTAGCATTGCATATTTCGCACTGGGGCACACCTGTTTAATGTGGATCATCTGATAATAATGTGCACTGGATGCTGGGTCACCTCTTGTTAATGTGAAATATTTAATAATAATGTAAACTGGATACTGGATCACATCTGGTCAATTAGAAACATTTATTAATAAAAATGTGCACTGGACACTGCGCCACAGCTTGTCAATGTGAAGCATTTTGTAATAATGCGTATTGGACACTGGGCCATCTCTGGACAGTATGAAACATTGCATATTAATGCAGACTGGACACTGCATCACATCTGGTCAAATTGAAACATTTACTAAAATTGCACACTGGACACTGGGTCACATCTGGTCAATGTGAAACAGTTACCAATAATGCACATAGGACAATGGGTCACATCTGGCCAATGTGCCACAGTTAATAACAATGCACATTGCACACTGTGTCACATCTACTCAATGTGTAACATTAATTAATAATGAATACTGGGCACTGGGTCACATCAGTTCAACGTATAACATTTCGTAATAATGCACATTCGACACTGGGACGAATCTGGTCAATCTGAAACTTATAATAATAATGCACACTGGACACTGGGTCACATCTGGTCAATGTAAAACCATTCATAATAATGCAGGCTGGGCACTGGGTCACATCTGGTTAATATGAAACATTTAATAATAATGTACACTGGACACAGGGTGCCATCCTGTCAATGTGAAACATTTAATAATAGAAACATAGAGACGCTATGAATCCGCTTGATAATTATTATTACAGTAAAGGAGCTCTGTCAATGCAAGTTGTTGTTAACATTCATGGCAATGCGTTTATTGGTTGTCCACTGTATGAGCAACAGCATACGTTTCAAATGAAAAATCGTGCTTGACAAACCTCGGAGAATTCTTTGAGGAGGTAACCGACATGGTAAATGTCGGAAATGCAATGGATACAGAGTAGATGTATTTTAGAAAAACCTTTGACAAGGTACCAAATGGCTGATTAAGAGAGCAGATTAAGAGATATTGTTCGAGGAGAGTAAATGTGTTTGTTCTAACTTATAAATTACTCCTCAAATCAGTATGGTTCGCAACATTGAATGCCAGATGTCACCGATTTATTAAGCATATAATAATTAAACATACACTTAAGAGCAGCACATACAACACAAACTTTGCAAGTTTTAGCTAGAGAACTGCAATGTATACGAATAATGCAAACAGTCTGATCAGACCTCAATCGAATTTGAAAGTATCTGTTCCAATTCCCTCTTTAATACCTTTCTCTCACCCTTTCGACCTGACAAGTCGTATGTATTGACATTACACAGTTATATCAACAGGTGTCTTTGATTATATATCATTAAACACTGGTTTGATTATGTTCTGTCCTTGCAGCTGCAGTACATTAGTGACATGGGTGAAAATAACAGCCTTCAAAACATCGCTATTTCTAACTCCTTTTACTTGACGTACACTCACTAACTTTCCAGATCTAGGCTGTTCTCATTCTCAGCTCGCTGCTTATCTTGAGTAAGGGTTCAAAGCCTTCCTTCTGCTGATTAAATTCTTCTCTCTTTCTTTGGTACAAAGGGAACTTTTCAGCCTGTCCTGTGCTGCTGAAGTTAGTGACTCATTCTTACCCAGATCTCCTATCATCTTCTTCATTAAGCAGATGGTTATAACTTTAGGATTACTGTATACTTCCACACGTAAGATTTTACAATATAAGAATCATATTTCCCTTCTTAACAATGTCTAAAAGCTAACATTACCACCATATCAAGAACAAGCGTTGTGAGTACTGCATTAGCACGCTTTAATCAGTCCGATTAAAGCTTTCCTTACAGTTCCCTCGAACACCACCCCTCCCCCCACCCCCGTGGTGTTTGCTTTAGAGTATTTAAGACCAACACTGGACATTATTTCATTACTGTCATATATGACTACCCATTAGTTGTACATGATATATGAACAATATGATGAATATCATTGTACATTGAACTTGGTTCAAAACTTCGCCCTTGATACTTCCATGTATCGAAAATTCATGACATGCACCTAAAAGTATTCTGTTACTGTTATTCATATTGCAGATCATTTTAATTTCAATTTTGGGGGTTGAGGTTGAATTTCCAATTTCCAATTTTATATCTTTCTCCACATGCATTCCCATCCCTCTGATCGGTACCAGTGCGTTTAACCCCATCCTGGTTCTTTGATTAACCTTAATATAGAAGGTCGGGTCCACTGTGAAGTACGTGTCAGAGCCTTAAGTAAAATATTTTAATCAGTAATATACCCTTTACTTCTCCTGAGGTACATTAACTATTGTGTTGTCAGCATGAATGAACATGTCTGGGACCCATTCTTCAGTAGGTCTCCTTCATGCAAACCGCAAACTAGTTGCCTCACTCGCACCATATCACATGTGCTCACACAGCATTATCCCAAGGTCATGCCACCCGTGGCATCAGATACAAACCAATCCTGAGCTTCCAGTATATCTTTTTGAAAGATCCGGGATGTCTGGAGCTCTTTGCTCACCTCCTGCATGTTCGTGGCTCGGCTATAAAATATATCTTCGCATTGTGACGTATAGGCAAGAAGATAACCTTCTCCGAAAGAAAGCTATCCACTAACTATGCTTAACTACACTTCCCTGACATTCACCAGATTGTGCATTGATACAATATTGATATCTTGTGGTGAATTGTGCCCAGGTGATTCATATTACTAGTGAGTGTACTCAGACATCTTTTCCATAACAACTTCAGTCCGAGTTCCTGAAATTAATCCATTATCACCAAGGGCTTAGACCACATTGTGTGGTATAATTTTCATTTTGTTACCTTATACCGTAGTTACCTCCTCTCATCCAATTTAGAAGTCCAATTATACAATCTTGCCATCTCATTCATGAGCCATGGAGGAAATTTACCATCCAATACATGATTCATCATTAAACGTGAGTCCATTTTATCTCTTCATGATCTTACCGATTCCAGAGGGCCGTCCTGCCTGGAAGATATGGGATATGAGTTATCTTTAACACAACAGTACCCCTCCGCTCCCAACAACACCCCTCCCCACCACCCCTCCCCCCCCCCACCCCCCACACACACACACACACTCAACACGAGGATTAGGTTCAGACTCGGCTAGTACTGTTGGACTGACAGGACTTGCCAATGTTCAATTATTTCAGCTGTCTCTCTGTTGAAGTCCTGAGAATTGGTCCCTGGGCCCTAACGCCAGAACGGTTCGAGTGCTCAGTAATTATATCCAATTAACCTCTCTCCTCTCGGTTATTTTATTCCCAAGTTTTGTCTGTCTTATCAATTTGAATTTCAGCTGACTGACATGGAAAACAACATTTCTTCCTCTGTTGCAATCATCTTTTATCCACAGTCTTGTGAAAGAACCAACCAGACTGGGCTCTTTTTATTAATAACATTTTATTAACCCAGTTCTGAAAAGGGAAACGTTCAGGTAAAGTTTTACCCTTCTCGAATGCTTGAACAGCAAATCACGTCAATATATTCTGTTTTTCGAAACCAATGGTGCCCAGGCTTAGTGGTTTTACAGCAGAGAGAACAGTGTTTGCAGCTACTTTTGGAGGTAACTCCCATGACAACCCCTCAGGCATTCTGTCGTGGAAGCTGAGAAAGGACATTGAAGGGGTTAAAACCGAAACAGGCGAAGTCTTAGTCCAACTTGTCACCACGCAGGGACATTTGATAATATTCTTCTGATGTCCACAGATCTGAATAGAAATTCTGAACAATGCTGGATCTGCTCTTTGCCCCAACATGTTTTCAGCAAAAGGCTGCTCCTTTAACTCCATGGAGCTACTTCCATGTAAAAGAAATACTCTCGGTAATCCTGCGCCACCACCATTGAGGAAGTCCCGAAAATCTGCAATAACATAGAGAAAATCCATTGTGGCTATTCTGGAGAGCGCCGGAACGGATTAACCTGCTCAGCGTGCGTTTGTCAATATTCTAATTGCCTTTTTGCGGATTCAGTAGAAATAGTCACGGCTGTCTACCGAGTGTTTTTAAATTCATTCTTGGGATGTTGGTGTCGCTGGGAAGGCAGGAATGTATTGCCCATCACGAGTTGCTCATGAGAAGGTGGTGGTGGGCTTTCTTCTTGAACCGCTGCAGTCCGTGTGGTGAAGATGCTTCCACAGAGCTGTTAGGTAGCGAGTTCCAAGATATTAACCGAGCGTCGTCAAAGGAAGCGCGATATCTCAGCAAGTCAGTGTGGCCTGTGACCTGGAGGGGAACTCGGCAGTGATGCTGCCCTTGTCCTTCTAGATAATGGAGGTGTTCGCTTGTTTGGTTCGTGCTGTCTAGGAAGCCTTAGTGAATCGTGCAGATAGCACACATTGTAGCTACGGTGCGCCGATGGTGGAGTGAGTGGATGTTTAACCTGGTGGACGGGGAGCCGATGAAGCGATGAGCCTGAAGAAATTGTTTGACAGATTGAATGCCGCACTCTAACTGAGATAGAGGGCAACACACAAGTACATATGACCGGGTATGTCGGGGGTTGAGTTCAAACAAAAGGTTTAGAGATTCATTGGGAGTCTTAATGAATGATTAGAGCTTGGTGATTGCATTTTAGTTTACGATGGCTGACCTGGCGCCGTCGCTTAGCTGGTCAAAGCTCCTGTCTATAGTGAAGAGATCCTGGGTTCAAACCAATTTGGATCGATTTTAGCGACTTCGTAGAGTTACTGGTGTTTCTAATATACCCTTTTCACTATTTGTTTTTCTCGAGGTCTGCTGCTACATTTGGTGCAAAAATTGAATCGATCCTTTTCCAGTCAGATGGTAAATTGCTGCTCCAGTAGAAATTGTCACCGCTTCCTGTTGGAGAGCCAGGAACAGCTGCCATCAAGTATGGTGCATTGGTGGTTCAGTGGTAGAATTCTCACCAGTGACGCGGTTCAATTCTGTGTGTGCTTCACTTGCATGATGTACTGCATTCATTTACCAGCACCTCCACAAGAACCTTTTTGCACAAGAATTGTTCACAGGAAGTCGAATGCTGCTTTATGAAGGCAGCGAGGTTCAAAATCTAAGTCTCCACAAACATTCAATTGTCCCGGAGCAGGACTTCATCTCACGGTCCCCTCAGCAACTCAGAGCAGCCGCTGACTGACGGGAATGTGTGACGTGGCAATGTCAAGCGAACAGTCACAGCTTTTGTTTCTGATTGACGCTCTGAAATTCGTCGATCACACTTTCTGATTCAGGGAACGGATTACAGAACCGTCACTAAGCCTCAGCATTCGACTTGACTCAGACTTTTTTTGTTAAGTTCAAAGCAAAGAGCAACTGAAACTCTGCGAAGTCAAACCGAAGTTGAAATTTTGAGCGCACCGAACCGCTGGACAGCTGGTTTTGTGGGATATACAAAGCGGAAAATACACTTGTTTTCTTCCAAAAGAGCAACATTTTGTCAATGGCCATGTAGCTCAGTAGCACAGCGCATGTGTTGAGGTAGCGAGTTCGGTTCCCGGCATTTCTAAACAATCTATATTTTAAATCTTGTATGCAATCATGAAATGATCCTCTTGTACTCGTCGCATTCTTGCAAAGAAGGTTCGCCAACACTTCAACACAGCAAAAACGTTTGTCAGAAAAATTAACTAAATGGAGGAGTGGAAGAGCCAATTCAATGGCTCCTAATACCAGCGTGTCACGGTGTTATAGTGAAGCGATCCTTAAACGCAAGATCAAAGCTGGGACATATCCCGAGTTCCTCTTCAGTGACATGAGACACAATGCTCTCTGCGTCACACGTTGCCCTCCTCTGCACCTCAAGGACTTGAAACATTCTTGCAGGCCTCTCTTACAATGTGCATAAGCAGTTGTCGTCCACATCCAACCGTAAGCCACGTGAGTGATAATGGGAGCGTTCGAAGAACGGCGACTTGTAACAGGAAGGATGGAGAAAGTCTCAGCCCGAGGACACTCTCCCCCACTCCCAGACTTTATTCTCAATGCCCCATTATCATTACTCTGTGTAAGGAGACTTTGTTTCCTCCGACCATGCAGAGTTGTATCGGGCCCCGCGTCCTTTCAGAGGCTGTTGTAAGCCTGGAACGCAGATATAACTGCAAGAAAGCATTGGGCATCCTGACGAAAATTTGGCGAACATTTTTCGGCTTGGTTGAGGCATTATGACATTAGAGAATGTAGGTCAGTGGGAAATCACATGATTCCCGTATATCAGATCCCACGTTCAATCCCTTGAATCTTCAAGCACTTCTACACAAGAATTAACCAAAGAAAGACGAGCGATGCTTTCTGAGAGCTGCGGATTCCTTCCTTGAGCCGCTCTCCTGCAGCTTCACCGCTGTATAATCATTTAATATGACCGGAGCAGGACTTAATCTCACTCTCCCCTGAACAGTTCGGCTTACGAAGTTTGGGACAGTAACGTCTACTGCCGGAATGGGTCCCGGTGCAATGTTGGGCGAGCAGTCTGCTTTGGTTTCTGTTTGACGACCGTTCATTCTTCCTTTCACTTTCTGTATCAGAGATCAGATTTCATCCCAGCCACCAGATCTCGATTTTACAAGGCCACTTAAAGGGTTGGGAATCTTTGGAATTCTTTACCGCCCAGAGTGCTGTGGATGCTCAGTCGTTGATTATATTCAAGACTGAGATCGATAGATTTTTAGAGACTAAAGGAATCAAGGGCTATTAGGATCGGGCGTGAAAGTGGAGTTGAGGTCCAAGATTAGCCATGGTCTTATTGAATGGCGGAGTAGGCTCGAGGGGCGGTACGGCCTACTGCTGCTTCTGTTTCATACATTCTTATTTTCTTATGTGAGGACAGGAGAGCACTGAACTCAGAGAAGAGAGAGCAAGGTGAGTTAAGATAGGGTTTGACGTCAGCCAGGATGACAAGTTGTTCAGTGCAGAGACAGAGGGGCAAAACCAGTAATTTATTCTAGGTGAGAAACTTGGCGTGGGGCATGTGTGGGAGGTAGAGAACAAGGATTTTATGGGAGATGTGAGAGGGGTGGAACAAAATGAGGTGCTTAAAGGAGGAGAAGGTGCCGGACGACAATGTGGAGAGAACAAGGTGTGATTCTGTGAAGGGCAACACCGCCACCACAGCGGTTTGGGCGGGGCAGGTGGTGAAAATTACAACCACAAGGGGGAGGCTTTAGTGAGGAGGAAGGTGTCATCGCTCATCAACCACGTTATCGTTAAAGCCATGATTTCGATGCAATCCTTTTAATGAGGCCATGGATGGTCCGGTCAGAGCCCAGTACAGTTTAATTAGGACCTTTTCTGACTTGTATTCCATTGTTTTGGGATGTGTAGTTCAAGATTCTGTTGGATTGATTGATCGCTGCTCTGCACTGGTTAGACAGGTTGAGCGCCGGGTCTGCTAAGAATTTAAGTCAATTTAAGAATATAAGAAAATAAAAGAGAGGAGCAGGAGTAGGCCATAGGGCCTCTCGAGCCTGCTCCGCCATTCAATCAGATCGTGGCTGACTTTCGACCTCAACTCCACTTTCCCGCCCCATCCCCATATCCCTTGATGACCCTACTGTTCAAAAATCTATCTATCGCAGCCTTGAATATAACAACGACGCAGCATCCTCAACAATCTGAGATAGAGAATGGCAAAGATTCACAACCCTCTGACTGAAGAAATTCATCCTCATCTCAGTCTTAAATGGCCGATCCCTTATCCTGCGACAATGCCCCCTCATACGAGTGTTAACTTCGTCCTGAGACATTTCATCTTTCAGTCCATGATCTCCTTACATTTACAGCCCGAGGTTAGGAGTCGAATGATAGATGGTTGGAGGAGATGGTTAGTAGTGGGGAAGAGAGAGGATAATTAGCTCAGTCCGTGTATTTGTAATGAACTGATATTATATATTGTTTAACCTACCTCTCTTCCAGAAGCACACAACCAACAGAGCAAGGATGAGCATCAGAACCACAGCAGAGCCAACACCAGCCTCCAGCGCAACGGATTCATCTAAATGATATAAAGGGGCAAAGTAGAACCAAGTTAGCCCAAAGGTTATTCACGAAATAAATAATTTGCTATTTAACAAAGAACATAATAGGCAGCGGATGTTTCAGAATGCGGAGTGAATTTCTGAAGGGGAAAAAATGGTTGAGATGAAGGTGTGTTTCCAATACTCGCCGGAGGCGTAATTGGACTTGGCGGGGGAAGCGAAACTGGTGCAGTCCCTTTTGCCGCCAGTTATACCGCACGCCAAATATCCAGTTGAGTGGAAGTGGCTCCTCTCGTCACTTTTACCCCGATAAATGTCCCACATTAATGCAAGGCTCCAAAATCAGGGAATCGGTCATGAGCTCGGCAAACGTTCGACATCCGGGTGAGAAACGGGGACACGGATCAAAGCTCAATTGTCATTAGCCCATTAATTAAAAGCCTCATATATTCATTGATTCCTTCGTTGGATAATAATAGTGGACCTGGGACCAGGTGAATTTTTAATTCTTCCCAGCTCACGGTAAAAATATCACACCGGCAGTGTGGAAATTAATCAATTCAATTCTGTCAGCTCGAGAATCAGCATTGGGTCTAAACTGCGCATGTGCGGAGAGGATTGATGCGGTGACGTTTCAGGAGTGGACCTTGGTCAGAACTCACCTGTTCTCTGCACAGAGGCTGACCGATTATTACAGCATTTGATTGTTTTTGTCGTGTTTTGCTGACTAGGTTAAATTAGTTCTTGTTGAAGACCGTAGCGTGAATGTTATTTTCTCAGCTTGACTGGGGGGCAACCCTGGACTGTTAGCGGATTGGTAAGGAACGACAGGACAAACCGAGCGAATTTAACTTCTCATCAGAATTTGAAAAATTAAATCATTCAACGTTTTATGCTGTAGTTTTTTTCCTGAGTAACACGATAAATGGCGAACATTTAATGAAATAAGCGTTACAATGTTTTTTGATATAATTTCCACGCCACTTTTACGCGTTAAATACCACACTGGATCAGGCCTAAATTGGAAAATAAACACATTTTACTGGTGTCGGATGAACACAAGTTAACAAAGCACTGGGGTTTATTTCTAGCGGAATAGAATCGGAAAGCAGAATTTTTTGTTAAACTGGTAGAGAACCTTGGTTCGACCACATTTAGAGTACTGTGTACAGTTCTGGCCTCCAGATTACTAAAACGGTATAGAAGCACTGTCGAAAGTGGGAAGAAGATTTACGAGGATGTCACCAAAACTGAGAGGGTACAACTATCAGGAAAGACTGAACAGGCCGGGTGGCTTTTCTCTAGAAAAGAGCTGATCTGATGGAGGTTTTAAAATTATGAAGGGGTTCGATAAGGTCGATAAGAAGTTTGTACTTGTGCGGAGTCCAAAGCTCGGGGACGTAAATACAATATAGCCACAAATAAACCAAATAAGGAATTCAGGAGAGACATCTTTACCCTGATCGTGGTTAGAATGCACATCTCGCTGCCACATGGAGTGAGTGAGGCAAATAGCATCACTGCATTTAAGGGCAAGCTAGATGAGTACACGAAGGAGAAAGGAATAGAAGGACATGTTTATAGCGTGAGATGAAGTAACGTGGAAAGAGGCTCGTGTGGAGCATAAAGACCGCCATCGATTCGATGGGCTGAATGTCCATTTTGTGAGCTGTTAAAACACCCATGATCCATTTGAATGGCGGAATACGCTCGAGGGACTGGATGGCTTCATTCCATGTTAGTAAAATTCGATAGAATTCGAAGTGATACAGTCACCGTGCCAATCTCACTCACCTCTTACAGTTATATGTACAGGGTCACTCAGAGCTGACGTTCGCAGCTTTCTCTTCCCATTTGCTTCATACAAACAGATATAGTTTCCTCCATCGTCATGATCTATATTCGTGAGCGTGAAGGTGACATAATTTCGCCGTGCAGCAGCAAACTGGATATCCGAGTAATTCGCTTCTCCATGTCTGTATAAGTAAAATGTGGAGCAAGGAAGCTTCTGGCGATTTGTACAGTTAAAGATGACTTTTCCACCTTTCACAGCAATACTAGAATCCACTGATATATTTGGTTTGGGTAGGTCTGTAATTCGAATGGAAAAATTAGTGACAATCGATTGAAATGCAATGAGCAAACGTATTTTTGTGAGCCAAACTGTAATGCACCAGGTACAGCAGTCCTGAATAATTTCACCGGATTCCGCACATTGCTGCCAATCGTGCAGCTGAACAATTAATGGTTCAACCAACTTTATAGCATTTTGGTTTACTTTATATTCAGCATCCGAGCGCCCGTGCAGTCATCACAGGCACGATACAGTAGACGAAAAGGGAGAGCAGTGGGCGAGGGAAATGCACGATTGGAAAACCGACAACTTGTATTCACTGGAGATTTGTGTGTGTGAAAATTATAGAAAGAAAAAGGTGGCCTAAAATCTCGAGGGTAGTTTGAAATCCTTCCTTTCACTGGCTTGCACTTTGTGATATGCAATTGTACCACTCACCCTGGAATTATCACAGACACAATTTAAAAGGCCGATTGAACATTGCTATTCGTAATTAAATATTTTGTACCCTGTGAAACATTGATCAGAAAGTGCGATTTCTTATCAAAACTTCCTGTTATGTATCTACTTTAGTTCATGGAACATCGTTTACTCGACATTTCTCTTCATTATGAGGTCAGAAGTGTGGCTGTTCGCTAATGATTGCACAGTGTTCAGCTCCATTCGCAAATCATCAGATAATGAAGAAGTCCATACCCGCATGCTGCAAGACCCGGCCAACATCAGACTTCGGCTGATAAGTGGAAAGTAACATTCGCACCACACAAGTGCCAATCAATGACCATCTCCAACAAGCGAAAGACGAACCACCCCTTTGACATTCAATGGCATGACCATCGCCGAATCCCCGACCATCAACATCTGAGAGGTCGCCATTGATCGGAAACTCAACTGGACCAACCACATAAATGCTGTGATTATCAGAGTAGATTCGACGCTGGGTATTCTGCAGTAAGTGGCTCACCTCTTGATCCCCAAAAGCCTATCTGCTGTAAGGAAATATTGGTTAAGGTATTATGGGGAACCAGGCGCGAAAGGGTTAATTAGTCAAGGCTTTAACTGAAACTACTGCACCATAACATAGATTGCTTTTAAATTAACGTACTGCAGCTGCAGGCACTAACATTCATCAAAACCATGTCATTTCAAACTAAGGGAGGGACTTAACGGCACCCCAACTCCTTCAGGCTGACTGGAATGCTGAAGTTAACTAGTTACCTTAAAGGCCTAGAGAGGGATTTATCAACTGCAGGGATTGAGGAACATTGTGTTAAAGATAAGGGGCTGGAGGGTGCACAAGACGCAATCCTTTCTTGGAAATTACGTGTTGTCGAGACGATTTGGTAAATTAAAGGGAGTATTTTGGAAAAGACCTGATTGGGTGTATGTTCCCGCAGTTCCGTTTATTGGAGTATAATTGTTAGTCTGGGCCTTTGTTAAGTGTAGGGAACAGTATAGAAAGTACAAGGCGGTAAACGAGAACGAGAGTACGTGAATGAACAAACAGGGAACGAGGTCGCAGCTTCGACCCAAAGGAAAACGGGGTAATACAATTCTCAATTGTGTTTTGTAAACTACTGCTGAACCACTGTGATGTATTGATTCTTGCTTGTACTCAGTAAAGTCACATTGCTATTAACCATTATGGTGTCAGTCTCGAAGAATTGAGCAGAGAGTCAAATTGACTACACTGCCACCAACAAGGTGGCAGGAGTGTGATGGAATTCTCTTCACTTGCCTGGGCGGGTACAGCTGCAAATAGACTCAAGAAGCTCGACAGCATCCAGCACAACGCGGACCGCTTGATCGGCAGTCCATTCACTACCTCAACCATCCACTCCCTGCATCACTGGTGCACCGTGGCTGCAGTATTTACGATCTACAGGATAGACTGCAGCACCTTCCTAACTCGCGACCTCCACCATCAGTCAAGACAAGTGTAGAATCGCTGTGGGAACACCATCACCTCCAAGTTCCCCTCCAAGTCAAACACCCTTCCGAACTCCCTACCTAACAGCACTGCGGGAATACCTTGTCAACATGGACTGCATGGTTCAAGAAGAAGGCTCACCACCACCTTCTCAATGGCTACTATAAATGGGCAATAAACGCCGGCGTTTCAAGCGATACACACATCCTGAAGAATGATCAAAAATTCAAGTCCACAAGCCTGTAACTCATTCATCTGAAATGTGAATCCCCATGGATTAGCAGAGATTTTCACTCTTTTTAATCACGTTTGCAACTCAGATAAATTAGCGGAATTGTGAATGTGGGACAAACGCATTTTCCTTGTTCCATTCATATCCTGGTGTGAATTTTTTGGGCTGTATCCTTTCTTTGGGACTGGAATCCCTGATTTCTTTTGTTTCTTATTTCCGTTTCAGTCAGCTCATGAAATTGTGAATTCCCCTTTTGTAGAATCTCAGTTCCCGATGCAAACACTTCCCTTCAACACAATCGGTATTGAGTTACCAACCTTCCACGACATGTGGCAATTCACAGCTCTTGGCCTTATTTTTCTTTCCATTAATTTTACCACAGACCCGGTTTATCTAATGGGCTCTGCATTAGCAAGTTACATATTATCTGGTCCCCTGGCATCTCTCTCGCTACTGAGTTCGAAGGCGGTGGGTATAAGGTCAACTCCAAGACTTTAGTACTAAAGCCACGTTGAATATTGATTGTAGTGGAAGGCCAGGCTGCAGTGTGAAAGTAAACGTTAAATCGAGGCACTACCTGCCCGTTTAGCCGAACAGGAAAGAACCGGTGGGCAACATTTAGCCCTCAACCAATACGGTCAAAATGAATGAACCGATTATTCTCTCATTGCTGTTCGTGTTAACTGGGTACCGCGTTTACAACAGTGACCACACTTCACCGGCTGTGACATGCTTTGGCACATTTTGAAGAAGGAAAAGCCGCTATCTGATTATCTTTCTATTTACACTGCTGATTTCTGGTTAGAAAATACTTGGAGTTACCTAAATATCTGCATGAAATGCTTCGGCCGTCAAATTTCGTCTGAAATTTGTCCTGGTTGGTATCGTAAGATGGGCGATAACTATCGGCAGCCAATTTTACACTCCGCCCAATTTTGCACTCCGCCCAATTTTCATTTCAAGTCACTTCAATGCTGGATAATAGGGGACAATTTCGACTCCCGTATAAGACTAAGTTCACCGCACACATGGATATAAATTAACATCGGAGTTACAGTGAATGCTGATCTCTATAAATGAGACTAATCCCACCCTACACTTGGATATATATTAGCATAGAGGTGACAGTGAGTGCTGGTCTCGAGTAACGATACCATTCTCACCCTGCACTTGGATCTATATTAACATTGGGGTGACAGTGAATGCTGGTCTCTATTAATGGGACTAATCTCACCCTACACTTGGATATATATTAGCATAGGGGTTACAGTGAGTGCGGGTCTCTATTAACGATACTATTCTCACCCTACACTTGGATATATCGTAACATCGGTGTTACAGTGAATGCTATAAATGCTTTCACCGGCAGTAAACGGTCAGCCTATGTGTTCAGGTCCGTTTGTTACAGAGACCATGAGCTGAGCGCCGAGACGTTGAACATGCAACACTGAGAAATTTATACAAAGTTTATTTTTTGAAAATATAAAGAGCGTTGAACAGATATATTAACAATCTCTCCTCTCCTTCCCTCACCTGCTATAGTGACTGTCACAGCCTCACTCAGCGGGGACCAGAATCGCCTTCTTTTGACGACGGTTCTATATTTGCATTGGTACCGCCCTCCTTGGTTTGAACTGGTAACCGTGAATGTTCCAATGTTGCCCTTGGTGAAGAATTGGCGAGATGTCAGCAGTTGATTATTTCTGTAAAAGTAGATTTTACCGCGATATTCTCTGTTGACGTTGCAGGTAATGGTAACCGTCCCTCCTTTCAAATACACCCCAATCGATTGATCAAGAGACATCCGCGGCCGTGTGATTGGATCTGTGGTAAAATAGATAGAACCAGCAATGAGAAATTGACCTGTTGATATTTTTGTGCGCGGGAATGTTGGTATCACAGTAACGATTCCGCTATGATCAAGGGAAATGTTACATCGGGGCCTGGGGTTCCACAAAAGAGTAATTCGCGACTTCACCAGTGGAATGAAATGGATGCGTGACTAAAAAGAAATCAGCTGGGGTTTCTATTTGTAAAATCAAATTTTATCCCAGAAATTGCTCTCTGTGATACAAGCGGAACAAGCGTTGATTTCAATTCCCATTGATGCTGATATAGCAGCATCTCAAACGCAATTAACAAGAGTACACGCCAACGCTAAACTGTGGGAAGTCACATTTCAAATAAAGCTTGGAAATGTTGTGGGCTAGAATTTTGATTCTCATGTTTCGGTGTGTGTGTTATGCTGCAAAAGTCGGCATTTACTGCCCATCCTTAGGTGCCCTTGAGAAGGTGATCGTCGACCCTCTTCTTGCACCGCTTTAGCCCGAGTGGCAAAGGTACTCCCTCACTGTTGTTAGATAGTGTGTTCCACGATTTTGAATGGCGATATATGTCCAAGTCAGGATGGTGAGTGACTTGGAAGGCAACGGCAGTGATGGTGTTCCCATGCCCCTGCTGCCCTTCTCGGTGGTGGAAGTCACGGATTTAAGAGGTGCTGCCGAAATGCAATCAAGTGAGAGATATGGAAAACTACAACATAACTGATTTGAAGTATTCTGCAAAGCAGTATCACGGTGAAAGTCTCAGCAGGCAGTTTCGGTTAACTATCAGAGAAATTGGTAATATGTCAAGACCAGCCAGTCTGGCGGTACCTCGTGAGGTGACGCTACAGTCGGTGGAGCTAAAAGACTGGCGACGTGCTGTCATTGTGGCATTAAACATTTCGCCCTGCTACTTCAGATATGTAAGGCATAAAATTGGAAATCATGACCATAGATGTGTAATAACATCACATCACCTCCATTTACACATTAAGGAGGGCGTATGATGACATTGTGCCTTATCAGGGACCTTGGACCAACGGCTGAAAGGAAGACTCATTTCTGGGATGCAGTTTTTCCTCAGTACTGAACTAAAGGGGACATGTTAACCGGAACCGCCCAGTGGGAATGGGACGGGATCGAGCGGCCGGCCATTTTACAGTCTGCCCATAAAAGTTAACGGAGGGTAAAATCGGGCGAAGTGTAAAACGGGTGGCCGACTCGAACCTGCCCCCTTTCCCGTCTTTGAGAGTTAGTTAAAAATAACCCTCCATCCCTTCTTGGGGACTGAGCTCAAGACTTGGTTGAGATTGAAGACACAAAATTCTGCCTTGGGCGGTGACATTGCGTCAATGAAAAAGAACATTCGGCGAAGTGTAACATGCTTCTGCATACCCTGGCACCAGTTTTGCGCTACCACTTAAGATGGATTTCATCCCACACTTGGATACAATAACATGGGGGTCAAAGTGACTGCTTCCCTCTGTTGATGCCTTCACAGGCGGCTCGCCTGTGTGTTCAGGACCCATTGCTACAGAGACCCTGTCAAGGGATGAACTCAGAAACACTCTCTGCCAATAATAAACACTGTTACATTGAAAGAAGTATAAAGTTCTGGAAATACCAAGAATGTTGAATAGACTGCCCTAAAATCTTTGTTCCCTTTCACTCACCTGTTATAGTTACCGTCACAGACTCGCTGAGCTGGGATTCTAACCATCTTGTTTTGGCATAGATTCCATACTTGCATTGGTACATCCCTCCGAGGGTTGGACCGGTAATGGTGAAGGTTACAGTATTGTCCTTTGCGAAGAGCTGACGAGACCACAGCAGTTGATTATCTCTGTAAAAGTAGATTTGACCACGACATTCTCCGGCCACGGTGCAGGTTATGGTGACCGTTTCTCCTTCAAAATACACCCCAGTCGGTTGATCAAGTGATATATCTGGCGGTGTTCGCGGATCTGTGGTAAAATCAATGGAAATAACAATTCGAAATGGAACTGTGTATTTTCATGTACAGTTCAAGAATGGTGACTCAGTAAGGATGGCGGTTTGTTGAAGGGAAGGGTTTACATAATTTCTGAGATTCCACAAAAAAAGGGAATTCGCGATTTCCTTTCCTCAATCAGTGGAAGTGCGAAAGTAAAGAAATCAGCTGGTGGTTCTATTTCGAAAATCAGCGCTTGGCCCAGAAATTGCTCTTTGCGATACGAGCAGAACACGGAAAATGCATTGATTTGAATTCCCCTGTTCTGTTAATTTAGCCGAGCTGCAAACTCGATTAGAGACAGTGAATGGAGTAGATTTAGATTTTATGCGATAGTGTAAGATGAATGCTAACGGGACGGCATCCAATTTTACATCTCCGCCGATTTGACTGCAATGGGAATGAAAATCGGGAGTGATGTAAAGCAGGATTGATGATTCGCTTTCACCCGTTTTACAATATCGCGCAAAATCAAAATCTCCCCCAATGTATCCGCTAAACCGTGGTGATTCGCTCTTAAAATAAAGGAGTTAAGTGTTGGTGGACTCGAAATTAATTTTATATAATTGATTCCGATGTGGGCGTTTCCGCTGCCCATCCCGAGTTGCCTTTGTGAAGATAGTGGTGGGTCTTCTTCATGAGACGCTGCAGCCGGTGTAGTGAGGAGGCTCCCACAATGCTGTTTGGGAGAGAGTCTCAGGATATTGATCCAGCAATAATAATGGAACGGTTATATAAGTCCAAGTCGGGATGTTGCTTGATAACGTTCCTGTGAAGCGATTCGGGACATTATTACTAAGTTAAAGGCGGTGTATAAATGCAAGTTTTTGTTATTGTTGTGACGCTACGTTCAGCGCAGTTGAAATCTTGGCGATGTGCCATCATTGTGGCATTGAACTGTTCTGTCTGCTAGTTCGGGCATGTAAGGAGTAAAATTGGAAATTAGGAACATAGATGTGTAATAATATCACACAATCTGCTTTTATCCTTCAACAAGGTCTTACGTTGCACTTCATCAGGTGTCTCCTGCCAATGGCTGTTAGAAAGATTCATCTCTGGAATGCAGCATTTCATCAGTACTGACCAAAATGGGGCAATTTTAACTTAAACCACCCGGCGGAAACAGAGTGGGTTCAGTCGGCCGACGATTTTGCACTTGGCCCGATTTTATGCACCACTAGAATGGTTGGAGGGTAAAATCGAGCGGAGCGTAAAACTGGTGACCAACCTGAATAGGGCTCCAGGTTCGGATAATAACCACCGAAGGATAATTAAAGAGATGGGGCAGGCGCTCTGTGAGCTCCGTGAACCTGTCTTCAGTAGTTCAATAAAGTTAGGGAAAGTTGCCTTAGACTGGAAGTTAGCCCATGTAGTTCATGTTTTCAAAAAAGGGGTCAAATCAGGAAAATGCTAGAAGGAATCGTAAGAGGTGCCCTTCGTGATCACTGGGAAAGAGAAGGGGCCATTAGACATCTACAACACGGCTTCCTGGAAAGTAAGTCGTGCCTTACAAATTTGATTGAGTTTTTTGAGGATGTTACCAGGGTATTGGATGAGGGAAATCCAGTACGCATTATCTATCTGGACTTTCAGAAAGCCTTTGTTCAGCACTCCTGATATGAAGTTACTTCATAAGATAAGATCTTGTCATATCAGTAGGAATTTGATACGGTGGATCAGCAATTGGCTCCTGGAGGCAAGTTACAAGTTTTGTTTCCAAGGGATCGCTACTATGCCCGCTACTGTTCACGGTCTTCCTTAATGACCTGGGCAGCGGTGTTGTGATTATGGTCAGTATGTTTGCAAATAATACAAAATCTGTAAAATGGTTAAGGCAGTACAGGAATGCAATCAACTGCAAATAGATTTAGATGCGCTTGTGGACTAGGTCACACCATGACAAATGATATTTATTAATAGGACCAAAGCTCTTTTTGATATATATATTAATGACCTGGACTTGGGTAAACAGGGTATAATTTAAGATTTTCAGGAGACACGAAAGACAGGAAATGTAGTAAACAATTTGGAGGGTTGTAACAGACTTCAGGAGGTCATAGGCAGACTGGTGAAATGAGCAGACCCATGGCAGATGAAATTTAACGCAGAGAAGTGTGAAGTGAAACATTTTGGGAGGAAGAATGAGGAAAGGCAACATAAACTAGATGGTACAATTTTAAAGGGGATGCAGGAAAGGAGAGACCTGGGGATGCACATTAACAAATCTTTCAGAGTGGTAGGACAAGTTGAGATGGCTGCTAAAAAAGCATATGTTTATACTGGGCTTTATTAATAGAGACATAGAGTACAAGAACAAGGAAATTATGCTAAACCTTTCTAAAATACTGGCTAGGCCTCAGTTTGAGTACTATGTTCAATTCTGGGCACCACACATTAGGAAGGATGTCAAAGCCTTCGAGAGGGTAAAGAAGAGTTTTACTAGAATGCTACCAGGGATGAGGGACTTCAGTTATGTGGAGAGATTGGAACAGCTGTGGTTCTTCTCCTTAGATCAGAGGAGGTTAAGAGGAGATTTGAAAGGGGTTTTCAAAATCATGAATGGATTTGCTAGAGTAAATAAAGAGGAAATGCTTCTATTGGCAGGATGGTCGGTAACCAGAGCACACAGATTTAAGGTGATCGGCAAAGAGCCAGAGCGAGATGAGGAATATTGTTTTACACAGCGAGTTATAAAAATCTACAATGCACTGCCAGAAAGGGCGGTGGAAGCACATTCAATTGTAACATTCAAAATGGAATTAGTTAAATACTTGAAGAGAAAAAAAATATGCGATGGTGAAAGAGCAGGGAATGTGATTAATAGACAGCTCTTTCTAAGAGCCGGGAGAGGGACGATGTACCTACTATGATAAAATGCACGGTGCTCTACCTACTATGATACTATGAACGGAGATCAATGTGATGTCCTGCACGTTCGTACGTCCAACACAGAATAAACGCATCATTTGCAGGGAACAATACTGAAAGAGGTTGAGAGAGAAAAGTATCTAGGTGTCATTGTACACAGATCACTGAAGGTTAATGACCAATGCAGAGAATCTGTAGCTAAAGCTAAAATGGTATTGGGTTCTGTTAATACCACACAACTCCATATTTGTGGATAAACCTCTCCAAAATAAATCAAGGGCTGAATAGCGTGCCTATTGATAGATTATTCCAGCTTAACAGATTGGGGATATGAAATGAAACTACGCAAGTGTAGAAATAGATAGGATGTCAGGCAGTTCTTTTTCCATAGTTTAGTGAGCCCCTGGTGAGGTGGTTGTTGACTCTTTGCACGACATAAAGCAAGCTGGACCGCTTCTTGACTCGGGCAGAAATCGCACCTATATAAGGTAAGTGACTTTATAGATACCATTTGGTCCATGTGATCTCCTGGCTGGTTTCGACCGCCTCACTGGATCAAAGAGGAATGTTTTAGAGTATTTTTCCCTTATCGGCCCTGAATATTCATCTGTTTTTGTCTCTCCCCGGAGATGATACAGCTGCAAGGGCGGGGTCGTAATGTTCCAGCCATAATGAATGTGGGTCAGGCAGAATGGACCAGCTGGTCTTTCCTGTGTAGGTTCGAATGCTGATAGAGTTAGGTGAATAGACTGGGGGGAGGCTAGTGAGGAGCATAAACATGGACACATAGAAACATAGAAAATAGGATCAAGAGCAGGCCGTTCGGCCCTTATGACCTATTCCGCCTTTCAAAATGATCATTGCTGATTGTCTAACTCAGTATCCTGTTCCCGATTTTTCCCCATATCCCTTGATCCCTTTAGCATTAAGGCGTATATCTATATCCTTCTTGAATACATCTAATGAATTGGTCTCCAATGCCTACTGTGATAGAGAATTCCACAGGTTCGCGACGCACTGAGTGAAGAAATTTCTCCTTATCGCTGTTCTAAATGGAATACCCCGTATCCTGAGACTGTGACCCCTGGTTCTGGAATCCACAGCCATCGGGAACATCCTCCCTGCGTCTAGTCTGTCTAGTCCTGTCAGAATTTGGTATGTTTCAATGAGATCACCTCTCATTCTTCCAAACTCTAGTGAATACCGGTCTAGTCGATCCAATCTCTCCTCATACGTCAGTCCTGCCATTCCAGGAATCAATCTGATAAACCTTCGTTGCACTCCCTCCATGGCAAGGACATCCTTCCTCGGATGAGGAGAACAAAACTGCACACAATACTCCAGATGTGGTCTCACCAAGGCCCTGTATAACTGCAGTAAGACATACCTGCTCCTGTAGACAATCCTCTTGCAATGAAGGCCATCGCCCATTTCGGCCGAATGTCCTTTCTCTATGCTTTACTTTCTATGTAATTATATGTCGTTCAATATCATTCTATCCAAGTTGTAAGCTGCCCCTTTTTTGCCTTTGCCAGTTATCCAAAATAACAATATTTGTCTCCTTGTGATCTGAGCCCAAGACTTGGCTGGGATGGAATTCACATAATTCTGCCTTAGTGGGGTATAAATTGGTCTTGACTGGTAGCGTGAGTTAATTAGAAAGTTAAATCAGGCAGAGTGTAATACGGGCTGCAATCCGCAACCACACGGTTTGCACTACAGCCGAAGCCAAATATCACCCTACACTTGGATATAGTAAGAAAGGAATCAATGAGAATGCTTGTTTCTATTAATGTTTTCGGAGGCAGTAAACGGTCAGCCTGTGTGTTCAGGACCCATTGTTACAGGGACCCTGTCAGGAGCTGAGCTCAAGGACCTTCTCTGTGAGTATTAAACACTATTATATCAAAACAATATGAAATTTTGAAAATAACAAGTGTATTGAACAGATATATTAACAATCTCTGTCCCCTTCACTTACGTGCTATAGTGACCGTCACAGCCTTGCTGAACTGGGATTCCAACCACCTTGTTTTGACAGAAGTTCCATATTTGCATTGGTACCGTCCTCCTTGCTTTTTACTGGTAACCGTCAATATTCCAACGTTGTCCTTTGCGAAGAATTGGCAAGAGGACAGCAGTTCATTATTTCTGTAAAAGTAGATTTTACCGCCATATTCTTTGTTCACGGTGCAGGTAATGGTGACCGTCTCTCCTTCTAAATATACGCCAGTCGATTGATCAAGAGATATCTCTGGTGGTATCAGCGGATCTGTGGTAAAATCAATGGAAAGAACAGTTAGGAATGGATCTGAGGATTTTCATGCACAGTGAAAGGTTGATAACTCAATAACGGTTGCGTTGTGTCGAAGGAATTTGTTTGCATCGGGAATAAAATTCTACCAAGGGGGAATTCACGATTTCATTAGCGCAATCAGCGGAATTGCGAAAGTAAAAAAAAAAACCGCCGGGATATCTATTTCCAACATCTGGGTTTCGGCCTGAAATTGCACTCTGGGATACGAGCAAAACAAGGAAAATGTGTTGATTTCAAATTGCAATTTCTGCTGAGTTAGCCGAGCTGCAAACCCAATTAAATAGAACGAATGGGGTAGATTTTGATTTTGTGCGGTGCTGTAAAGCGGGAGATGGCCAGTCAGAAACC
The DNA here is from genome assembly GCF_035084215.1 of Heptranchias perlo. Lineage (NCBI taxonomy): Eukaryota > Metazoa > Chordata > Chondrichthyes > Hexanchiformes > Hexanchidae > Heptranchias > Heptranchias perlo. The sequence goes on along the minus strand of NW_027139442.1, from coordinate 1,955,194 downwards.
CATTTTACATCTCTCCCCATTTGTACAGTGCAAAGTTGGTGATGGCGAGTCGGAAGCCCATTTTACACCTCTCCCCATTTCTATAGTGTAAAGCGGGTGATGGCGAGTCGGAAGCCCATTTTACATCTCTCCCATTTGTACAGTGTAAAGCGGGTAATTACGAGTCGGATGCCGATTTTACATCTATCCCCATTGGTACAGTGTGCAGCGGGAGAAGGCGAGTCAGAAGCACATTTTACATCTATCCCCATTTGTGCAGTGTAAAGCGGGAGATGGCGAGTCAGAAGCCCATTTTATATCTCTCCCCATTTGTATGGTGTAAAGCGGGTGATGGCGAGTCGAAAGCCCATTTTACATCTCTCCCCATTTGTACAGTGTAAAGCGGGTAATTGCGAGTCGGAAGCCCATTTTACATCTCTCCCCATTTGTACAGTGTAAAGCGGGTGATGGCGATTCGGAAGCCCATTTTACATCTCTCCCCATTTGTACAGTGCAAAGCGGGTAATTGCGAGTCGGAAGTCCATTTTACATCTTTCCCCATTTGTACAGTGTGAAGCGGGTAATTGCGAGTCGGAAGCCCATTTTACATCTCTCCCCATTTGTACAGTGTAAAGCGGGTAATTGCGAGTCGGAAGCCCATTTTACATCTCTCCCCATTTGTACAGTGTAAAGCGGGTGATGGCAAGTCGGAAGCGCATTTTACATCTCTCCCATTTGTACAGTGTAAAACGAGTGATGGCGAGTCGGAAGCCCATTTTACATCTCTCCCATTTGTACAGTGTAAAACGAGTGATGGCGAGTCGGAAGCCCATTTTACATCTTTCCCCATGTGTACAGTGTAAAGCGGGTGATGGCGAGTCGGAAGCCCATTTTACATCTCTCCCCATTTGACTTCAATGGAAATAGAAATAGAGAGTTATGTCAAACGGGATTGCTGATTGGCTTTCACCCGTTTTAATTTGTCGCACAAAGTCTAGATCGACCCCAATATCTCCGTTAAACCGTGGAGACTCGCTTTAAAAATAAATGTTAAATGTTGGTGCAATTGAAATTACGTTTAAAAAATCATTCAACGGGATGTAGGCGTTGCTGGAAATGCCGCAATTTTGTCCATCATCGGATGCTCTTGACAAAGTGGTGGTGGGACTTATTCTTTATATGCAGGCTTCTGAAAAGTGAAGGTGCTCCCACAATGATGTCACGTAGGGAGTTCCAGGATTTTGACCCAGCGACCATGCAGGGATGATGATATATGTCCAAGTCAGGATGGTGTGAGACTTGGAGCGGGACTCGAGGGTGATGGTGTTCCCACGCACACGCTGCACTTGTCCATCTTGTTAGTGCAGGTCGCGGGTTTGGGAGGAGCTGCCGGACAGCAATCCAGTCAGAGACATGGAAAGTCGCAATAGAATTAAGTTTAAATATTCCGCATTAAGGACTATTTTGAAAATCTCCGCATGCAGATCTAACAGAAAAATGTGAAGCGACAAGGCCAGTCAATCTGAGAGGGTGACGCGACAGTCAGTGGAGTTAAAATACTGACGATATACTATAATTGTGGCATTAAACTGTTCAGTCTGATAGTTCAGATACATAAGAGATAACACTGGAAATCAGGAAGATGGATGAGCATCAATATCACACAGCCTGCAGTTATCTTTTGAAGTTCTTGTGTTCACATCGCTCCTGATCGGGTATCTCGGGCTAACGGCTGAAAGGAGGACTCATCTCTGGAATGTAGAATTCCCTCAGTAATGAGCTAAAATGGGCAATTTTAACCTGACCTTTCCGGAAGGAACGGCACGATTTCAGTCGACGGCTGGTATTACACTCCGCATAAATCTCAGCTCCATTAAAGAAAATGGAGTTTAAAATTGGGCGAACTGTAAATTAGATGGCTGACCGAAGCGGTCCTTTTACCATCGGGGGGGCCTAAGTAATCAAACCAATTGTTACCTTGGGGTCTGACCTCAAGGGTTGTTTGGGGTTGGAGCAAAAAATTGTGACAATGGGGTAGAAACCCGTCTTTGGTGTTGGGCTATTCGGGCGGTAGCGTTTCAGCAGCCCAATGGAAAAAGCAATAGGGTGGAATGTGACACGTGCTGCTGATATATTAACATCTATGTTCCTATTCACTTACCTGCTACAGTTAACCAAACAGCCTCACTGGGCTGGGATAGGAATCGTCTTGTTGTGACAGAGGTTCCATATTGGCATTGGTACAGCCCTCCTTGTTTTGTACTGGTAAGCAGCAATGTACCAATGTTGTCCTTTGTGAAGAGTTGACGAGAGGACAGTGGTTGATTTTCTTTGTAAAAGTAGACTTGACCGCGATACTCTCTTTTCACGGTGCAGGTAATAGTGACCGTCTCTCCTTCTAAATACACTCCAGTCGATTGATCAAAAGTTATCGCTGGCGTTGTTAGCGGGTCTGTGGTAAAATAAATGGATCGAACAATTAGAAATGGATCTGTGGATTTTCAAGTGTAGTGAAAGGTCTGTTACACAATATCGATTGTGCTGTGTTCAATGAAATTGGTTGCATCGGGGACGGAGATTCTACAAATCGGGAATTCGCAACGTCATGAGCGAAAACAAATAGAAATGGGAAAGAAAATAAATTAGCTGGGGTTCTATTTCCAAAATCAGTTTTCGTCCCAGATATTTCTCTCATAAGGTGAGGATAAAGTGATTGAAGTTAAAAACCTGTCCACGTGCTGTCATTGCGGCATTAAATATTTCGCCCTGATAGTTCAGACATGTAGGGGATAAAATCGGTCTTTGATGGTAGCGTAAAATGGACGGCAATGTAACGGCAGCCTGTTTCACACTCCTACTTATATGATAAGGAAAATTGGCCCTGCCTAAAACGTGAGGCCGATATGCTATGGCCGTTTTTCCGCTACCAGCGAGGATGAATTTCACGTATATTTTCAAGGCGTGAGCGGCCATCATGTAACATCCGATTATCTTAGAGTGATAGGAATTGAAACTTACCCACTATCGTGACCTTCACTGTATCACTTCGCTCTGAGATGATCTCCCGCTCTGACACTGTATTTTTATACACACAGAAGTAATCTTCTGAAGCGGCCCCCAAATAGTTCGTGATGTCAAAGGTGACAGCGGATTGCGATGACTGGGCTGTGTCCGTTTCGACTGGTGTATTTTGGCCTCTTCTGTACAAATAGAAACTGCTGCCTAAATATGGAGACCGTGATTCACAAGTAACCGTGGCCATTTCTCCTGTCACAAATACTTCATCCCGACGGTTAAGAGCTAGTGACGGTTTGAGAGGGTAAGCTGTAAACACAAAAAGGGAACACATTAATATTAAATACACGAAAACATACGGGACTAATTATAACCTATCCCGCCGCCTTGAAATGGGTTAGTTCGGGCCGGGCACCCGTTTTACAGTTCGCACCATCTTTTAGCACAGATTAGAATCGGTCGGGTGTAAAACGATCGATCCACCCGATCCTGTTAGCATTCGGCCTGGCTGGAAAGGACAAAACAGCGTTACGAGACAGCAACTGTACCCATTCCTACATTCCGGGCTGCAGGTCCAATATTAGAATGTAATTCCTTTCCTTCCTACATTCCGGACTGCAGGTCCAATATTAGAATGTAATTCCTTTCCTTCCTACGTTCCGGACTGCAGGTCCAATATTAGAATGTAATTCCTTTCCTTCCTACATTCTGATCTGCAGGTCCAATATTAGAATGTAATTCCTTTCCTTCCTACATTCTGATCTGCAGGTCCAATATTAGAATGTAATTCCTTTCCTTCCCACATTCCGGACTGCAGTTCCAATATTAGAATGTAATTCCTTTCCTTCCGACATTCCGGACTGCAGTTCCAATATTAGAATGTAATTCCTTTCCTTCCTACATTCTGATCTGCAGGTCCAATATTAGAATGTAATTCCTTTCCTTCCGACATTCCGGACTGCAGGTCCAATATTAGAATGTAATTCCTTTCCTTCCGACATTCTGATCTGCAGCTCCAATATTAGAATGTAATGCCTTTCCTTCCTACATTCCGGACTGCAGTTCCAATATTAGAATGTAATTCCTTTCCTTCCTACATTCCGGACTGCAGTTCCAATATTAGAATGTAATCCCTTTCCTTTCTATATTCCGGACTGCAGGTACAATACTAGAATGTAATTCCTTTCCTTCCTACTTTCCGGACTGCAGGTCCAATCTCACAATGTAATTCCTTTCCTTCCTCCATTCCGGACTGCAGTTCCAATATTAGAATGTAATCCCTTTCCTTTCTACATTCCGGACTGCAGGTCCAATCTCACAATGTAATTCCTTTTCTTCCTACATTCCGGACTGCAGTTCCAATATTAGAATGTAATTCCTTTCCTTTCTACATTCTGGACTGCAGGTCCAATCTTACAATGTAATTCCTTTCCTTCCCACATTCCGTACTGCAGGTCCAATATTAGAATGTAATTCCTCTCCTTCCTGCATTCCGGACTGCAAGTCCAATATTAGAATCTAAAACGTTTCCTTCCTACATTCCGGACTGCAGGTCCAATATTGGAGATACCAAAGTATCTGAAACAAGCACTTAAAGAGGAATAGTTTGAATATTAGAATTTGATATCTTCACGTAAGCGAGAAAAGTCAAACCGTTAACTCCAGTAATGATCTGGTGGGCAGTCGATGCGCAATTGAGCAATGAGATCAAAAGCCATTCGGTTATATTCCTGTCTCGTAATATTAATCGTTCAATTTTGTTGCAGTGAATAGAGCGTGTTTTTAAAAATATATGTTAAGAGCTTGAAAAGGCATATTAAAAATCTCTGTTCCATATCACTCACCTGCTATCGTTACCGACACAGCCTCGCTGAGCTGGGACCACAGCCACCTTCTGTTGACGGATCTTCCATATCGGCATTGGTACCGCCCTCCCTGGTTTGTACCTGTTACCGTGAATGTTCCAATGTTGTTCTTTGTGACGATTTGACTAGAGTACAGAATTTCGCTATTTCCGTAAAAGTAGAATACTTCGCCGAGATAGTCCCTCGTCACGGTGCAGGTAATGGTGACTGCCTCTCCTTCCAAATACACACCAGTCGATTGATCAAGTGATACCTCTGGCGGTGTTAGCGAATCTGTGGGAAATAAATGGAAAGACCAATTGGGTTTACTTGTGCTGTGGAAGTTTAGAAACTCAATATAGATTCTGCTGTTTGAAGGGAAGCGTTCGATCGGGGACTGAGATGTCAAAAAGGGGAATTCGTGGTCTCATCAGGAGAATGATAGAAAAGTGCGAAATAACAAGAAATAAATCAACTGCGTGTGATATTTCCAAAGTTAAGTTTTAGCTCAGAAATTGCACCGTGGAAAGCGAGTGGAGTCAGGGGAATGCATTAATCTGCAATTCTTATTTCTGATCATTTATCAGAGGAGCAGACTGGATTATACAACAAATACTTGCATAGCGCCTTTATCGTAGTAAAACGTCCGACGGTGCTTCACAGATGCGATACCAAACAAAATTTGATACCGAACAATATGAGGAGATATTGAGGTCGGTGACCAAAAGCTTGGACAGATAGGTTTTTAGAAGGAGAGAGGGGAAGAGAGGCCGAGAGGTTTCGCGAGGGAATGCCAGCGGTTGGAGCCCAGGCAGCTGAAGGCTTGGCCGCCAATTGTGGAGCAATGAAAATCATCGATGCGGAAGAGGCCAGAATTGGATGAGCGCAGAGATCTCAGGAGGATTGTGGGGCTGGAGGAGATTACGGAAATAGGGAGTGGTGAGGCCATGGAGGGTTTTGAAAACAAGGATGAGAATTTTAAAATCGAAGCGTTGCAGGACCGTAAGCCAATGCAGGTCAGTGAGCACAAGAGGAGATGGGTTTTCGGGAATTGGTGAGAGTTAAGAGAAGTGCAGCAGAGTTTTTTTCATTTGCTCAATTTCGTGGAGGGTAGAAGATGGGAGACCGGCTCGGAGAGCACTGGAAAAGTCGAGTCTAGAGGTAACAAAGGCAAGGATGAGGGTTTCAGCAGCATATAAACCAAGGGTGGAGATGGGCAATGTTAGGTGGAAGTAGGCACTCTTGGTGATGGAGCGGATATGTGGTCAGAAGCTCATCTTCGCGTCACATCGGACGTCAATTTAATTTTTTTCTAATTTGACAGTTTGCAATTAATCCACAGTAAGATTTGTAGATGGCGGTGGGCCTGGCGGTGTCTGCCAGCGGTTACTAATATCGGCGTCACCACCATAACGTGCACATGTAATAACTATTATCAAGTTAACCAGTTCCTTGAGTTTTGCAACGTATACGGCCGGTTGAACTGAGTGAGTGCTGCATTGTCGGAGGTACCGTCGTCTGCATTCTCAGGTGGACGTAAAAGATGGCATGATTTCAAAGAAGAGCAGTGGTGTTCTCCCTGGAGTTCTGTCCACTATTTGTCCCTCAACCAACAGGAGGGGGAAAAAAGCATATTATCTGTCCGTTATCTCATTGGTTTTTGTGGGATCTTCCTATGAGCAAATTAGCTGGCGCGTTTCCTACATTACAGCAGTGACTACACTTTAAAAGTACGTCATTGGTTGCTAAGCTTTTTAGGACATCCTGAGGTCGTGAAATGCGCTATATATTAATGCAAGTCTTTCTTTCTTTTCATTTACCTGTAACAGTTATTTCAACAGAGTTGCTGTACTGTGATTGCACCTCTCTTCCTGAAACAGTTTTCGTGTCCCGGCAAGTGTACGATCCTCTGTCCCCATCAGTGATCTGGTCAATGCGGAGCCTGGCCCAACGTCGATCTACATCTGTGCGGGTCAGTAACTCACTGTTTCTGTAGAAAGTGAAAGGGCTACCGCTGTGGAGCCCGAGACTGGTACATGTTAGAGTGGCCGCATCTCCTTTTATGTACACACCCGAATGTTGGTCCAGAGCAATTCTTGGAATCAAAAGAGAATCTGAAACAAAAGTTAAAGATTAATTTTACCTAAGCTACACTTTGCCAGACTTGCACGCATTATGTAGGTGAATATTAATACTTATTAATGCTTTGCTGCCACCAGTATTTATAATAAATGTAAGCCCACAACTCAGAGTTGAGTTGAAAAGAGTCGGTGCGCAGTGAAACTAACCATCAGTTAGATGACCCTCATCTTTCTCTCCAATCAAAAATCCAGCTGCATTCATTGTAGCAGAGGAAACTCCAGGGTTAGGATCATGGAAAATAGGAACAGGAGTAGGCAATTCAGCATTTCGAGCCTGCTCCGCCATGCAATTGGATCATGGCTGATCTGCACCTCAACCTCATTCGCTCACGTTTAATCCGGCCAGTATTAAAATCTATCCATCTCAGTATTGAAAATTGTATTTGTCCCAGCATGCACAGCCTTTTTGGGGAGGGAGTTCTCGGTTATTACCAGACTTTGTGGGAAAAGTGCGACCTACGTTCACTCCTAAATGTCTCAGTTCTAATTTTAATGTTCTTCTGGATTCCCTGACGAGAGGAAATAGTTTCTGCCTTTCTACCCTATCGAATATCTTTATCGATTGGATAACCCCTGAAATTTCAAGACTCAAGGAAATATAAGCTAATTTAAGGCTACCTTTCAATATATTATTTAATCCTGTAAGCCTCGGTATCATTCTGATGAATCTATGATGAACCCCCTCCAAGGCCAATATATCCTTCCTGAGTTTCGGTGCCCAAAACTGAATGCAGTACTCCAGAGGTGGTCGAGCCAAGGCTGTACACAAATGAAGCATATCTTTCTCCCCATTGTATTCCAGTCCCTTTGAGATAAAGGCCAGAGTTCCATTCGCCACTTTGATTGTTTTTTTATGTGTCTACGAGCTTTTATTGATTTATGTAAATAGACACCCATTTTCCACAGTTCCTAGTTTCTCACCAGTTAGAAAATAGTGCAATTCATCTTTCTTGGGTTCTAAGAGGATTATCCCTCACTTGTCCACATTGAACACTCATTTAATCTCTCTTTGCCCACTCATTTAATCTCTCTTTGTCTGTAAGTTACTGCTCCCATCTGCGCGAATTGTATTTAAAAATTCGGAGGAGTTGATTGGGGAATGTAAAACAAATGGATATAGATATAGATCAAATGAAAGCGATTTAGTGCAGTGAACAGGAGAAACAATTTTAAACCGAGAGTTGTGAGGCTGGTGATTGACACAGAGACCATGTTAACATTGAACAATAGTTTAGATAAATGGTTGAAGGAAAGGAGGATAAAGGGGTTGTGGAAACAAGGTGAGGAATGGGATTAGGTCTACTTCTCTTGTGGGCCAACACGAACTTATTGGGCCTAACAGCGTTTCTCCGTGTTGTAATTTCTCTGTAATTCTATCTGTCTGACATCCTTGTATTCCAACAGAAAATCCGACTGGAGTCAGACAAGCAGCATTGCAGTTGTCTTTTTGATTTTATTTTAATGATCTATGTGAGTGGTGGAAACCGAATCTTGTCAAGTCTTCCCATTGGAACAGAAGTAGGCCATTCACCACCTCGACCCTGTTCCGCCACTGAATTAGATAATAGCTGCTCTGTATCTCAACTCCATTGACCTGTCTTGGCTCCATATCGCTTACCTGATAAAAACCTACCAATCTCTGTTTTGAATTTTTCAATTGATCCAGCTTCTCTCCATCTACCCGGTCAACTCATTTGATCTTTCAAAACATCGCAATTAGATTTACCACTTAATCTTTTATAATCAAGAGACTATAAGCCTAGTCTATGCAATCTGTCCTCATAATTTACCCTTTTCACCCCGGTATCATTCTGGTGAATCTGCGTTGCACCCCTTCCAAGGCCAATATATTCCTCCAGAGGAGCAGTGCCCAGAGCTAAAAACAATACTCTAAATGTGGTCTGACTGGAGCTCTGCACATCTGTAACATAACTTCCACCGCTTTGTATTCTAGTCCACCTGAGATAAAGGCCAACACTACATTAGCCTTTCAATTAATTTCTGTACTAGCTTTTATTGATTTCTGTACTTTGAACCCGAAATCTCTCTGCTTTCTAGCATCTCGCCATTTTGAAAATACTCTGATGGCAAAAGTGGATGACCTCACAGTTTTCCACATTGAACTCCATCTGCCACTCTTTTTGCCCACTCACTTAATCTATTAATGTCTCTTTGCAAATTTCTGCTCCAGTCAGCAGCATTTACTGTGCCCCCTAAATTAGTGTCATGATCAAACTTAGATATACAGCTCTCTATTCCTTGATGCAAGTTCTTTATAAATATCGTGAAAAGCTGAGGTCACAGCATAGATCCCTTGGAGGAACCACGAGTCATATCCCGCCAGTTTGAGTATCCCGACATTCTGTCTCCTACCTCCTAACCAATTCCATATCTAAGCCAATAATATGTCTCCTATTCCCTGCATTCCCATTTTTGTTAACAGTCACTTATGTAGAAACTTGTCGAATAGAAAAATAACATCCAGAGACATTCCCTTATCTACCACGTTAGTTACCTCCTCAAAAACTCAACTGGGTTAGTTGGACATGACTTACCCATTACATATCCTTGCTGGGTCTCTCTGATCAGCTCACATTTGTACAATGCTCAGTCACTCTGTCCCTAATAACAGGGTCTAGTAACTTCCCGACAACTGACGCTAGACTAATAGCTATGGAATTTCCTCGTTTATCTCTCCTTCCTTTCCTAAATAATGCAGTGACATTGGCAGTTTGCCAATCCTATGGGACAATTTCTGAGTCGAGATTGCCTCTTGATTATTCCATTCTGTTGATACTGTAGTTAACTGTGTTTCACGCATCATTCCCAGATATGTGTTTGTAAAACAATCAGTTGTTCCTTTCACTATGCAATAAATTATATAATTATTTACTTTCAGTTGTGCAGATTTTACCGACTAAAACGAGACCAATGAAAGTGTAATGTTCGGCCAGGCATCTTCAGCGAATTGGATGTTCCGTTCTGCTTTGTTTCTGTCCATTTAACTTTCCACTCCTTGTGATGTTGCAAAACCACTGCCTCATCTATCTCATCTGTTACCGTTACTTGCATTGAGTCACTGCGGGAGGACCATATCATTCCCCATTGCACTCATTTTCATCCCTGCACTTGTAAGCTCTTTGATCATTTCTGCCAGTTGTTGCATTGTTAGACACGGTGCTGGGAATAGAACCTGGCATTAATAGCTTAAATTGTAAAATGTATGATCGCCACCCAGGTAATTTCTGTCTCCACTGCAGTTAATATCAATGATCAAAGAGATAGATCTAAGGGAGGCGGGGGGCGGTACACAACTATGATTTAATGGAAAGCCCAGACATGTGGATCAAGGTAAGCTGCTGGCAAAAGCAGACGGTTCAAGAAGAGAAAATGTGTGATTTGGTGATCAGGGCTACAATGCATCCACGACGGATATTAATGGCTCAGATGGTGAGGAGGCGTCAGTCAGGTTCAAGGTATTGCCATTTTCATTCAAAAAAAAGTACGGTCAAGGCAACCCCTCAATCATCCACATGAATGACAAGGGCTTTATTAGTGAGTGAACCTTCATTCTGGATGGAATGAGTTGGACGGTGATTGATCCGCTGAAGATTCCAATGGTGTAGTCGAGGGTGAGGTGAGTGAGAGAGTGCAGAACATTTTGAAGGGGGAAGAGGAACAGCCATAATTCGCGGTACAAGTGGGAACCAGTGACATAGAAAGGAAAAGAGTTGAGGGCCTGCAGTCAGAGTTTTAGGAGGCACGGGGGAGGATAAAAAGCAGAATCTCAATGGTAGTAATCGTTGGGACCAATAATGGCATTGGAGGGATCTACTCAAGAAGGAGGGGTTGCACCTCAAAAGAGCTCGGACCAATCCCCTTGCGGGGAGATTAACTAGTGCTGTGGGTGAGCGTTGAATTTAATTTGGTCGAGGGATGGCACAAGGATGTAACATCGGAGAGCAGAAACAAGATGCACTGAGGAATGGGAGAGGCAAATAGCACTGGAGTAAAGAATAGTTCAAACGTAGAAACATAGGAGCATAGAAACAAAGAAAATAGGAGCAAGAGTCGGCCATTCGGCCCTTCAGGCCTGCTCCGCCATTCAAAATGATCATCGCTGATCGTCTAACTCAGTACCCCGTTCCCTCTCTTTCCCCATATCCCTTGATCCCTTTACCATTAAGAAATATATCTATCTCCTTCTAGAATACATCTAATGAATTGACCTCCACTGCCATCTGCTGTACAGAATTCCACAGGTTCACCACCCTCTGAGTGAAGAAATTTCTCCTCATCTCGGTTCTAAATGGCATACGCCGTATCCGGAGAATGTGGCACTTGGTTCTGGACTCCTCGGCCATCGGGAACATCCTCCCTGCATCTAGTCTGTCTAGTCCTGTTAGAATTTTATATGTTTCGATGGGATCACCTCTCATTCTTCTAAACTGTCGTGAATATAGGCCTAGCCGACCCAATCTCTCCTCATACGTTGGTCCTGCCATCCCAGGAACCAGTCTGGTAAACCATCGCTGCACTCCCTCCATGGCAAGGACATACTTCCTCAATTTAGGAGAACAAAACTGCACACATTACTCAAGATGTGGTCCCACATAGGAGTGATCATACAGGGGGCAAATGCGAATCAGTCTAAGGTGAGTTCGGAGAGAACATAGCATGGTAAATAAAGTTGGTGATTTTCACTGACAAGTCGCCATGTGGGACTATGATATGGTGGCCATAACTGAGATCTGGCTCAAAGAAGGAAGGATTCCGAACTTAATATTCTTGGCTATCAAGTAATCAGGAAAGATAGGGATGGAAAGAAGGGTTGGGGGGAGGGATTGTGACGGTATTGAGCAGATAAACTGTTATGGTACTGGAAGGAGATGATGTAGTTGAGGGGTGAAATACATAACCTATTTGGTTGGAAGTAAGGAACAAAAGAGGAGCTATTACGCTACTGGGATTACACTATTAGCTAACAAAATGTGGGAAGGAGATAGAGGAGCAAATTTTCAGGCAAATTACAGAAACATGCAATAACTAGCGAGTAGTGTGTTTAGGGGACATCAATTATCCCAATACAGACTGGGATAATTACAGTAATACAGGGCAAAGAGTGGCAGGAATTATTGAAATGTATGCAAGAGAACTTTATTGATCAGTATGTTTTCAGACAAACGAGCAAGGAAGCAGTGCTGGATCTAATTCTGGTGAATGAATTGGGGCAACTGGAGAATGTGTCAGTGGGGGAGCAGTGGGGAACAGTGATCATAATATCGTCAGGTTTGGAAAATAGTTATGGGAAAATAAAAGGAACAATCAGCATTAAATACTTAACTGGAGGAGGGCTAACTTCAGTGAGTTAAAAAGAAATCTGGCCAAGGTAGATTGGAATCAGAAATTGTTCGGCAAAACAGTAATTGCACAATGGGAGGACTTGAAGGAGGAGATAGATCGGATAAAGGGTAGGTATATTCCCACAAGGGGAAATGAAAGGCATCCAAAGCTAGAACTTCCTGGATGACGAAAGATACATCAATTAAAATGAAACGCAAAAGGGAAGTTTATGATAAATGTAAGAGTCATAATATAGTAGAGAAAAAAGCTGAAAACAAAAAATGCGGAGGAGATTCATGAAAGGAAATAAGAGGGGCAAAGAGAGAGTATGCGAATAGAGCGGTTAGCATAAAAGGGAATCCAAAAGCATGTTTTAATTAATTACATAGCAGAAGCATAATGAATGTTGGGGTCGGACTGATTGGCACATAACGGGCGGCCTTCTTGTCGAGGCAGGGCGTATTGCTGAGGTAATAAATGAATACTTCGCATCGATTTTCACTGGTGAAGAGGATGTTGTCAATGTAGCATTAAAGGAGGAGAGAGCAGCGATATGAGATAGGATAAATTTCGATAAAGAGGAGGTATTCAAAAGTTTGGAATTACCCTAAGTCGAAAAGTCACTCGATCCAGATGGGATGTGTCTTGGTTAGTGAGGAAAGTAAGGTTGGAAATTGCAGAGGATCTCGCCAAAATCATTCAATCCTCCTTGGATATGGGAGTGATACAAGAGGACTGGAGGATTGCAAATGTTGCACCATTCTTCAAAAAAGTGGAGAGGGATCAATCCGGCAATCATAGGCCAGTCAGCCTAACGTCGCTGGTGGGAAAACTTTTAAAGACAATAATCTGAGACAAAAATAATTGTTACTTGGAAAATGTATGGGCTAATAAATTACATTATATAGAATGAACAGCAGAGAAACAGGCCATTCGGCCCAACAGGTCCATACCAGCGGTTATGCTCCACACGAGCGTTCTCCTTCCCTCCTTCATCAAACTCTGATGAAAGTTAGCACGGATTGGTTAAAGCAAAATCGTGTTTGACTAATTTAATTGAGTTCGTTGATGAAGTAACGGAGAGGGTTGATGAGAGGAGTGCGGTTGATGCTGTGGATATGGACTTTCAAAAGGCAGTTGCTAAAGTACCACATTGAAGCTTTGTTAGAAATATTAAAGCCCACTGCATTAAAGGTTCGGTAGCAGCGTGGATATAAAATTGGCCCGGGGTCAATTGTGAGAGTAGTGGTGAACAGTTCATTGTCAGACTGGAAGGATGCACAGAGTGCTGTTCCCCAGGGGTCGACATTAGGTCCACTGCTCCTTTTGATTACATTAATGATCTATCCTTGGGTATGCAACGTATAATTTCAAAGTTTGCAGATGACGAAACTCGAAAAAGGAGTAAATAATGTCGTGGAAAGTAACAGATTAGAGGAGGAGATAGACACGTTGGTGAAATGGGCAGACACATGAGTGATTGCATTTAATGCAGCGAAGTGTAAAGTAATATATTTTGGGAGGAAGAACGAGGAGAGACAATATAAACTAAATGGTACAATTCTAAATGGAGTCCAGCAACAGAGTGACCTGGGGGTATGTACACAAATCTTTGAATGTGGCAGGATCATTTGAGAATGCCGTTAAAAAAGAGTATGGGGAACTTTGTATTATTAATAGAGGCTTAGATACAAAAGTAAGGACGATATGTTAAACATTTATAAAACACTGGTTAGGTCTCAGCTGAAGTATTGTGTTCAATTCAGTGCACCACGCTTTAGCAAGGATGTCACGGCCTTAAAGAGAATTATTAGAATGGTTCCAGGGATGAGTTCTTCAGTTACGCGGATAGATGGGAGAAGCTGGGATTGTTCTCCTGAGAGTGGAGAAGGTTATGGTGAGATTTAATAAAGTTGTTCAAAATCATGAACGGTTTTGAAAGCGTAAATAGGGAGAAACTGTTTCCTATGACAGAAGGGTCAGTATCATAGTATCATAGGAGAATACAACGCAGAAGGAGTCAATTCGGTCCAATTCGGTAATTGCCTCTTCTAATTCTTACTCCCAAAATGTATCAGTTCACACTGCTCAGAGTTAACATTCATCTGCCATGTGTCTACCCATTTCACCAGACTGTCTATGTCCTCCTGAAGACTGTTATTATTCTCAACATTGTTCACCACATATCCGAGTTTCGTATCATCTGCAAACATTGAAATTAAATCCAGTATGCCCAAGTCGAGGCCAGTAATATACATCAAAAAAGCCGTGGTCCTAATGCCGATCACTGGAGAAGAGTACTGTATACTTTCCTCCAGTTTGAAAACCACTGCTCTCTGCTTTCTGCCCCTTCGCCAATTTTGCATCCACGCTTCCACTCTCCCTTTAATCCTATGGGCTTTAATTTTTCTTGCAAGTCTATTATTTGGGGCTTCATCAAATGCGTTTTGAGAGTCCATATGCACATCATCGACTGCATTACCCTCATCAACCCTCTCCGTCATTTCAACAAAGTCACCAGAAGACATAGATTTAAGGTGATTGGCAAAACAACCAGAGGCGACATGAGGAAAGATTTCTTATGCAGCCAGTTGTTATGATTTGGAATGCGCTGCTTGATAGAGTCGTGGTAACCGATTCAATAGTAACTTTCAAAAGGTAATTGGATAAATATTTGAAGGGAAACATTTACAGGGCTATGGGGAAAGGGCAAGGTCGTCGGCACAGGCACGATGACCAGAATGGCCTCCTTCTGTGCAGTGCAACGTTATGATGCTGTATGGTACCATGAGTGGGACGGGAAGGAGGCTGATGAGATTAGGCGTCAGCAGGCACGCTGGCCATTCGGGTTGCTGCTCCTATGAAGCGAGCGGCAGGGCCTTCGTAGGCTGTTCAGAGAATACCAAGTAAGGCACAAAGGCGGCTGCGGCTTGTTCAAGGTATTCAAACTGGGAACATAGAAAGTAAGAAGGAAGTCGGAGGAGTAGCGATGCTTTGGGTTATTGGAGTGGGAGCGGGAAGTACCCAATAGGGAAAGGGGAAAATAAAGAACACAGAGAATCAGGAGAGCGATCTGGGGTGGGGACGGATTGAACCTTCAATTCATGCAGCCAATGTATGACTGATGCCAAGTGCTGGGATTTGTTTACAAAGCGGAATACAGATTAGGTCTAAAGAAGTAATGTTAACATTAAATGGAACATTGGTCCGGGCCCACCTGGATTGATGTGTGCAGATGTTTAATTCACACCAGAGAAAGGATCTGGTGAACCGTCAGTAACACCGACTTCTCCCCTGCTGCCTTCGCAATAACAGCTGCTGAGATGCAGACTTGCATTCCAGCTACCAATCGGACAACGCGATCGGTTATAGCAATCAACTTCATTTACATCAAATCAAAATCAATAATGTAGCAGTGTAGAACATTAACTGTTCGATGTCATTATTTTGAGGAGAAATGTCGACACGAACCTTGAGAAACGCCCCGCTGAGTTCCAAAAAACACTAAAAGGAGAAACAATGAATCAGTTATTTGAGTCCGCTCCGTGATGAAGCTCAGCTCTGCGCCACTTCTGAAGAACCGTCCAGTTTTCCTGGACCTGGATCGGGCCGGCGACTAACAGGCAGCCGATGCGATCCTACTTGTTTTGAGTCCCCGTCCATGTCCAATTTAAACCCCAGAATGACTTCGATATAACCCAGATGAATTTGGCCTTCGCTAGTAACACTCGCTCATAGCGAATCGCAGCCCGTTTTACACCGCGCACAATGTGCTTTTCCGCACAGGGTACATTCCTGCCGTGTGCTGCAAATTTAACATTTGCTCTTTCGAAGCGAGAGTGGAAAATATGTTAAACTTCATTCCTCATGAGTTTAAATCAGGCATTATCAGAAAAAATCTGCGACTTTTCTTTTACGAAGGAGGCCACATGTCCAGGAACACGATTTTAAGGGCGGTACCTATCTGTTTTACCCTTCGGCAGAGCGGATACTTTTCATGTCTGAGCTCAGACACTATTTGTCCGCGAACAATTTGACTCGGGAGGGTGTGAGCACGGACCCTGATCGTGTCCTCAGCGGACATCCACTAATCAACACTTTATAACGGGGCCACGAGTTAACGATCAACAACGGACACTCTCTCTGTTTCTGTCTCCGCCTTAAATCGTTCACTTTTCCCGGAAACTAATACCAGTTGCACTCCCTCACCGTTCCCCACCGAGAATTGAGCACAAGCAAGTAACCGCTCCTGTAGCTTTCGAGTCTAAAGGGCTGCACACCAAACAACGTGTTGCTTTTCTCCATTTAGCTACCGGAGATCGGAAGCGATGGGCTCAGTCCCAGTCACCCGCTTACATCTGTCCACTCCGCTGCACCACAGTCCAGGAATCCTGTACTTTTGGTGTAAAATAGTTTCACGACTCACCAAACAGCAGTAAAACAGAGACAGTATCCATTTTCTAAGAGGCGTGACGTTGAGACGTGAGAAGTGCAAAGAACGACGACTCGGTCACTTGTTCCACCTCGCAGCAGGAGGAATCCGGAAGTGTTTAAATCATGAGACCGGAAACAGAGGCTGGAGAAAGTAAGGTGGTCCCCATAATTAAAGCAACAGTACAGAATTTTGTACAACCTGGAATAAAATCTGGATTGGAACTCTGCAAGTGTCCAACATGGAAACCTTTGAATAGTATACGACGATCACAGGATGGACAAATTAGAATGGACTGTGAACCCAGAACAACACCGTAAATCACTTGTGATCGATTAGAATTTTTACTCATCATGGTCAAGAACCCCAGTGCTGGGAAGGGATCTTTTCCCACTTCAGGCACTCAGTGTCAGCATCAAACACCCAAACGTCAGGTGCAGCACAGTAAAAGGCAACAATAAAGTGTCTCCACACAAACCCTATTTCCCAAAACAGCCATCGTGTGGGCTCTTTCAGTGAGATGCTGTCAGAGCAGGGTCGTAATTAGGGTTGCGACCCAGCCGATTAAAATAAACCAAATCATCCAAAACTGGTAGCTATTTAGTTACGTGGAAGTCTAGTATAATGAATTTACACGGATATGTTCCACCTGACTCCGATAATTGAGTTGGTTTGCAGTTGGTTATAAGTATTTTAATTCTCCCCTCTTCATTTCGGTCGTGGTTGTGTGAGCGAATCACTTAATTGAGGACACGCTTTGCTTGTGTTGCACCAGTGTTCATAATTGGGTTGTGTTGGTAAAGACTTACTGGGATGAGAAACAGGTTTACTTTTGAGGGAATACAGTAGCTTCTCGAGCAACGACGAAATGTAGGTGAACGGATGGCCTTTGTTGAAGAAAATGGAATTTAAATTGTAGCTGAGTCGAGATAGTAGAGGAATGCAGGAAAGTTGTACGGTAAGAACAACGCACACCAATGCACCCAAAACCCTGTTTCTCGTATCCTGACCCATAGCTGCACCTGCTCACCCAACACACCCGTGCGCGCTGACCTACAGTGGCTCCTTGTCCTCCAACGCCTCGATTAAAATTTTTTTAGCTTCGTGTTGAAATCCCTCCAAGGCCTTGCCCCTCCCTCTCCCTCTAATATCTCCGCTCTTAAGCAACTCCATCTCCATCCGCCCCGACATTGGCGACTGTTTCTTCTGCAGTCTCGGCCCTCAGCTCTTGAATTCGCTTCTCAAACGTTTCAGTCTCTCTACCTCCATAGGTGCACTACTGTTGAACCTATACTCTGTTTTAAAATTAATATACATGTTATTTTACGTTGGCCACGAAAACATTTTTATCGTCTTTTCTGGCACAACTGTTAAGTAAGGATTCATTTCAGACATATACAAATTGAGTTTTCTAGACATATTCCAAACAGCTCACTAGATGTACTAACTGAAAGTGCAACACACTTTAGGAAGAATGCCAAGGCCAGAGGGAGTGTGCAGAAGAGATTTACTGGAATGGTACCAGGGATGAGGGACTTCAGTTATGTGGAGAGACTGGAAAAGCTGGCGTTGTTCTCCTTAGAACAGAGAAGATTAAAGGGAGATTTGATAGAGGTGTTCAAGACCATGAACGGTTTTGATTGAGTAAATAAGGAAAAACTATTTCTAGTGGCAGAAGGGTCGGAACCAAAGGACACAGATTTAAGGTAGTCCGCAAAAGAGCCAGTGGCGACATGAGGAAACATTTTTTTAAGCAGCGAGTTGTAATGATCTGGAATTCACAGCCTGAAGGGGCGGTGGAAGTAGATTCAATCGTAGCATTCAAAAGGGAATTAGATAAACACGTGATGGGAAAAAATATAGGACTATGGTGTATGAGCAGGGGAATGGGACTAATTGGATTGCTCTATCAAAGAGCCGGCACAGGCACGATTGGCCGAATGGCCTCCTCCTATGCTCTACCTACCATGATACTGTGGCTGCAATGTGTGTTATTTGTTAATAATGTGAATATAAGCTCCATTTATCTGCAGTGAAAACGTATCAATAGTTGTTACAATTGTTCAACTATTTCGGCAGTGAGAAAGCGATTGGAGGTATCGCTTAATCAAACCACACAGAAAGCCTCAACCTTGAAAGTAACTGACCGATCACACTCCCAATCACCAGTTGAAACGTTCTGTTCTTTTGTGCCCATTGACGTATTTCATCTGATGTCTGAATACAATGTTCCCCAGATTGCAAAGACGCTTATTTGAAGAGATTGGAGCATATGTAGAAGGGTGGTGGTTAGTGAAAGGTATTGTGACAGTTCAGCCCAGTTCGCTGAAGGGAAGTGGTAAAATTAAATGAATCATGACGGCCGACGAAAACTGCAACATCGACAGAACATTCAACATTACAGAGGAATGGCCTTGGATTTGCCCATCACAATCTTTTGTTCCAGATCTTATCTCGTGTCTCAAATACAAAATTCTGCGACTGCTCTTTATAGTGGGACAGGCAATAACAATAACTTGCATTGATGTAGCACCTTGAATTTAAGAAAACATCCCCAGACACTTGACAGGAGTAGTATTTGGACAAAATTTGCAAAGAACCATGGATGTGTATGCGGCTGAAGAAGATTACAGGTATGGGGAGGGACGAGGCCATAGAGGGATTTGAACCGGAGGATGAGAATTCTAAAATCGAGGAGCTGGTGGACCAAGCGAAACTACAGGGAGCACAGGGGTGATTTGCGAACGGGAGTTGGTACGGGGTAGGATACAGGCAGCAGAGTTTTTGAAGTATTGGCGGGCATTGTCATTATTTTACAATCTAAATGATCTGTACAATTAAAATAAAACGACTTTAGTGGAAATCCGATGCAGTGCTTGAATTCAGGGTGAGTTATCTCTCACGGTGCTTATTTTAACTCGCGTGGAATGATCCCGAATTTGGGAAAAGTGAAGGACCGTACGAGATAATTGGAAGAAATCACTAATAATTAGTTCATTAACTCATACAACCATGTTATAATTAAAGAGGGTAGTTTTCAACTAATCATTCCCAACTGTAAGCCAACTGAATATCCCTGTCAGATTAAACATACCTGTGCACACTCATTATACCGGACTTCCGTGTGACTAAATTGCTGCTATTTTCTGAATATTCCAGTTTCTTTTAAATCGACTGGAACATCAATCTGAGAAAGGACCAGGCGCGAACAATGTCTCCCTGAAAGAGCCTCAAGGTTAGTTGTTTTGGGAAACAGAATAAAATGATCGACACAGTAGGGGGCGCTCTTCTGAGGTTTGGGTTGAGTCACTTGGTTGTTGCATTTGTCTGTGCTGCGCCTGATATTTGAGTGCTTGATGCTGGCACGGAACGCCTGAAGTGGGAAAAGGCTCCTTCACAGCATTGGAGTTCCTGACCATGATGTGAGCCAACATTCGAATTAAACGCAAATGTTTTACGGTGTTGTTCAGGGTATGCCGTCCATTCTAGCCCCTTAATTCTCAGTTCACTATATCAGATTCAAACGTTGCCATGTTGGACCCTTGCAACGTTCCAATCCACGTGTTATTCCAGGTTGTACAACACTCAGTGCTGTTACTTTCATTGTGGGGACCGACTGATTTTCTCCCAGTCTCTTTTTCCGTTCTCATTCTTTAAATGCTTCCGGGTTCCTCCTCTTGCGTGGAGGAGCGAGTGACTGGTTCGTCGTTCCTCACAGTCCTCGAGTCTCAAAGTATTCCTATTAGGAAATGGATAAAGTCGCTTTTGTACTGTTGTTTGCTGAGTCGTGTAACAATTTTACACCAAAAGTACAGGATTCCAGTACTGTGGTGCAGGTGAATGAGCAACTGTTAGCGGGAGAGTGAGACTGAGCCCTGCGCTATCCGATATCCGGTAGCTCAGTGGATTAAATCAACTCGTGGTTTGATGTGGAGCCCTCTGAATTGGAAAGCTCTCAGAGCGGTTACTTGTTTGTGACGGATTCTCAGTGGGTAACGGTGAGGGAGTGCAACTGGAGCATGTTTGCCGGAAAGGCGAGCGATTCGGGCGGAGAGAGAGAAGCAGAGAGAGTGGCCGCTGCTGATCGTTATCGCCTGGTCCCGGTTGTAAATTGCTGATGAGTGGATGTCCGCTGAGAACACGATTAGTTTCCGTGCTCAAACCTTCTGTTGTCAAAGTGTTCGCGGACAAACAGCGCCTGAGCTCACACATGGAAAGTGTCTATTCTGCCGAAGGGTAAAATAGATAGGCGCCGCCCTTAAAACCGTGTTACAGGTTGAGTCGCCTCCTTCCTAAAAGGAAGGGGAAAGAATGGAGAAATGGAGATAAAGCGCACAAGCTTTTTCTGCTAATGCACGATTTAAGATCAGGAGATTTCACCGTTTATTTTTTTACTATCAGTTCTATAACACACTGTTAAATTTACAGAACAGAACAGGAATGTAAAGGAAATCCGGCGCGGTGTAAAACAGGCTACGACTTGCTATTAACCTGTTTTCTGACATTAGTGAACCAATTTCACTCCAGTTATGGCGAAGGCATTCGGGGGGTACAATTAGGCGGGGACCTGAAACAGGCGGAATCCGATAGGCTACAGAGAGCTTTGGGAAATTATGATGAATGCGTTGCAATTTCCCCACCCGTTTCCTTTCATACCCTGGGATGGAAATCATCAGGTCCTGGAGATTTAATTCTTTGTTTGCAGTTATTTATTTATCGGACTGTGTGTTTAACAGGACTGAGTGTCCCAGCACTGACTGTGTATATTACAGGACTGAGTGTCTCAGCTCTGATAGTGTGTATAATAAGACTGAGTGTCCCAGCACTGACTGTGTATATTACAGGACTGAGTGTCCCAGCACTGACTGTGTATATTACAGGACTGAGTGTCTCAGCTCTGACAGTGTGTATGATAGGACTGAGTGTCCCAGCACTGACTGTGTGTATAAGACGGCTGAGTGTCCCGGAACTGACTCTGTACAACAGGACTGAGTGTCTCAGCTCTGACAGTGTGTATAATAGGACTGATTGTCTCAGCACTGACTGTGTATATAACGGGACTGAGTGCCCCAGCACTGACTGTGTGTAACAGGACTGAGTGTTCCACCAATGACAGCGTGTAACAGGAATGAGTGTCGCAGCACTGACTGTGTGTATAACAGGACTGAGTGTCAAAGCACTGGCTATGTGTATAACAGCACTGAGTGTCGCAGCACTGACTGTGTGTATAACAGGACTGAGTGTCCCAGCAATGACTGTATGTATAATAGGACTGAGTGTCCCAGGACTGTCTGTGTGTCTATCAGAACTGAGTGTCCCAGCACTGACTGTGTATATAACCAGTCTGAGTGTCCCAGCACTGTCTGTGTGTATATCAGGACTTACTGTCCCAACACTGAATGTGTGTACAACAGGACTGCCTGTCCCGCACTGACTGTTCTTAGAGTGGACACGGGCTGTGGGACTTGTTAAATGGTTGAGGTCGAATCCATGATAGGGTGGAGTGACATGGGTTTATCAGAGGAGAATAATTCAGTTGAAGGAAGTTACAGAGATAGGGAGAGGGCGAGGCCGTGGATGGATTCGAACACAAGGATGAGAATTTTAAAATCGAGACGTTGCCCGATCGGGAGCCAATGAAGTAACACACGAACAGAAACTTACGGTTCACTGCCCGGCAGACAGGTGGAGAAGACATTGATGTCCGCGGGGGAACAGTCAGGTTCACAGCAGCAGTCGAGTTCACAGACTCTGCCAGTCAGGTCAGAGGTACAAATGGGAACGGCTGGAAAAAGACACACACACAGCGATCTTACAACAGAGCACGGACGGTCTCAAAGGCCACCTCCCTCGTCTGTCTGAAGCCACGATCGCCGTCTTCACCATCTCCCAAAATCAATCTGCAGACTTATCCTCCCACTGCTTTCTACTCACCGAATTACAGCTTTCAGAAACCCAGCACAACACAGTTAATAAATAATAACAATGAGGCGTACAGAGTATATTACTCTCTTTGGAGCAGAGAACCTTCTGGGGAGATTTAACAGAATGGTACTGGTGATTAGGGATTTCATTTACCGGGAGAGAATGGAGAAGCTGGGTTTTTCTCCTCAGAGCAGATAAGGGTAAGCGGAGATTTAATAGAGGGGTTCAAAATTAGGAGTGATTTTGATGGAGTCGATGGCGAGAAACTGTTACCACTGACGGGAGGGTCGGTAACCAGAGGATACAGATTGAAGGGAATTGGGAAAAGAGCCTGAGGGAGATGAGGAGAATGTGTTTAGGCAGCGAGTTGTTCTGATCTGGAATTCACTGCCTGAATGGGTGGTGGGAGCAGATTCAATAATAACTTTCAAAATGGAATCGGGTCAACCCTTGAAGGGGAAATTGGCGGGATTGTGGGGGAAGAGCAGGGGGGAGTGGGACTGATCGGATCGCTTGTTCACAGGGCCGGCACAGACACGATGGGCCGAGCGGCCTCTTTCAAATGGCAGGCACAGGCGCGATGGGCCGAGCGGCATCTTTAACAGAGCAGGCACAGGCGCGATGGGCCAAGCGGCCTCTTTCTGTGCTGTTTGATTCTCGCTCACATTTAGGATCTGACATACGGCCCGTTTAACTGGGAGGCGGCAGAGTGACTTCTCCCAGAGCCCAGCTGGAGACCGGGCTCTGCCAGAGTGGAGATTCACGGGGCCCGCAGGAGGCCCCGATTAACTCCCCCGTCTCCCGCCCACCTCCCCCACAAACAGCACCCCCCGATCTCCCCTCGCCCCCGTTCACAGCAGCGCCCGCCCGCCGGCCTGAGGCCGCCATCATCATCCTCCCGGCGCCGGCCTGTTGCGAAGGGAACGCGGCACCGAGATCGCGCGGCGCATGCGCTACGTCCCTCGGGCCGGAACGCGTCATGACGTCAGCACGCAGATGTGAGTGACGCTGCCGTGTGTCACGTGATGGGAGGAGTCAGCCCAGGAACATCTCCGTGTGGGGGGCGGGGGTACAAGGTGGAGGTGAGAGCTGTCCATCAAAGGACCAGGAGTTGGCACTCACCGCGCACAGGGTTTGAAGAATTTGTGTAAAAATGTAAAATCTGCAAGAATGAAATCAAAATAGAATTGAACAAAAAAAAGAAAAAAGAATAAATGCAAAATTCGGAATTAAAAGCAGAAATGTCCAAACTCACATAAGGCTGATGGTCTGGGTCCTCCCGCCACGATGAGTCTTCTCTACCTGGGGCATAGGATGAGCAGAATGCTTGAATGTACATTTGTTAACGCAGAGGGTGATGAACATATGGAATGGACCAGCGAGGGAGGCAGCGAGGCCTGATTGTAGCAGCAACTTCCAGAGAGTTGCATAAGTACCTGATAGCGGTACCGTGGGATATGACAGCCTAGAAATTGGGATCTTCAAAATTATTTTGTTTCATGTAAAATAATTTTTAGTGATTGGTACACCTGGACACCCAAACCCCTTTGCTCCTCTACAGTTTATAGTTTCCCACTATGAAGGAAAGACTCCGATTTCTCACCTGGTGCCTGCAATAGATGCTCTTTGCATATCTCCCCACATTTTTCCTGTACGGCTATATTTCCACTCTTCACTGTCCAATAAAAACAGACATGGTGAGACAGGAACAGTTTTTTTTATATTTCACAATATCGTTTATTTCATAAAATTTATGGATACACACATTTCAATGTAAATATCACAGTTACAATTCAAAACTATACAATACAGATCGTACACGCTACGACTCCATTATTACAATTCAAAACACAGTACATATCTTCGAATACATGCTGTACAATAAAAGGTGAAATGGCCTTACACGGTGGCCTTTCCCCAAAGAGCCTTTGCACAGGCCGCACCTCGCTTCAATGTACCCCACAACACTTAGTCCTGGACCTTGGAATGTGCCAGTCGTCAACACTCGGTCGTCGACAGCTCCTTCAGCTGGAAAATCAGCTGCGTTCTGGCGGACCAAAGGGCCTCCTTCACCGAATTGATGATCTACCAGCAGCAGTTGATATCTGTCTCAGTTTGCATCGTGGAAAACAGCCCGTAGAGCACAGCGTCCTGAGTCACCGAGATGTTGGAGATGAACAGGGACAGATACCAACGCATCTCTCTCCACACATTCTGCAGGGAGGGGCAGTCCCCCAGGAGAGAGACGATGGTCTCTCCCCGCTGCAACCTCGAGGGCAGCTGACGGTGGCACTGAGATGCTGTGTGCAGGACAGACCACACTGGGAGGACCCTTCTCACCACCATCCAGGCTACATCCTGGTGCCTGTTGGTCAGTTCCGGCGATGAGACGTTCCACTAAATGGATTCGACCGTCTGGTCGGGGAACTGACTGACCGGATCGACCCCGACTACCCCCCCTTTCCCTGCAGGACACTCAAAACGTTCCGTGCCGTCCACTGTTTGATGGCCTTGTGATCGAAAGGGTTCACTTCACGACACGTGGTGGGGTACTGTCCAACCGGACGAGACATCCTGCATCTGCTCGGCCAGCGTGGCCAGACCCAACCTTCTCAGTGAGGGGACTGCAACTTCCATTGGAATCAAACCACAAACTTGCTCCATTTGACTACACGGCTTGTGGATGTAACAGGCAGAGTTGCAGCGTATCAATTTACACTCATCTGAAGTTCCCTTGCACTACCCCTTTATATAAATATCTTGGCTCAAATTTGGAATTTGACTACTTTCTGTGAGATTTAAACCTTTTTGGATCCGGGTTAGTAAAAAAATTCTCCTTACATCTTCTGCTGGTGGGACCTCGAGGGTTTCGGTGGACAAGGCGGCCAATCAGCGATTCGGGCACTAGACACATTTCCCTCCTCAATTCGGTCTTTTGTCAGGAAAGCCCTGGACTGTGATGGGTGTAAACCTTAACCTTCTGACCTCGAATGATGTGGAGGGACTTAGAGAGGGCGCAATACAGTGGAAACACTGCCTCTCTCATTTTGTGCAATTTCGCTCAGCTCCCTGTCGACGAGTCGATGTAAAATTAATGGGATTAGTCTCATCATGATGGACCGGCACAAGCATGGCGACAGAACTCTCTGATGGGGAAATGGGGAAGGGCACAGTCCTTTGTATAATGGGGGAGGCAAGCATCGGACCAGTAACAAGTCTAGTATTAAGGGCGGTGATGATGTTGATGTGCCTCTCTGTCAACTGGCATTCAATTCCCTCCCGAAGTAGGCCATACAGGGGAGCAGCAATTTCTCTATAGTCAGAGATAAAATCCCCACACAATCCTGTCATACCCAGAAACAAGTGCAGGGAGGTCACATCGGTGGACCGTGGTAAGGAGTTGATAACCTTGACTTTATCCTGGTCCACAGACCGGGACCCTGCCTCTAAAATAACAACAAGGAACGTGAACTGAGGTTTCATCAACTGCAGCTTAGTAACATTGAACTTAAGTCCAGAGGACTCCAGTCGATGGAAAACCTCACTCACCATTCGCAGGTGATCTTCCCGTGTCTCGGTATGTAGTAGGATTACATCCACATATTGGATCACAGCCCGGGGATTCACAGCCCTGTCAAAGCTGCTTTCATATGCGCAGGGAAAATAGCGGGCCTGTTCTGGGAACCTTGAGAGAGGAGGGTCCAAGTATGCTGCTGTCCTTCGAAAGTAAAGGCGAATTTGTACTGTGAATCGGGGTGGAGCGGGAGATTCCAGAACCCTTTCGAGATATCTATCACTGAATACCAGTGAGACCGATTGACTATTCGAGATATCTCTCACCGAAAAATCAGTGAGACCGATGGACCATTTGAGATAACTCTCACCGAATGTCAGTCAGACCGATGGATCAGCTTGACTAACATCTCTGGGTATGAGGCCACAATAAGACTCATTGTTGGAGTATATTTGTTTAATTACGTGTAATTTCATGTTGCTCACCAAGAGCTGTTTGGTTTGCACATGAGCCGCAGAGCAGAGCTATCATCTGACAGACCATAATTCTCCTGAACACCCCTGGTGCTCTGAACATGTTATTATCGTTCATAAGCTCTCCACTGCCTCTCTCAGATTGGAGTCCTGTCTCTGTGGAGGGGGGTTATCAACTTTTCACTGAATACACGGATCTATTCGCCCATATTTATGTTAGTGTTTGGCAAACACTGTCTGATGTCTTTAACACACCTGTCCAAACTTGGGGTCAGAGACGGAGGGGGTAATTTCACCTTCACTGCTTGGGCGGTAAACTGACGGAGCAGAAATTATAATGGGGCCGGTTCTGTAAGGGCCGGGTGATCCGCTCCACCAGTTCAGCCCCCAAGCGATGTTAAAAAATTCCCTCAACGTGTTGTGAACCGGTGCAGTTTGAGACAATGGACCAGCTTGTGGTCTTCGAAGATTGATATCAGGGCGTAGTCAGGAAAGGTTTGGCCGATTTTAAGTATCCTCGCCTGCCTGAAATAGGGTGGATGAGGATAGTAAATGGTTTTAGTTAATTACCGCCCGTTTAACACGGGCGTTCCTGCATCCGCCAACGTGGGTAAGGTCCTGAGAAGAGCGGCCGGAGCAACACCGACCTGTTTCCGGTCAGGCCACGCGTAATATGTAAATCAGAGTATTATGATGTACACGGGACACCATTTAATGTTGGGCACAAATGGGTGGAAGACTCCAGAACACTGAGAAGTTTATTTTTAACTTATAGTTTGTGGGGCAAGCAGGAGCAGGAGAGTTTTCACTTGGCCTGCTGCGGCAGCGAGAAATCTCGCGGACACTGATGATCTCGAACATGTATCAGGAGGATTCCTTATAGATCTGTGTAAACAGGCCCAGCCTCATGTCCCATTAAACTCCCTGCAGTGAAATCGCATTTATAATTCACAGAACAATGCTTGGTGATTACAGACAGTTTTTTCAACTGCCCGTTGCCAAGGCAATCAGTGTGCAGACAGACAGGTGTTACCTGCCAGGTCTCAGAATATTTAGCCATCGTTCGCAGCAAATTACCTAGCTTTCAAGAGAACAGCGTCCACGACAACACACAACCCTGCCACGGTAACCTCTGCAAGACATGCCAGATCATCGACACAGATACCACCATCACACGAGAGGACACCACCCACCAGGTGCATGGTTCATACTCCTGTGACTCGGCCAACGTTGTCTACCTCATACGTTGCAGGTAAGGATGTCCCAGAGCATGGTACATTGGCGAGACCATGCAGACGCTGCGACAACGGATGAACGGACACCGCGCAACAATCGCCAAACAGGAGGGTTCCCTCCCAGTCGGGGAACACTTCAGCAGTCATGGACATTCATCCACCGACCTACGGGTAAGTGTACTCCAAGGCGGCCTTCGAGACACACGACAACGCAAAATCGTCGAGCAGAAATTGATAGCCAAGTTCCGCACCCATGAGGACGGCCTCAACCGGGATCTTGGGTTCATGTCACGCTACACGTTACCCCACCAGCGAACAAATGTTATCTGTTTTTGATATAACGGGTCAGTTGCTGTCTTTTCTATGTTTCTACCTCTCTATCTCTGTTTTTTGTTGTTGTTTTTTTTTGGTGATTTGTATATTCTGAGACCTTGCAGGTAACACCTGTCTTTCTGCACACTGATTGCCTTGGCAACGGGCAGTTAAAAAAACTGTCTGCAATCACCTAGCATTGTTCTGTGAATTATAAATGCGATTTCATTTCGAGGATTTCATTTCCACATCGTTCACCTGAGGAAGGAGGTAGCCTCCGAAAGCTTGTGAATTTAAAATAAAATTGCTGGACTATAACTTGATGTTGTAAAATTGTTTACAATTGTCAACCCCAGTCCATCACCGGCATCTCCACATCATGGCTACCATCGACACCACAAACTGCCGGCTCACAGTGGAACGGATATCCAAGAAGATCGCGCATTTAGACACAGACATCAAGTTTTTACAGAGCTGCAAGAAAGCAGACAAGATCCCGAATGGACTCCAGATCACGAACCCACTCAGGTCCACATACAACTCGGATTACGCTGAGAGACTCTGCCGCCGTACCTCTCGCACACTCCACAACCATCTCATACACCAACTCTACAGCAGACGCCACAAAATCGAAACCAAGATAGAGTCCATAATCTCAACGTGTACTCAGGACACAGCAGACCAGCTACGATACACCGTCAAAAAGACGAGGCAACGGAACTACGCTGCCGACATGAAAACCAAGAGCAGGAAGCTTGAGAAACTCGGCATCACCACCAGCAACGACCAAGCTTCCCCTGGTACCACGGTTGCAACCACAGGGAAGTCTATCGTCAATTTGTCCGACCACACCCTTCAACCAGACGAAATCGAAGTCCTCAGCCGAGGGCTCAATTTCTGCCCCACTTCCAAAATGGACCCCACTAGTCTCGCGGCGGACACAGAGGAATTCATCAGGAGAATGAGGCTCCGGGAATTCTACCACAAACCCCAAGATTTCAGCAGCGAACCCAATGAGACAATCGACGATCCGGAACAGCAGACAGAGGGATCTGCGGTACAGCAACCGAAGAGGAAAGAGTCAAACTGGACTCCTCCGGAGGGTCGCTGCCCTCAGCTGGTCATGGATGCTCAAGCTGTCAGGAGATGCGTCAATGCCAGATTCATCAGCCGCACTCAGAAGACAGTCCAGAATGTCACCCGAGCACAACGCAACGCCATCAACGCTCTCAAGACCAACCGCAACATCGTCATCAAACCAGCGGACAAAGGAGGAGCCATAGTCATACAGAACAGAACGGACTATTGCAAAGAAGCATACCGACAACTGGACAACCAGGAACACTACAGACGGTTACCCGCAGATCCGACCAAAGAACACACCCACCAGCTCAACAAACTAATCAAGACCTTCGATCCAGACCTTCAAAGCATCCTACGCACTCTCATCACACGTACTCCCCGCGTGGGAGACTTCTACTGCCTCCCAAAGCTACACAAAGCCAACACACCCGGACGTCCTATCGTATCAGGCAACGGAACCCTGTGTGAGAACCTCTCTGGATACATCGAGGGCATCCTGAAACCCATCGTACAGGGAATCCCCAGCTTCTGTCGCGACACTACAGAGTTCCTACAAAAACTCAGTACCCACGGACCAGTTGAACCAGGAACACTTCTCACCACGATGGACGTCTCGGCACTCTACACCAGTATCCCCCACGATGACGGCATCGCTGCGACAGCATCTATACTCAACACCAACAACAGTCAATCTCCAGACGCTATCCTACAACTCATCCGCTTTATCCTGGAACACAATGTCTTCACCTTCAATAACCAGTTCTTTACCCAAACACACGGAACAGCCATGGGGACCAAATTCGCAACCCAATACGCCAACATTTTCATGCACAAGTTCGAGCACGACTTCTTCACTGCACAGGACCTCCAAACAACACTATACACCAGATACATCGATGACATTTTCTTTCTATGGACCCACGGTGAGGAATCACTAAAGAGACTGCACGATAACATCAACAAGTTCCAACCCACCATCAAGCTCACCATGGACAACTCCTCAGAATCAGATTCTTTCTTGGACACACGAATCTCCATCAAAGACGGGCACCTCAGCACCTCACTCTACCGCAAGCCCACGGACAACCTCACGATGCTCCACTTTTCCAGCTTCCACCCCAACCACGTCAAAGAGGCCATCCCCTGTGGACAGGCCCTGCGAATACACAGGGTCTGCTCAGACGAGGAGGAACGCGATGGACACCTACAGACGCTGAAAGACGCAATAGTAAGAACGGGATATGACGCTCGACTCATCGATCGACAGTTCCGACGGGCCACAGCGAAAAATCGCGGAGACCTCCGCAGAAGACTAACACGTGATGCAACCAACAGAGTACCCTTCGTCGTCCAGTACTTCCCGGGAGCGGAGAAACTACACCATGTTCTCCGCAGCCTTCAACATGTCATCAATGATGACGAACACCTCGCTATGGCCATCCCCAGACCTCCACTACTCGCCTTTAAACAGCCACCCAACCTCAAACAGACCATCGTTCGCAGCAAATTACCCAGCTTTCAGGAGAACAGCGTCCACGACACCACACAACCCTGCCACGGTAACCTCTGCAAGACATGCCAGATCATCGACACAGATACCACCATCACACGAGAGGACACCACCCACCAGGTGCATGGTTCATACTCCTGTGACTCGGCCAACGTTGTCTACCTCGTACGTTGCAGGAAAGGATGCCCCAGAGCATGGTACATTGGCGAGACCATGCAGACGCTGCGACAACGGATGAACGGACACCGCACAACAATTGCCAAACATGAGGGTTCTCTCCATATCGGGGAACACTTCAGCAGTCGTGGACATTCAGCCACCGACCTTCGGGTAAGCGTACTCCAAGGCGGCCTTCGCGACACACGACAACGCAAAATCGTCGAACAGAAATTGATAGCCAAGTTCCGCACCCATGAGGACGGCCTCAACCGGGATCTTGGGTTCATGTCACGCTACACGTTACCCCACCAGCGAACAAATGTTATCTGTTTTTAATATAACGGGTCATTGACTGTCTTCCTTCTCTCTCTCTCTTTTTTTGGGGGGTTTGTATATTCGGTGGCCTTTTAGGTGACACCTTTCTGTCTGCTCACTGTGATTGCCTTGGCAACGGGCAGTAATCACCAGGCATTGTTCTGTGATTTTCAAATGCGAAGGATTCGAAAATGTCATTTCGACACGATTCACCTGAGGAAGGAGGAAGCCTCCGAAAGCTTGTGGAATTTAAAACAATTTTTTTGGACTATATCTTGGTGTTGTAAAATTGTTTACAATTGTATAACAGGACTGAGTGTTCCAGCACTGACTGTGTGTTTGTTTCTCTTTATTCGATGATGGGATGTGGGCGTCGCTGGCAAAGCCAGCATTTATTGCCCATCCCTAATTGCCCTTGAGAAGGTGGTGGTGAGCCGCCTTCTAGAACCGCTGCATTCCGTTTGATGACGGTTCTCCAACAGTGCTAATATGGAAGGGAGTTCCAGGATTTAGACCCAGAGACGATGAAGGAACAGCAATATATTTCCAAGTCGGGATGGTGTGTGACTTGGGCCTCGAGCAGGTGGTGTTGTTCCAATGTGCCTGCTGCTCTTGTCCTTCCAGGTGGTAAAGGTCGCAGGTTTGGGAAGTGCTTTCGGAGAAATCTTGGCGAGTTTCTGCAGTGCATCCTGTGGATGGTACACACTGCAGCCACTGTGCGCCGGTGGTGAATGGAGTGAATTTTTAGGGTGGTGGATGGGGTGCCAATCAAGCGGGCTGCTTTGTCCTGGATGGTGTCCAGCTTCTTGAGTGTTGTTGGAGCTGCACTCATCCAGGCAAGTGGAGAGTATTCCATCACACTACTGACTTGTGCCTTGTAGATGTTGGAAAGGCTTTGGGGAGTCAATGTGAGTCAATCACCGCAGAATTCCCAGCCTCTGACCTGCTCCTGTCGCCACAGGACTGAATGTCCCAGCACTGATTGTGAAAATAACAGGACTGAGTGTCCCAGCACTGACTGTGTGTAAAACATGACTGACTGTCCCAGCACCGACTGTGTGTATAACAGGACTGAGTGTCCCAGCACTGACTGTGTACATAAGAGGACTGAGTGTCCCAGCACTGACTGTTCTTCCAGTGTGTATGGGCTGTGGGAGGAGATAAATGGGTGGGGTAGAATCCATGATAGGGTGGAGTCACATGGGGTTGTCGGTGGAGATTAAATCGTTTGGAGGAGGTTACAGAGATAGCGGGGGGCGGGGGAGTTGGTGAGATAACGGAAGCATTTGAACACGAGAATAAGGTTTTAAAATCGAGGCGTTGCCGGACCGGGAGCCAACGTAGTAACACACGAACAGAAACTTACGGTTCACTGCCCGGCAGACAGGTGGAGAAGACATTGATGTCCGCGGAGGAACAGTCAGGGTCACAGCAGAATTCGAGTTCACAGACTTCGCCAGTCAGGTCACAGGTACAAACGGGAACGGATGGAGCAAGAGACACACAGAGAGATCATACAACAGAGCACGGACGGTCTCAAAGACCACCTCCGTCCCTTGTCTGAATCCAC
Source organism: Heptranchias perlo (assembly GCF_035084215.1). Taxonomy (NCBI): domain Eukaryota; kingdom Metazoa; phylum Chordata; class Chondrichthyes; order Hexanchiformes; family Hexanchidae; genus Heptranchias; species Heptranchias perlo. Next base: position 1,922,344 of record NW_027139442.1, on the reverse strand, counting down.
GATCGCCGTCTTCTCCATCTCCCAAAATCAATCTTCAGACTTATCCTCCCACTGCTTTCTACTCACCGAATTACAGCTTCCAGATATCCAGCACCACCCACTTAATAAAAAATAATAATTATGTGGAGAGGATAGAGAAGCTGGCATTACTCTCTTTGGAGCAGAGAAGGTTCAGGTGGAGATTTACCAGAATGGTACCGGGGATGAGGGATTTCAATTACCGGGAGAGACTGGAAAAGCTGGTATTGTTCTCCTTAGAGCAGAGACGGTTAAGGGGAGATTTAATAGAGGGGTTCATGATGAGGAGGGGTTTGGATGGAGACGATGGGGAGAAACTGTTGCCTCTGGCGGGAGGGTCGGTAACCAGAGGACACAGATTGAAGGGAATTGGGAAAAGAGCCAGAGGGAGATGAGGAGAATGTTTTTAGGCAGCGAGTTGCTCTGACCTAGAATTCACTGCCTGAAAGGGCGGTGGGAGCAGACTCAATGATAACTTTCAAAAGGGAAATGGATCAATCCTTGAAGGGAGGACTTTTGCGGAACTGTGGGGCAAGATCAGGGGAGTGGGATTAATTGGCTCGCTCTTTCACTGAGCCGGCGCAGGAGCGATGGGCCGAGCAGCCTCTTTCACTGAGCCGGCACAGGCGCGATGGGCCGAGCTGACTCTTTCACGGTGCCGGCACAGGCGCGATGGGCCGAGCTGCCTCTTTCACGGTGCCTGCACAGCCGCGATAGGCCGAGCGGCCTCTTTCTGTGCTGTTTGATTCTCGCTCACTTTTGGGCTCCGACCCACGGCCCGTTTGACTGGGAGGCGGCAGAGTAACTCCCCCCGAGCCCAGCTCGACACCAGGCGCTGCCAGAGTGGAGATTCACGGGCCCCCTGGAGGCCCCGAGTAACTTCCCCTGTCACCCCTCCCCCCGCAAAATCTCCCCTCTCAGGCCACTCCCGGATGCGGGCCCTCCCTCCGTCGGCCTCGCCCCCGCCCACAACATCGCCCGCCCGACATCATCTTAACGGCGCTGACCTGTTGCTCAGGGAACGCGGCACAGGAACCGCGCGGCGCATGTGCGGCATCCCTCTGATCTGAGTTGCTTGTACGCCTCGTGACGTCAGCGTGCAAAGGCAGGTGACGCTTCAGAATGTCACGTGTTGGAACGTTTCAGCCCAGGAGTCGGGGGGAGGAGAGAGCTGTCAATCAAAGGACCCGGAATCAGCACTCACTGCGCATTGGGTTTGGAGAATTTATTTAAAATGCAATATGTGCAAGAATGAAATAAAATTAGAAATGTCGCAAAAAAGAAAAATAAAACTGCAAATACAGTAAGCTGAATTTAAAACAGAAATGTCTGAATTCACATGGGGCTGATGGTCTGGGTCCTCCTGCCACTATCCGTCTTCTCCACCTGGGGCATAGGATGAGCAGAATGCTTGAATGTAACGTTTTTAGTGCAGAGGTTGCTGGATGGATGGAATGGACCAGCAAGAGAGGCAGTGGGGCCTGATTGTATCAGCAAATTCCAGAGAGTTGGCTAAGTAACTGATAGCGATACCTTGGGATACGACAGCCTCGAAATTTAAAATTATTTTTGGCACATGCGCACTAGTTTTTAGTGATTGCTGTACCAAGACACCTAAGCCCCGTTGCTCATGTACAGTCCCCAATTTCTCATCATTAAGAAAATTCTCCTATTTCTTACCTGGTGCCAGCAATAGAATTATATAGAATGTAAAGAAGGTTCATTGCGGGGTTTATGCTCGACATGAGCCTCCTGTCACCCATCTTCATCTAACCCTATCAGCATATCTTTCTCTTCCTTGGGATATGACAGCCTAGGAATTGCGATCTTCAATGTTATTGTTGGTACATGTGCACTAACTTTCCACTCTTCACCATCCAATAATAACAGACTTTTATTGATTGGTGTACCCTGACACCAAAACCCCTTTGCTCCTCTAGAGTCCCTATAGATGCTCTTTGTGTTATTCCCCACATCTTTAGTCTGGCAGTATTTACTCTCTTCATTATCCAATAACAACAGAGACAGTGAGATTGGAACGTTTTTTTTGTATTTCAAAATATATTTTATTTCATAACATTTATGGATACACACAGTTCAATGTAAATATCACAGTTACAATTCAAAACAATAAAATACGGATCGTACACATTACGATTCCATTTTTGCAATTCAACACACAGTACATATTTTCTAAGACATGATATACAATACAAGGTGAAATAGTCTTACACAGTGGCCTTTCCCCATAGAGCCTTTGTGTAAGCCGCACCTCGTTTAATTGTGTCCCACAGCTGTTCGGGGATGAACCCCTCTTCGACTACATGGTAAAGGTGTCTTGTCTCTATGGAGGGGGGTTATCAGCTTTTAACTGAATAGAATCATAGAATCATTGAATCATAGAAGTTTACAACATGGAAACAGGCCCGTCGGTCCAACATGTCCATGTCGCCCAGTTTATACCACGAAGCTAGTCCCAATTGCCTGCACTTGGCCCATATCGCTCTTTAGCCATCTTACCCATGTAACTGTCCAAATGCTTTTTAAAAGACAAAATTGTACCCGCCTCCACTACTACTGCCTCTGGCAGCTCGTTCAGAGACGGATCCGTTCGCCCACATTCATGTTAGTGTTTGGCAATCACTGTCTGATGTCTTTCACACACCTGTCGAACCTTGGGGTCAGAGACGTAGAGGGTAATTTCACCTTCATTGCTTGGGCGGTAAACTGACGGAGCATACATTAAAATCGGGCCGGATCTATAAGGGGCGGGTGATCCGAATTACCAGTTCAGCCCCCAGCGATGGTGAAAATATTCCTCCTCGTGTTGTGAACCGGTGCAGTTTGAGACAATGGACCAGCTTGTGTGCTTTGAAGATTGATACTAGGGCGCAGGTCAGGAAAGGAGTGGCCGATTTAAATATCCCTGTATGGCGGAAATGGGATGGTCGCGGCGAGTAAATGGTGTCAGTTCACTTACCGCCCCTTAAACGTTGGCGTTCCTGCCTCCACCATCGTGGGTGGGGTCCGAAGAGCGGCCGGAGCAACACCCACGCGTTTCCGGTCAGGCCACGTGTAATATGTTAATCACAGTATTATGACGTACGTGGGACACCATTTAATGCTGGTTACAAATGGATGGAAGAGCCGCACTTTCAATGGGAATTGTGTGGTCCAGAACACTGAGAAGTTTCTTTTTAACTTATGTTTTGCTGGGCGAGGAGGAGCAGGAGACCATTCCCTTGGCCTGCTGCGGCCGTGAGAAATCTCCCGCCCCTGATCGTCTCAGAAATGTATCAGAAGGTTTCCTGACAGATCTGTGTAAACAGGCCCAGCTTCATGTCCCATTAAACTCCCTGCAGTGAGTAAACATTGCTGCGCAGCAGCTCAGAGAGGAAACGATCTCCGGAATACCCCACTGGAGTTTGAAATTACCTTAATATTTTACCTGTTACTAACGGTCCGGGTGTTGGTCCATTATTATTCTGTTCTGGTCAAAACAAATGTCCCACTGAAAAGGACGCTGTCTGACCCTGACAGCTCACCCTCAGTCCATCCCACCGGGCAGTGTGTGTGATGGGAAATAAGCATCAACCGAAAAGGAGGATTTGATTTTATTCATTTCGGGATTAAAAATTTAATATTGAAATCATATCATTTCCAGATTAATAACAGCAAACAATTTCATGTTAGATTCACATCGTGTATCATTTCACAACACCACATTTGTCGGATAAAATATAATTCCTGTCTGGTAGTTCCGAAATTTATCTGAATTATTTGATTGATATCAGTTACTTCATTGAACTCATTGATGTCAATGGATAGTAAAATCAGGCGCGGTGAATAACGGGCGCCCAATCGGCTGCCGCCCGTCTTACCCCACCACCAAACCTGAAAATCTACTCTGATTGACTTTTTCAATTTAATTTCGGATGAAAGGTCTTCAGATGTTTCTATGATTTAACTAATGTAAGAATGAGATTCAGCGGGTATTTCACACCGTTCTTCAGCTCCTCTCTGAATTTAGTCTGGGTCAGGACATAAATACACGTGTTGGTGCAGGAACTGAGAAGTTGAAGCATGAATCCGGCTGACTCAATATCACTCTCCGTATAGTACTGGGCATTTGTTATATACAGAGCGATAACATAAAAAACTTCTGTGCTCCATAACAATATAAAACTGCCTGATATACTGAAGAGTAAAATGATAGATTTCCTTCGGTTCTCCATCTCTGGATCTTTGTGATTCTCTCCATTGCTGCGGCCCCGGAATCCCCTGCGGATTCTAATGGCCGCTAAAATGTGCCTGGCGGTGAGAACATTGAACAGCAAAATCAGAATGAATGGGAGACAAGGAGTTAACACAAGATTAAACAAGTCAAACGCTGCCCATGCGGGTGAAGTGAAAAGACTCAGTTTCCAGACACAACCCCGCGGTACATTGTCCATTATATATTCCGGGTCAAATACAAAGTACCAGGGAATGTTTAGTAAACAGCTCAGTGCACTCACCACCCCGATAACAGCAGCCGCCGTTTTCTCTGTGCAATATTTTGTTTTCAGCTTTTGACAACAAATGGCCACAAATCGATCAAAGGTGAAAACAACTGTGAACCAAACAGAGGCCACTGTGGCTGCAAAGCTCAGGGTGAGAATGAGACGGCACACGGGGGTAATGGTCAAAAATGAAACTGGGAAATAAATAATAACAATGCGCCACATTATGACATCAGTCATAACGACCAGGAGATCGGCCGCTGCCATTCCCACCAGGTAGCGAGTGATACATTTGGAGAGTCCGCACTTTCCTCGGGACAGGATCACAATCGCCACCAGGTTCACTGCAAGAGAGAGAAAAGGAAGCAGAGAAATTACTGATCAGACCTGGAGCCAAAGCAGCAGTTTGAGAGGATCTGGGGTGAAATTTCCAGCATTTTTGCTGCATCAAACGGTGGAAACTGTTGAACTGACCTGGGCAACGCTTTCGAGCAGAGAAATGTTTTTAAACACAATTGCAAGTAATGATTTGGGAAATTCATGTAGAAAGTGAATGAAGTGAGGATCGCATCCACTTGAAGGGCCGAGTAATGGTGCAGTGCCGGTGGGGACGGGATAAGGCGTTTTCCTGAGCTGGAATGCAACGGATTCCTTCTGGTTTTGAGCTCCAGATGGATGGGGAAGTGATCGAAGCGCGTGAAGGCAAGTGGACAGGGGGAGGTGCTGCTGGTTTGTTGCTCTGGGTTAAGAGAGCCGACAATGGCTGGCACAAACCCGGAAAGAGCGAGGTCCACGGCGGTGAGTGTGAGGCTTCGGATCGGATTGGAAGAGGTTGGAGGCTGAGCCATTGTGTGAGATTGGGAGGGAGACAAGGAAAAGGATATGTTTGAGCTGGCGGGGATTCAGGAGCAGATGGTTTGGGAAAGCGGATAAACTGAGACAACGGATGAGGAGTCAGAGGATACAATAGAGTGGGAGGAGAGTCTGGGATTCACAGGAAGAGACTGCAGGAGAGTGTTAAAGAAAACCCAATTTATAAGTCACAGCAACAAAACACAATTAATAAATTCAAAAGTTCATTTCTGTGGTTATTGATGTTTGGTATCCTGTGTTAGTTATGAAATGTGTTCAATAAATATACTTTGTACATTCAATTACAATTAATCAATATGTATTTATTAAATCAACCTCGTACTTTAATGAAGTAAGCTGAGACATAGCTTTTCGAATACAATATCTTAATAATCCATTACCATCACGAAATGACTGAGTCTATTAACTGTATTTATTCAGTCAATAAATATGTAAAAAGAACATTCACATAAACAGACTGAGGACCCGATAGAGATAAACACACCCGGCGAGAGTACAATAAAACTCTCACAATCTGACAACATCCTAATCACACATTCAAGTCACATTTCCTCTTCCTAATTGTACTGGAAGTTTCAACATTTCATTCCAATGAATTATTCATACCACAACCTTCCTCCCTCCGTCTCTCTATTCTCGCGTTCCTTCTCCCGTCTTCCTCTCGTTTTCCTTCTCAGTCGCGTCCTCCATCGCTCCTCTCTATTTCTCCTCACTGTCTCTACTCTTTCTCAATGACTCTTTTCACATCCGAGTAAATCCTAACATCCAGCGCCTGCTTTCTCTTCACCAGCCCCGTGTTCCAACGATCCTATTCTCAGTGTCAGTTTGTTAAATGTTGAAGCCTCTGTGAATAGTTTAATGTTTCTACAGGCCATTCAAGTCTCGACTTGTTCACCTACACTGTTCATTTCATCTACAATGCATGGAAAACAGAATGGAATGCATCTTCCAGACAAACCTCACAATAATTGAAATTCCTTCTCCTGTAATTATAAAGTACTGAATTAGATGTTCAATTAACAAAACTCCAACATCACCGCTGCTACTTGTAATCTACAGATTAATAGAAGAGCTCATAATTCCGACAGGTAAAGTGCAAACTGATACAACATATCCTCAAAACATTGCATTTTACAGTGAATTCATCCACAGTGAAGCAGAGAATGAGATGTGAAAGAATCAGCAACAAGCTCAGTTCAATTGCTAGGTATCTGGGGCTGCGTCAGAGTCAAACATAATCAAATATTTCAAAACAATGGAAACCAATAAACACATTGAAATTCCAGTTAAACTGAACAATGTTATTGTGGAGGGAGGACATTGCGCTGTCTCCTTGTAACACTGAGACCGTGAGATGTCTCATTATGAATCACTGAAAACACAGTGATGAAAAATATTCCAGGAGAGGTCGTTTGCACCACATAAAATTGTATACAGGTCCTGATTGACTGATAACAGCTCTTAGCCGAGACACCTGATTCCAATACATTCAGTACAGAGAATAATCTAATAACAATACCAGGGTCGGATAAACAAAGTTCACGACAAACATAACGCAATTGTTGCAGGAACGAAAGTTTAGAAGTTATAGACGAACCTTTATTCCACAATACACTCAGTACAGTGAATTATCCAATAACAATGCCAGGGTTGAATATATAAAGTTCATTACAGATATAATGCAGCACCGACAAGACCGCAAGAGTCCACAATCCATCATCCAACTGATAGAACAGAACATGCAGCTGCGTACAACATGTGGGAGTAAAATTATTTAGCAAGTACAGCAGCAGAGTTAACACCGATTTATAGTATTCACAGGTGAGTTAACGGCTTACCAGAAACTCCAATGGCTGAAATAACTGGATAGTAAACGCGTTCTATCTGAAACATTACTGAATATCCCATTTCTGTGAGAAGCAGTGACTTCTGTTGAACTGAAAACGGCAGCTCTGGCAGGGACTCTGAGCTGATGCATTGCAACAAGCCCTGATTTATACAGGGGATAAATCTCCACTGACACGGTTATACCCCTGATCATTGCTATTAGTTACAGTCACCTGAACAAACACATTACATCAGCAGCTTTGTCTCCAATGTAAATAATAACGTGGTTATATCACAAACATCTCAAAGTCCAGGGCATTATCTTAATGAGACCTCTCTCAGGAATAATTTGGAAACATTGCTCAGAAAGCCCAACAACAATGAGCGGCTTCATTTACAGTTTTCATATAATTGTATTGACCATAGAAGTTCACAACATGGAAACAGGCCCATCGGCCCAACATGTCCATGTCGCCCAGTTTATACAACTAAGCTAGTTCCAATTGCCTGCACTTGGCCCATATCCCTCTATACCCATCTTAACCATGCAACTGTTCAAATGCTTTTCAAAAGACAAATTTGTACCCGCCTCTACTCCTGCCTGTGACAGCTCGTTCCAGACACTCACCACCCTTTGAGTGAAAAAATAGCCCCTCTGGATCCTTTTGTATCTCTCCCCTCTCACCTTAAATCTATGCCCCCTCGTTATAGACTCCCCTACATTTTGGAAAAGATTTTGACTATCTATCTTATCTATGCCCCTCATTATTTTATAGACTTCTATATGATCACCCCTAAACCTCCTACTCTCCAGGGAAAAAAGTCTCAGTCTATCCAACCTCTCCCTATAAGTCAAACCATCAAGTCCCGGTAGCATCCTAGTAAATATTTTCTGCACTCTTTCTAGTTTAATAATATCCTTTCTATAATAGGGTGACCAGAACTGTACACAGTATTTCAAGTGTGGCCTAAACTCCTGCATTCAATGTTCTGACCAATGAAACCAAGCATACTGAATGCCTTCTTCACCACCCTATCCACGTGTGACTCCACTTTCAAGGAGCTATGAACCTGTACTCCTCGATCTCTTTGTTCTATAACTCTCTCCAACGCCCTACCATTAACGGAGTGGGTCCTGGCCCGATTTGATCCACCAAAATGCATCACCTCACATTTATCTAAATTAAACTCCGTCTGCCATTCATCGGCACACAGGCCCAATTTATCAAGATCCCGTTGCAATCCTAGATAACCTTCTTCACTGTCCACAATGCCACCAATCTTGGTGTCATCTGCAAACTTACTAACCATGACTCCTAAATTCTCATCCAAATCATTAATATAAATAACAAATAACAGCGGACCCAGCACCGATCCCTGAGGCACACCGCTGGTCACAGGCCTCCAGTTTGAAAAACAACCCTCTACAACCACCCTCTGTCTTCTGTCGTCAAGCCAATTTTGTATCCAATTGGCTACCTCACCTTGGATCCCGTGAGATTTAACCTTATGTAACAACCGACCATGCGGTACCTTGTCAAAGGCTTTGCTAAAGTCCATGTAGACCACGTCTACTGCACAGCCCTCATCTATCTTCTTGGTTACCCCTTCAAAAAACTCAATCAAATTCGTGAGACATGATTTTCCACAAACAAAACCATGCTGACTGTTCCGAATCAGTCCCTGCCTCTCCAAATGTCCGTAGATCCTGTCTATCAGAATACCCTCCAACAACTTACCCACTACAGATGTCAGGCTCACCGGTCTATAGTTCCCAGGCTTTTCCCTGCCGCCCTTCTTAAACAAAGGTACAACATTTGCTACCCTCCAATCTTCAGGCAACTCACCTGTAGCTGTCGATGATTCAAATATCCCTGCTCGGGGACCCGCTATTTCCTCCCTAACCTCTCATACCGTCCTGGGATACATTTCATCAGGTCCCGGAGATTTATCTACCTTGATGCGCGTTAAGACTTCCAGCGCCTCCCTTTCTGTAATATATACACTCCTCAAGACATCACTATTTATTTCCCCAAGTTCCCTCACTTCCATGCCTTTCTCAACCGTAAGTACCGATGCGAAATATTCATTTAGGATCTCACCCATCTCTTGTGGTTCCGCACATAGATGACCTTGTTGATCCTTAAGTGGCCCTACTCTCTCCCTAGTTACTCTTTTGCCCTTTATGTATTTGTAGAAGCTCTTTGGATTCACCTTTACCTTATCTGCCAAAGCAATCTCATGTCCCCTTTTAGCCCTCCTGATTTCTCTCTTAACTCTACTGCAGCAATCACTATACACTTCAAGGGATCCACTTGATCCCAGCTGCCTATGCATGTCATATGCCTCCTTCTTCTTTCTGACTAGGGCCTCAATCTCTCGAGTCATCCAACGTTCCCTACTTCTACCAGCCTTGCCCTTCACTTTATAAGGAATGTGCTTACTCTGAACCCTGGTTAACACAATTTGAAAGCCTCCCACTTTCCAGACGTTCCTTTGCCTGCCAACAGACTCTCCCAATCAACTTCTGAAAGTTCCTGTCTAATTCCACCAAAATTGGCCTTTCCCCAATTTAGAATTTTAACTTTTGGGCCAGACCTATCATTCTCCATAGCTATCTTAAAACTAATGGAATTATGATCACTGGTCCCAAAGTGTTCCCTCACTAACACTTCTGTCACCTGCCCTTCCTTATTTCCCAAGAGGAGGTCAAGTTTTGCCCCCTCTCTAGTCGGGCCATTCACATACTGAATGAGAAATTCCTCCTGAATACACTCAACAAATTTCTCTCCATCCAAGCCCCTAATGCTATGGCTGTCCCAGTCAATGTTGGGAAAGTTAAAGTCCCCTACTATTACCACCCTATTTTTCTTGCAGCTATCTGTAATCTCCTTACATATTTGCTTCTCAATTTCTCGTTGACTATTTGGGGGTCTGTAGTACAATCCTATCAAGGTGATCTCTCCCTTCTTATTTTTCAGTTCTACCCATATTGACTCCGTGGGCGAACCCTCGGATATATCCTCTCTCACTACTGCCGTGATGTTCTCCCTTATCGAGAACGCAACTCCCCCTCCTCTCTTACCTCCTGCTCTATCTTTCCTATAGCATCTGTACCCTGGAACATTGAGCTGCCAGTCCTGCCTCTCCCTTAGCCATGTTTCAGTAATAGCTATAACACCCCAGTCCCATGTACCCATCCATGCCCTGAGTTCATCTACATTGCCCATCAGACTTCTTGCATTGAAATAAATGCAGTTTAATCTAGACTTCCCTTGGTCTTTGCCCTGCTTTCTCAGACCATCTGTCCGGTCATGTTTTGTACACTCTCCCTCACTGCCTTTTGTTTCTGTCACCACTTTACTTCCCACTGACTTCCTGCATCGGTTCCCATGTTCCCATGTTCACTCCTGCCGATTCATTTAAAATTTTACTGAATTCACCGCGTGTACATTGAATCCAGGGACACAAGCAGACCCATTTCACTCTGTTCCTGCAGTTCACCAGTTAAAGTATGAATTTTGAGTCTCTGACACGGGACAGTCAATGGCCATGTTGAGGATTGCAGACGAGAAATGACTGTGAGTGATATTAGGGGTCGGACACTGAACGAGCTTCATTGTCATTCCTCTCTCCGTTCTTTTACTGCAGATGTTACCCCGTTTATTTTACATTGGTTGACGGCTCCATTAAAACTGACCCCCTGTAACCCGGAGCTGAGCTCATGACCCGATTTGACCTCCACCACAAAGGGCCCTTGCTTCCCTCACCGGCCTCCATTCCTTCCTCAGCCCATTGTCATTGAAACCCTCACCAATGCCTCTGTCTCCTCCAGACTCCATTCCTCCAATGCTCTCCCGGCCGGCCACTCATCCTCGATCTTCCAACCAGCACCAGGTCCTGGCACAGCTCATTGACCCTCACTGACTCCCAGTTCCCCATCACCTAATATTTAAATTGTTCATCCTGGTTTTTAAATCCCTCCATGGCCCACCCCTCCCCATCTCCGGCCTCTCCTCCACACCTCCCTCCTCAATCAGCGATCACTGGCCTCTTTCGGTTGGACTACCCTCGCTTGGTTCCACTCACCTATCTAATCATAGCCACGAGAAGCTTCTATTCCCTCCCTATCACCGTTATATCTGCTGTCTCTAAAGTTTCAATCCTTGGCTCCCTCCTCTTCCTCATCTACATGCTGCCCTTTGGTGACATTGTCTGCAGACATGGACCAGCTTTCAGCTGTACGCTGACAAAACCACCGCCTCTCTTCAAACTTCCAATGTCTTTGTTTTCTCAGAACGATGTTGTTTAAGTTTAGCCACGATTTCATCCAGTTAAAAATTGGGAAATCATGATCTTTGAGCCCACAATCCCCACATCCTTGCCAAATGGTCCATCCTCACCCCTTTCTTTTTGATTGTTGAGTCCCTCACCAATCACCCAAGACCTGATTGACCTGCAGTGCCTTCCAATATCCAAAACCTGTAGTTTAATTTGATTCTTTCTTGAACTTAATTCCACCAGGGCCTCACCCCTCGATATCTCTGTAACTTCCACCGGCACTGCAGCCCCTGCCAAACACTCTGGCCGCTTTTGCCTCCTCTGTCCATTTGCGCTACTTTTGATAGTCATGCATTCAGCCATATCCACGCTCCAGAATTCCCTTCGAATGCACCTCCATCTCCCTCTCCCCCTTTCAGGCGTCAGCCGTGGCTCTGAGACAGCAGTCTCAGCTTCTGAATTAGAAAGTGTTGAGTTCAAGTGTCACCTCAGAGACTTGAACACATAATCCAGGCTGACACTGCAGTACAGTACTGAGGGAGAACTACACTGTCGGAGGTGCCGACTTTCATAGCACACGTTAAGCCGAGGGCCCATCTGCCCTCTCGAGTAGATGTAAAAGATCCCACGGCAATATTCGCAAAACAGCAGGGGAGTTCTCCCTGGTGTCCTGGGCAATGTTTATCCCTCAACCAACATTGCTAATACCGATTTTCTGGTCATTTATCCTCACTGCAGTTTGAGGGAGATTGCTGTGTGCAAATTGACTGGAGCCATTTTCCTGCACTACCACAGTCACGACACTTCTATTTGTGCTTCTTTGATTGGAAAGCGTTTTGGGACGTCTTGAGATCTTTCAAGGCGCTATATAAAAGCAAGTTCATTCCTTCTTTCAGACCCTCCATGAAAGCCACCTCTTGCTTCATGATTTTGTCATTCCCTTAATATCTCCTTCTTTGGCTGGGGGTCCATTGTTGTCTGATTATACCTCAGTAAATCCGCTTAGGATATTTATCTATGTTAAATCCGCTATATAAATACAAGTAGTTATTGTTATATTTTATCATCCTCCACTCACTTCATCCCACCATTGTTGGCCGTTCCTCAGACATCTGCTCTCGAAAACCAACCTTAACCCCTCCGTCCCTCCATTTACTTCTCCTCCTTTTGCACCCTGCTTAAACCCACTCATTGACCAAGGTTTCCGCCAGTCTTCATGATACCTTCTTATTTCTTTAGTGCCCGTTTTTACCCACTCCTCCGTGAAGCCCCTTGGGAATGTTTATTATATTAAAGGCGGTCTGTGAATTCAAGTTGTTGTTGACTTTCATTGGGATGTGTTCATTAGTTGTCCACTGTATGAGCAAAAATAATTTCTGGGCTAACATTCTTGTACCAGAAAGAGATTTATATAATAGGTGGACTTGTTGAGATAAATTAACATTGGCAACTACTCATGATCACTGTTATGTTTGAGCAACATAACTCGGTTTATCTACAGACATCACATTGAAATAGAGGGCATTCTGGAGCGTGGATAAGGCTGAAGGCACGGCTGCCAAAAGTGGGGCAGATGGACTTCGGGGGCAGCCTTTAGGAAGTCCTCTATCTAAGATGAGACCAGTTACAATGAATGGGATGAATGTTTATTATTTATTTGTTTTTTTTTCTCTTTGGTTATGTCCCGTTTTACCGCTCTATCGGGCTGAAGACGAGGATGAAGCTTTAGTATTTTTTCTCTTTGGTTAAAGCCCGTAGTTCCAGAGGACAGACTGCAGTTTCGACGCCCTCTTATAGAAACAACTTTAAACCCACAAAGAGCACAATGTAGATTCTCTCGAACGAGGCCAGGGAAGGGAAACTATATGAGGAAAGATTTGAAATACTGGGATTATTTCCACAGAAAAAGACAGGAAATTTAAATTTTAAATATGAAGGTGTTTGTTAGAGTAATAGAGAATTAGTGTACCCTCTGGTTGTGAGGATCAATGATAGAGTAATAGAGAATTACAGTATCCTCTGGTTGTGAGGATCAGTGATAGAGTAATAGAGATTTACTGTATCCTCTGGTTGTGAGGATCAGTGACAAGGGGGTCATCAATTTCAGCTCATCGTGGAAGAGTTTAAGTGTAAATTCTTCACGCAGAGATTTTTTGGAGCATGGAATGTTTTACCAAAAGGAATGGAAAAGGCAGAAAAGGGACAATTGCAACTTTAACCATTGCCTCGTTTAAGAGAAAATTGAATTCGTATTTGAAATTGATGAAGATAAAGGTCATTTGGAAAATATTTGCCATGGCATACGTTTTTAATTGCTTGAATGATCAGAGAGGCCGATGTGCTGCCCCATATCTAACAATACGGTACTGCAACTCAGGGATATAACTAAAGTTCCCCCTTATAATCTGAACCGGATATTCATGTTTCTGCACTGTCCAATATCTAATAATACGGTACTATAACCGAAGGATCTAACAATTGTTCCCCCTTCCAATTGGAACTGGATATTCGTGTGCCTGCATTGCGCAATATCCAATAATACGATAGCTTAACCCAAGGATCTGACAATATTTCCCTGGATAATCTGAACTGAATATTCATGTTTATTAACTGCCCCGTATCTATCGTTACTACACTTTACCCGAGGGATGCATCAATGTTTCCCGTTTTAAATTCAACTGCATATTCTTGTTTCTGGGCTGCCCTTTATCGAAAAATAAGACAGTGTAAACCAGGGATGTGAGAATAATTTCCCTTTTTATCTGAACAGTGTATTTATTTTTCCGCACTGTCCAATATCAATCAATACGACAGTGTAACACAAGGATGTAACAATAGTTCCCCCCTGATAATCGGAACTGGATATAATTGTTTCTGCTCTATCCAATATCTAACAATGTAATAGTGTAACCCCGAGATGTAATAATAGTTCACCCTTAAAATCTGGACTAGATATTCGTGTTTCTGCCACATGTCTCACCAATCTTTCAATATTCGGACACAGGAAACATTTGTTAAGATGAAGCTGATCCCAATCGATAAACTGCTTCGTTTCATACCAAGCAAACTCACGAACCAATCGGTATTATCGGCTTCACCAATTCAATCAGTTCGGCTTGACTGTAGCTGTCAATATAAAATCAAGTATATGCAGCACTTCTCCTCATCAGCGGGTCGTTTTGATTGACCTCAACAAAATATCTTCTGACACAAAGATTGGTGGCATTGCAAGCAGTGTAGATGAAAACATAAAATTACAAAGCGATATTGATAGATTAGGTGGATGGTCAAAACTGTGGCAAATGGAATTCCATGCAGACAAATGTGAGGTCATCCACTTTGGATCAAATAAGAATAGAACAGGGTACTTTCTAAATGGTAAAAAGTTAAAAACAGTGGCTGTCCAAAGGGACTTAGGGGTTCAGGTACATAGATCATTGAAGTGTCATGAACAGGTGCAGAAAATAACCAAGAAGGCAAATGGAATGTTGGACTTTATATCTAGACGACGAGAGGACAAGGGGGCAGAAGTTATGCTGCAGCTATACAAAACCCTGGTTAGACCGCACCTGGAGTACTGTGAGCAGTTCTGGGCACCGCACCTTCGGAAGGACATATTGGCCTTGGAGGGAGTGCAGCGTAGATTTACTAGAATGATACCCGGACTTCAAGTGTTAAGTTACGAGGAGAGATTACACATATTGGGGTTGTTTTCTCCAGAGTTTCGAAGGTTAAGGGGTGATCTGATCAAAGTTTATAAGACATGAAGGGGAAAGGATAGGGTGGATAGAGAGAAACTATTTCCGCTGGTTGGGGATTTTAGGAGTAGGTGGCACAGTGTAAAAATTAGAGCCAGACCTTTCAGGAGCGAGATTAGAAAACATTTCTGCACACAAAGGGTTGTAGAAGTTTGGAACTCTCTTCCGCAAACGGCAATTGATACTAGCTGAATTGCTAAATTTAAATGTGAGATAGATAGCTTTTTGGCAACGAAAGGTATTAAGGGATATGGGCCAAAGGTAGGTATATGGAGTTAGATTACAGATCAGCCATGATCTTATGAAATGGCGGAGCAGGCACGAGGGGCTGAATGGCTTACTCCTGTTCCTATGTTCCTATGTTCTTTCTGTTATCTAACCTTCTGAGTCTGTGAAAGCTTATCCCTCCCCGAAGATCACTCTGGTCCTGATAATTCTGTGCAGTACCTACTTTTTTGGACCAGGTGACCTCCACCTCAGCCAGAAACAGGTCCTGCTCTCGCTTGAAGGAATTCAGCGAATCGACGTCCACTTCACGAGCCGGGAGTCTGTTCCAGAGATTCAGTATTCTCCAGTAAAAGAATCACTTCCTGAAATCTAACCTCGATCTTGCTTTGTACAGCTTAACATTGTGATCTCTGGTCCTCCCGAACCTATTTAGTTGGCACGAACTGTCTACTCGAGCACAATATGTTCCCTTCATCATCTTATACACCTCGATCAAATCACCCCGAAGTCCACACTTCCCTGAAGTGTAGATTCCCAGCTCTTTTAGCCTATCTTGACAAGTAAGATACTTCAAACTGGGAATTAATCTAGTAGCCCTCCTCTGCACCATTTCCATTGCCTCAATATCACTCACCATGTGAGGAGACCAAAACTGGACAAATTATTCAAACTGAGGCCTGACCAAGGTCTTGTCCAACGACAAAATAATAGGTGTTGTTTTATAATCAATTGGAGTTCAATTTTGCGAAAGTGTGAGGTCATCCACGTTGGAACTAAGAAAATATATAAGGGTATTTTCTAAATGGCGAGAAGCTAGGAACTGTGGATGAGCAGAGAGATTTTGGGGTACTCGTCCAGGAATCAATAAAAGCTAGTGGAGGGGGGCAACAAAAAATAATTTAAAAGGCTCATGGAATGTTGACCTTTATCTCAAGGGGACTGGAATACAAGGGGGTGGAAGTTATGTCACAGCTGGACAGAGCTCGAGTGAAACCCCATCTGGAGACTGCATTCAGTAATGGGCACCGAAACTCAGGAAGGATATATTGGCATTGGAGGGGGAGCGGGGCAAATTCACTCGAATGATACCGTGACTCAAAGGATTAAATGACGAGGTTGCATAAGCGATTTTGTATTGCCTTTAATATAGAATAATAAGTGGAGATCTAATTGAGATGTTGAAGATGATTAATGGATGTAATAGGGTACATAGACATGCATTACATCCTCAGGGTGGGGGATTCCAGAACAAGGGGGCATAACCTTAAAATTAGAACTAGACTGCTCAGAGTGATGTGAGGAAACACTTCTTCACAAGAAAGGTCGTGGAAATCCCGAACGCTGTTGACGATGGAGGTCAATTGAAACTTTCAGAGCTGAGATTTATAGAATTTTGTTAGGCAGGGGTATTCAGAGTTTTGGAACCAATGTAGGTCGATGGAGTTAAGATACAGATCAGCCATGATGTAATTGAATGGCGGAACAGGCCCGTGCGGCTGAATGGTCCAATCTGGTTCCTATGCCCTACAAATAGACCCCAGCTCCCTATTCTCTTTACCTATCACATCACCGCACTGCTCATATGTGCCGCGATGTGATAGGTAAAGAGAATAGGGAGCTTGTGTATAAATTGAGTTCAATGCTCTATTTAGAACCAGTCAGGAGCCCAATCCTCCAACACGTCAAGATCCACCTGAAACAGTCGAGAATCGTCTACAGGCCTGACACTCGTACAAATCTGAGTATCATCTGCAAATCGTGCCCCCAACACCTACATCTAAATCATTAATAAAAATAGCAAAGAGCGATGGTCCTAACACGGATCCCTGCGGGACACCACTGGTGACCGGTCTCCAAACAGATCCAAATCCATCTATAACTATTTTCAGCCTATGTTCTTCCAGCTAGCTCTCAATCCAGAGTTACCCACCCACTTGCCAGTGGATACAGTTTCTCCTTAATTGCTCTACCAAAACGCCTTATTATTTTGAATACCTCTATTAGGTCTCCCCATAACCTTCACTGCTCGAAGGAGAACAATCCTAGATTCTTCAATCTCTCCACATAATTGAAGTCCCTCATCCCTGGTATCATCCCAGTAAACCTCCTCTGTACCCTCTCCAATACCTTGACATCCTTCCTAAAATGTGGTGCCAAGAATTGTTCACAATACTCCAGCTGACGGCTTTCCAGTGATTTGTAAAAGTTCAACGTGACTTCCTTGTTTTTGTGTTCCATGTCCCTATTTATAAAGCCCATTGTCACATTCGCTTTCTAAACCGCCTTATCAACTTGCCCTGTCACCTTCAAACAGTTGTAAATGTGCACCCCCAGATCCCTCTGCTCTTGCACCCCATCAAAATAGTACCATTTCGATTCTACTGCTTCTACATGTGGTTCCTCCTAAAGTGAATCATTTCACACTTATCCACATTAAATTGCAACTGCCAAGTGTCTGCCCATTTCGTCAGTCTGTCGATGTCCTCCTGAAGGCTGCTACTATCCTGATCACTATTTATGTTTCAAATTTTGAATAGAATTGTGAAAACATCCTCTTGGACTCGCCCCACCTTTAAACACAAGGACAGACAAGACATTCGTCACCTCGAGAAAAACTAAATGCTCGGCACAGGATAGCATTCAATGGAAGAGCGCACGCTCCTTATCAATGGTTCCGAACCCAGGGCTGGATTGCGGGCCCAGTGAGAAATTATTCCATTTTGACAAGAGGTTAGACTACGCGGAGGTCGGAATAGGCTGGATGTTTGGCGGTTCTTCTTTTCCCAGTGAGTAGCGAGCCTCTGGATTGCGTTGCTGGCTGGTGTGGTGGGTGCTGACTCTCTGTCTGCCTTCTCCAGGAAGCTTGACCCGTTTTTGGCTGGGGCAGAGGTCACAACATATAAAGGGTAAGAGGATTTAGAGTTAACCTAGGTACAATCTATGTGATCTCATGGGCAGGCTTCGATTACCTGAAGGGGTCGGGGCGGGGGTTGGGAATTTTCCAGTGTATTCTATCCCTTAAAGGCCCTGGATTTTTCTCAGGACCTTTGCCTCTCCCAGGAGATTCCATGGCTGCGGGCGGGGGAGGAGGAGTAAGTGTCAATAATGATGCTCCAGCCACCACCAGTGAGGGGCAGGCTTGATGGACCAGCTCGTCTTTTACTGCCCGTCATATCCGTTTGTTCGTCCACATCCCCCGCTCGTCAAGGTGTTTTCAATGAAGCGATCTTCACACACACCCACAACTGTGGCATGTCCTGCGTCTGTCTTTAGTGAAACGGGACTCAATGTCTTTGCGACTCACGTTATTCTCCTCTGAAGCTCAAGGGCTCGAAATATTATTGCAGGCCTCTGCTACAATGTGCCTGAGAATTTCTAGTCCCGTCCAACCTTCCGCTACGTGACTACGTGGCTGTTGTCCGCTTGAAGCACAAGAGGAGATGATTTTAAACCGAGTAAATCATTGAGTGGTCCTAAGACAGTAAGCACCCAGTCCTTCTACCCTTGGTTATAGGTCTATTGGATTCGGGATTGTAGCTCTGTGGTATCGCGCCTGCTTTGCGTGTAAATATTTCTGGGCTAAATATCTAACACCTCCACCATTTATTTTAACCAGAATATCCCACAGAAAGACGAATCGTGCTTTCAGAGGGAAGCGAGTTCCAACTTCTGAGTCAAACATTCAATTGTCCCGAAGCAGTACTTTATCTCACGGTCACCTCAGTAGCTCAGCTCATAACAGCCGCCGACTGACCAGAATTCAAAACGTAAAGTGTTTGGGCATAGAACCTGAGACCTCATACATGCGAAGCATGCGGTTTATCATCTGAGCGACATCACCAGATAATAACGACCTCCAACCAAGTGTAAAAGGACTGAGTCTCACTTTCCTAAGGCCACCCGAGGATTTACTGTGCTGAAAAGCATTTCCTCTTTTAAGCATAGGAGATACCTGAGGTATGCGGACCTAATAGTAGTTTCTTAATTCCAGATTTTACGAATTAATTCAATTTTTAATTCATTGAAATTTAATTCCCCAGCTGCCGTGGCGGGATTTGAAGTCATGATTCCTGATTATTAATCTAGGACCTCTGGATTACAAGTCCATTATGCTACCGTGCCCGCTGGGTGAACAGAAGAAACCAGGTCTCGTTACTCAGAGAAATGAGAAAGGGAGCGTTGCGAAGAAACTCTGGGAGAGAGGTGAGTCTCCTCGGGCTGTGCCGACCAAGATTTCTGTTTCAGGTCGCCGTTCTTCGAACGGCTCGCTGGACATTGCACCGTCACACATTCCGATCAGTCGGCGGCTGCTCTGAACTGAGCTGCTGAGCAGACCATGAGCTGCAATCCTGCTCAGGGGAAATTGAATGTTTGTGGAGCCTCAGAGGTGAGAATTCGCGGCTCACCGCAATCAAGATTCGCCGTTCTGTGTGTAATTCTGGTGAAAAAAATAGCTTTGGAGATGCTGGGGATTGAACCCAGGACCTCATACATGCAAAGCACGCGCTCTACCACTGAGCTACATCCCCGGATAGGAAGGAATGCCAACGAAGTGCTGATCTCCTTCATTTTATGAGGCCACATAAGTTTTTTTTGGGTGCTTCAATTCGTCTCCTTTTCTGCTCCAACCAGACAATTAAACATGAAGTTTGCGGATCTGATATAATTATGGGTGAACAGAAGAAACCAGGCCTCGGCACTCAGAGCAATGAGAAAAGGGGCGTTGAGAAGAAATGCTGGGAGAGGGGGAGAGACTCCTTTGGCCTTGCTGTAACCATCCTTCCGATATGAGGGCACATTTTTCGAACGCTGCCGTTATCAGTCACTTTGCTTACGGTTGGACGGGACTAGAAATGCTCAGGCACATTGTAGCAGAGGCAGGCAAGAATGGCAAGGTGAGGCATGGAGAGCATTAAGTCTCATTTCACTATCGAGGGCCAGGTGTGAGTTTGTGTTTAAAGATCAATTCACAAAAAACACCTTGACGATCTGAGGTTACTGACGGACATGATGGTCAGGAAAAGACCAGGTGGTTCATCAATCCTGACCCACATGCCTGGAGCATCGTGACCGGACACTTCCTACCGACACCACCCGCCCCACCCACCGGAAACATGTAATCTCCTGGGAGCAGTGACAAACCAGATAAAAATACAGGGCCAATTTCTGGAAAATTCCTCCCCGACATCTTCAGGCGATCGAAACCAGTCCAGGACATGACACTGAGCAGGCGGAGGTTAACTGTAAAACCACTCACCTTCCATATGATGCGATCTCTGTCCCATTCAAAAAACAATCCCGATCCGTCGAGAAGGACTCAGTGTCCACCACATCAGCCGGCAATGCATTCCAGAGGCTCACTACTCTCTGGGAAATGAAGAACCGCCTAACATCCAGCCTATTCTTACCTCTGTGTAGTCTAAACGCATTTCCGCTGAATTCCAGCCTCTGAATCATAAAGTGAGTTGTATGAATGACAGAGCGTCAAACAGGAACGAGAACTGGGATTGCTCGCTCGACATTGCACCGTCACACATTCCGGTCAGTCGGGGCCTGCAATGAGCTGAGCTGTTGAGGGGGCCGTGAGACGAAGTCTTGCTCCAGGACAATTTAATGCTGAGGAGTCTCAGAAGATTCATCTTTCCGTGGGCGGCGGGTGCGAGAGGAGGAAGAGACTCCTTGGTGTAAGATGAGGCATTTTCAGCATATAGAGCGTACACTTAGATTAGGAGTTTTCAAAATATTAACCATAGAAACCAATCACGTTTACATAAGGCAACTTAAGACATAAACAGCACCCGCTTTTAAACATTCGGTCGCTGGGAATCGGAGGATAGTCGCTGAGGATCATGAAATGGCCGAGTTAAAACTTACCCAGAATACAGAAGATCAGACTGAGCGAGGTGATGCTGGAAACTGTTTACATTGCAGGGTTCAAGCATTTTGCAGAAGATTATCGGCGAAATTGAGAAAGTATAGAGATTCAATAGAGAATGTGTGGGGAATATGTTAAGAATGTGTTGAGAATGTGTTTAGAATATGTAGAGAATATGTAGAGAATGTGTTGAGAATATGTAGACGTTGGGCATGTTGAGATATAGGGGTCTTAGGTCCGCACTTATCATGAGCAGTTCTGATGGGGATGGGGGGTGGGGGTGTCAAGGAGAGTGAATAACAAATAAAGATAAAGGAGAGTTTGCATGAAATGAGCGGTATAAACAATTCTTGTTCTACATTTGAATTTATAGAAGGACAGGAAGGCGAGAGAGAGAGAGAGAGACAGATAAGCAGCCACCCGAGGGTTACAGCTTCTATCCAAAGCAAGACTGAAGGTTAGTATCGTGTCCTTCTTAGTAATACTATGGCCTCAAACATTGGGTGTGTTGATACTTGCTTCTATCCAATAAAGGATTAATCGCAACCTATTGGTGTCGAGTCTGAATCGATCTTATAAACTGGCGACTGCGGCGTCGGACATTGACATGAGATAATGTGAATTGAATGAAACTAAATGCCTCGGACGGACGAGGTGCTGAACCCAGTCCGTTAAGGTCGGAAAACCGTTTCGGCGGGAGCATGAGTTTTTCCCTCCAATAATAACAGTAACCATGGGGACTATCATGGAAGCTTTTTGAAAGAATCTGAGCATCGTGATGGGCAGAGAAGTCTGTTAAGAATTGTCCAGGAGGTAACAGGAGGTTGAGAGACAGAGTGTGAGCTTGAGACATTGTCTCAGTACAAAATGGGTTTAAGTAGCGAACAACAGAAATTGAAAATTGGTTTGGGAGAAAACAGGATAAATTAGTTTATCATATATTAAAGATTGTAAACAATTTTACAACACCAAGTTATAGTCCAGCAATTTTATTTTAAATTCACAAGCTTTCGGAGACTTCCTCCTTCCTCAGTTAAATGTTCAGGATCTCCTTGAAGCCTACGCATTTAGACATATAGAACAATACATGGTGTTTACAGACTGCCCCTGCAACTGCCCGTTGCCAAGGCAATCACCGTGTTCAGACAGAGAGGTGTCACCTGCAGAACCCCCGAATACACATTCAACAAAAAAACAAACAGGGAAAAAAAACAGAGAAGAAAAACAGAGAGAGGCAGAAACATCCGGAAGGCAGAGAGAGCCAGCAAATGACCCATTATATTAAAAACAGATAACATTTGTTCGCTGGTGGGGTAACGTGTAGCGTGACATGAACCCAAGATCCCGGTTGAGGCCGTCCTCATGGGTGCGAAACTTGGCTATCAATTTCTGCTCGACGATTTTGCGTTGTCGTGTGTCTCGAAGGCCGCCTTGGAGTACGCTTACCCGAAGGTCGGTGGATGAATGTCCATGACTGCTGAAGTGTTCCCCGACTGGGAGGGAACCCTCCTGTTTGGCGATTGTTGCGCGGTGTCCGTTCATCCGTTGTCGCAGCGTCTGCATGGTCTCGCCAATGTACCATGCTCTGGGGCATCCTTTCCTGCAACGTATGAGGTAGACAACGTTGGCCGAGTCACAGGAGTATGAACCATGCACCTGGTGGGTGGTGTCCTCTCGTGTGATGGTGGTATCTGTGTCGATGATCTGGCAGGGTTGTGTGGCGTCGTGGACGCTGTTCTCTTGAAAGCTAGGTAATTTGGTGCGAACGATGGTCTGTTTGAGGTTGGGTGGCTGTTTAAAGGCGAGTAGTGGAGGTGTGGGGATGGCCATAGCGAGGTGTTTGTCCTCATTGATGACATGTTGAAGGCTGCGGAGAACATGGCGTAGTTTCTCCGCTCCGGGGAAGTACTGGACGACAAAGGGTACTCTGTTGGTTGAGTCCCGTGTTAGTCTCCTGAGGAGGTCTATGCGATTTTTTGCTGTGGCCCGTCGGAACTGTCGATCGATGAGTCGAGCGTCATATCCCGTTCTTACTAGGGCGTCTTTCAGCGTCTGTAGGTGTCCATCGCATTCCTCATCGTCTGAGCAGACCCTGTGTATTCGCAGGGCCTGTCCATAGGGGATGGCCTCTTTGACGTGGTTAGAGTGGAAGCTGGAAAAGTGGAGCATCGTGAGGTTGTCCGTGGGCTTGCGGTAGAGTGAGGTGCTGAGGTGCCCGTCTTTGATGGAGATTCGTGTGTCCAAGAAAGAAACTGATTCTGAGGAGTAGTCCATGGTGAGCTTGATGGTTGGATGGAACTTGTTGATGTTATTGTGTAGTCTCTTTAGTGATTCCTTGCCGTGGGTCCATAGCAAGAAAATGTCGTCGATATATCTGGTGTATAGTGTTGGTTGGAGGTCCTGTGCAGTGAAGAAGTCCTGCTCGAACTTGTGCATGAAAATGTTGGCGTATTGGGGTGCGAATTTGGTCCCCATGGCTGTTCCGTGTGTTTGGGTAAAGAACTGGTTATCGAAGGTGAAGACATTGTGATCCAGGATGAAGCGGATGAGTTGTAGGATGGCTTCCGGAGATTGGCTGTTGTTGGTGTTGAGTATTGATGCTGTCGCAGCGATGCCGTCATCGTGGGGGATACTGGTGTAGAGTGCCGAGACGTCCATCGTGGTGAGAAGTGTTCCTGGTTCAACTGGTCCGTGGGTACTGAGTTTTTGTAGGAAGTCTGTAGTGTCGCGACAGAAGCTGGGGGTTCCCTGTACGATGGGTTTCAGGATGCCCTCGATGTATCCAGAGAGGTTCTCACACAGGGTTCCGTTGCCTGATACGATAGAACGTCCGGGTGTGTTGGCTTTGTGTATCTTTGGGAGGCAGTAGAAGTCTCCCACGCGGGGAGTACGTGGGATGAGAATGCGTAGGATGCTTTGAAGGTCTGGATCGAAGGTCTTGATCAGTTTGTTGAGCTGGTGGGTGTGTTATTTGGTCGGATCTGCGGGTAACCGTCTGTAGTGTTCCTGGTTGTCCAGTTGTCGGTATGCTTCTTTGCAATAGTCTGTTCTGTTCTGTATGACTATGGCTCCTCCTTTGTCCGCTGGTTTGATGACGATGTTGCGGTTGGTCTTGAGAGCGTTGATGGCGTTGCGTTGTGCTCGGGTGACATTCTGGACTGTCTTCTGAGTGCGGCTGATGAATCTGGCATTGACGCATTTCCTGACAGCTTGAGCATACATGTCCAGCTGAGGGCAGCGCCCCTCCGGAGGAGTCCAGTTTGACTCTTTCCTCTTCGGTTGCTGTACCGCGGATCCCTCTGTCTGCTGTTCCGGATCGTCGATTGTCTCATTGGGTTCGCTGCTGAAATCTTGGGGTTTGTGGTAGAATTCCCGGAGCCTCATTCTCCTGATGAATTCCTCTGTGTCCGCCGCGAGACTAGTGGGGTCCATTTTGGTAGTGGGGCAGAAATTGAGCCCTCGGCTGAGAACTTCGATTTCGTCTGGTTGAAGGGTGTGGTCGGATAAATTGACAATAGACTTCCCTGTGGTTGCAACCGTGGTACCAGGGGAAGCTTGGTCGTTGCTGGTGGTGATGCCGAGTTTCTCAAGCTTCCTGCTCTTGGTTTTCATGTAGGCAGCGTAGTTCCGTTGCCTCGTCTGTTTGGCGGTATAACGTAGCTGGTCTGCTGTGTCCTGAGTACAGGTTGAGAGTATGGACTCTATCTTGGTTTCGAGGTTTTGGCGTCTGCTGTAGAGTTGGTGTATGAGATGGTTGCGGAGTGTGCGAGAGATACGGCGGCAGAGTCTCTCAGCGTAATCCGAGTTGTATGTGGACTTGAGTGAGTCCACATACAACTTATATTAAAGAAGGAGAGAGGAGACGATCCAATCCCTTTTGTAGTTACAAGCGACAAAAGTTATTTCGTTTGCAGTGCACTGTTTCTTTAAAAGCCTGTGTGAATGTTTCGGTGCCACTGGCTGTGGTGACACTCTCTTTTTCAGCCTGCAGTGTAAGAATGGTACAAAGATTTTGTTTAGCTGCGAAGGCTAACTTTTCTTCAATTATATGTTTAAGCTCAATTGGAAAGGCGACTGAAGAAACAAAAAAGAAAGGTAAAGTAACTTATTGGGTTTTTGTAAGCACGTGTTTCCGATAATATTATCTGTTTTATTGTGTTAAGTTTAAGATATTGCTGAACTAATTTGGAGATACTGAGATTAACTAATCTATTAAATTATGAAAACCAGAATTTTATTGGTGCCACGGTGAAATTCTGATTATTGTAAATTATGTGAGAGTCTTTCGTTCCAGACATGAGATTATCACATTAAAAGCAATTGGCATTTTTGAATTTCTGACAAATGCCAAGGTATTAATTATTTAAGGTGGATAAGGAGTTAGTATTGAGTGTAATTAGTAGGCACAAGGGCAGGTACAACCCACTCTTTTTGAAAAGAGATGTATGAACGAAAATGTTGTCTTCCCTGTCAGGAATATGTTTCAAGTTAATCGTGATGTTACTAACGATTTCGGCTTGTTTTAGCAGATTTTTAATTCCTAAGGAAAAAAAGTTTGGTCAAAAAAAGTCTGTGCTTTCACGGCTCATGTATTGGAAATTGGAAGTCAAAAATAAGCTAACATTTATTTTCCAGAATTTAATTGTGTTTGTATCTTTGTGCAAGTTATTATTGCTTAATGGCACAATGGTTGGGGGTCGGGGGAGAAGTAAAATTGAATTTGATTCTTTTTCATTCAGCTCAGTTTTTTTCAGTTGATTTGAAAGCAGCGTGACGCAAGCTGCGTGAGTCGGGTGATATCTGGATCCGCCTTCTTTTCACTGCAGAGAAGTTAATCACTTCCACAGGCAGCTGATTTAGATTTTTTCTGGTATCAGATTAACTCTGCCGAAATATTCACGGAGCAGCAACTTTTATATTGCAGAATGTAAACATATATCAGGCATGTTTAAGTTTCTTAATTTGCATGGATATTTCCCCACGTTGATGGAAGGAAATCAGGAATTGACAAATGCATGTTATGCAATTCACCTCTTGAGTTCTCAAGAACAACCACAGTGGATTTTCTGTTTTCTTCTTTTAAAACAGTTGAACATGGCTTTCGGAACCGAATGTGTGTTGATGGTGCAGGATTACCGAGAGTAGTTCTTTGACAAAGAAGTGGCCTCACAGAGTTGCGGAGCCACCTTAGCTGGAAAAACATAGGTGCAGGAGGAGATCCAGAAGTGTTAAGAATTTAAGACCTCATCGGCAGACATCGGCAGATATCGAATGTCACAGCGTTGTGAAGATTTGATGCAAAACTTTTCCTCTTAAAGGTTCGGATTTAACCCATTCAGAGTGTTCGAGGGGGTGGAGATGTTAGACTTATCTCCAAAAGTAATTGCAAGCCCTGTCGTACTACAACCATCCTTCATGTTTCAGGTGCCCGTTTTCGAAGGCTGCCCTTATCAGTCAGGAAGCAGTCAGTTGGACGGGATTAGAAATGCTCAGGCTCATTGTAGCAGAAGCCTTCAAGAATATTTTGAGTGCTTGAATTTCAGAAGAGGGCAACATGAGACGAAGAGAGAACTGGGTCTCATTTCACTAAAGACGGACTGAGGACATGTCCCAAATATGGGTTAGTGTTTCAAGATCGTTTCACTGAAAGCATCTTGACGAGATGGGGTTAGTGGCCGTTGAAACGGCGCGTGCGCTCTTCTATTGAATTGTATCCTATGCGGAGCATTAGATTTTTCTCGAGGTAAAGAAAGTCTTGCCTGTCCTTGTTTGTAAAGGCGAGGCGAGTCGAAGAGGATCTTTTCAAAATTCTCAACATCAGTGAATGCAGATGGCCGGAATGGAACACAAGCCTGCGCACATGCGCTTTACCACTGAACTACAGTCACAGTCAAAAGTGAGCTCCAACTGAAGTTAACAAGCGTGTATTTCTCCTTTGTCTCTCCCAGACAAGCAACTCTCACAGCTGCTGGTTGGAGACATAAGCAGCTCAAAATACTCTCCAGCGAAGGATTGGTGGTTCAGTCGTTGACTTCTTGTTTCACACACGAGTGACGCGGGTTCAATTCCCGGCCGATGCAGCTTGAATCTTATTTTAGATCGACAATTGGCCAACATCACTCAACCCCGCTCATAGCTGAAATTCACAGTTTATTTCGGGCTGCCTGTTGTGACGCCACTATTCCCGGCAAGAATGGAGATGATTGGTTAATTCCCCTGCCAAGCATTACTGTAAGTCATTGGCATTGATTTTACGCACATAATTTGTATTGTGTAACTATCCTCCCCACATCGCATTTTACAAACATACAAACATATGAACAATGACAGACAGGAAAAGACCCTCTGGTCGATCCAGCCCGTCTCATGCAATTATCATACTTTGTGATTCACACTATTTCCAATCTCCACTCCACCCAAAACCATGCGATCTCCTGCAGCAGGGGGAAAAAAACCCATGCCAATTGTGGAGAATGTGAGAATTTATTTACTGACCACTTTAGGAGATCGAAACTAGACCAGGAGATCATTCTGGCCTTGATCATTTTATGCATTGCCTCCCTTTTGCATGGGCTGATCTCCAACCCTGGCAGAAAAAGATCCAGCACTCGCTTGAAATATTGCTGAAGAAATGGTAAATTTATATTATGTAACTATCCTCCACTCACTGCATTTTGCTGGAGATATAATCAATTTGTATTATTTAACTATTCTCGACTCGTTGCATTTTGCTGGACAAATAATCAGTTTTATTATGTAACTATCCTCCACTCACTGCATTTTACTGGAGAAATAATCAATTTGTATTATGTAACTTTCCTCTACTCACAGAACCTTGCTGCAGAAATAATCCTGCTTTGACTTGGAGACATTGCTGTAATTTCGGTCATGAGATCTTTTTGCTGTCGTGCGTAGGAACGCTGTTCAAATAGCATGTCTGCTGTAGTGCTTGGTGCTTGCAGCGTAAATGAACTGGTTCTCCAGTCGTGTGTATGTGTTGTACCAAGGGAAGCCCAGAGTGTGCCGCTCTGGCAGCAAACCCGGGCACGGGGCGGCCCCCTGCAAAGCAGTGATCTGCTGCATGGAGAGCCACCAGACAATGGAGTGTCAGGAGGCCAATTGCTGCAACATTTGCGGAGAGGAACTGACGCCAAAGGTGGGACCGGCAGCAAGAGGCGCTTAGAGTCCTGAACGGACAACAGCGGCTGCTCCTCGACTGAGGAAAAGAAAAAAGGGGGAAGACCCCATCTTCATCAAAGGTAGCGGCAAAACGTAACAGTGAGAAGTGACACAGACAGCGCGCTCCAGCTCCAGGGACTCGGGAGCAGAAATATCTCGCTCTGGGGCACCGGGAGAAGTGACACAGGCAGCCCGCTCCAGCTATAGGGATTCGGAAGCAGTAACACCCCGCTCTGAGGCGCCGGGAGAAGCGACACAGAGAACGAACAACCAGCGATAGCCTTGGAGCCGGAGCCGGTCCTGGATCTCACGGTGAAATCGCCCCACGAGACCCCGCTGATGACCCCCGAGCGCAGACAATCCCACAAGGGACGACAGACGTCGTATCTCAGACTAAGCACGGTCCAGCAGTTTGTGCTCACCACGCGAATGCAGAATCTGGACCAAGGCATGGAAACGGAGGGTAACGTGGAACACGGACGGATGCAATTACACTATCTTAATTTTGGCCCTTTTGTATGTTTAATATGGCTTTACAAATCGCATCATTCATCGTGCATAGTATTAAATCAACTAAGCAATGTGCTGCAACTCTGAACTAACTGTCCAGGGTCAAGTGGAACCTGCTGTACTTGCAAGAGTGCGGGATTCCGAACCTCAGCAACTTTTTGTTTTATTCGTTCACGGGATGTGGGCGTCGCTGGCGAGGCCGGCATTTATTGCCCATCCCTAATTGCACTTGAGAAGGTGGTGGTGAGCCGCCTTCTTGAACCGCTGCAGTCTGTGTGGTGACGGTTCTCCCACAGTGCTGTTAGGAAGGGAATTCCAGGATTTTGACCCAGCGACGATGAAGGAACGGCGATATATTTCCAAGTCGGGATGGTGTGTGACTTGGAGGGGAACGTGCAGGTGGTGTTGTTCCCATGTGCCTGCTGCTCTTGTCCTTCTAGGTGGTTGAGGTCGCGGGTTTCGGAGGTGCTGTCGAAGAAGCCTTGGCGAGTTGCTGCAGTGCATCCTGTGGATGGTACACACTGCAGCCACAGTGCGCCGGTGGTGAAGGGAGTGAATGTTTAGTGTGGTGTATGGGGTGCCAATCAAGCGGGCTGCTTTATCTTGGATGGTGTCGAGCTTCTTGAGTGTTGTTGGAGCTGCACTCATCCAGGCAAGTGGAGAGTATTCCATCACACTCCTGACTTGTGCCTTGTAGATGGTGGAAAGGCTTTGGGGAGTCAGGAGGTGAGACACTCGCCGAAAAATACCCAGCCTCTGACCTGCTCTCTTAGCCACAGTATTTATATGGCTGGTCCAGTTAAGTTTCTGGTCAATGGTGACCCCCAGGATGTTGATGGTGGGGGATTCGGTGATGGTAATGCCGTTGAATGTCAGGGGTAGGTGGTTAGACTCTCTCTTGTTGGAGATTGTCATTGCCTTGCACTTATCTGGCGCGAATGTTACTTGCCACTTATGAGCGCAAGCCTGGATGTTGTCCAGGTCTTGCTGCATGCGGGCTCGGGCTGCTTCATTATTTGAGGGGTTGCGAATGGAACTGAACACTGTGCAGTCATCAGCGAACATCCCCATTTCTGACCTTATGATGGAGGGAAGGTCATTGATGAAGCAGCCGACGATGGTTGGACCTCGGACACTGCTGGCAGTGGTCACGCATGTGGACCCAGGCGCAGTCGGTCTGGTCAGGAGGCAACGATAATCGTTCCTCAGGCCTGGGGGTTCTGCTGCGAGGAGGCCAATTCGCCATCACTGAGTTAAAGAGGTGGTGCGGGGCCACCTGCTCGTAGCAGAGGTTCTGTCTAACCCCACCCCCCCGGCCCCCCGCTCCTACTGATCAATGTTAACGCCCCGGCCCTCAAGAGCGATAGGCTGGAGGTCATTCAGCATCTCCATTGCAGCTGGGCGATCCAGGAGGGGTGGCGCAATACTGGATTCCACGTCCAAACTCCTGTTGCAGGTGGTGAAAGACACGAAGCTTCGCGACGTTTTCAGCATCCCTGCAGATGGACCACCACGGAGATACACTTTGTCCTGTCCGGGCGGATCCGTCCGGTCCAGGATAGACTTTCTATTTGTGTCCCCAACCCTCAAGGTCAGATCCATCGACGTCCAGCCGGTGTTCCTCTCTCACCACTGCCTCCTACTGGCCGACTGCCAATCGCAGGAGGACCAGAGGGTGGGCAGGGAGATATGGAAGCTGAACGTGGGACTGTTGACCCCGGAGAGCATCGAGCAACTAAAGAGGGTTTACACAGGTTGGAGGACCATGAAACCCTTCTTCAACTCCATGGTGCACCGGTGAGAAATGATCAAGGCCAACATCAAGAGGTTTTTCATCCTCAAAGGTGTTCAGAAAGCGAGAGAGAGACAAAGGGAATTCACAAAAATTGGCAACCCATTCCGTTCCTAAATGTCGAGTGCAAGATTCTGTCCAATGTCATCGCCAACAGGATCGAGTCTGCTCTGGAACAGGAGAACAACCCGGATCAGACCTGCACTAAACCCGGCATGAAGATCACTGATAGCCTTGCGCCGCCCAGGGATACGATCGCCTTCCTGCAGGACAGGGGGTTGAACACCTGCCTCATCAGCCTGGACCAGCCGAAGGCCTTCGACAGAATATCGCAGACGTACATGATGGATTTTGGGGAGGAAACCAGCAATTGGATTCGACTGCTCTACGTGGACATCAATAGCGCAGTCCTAATCAACGGGTGGGAGTCAGAGAGCTTTCTGATCAGATCGAGAGTCAGGCAGGGTTGTTCTCTCTCCACGGACTTGTTCGTATATTGTATGAAGCCGTTTGCCACATCCATCAGGAAGGACACAGGTTGACGATTCCAGCCAGTGGAGGCTCTCAGATTAAAGCTTCCCTGTACATGGACGATGTCACCGTTTTCTGCTCCGATCAGCGGTCGGTACACAGGCTGATGGGCGTCTGCTACCTTTTTGAACTGGCCTCGGGTGCCAGAGTGAACGAAGTAAGAGTGAGGCCTTGTTCTTTGGCAGGTGGGAGGCCCGGTCCCTTTTCCACCTCACCGTCAGGTCCGACTACCTGATTGTGCTGGGGCTATGGTTCGAGGGACCCCTGACCAGCACCAAGAACTAGGAGGAGCGGGTCGCCAACACTAAACAGAAGCTTGGTATGTGGGTGGGGCGCTCCCTCTCCATATCTGGCAGGAACCTGGTGACAAGGTGTCAGATACTCGCGGTGTTGCTCTACGTGGCCAGGGTTTGGCCCGTTCCCTGCTGATCCGCCGTCACAGTCACCAGAGCTATCCTCCACTTTGTCTGGAGGTCCAGGGTAGAACATGTCCGCAGGGAGCCCATGTACGAGCCCCCAGGCAAATAGGGCATGGAGTCCCCAACGCCGCTCTGATGCTGATGGACACTTTTGTGTGGCTGCCTCGGGATATGTGTAGATCCCCAGTACGCAAATACTAAGGGTCACTACGTGCTGAGTTCCTACCAGTCCACCACACTGAGAAGGCTGGGTCTGGCCACGTTCGCCGAGCAGTCGCAAGACGTTCCGTCCAGCTGGACCAGGCGGGGAGGTTCCTGAAGCCCACAAGGCCGTCAGACTGTGGTCAACACGGGACATTGTGGGAGTCCTGCAAGTAAAGGAAAGAATGGATCCGATCTGGCAGTTCCCCGACCAGACGGTCGATGCCATTTGGCAGATCGTCTGGTCGCTAGAAGTGACCAACAGGCGCCAGGATGTCGCCTGGATGGTGGTGAGAAAGGCTCTCCCAGTGTGTTCCGTCCAACGCTGAGGTAATCACAGCACCACAGCAAGCTGCCCTTGAGGCTGCGGCGAGGAGGAGGCCATCGTCCATGTCCTTGTGGGCTGCCCCTTTGTGCAGAATTTGTGGCGAGAGATGCGTTGGTATCTGTCCCGGTTCATCCCCAACACCTCAGTAAAACAGGACACTGTGCTCTACAGCTGCTACCCGGGACGCACACGAGACAGATTTGAACTACTGCTGGAAACCATCAACTCGGTGAAGGAGACCCTTTGGTCCGCCCGAAACCTGCTGGTCCTCCAGCTGAAGGAGCTGTCCATGACCGAGTGTTGCCGACTGGCACTCTCCACGGTCCAGGATGAGGTGGTGCGGGACGCAGTGAAGCGAGGTGCGGCCTACGGAAAGGCTCCATGGGGAAAGGACACCGTGTACGGTCATTTCACCTTGTATTGTGCAGGATGCATTAGAAGTTACGTAGTGTGTTTTGATTTGTAATAATGAGGTCACAGTGTGTACGATCTGTATCTTATTGCTTTGGACGGTAATTGTGACATTTACATTGAAATGTGTGTCTTCTTAAATTTTATGAAATACAGAAGAGCTTGCAATTTTAATAAAATATTGGGCTACAGATACACAAATCAATAAAAGTAGTGATGCAGGTTAACAAAGGAGGGATTACAACTAGAATGATATCCGGACTTCAAGGGTGAAGTTACGAGGAGAGATTACACAAATTGGGTTTGAATTGTCTCGAGTTTAGAAGGTTAAGGGGTGATCTGATCGAATTGTATAAGATATTAAGGGGAACAGATAGGGTGGATAGAGAGAAACTATTTCCGCTGGTTGGGGATTTTAGGAGTAGGGGGCACAGTCTAAAAGTTAGAGCCAGACATTTCAGGAGCGAGATTAGAAAACATTTCTACACACAAAGGGTTGTAGAAGTTTGGAACTCTCTTCCGCAAACGGCAATTGATACCAGCTCAATTGCTAAATTTAAATGTGAGATAGATAGCTTTTTGGCAACCAAAGGTATTAAGGGATATGGGCCAAAGGCAGGTATATGGAGTTAGATCACAGATCAGTAATTATCTTATCAAATGGCGGAGCAGGCACGAGGGACTGAATGACCTACTCCTGTTCCTATGTTCCTATGATTCCGATGTTTCCTAAGCAGCGTGGTGCAATTCTAGAGGGATCGAATTGATAAGCAAATAATTATGTTAAACTTGTGCGGAGCCTTGGTTAGACCGCACTTAGATTATTGTGCACAGTCTGGTCTCCATATTATAGGAAGCACAGCGAGGGTGCAACAATGATTCACAATGATTATACCAGAACTGAGAGGTTATCTTGATCAGGAAAGGCTGAACAGGATGGATCTCTTTCCTCTAGAAAAGAGAAGACTGAGGGGGGACCTGACAGAGGTCTTTAAGTTAATGATAGGGTTTTGTAGGGTAGACGTGGAGAAAATGTTTCCACTTGTGAGGGAGTCCAAAATTAGAGGTCATAAATATAAGATCGTCACTAATAAATCTAATAGGGAATTCAGGAGAAATTTCTTCACCCAAAGAGTGGTAAGAATGTGGCATACGCTATCACATGGAGTCGTTGAGGCAAATAATGTAGATGCATTAAAGGGGAAGCTGGAAAAGCACAAGAGGGAGAAAGGAATAGCGTATACTGATCGGGTTAGATTAAGAGAGGGAGGAGGCTCGTGTGGAGCATAAAGGCTGGCATAAATCAATTGGGCCGAATGGTCTGTTTCTGTGCTGTAGTTTCGATGTAACTCAATGTACTATTTTGAGGGTGGTGGATGAGCAGACCTGGGGTGCATATTCACAAATCTTTGAAAGTGGCAGTGCAAGTTGATACGGCGGTTAAGCAAGCATATGGGATACATGGGTTTTAAATAGGGACATTGAATACACAAATAGGGAAGTCATGCTAAGCCTTTACAAAAGATTGATTAGGCCTTAGCTGGAGTATTCTGCACAACACTGGTCACCACAGTTTAAGAAAGATGTCAAGGCCTTCGCCAGGGTATAGAGAAGAATTACCAGGGTGATGCCGGGGATGAGGGACTTCAGTTATGTGGAGGGATTGGAGAAGCTGGGATTGTTCTCCTTAGATCAGAGAAGTTTAAGGGGAGACCTAATAGAAGTGTTCGATATAATGAGGGGTTTGTATAGAGCAAATAGGGGAAACCGCTTACTCTGGCAACTGGATTGGTAACCAGAGGTCATAGGTTTATAATAATTGGCAAAACTACTAGAGGGGAAATGAGGAGAGTATTTTTCACACATCGGATTGCTAAGCACTGCCTGAAAGGATGGTATGCCTTTTAAAGGCTGCCTTCGTGTCACAGACTCAAAATTCATATTGTATCTGGGAAACTGGAGGAACAGAGTGAAACGGGTTTGCTTGTGTCCCTGGATTCAATGCACAATGTGGAGACATCGGTAAAATTTGTGAATGAATCGACAGAAGCGAAAATGGCCAATACAATTATAAGAAAACTGTAAATTAAGCCGCTTATTGTTGTTGGACCAGTCCTTTCTGAGCACAGGTTTTAACTTTATTCCTGAGCATGGTCGTATTAAGTCAAGGTTCTGAACTTTGAGATGTTTGTGATATATCCACGTCATCATTTACATCGGAGACAAAGCTGTTGATGTAATGTGTTTGTTCAAATGACTGTAAGTAATCCCAATGATCAGGGGTATAACCGTGCCAGTGGAGATTTATCTCCTGTATAAATCAGGGATCGCTCTAATAAATCCGCACAGACTGCCAGCCGGAGCTGCGGTTTCCAGTCCAAAGAAATCATTGCTTAACACAGAAATGGGATATTCAGCAATGTATCAGATAGAATGTATTTATTATCCTGTTCTTGCAGCCGTTGTAGTTCCAGGTAAGCCATTATCTCAGCTGTTCGTGGTTTAAATCGGTATTAACTTTGCTGCTATCCTTAGCACTTTTTTTCTCCCATCATGTATTACACGGTGGACTGCACTGTTCTTTCACTTGATCGACTGTCTTAAGTCTCTGCTCTTTTGGTCTTGTAGCAGCTGCATTACATGTGTTACGATCTTGGAAATCCAAACTTGGCATTGTTACTGGATTATTCTCTATACTGAATGTACTGGAATCAGGTGTCTCGGCTAGGAGCTGGTATCAGACCATCAGGAGCTGTTAACAGTTTCATGTTGTGGAACTAACCAGTCCTGGGATATTTTTTCATCAATGTATTTTCAATGATTGATAATGAGACAGCTCACCGTCTCAAGTTACAAGGAGGCAGCGGCAGCGCAATGTTCTCCCTCCCCAATAACATGGTTCAGTTTAACTGGGATTTCAATGTATTTATTGGTTATCACTGTTATGAAATATTATTTCATTCTGTGTATATCTGACGCCGCATCAAATGTCTGTTTACTAAACTGAGTTTGCTGCTGACTTTCACATCGCATTCTCTGATTCATTGTGGATGAATTCATTGTAAAATGCAAAGTTTTGAGGTTATGTTGTATCAGTTTCCGCTTTATCTGTTGGAATCATGAGCCCTTCTATTTATCTGTAGCGGTGGTTTTGGCGTTTCCTTAATTGAACAATGCCGCCATCTGTACTTTTAATTACAGGTATCGGAATTTAATTTATTTTGAGGTTTTTCTGGAAGAGGCATTCGATTCTGTTTATTCCATGCATTGTAGATGAAGTGAACAGTGTAGGTGAACAGGTGGAGAATTGAATGATCTGTAGAAACATTAA
Source organism: Heptranchias perlo (assembly GCF_035084215.1). Classification (NCBI taxonomy): domain Eukaryota; kingdom Metazoa; phylum Chordata; class Chondrichthyes; order Hexanchiformes; family Hexanchidae; genus Heptranchias; species Heptranchias perlo. Next base: position 1,886,280 of record NW_027139442.1, on the reverse strand, counting down.
ACTATTCACAGAGACTTCACCATTTATCAAACTGACATTAAGAACACGCTCGTTGGAACACGGGGCTGGTGAAGAGAAAGCAGGCTCAGGATGTTAGGATTTACTCGGATGTGAAAAGCGGATTTGAGAAAGAGAGCAGAGATCGTGCATACAATAATCACAAAAAAATAATGGTTGAATTTAGTAATTGGATTGTGTTACTGGGACCTATAGATTAGATTTTCTCGAACACTCTGCTGCAGTCTCTCCCTGTGAATCCTTGCCTCTGGTCCCACTGCATTGAATCCTCTGACTCCTCACCCCTTTGCTTCAGTTTATCCGTTTTCCAAACCATATGCTGCTGACTCCCCTCCACCTCCGACATGTCCTTTTTGTTCACCCTCCCAATCTCACTCACTGGCTTGGTCTCCAGCTGCCTCTTCCAGTCCGATCCGAAATTGAAAACTCACCGTGGCGGACCTCGGTCTTTCCCGTTTTGGGCCAGCCCCTGTCGTCTCTCTTCACCCAGAGCAACAAACCAGATGCATTTTCCCGTTGCCCTTCTCGACCATGGATCAATTTCCCTTCTGTCTGGAAGTCAAATCCGGATTTAATCAGTACAGTGAAGCCAGTTTTCCCTTTCCAGCTGGAACTGCGCCCTCATTCGGCTGTTCCAGGTAATGCGATGCTCACTTTACTTACTTTCTGTATCAATTTCCCAATTGATTACTGACAATTGTGTTTAAAAACATTTCTGTGCCCAAAATCGCTGCCCAGGTCTGTTAACCAGTTTCCAACATTTGATGCAGCAACAAAGCTGGAAATTTCACCCCAGATCCTGTAAAAATGCTGCTTTGTCTCCAGGGCTGATCAGTAATTTCTCTGCTTCATTTTCTCTCTCTTACAGTTAACTTGGTGGCGATTGTGATCCTGTCCCGAGGAAAGTGCGGACTCTCCAAATGTATCACTCACTACCTGGTGGGAATGGCGGCGGCCGATCTCCTGGTCGTTATCACCGATGTCATAATGATGCGCATTGCTGATATTTATTTCCCAGCTTCATTCTTGACCATTACCCCCGTGTGCCGTCTCATTGTCATCCTGAGTGTACCAGCCACAGCGGCCTCTGTCTGGTTCACAGTCGTTTTCACCTTTGATCGATTTGTGGCCATTTGTTGTCAGAAGCTGAAAACAAAATATTGCACCGAGAAAACGGCGGCTGTTGTTATCGGGGTGGTGAGTGCGCTGAGCTGTTTATTAAACATTCCTTGGTACTTTGTATTTGGCCCGGAATATATAATGGACAATGTACCCCGGGGTTGTGTCTGGAAAACGGCCTTTTTCACTTCACCCGCATGGGAAGCCTTTGACTTGTTTAATCTTGTTTTAATGCCTTGTCTCCCATTCATTCTGATTTTGCTGTTCAATGTTCTCACCGCCAGGCACATTTTAGTGGCCAGTCGAGCCCGCCGGGGACTCCGGGGACGCAGCAATGGAGAGAATTACAAGGATCCAGAGATTGAGAACCGAAGGAAATCCATCATTTTACTCTTCAGTATATCAGGCAGTTTTATATTGTTATGGAGCACATTCATTTTTTATTTTATCTCTCTGCGTATAACAAACACCCAGTACTATACGGTCAGTGACCTTGAGTCAGCCGGATTCATGCTTCAACTTCTCAGTTCCTGCACCAACACGTGTATTTATGCTGTGACCCAGACTAAATTCAGAGAGGAGCTGAAGAACGGGGTGAAATATCCACTGAATCTATTTGTTACATTAGTTAAATCATAGAAACATCTCAAGACTTTTCATCAGAAATTAAATAAAAAGTCGATTGGAGAGATTCTCACGTTTGGCAGCGGTGTAAGATGGGCGGTAGCGGATCGGGCGCCCGTTATTCACGGCGCCTGATTTTACTATCCATTGACATCAATGAGGTCACTAAAGTAACTGATATCAATCCAATACTTCAAATAAATTTGGAAATACCAGACAGGAATTATATTTTACCCGACAAATGCGGTGTTGTGAAATGATACAAGATGTGATTCTAACATGAAATGGTTTGCTGTTATTAGTCTGGAAATAATATGATTTCAATATTAAATGTTTAATCATGAGAAGAATCAAATCAACCTCTTTTTCGGTTGATGATTATTTTCCATCACACACACTGCCCGGTGGGATGGACTGAGGTTGAGCTGTCAGGGTCAGACAGCGTCCTGTTCGTTGGGACATTTGTTTTGACCAGAACAGAAAAATAATGGACCAACACTGGACCGTTACTAACTGGGAAAATATTAATGTAATTTCAAACTCCAGTGGGAAGTTCCGGAGGTCGTTTCCTCTCTGAGCTGCTGTGCAGCAATGTTTACTCACTGCAGGGAGTTTAATGGGACATGAGGCTGGGCCTGGTTACACAGATCTATAAGGAAACCTCCTGATACATTTCTGAGACGATCAGGGGCCGGGAGATTTCTCACGGCCGCAGCAGGCGAAGGGAAAGCTCTCCTGCTCCTCCTCGCCACACAAAATATATGTTAAAAAGAAACTTCTCAGTGTTCTGGACCACTCAATGCCCATCGAAAGGGCAGCTCCTCCATCCATTTGTGCCCAACATTAAATGGTGTCTGCGTACATCATAATAATGTGATTTACATATTACAACAGGTGGGTGTTGCTCCGGCCGCTCTTCTCAGGACGCTACCCACGATGGTGGAGGCAGGAATGCCAGTGTTAAAGGGGCGGTAAGTTACCTGACACCATTTACTAGCCTCTACCACCCCATTTCCGCCAGGCGGGGATACTTAAAATCGGCCACACCTTTCCTGACCTCCGCCCTAGTAACAATCTTCGAAGCCCACAAGCTGGTCCATTGTCTCCAACTACACCGGTTCACATCAAGTGGAGGGGAATTTTCACCATCGCTGGTGGATGAACTGGTAGAGCAGATCACCCGCCTCTTACAGAACGGGCCAGATTTTAATTTCTGCTCGGTTAATTTACCGCCCAAGCAGTGAAGGTGAAATTCGCCCCATGTCTCTGACCCCAAGGTTCGACAGGGGTGTGAAAGACATCAGACAGTGTTTGCCAAATACATACATGAATGGATCGGTGTACTCGGGTAAAAGGTTTTAACTCCCCTCCATACCGACAGGACGCCTATACCCCCAACAGCTCGGTAACACAGGCCATTGTGCTCTCCGGGCAGTTCCCTGGGACGCACACCGAGACACATATCAACGACTGCTGGAAGCAATCAACTCGGTGAAAGAGGCCCTTTGGTCCGCCCGACATTTGCTGTCCACGAACGAGGATTGCCAACTGACACGCTCTAAGGTCCACGATAATGTGCTGTGGGACGCAATGATGCGAGATGCGGCCTGTGCAAAGGCTCTATGGGGAAAGGCCACCGTGTAAGGCAATTTTACCTTGACTGTACAGCATGTGTTAGAAGATATGTTCTGTGTTTTCAACTGTAATGATTGACTCGTAGTGTGTATGATCTGTATTTTGTTGTTTTGAATTGTATGTGTGATATTTACATTGAACTGTGTGGATCCATGAATTTTATGAAATAAAGCATATTTTGAAATGTTAAAAACATATTCTAGTCTCACCATGTCTGTTATTGGACAGTGAACAGTGGAAACATCGGCGGACAGTAAAGATGTGGGGAGCCGTACAAAGAGCATCGATTGCGAGCACCAGGTGAGAAATATGAGTATTTCCTTTCTTGTGAGAAACTAGGGACTGTGGAGGAGCAAAGGTATTTGAGTGCTCAGATACACCAATCACTAACAGTTAGTGCACATGTACAAAAGCAAATCCCAATTTCTGGACTGCCATATCCCAACGTACCGCTATCATGTACTTAGACAACTCCCTGGAATTTGCTGATACAATCAGGCCCCACTGCCTCACTTGCTGGTCCATTACATACGTCCAGCACCTTCTGCATTAATAAAGTTACATTCAAGCATTCTGCTCATCCTATGCCCCAAGTACAGAAGACTATTTGTGGCAGGAGGACCCAGACCATCAGCCTTATGTGAGTTTGAACATTTCTGTTTTTAATTCAGATTATTGCATTTGCAATTTTTTCCTCTTTTTTGCACATTTCTATTTTTATTTCATACTTACAGATTTTGCATTTTTAAACAAATTCTCCAAACCCTGTGTCAGTGAGTGCTGACTCCGGGCCCTTTGATTGACAGCTCTCAGCTCCGCCCCCCAACCTTCTCCTGGGCTAACTCCTCCCATCACGAGACACGCTGCAGTGTCTCACCCCTTTGCCCACTGACGTCACGACATGTACGTTCCGCTCCTGCCAGAGGGCCGCCATGCATGCGCCGCGCGGTCCCCGTGCCGCGTTCCTTTCGGAACAGGCCGCCGCCGGGAGGATGATGATGGCGGCCTCGGGCAGGGGGGGGGGGGGCGGGCGCTGCTGTGGGCTGGGGCGAGGCCGACAGAGGGATGACCTGTACCCGGGAGTTGGCTGTAAATGCCTGTAAGCACCAGATGGGCCGGAAGTCCTTATTCAGTGATGTCGGTTCGAAGTACCTTGATGTAAATCACCTCCCACAACCCATGTACAACCCCCTCCCCCCCCCGCGTCCCCATCAAGGACTCTGCCCACCATTTAATCTCCTCCCACAGCCCAAGTACTCTCTCCCCTATCATGGACTCTACCCACCCATTTAATCTCCTCCTACTGCCCATATGCACTCTACCCTATCCTATAGTTCACGCACTCATTCAATCACCTCCCACAGCCCATGTACAATCTCCCCTATTCTGGAATCTTCGCACCGATTTCATCTCCTCCGACAGCCCATGTACACTCTAACCTGTCGTGGACTCCACCTCTCCATTTAAACACCTCCCACACCCCATGCATTCTCTTCCCCAGTGTTTTTCAAACTTTTTTTCTCGTGACCCAGTCGAAGAAAAACACTTCTCCCAGGGACCCAAACTGTCTTCTGACTGGGACCATGCCTTTTGATCTCCTCAGTCCTTCTTCAGGTGATCGCGCTCGTTCCCCGTTACGTGATCACTCCAGTTCCCCATCATGTGATCGCCGCAGTTCCTCGTCATGTGATCTCCCCGATTCCACATCATGTGATCTCGCCAGTATCTCTTAATGTGACCTCCCATTTGCCTCGTCATTTCATCCCTCCTGCACCTCATCGTGTTATCTCTCCATTACTTCATATAATCTCGCTGTCCCTCGTCCAGTGACCTGCCCGGTCCCCCGTGGTCGCGTGATCTCCCCGGTCCCCAATGGTCGTGTGACCTCCCTGTTTTCCCGTGGTCGCGTGACCTCCCCGGTTCCCCCTGGTCGTGTGACTTCCACGGTCCCACGTGGTCGTGTGACCTCCCCGCTCCCGGTCCCCGTGTGAGCTTCCCGGTCCACCCCCCAACGTGTGATCTTGCGAACTCCCCGTCCCTTCCCCCATGGTCGTGCGACCTCTGCGGTTCCCCCCACCCCCGCCGTGAGATCGTGCGAAATCTCCGGTTCTCCCCACCCCCCTGTGTGATCGTGCGACCTCCCCGGTTCCCCGACCCCGTGTGATCGTGTGATCTCCACGGTCCCCCCCCCCCCGACCCCGCCACTTGATCGTGCGAGCTCCCCGATTCTCCCCCACCCCCGTCGTGAGATCGTGCGACCTCCCCGGTCCCTCCCTGCATGGTCTTGCGAACTCCCCGGTATCCTCCTCCCCCCGTGGCCGTGCGACCTCTCCGTTCCCTCCACGCGTGGTCGTGCGACCATCCCGTCTCCCCACCTTTGGTCGAGTGACCTCCCCGATCCCTCCCCGCGTCGGAGTGCGACCTCCCCGGTTCCTCCCCGTGTGATTCCCCCTGATCCCTCATCATGTGATCTCCCCAGCAGACACCTGCAGTCGATCTTCCTTTTCCAGTGTTGGTGGAGAAAACTTCGAGTTAACCAACGGAACCTAGACTGTGGAATCTGCGTTTTGGATTAAAGAAATTACTGACCTCACTAAGAGAAAGAAAGAGATGAATTATACTGACGTGAGCAAAAATCGGTAACTAAAAGAATACAGATTAAAGGCATCTGATAATCAATGATTAATATTAAAGGGGAGTATTTTAGCTCTGGAAATAGATAAATAAATAACTGCAAACAAGGAATGAAATCTCCAGTAACTGATGGTTTCCACTCCAGGATATTAAAGGAAACAGGTGGGGAAATTACAGATGCATTAGTCATAATTTCCCAATGCTCTCTCGACTCAGGAATTGTGCCTTTGGAGATGAGAATTGAGAATGTCACTCCGTTATTTAAGAAACGAGGGAGGGAGAAACCAGAAACAAAAATAGACCTGTCAGTTTAAGGTCAGTTGTGGAGAAGTTACTGGAATCTACCATCAGAGACAAAATGATGGAACACTTGAACAATTCTGAGCTGGTCAAAGAGTCAACATGGATTTGTGAAGGGCAGATCATGTCTGACTAATCTAGTTGGATTTTTTGAAGTCACGAACAAGTTGGACAGGGGATTGTCTATGGATGTTGTCGATATGGACTTCCAGAAGGCATTTGATAAGGTTCATCACAAGGGACTAATAGAATAAATAAAAGTGCAGAAAATTGAAAGTTACCTTGTGAAATGGGTTGGAATTGTTTGGGAGGTCGGAGAAGAGAGCAGAGATAAAGGGAACGTTCTTTGATTGGCGGGATGTGACAAGTGATGTCCCCAGGGGTCTGTACTGAGGCCTCAGCTTTTCACCATATTTATCAATAACTTGAAAGAAGGAATTGAGAGCTATGGATCAAAGTTTCCAGATGACACTAAGCAAGGAGACACAATAAAGTTGTGCAGATGGGAGCAGAAAGTTACAAAGGGAGAGTTTAAGTGAATGGGGAAACTGTGACAGATGGAGTTCAATGTGGGGAAGTGTGACTTTGGATACAAGAATGATACATTGGAGTAATTTCTTAAAGTGAGAGGCTGGGAACGGTAGGGGAGCAAAGGGATTTGGGTGTCCATCGACAGAAATCAGTAAAAGCTAGTGCACAGAAACAAGAGGTAATCACAGACTAATGGAATGTTGGCCATTTCTCGAGGGCTGGAATACAAAGGGGAGGAAGGGATGCTTCAGTTCCACAGAGCCTTGGTCAGAGCCCATCTGGAGTACTGATCCTCACCAAGGATATATTGTCCTTGGAGGGGGGACAGTGCAGATTCACCAGAATGATACTGGGGCTTGAAGGGTTCAATTATGAGGACCGGTTACATAAACTTAGTTTGCATTCCCTTGAGTTTAGAAGGTTGAGGGGTGATTTGATCCAGGGATTTAAAATGATAAAGGGATTCGATCGGGTAGAAATAGAAACTATGTTCTCTGGTCGGTGAATCCAGAACAAGAGGGCATAACCTTAAATTTAGAGCAAGGGCTTCTAGGAGTGAAATCAGGAAGCTCTTTTTCACACAAGAGTAGTGGAAATCTGCTCAGGCTGATTGAAGTGGACCCTGTGATAGAATAGAATGTTCTGTCCTGTCAGACTTGGATATCTTGTCGATCCATCTTTTAAAAAGGAACTCAGGTATAAGATGGATTCCACTCACTTCATCATGAATCCTCAAACTGCTTTTCCTATCATAGAGATATCAAAGACCAGAATCACTGTCTTTAAAAGAAAGCTGATTTTTTTTGAAACTTGTACAGAATATTAAACTCCAGCCCAGTTAAAGGGGTTATTAACATCAAAAACAAACCCCGACTGTACGAATGAACATGGTTCAGTCCTGGATGTGATTAACATCATCAAAAGCAGCAGAATCCAACCCCTGCAGTCACATGTGAACTCGCTGGTGACTCAGCAGGTGGGATGATTGAGTGAATCCCATCCCACACACGGAGCAGGTGATCGGCCTCTCCCCGGTGTGAATACGTTCATGTCTCAGCAGATCCAATGATCTTTTAAAGCTCTTCTCACAGTTAGAACATTTAATGGGTCTCTTATCAGTGTGAACAAGTTGATGTGCAATGTTGCTGGATAAACAAGTGAATTTCTTCCCACAAGCGGAGCAGGTGAATGGCCTCTCCCCAGTGTGAACTCGTTGGTGTGTCGGTAGGGTGGATGACTGAGCGAATCCCTTCCCGCACAGGGAGCAGGTGAACGGCCTCTCCCCAATGTGAACTTGGTGGTGTCTCAGCAGGTGGGATGATCGAGTGAAACTCTTCCCACACACGGAGCAGGTGAACGGCCTCTCCCCAGTGTGGTCTCGCTGGTGTATCAGTAGGCTGGATGACCGAGTGAATCCCTTCCCACACACGGAACAGATGAACGGCCTCTCCCCAGTGTGCGTGCGTTGGTATGTCAGCAGATGACTTTTTCTTTTAAGATTCTTCTTACAGGCAGAACATTTAAAAAGACACTTATCAGTGTGAACAAGTTGATGTTCAATGAGATGGGATTACTGGGTGAATCCCTTCCCACACACGGAGCAGGTGAACGGCGTTTCCCCAGTGTGAACTCGCTGGTGTGTCAGCAGGTTGGATGACTCAGTGAATCTCTTCCCACACTCAGTGCAGGTGAACAGCCTCTCCCCAGTGCGTCTACGTGGATGACTTTCCAGCCGGGAAGAGGAACTGAATTCCTTCCCACAGTCCCCACATTTCCACGGTTTCTCCGTGGTGCGGGTGTCCTCGTGTCTCTCCAGGTTGGACGATCAATAGAAGTCTCGACTACACAGAGAACACATGTACGGTTTCTCCCCGCTGTGAATGGTGCGGTGTTTCTTTCAGGCTGTGTAACTGGTTAAAGCTCTTTCCACAGTCAGTGCACTGGAACACTCTCACTCGTGTGTGTGTCTCGCTGCTATTCCAGTCATAGTGATGTTTGAAATCTTTTTCAACAGATAGAACAGACAAACATTTCTCCTTTTATATTCAAAGGCCGATAATCTTCAGGTACTGGTGAATTGAGTGACTGTCAAATCTTGACGTGATGTTTGGTTTGAGTTTCCCGTCTGCAAATCCTCCCCTTCTAATACCCTGTAAAAGGAGATAATAAAAGTCCTCACTGTGAATACAAGGAATACAGGAAATAAATTCAGAACAAGCAATTCTAGTTTCCATGGAACATTCTACCTGCTCATTCCCCCAGACTCTAAATCCTTGTCACACACATTCTCCCTTCTCTCTCTGCTGAAACCCAAACCCATCGCACCACTTCCAAATTTTTTCCTTCTATTTAAGTTTTCTCTCTCCCCTGAAGGTCCTGACTCTGACTGGGTTCATTTCTGCACTCACTGGTTCACCTCCCTCTCCTCTCGTGAAGATGCTGACTCTGGCTGGGTACATATATGCTCTTCCCTTCATTTCGACACGAGCTCCGTCCGTATTGCTGCCTGTAAGCAGTCCATCTGTGATATCTCCCAATTTTGGTGACGGACTCTCCCTGACCAGTCACCATTTCTCCTTCATTTAAAGTCTATCCCTGACCAATCACAATTTCTCCTTCAGTTGCAGACACTACCTGACCAATCATAATTTCTCCTTAATTTACAGACACTCCCTGACCCATCACAATTTATCCCTCATTTACAGACACTCCCTGAGCAGTCACCATTTCTCCTTCATTCACAGACACTCCCTGACCAAACACCATTTCTCCTTCATTTCCAAAGTCTCCCTGACCCGTCAGAATTTTTCGTGCATTAATAGACGCTCCCTGACCCATCACCATTTCTCCTTGATTTACAGACACTCCCTTACACGTCACCATTTTTTCTTCATTGATAGACACTCCCTAATCAAACACCATTTCTCCTTCATTTACAAACTCTGCCTGACACTTCACCAGTTTTCCTTCATTAATAGACGCTCCCTGACCCATCACCATTTCTCCTTGATTTACAGACACTCTCTGAACAAACACCGTATCTCCATCATTTATGGACACTGCCTGACAAGTCACCATTTCTCCATCATTGAAAGACACTCCCTGACCGCCACCATTTCTCCTTCATTTACAGACACTCTCTAGCCCGTCACCATTTCTCCTTCATAAATAGACACTCCCTGACCTGTCAACATGTCTTCTCCCATTTCTTGGCACTCATTTACGATAAACCATTTCACCTTCATTTGCAGATACTCCCTGACCAATTACGAGTTCTTCATCATTAACAAACACTCCCTGACCAATCACCATTTCTCCATCATTTGCAGACACTCCCTGACCGTTTCGTGTTCTCCTTCATTTTTAGGGACTCCCTCACCGGTCAACATTTCGGCATAATTTACGGACACTCCCTGACCAGTCAACTCCTCTCTTCGCATCTCCCTCCAGATGTCCGATCACTTTTGAACAAGGCTCTTGCCATCCACAAATTTATTGCGGATGGTTGCACTTTGGAATATAGGCAGAGGAGTTGGCCATTCAGCCCCACGAGCCTGTTCCGTCATTCAATTAGATCATGGCTGATTTATATCTTAACTCTATCCACCTTCCGTGGTACCATAACCCTTAATACTCCGGCAAAACAAAAATCGATCAATCTCAATTTTCACATTTACAATTGACCCCCAGCTTCATCAGCTTTTTGGAGTGAAGAGAGTTCCAGATTTCCACTCCCCTTTGTGTGAAGAATTGCTTCCTGACGTCACCCCTCAAAACCTAGCTCTAAGTTTAAGATGATTCCCTTGTTCTGGACTTTCCCACCAGAGGAAATAGTTTCTCTCTATCTCCCCTATCAAATCCTTTAATCAGCTTAAACACCTCAATTAGATCACCCCTTAATCTTGTATATTCAAGAGGACACAAGCCTTGTCTATGCAATCTGTCCTCATCATTTACATAAGTGATCACTGTAAGTACAGGGCAGAAATTCAGAACAGACAATTCTAGTTACTCTGGAACAATATTTTCTCCCTTGCCGTTCCTAAGCTGCAAATGCCCCGTCCCACACACTCTCCCTCCTTGCCCCGATTAAGCTGTAAATCCCGCGTTCCACACACTCTCCCTCCTTGGCCCTACTAAGCTGTAACCCCCCGTCCCACACACTCTCCCTCTTTGACACGTCGTCGCTGTTTGAAATCCAGATTCATCGCAGCCTCTGATTTTTCTCCCTTTCTCTCCTGAAGGTGATGCGTGATGGTGGGGTTCGGGCCCAATCACTGTTTTTCCTCCAGTACTCGGCCAAGTGGTAATTCTGCACTTGAGAGCTTATACAGCGAGCTGCCGGCATTTAGACCATGGAGAGCAGCACAGCCGCCGTCCCTGGCTGATTCTGTCCGGCAAAGCTGAGGCCAGCAGTAGCAGATCAACAACAACCTGCATTTACACTGAGCGGAGTCTTAACAACACCGAATGCGGCTCAGGCCCCAAATTAGAGCCGGGGGGCCCCGGGCACAAGTAAACCCATCACCCAAAGCCTCCCACGCCCTACCCGCCACTTCCCGGTTTCTTCTCCTGTTTCCACCGATTCGGACTCGCGACAAACGACAGGAGAGACGCGCTCTCAGAATGCAGGGCAGGCCTGGGGACCATGCGCATTCTGACAGAGAAATCTGCGCCTTGGTGAGATAAAGGGGTTTCTGGGGCGCGGGGGATTGTGCTGCCTACGGCAGCCATTTGTCGATCAGTGTTTTATCGCCGCGTCGCTCATGGAACCGTGTCAAGAAATACAGACTGAGGAATTCAGAGACGGTTTGCTGAACAGACTTTGAATGTACAATATAGAACTTTATATTAACATTATTGACTGTTTTTAAATTGTGTCATTCCACAGTGTCTGATTCATTATTGTTTGGTTGTTGGTTGACTAATGCCTCTGTATCAGTTTCATTATTGCTTGATTTTATATTGTGTAATTCGCCGGCTTCTGAATCATTATTGCTTGAATTTCAATTATTTTATACCCATTGCCTGATTCATTATTGCTTGATTTTCAATTGTCTAATTCCACTTTGCCTGATTCATTATTGCTTGATTTTCAAATGTGTTATTCCCTGGTGTCTGATTCATTATTGCTTGGTTTTCATTTATCTAATTCTCATTGTCAGAATTATTATTGTTTGATTTTCAATTGTCTAACTCCCCGGTGCCTTAATCATTATTGCTTGATTTTCAATTGCTTCATTCCCCATTTTCTGATTCAAGATTTCTGGAATTTCAATTGTCTAATTGCCGATTACCTGCTTCATTATTGCCTAATTTTCAATTGTCTAATTCCCCATTGCCTGATTCACTATTGCCTGGTTCTGAATTCGTTATTTCCCCATTGTCTGCTTCATTATTGCTTGATTTTCAATCGTCGAATTCCACAGTGTCTGATTCATTATTGCTTGATTTTATATTGTCTAATTCCCCAGCGTGTGAATCATTATTGCTTGCTTTTCAATTGTTTTATACCCCATTGACTGATTCATTATTACTTGATTTTCAATTGTCTTTTTCCCCATAGCCTAGCAGATTATATCTTCATTTGCAATTCTCTACTTCCCGATTGCCTGATACATTATTGCTTGGTATTCAATTATCGAATCCCCCATTTTCAGATTCATTATTGCTTCATTTTAAATTTTCAATTTCCCCAATGCCAGATACAATAGTGCTTGACTTTCAATTGTCTAATTTCCCACTGTCTGATTCATTATTGACTGATTTAAATTGTGTCATTTCCCTTTACCCGATTCAATGCTGTTTGATATTCAATTGACCAATCACAATTGTCTGATTCATTACTTCTTGAAGGAGGAAGCCTCCGAAAGCTTGTGATTTCAAATAATGCTGTTGGACTATAACCTGGTGTTGTAAGACTACTTACATTTGTCCACCCCAGTCCATCACCGGCATCTCCACATCATGATTTTCAATTGACTGATTTTATACTGTCTAATTCCCCGTTGCCTGGTTCATTATTTTTCCCATTCCGAAATTGATTCTTGCTTCATTTTCAGTTCGCTATTTCCAGATTGCCTGATTCATTATTGCTTGATATTCAATTGCCCAATTCGGAATTGTCTGATTCATTGTTGCTTGAATTTGCTTTGCTTATTTCCCCAATGTCCAATTCATTATTGTTTGATTTTCAATTCTCTCATTCCCCATTGCGTAATTCATTATTGACTGATTTTCTATTGTCTAATTCCCCAATGCCTGATTCATTATTGCTTGACTTTCAGTTGTCTAATGCCACATTGTCTGCTTCATTTATGCTTGATATTCAATTGACTAATTGATTCACTGCTACTTGATTTTCATTTGACTATTTCAGCAATGTCCGATTCATTATTGCTTGATTTACAATTGACTAATTCCCCTGTGTCAGATTCATTATTGCTTGATTTTATATTGTCTAAATCCCTTTTGCCTGATTCATTATTGCTTGATTTTCAATTCACCAATTACCCTGTGTCTGAATCAGTATTGCTTCATTTTATAGTCTAATTCCCCGTGTCTGAATCATCATTGTTTGATTTTCAATTGTCTAATTCCCCATTGCCTGATTAATTAATGTTTGATTTTCAATTGTCGAATGTCCCATTGCCTAATTTATTATTGCTTGATTTTCGATTGCCTAATTCCACATTGCCTGATTCATTATTGACTGATTTTAAATTGTGTAATACCCCGTTGCCTGATTCATTATTGTTTGATTTTAAATTGTCAAATTCCCTATTGCCTGATTCATTACTACTTGACTTCCAATTGTCTAATTCCCCATTGCCTGATTCATTATTGCTTAATTTTATACATCTTATTCCCCATTGCCTGATTCACTACTGCTTGATTTTCAATTCTCTAATTTCCCATTGCCTGATTAGTTATTTCTTAATTTCCAATTGTATAATTCCCCATTGCCTGATTCATTATTGGCTGATTTTCAGTTGTCTAATTATCGATTGCTTGCGTTATTATTGCTTGATTTTCAATTGTCCAATTCCGATTGACTGATTCATTTTTGCTGGATTTTCAATTGTCTAATTCCGATTGCCTGATTCATTTTTGCTGGAGTGTCAATTGTCTCATTCGCGATTGCCTGTTTCTATTTTGCCTGATTTTAAATGGTCTTATTCCCCATTGCCTGATACATTACTGGAGATTTTCAATTGTCTAATTCCCCGATGCCTGATTAGTTATTTCTTAATTTCCAATTGTCTAATTCCCCATTGCCTTATTGATTATTGCTTAATTTTCAATTTTCTCTTTCCACGTTGTCTAATTGTGTATTGCTTCATTTTCAATTCTCTAATTCCCGATTGCCTGATAAATTATTGCTTTATAGTCAATTGTCTAATACCCAAATCCTGATACATTTTTGCTACGATTTTCAATTGTCTAATTTCCATTGTCTGATTCATTATTGCTTGATTTTCAATTGTCTAACTCCCATTGGCTGATTCATTATTGCTTGATTTTCAATTGTCTCATTCCCCATTGCTTTCTTTACCATTGCTTGATTTTTAATTTACTATTTCCCCATTGCCTGCTACATTATTGCCTGATTTTCAATTATCCATTTCCCCTGTGTCTGATTCATTATTGCTTGATTTTATATTGTCATTTTCCCCGGTGTGTGAATCATTATTGCTTGATTTTCAATTGTCTTATTCCCCTTTGTCAGTTTCCTTATTGCTTGATTTTGAATTTTCTAATTCACATTGTCTGATTCATTATTGCCTGGTTTCGATTCTCTATCTCCCCTTTGCCTTTTTCATTTTTGCTTGATTTTGAATTGCGAAATTCCCGGGTATCTGATGCATGAATGTTTGATTTTATTTTGTCTAACTTCCCGATGTGTGAATCATTATTGCTACATTTACAATTGTCTGATTTTCACTTGCCACTTCAACATTTTCATTTGTCTAATTCCCGATTGCCTGATTCATTATTGACTGACTTTCAGTTGCCTAATTCCCCATTGCTGGAATCATTATTGCCGGATTTTCAATTGTCTGTTTGCACATTTCATGATTCATTTTTGTCTGATTTTAAAATATCTAATTCTCCATTGCCTGATTCATTTTTTGCTCGATTTCAATTGACTAATTCCCCTGTGTCAGATTCACTATTGCTTGATTTAATATTGTCGAATTCCCGGGTGGCTGATTAATTATTGCTTGATTTTCAGTTGTCTATTTCCCCATTGCCTGATTTATTTTTGCCTGATTTTCAGTTGTCTAATTCCACATTCCCTGATACTTCATTGCTTGATTTTTACTTGTCTAATTCCCCATTTTCTGTTTCATTTTTGACTGATTTTAACTTGTGTACTTCCCAATTGCCTGATACATTATGGCTTAATTATCAATTGTTTAATTCCCCAATGCCTGATTCATTATTGCTTGATTTTCAATTCTCTAATTCCCGATTGCGTGATTCATTACTGCTTGTTATTCAATTGTCTAATTCCCCATTGCCGAATTCATTATTGCTTGAAATGTAATTGTCTAATTCCGCATTGCCTAATTCATTATTGCTTGATTTCATATTGTCTAATTCCCCATTGCCTGATTCCATATTGCTTGATTATGCATACGAACATATGAATTAATAGCAGGTGTAGGCCATTCGGCCATCGAGCCAGCTCTGCCATTTGACAATATCATGCCTGATCTGAATGTGACCTCAACCCTACTTTCCTATCTACATACTATAACCTTTGACTCCCTTGTTAATCAGGAATCTATCTAACTCAGCCTTAAAAATATTCAATGACCCTGCCTCCACCGCTCTCTGGGTAGGGAGTTCCACAGGCTCACGACCCTCTGAGAGAAAAAAAAAATCTCCTCATCTGGACTCCCCTTATTTTTAAACTGTGGCACCTAGTTCTATCCTCTCCCACAAAGGGAAACATTCTTTCAGCATGTACCCCTTCTAGTCCCCTCAGGGTCTCACATGTTTCAATAAGATCACTTCTCATTCTTCTAACCTCCACTGTATTCAGGCCCAACCTGTCCAACCTTTCTTCATAAGACAACCCCCTCATCCCAGGACTCAGTCGAGTGAACCTTCTCTGAACCGTCTCAAAAGCAATTGTGTCCTTTCTTAAATAAGGAAACAAAAACTGCACACAGTATTCTAGATGTAGGCTCACCAAATGTAGCAAAACATCTCGGGCGCTAGATTGGGCAGTGTAGCCACCGTTGTTTCGGCGCGACAGGGCGGGCGTTAAATTCTGCCGTGTAGCACCCATTGTTTCAGCGCGACACGGCCTCTTCGATATCCAAGATGGCGTCTTGGATGGGCACGGACGTTTCCAGCGTGACGTGCGCCAGAGGCCATTTTGGTATAACAGTTAGAGCAGGTGCAGATAACGAATACTGGGATTATGTAAAGTACGGAGAAAATGGCTTCAATCAGTGGACAACGCTGATTTAAAAACATAGACACCATTTTGGGACGTAACGCTCAACTCAACGCACAGTCTTAACCCCGACTATCTGAACGTGTCTTAGAGTGCCTGGAGAACCCCCCACCTGCGCTATTTAAAGGGGTCATACAGGATTTAGAACCAAAGGTACTGAAAATGTACAACTCATTCCAGATTTCATTCTGGCAAACTTCACGAAAATGGCAGAAGAATTGGAGCAGGTTAATTGGCTAACACTACTGGATGGTGATGAAACCGAATAGTCAACTAAACAGAGTTTAGGTATCGGGAACAGATGAAGAAATCTAAGGCTGCTATTCGGTCCACGAAAAGGATAATTCAAAAGAGGATCATAGAGAATTGTTGATGTTTTGGGAAAAGTATTTTCAGTTATGTGAAGAGTCAGAGAACCTTTAAAAATTGTATTGGGTCATTGAATGATGATCAGGGACGGGATACGACGGATTCACGGGGTATGGCGGAAATATGAAATGAACACTTTGCATTGGTCTTCACTCTTGAAGACAATGTTCGACTATAAGAATTTAATGATGTTGTTAATAATTAAACTGTTAATATTAACATAGATGAACATATTGTTTTAGATAGAATTAGGAAGCTTCAGCTAGCTAGGGTAGGCGATCCGGGTGATGTCCAACCTAGAGTCCATATAGACGTGACACAAGTGCTGTGCGAGTCCCTTGTCCTTGTCTTTCATAGCTCTGGGATGGTTTCCTTAAACTGGAACAAGGTTAAAAAGTCCCCATCTTTAAAAAATTGATAAGACGGACTCAGATAACTTTTTGACGACAATATTTGAGAACATGCTTCACGAGATCTTTAGGGATGTTAATTATGACAACCTAGATAGGGAAGGTCATATTAAGGGCACCCAACGTAGCTTGAAAAAATGTGGTCATTTATTACAAATTTGTTTGTATTTTTTGAAGAAGTCACCAAGTTGGGGATGTGGAAAGCCCAGTAGATAATGTTTAATAGACATCCAAAAAGATTTTGACAAGTTATGGCACAAGATGCTTCTGTAGAAGATCGAGGCATCCGATATTAGTGGTAATATGTTGAGCTGGATTGAGAACCCGCTGGGGGTCGGAGGAAGAAAATATTTATGGATGGATTTGGATCTGTTTGCAGAACGGTCACCAGTGGTGTCCCGCAGGGTTCGGTGTTAGTACCATTGCTCTTTACTATTATAATTAATGATCTAGATGTAGGTGTTGAGGGCACGATTTGCAGATGATACTAAGATTTGTGCGAGTGTCAGGACTGTAGACGATTTTCGACTGTTTCAGGCAGATCTTGATGCGTTGGAGTATTGTGCTCGTGATGGGCTAATGATATTAGTCTAGTCTATAATCTTAGATGTTTAGATACTTTGGAAAAGTGCAGTTTTATGCATTTGGGAAGGATGAGTGATGAACATACATACACATTTCAGGGAAAATCACTTTTGCAGCTGGAGAAAGAAATCGCGAGAGCGGGAGTTCACCGGAGCGGCTGGAAACAGTGAGTGCGGAGCGAGGATAAAAACAGCGCACAGCGAGAGCGGGAGATCACCGGAGCGGCGGGAAACAGTGAGAGCGGAGCGAGGATAAAAACAGCGCACAGCGAGAGCGGGAGATCACCGGAGCGGCGGGAAACAGTGAGAGCGGAGCGAGGATAAAAAACAGCGCACAGCGAGAGCGGGAGTTCACCGGAGCGGCGGGAAACAGTGAGAGCGGAGCGAGGATAAAAACAGCGCACAGCGAGAGCGGGAGTTCACCGGAGCGGCGGGAAACAGTGAGAGCGGAGCGAGGATAAAAACAGCGCACAGCGAGAGCGGGAGTTCACCGGAGCGGCGGGAAACAGTGAGAGCGGAGCGAGGATAAAAACAGCGCACAGCGAGAGCGAGAGTTCACCGGAGCGGCGGGTAACAGTGAGAGCGGAGCGAGGATAAAAACAGCGCACAGAGAGAGCGAGAGTTCACCGGAGCGGTGGTAAACAGTGAGAGCGGAGCGAGGATAAAAACAGCGCACAGCGAGAGCGGGAGTTCACTGGAGCGGCGGGGAACAGTGAGAGCGGAGCGAGGATAAAAACAGCGCACAGCGAGAGCGGGAGTTCTCCGGAGCGGCGGGAAACAGTGAGAGCGGAGGGAGGATAAAAACAGCGCACAGCGAGAGCGGGAGTTCACCGGAGCGGTGGTAAACAGTGAGAGCGGAGCGAGGATAAAAACAGCGCACAGAGAGAGCGGGAGTTCACCGGAGCGGTGGTAAACAGTGAGAGCGGAGCGAGGATAAAAACAGCGCACAGAGAGAGCGAGAGTTCACCGGAGCGGCGGGAATCAGTGAGAGCGGAGCGAGGATAAAAACAGCGCACAGCGAGAGCGGGAGTTCACCGGAGCGGCGGGTAACAGTGAGAGCGGAGCGAGGATAAAAACAGCGCACAGAGAGAGCGGGAGTTCACCGGAGCGGTGGTAAACAGTGAGAGCGGAGCGAGGATAAAAACAGCGCACAGCGAGAGCGGGAGTTCACTGGAGCGGCGGGGAACAGTGAGAGCGGAGCGAGGATAAAAACAGCGCACAGCGAGAGCGGGAGTTCACCGGAGCGGCGGGAAACAGTGAGAGTGGAGCGAGGATAAAAAACAGCGCACAGCGAGAGCGGGAGTTCACCGGAGCAGCGGGAAACAGTGAGAGCGGAGCGAGGATAAAAACAGCGCACAGCGAGAGTTCACCGGAGCGGCGGGTAACAGTGAGAGCGGAGCGAGGATAAAAACAGCGCACAGCGAGAGCGGGAGTTCACCGGAGCGGCGGGAAACAGTGAGAGCGGAGCGAGGATAAAAACAGCGCACAGAGAGAGCGAGAGTTCACCGGAGCGGTGGTAAACAGTGAGAGCGGAGGGAGGATAAAAACAGCGCACAGAGAGAGCGAGAGTTCACCGGAGCGGTGGTAAACAGTGAGAGCGGAGCGAGGATAAAAACAGCGCACAGCGAGAGCGGGAGTTCACCGGAGCGGCGGGTAACAGTGAGAGCGGAGCGAGGATAAAAACAGCGCACAGAGAGAGCGGGAGTTCACCGGAGCGGTGGTAAACAGTGAGAGCGGAGCGAGGATAAAAACAGCGCACAGAGAGAGCGAGAGTTCACCGGAGCGGTGGTAAACAGTGAGAGCGGAGCGAGGATAAAAACAACGCACAGCGAGAGCGGGAGTTCACCGGAGCGGTGGTAAACAGTGAGAGCGGAGCGAGGATAAAAACAGCGCACAGCGAGAGCGGGAGTTCACTGGAGCGGCGGGGAACAGTGAGAGCGGAGCGAGGATAAAAACAGCGCACAGCGAGAGCGGGAGTTCACCGGAGCGGCGGGAAACAGTGAGAGCGGAGCGAGGATAAAAAACAGCGCACAGCGAGAGCGGGAGTTCACCGGAGCGGCGGGAAACAGTGAGAGTGGAGCGAGGATAAAAACAGCGCACAGCGAGAGCGGGAGTTCACCGGAGCAGCGGGAAACAGTGAGTGCGGAGCGAGGATAAAAACAGCGCACAGCGAGAGTTCACCGGAGCGGCGGGTAACAGTGAGAGCGGAGCGAGGATAAAAACAGCGCACAGCGAGAGCGGGAGTTCACCGGAGCGGCGGGAAACAGTGAGAGCGGAGCGAGGATAAAAACAGCGCACAGAGAGAGCGGGAGTTCTCCGGAGCGGCGGGAAACAGTGAGAGCGGAGCGAGGATAAAAACAGCGCACAGAGAGAGCGGGAGTTCTCCGGAGCGGCGGGAAACAGTGAGAGCGGAGGGAGGATAAAAACAGCGCACAGAGAGAGCGGGAGTTCTCCGGAGCGGCGGGAAACAGTGAGAGCGGAGGGAGGATAAAAACAGCGCACAGAGAGAGCGGGAGTGGAACGACCGCGTTCCGATAAAATTCAAAGAGTGACGTCACAGGTGAAGCGGGTTGGTGATTGGTGTGACCGGAGCTGATTGGTGAGTAGGTTCAGGTGAGTATTTCTACCATTTTACTGTCAGTAAACTAATAAGAAAGGGAAGATCTGCAGGTTTTATAGCAGGTCGTGTTTTTTTTTAGTGAACCGAGGTCCCTAGTATAGTTAACATTTTCTAATTTCAACGTAATTTAAAATGGGTAACGAAGCTAAGGCAAGTTATGGCAGCAGACCTCGCACCCATGATATGCCCCTCCTGCACGATGTGGGAAGTCATGGACACTACTAGTGTCCCTGCCGACCATGTGTGCAGGAAGTGTGTCCACCTGCAGCTACTGACTGATCGTATCTCGGAGCTGGAGCTGCGGGTGGATTCACTGTGGCGCATCCGCGATGCAGAGAAACTCGTGGATAGCACGTTTAGCGAGTTGGTCACACCGCAGGTAAAGGGAGTACAGGCAGGAAGCGAATGGGTGACCACCAGGCAGAGTAAGAGGTGCAGGCAGGTAGTGCAGGGGTCCCCTGTGGCCATCCCCCTCTCAAACAGTTATGCCGTTTTGGATACTGTTGGGGGTGATGGCTCACCAGGGGAAGGTGGCAGCAGCTAGTTTCATGGCACCGTGGCTGGCTCTGCTGCACAGGAGGGCAGGAAAAAGAGTGGCAGAACTATAGTGATAGGGGACTCGATTGTAAGGGGAATAGACAGGCGTTTCTGCGGACGCAACCGAGACTCCAGGATGGTATGTTGCCTCCCTGCTTCAAGGGTCAGGGATGTCTCGGAGCGGCTGCAGGACATTCTGGAGGGGAGGGTGAACAGCCAGTTGTCGTGGTGCATATAGGTACCAACAATATAGTTAAAAAAACAGGAGGAGGTCCTACAAGCTGAATTTAGGGAGTTAGGAGTTAAACTAAAAAGTAGGACCTCAAAGGTAGTAATCTCAGGATTGCTACCAGTGCCACGGGCTAGTCAGAGTAGGAATGACAGGATAGCTGGGATGAATACGTGGCTTGAGAGATTCAAATTCCTGGGACATTGGAAACGGTTCTGGGGGAGGTGGGACCAGTACAAATTGGACTGTCTGCATCTGGGCAGGACTGGAACCAATGTCCTTGGGGGAGTGTTTGCTAGTGCTGTTGGGGAGGGTTCAAACTAAAGTGGCAGAGGGATGGGAACCGATGGAGGAAGTCAGTGGGAAGTAAAGTGGTGACAGAAACAAAAGGCAGTAAGGGAGAATGTACAAAACATGACCGGACAAATGGTCTGAGAAAGCAGGGCAAAGACCAAGGGAAGACTAGATTAAACTGCATTTATTTCAATGCAAGAAGTCTGATGGGCAAGGTAGATGAACTCAGGGCATGGGTAGGTACATGGGACTAGGATGTTATAGCTATTACTGAAAAATGGCTAAGGGAGGGGCAGGACTGGCAGCTCAATGTTCCAGGGTACAGATGCTATAGGAAAGATAGAGCAGGATGTAAGAGAGAAGGGGGAGTTGCGTTCTTGATTAGGGAGAACATCAAGGCAGTAGTGAGAGAGGATATATCCGAGGGTTCGCCCACTGAGTCTATATGGGTAGAACTGAAAAATAAGAAGGGAGAGATCATCTTGATAGGATTGTACTACAGACCCCCAAATAGTCAACGGGAAATTGAGGAGCAAATATGTCAGGAGATTACAGACAGTTGCAAGAAAAATAGGGTGGTAATAGTTGGGGACTTTAACTTTCCAACATTGACTGGGACAGCCATAGCATTAGGGGCTTGGATGGAGAGAAATATGTTGAGTGTATTCAGGAGGAATTTCTCATTCAGTATGTGGATGGCCCGACTAGAAACTTGACCTCCTCTTGGGAAATAAGGAAGGGCAGGTGACAGAAGTGTTAGTGAGGGATCACTTTGGGACCAGTGATCATAATTCCATTAGTTTTAAGATAGCTTTGGAGAAGGATAGGTCTGGCCCAAAAGTTAAAATTCTAAATTGGGGAAAGGCCAATTTTGATGGTATTAGACAGGAACTTTCCGAAGTTGATTGGGAAAATCTATTGGCAGGCAAAGGGACGTCTGGTCAGTGGGAGGCTTTCAAAAGTGTGTTAACCAGCGTGCAGAGTAAGCACATTCCTTATAAAGTGAAGGGCAAGGCTGGTAGAAGTAGAGAACCTTGGATGACTCGGGAGATTGAGGCCCGAGTCTGAAAGAAGAAGAAGGCATATGACATGCATAGGCAGGTGGGATCAAGTGGATCCCTTGAAGAGTGTAGTGATTGCCGGAGTAGAGTTAGGAGAGAAATCAAGAGGGCAAAAAGAGGACATAAGATTGCTTTGGCAGATAAGGCAAAGGTGAATCCAAAGAGCTTCCACAAATACATAAAGGGCAAAAGAGTAACGAGGGAGAGAGTGGGGCCTCATAAGGATCAACAAGGTCATCCATGTGCGGAACCACAAGAGATGGTTGAGATCCTAAATGAATATTTCGCATCGGTATTTACGGTTGAGAAAGACATGGATGTTAGGGAACTTGGGGAAATAAATATTGATGTCTTGAGGAGAGTACATATTACAGAGAGGGAGGTGCTGGAAGTCTTAACGCGCATCAAGGTAGATTAATCTCCGGGACCTGATGAAATGTATCCCAGGACGTTATGGGAGGTTAGGGAGGAATTTGCGCGTCCCCTGGCAGAGATATTTGAATCATCGACAGCGACAGGTGAGGTGCCTGAAGATTAGAGGGTAGCAAATGTTGTGCCTTTGTTTAAGAAGGGCGGCAGGGAAAAGCCTGGGAACTACAGACCGGTGAGCCTGACATCTGTCGTGGGTAAGTTGTTTGAAGTTATTCTGAGAGACAGGATCTCCGGGCATTTGGAGAGGCAGGGACTGATTAGGAACAGTCAGCATGGTTTTGTGAGTGAAAAATCAAGTGTCACAAAATTGATTGAGTTTTTCGAAGGGGTAACCAGGAAGATAGATGAGGGCTGTGCAGTAGACGTGGTCTACATGGACTTTAGCAAAGCCTTTGACAAGGTACCGCATGGTAGGTTGTTACATAAGGTTAAATCTCACGGGATCCAAGGTGAGGTAGCCAATTGGATACAAAATTTGATTGACGGCAGAAGACAGAGGGTGGTTGTGGAGGGTTGTTTTTCAAACTGGAGGCCTGTGACCAGCGGTGTGCCTCAGGGATCGGTGCTGGGTCCGCTGTTATTTGTTGTTTATATTAATGATTTGGATGAGAATTTAGGAGGCATAGTTAGTAAGTTTGCAGATGACAGCAAGATTGGTTGCATTGTGGACAGTGAAGAAAGTTATCTAGGATTGCAACGGGATCTTGATAAATTGGGCCAGTGGGCCGATGAATGGCAGATGGAGTTTAATTTAGATCAATGTGAGGTGATGCATTTTGGTAGATCGAATCGGGCCAGGACCTACTTCGTTTATGGTAGGGCGTTGGGGAGAGTTATAGAACAAAGAGATCTAGGAGTACAGGTTCATAGCTCCTTGAAAGTGGAATCACAGGTGGATAGGGTGGTGAAGAAGGCATTCAGCATGCTTGGTTTCATTGGTCAGAACATTGAATACAGGAGTTGGGATGTCTTGTTGAAGTTGTACAAGACATTAGTTAGGCCACACTTGGAATACTGTGTACAGTTCTGGTCACCCTATTATAGAAAGGACATTATTAAACTAGAAAGAGTGCAGAAAAGATTTACTAGGATGCTACCGGGACTTGATGGTTTGACTTATCGGGATAGGTTGGATAGACTGAGACTTTTTTCCCTGGAGAGTAGGAGTTTTAGGGGTGATCTTATAGAAGTCTACAAAATAATGAGGGGCATCGATAAGGTAGATAGTCAAAATATATTCCCAAAGGTAGGGGAGTCTATAACGAGGGGGCATAGATTTAAAATGAGAGGGGCGAGGTACAAAAGGGTCCAGAGGGGCAATTTTTTCAATCAAAGGGTGGTGAGTGTCTGGAAGGAGCTGCCAGAGGCAGTAGTAGAGGCGGGTACAATTTTGTTTTTTAAAAAGCATTTGGACAGTTACATGGGTAAGATGGGTATGGAGGGATATGGGCCAAGTGCAGGCAACTGTGACTAGCTTAGTGGTATAAACTGGGCGACATGGACATGTTGGGCCGAAGGGCCTGTTTCCATGTTGTAAACTTCTATGATTCTATTCTATGAATGTTTTTAGTGATTGAGCTCTCAAAGTTAATGAGAAATGCAGTGCTGCGATACCTAAAGCGAATAGGGTGCTTGGGTCCATTTATTGGACATGGTGATATCGGAACATAGGAATAGGAGTAGGCCATACAGCCCCGCCAGCCTGTTCCACCATTCGAATGGACCATGCATGATCTGTATCTTACCTCCTTTTACCAACTTTGGTTTTGTAACCCTTAACATCCTTGGCTAACAAAATTCTATCAATCTCAATTTTGCAATTGTTAATTGAACCGCAGCCTCAACAGCTTTTTGGGGGAGATTGTTCTCGATTTCCACAACCCTTTGTGTGAAGAATTGCTTCCTGACATCAGCAATGCACGGCCTCGCTCTAATTTTAAGGTTATGCTCCCTTGTTCTGGACTCCCCACCAGAGGAAATAAATTCTTTCTATCAACCCTATCAAATCCTTTAATCACCTTAAACACCTCGATTGGGTCACTCCTTAATCTTCTGTGGTCAAGGGAATACAAGCATGGTCTAGGCAACGTTTCCTCATAATTAAACCCTTTTAGCACCGGTATCAGCCTGGTCAATCTGCACTGCACCCCTCCAAGCCCAATATATCCTTCCTGAGGTGCGGTGCCCATTACTGAATGCAGTACTCCAGATGGGGTGTCACCAGAGTTCTGTACAGCTGTAACATAACTTCCACCCCCTTGTATTCCAGTCCTCTTGAGATAAATGCTCAAAATTCCATTAGCTTTTTAAATTATCCTTTGAACCTGTCCACTAGCTTTTATTGATTCCTGTACTTGGACCCCTAAACCTCTCTGCTCCTCCACAGTGCCTAACTTCTCGCCATTTAGAAAATACCCTGATCAATCTTTCTTAAGTTCAAAGTGGATGACCTCACACTTTCCAACATTGAACTCCAATTGATTACAAAACAACACCTATTATTTTGTCCATTTACAAGACCATGGTCAGGCCTCGCTTTGAATAATTTGTCCAGTTTTGCTCTCGACCCATAATGGGTGATATTGAGGCTTTGGAAAATGTACAGAGGAGGGCCATGAGACTAATTCCCAGTTTAAAGCATCCTAGTTGTCAAGATAGGCTAAAGGAGCTGGGACTCTGCACTTTACAGAAGTGTAGACTTAGGAGTGATTTGATCAAGGTGTATAAGATGATGGAGGGAATAGATTGTGCACGAGTAAAGTTATCTTGTGCCAACTAAATAGGTTAGGGAGGACCAAGGGTCACATTTTTAAGTTGTGCAAAGCTAGATCAATTTAGATGGCAGGAAGTGTTTCTTTTCACAGAGAAAAATGAACCTCTGGAACAGGTTGCCGGCTCGTGCAGTGACGTCGATTCGCTGAATTCCTTCATGCGAGAGCTGGACCTGTTTCTGTCTGGGGTGGACATCACCTGGTCCAAAAGGTAGGTACTGCATAGAATTATCAGAGTGATCTCCGTGGAGGACAAGCTTTCACAGACTCAGAAGGTTAGACAAGAGGAGGAAAGTCAGAAGACACTTTGTTGAGGTCCATCAAACGGCTCGCTGATGTGGGGAAGTGCTGCATATACCTTATTTTATATTATTAGGTACAGTTAAGCCCTACTGATTGAATTTGTGAAGACAATAATACCGATTGGTTTGTGAGGTTTTTTGCTGTGAAATGAAGCAGTTTATCGATTGGGAGCAGCTTCATCTTAACAAGTGTTTCCTGTGTCCAAATATTGAAAGATTGGTGAGGCGTGAGACACATGTGCAGAAACAGGAATATCCAGTTCCTTTTATATCCCTTGGTTACAGTATCTCATTGTTCGATATTGGGCAATGCATAAACACGAATTGCCAATTCCGATTATCAGAGGAAACTACTGTTACATCCCTGAGTTCAAGTGTCATATTGTTAGATTTGGGGCAGTGCAGAAAAATGAATATCCGGTTATGATTACAGGCGGAACTATTTTCACATCCCCGTTATCAGCCGTGGCTCATTTGATAGCAATCTCGCCCCTGAATCAGAACGTTGTGGCTTTAAGTCCCATTCTAGAGACTTGAGTACAAAATGCAAGCTGACACTCCAGTCAGAAGGTGTGCTGCACTGTCGAAGGTGCCGTCTTTCGGATAAGACGTTAAATTGAGGCCCTGTCTGCCCCCTAAGTGGACGCAAAAATCCCATGGCACTATTTCGAAGAAGAGCAGGGGAGTTCTGGTGTCCTGGCTCATATTTATCCCTCAACCAACAGCTTAAAAACAAATGATTTGGTCATTATCATATTACTGTTTGTCGGACCTTGTGGGAAAATTGGCTGCCTCGTTTCCTACATTAAAACAGTGACTGCACTTCAAGAGTGCTGCATTGGCTGCAATGCATTTTGGGATGTCCCGAGGTCACGAAAGGCGCTGTATAAATGCATGCCTGTATTTCTTTTTCTGGGTTACAGTATCGTATTGTTAGGTATGCGGCAGTGCAGAAACAGGAATATCCTGTTCAGATTAAAAAAGCGGAACTATTGTTGCATCCCTGGGTTACACTGTAGTATTGTGAGATTTTGGACAGTGCAGAAACATGAATATCCAGTTTAGATTATAAGGCGGAATTATTGTTACATCTCTGGTTTACACTGTCATATTGTTAGACACGGGGCAGTGCCACACACCGTCCTCCAGGATCTTTCAAACACATCACTAATGTCAATCTAAGAGAAACGTGAAGCGAAGATGTTTACAGAACAGGGGGAGTCTCTTTGGCCCATCGTGTCAGCGCCAGTTAATAGCTAAAACAATTCAAAACGTATGCCATGGCAAACTATCTTCCAAATGTCTTTTATCTTCATCAATTTCAAATATGTATTGAATTTTCTCTTAAATGATGCAATGGTAAAAGTTGCAATTGCCTCTTTTCTGGTTTTTCCATTCCCTGTGGTAAAACATTCCATGTTCCAAAAAATCTCTGCATGAAGAATTTACTCTTACACTATTACATGATGAGCTGAAATTGATGACCCCTTGATGACCCCTTGTCACTGATCCAAACAACCTGAGGATGCAATAATTCTCAATTAATCTATTACTGCTCTATCACTGATCCTTACTATCAGAGGATACAATAATTCTCGATCAATCGATCACTGATCCTCACTACCCGAGGATACAGTAATTCTCTATTTCTCTATTACTGATCCTCACAACCCGAGGATACAGTAATTCTCTATTACTCTATCACTGATCCTCACAACCCGAGGATACAGTAATTCTCTATTTCTCTATTACTGATCCGCACAACCAGAGGATACAATAATTCTTTATTACTCTTTCACTGATCCTCACAACCCGAGGATACAGTACTTCTCTATTTCTCTATTACTGATCCTCACAACCCGAGGATACAGTAATTCTCTATTTCTCTATTACTGATCCTCACAACCAGAGAATACAGTAATTCTCTATTTCTCTATTACTGATCCTCACAACCAGAGGATAAAGTAATTCTCTATTTCTCTATTACTGATCCTCACAACCAGAGGATACAGTAATTCTCTATTACTCTATCACTCATCCTCACAACCCGAGGATACAGTAATTATCTATTTCTCTATTACTGATCCTCACAACCAGAGGATACAGTAATTCTCTATTTCTCTATTACTGATCCTCACAACCAGAGGATACAGTAATTCTCTATTTCTCGATCACTGATCCTCACAACCCGAGGATACAGTAATTCTCTATTTCTCTATCAAAAGCCTTCATATTTAAAATTTAAATCTCCTCTTCTCTATTTCCGTGGAAATAATCCCGGTATTTCAAATCTTTCTTCATACAGTTTCCCTTCCCTGGCGTCATTCGAAAGAATCTATATTGTGCACTCTGTGGGTTTAATGCTGTTTCTATAATGGGGAATCCAAACAGCACACTATACTGTGGAACAACAGGCGTAAACCAAACAAAATAAATGGTAAAACTTCACCCTATTCATCAGCTCGAGAGAGCAGTAAAACGGGTTATAAACAAAGAGAAAAAAAGGCAAATAATTTATAAACCTTCACCTTGGTCACTGTAGGTGATCTCATCTTGGAAAGAAGACTCCCTGATGGTAGTCACTCAGTCTATTTTCCCCACGTTTGACAGCCGTGCTTTGAGCCATATCCACGCTCCAGAATGCCCTCTATTTCAATGCGCTGTCTGTAGATAAACCGAGTTACGTTGTTGGAACAAAACAGTGTTCACGAGTAGTTGTCAATGTTAATTTATCTCAACAATCCGTTTATTATATAAATCTCTTTCAGGTAC
Source organism: Heptranchias perlo (assembly GCF_035084215.1). NCBI lineage: Eukaryota > Metazoa > Chordata > Chondrichthyes > Hexanchiformes > Hexanchidae > Heptranchias > Heptranchias perlo. The sequence continues at coordinate 1,857,566 of NW_027139442.1, read as the reverse complement.
AATAATATTAGCCTGAAATTACTTTTGCTCATACAGTGGACAACTAATGAACACATTCCAATGAAAGTCAACAACAACTCGCATTCACAGACCGCCTTTAATGTAATAAACATTCCCAAGGGGATTCACGGAAGAGTGGGTAAAAACGGGCACTAAAGGAACAAGAAGATATCAGGAGGAGTGGCGACATCCTTGGTCAACGAGGGAGTTTAAAGTGGGTATAAAAGGAGGAAAAGGAAATGGTTAGACGGAGGGGATAAGGTTGGTTTTCGAGAGTAGGATTTAGATGCCTGAAGGAATGGTCACTTTAGGTGGGATGAAGAAAGTGGAGGATGGTAAAATATAACAATAACTACTTGTATTTAAATAGCGGATTTAACATAGATAAATATCCTATGCCGATTTCGTGAGCTATAATCAGACAAATATGGGCCCCCTGCTGAAGAAAGACATATTAGGAGGGATGACATCAGCTTGAAGCAAGAGATAGTTTCCATGCAGGGTCTGAGAGATAGAAAAAACTTGCCTTTACATAGCGCCTTTCAAGACCTGAGGAGGCCCAAAACGCATTATAGTAAATGAAGCACATTTTGAAGTTCAGTCATGGTGAAAATGTACGAAATGTGGCAGAAAATTTGTCCACAGCAAGTTTTCACAAACTGCAATGTGATTAATGAGCAGAAAATCGGTTTTAGTAATGTTGGTTGAGGGATAAATATTGCCCAGGACACCGGGAAGAACTTCCCTGCTTTTTTTTGAACATTGCCGTGGGATCTTTTACATCTACCTGAGAGGGCAGATGGGCCCTCGGTTTAACGGACCCTATTAAAGTCAGCACCTCCGACAGTGCAGCGCTCCCTCAGTGCTGCAATGCAGTGTCAGCCTGGATTATGTGCTCAATTCTCTCGAGTGAAATTGAAATCACAACCGTCAGACTCAAGAGCGAGACTGCTACCACTTAACCACGGCTGACAGTTCAAAAGGGGAGAGGGAGATGGAGGGACATGGGGAGTGCACTTTGGAGTGTGGATATGGCAGAAGGCACGGCTGTCAAATGCAGGGCAAATGGACAGTGGATGCACAGGCGGTCAGAGACGGATGAATTGAATTTTATGCAGGGGCTGCCGGGCTGGTGGAGGTGATAGAGATATGGAGGTTGAGGCCCTGGTGGATTTCAGTGTAATAAAGAATAAAAATAAACTACAGGCTTAGGAGACTGGAAGCCAGTGCTGGTCAGTAAGGACTTGGTGATTGGTGAGGGACTCATTAATCAAAAAGAGAGGGGTGGGGATGGAATCAGTAGCAATGATGTGGAGATTGTTGGGTCAAAGATCATGACTTCCCAATCTTTAACTGTAGGAAATTGTGCTCCTTTTAAAACAGAATGTCGATCGGACAACACAATGAATTGGAATGGTCAAGAGAGGCGGTGGTTTTGTCAGCGTCCATCTGAAAACTGGTCCATGTCTGTGGTCAATGTCACCAAAGGGCAGCATGTAGATGAGGAAGAACAGGGAGCCAATGATTGAAGCTTTAGAAACATCAGATATAACGGTGACAGGGTCGGAAGAGAAGCTTCTCCTGGCTATGATCAGATAGGTGAGTGGAACCAAGCTAGGGTATTCCCACCAAAAGAGGGCAATGATCGATGAATGGGGAGGTGAAGGGTGAGTTTCCTGCAGGTGTGTAGGAGAGGTTGGAGATGGGGAGGAGCGGGCCATGGAGAGATTTAAACCCCAGGATGAAAATGTTAAATGTTAGGCGACCGGGAACTGGGAATCAGTGAGGGTCAGTGAGGCCGAGCAGGACGTGTTGCTGGTTCGAAGGTGTGGGTTATCAGCCAGCAGTGAACCGGAGGAATGGAATCTGGAGGGTCAAAGACTTTGATCAGGGTTTCAATGGCAATGGGTTGAGGAAGGAATGGAGGCGAGTGAGCGAAGCTCGGGGCCTTTGTGATGGACGTCAAATCGGGTCATGAGCTCGGCTCGGGGTTAGACGGGACCAATTTTATTGAAGCAGTCAACCAATGCAAAATAAATGGGTAAACATCTGCAGCAAAATAACGGAGAGAGGAATAGCAATGAAGCTCTTCCTAATATCACCCACAGTCATTTCTCGGCTGTAATCCTCAACGTGGCCTTTAACTGTCCCCGTGTCAGAGATTCAAAATTCATATTTTAACTGGGAAACTGGAGGAACAGAGTGAAACGGGTCTGCTTGTGTCCCTGGATTCAGTGTACACGCAGCGAAATCGGTAAAATGTAAAAAATGTATCGGCAGGAGTGAACATGGTCAATACAATTATATGAAAACTGTAAATGAAGCCGCTCATTGTTGTTGGACCAGTCCTTTCTGAGCACAGCTTGTAACTTTATTCCTGAGTGAGGTCTCATTAAGATAATGTCCTGGACTTTGATATGTTTGTGATATATCCATGTCATCATTTACATCGGAGTCAAAGCTGCTGATGAAATGTGTTTGTTCAAGGGCCTGTAACTAATAGCAATGATCAGGGGTATAACCGTGTCAGTGGCGATTTATCCCCTGTATAAATCAGGGCTTGTTGCAATGTATCAGCTCAGAGTGCCTGCCGGAGCTGCGGTTTTCAGATCAACAAAAGTCAGAGCTTCTCACAGAAATGGGATATCTAGTAATGTTTCAGATAGAACGCATTTACTATCCTGTTCTTGCAGTCATTGGAGTTCCGGGTAAGCCGTTATATCATATGTGAATATTATAAACCGGTGTTAACTGTGCTGCTGTATTGGTAAATTATTTTTTTCCCATCATGTTTTACACAACCGCCTGTTCTGTTCTATTAGTTGAATGATGGGATGTTTAATGTCTCTGCTCTTTCAGTCTTGTCGAAGAAGCATTTTTTCTGGAATATATTTTGTTTATCCAAGTATATTGTTACTGGATAATTCCCTGTGCTGAATGAATTGTTGAACAATGGTGTGTCCTTAACTTTTAAACGTTCGGTTATGTAGCAATTGAATCATACCTGTATTGATATTTGTTTATCCAACCCTGGCATTGTTACTGGATTATTCTTTGGACTGAATGCATTGAAATCAGGTGTCTGTGCTAAGAGTTGGTCTCAGACCATCAGGAGCTGTTAACAGTTTCATGTTGTGGAACTAACCTGGCCTGGAGTATTATTTCATATATGTGTTTTCAGTGTTTGATAATGAGACATCTCACGGTCTCAATGTTACAAGGAGGCAGCGGAATGTCCTCCCTCCCCGACAACATGGTTCAGTTTAACTGCGATTTCAATGTATTTATTGGTTATCAATGTGAAGACATATTATTTCATTGTATGTGTATCTGACGCAGCTCCTGAGGTCTGGTTACTGAACTGAGTTTGCTGCTGATTCTTTCACATCTCATTCTCTGATTCACTGTGGATGAATTCACTGTAAAATGCAATGTTTTGAGGTTATGTTGTATCAGTTTTCACTTCAGTTGTTGGAATGTTGAGCCCTTCTATTTATCTGTAGATTATAAGTAGCAGCAGTGATGTTGGTGTTTTGTTAATTGAACAATGCCGCCATCTAACGCTGTACTTTGTAATTACAGGAGAAGGAATTTCAATTATTGTGAGGTGTGTCTGGAAGAGGCATTCGATTCTGTTTATTCCATGCATTGTAGATGAAGTGAACAGTGTCGGTGAACAGGTGGAGACTTGGGTGATCTGTAGAAATATTAAACTGTTCACAGAGGCTTCAACATTTAACAAACTGACACTAAGTTTAGGATCGTTGGAACACGGGGCTGGTGAAGAGAAAGCAGTCGCAGGATGTTAGGATTTACTGGGATGTGAAAAGGGGCATTGAAAAAGAGAGTAGAGAGAGTGCGGAAGGATAGAGAGGAGCGATAGAGAACGGGACAGAGACGGAAAACAAGAGAGAGGAGTGATGATATGAGAGAGAGAGAGACAGAGAGAGAGAGAGAGACAGAGAGAAAGACACACTCGGAAAATGAGAGCGGGAAAGGGAGAGCAGCAGTGGTGTGAAATTATGTACAATTATGAAGAGAAAATGTAACTGGAAGGTATTATTAGGATTTTGTCAGATTGTGAGAGTTTTATTGTACTCGCACCGGGTGTGTTTATCACTATCCGGTCCTCAGTCTGTTTATGTGAATGTGCCTTTTACTTGTTTACTGATTGGATTCATAAACATTGGTGAAATGTATTTAAAGAATAAAATCAGTGATTTCTCGATCCCATTGAATTATTAATGAATTGTATTCTACAAGCTATGTGTCAGCTTAATTTGATAAAGAATGAGGCCATTTCAAATAATATATTTTGATTTAATTTTAATTGAGTGTGTAAATTAAATTTATTGAACACATTTTATACCAAACGACCATTGACATGAAATGTTTCATTTATTAATTGGATTGTGTTACTGGGACCTATAAATTAGATTTCCTCTAACACTCTGTTGCAGTCTCTCCCTGTGAATCCCAGCCTCTCCTCCCACTGCATTGAAGCCTCTGTCTCCTCAACCGTTGCATCAGTTCATCCACTTTCCCAAATCATCTGCTCCTGACTGCCCTCAAGCTCCTGCATGTCCTTTTCCTTGTCTCCCTCCCAATCCCACTCACTGGCTCAGCCTCCTGCTGCCTCTTCCAATCCGATCCGAAGCCTCAAACACACCAGATCTCGGCCCTTCCCATCTTGTGCCGGACCTGTCGACTCTATTCACCCAGATCAACTCCCTCTGTCCACTCACCTTCCCGGCCATCGATCATTTTCCCGTTCATCTTGAGCCAAATCCGGATTTAACCCATTCGATTCCCGGTCGGTATAAACCTTATCCCTTGCCCACCGGCACTGCGCCCTCACTCAGTCCATCCAGTGGATCCGGTTCTCACTTCACTCACTTTCTGCATCAATTTCCTAGTTCATTATTGATAACTGTGTTTAAAAGCGCTGCCCATGTCAGTGCATCAGTTTCTAACGTTTGATTCAGAACAAAGCTGGAAATTTTATCCCGGATCCTGTCAAACTGCTGCTTTGGCTCCAGACCTGATCAGTAATTTCTCTGCTTCTGTTTCTTTCTCCTGTAGTTAACTTGGTGGCGATTGTGATCCTGTCCCGAGGAAAGTGCGGACTCTCCAAATGTATCACTCGCTACCTGGTGGGAATGGCGGCGGCCGATCTCCTGGTCGTTATCACCGACGTCATAATGTGGCGAATTGTTAATATTTATTTCCCAGTTTCATTCTTGGCCATTACCGCGGCGTGTTGCATAATTGTCACCCTGAGTTTTGCAGCCATAGCGGCCTCTGTCTGGTTCACAGTCGCTTTCACCTTTGATCGATTTGTGTCCATTTGTTGTCAGAAGCTGAAAACAAAATATTGCACCAAGAAAACGGCAGCAGTTGTTATCGGGGTGGTGAGTGCGCTGAGCTGTTTACTAAACATTCCCTGGTACTTTGTACTTGGCCCGGAATATATAATGGACAATGTATCCCGGGGTTGTGTCTGGAAAACGACCTTTTTCACTTCACCTTCATGGGCAGCGTTTGACTTGTTTAATCTTGTGTTAATGTCTTGTCTCCCATTCATTCTGATTTTGCTGTTCAATGTTCTCACCGCCAGGCACATTTTAGCGGCCAGTCGAGTCCGCCGGGGACTCCGGGGCCACAGCAATGGAGAGAATCACAAGGATCCAGAGATGGAGAACCGAAGGAAATCCATCATTTTACTCTTCAGTATATCAGGCAGTTCTTTATTGTTATGGAGCACATTCATTTTTTATTTTATCTCTCTGCGTATAACAAACACCCAATACTACACTGCCAGTGACATTGAGTCATCTGGATTCATGCTTCAAGTTTTCAGTTCCTGCACCAACACGTGTATTTATGCTGTGACCCAGACTAAATTTAGGAAGGAGCTGAAGAACGGGCTGAAATACCCACTGAATCTAATTGTTACATACGTTAAATCACAGAAAGTCTCAAGACTTTTCATCTGAAATTAAATAGACTCAATTAAAGTAGATTTTCACATTTGGCGGTGGAGTAAGATGGGCGGGAGCGGATCGGACGCCAGTTATTCACCGCGCCTGATTTTACCAGCCATTAAAATCAATGAGTTCACTAAAGTAACAGATATCAATCCAATACTTTCAATGCATTTGGAAATACCAAGCAGGAATTATATTTTGTTCGACAAATGCGGTGTTGTGAAATGATACAAGATGTGATTCTAACATGAAATGGTTTGCTGTTATTAGTCTGGAAATAATATGTTTTCAATATTAAATGTTTAATCCTGCAATGAATAAAATCAAATCCTCCATTTCGGTTGATGATTATTTCCCATCACACACACTGCCCGGTGGGATGGACTGAGGGTGATCTGCCAGGGTCAGACAGCGTCCTGTTCATTGGGACATTTTTTTGACCAGAACAGAATAAATATGTACCAACACACGGACCGTCACTAACTGGTAACATATTAATGTACTTTTAAACTCCATTGGGGATTTCCGGACATCGTTTCATCTCTAAACTGCTGGGCAGCAATGTTGACTCACTGCAGGGAGTTTCATGGGACATGAGGCTGGGCCAGGTTACACAGATCTGTAAGGAAACTTTCTGATACATTTCGGAGTAGATCAGGGGTTGGGAAATTTCTCAAGGCCGCAGCAGGACAAGACAAAGCTCTCCTGCTCCTCCTTGTCCCACGAAATATGAGTTATAAAGAAACTTCTCAGTGTTCTGCACCACTCAATGCCCATCGAAAGGGCGGCTCCTCCACCCAGTTGTAACCAACATTAAATGGTGTCCCGTGTACGTCATAATACTCTGATTTACATATTAAACGTGGCCTGACCGGAAACAGGTGGATGTTGCAAAGGCCGCTCTTCTCAGGACTCTCCCCACAATGGTGGAGGCAGGAACGCCAGTTTAAAGGTGCAGTAAGTGACCTGACACCATTTACTAGCTTCTACCACCCAATTTCAGCCAGGGGGAATAATTAAATTCGGTTAAACCTTTCCTGGCCTACGCCCTAGTATCAATCTTCGAAGCCCACAAACTGCTCCATTGTCTCAAACTGCACCGGTTCACAACACGTGGAGGGAAATTTTCATCAGCGCTGGGGGCTGAACTGGAGGAGCACATCACCCGCCCCTTATAGAACCGGCCCGATTTTAATTACTGCTCAGTCAGTTTACCGTCCAAGCAGTGAAGGTGAAATTACCCCCTACACCTCTGACCGCTGACTCCGAGCGTGAAAGACATCAGACTGTTTTTGCCAAACACTAACATAAATGAGGGCCAATGGATCCGTGTATTCAGCTAAAAGGCGATAAACACCTCCACAGAAACAGGACTCCTATCTGAGAGAGGCAGTGGAGCGCTTATGAGTGATAATAACAAATTTAGAGCACCAGCGTTGTTCTGGAAATTTGTGGTCTGTCACATGGTAAATCTGCTCTGCAGCTCATGTGGAAATCAAATGGCTCTTGGTGAGCAACAGTTAATTATTGGCAATTCAAGGTAATTAAACAAATATTCCCCAACAATGATTCATATTATGGCCTCGTACCCAGAGAAGTTAGCCATTGGTCGCACTGGTATTCGGTGAGAGATATCTCGAATGGTCCATCGGTCTCACTGGTATTCGCTGACAGATATCTCGAACGGTCCATTGGTCTCACTGGTATTAGCTGAGAGAAATCTTCAACAGTCCATCGGTCCCACTGGTATTCGGTGAGAGATAACTCGTATGGTCCATCGGCCTCACTGGTATTCGGTGAGAGATATCTCGAATGGTCCATCAGTCTCACTGGTATTCGGTGAGAGATATCTCGAATGGTCCATCGGCCTCACTGGTATTCGGTGAGAGATATCTCGAATGGTCCATCGGCCTCACTGGTATTCGGTGAGAGATATCTCGAATGGTCCATCGGCCTCACTGGTACTCGGTGAGAGATATCTCGAATGGTCCATCGGTCTCACTGGTTTTCGGTGAGAGATATCTCGAACGGTTCATCGGTCCCACTTGTATTCGATGAGAGATATCTCGAACGGTCCATTGGTCTCACTGGTATTCGGTGAGAGATATCTCGAACGGTCCATCGGTCTCATTGGGATACGGTGAGGGATATCTCGAACGGTCCATCCGTCTCACTGGTATTCAGTGATAGATATCTCGAACGTTCCATCGGGCTCACTGGTATTCGGTGAGAGATATCTCGAAGGATTATGGAATCTCCCGCTCCACCCCGATTCACATATACATTCGCCTTTACTTTCGAAGGACAGCAGTATACTTGGACCGTCCTCCCTCAAGGTTCCCACAACAGCCCCGCTATTTTCCCTGCTGACATGGAAGGAGCTTTGATAGGGCTGTAAATCCCCGGGCTGTCATCCAATATGCGGATGAAATCCTAATACAGACCGAGACACGGGAAGAGCACCTGCGAATGCTGAGTGAGGTTTTCCGTCGACTGGAGTCTTCTGGATTTAAGTCAATGTCACTAAGCCGCTGTTGATAAAACCTCAGATCACGTTCCTTGGTGTCATCCGAGAGGCAGGGTCCCGGTCTGTGGACCAGGATAAAGTCAAGGTTGTCACCTCCTTACCACGGCCCACCGAAGAGACCTCCCTGCACTTGTTTCTGGGACAGGATTGTGTGGGGATTTTATCTCTGACGATACAGAAATTGCTGCTCCCCTGCATGGCCTACTCTGGGAGGGAGTTGAACGGTAGTGGGCAGAGCGCCACACCAACATCATCACCACCCTTAAGACTAGGCTTGTTACTAGTCCGATGATTCCGCCCCCCATTATACAAATGAATGTGCCCTTTACCCCCTTTCCTGATAACAGAATTCCGTCGCAATACTTGGGCGCTTCCATAATGTGAAGACCAATCGCATTAATTTTTGATCGACTCCTCTCCAAGGAGCTGAGCTGAACTACACAGAATGAGAGAGGCAGGTACTTCCATTGTATTGCGCCCTCTCTCCGTTCCTCCACATCATTGGAGGTCACAAGGTTAAGGTTCACATCACAGTCGAGGGCTCTTCCTAACAAAAGGCCGAATTAAAGAGGGAAATGTGTCTCTTGCCCGAATCACTGATTGGCCGCCTTGTCCACCGAGACCCTCGAGGTCCCAGCAGCAGATGATGTTCGGAGAATTTTTACTGACCCCGATCCGAAAAGGTTTAAATCTCATAGAAAGTAGTTAGATTCCAAATTTGAGCCAAGATAGTTATATAACGGGGTGGTTAAATGGAACTTCAGATGAGTATAAATTGAAAAGCTGCAGCTCTGCCTGTTACACCCACAAGCCGTGTAATCAAATGGAGCAAGTTTGGGGTTTGATACCAATGGTAATGACAGTACCCACACTGAGAAGGATGGGTCTGGTCACGCTGGCCGAGCAGATGCAAGATGTCTCGTGCAGCTGGACTGTACCCCACCACCTGTCGTGAAGTGAACCGTTTTGACCACAGGGCCATCAAACAGTGGACGGCACGGATCGTTTAAAGTGTCCTGCAGGGAAAGGGGTGTGTAGATCCGGTCGGCCAGTTCATCGAACAGACGGTCGACACCATTTACTGGAACGTCGCATCGCCGGAACTGACCAACAGGCACCAAGATGTACCCTGGATGGTGATGAGAAGGGCCCTCCCAGTGCGGTCTTAACTGCACACAGCATCTCAGCACCAACGTGAGCTGCCCTCAAGGCTGCAGCGGGGCGAAACCATCCTCTATTTCGTGGAGGGCTGCCCCTCCCTGCAGAATGTGTGGAGACAGATGCGTTGGTGTCTGTCCCGGTTAATCCCCAACAGCTCGGTGACCCAGGACGCTGTGCTCTACGGGCTGGTTTCCGGTAACCAAACTGAGACAGATATCAACTGCTGCTGGTAGCTCAGCAACTCGTTGAAGGAGGCCCTTTGGTCCGCCAGAAACCAGCTGGTCTTCCAGCTGAAGGAGCTGTCCACGACCGAGTGTTGCCGACTGGCACATTCCAAGGTCCAGGAGTAAGTGCTGTGGGACACATTGAAGCGAGGTGTGGCCTATGCAAAGGCTATATGGGGAAAGGCCACCGTGTAAGGCCATTTCACCTTGTATTGTACAGCATGTATTAGAAGATATGCACAGTGTTTTGAATTGTAATAACGGAATCACAGTGTGTACGATCTGTATTGTATTGTTTTGAATTGTAACTCTGATATTTACATTGAACTGTGTGTATCCATAAATTTTATGAAATAAACTATATTTTGAAATATTAAAAAAATGTTCCGGTCTCACCGTGTCTGTTATTATTGGACAGTGAGGATTGGAAATATAGCCGGACAGAAAAGATGTGGCGAGATATACAAAGAACATCTATTGAAGGCACCAGGTGAGAAATAAGAGTATTTTCTTCAAAGTGGGAAACAATAAACTGTCGAGGAGCAAAGCGGTTTGGGTGTCCAGGGACACCAATCACTAAAAACTCGTGCATATGTACAAAAATAATTTTGAAGATCCCAATTTCTAGGCTGTCATATCCGAAGGTACCACTATCAGGTACTAAGCCAACTCTCAGGAATTCGCTGCTGTAATCAGGCCCCAATGCCTCCCTTGCTGGTCCATTCCATACATTCAGCACCCCCTGCATTAAAAAGGTTCATTCAATCATTCTGCTTATCCTATGCCCCAGGTAGAGAAGACGAATAGTGGCAGGAGGACCCTGACCATCAGCCTTATGTGAGTTTGCACATTTCTGCTTTTTATTCCGTATTTTTCATTTATAATTTTTCCCTTTTTTTCTACATTGCTATTTTGATTTCATTCTTGCAGATTTTGCATTTTTAAACAAATTCTCCAAACCCTGTGCGCGGTGAGTGTTGTCTCCGGGCCCTTTGATTGACAGCTCTCACCTCCCCAGCCCCGCTCGCCTCCTTGGCTGACACCTCCCATCACTTGACACGCGGCAGCGTCACTCACCTTAGCCCGCTGACGTCACGACGCGTACGTGCCGCTCCGGCCCGAGGGACGCCACGCATGAGCCGCGCGGTCGCAGTGCCGCGTTCGCTTCGCAACAGGCCGAAGCCGGGAGGATGATGTTGGCGGCCTCGGGCCGGCGGGAGGGCGATGCTGTGGGCGGGGGGCGAGGCCAACAGAGGGAGGGTCCGCACCCTGGAGTGACCTGAGAGGAGAGACGGGCGGAGTTACTCCTCCGTGCCCCGTGAATCTCCACTCTGGCAGAGCCCGGTGTCGAGCTAGGTTCGGGCGGTGGGGGTGGGCGGGGGAGTCACTCTGCCGCCTCCCAGTCAAACGGGCTGTGGGTCGGAGCCGAAAAGTGAGCGAGAATCAAACAGCACAGAGCGAGGCCGCCATGTCCATCGCGCCTGTGCCGGCTCTGTGAAAGAGGCCGCTCGGCCCATGGCGCCTGTGCCGGCCCTGGGAAAAACCGATCCAATTAGTCGCACTCCCCCTGCTCTTTCCCCACAGTCCCGCAAATTTCCCCCCTTCAAGGATTGACCCGATTCCCTTTTGAAAGTTATTATTTAATCTGCTCCCACCGCCCTTTCAGGCAGTGAATTCCAGATCAGGACAACTCGCTGCCTGAAAACATTCTCCTCATCTCCCTCTGGCTCTTTTCCCAATTCCCTTCAATCTGTGTCCTCTGGTTATCGAACCTCCCGCCAGTGGTAACAGTTTCTCCCCATCGACTCCATCAAAACCCCTCCTCATTTTCAACCCCTCTATTAAATCTCCCCTTAACCATCTCTGCGCTGAGGAGAACAATCCCAGCTTCTCCAGCCTCTCTCCGTAACTGAATTCCCTCATCCCCCGTACCAATCTGGTAAATCTCCTACTGAACCTTCTCTGCTCCAAAGAAAGTAATCCCAGCTTCTCTATTCTCTCCACATAATTATTATTTTTTTATTAAGTGGGTTGTGCTGGGTATCTGGAAGCTGTAATTCGGTGAGTAGAAAGCAGTGGGAGGATAAGTCTGCAGATTGATTTTGGGAGATGGAGAAGACGGCGATCATGGATTCAGACAAGGGAGGGAGGTGGTCTTTGAGACCGTCCGTGCTCTGTTGTAAGATCTCTGTGTGTTTGTCTTGTTGCAGCCGTTCCCATTTGTACCTGTGGCCTGACTGGTGGATTCTGTGAACTCGACTGCTGCTGTGACCCAAACTGTTACTCCGCGGACATCAATGTCTTCTCCACCTGTCTGCCGGGCAGTGAACCGTAAGTTTCTGTTTGTGTGTTACTACATTGGCTCCCGGTCGGGCACCGCCTCGATTTTAAAATCCTCATCCACGTGTTCAAATCGCACCACAATTTCGCCCCCATTCCTATCTCTGTAACCTCTTCCAAACGATTTATTCTCCCCTGACAACTGTATGTCTCTCCATCCCATGCACTCTCCCCTGGCTCACCACCAGCTTCTCAAGGGCAATTAGGGATGGGCAATAAATGCCGGCCTCGCCAGCGACGCCCACATCCCATGAACAAATAAAAAAAAAACGTGGATTCTACCCCACCCATTTATATCCTCCTGCAGCGCATGTATACTTTACGCTCAGTCAGTGCTGGGAGAGTCACTCCTGTTATACACACAGTCGATGCTGGGACACTCAGTCCTGTTATACACACAGTCCGTGCTGGGACACTCATTCCTGATTATACACACTGTCAGTGTTGGGAGATTCAGTCCTTTTACACATGCTGTCAATGCAGGGACACTCAGTCCTGTTATACACACAGTCAATGCTGGGACACTCATTCCAGATATACACACAGTCAGTGCTGGGACACTCAGTCCTGTTATACACACTGTCAATGCAGGGACACTCAGTCCTGTTATACACAGTCAGTGCTGGGACTCTCAGTCCTGTTATACACACAGTCAGTGCTGGGACACTCAGTCCTGTTATACACACAGTCAATGCAGGGACACTCATTCCTGATATACACAGTCAGTGCTGGGAGACTCAGTCCTTTTACACATGCCTTCAATGCAGGGACACTCAGTCCTGTTATACACACTGTCAATGCAGGGACACTCAGTCCTGTTATACACACTGTCAATGCAGGGACACTCAGTCCTGTTATACACACAGTCAGTGCTGGGACTCTCAGTCCTGTTATACACACAGTAAGTGCTGGGACTCTCAGTCCTGTTATACACACAGTAAGTGCTGGGACACTCAGTCCTGTTGTACACACAGTCAATGCATGGACACTCATTCCTGATATACACACAGTCAGTGCTGGGAGACTCAGTCCTTTTACACATGCTTTCAATGCAGGGACACTCAGTCCTGTTATACACACTGTCAATGCAGGGACACTCAGTCCTGTTATACACACAGTCAGTGCTGGGACACTCAGTCCTGTTACACACAGTCAGATAAATAAATAACTGTAAACAAAGAATAAAATCTCCAGGCCTGATGGTTTCTATCCAAGAGTATTAAAGGAAACAGGTGGGGTAATTACAGATGCAAAATTATTGAGCACTTGAACAAGTCTGTGCTGATAAAAGAGTGTCAAAATGGCTTTTTGAAGGGCCGGTCATGTCTGACTAATCTATTTGTATTTTTTGATATAACTAACAAGTTGGACAGGGAAGCGTCTATGGATGTTGTTTATGTGAACTTCCAGAAGGCATTTGATAAGGGTCAGCACAAGAGATTAATCGAATACATAAAATGCACAAAATTGAAAGTGACCTTGTGACTTGGGTTGGAATTGGTTGGGAGATTGGAGAAGAGAGTCGGGATTAAGGGAACGTTGATTGATTAGCGGGATGTGACAAGTGGTATCCCCAGGGATCTGTACTGGTGCCTCAGCTTTTCACCATATTTATCAATAAATTGGATGAAGGAATAGCGAGTTGTAGATCCAAGTTTCCAGATGACACTAAGTTAGGAGGTACAGTAAGTGGTGTAGATGGGAGCAGGAAGTTATAAAAGAGAATGTTTAAGTGAATGGGCAAACTGTGGCAGATGGAGTTCAAACGTGGGGAAGTGTGAGCTCATTCACTTTGGATGCAAGAAGGAAACATTGGAATATTTTCTTAAAGTGAGAGACTGGGAACTGTGGAGGAGCAACGGGTTTGGGTGTCAATGTACACATATCACTAAAAGCTAATGCACAGATACAAAAAGTAATCACAGACTAATGGAATATTCGCCTTTATCTCGAGGGCTGGAATACAAAGGGAGGAAGTGATGCTTCAGTTCTATAGATCCTTGGTCAGAGCTCATCTGGAGTACTGATCCTCACCAAGGATATATTGGCCTTGGAGGGGGAACAGTGCAGATTCACCAGAAAGAAACTGGAGCTAGAAGGGTTTGATTATGAGGACCGGTTGCATGAACTTGGTTTGCATTCCCATGAGATTAGAAGGTTGAGGAGTCATCTGATCCAGATATTTAATATTATAAAGGTATTTGATAGGGCAGAAATAGAAACTATTTTCTCTTGTGGGGGAATCCAGAACAAGAGGACATAACCTTAAATTTAGAGCTTGGGTGTCTTGGAGTGAAATCAGGAAACTCTTTTTCACACAATCTGCTCCGGCTGATTGAAGTGGACCCTGTGATATAATTGAATTCTCTGTCCTGTCAGCCTTGGACATCTTGTAGATCCATCTTTTAAAAAGGTGGAGGAACTCAGTTCTAAGATGGATTCCACTAACTTCATCATGTGTCCTCAATCAGCTTGTCTTATCTTCGAGACATCAAGGACCAGAAACACTGCGTTTTAAAGAAAGCTGATTTATTTGACACTTGTACAGAATACTAAACTCCAGACCAGTTAAAGGGGTAATAAAATCAGAAACAAACCACAACTGTCGGAATGAACATGGTTCAGTCCTGGACGTGATTAACAGCAGCAGTAACAGCAGAATCCAACCCCTGCAGTCACATGTGAACTCACTGGTGCCTCAGCAGGTGGAATGACCGAGTGAATGCCATCCCACACACGGAGCAGGTGAGCGGCCTCTCCCCACGGTGAGTAGGTTCGTGTCTCAGCAGATCCCCCGTTCTTTTAAAGCTCTTCTCACAGTCAGAACATCTAAAGGGTCTCTTATCAGTGTGACCAAGTTGGTGTTCAATGAGGTGGGATGACTGAGTTAATCCCTTCCCACACACTGAGCAGGTGAACGGCCTCTCCCAGGTGTGAACTCGCTGGTGTTTCAGCAAGTGGGATGACTGAGTGAATCCCTTCCAACACACGGAGCAGGTGAACAGCCTCAAAGCAGTCTGCATACGCAGGTGTTTCAGCAGGCTGGAAATTTGTGTGAATCCCTTCCCACACACGGAGCAGGTGAACATCCTCAAAGCAGTCTGCATACGCTGGTGTTTCAGTCGGCTGGAAATTTGTGTGAATCCCCTCCCACACACGGAGCAGGTGAACGGCGTCTCCCGAGTGTAAGTGCGTTGGTGTGTTAGTAGATCCTTTTATATTAAAAGCTCTTCTCACAGTTAGAACATTGAAAAGGTCTCTTCCCAGTTTCAATACGCTGGTGTTCCAATAGGCCAGATGATTGAGTGAATCCCTTCCCACACACGGAGAAGGGGAACGGCCTCTCCCCAGTGTGACTGCGTCGATGAGTTTCCAGCCGGGACGGGGAACTGAATCCCTTCCCACAGTCCCCACATTTCCACGGTTTCTCCATGGTGCGGGTGTACTTGTGTCTCTCCAGGTTGGACGATCAGTTGAAGCCTCGTTCACACACAGAACACGTGTACGGTTTCTACCCGCTGTGAATGGTGCGATGTTTTTTTCAGGCAGTGTAACTGGTTAAAGCTCTTTCCACAGTCAGTGCACTGGAACACTCTCACTCGGGTGTGTGCGTCTCGGTGCTTTTCCAGTTACATTGATGTTTGAAATCTTTTGCCACAGACAGAACAGACAAACATTTCTCCTTCTATATTTAAAGGCCGATGATCTTCAGGTGCTGGTGAATCGGGTAACTGTCAGATCTTGACGTGATGTTTGGTTTGAATTTCTCGTCTGCAAATTCTCCCCTGCTCATACCCTGTAAAAGGAGTTTAAAGAAGTCCTCACTGTGAATACAGGATAGAAATTCAGAGTTCGGAATTCTTGTTTCGATGGAACATTCTTCTTGCTCATTCCTCCAGAGTGTAAATCCCCGTCCCACACACTGACCCTCCTCCCTCTGCTGAAATCCAAGCCTATCGCACCGTCTCCAAAATTTTTCCTTCCATTTAAGTTTTCTCTCTTCCTTCAAGGTGCTGACTCTGGCTGGATTCTGCTCGACACTCTCTGGTTCCCATCTCTCTCCTCCTCTTTTCTCATTTTATCACTCCGGCCCTCCACCCTATCAAAGACCGTCCCATTTGTTCTTTCCCTCCCCCTCCCCCCACCACACACACTATGTCTGGCTCAGTCCTTGCTGAAAAACTTGAATCTTCAACATCTGACGAAACCCTAGTTCTGACCTGAAAAGTTAACTCTGTTTCTTTCTCCACGGATGCTGCCTGACTTGTTGAGCATTTCCATCATTTTCTATTTTTAATTCAGAGTTTTATCAACTCCAGTATTTTGCTTTTGATTGGATAAACCTCGCTCTTCTGAACCGCTTCGCAGAAATATCAACGAGAGGCTTTCAAAATGGCGGATATCGTTAACCAGAATGGCCCGCGAGGTAGAATACGGTCCATCTACTTTAGAAGGGGTGCAGTGCGCAGGCGCGAGAAGCGATTATGGTCGGAGCATGCGCGGTGCGGGTCCCGGACACAGCGGGGCGGAGCTTTGTCTTAGCAACACCGGCTCAGGCCTCGAATCCGAGCCGGGGAGTCCGGCGCTCGATCGGGCCGGAGGGTGGCCGGGCTCCATTAAACCCTTCATCCAGCTCCTCCCTCGTCCTACCCACCACTTTCCGGTTTCTGCTCCCGTTTCCACGGAGTCCTACTCTCGACAAACGACACGACAGAGGCGCTCCCAGAATGGAGGGCGGGCTTGGTGAGAATGCGCAGTCTGATCGGTACATCTTCGCCTTGGAGAGATAGAGGGGTTTCTGGGGCGCTGGGGATTGTGGGGCCTGCGGCCGTCATTAGTCGCCGGGTGTTGTTCAGTGTTTTATTGCCCGCGTCGGGCACAGATCCGTGTCCAGAAATACAGACTGAGGAATTCAGATCCGGTTTGCTGAACAGACACTGACCGTACAATTTAGAACAGTGTTCCTCAAACATTTTTTTTCTTGACTCAGTGGAAGAAAAACACTTCCCCTCGCGATCCAAAACAAGAATATCTTCTGACTTTAGTTTTTATCAAATCCCAAATAAAGATCAATGTATGCTAGTTCTTCATTTCCCTTCAAGTAATAACTAAAATTAGACAACGACTTTAGTTGAAAAACATTTTAAATACAGTGCAAATACAATTTAAAAAAAGAACAGGTTGAGTTTCACTTACTTAATGTGACTGTTGTTCATGATCTCGTTCCAATCTGGATCACGAGATGAAAGCGCTCCACGCACGTCAGGTGCGCTGTTGAGTCGGTTTCGTTCTCTTGTTTTTAACCTTCTCAGAGTTGAAAATCCCAGTTCGCACATGTAGGCTGTTGTGAACGGCAGCAACAACAGAACACTAATCTTACTTAACAGTGGATAATCGTTGAAAGCACGGATCCAAAAACGATGACAAACTGAATGACTTCTGGCGTGTTTTCAGTGTGCTCACAGGTGAGTCGCATCAGCTCGTTTTCTTCCTCAGCCGTCAAGTTTAGCTTCATTATTGATTCAGGATTTTCGAAAGCAAAAGGATCTTTCACCCAACGCTTTTTCTTCAAATTTTCAAATCCCTCTGCAGGTCTTGCTGCATGCATTCCGAGCCCGCATGCAGCAAGACCTGGACAACATTCAGGCTTGGGCTCATAAGTGGCAAGTAACATTCGCGCCAGATAAGTGCCAGGCAATGACCATCTCCAACAAGAGAGAGTCTAACCACCTCCCCTTGACATTCAACGGCATTACCATCGCCGAATCCCCCACCATCAACATCCTGGGGGTCACTATTGACTAGAAACTGAATGGACCAGCCATATAAATACTGTGGCTACGAGAGCAGGTCAGAGGCTGGGTATTCTGCGGCGAGTGACTCACCTCCTGACTCCCCAAAGACTTTCCACCATCTACAACGCACAAGTCAGGAGTGTGATGGAATACTCTCCACTTGCCTGGATGAGTGCAGCTCCATCAACACTCAAGAAGCTCGACACCATCCAAGATAAAGCAGCCCGCTTGATTGGCACCCCATCCTTCACCCTAAACATTCACTCCCTTCACCACCGGAGCACTGTGGCTCCAGTGTGCACCATCCACAGGATGCACTGCAGCAACTCGCCAAGGCTTCTTCGAAAGCACCTCCCAAACCCGCGACCTCTACCAGCTAGAAGGACAAGAGCAGCAGGCGCATGGGAACAACACCACCTGCACGTTCCCCTCCAAGTCACACACCATCCCGACTTGGAAATATATCGCCGTTGCTTCAATGTCGCTGGGTCAAAATCCTGGAACTCCCTTCCTAACAGCACTGTGGGAGAACCGTCACCACACGGACTGCAGCGGTTCAAGAAGGCGGCTCACCACCACCTTCTCTAGGGCAATTAGGGATGGGCAATAAATGCTGGCCTCGCCAGCGACGCCCACATCCCATGAACGAATAAAAAAAATGGTCAGACATAGCAGCGAGATGTAACTGTACGACACATTTCATTTCATTCCCTTTTTCTTCATTGATGCTGTTCTCCTCAATGTGTTGTAACAGTGTGAAGCAGTAAACGAGTAAATGAGCATCGCTCCCATTTCTAAGCAAAAAGACTGCAGTTCACTGAGCTTCCTTGAATGAAATTAACAATTTTCACTACTTCCTTCAGGACTGCCATAAGATCAGGGGGATTACCCTTGGACGCCAAAGCTTCCTGGTGAATGAAACATTGATTCTAACCATCATTACCAGCTGCCTCAGATATTCTTCTCACAACTCCGCTATTGCTACCTGTCATATTTGCTGCACCATCACTTGGAATTCCGAGTCTAATTTGTGTTTTCCATCTACACAGGCATGCAGTGCTTCGAATATCTGTGCTCCTGTATTTGTTGGTAAAGTTAGACAACACAGCAAACCTTCCATAAAGTCATCTTGCCCGACATATCTCACAGAAACTAACAGTGTTGCACAATTTGAAATATCAGCACCCTCGTCAGGTTGGACAGCAAAATCCCCGGCTCACTGGAACCAAGGAAAAAGCTTGGCTTCCAAATGGTCAGCAATAGAACATATACGCCGAGACATTGTGTTATCACTGAGAGGAATGCTTCTCAATTTTTCAGCAGGCTTCTCGTCGAAGATTGTAGGCAGCATATCCTGAGATTGTGAAAGAATAAGTTTTTCGAAAACTCTATGGGCCATTTTGTCTTTTGCCACGCGGTATGCGACCAAATATGACGCCCGTTTTTTCTTATCATTCAGAGCAGTTGACCGACTACGAACTTGTGCTGATAACTTTAATTCCCGTTGCTTCCTTTGAAAATATTCAAGCGGGTGATCAACGAGTTCCCCATGTTTTGTTTCTAAATGTCTTTTTAATTTTGACGAGTTTTAAACACTTGTTTCCAAGCACCTCGCTGCAAAGAACACACTGGGGCTTTGGATCTTTCTTTGCGTTTGCACAATTGATCAAAACACATTTTTAAAAAGCCTCACTATACTGCCTCGCCCACCATTTGGTTTCCTTCTTAGTCCGTGGTTCAGACCAGCTCGACATGGCAGAAGTTTGTCCGCCATTACTCGAACTTTCTGTTGAAGATGACGTACTGACACATGTTTTTTTTTTCTTTGTCGGAAGTAGATGGGTTTGATAACTGTGTTTCCGAACTTTCTCTTATTACAAAACGATCCATTTTTGGGGATAAAGTTTGAAGGTTAAGCCGCTCCTGACTCCTTTCCTCCTGATACTGGGACCAGACCAACACCACTCACCATGGCTTTGGCGGCGAGGAAGAGCACGTCCTGGTTGATGCTCGGAAAAACTAAACATGACAGGAAGACTATTCCACTGGAACAAGACCATCGCTCCACAGAATGAAATGACTGCCTGTCATCTGCCCAACGGAAATTACCAAAGAAAAACGTGAATCTAAACTTCAGTCCAACATTCAACCGATCAATGTCACGCAATCACAAGTTCTGAACACAAAACTCCCTGTGACATATCATCTCTTTATGAAATAAATGTTTGCCCGTTTCTTGTTTGATGTCCAGTTATGCTTCATTTGATTTTCCTGGGTTTGTGCTTTGACCGTACCCATTTAATGACAGTGAGCTGATATTGCCAATCGGGCTCAGCATTCTCTGGCGAGCAGCTACCTGCCCTGTTAAGCGTCGCTGGTAACCTGATTTCTGACGAATTTCCTTTCCATGTTCCACTACATTTATACTTTTCTTTTTAGGGTTCAAACGAGGGTGCACAAATTGAAACACAAGGCAATTTGGCAACATGCAGGTCTCCCCAGTAAACGCAAGAGCACTCAGAAGGAATCCCAATGGAACAAATCCCTTCTCATTCACTCGCACTGGAAAAAATCCTTAAAGACAAAATCCTATTCCCTCCCATTGCATAGAATCCCAAAGAGAAAAAACCCTTCATCATTCCAAGCCATTATAGAGAGTGCGGTGCCCAGAAGTGAACACCGTGCTCTAAATGAGGTCTAACCAGAGCTCTGTATAACTGTGACATAACTTCCACTCCTTTTTATTCCAGTTCCCTTGAGATGAAGATCAAAATTTCATCTCCATTTTAACTTTTGTTTAGTGATTTAGTAATCACTGTACTTGGACCCCTAAATTTCTTTCCTCCCCCACAGTTCCTAGCTTCTTGCCATGTAGAAAACACTCTGATCTATCTTTTTAAGTTCCAAATTGGATAACCTCACGCTTTCTCACCTTGACTTCCATCAGCCACAGATTTGCCCACTCACTTAATCTATCAATGTACCTTTGCTACTTTCTGCTCCCATCTATAACGCTTACTGTGCCACCTAAACTAGTGTGGCCAGCACACTGGGATATAAGGTTCTTCACATAAGAACAGAAGAAATAGGAGCAGGAGTCGGCCATACGAGCACTCGAGCCTGCTCCGCCATTCAGTAGATCAGGGCTGGTCTTCGACCTCAACTCCACTTTCCCGCCCCATCCCCATATCCCTTCATTCCCCTGGAGTCCAAAAATCTATCGATCTCAGCTTTGAATACAACTCAACGACTGAGCATCCACTGTCCTCTGGGGTAGAGAATTCGAAAGATTCTCAACCGTTTGAGTTCAAAAAATTTTCCTCATATCGGTCCTAAATGTCCGACCCCTTATCTTGAGACTATGACCTCTAGTTCTTGACTCTCCAACAAGAGGAATCAGCCTCTCAGCCTGTCAAGCCGTCTAAGAATTTTATACGTTTCAATGCGATCACCTCTCATTCTTCTAAATTCCACAGAATATAGGCAAATCTTACACAATATCTCCTCATCGTCCAATTGCACAAAGACCCCCTTACTCTTATATTCCAACACACTTGCGATAAAGGCTAACATATCATTTGCATTCCTCACTCTCATTGGAATCTTGGTGAATCACTATTTCGAGTATGTTTTTCCTCTATTCGTTCCATAGGGAAAATAAATGAACATTGAAAACATTTTACTATAATTATACTCGTTTATGTTTTGGAAACAATGTCCAGTTAACTGCATCGAAATCGATTCCAAACTTAGAGTTTCAGAGGAAGTGGATTAATGCGAATACTGAATTGCGATAGCCTGGAAACAAACCAGGGTCAACCACTTGGAATGCAGCTATGCTCGGCACTATACAGGAGGTCCTGTATAGTGCCGAGCATAGCTGCATTCCAAGCGGCACTATTTCAGGAGGTCCTGAAACATTTACCTGAGGAAGGAGGAAGTCTCCGAAAGCTTGTGAATTTAAAATAAAATTGCTGGACTATAACTTGGTGTTGTAAAATTGTTTACAATCGGCACTATACCACCATTGGTGATCATCAATAATCATAAAATAGTTCCCAAACATCAGAGCTTGAACAGACACAGCAGGCTGTTGGAATGTATTCCATTCCCCACCACTCAGATAATGAAGCAGTCCTTGCCCGCATGCAGCAAGATCTGGACAACATCCAGACTTGGGCTGATAAATGGCAAGCAATATTCGCGCCAGAAATGTGCCAGGCAATGACGATCACCAACAAGAGAGAGTGTAACCACCTCTCCATGAAATTCAACGGCATTACCATCGCCGAATCCCCCACCATCAACATCCTGGATGTCATCATTGACCAGAAACTTAACTGGACCAGCCACATAAATACTGTGGCTACAAGAGCAGGTCAGAGTCTCAGCATTCAGAGGCGAGTGACTCACCTCGTGACTCTCCAAAGACTTTCCACCATCTACAAAGCACAAGTCAGGAGTGTGATGTGATACTCTCCACTTGCCTGGATGAGTGCAGCTCCAACAACACTCAAGAAGCTCGACACCATCCAGGATAAAGCAGCCCGCTTGATTGGCACCCCATCCACCCCCCGAAACATTCACTCCCTTCACCACCGGCGCAATGTGGCTGCAGTGTGTACCATCTAGAAGGATAAGGGCAGCAGGCACATGGGAACAACACCACCTGCACGTTCCCCTCCAAATCACACACCATCCCGACTGGGAACTTATCGCCGTTCCAGCATCGTCGCTGAGTCGAATTCCTGCAACTCCCTCCCGAACAGCACTGTGGGACAACCATCACCACACGGACTTCAGCGGTTCAAGAATGCAGCTGACCACCAACTTCTCCAGGGCAATTAGAGATGGGCAATAAATGTTGGCCTCGCCAGCGACACCCACCTCCCATGAACGAATTAAAAAAAATCCGTAGAAATTCCCTTCTCCACTACATTAGTCACCTCTTCAAAAAATTCGGTCAGGTTCATCAGGTAAATCCTTTACCCTTTAGTAATCCACGCTGGCTCTCTCTGATCAGCTGGAAATGTTCACGGTGTTGAGACACTCTATTCTTAATTGTAGAATCTAGTAAATTCCCGACAACTGATGCTGATAGCCCCTTTCCCGATGTAGTTACGTTATTAGCATTCTCCCGATGTCGCTCCAATTTCGCCCCTCACCCCACTTATGCAGTTCAAACGTAGTCCCTCTGCCAATGTAATTCCTATGCAGCCACTCCTCTTATGTAGGTCCACTGTCGCTCCTCTCCCTATGTAATTCCACTGTCGCTCCTCTCCCTATGTAATTCCACTGTCGCTCCTCTCCCTACGTAATTCCACTGTAGCTCCTCTCCCTATGTAATTCCACTGTAGCTCCTCTCCCTATGTAATTCCACTGCAGCTCCTCTCCCTTTTTAATTCCACTTTAGTCCCACTCCCTATGTAATTCCACTTTAGCCCCTCTCCCTATTTAATTCCACTGTAGCCCCTCTCCCTATCTAATTCCACTGTCGTCCCTCTCCCTTTCTAATTCCAATTTAGTCCCTCTTCCTATGGATTTCCACTGTAGCCCCTCCCCTTACGTATTTCCACTGTATCCTCTCTCTCTATGTAGCTCCACTGTAGCCCCTCTCCATATGTAATTCCACGGTAGCCCCTCTCCATATGTATTTCACCTGTAGCCCCTCACCCTATGTAGTTACGATGTACACCTTCTCCCTATATAGTTCAACTGTAACTCCTATATCTATGTAGTGCCGCAGTAGCCCTTCGCCTCATGTAGTTCCGCTGGAAGCCCTCTCTATGTAATTCCACTGTAGCCCCTCTACAAATGTAGTTCCACTGTACACCCTCTCCATGTTTTACCACTATGCACCCTCTTCATGTGTAGTTCCACTGTAGCCCCTCACCGTATGTAGTTTCAGTGCAGCCCCTCTTCCTGTGTAGTTCGTATGTAGCCTGAGCTGAAGACCTCCTCTTTAGTATCTCATTTTGCCTTCTGTTCCCAGCAGCATTTGCCTCTGGCACACGGGACTGTGAAGCTCATTTACTATTGTACAGCAGCCGATACATCCACAGGACTCTCTGACCTCTGACTGAAGCAGTGCTACACCAGGGACAATGTTGCTCAAATGCGGGATGTATCTCAAGGACGTGCATTGAAACACGTCATTCGAACCTTTGATAGATCTGTCGTGACGAATCATTTGGAACATTGTCTCCAGTTCTCGCCATTGGTATTTCCAATGACGCAATGGACAAGGTTGAGGAGGAGTCCAAGAATGATTCCAGGGTTTAGGGCTCTAAGTTATGATGAGCAGGAACACAGGAGCTGAACTGATTGTCACTGAAAAGTAAAGACTGTATGGAACAGACTCTCACACAAATTACCCGAGTATCTCCTTCAAAAAAAACCGAGTAAATATGGAGTGAGTTGATGAGGTAATGAAGGAGACACGGATGTTACTGAGCTGCAGAGAGGTCTCAAAGCACCACCTATAGATGGGATGGACAGGGATGATCGCTGATGGAGTTTTTTATATGTAATAAGGGGAGGTCAGAGCTGATAACAACTTCCCCCAATGAGCAGAAATACAAGAAGTGACTATTGATGGAATGGAACACCGCCACTGAGCCATCTCAACCCAGTATAGCACAGGAAGTACTGGATGTCCCAGTGCAGGACACCAAGTGAATGGAGGTCACCATCCCAAGGAATCCTCCTAACCCGCCGACCAGCTGATACATCTCATCCCAATGTCACAGCAGGAGGGAACATGTCAGGGTGTGGCAATCTGACGAGACTGTGACCAGTTAAAACGGGAGGCAATGCTCAGTGGGAGCTACTGGCGAGAAATCATTGGCAGCCTCAGGTAATAATTACTGAAAAAGGTTCAACATCACTGAGGAGCACTGAGAATTTGTGAAGTAAGTTTTCTAGCTCCATTTGTAAATTTGTCGGTAGCAGTAGCCTTTGCTGCTTCCGCTCACTGTTTTGCTTTCTCCTTAGAGCTGCTACATTGGCTCTGTAAAGCCCGAGGTTAAATTTTCTGCTCGTCATGAAGCAGTTTTCTTTAGAAATATGAAGGATTATAATGCAGAATTTGAAGGCAAAGTTCTGTTTAATTTTAAATCAATTTCTTGTGCAGTTACAGAATTTGGGCTGCTGCGTGTTACGAATGGCAAATCTGAGTTTGAAACACACCCTCAGAGCTGCTTTAGCTCCGTCGCTGTAACTTTGTCAAAAATGCACTTATATTTACAAAGGTAAATGGAGTTTTGGCCGCACTTACGCTGAAGTTACCGTGGTGGAGCGGGAGCAGCTCCCAGGAAACTATAGTTTCACTCATGTTCATTCCCTCTTTATGATTGCATGGCCGTCTCCTATTCTCTCTCCGACTCCTTTATCAATCGGTTCTCCTTTCATTCTTTCTCACTCCCCTTTCTCACTCGGTTTTCATTTCATTCTCTCTCTCCTTTATCCCTCGGTTCTACTCTTATTCTCTCTCTCATCTTTATTCTTCTGGGCCTCCACTCCCATTCTCCCTCTCAATTTATATGCCGGGTTCCCCTCTTTCATTCTCTCTATCATTCTCTCTCTCCCCATTATCCTCCTGTGCTCCTCTCCGATTCTCCCTCTCCCCTTCATGCATCTAGTTCCCCTCTCGTCTTTCCTCTCTCCCCTTTATCCATCCCTCTCCCCTCTCTAATTCTCCTCCTCCCTTTTATATGGCTGGTTCCCCTCTCTCACTCTCTCTCTCTCTCTCATCCTCCCGGTTCTCTTCTCTCAATCTCTTTCTCTTCTTAATCCACCAATTCCCCCTCTAATTCCCCCTCTCTCCTCCTCTGGAGTCTATAATTAAGGATAGAGTTGTAAACAATTTTACAACACCAAGTTATAGTCCAACAATTTGTTGGACTGTAACTTGGGGTTGTAAAATTGTTTACAGTTGTCAACCCCAGTCCATCACCGGCATCTCCACATTAAGGATAGAGTGACTGAACACCTTGAAAATTTTCAGCTGACCAGGGAGAGCCAGCGTTGATTTGTAAAGGGTAGGTCATGCCTGACGAACCTGATTGAATTTTTTGAAGAGGTTACTAAAGTAGAGGACAGCGGAATGTCTGTGGATATTGATTATATGGACTTCCAGAAGGCATTAGATAAAGTCGCTCATAAGAGACTATTAACTAAACTTGAAGCTCATGGAATTGAAGGCAAATTATTGACATGGTTAGGAAATTGGCTGAGCGGGACGAAACAGAGTAGGGATAATGGCTCAAATTGTCAGGATGTGACTAGTGGTGTCACATAGGGATCTGTTTTTGGGCCTCAACTATTCACTGGATTTATTAATGACTTTGATAACGGGATAGAGATCCATATATCCATGTTTGCCAATGACAAAAAGATAGGCAGCATTTTAAGCAGTGTAGATGGGAACATAACATTCCAGAAAGATAGTAACAGACTAAGTGAATGGGCAAAACTGTGGCAAGTGGATTTCATTGTAGGCATGTGTGAGGTCATCCACTTTGGACGAAAACAGGGTTCATCAGTGTACTTTCTAAATGGTGAAAAGCTCGAAACAGTGGAGGTCCAAAGAAACTTAGGGGTCCATGCACATAGATCATTAAAATGTCATGGAGAGGTACAGAAAATAATCAAAAATCTAATGGAATGCTGGCCTTTATATCGAGAGCAATAGAAAACAAGGGGGTAGAATTATGCTACAGCTAGAAAAAAAACCCAGATTAGACCTCACCTGGTGTACTGTGTTCAGTTCTGGGCACCACACCTCAGGAAGTATATATTGGCCTTCGAGGGAGTGCAGCGCAGATTTGCTAGAATGAGTTCGGGCGAAAGGTCTTCGACCTGAAACGTTGACACTTTTCATTCTCCACAGCTATGGTCTGACTTGCTGAGCTTCTCCAGCACTTTTTGTTTCTATTTCAGATTTCCAGCTTTCGAAGTATTTTGCTTTTGATTTACTGGAATGATATCTGGACTCCAAGTGTTATATTACGAGGAGACATTACACAAACTAAGGTTGCATTCCCTGGAATTTAGAAGTGTAAGGGGTGACCTAATCGAAGTTTTCAAGATATTAATGGGAACTGATAGGGTCGATAGAGAGAAACGATTTCCGCTGGGTGGGTTTGGGTTAGGGTTAGGGTTAGACATAGCCTAAAATTAAAGCCAAAACTTCCAGGAGTGAGATTAGGAAACACTTCTGCACGCAAAGGGTGGTGGAAGTTTGGAACTCTCTTCAACAAAGGCAGTAGATGGAAGCTCAATTGTTAATTTTATTTCTAAGATTGATAGATTTTTGTTAACCAAGAGTATTAAGGGATATGGGGCTCAGGCGGGTATATGGAGTTAGGTTACAGACCAGCCATGATCTCATTGAATGGCAGAACAGGCTCGAGGGGATTAAATGGCCTCCTCCTGCTCTAATGTGCTTTCAGTCTGTGAATTGCCAATTCTCAATCCAAGAATGAATCTTTTTCAATTGCTGAATTACCTGATATTTAGGGATCTTCTTACTACAGAAATGAGGGTAACGATCGACAGGCTTCCGAAGCACAAAGAATCATTGCCCCATCCTCCAGGTGGTGCTTTGTTAAACCAGGGATTTCCAAGCACTCCGACAGGGCACAGTTTGGAAACAGTTTTCCGGTTGGTAGAAAGTAACCGGAAGGCGGATAATTGAATATTTGCAGTTAGTTGTTGGCAAATAAATTGATTTCCATGTTCATTTTAAAATAAAAAAACAATTCAACCGTCCGGGTCAAAGGCATCAGTTTTCGGTGCTCTGTGCTGATGATAATTTGAAATGTTGCTGACCTTAAAACAGTGCAGCTTTTGGGCCGTGCAATTACACGGAGCCCTGAGCAGATCCAGTTACGTTAATTAGCTGATCACTGAGGGCTTGCCGGTACCTGAGCTGGAAACACAATAAACTTTAATTAATTAGTCTCCCTTCTCTCGCCTCTTCACCAACAAATTTGATAATAACACATTAACACAATATTCAAAAGTGTTTGGAATCTAGGCTGTTCCCCATCGATTCGTTGTAACTCGAGTCAGATAAGAAATGAATAAAGACACTGCGCAACAAAGCGCCGAGAGTCAGCGGCCTATCACATCGTCCCGCTGGCAGTGAGCAGCATGGAGCAGTGACTGTCACCACCACAGTGGGAAAAGGCAGTTACTGAACGGTGCAGCTGGTGAGACAGGTGAAGAACATGAAACTGGTCAAGAGTGGGCGGCAGAGAAAGGCTGCTCACCAACCCGGCCGAGGTTGGGTCGATGATACCACGGCTCGCAACAAAAGCTCTTCTGCCAGGTTTGTAAGCTGAGCAGCTCTGGATCAAAGGGAGTAACTTCACTAAAACAACAGTCGCAGTGTAAGGCAAACACCGTCCCTGCCTTCAGATAAAGGCCCACAGTTTCGGCTCTCTGCATACTGACTTTATTTGTTCCCTTTCTTAATGAGGAACTTTCAGAAACTTTTGAATATTGCGTTAATGTGTTATTATCAAATTTGTTGGGGAAGAGGTGAGAGAAGGGATGCTAATTAATTAAAGTTTATTGTGTTTCCAGATCAGAGTTTGTATTGTTTTATCCACTGTCGGACAAGCGGACTGCACGCACCGAAAGCTGAAACCGAGACAGGCTCACATCCAGACCCCTGGACAAAACCTACCTGGAGACTGCAGTGGCTCAACAAGGATCAAAGCAGTACAGAGTGAGCTCAGAGAGGATAATGGAAACACAGCAGGAAAAGAAGCATTTCAGCAGCCCCGACTCCACGGAGGACAGCAACAAACTCGAAAGTCGCTATCAGTTTTGCGGGCACACTTTGAGAATCACTAGGGTCTCCAGCAATAAATTAGTGGTACCATCAATAATCTGGGAAGCTGTAAGTCCAATGTTTGGAGTAAATGCTTGGATCTGATAGAGAGAAACCAAACTCAGAGATTCTTCCTTCCACGACAGCAACCGCCAACACCCCCACCCCCGCCATGTTGAGGAAGCCCGACTTGATGAATTGGTTTTGCAGACGAACATGCATAAGAACATCGGAATTGCTAGAAGAAAGATTATTGTTCGCCGTCTCCTTTCCTGGTAGTCACATGACACAGTGAGAACCGAGTTGCAGACAAATAATAGCAATCAAACCGAATGAATTAGTCTCCAACAGACCCAGACATGAGGCGAGGAAAACCCTCCAGTGGTGGAGAGCTTTGGGAACCATAGGTCCAAAGTCACCTGTTCCTCCCAAACCTGCTCCACTCACCACATGTCATGTCTCCAATTAATTATCTGCCTGCCCACTCACTTACCCTGTCTACAACCCTGAGCAGACTCTTTGGATCCTCGTCACAGTTTACTTTCCCACGTATCTTTGTATCGTCAGCAAACTTGGATACATTACACTCGGTCCTCTCAACTAATTCATTAATATAGAGTGTAAAAAGCTGAGGCCCAAGCAGGGATCCTTGCGGCACCGCACTAGTTACAGCCTGCCAACCTGAATATGACCCGTTTATCACGACTCTCTGTTTTCTGTCCGTTAACCTATCCTCTATCTGTGCTAATATATAACCCCCAACCGCATGAACCCCTTTTTACACTTTTACTCTATCAATACCGTTCGTGAATTTGAACACATCTTTTAAATCTCATCTTAAACTTCTCTGGTCTAATAGAACAACCCCAGCTTCTCCAGTCTCCCCACTTAACTGAAGTCCCGCACCCCTGGTACCATTCTACCAAATCGACACTGCACTGTCCCTAAAGCCTTGACATTCTCCCTAACGTGGTGCTCAGGATGAGACACAATACTCCTGCTGCGGCCTCTCCAATGATTTATAAAGGTTTAGCGTCACTTCCTTCCTTTTGTATTCTGTGCCTATTTTATAAATCAAGGGTCCCGTATGCTTTTTTAACAGCCTTCCCAACTTGTCTTGCCACCTTCAAATATTTGTGTACGTACAACCCGAGTTCGTTCTGTTCCTGTACCCCCTTCAAAATGGTAACATTTTGTTTATAATGTCTCTTATTATTCCGATCAAAATGTATCATTTCACAGTCAGTTCTCTGCGTTAAATTTCATCTTCCATTTGTCTGCCCATTTCCCTTGTGTGTCTGGTCTCCTGAAGTCTGTTCTTAGCCTCCACATTGTTTACTACATTTCCGAGTTTCGTGTCATCTGCAAACTTTGAAATTATACCCTCTATACACAAGTCCAGTTCATTAATGCATATCAAAAAGATCAATGGTGTAAATACCGACCCCTGGAGAACACATCCAGCCTGAGAAATAACCGTTCACAACTACACTCTGCTTTCTGTCTCTTTGCCAATTTCATATCCACGCTGCCCCTGTCCTGTTAATCCCATGGGCATCAATGTTGCTAACTCATCTGCAACGTGGTACTTTGAAAATTCATGTCAACAAACACAACTGCACGAAAACCATCAACCCTATTAGTTACTTCATCAAATAACTCAATCAAGTTTATCAAATACGATTTGCCTTTAAGAAATCCGTGCAGACCGTTATTTATTAAAACATGTTTTTCCATGTGACAATTAATTTTGTCCAAGATTATTGTCTCCAAAAGTTTCCCCACCACCGACGTTAGGCTGACTGGCCAGTAGTTACCAGGTTTATCCTTCTCCCCTTTTTTGAACAGGAGAATAACATTTGCAACCAGTCAGTCCTCTGGCACCATCCCCATATCCAAGGAGGATTGAAAGATTGTGGCTATAACCTTTGCTATTTCCACCCATACTACCCACAACAACCTAGGATGCAACCCACCTGGACCGCGTGGCTTTTCTACTTTGAGTACTGCCAACCTTTTTAGTGCATCCTCTACTATCTCTTCCTTTGCTGGGACATTGGCAGCATCCTCTTTTTTTGTGAATGTTGATGCAAAGTTTTCATTTCGTACCCAAGCCGCGACTCCACAATGAGTTCGTTCTTTTGTCGCTAATTGGCCCCACCCTTCCTTTGACTGTCCTTTTGGTAATTGTCTGTTCATAAAAGACTTTACTGTTCCCTTTTATGTTATCTGCCACTATTTTCTCGTACACTCTCTTCGCCCGTATTATTTCCTTTTTCAGTTCTCCTCTGTACTTTATGTATTCTGCCTCATTTTCTAATGTATTATGGTCCTGACATTGGTCATAAGCCTCCTTTCTCTGTTTCGTTTTACTCTCTATATTTTCAATTATCCAGTGAGCTCCAGCACTGGATGCCCTTCCTAACTCCCTCATCGGAATGTGTTTCGTTTGCGCCCGAACTAGCTTCTCCTTGAAGGCCTCGCATTGCTTATTTACTGTTTTTACAGCCAGTCTTTGTTTGCATTCAACATGGGCCGGATCCCTTTTCAACTCACTGGAATTACCCCTCAGCATCTTCACCTTTGATTGATCAATGTCTCTTTCCATAACTACTCTACACCTAATATATAACATCCATGGCACCATGTTCTGTCTTCACACCATCCATGGCACCATGTTCTGTCTTCATACCATCCATGGCACCATGTTCTGTCTTCATACCATCCATGGCACCATATTCTGTCTTCATAGCATCCATGGCACCATTAAATTGTTTTTACCCTCCAGGCCATATTTACCGGGTTTTCCTCCTCCCTGACACAATGTAATGGGTATATAACCTTCTTGTATCATGTCTTGGGTTTATACGTTCCAATTCACCATACCCTGGGTTTATGCCGTCGTTATCGTCATGTACTCGGTTTATAC
The DNA here is from genome assembly GCF_035084215.1 of Heptranchias perlo. NCBI lineage: Eukaryota > Metazoa > Chordata > Chondrichthyes > Hexanchiformes > Hexanchidae > Heptranchias > Heptranchias perlo. The sequence continues at coordinate 1,825,763 of NW_027139442.1, read as the reverse complement.
CCTAGCTGGCACAAAGTACTGAATGATGTATCCTCCATGCAATCGATATGGGATTAATACTCCACCAGCACCATGTATTATGTTTAAACCCTCCTTGATCCCCTGCACTGGGAATCCACCATCCTTGACACTCTACACTGGGTATCCACCATCCCTGATCCCCTACACTGGGTATCCACCATCCTTGATCACCTACACTGGGTATCCATCATCCTTGATGCCCTATACTGGTTATCCACCATCCTTGACACCGTACACTGGGTATCCACCATCCTTGACACCCTATACTGGTTATCCACGATACTTGATCCCCTACACTGGGTATCCACCATCCTTGACACCCTACACTGGGTATCCACCATCCTTGACACCCTACACTGGGTATCCACCATCCTTGACACCCTATACTGGTTATCCACGATATTTGACACCCTACACTGGGTATCCACCATCCTTGACACCCTATACTGGTTATCCACGATACTTGATCCCCTACACTGTGTATCCTCCATCCTTGATCCCCTGCACTTGGTATCCACCATCCCTGATCCCCTGCATTGGGTATCCACCATCCTTGACACCCTACAATGGGTATCCACCATCCCTGATCCCCTACGCTGGGTATCCATCATCCTTGATCCCCTACACTGGGTATCCACCATCCTTTACACCCTACATTGGGTATCCACCATCCTTGACACCCTACACTGGGTATCCACCATCCTTGGTACCCGACACTGGGTATCCACCATCCTTGATACCCTACACTGTGTATCCACTATCCTTGGCACCTTGTACGGTATATACACGATTGTTAGCACCGTGCACGAGGTATTTTTTTTATTTCTTCATGGGATGTGGGCGTCGCTGACCAGGCCAGTATTTATTGCCCATCCCCAATTGCCCTTGAGTATACACAATCCTTAGCACCATGCGCGGTGTATCCACCATCTTTGACAACATTCCCGGTGTATACACCATCATTGACACCATGCGCGGGGTATGCCCTATTCTTGACACCAAATATTGAGTTTATAACCATCACAACACGATGTTCAGATTTTTATATCTTCCTTGGAACTAAGTACTAGATTTATATATTCCTTGGAATTACTTACTGGCTTGCACCCTCCCTTGCGCCCTCCCTTGCTGCCTCCCTTGCACCTTCCCTTGCACCTTCGCTTGCACTGATCCCTGCACCCTCCCATGCTCGCACCATTGCACCTTCCCTTGCACGTTCCCTTGCACTGATCCCTGCACCCTCCCATGCTCGCACCGTTGCATCCACGCTTGCTCTCTCCCTTGCACCCTCCCTTGCACTCACCCTTGCTACCTCCCTTGCACCTTCCCTTGCACTGATCCCTGCACCCTCCCATGCTCCCACCCTTGTATCCACGCTTGCTCTCTCCCTTGCACCCTACCTTGTTCACTATCTTGCACCTTCCCTTGCACCTATCCTTGCACCCTCCCTTGCTCCGACACATGCTCCCTCCCTTGCACCCTTCCTTGCAACCTGCCTTGTAGTGTGAACTTGGATACAGAAAGTTGCAGCTGAACGAATTCTAACGTTAATACCATATTTTGTTTCAGGGCCTCGTTCTCTGCCGGTTCTTTGAGAAAGAGAAAATCAGTTTTTCTGGGAAGAAGATGATTGAATTGGGGTCGGGCACTGGGATCGTGGGGATTCTTGCAATCCTGCTGGGTGAGTTAAACTTTCCAAGCGATAGCACTTTGCATGTGTGAGGGAGCGCGATGAACTGTAATGGAATAGGACGGCTAGAGAATGAGAAGGACCATGACAAAGACTGGTCATTGGGGTGATTAAACCCCCAGTCATATGCATGTTTTGTGAACGCTGCAGTCTGATCTTCTTTTGAGGTCCTTACTGTTAGGAACATAGGAACAGGCGTAGGCCATTCAGCCACTCGTGCCTGCTCCGCCATTTGATGAGATCATGGCTGATCTGTGATCTAACTCCATATACCTGCCTTTGGCCCATATCCCTTAATACATTTGGTTGCCAAAAAGCTATCTATCTCAGATTTAAATTTAGCAATTGAGCTAGTATCAATTGCCGTTTGCGGAAGGGAGTTCCAAACTTCTACAACCCTTTGTGTGTAGAAATGTTTTCTAATCTCGCTCCTGAAAGGTCTGGCTCTAATTTTTACACTGCGCCCCCGACTCCTAAAACCCCCAACCAGCGGAAATAGTTTCTCTCTATCCACCCTATCTGTTCCCCTTAATATCTTATAAACTTCGATCAGATTACCCCTTAACCTTCGAAACTCGAGAGAATACTACCCCAATTTGTGTAATCTCTCCTCGTAACTTAAACTTTGAAGTCCGGGTATCATTCTAGTAAACCTACGCTGCACTCCCACCAAGGCCAATATGTCCTTCCGAAGGTGCGGTGCCCAGAACTGCTCACAGAACTCCAGGTGCGGCCTAACCAGGGTTGACAGTTCTTCACCTCCAGTTTTGTTCTGTTTGATAGAGAATGCTTTCAAAGCACAGGACCCTTACCTCAGGTAATAAGAATGATGCCTCAGAAAAGTCGCAGCTTTCTGGACTCAGCCGCTCCACCTGCCATTATGGAGAAAGTCCCTCCTCCCATCAGGGAGCGGGATCTCAATTGAACTGCTGTTGATCTGTGAAAATCGAGTAAACGTAAAATTCCAGAAAATGAAAAAGTGAAACATTTGATCACATTTCTCCTTGAGCTGATGAGCTGAGAACTAGATACCTATCAGAAATGGCCTGGTTATATTCAATGTAATATTTGCTCAACATCCTGAACATCTGGACTCTGATCAGATATTAAACGCGGAAGCTGTAGCTTTTGATCATGTTTTTGAGTCCTTGTGAGCTCCAGTCACGTTTCCAGCACCCAACTGATGGCCAAATTATATTCCATAAAACAGTAAGCATGCTTTAGAATAAAATAATGAAGCAGTCCGTGCCCGCATACAGCACAACCTGGACAATATGCAGGTTTGGCTGTTATGTAGCAAGTAACATTCGCGCCAGACAAGAGCCAGGCAATAACCATCTCCAACAAGACAGAATCTAACCAATTCCCATTTACATCAAACGACATTACCATCGCCGAATCCCCCACCATCATCATCCTGGGGGTCACCATTGACCAGAAACTTAACTGGACCAGTCACATAAATAGTGTGGCTGCAAGAGCAGGTCGGAGGCCGTGTATTCTGCGGCGTTACCTGAGGAATTACTGAAGGAAATAAACATTATGTCCTTATCATTATCATAATCGAACAGCCCCACTTGTGACCTTGTGATGGAGGGAAGGTCATTAATGTAGCAGCTGAAGATAGTTGGGGCTTGGTCACTGCCCAGCGATGTCCTCGGGCTGAGATGATTGGCCTCCAACAAACACTCTCATGTACCTTTGCACCAGGTATGACTCCAGCCACTTGAGAGTTTCCCCACTGATTACAATTGACGGCAGTTTTACGAGGGCTCCTTCGTGCCACACTCGGACAAATGCTGCCTTGATGTCAAGGGCAGTCAGTCTCACCTCACCTCTGGAATTCAGGATTCTTTTCCATGTTTGGACCAAGGCTGTCATGAGGTCTGGAGCCGAGTGGTCCTGGCGGAACCCAAACTGAGCATCGGTGAGCAGGTTATTGGTTAGTAAGTGCCGCTTGATAGCACTCTCGACATCTTCCATCACTTTGGCGATGATTGAGAGTAGGCTGATGGAGCGATAATTGGCCGGATTGGATTTGTCCCGCTTTTTGTGGACAGTTCATACCTGGGCAATTTTCCACTTTTTAGTCGGATAGATGACAGTTCCGACTGGAACAGCTCAGGTCGGCCACCGCTTATTTTGGAGCACAGGTCTTCAACACGACAGCCGGGAGCCTTTGCCATGTCCATCAACTCAGACATTTATTGTTATCACGTGGAGTGAATGTAATTGGCTGAAGACTGGTATCTGTGAGGATGGGGACCTCAGGAAGAGGCTGAGAATGATCATCCACTTGGCACTTCTGACTGGAGATTGTTGCAAGCGCATCAAACTTTTTTTTTGCATTCAGGGAATCAAGGGATATGGGAATCGGGCGGGAAAGTGGAGTGGAGTTCGAAGAGCAGCCGTGATCTTATCGAATGAGGGAGCAGCCTCGAGGGGCCGTATGGCCTACTCCTGCACCTATTTCTTATGTCCTTATGTTCCCATGTGCTGGACTGCGCTCTTGTTGAGGATGAGAATCTTCACCGAGCCTCCTTCTCCTGTTAGTTGCTGAATTTGCGACCACCATTCGCGACTTGATGTGACCGGATTTCAGAGCTTTAACCTGATTGTTTGGTTTGGGGATTGCTGTACTCTGTGCAAAGCATGGTGCTCCCTCTGTTTATAATGCATGGTGCTCTCACTGTTTATAATGCATGGTGCTCTCACTGTTTATAATGCATGGTGCTCCCACTTTTAATAATGCCTGGTGCTCTCACTCTTTCTAATGCATGGTGCTCTCACTGTTTATAATGCATGGTGCTCTAGCTGTTTATAATGCATGCTGCTCTCGCTGTTTATAATGCATGCTCCTCTCGCTGTTTAGAAATCATGGTGCTCTCACTGTTCACAATGTATGGTGCTCTAACTGTTTATAATGCATGGTAATCCTTTGCTGCAGCTTCACCAAGTTGGCAGCTGATTTTCAAATACGCTCGGTGCCGCTCCAGGCATGCTCTTCTGCATTCCTCATTGAAACAGATTTGGTCACCCAGCTTGATGGTGATGGAGAAGTGAGGGATATGTCGGGCCCTGCGGTAACAAGATTGTTGTGGCATTCCATTATGCTGCTGCTTAGGGCCCATGCTGCCTCATGAGTGCCCGGTTTTGAGGTGCGAGATTTGTTATTAATCTATCCCACTCAGCAGGGTGGAGGTGCCACACGACACGATGGAGGGTTTCCTCGGAGTGAGGACAGGTTTGATTCTTTGACTATGTCAGACCGTTGCTTGACTAGTTTGTGAGGCAGCTCTCCCGAATTTGACAACAGTCCCCGATTGATAGCGAGGAGGAACTTGCAAGGTCAACTGGACTGGGTGTGCCTTTTTGTTTCCAATTTCGATGCCGAGGTAGCAGCTTTATCCTTATTTTGATACCGCGGCGTGGCTCACAAGGCCACACGAGAGCGCAGTGATGCACCAACCACATTGGTGTTGGACTGGAGTCACACACAAACGAGATTGGTTAAGGACGGCAGGTTTCCTTCACTGAAGGACATTAGTGAACCTATTGGGTTTTTGCGATAATCGGATAATTTTATGGTCACTTTGGGGCGGATATTGACTTCGACCGGCAGTTTGAAACGTGTGATAGCTAAAAATAAAAATCGGGAGGAATGTTCAACAGGCGACAAACTCGTTGTCACCGGTTTTACGCTATGGCAGAAAGTCAATATCGCCCATTTCACGTTGACATTTTTGAATTGAAATCAAATTTTCGTGGTTGGATTTGAACTCAAGTTGCTGGATTTTTAGTTCACAGTTTTGGATTACTAAATCCAGTGAAATAACCGCTGTGCTGATGGAGTCGCTGAGCAATGCTGTGACACTGCACAAGTTCATCATTACATTTAACAGCCTTTGCTGTGTTAATCTGCTTTGCCCCGAATCCCTTTTGCCCACATTTACCATTTACAGGTTGGTGTCATAGGGAAGCAATAAGTGAAGATACGTCATTGCTCTTTAACATTCTTCTGGCAGGTGGAGATGTGACCTTGACAGACAAACCAGAAGTTCTGAATCAAATAGAACTAAACGTGGCCAACAATGTCCCCTCTTCAATTATCCAGCGGTCAAAAGTCTCTGCTCTCTCGTGGGGTATAAACCATTATCAATTTCCAACAGACTACGACATCATCCTGGGATCCGATATCGTCTACAAGAAACGTGAATACCACTTACTGCTAAAGACCCTACAACATCTGAGCAACCAAAACACTATCATTTACATCTGCTCGAAGATGCGTGAGTTCATGGGAGCCATGAATTTTCACGAGAAGCTCATTCCACAGCATTTTAACTCCGAAATTGTTCACAGTGTCCCAGAAAATGAAATCAACCTGTACAAAGTGACCAAAAAAGTTCCTGGCGCTTATTAAGGAGGAAATTCCAGAGAATAGGGTGGAGGCAGTTAAACGTCTCATAATGGGAAGACGCGAGGGGGAGAAGGGCACAACAGGCAAGAGTAAGAGGACTGGATGATGTAGGAGGAGGTTGCAGAGATAGAGGGATTGGGATTCCCATTTACTCTAACACCATAACCCTGACACCCTTACTGAAACCCTAAACCTAAACCTGAAACCCTAACCCTAATCCTGACGTTATAGTCCGAGCCAATCCCTCACCCGAGCCCAAGTCGGAGGCCTGACCAAAACGCGAATCCTATTAATGCCACTGTTATCTGACTGGAGTAATATTGGCAGGGAGGGTTAGAGTTTCGGGTTAGGAACCCTCTTTCGAGTCAGCTTCACCCTGTATCTAACTTCAGTCTAGCACTGCAGAACACATCACAGGACCTACACTTTTCCCCTCCTGAAGTGTTGCTCTCCCACTACATTCACGTTTGTGTGATGATTGCATCAACGGAAGCTCGTTTAAATTGACCCAGTTGAAGACTGCCGTAATGTTGTGCAGTAGAGAGTATATTACGAGATCAATACTTCGGCCCTCCCTCCCTAACAGCTTAGTGGGATACTCGGACTGCAGCCGTTCAAGAAGAAGGCTCACCACCACTTTCTCAAGGGCAACAAGGGAGGGGCAACAGATTCTGGCCTTGTCAGCGACGCCCACACCATGAGAATGAATATATAAAAAAAGAAAACTTGTGAAGTTCTCTGGTTCGAATTATTCCCTTTGCCGCATTTTGCAGTGAACGTCAATATATAAAGAACCAACACATTTACAAAAAGATTCATTAATGGGGACTTAGCTCAGTTTTAGCAGGGTACGAGCGAGACACACGTAACTGACATAGTTCCCTACCCCGAAACGATTTTAACCCTGGTGCGGGAGGGTATCTGTCACACTGTGACACCTGGTCCTCCTTTTGTTTGGAGGCAGTATTGTACAGCTGGAGGCAGTACAGCGAGATACAGGATAGTGCAGCTGCAGGCAATACAGGTAGGCACAGGCTAGTACAGCTGGAGGCAGAACAGCGAGATACAGGATAGTACAGCTGGAGGCAATACAGCTGGGCACAGAATAGTACAGCTGGAGACAGTACAGCTAGGTACAGGATAGTACATCTGGAGGCAGAACAGCTAGATACAGGATAGTACAGCTGGAGGCAATACAGCTGGGTATAGGATAGTGCAGCTGGGGGCAGTACAGCTAGGCATAGAATAGTACAGCTGGAGACTGTACGGCTTGGTACAGGATAGTACATCTGGGGGAAGTGCAGTTAGGTACAGGATGGTACAGCTGGAGACAGATAGTACAAAAGGAAGGAAGATATCCTCATCCTTTATAAATCATTGGTTGGGCCTTAGCTTGAATACTGTGTTCAATTCGGGGCACGGAACCTCAGAAAGGGTGTCAAGGCCTCAGAGAGGTTGGAGAAGAGGGTAACTAGAATTGTCCCAGGAATGAGGGAGTCCCGTTATGTGGAGAAACTGGAGAAGCTGGGATTGTTCTCCTCAGAACTGACTAGGTCGACTGGAGATTTGTTCGAAGTGTTCAAGATAATGAATGGTTTTGATTGAGTCAATAAGGAGAAATTGCTTCCAGTGGTAGACGGGTCGGTCATCAGAGGACAAAGATTTAAGGTGATCGGCAAAAGAGCCAGAGTCGACATGAGGAATCATTTTTTTATGCAGCGAGTTGTAACGATCTGGAATGCACTTTCTGTAAATGTGGTGGGTGCATATTCAATCTTAACTTTTTAAAGGGAATTAGATAAATACTTGAGGAAAAAAAATTACAAGGCGATATGGGAAGAGCAGGGGAATTGGACTAATTTGATAGCTCTTTCAAAAAGCCGAACAGGCAAGTTGGGCCAAATAGTTTCCTCCTGTGCTGTACCTACTATGATACTGCGATACTATGTGAAAGAGTCAGCAGGAATCTCAGTTCAGTGGCCAGACATCTAAAGCTGTGGCAGGTACACGCACAATGAAATAATATTTCATAACAGTGATAACCAATAAATACTTTGAAATCTCAGTTCAACTGAACCATGTCATTGGGGAGAAAGAACAATGCACTGACTCGTTGTAATACTGAAACCGTGAGCTGTCTCGGGATGAATCACTGAAAACATATTCATAGAATCATAGAATCATAGAAGTTACAACATGGAAACAGGCACTTCGGCCCAACATGTCCATGTCGCCCAGTTTATACCACTAAGCTAGTCCCAATTGCCTGCACTTGGCCCATATCCCTCGATACCCATCTTACCCATGTAACTGTCCAAATTCTTTATAAAAGACAAAATTGTACCCGCCTCTACTGCTGCCTCTGGCAACTCGTTCCAGACACTCACCACCCTTTGAGTGAAAAAATTGCCCCTCTGGAACCTTTTGTATCTCTCCCCTCTCACCTTAAATCTATGCCCCCTCGTTATAGACTCCCCTACCTTTGGGAAAAGATTTCAACTATCTACCTTATCTATGCCCCTCATTATTTTATAGACTTCGATAAGATCACCCCTTAACCTCCTACTCTCCAGGGAAAAAAGTCCCAGTCTATCTAACGTCTCCCTATAAGTCAAACCATCAAGTCCCGGTAGCATCCTAGTAATTTTTTTCTGCACTCTTTCTAGTTTAATAATATCCTTTCTATAATAGGGTGACCAGAACTGTACACAGTATTCCAAATGTGGCCTTACTAATGTCTTGTACAACTTGAACAAGACATCCCAACTCCTGTATTCAATGTTATGACCAATGAAACCAAGCATGCTGAATGCCTTCTTCAACACCCTATCCACCTGTGACTCCACTTTCAAGGAGCTATGAACCTGTACTCCTAGATCTCTTTGTTATATAACTCTCCCCAACGCTCCACCATTAACGGAGTAGGTCCTGGCCCGATTCGATCTACCAAAATGCATCACCTCACAATTATCTAAATTAAACTCCATCTGCCATTCATCGGCCCACTGGCCCAATTTATCAAGATCCCTTTGCAATCCTAGATAACCTTCTTCACTGTCCACAATGCCACCAATCTTGGTGTCATCTGCAAACTTATGCCTCCTAAATTCTCATCCAAATCATTAATATAAATAACAAATAACAGCGGACCCAGCACCGATCCCTGAGGCACACCGCTGGACACAGGCCTCCAGTTTGAAAAACAACCCTCTACAATATATTTCAGGACAGGTTAGTTCCACAACATGGTACATTTAAGAGCTCCTCGTGGTATGATGCCACGCCTTAGCCCAATCATCTGATTTGAGGGTATTTAGTACAGAGAATTAGCCAATAACATTCTCAGGGCTGGATACACATAGTTCATTGCATATATAATGCAGCTGCCACAAGACCAAAAGCGTAGCAAGTTTATGCACCAGATAAACTGGTAGAACAGAACAGGCGGCTCTGTAAAAGATGATGGGAGAAGAAAATTGCAAAGTTCAGCAGCAAAGTTAAAACCGATTTACATCATTAACGGATGAGATAATTGCTTATCCGGAACACCAACGGATGCAAAAACAGGGTAGTTATTGCGTTTTATCCAAAACATTACTGGGTATTGGGTCAAGTTTATCAAGCCTCAATGGGGGATCATTTCGGGAACAGCGATCATGTTATCTTAATTGTAAAAAATTTTACAACACCAAGTAATAGTCCAACGATTTTTATTTAAAATCTACAAGCCTCCGAAAGCTTGTAGATTTCAAATAAAAATCGTTGGACTATAACTTGCTGTTGTAAAATTGTTTACAATTGTCAACCCCAGTCCATCACCGCCATCTCCACATCATGATATCTTAAGGTTTAGATTAGTTACGGAAAAGAACGGGGAGCAATCCAAAATAAAAATACTTAATTGGAGGTCGGCCAAATTCAGCGGGTTGAGAACGGATATGGCCCGTCTAATTTGGAATCAAACATCGGCAGGCAAAACTGTAATCGAACAATGGGGAGCCTTAAGGGAGGATATGGTTCGGGTATAGCCTAGGTTCATTCTCACGCAGGAAAAGGTAGGGCAACAAAAGCCAGAGCTCCCTGGATGAAGAAAGAGATAGAGAATAAGATGAAGCAGCAAAAGGGGGTGTATGACAGATGTCTGGTTTATAACACATGTGAGAACTAGGCTGAATCTAGAAAGTAGAGAGGGGAAGTGAAAAAGGAAATGAAAGGTGTAAAGAGAGAGTATGAGAATAGACTGCGGCCAACATAAAAGGGAATCCAAAAGTCTTCCATTGGCAGATAAATAGTTAACCGGTCGGAAGAGGAGAGGTGGGGCCGATTAAAGACCAAAAAGAAGATCTATGCATGGAGGCAGAATGCATGGCTGAGATACTAAATGAGTACTTTGCATCTGTCTGTAACAAGGAAGGAGACACAACATAAGTCAGAGTAAAAGAGGAGGTCGTTGAGATACTGGATGGGCTAAAATTGATAAAGAGAAGGTACTCGAAAGGCTGGCTGTGCTTAGAGTAGAAAAGACACCCGGTTCGGATGGAATGCTTCGTAGGTTGATGAGGGAAGTAAGGGTGGAAATTGTAGAGGTACTGGCCATAATCTTCCAAACATCCGTAGATAAGGGGTGGTGCCTCAGGACTGGAGAGTTGGAAATGTTACACCCTTGTTCAAAGAAGTTTTTGAGGATAAGCCCGGCAACTACAGACCAGTCAGTTTAACCTCAGTGGTGGGAAAACTGTTAGCAATTAAATTCCGGGACAAAATTAATAGTCACTTGTACAAGCGCGGATTAAAAAAGAAAAGACAGCACGAATTTGTTGAAGGAAAACCGGCTAAACTATCTTCATTGAGTTTTTTGACGAGGTAACAGGGAGGGTCGATGAGGGTAATGATGTTGATGTTGTTTATATGGACTTTCAAAATGTGATTGATAAAGTGCCACAAAATAGGCTTAGCCGCAAAATTGAAGCCCATGGAATAAAAGGGGCAATGCCCGATATGAAATTGGCTAAATGACATGAAAAAGAGAATAGTGGTGAACGGTTGTTTTTTCGGACTAGTGGAAGGCAAACAGTGGTGTTCCAGAGGGGTCGGTGCTTGGAACACTGCTTTTCATGGTATATATTAATGACTTGGACTTGCGTGTATAGGACACAATTTCAAACTTTGCAGATGAAACAAACCTTGGAAGTGTACTGAGCAGCAAGGAGGATAGTGATAGACTTTAAGAGGACACAATCAGGCTGTTTGAAAGGGCGGATACATAGCAGATGAAATTTGATGAAGAGAAGTGCGAAATTATACATTTTGGAAGGAAGAACGAGAAGGGGCAATATAAACTAAAGGGTACAATTCTAAAGGGGGTGCAGGAACAGAGAGATCTGGGGGTGTATGTGCACAACTCTTTGAAAGTGGCAGGACAGGTTGAGAAAGCGGTTAATAGAGCATATGGGATCTTGGGCTTGAAAAATAGAGGCACAGAGTACAAAAGTATGGAAGTTATGTTGAACTTTTATATAACGCTGATTTGGCCAAAACTGGAGCACTGTGTCCAACTCTGGGCACCAGAATTTAGGACGGATGCGAAGGCTTCAGAGAGGGTGCAGAAAAGATTTACTGGAATGGTTTCAGGGATGAGGGACTTTAGTTACGTGGATAGACTGGAAAAGCTGGGGTTGGTCTCCTTGGAGCAGAGAGGGCTGAGAGGAGATTTGATAGCGATGTTCAAAATCATTGAGGGGTGTAGACAGAGTAGATAGAGAAAAACTGTTTCCATTGGCAGAAGGGTGGAGAAACGAAGGACACAGATTTAAGGTGATTGGCAAAAGAACAAAAGGCGACAGGAGGAAATACTTTTTTTACGCAGCGAGTGTTAATCTTACGTAATGCGCTGCCAGAGAGGGTGGTGGAGGCAGATTAAATCGTGGCTTTCAAAAGGGAATTGCGCAAATACTTGAAGGGAAAAAATGCAGGGCTACGGGGAAAACGGCGGGGGAGTGGGACTCGCTGGATTGCTCTTGAAGAGAACCGCCACGGACTCGTTGGGCCGAATGACCTCGTTCTGTGTTTTAAACATTCTATGATTCTATGATTCGAAGGTCCTTTTGGACTCGCCTTACCTTTACACAAAGACAGGAAAGACTTTCTTTAACTCAGAAAAATCTAATGCTCCGCATAATATACAATTCAATGGAAGAGAGCATGTACCGTTTCAATGGCTCCCAACCCCAGCTCGTCCAGATGTTTTCAGTGAAACGATCTTTAAACATAAACCCACACTTGGGTCATTTCCTGCATCCGTCTTTAGTGAAATGAGACTCAATGATCTCGACGCCTGACGTTTCCCTCCGACGAAGTTTAAAGACTGAAACATCCTTGCTGGCCTCTGCTACAATGTGCCTGAGCATTCTAATCCCTTCCAACTGTCGGCTTCGTGATAGATGAGCGGACCGTTCGATAAACGGGCACCTGAAACAGGAAGGATGGTTGTCGTCCATCAGTGCTTCCAATTACTTTTGGAGATAACTCTCATATCTCCACCCCCTCGAACTCTCTATCTCGGATGATAACAAATAACCATTAATAGGTTAAAGCCGAGCCTTTGAGAGGCAAAGTGTTGGAACAAATTATCACAAAGCTGTGACATTCAATATCTGCCGCTGTCTGCAGACAAGGTCTTAAATTCTTAACACTGCTGGATCTCCTCATGCATCGACTTTTTTGCAAAAAACGTTGCTCCTTAACTCTCTGAGGCCATTTTATGTCAAAGAACTACTCTCGGTAATCCTGCACCATCAACACACAATCGGTTCCGAAAACCATGGTCACCTGTTCTGACAGAAGAAAACAGAAAATCCACTGTTGCTGTTTTTGAGATCCCAAGGGGTTCATTGCATAACGTGCATTTGTCAATTCCTGATTTCCTTCCAAGAACGTGGGGAAATAGCCACTCAAATGAAGAAACTCAAAAATATAATAATGCCTGATATATGTTTACATTCTGCAATAGAAAAGTTTTTTGCTTCGTGAATATTTACGCAGAGTTAATATTATACTAGGAAACAAATCTAAATCAGCTGCCTGAGGAAGGGATTAACTTCTCGGCAGTGAAGAACAAGAAGGTGGACCCAGATATCATCAGACTCACGAAGCTTGCGTCACGCTACTTTCACATCAAATTAAAAATGTTTCTGAATGAAAAAGAAACAAACTCAATTGTATCCCCCCCCCCAAAAAAAAAAATAGTCTTTGTGCCGTGAAGCAAGAATAACTTGCATAAATATCCAAATGCTATTAAATCGTGGAAAATAAATATCAGCTTCTTTTCGACTTCCAATTTTCAAAACATGAGCTGTGAAAGAACTGAAATGTTTTTACCAAACTTTTGCTTCTTTAGGAATTGAAAATCTGTTAAAACAAGCAGAAATCATTAATAATATCAATATTATCTTTAAACACATTCCTGTCAAGGAAGACAGCATTTTAGTTCATCCATCTCATATTAAGAAAAGTAGGTTGTGCCTGCACTTGTGTCTAATAATTACACTCAACCTTATCCACCTCAAATCATTAAGTCCTTGACATTTGTGAGAAATTCAAAAATGCCAATTTCATTCATGTGATAATCTCATGTCTGGAACAAAAAGCTCTCACCGAATTTACAATAATCACAATTTCACCGTAGGCAAAATAAAAGTCTGGTTGTCACAATTTAATTGATTAGTTTACCTGAATAGCTCCAATTTAATTCAGCAATATCTTGAACTTAACTTAAATCGGAACAGATACAATTATCAAAATAGCACGTGCTTACAAAAACATAATACATTTTTTCATCTTTCTTTTTGTTGTTTCTTCAGGCCCCTTTCAAATTGAGAGTAAAAAGTAATGAATATAACTGAAGAAAAAGTTACCCTTCACAGCTAAACAAAATCTTTGTAACATTCTTGCACGACAAGCTGAAAAAGAGTGTGTCGCCACAGCCAGTGGCACCAAAACATTCACACAGGCTTTTAAAGTAACAGACCGCTGCAAACAAAATAACTTTCGAAGCTTGTAACTAGAAAAGGGATTTGATCTTCCCCACTCTCCTTCTTCAGTATATGATAAATTAATTTCCCCTTTTTCTCACAAACCAATATTCGCTACTTAACCCCATTCTGTACTGATTCGAAGTCTCAAGCTCACAGTTTTTGCCCTGACCCAAACCTGTTATCTCCGAGACAATTCATAACATACTTCTCTGCCCACCACAGCGCTCAGCTTCTTTTCAAAAAGCTCCCCTGATTGTCTCCATTGTTACTGTTGTATTGGAGGGAAAGCTCATGCTCCCGCTGAAACAGTTTTCCTAACTTAATGGACTGGGTTCAGCACCTTGTCCGTCCGAGGCACTTAGTTTCACTCAATCCATATTATCGCAGGTCAAGGTCTGACGCCGCAGTCGCCAGTTTATAAGTTTGATTCAGACTCGACACCAAAAGGTTGGGATTAATCCTTTATCGAATATAAGCAAGTATCAACACACAATGTTTCGGGCAATATTATTACAAAGAAGGACACGATAATAACCGTTCGTCTTGCTTTGGATATAAACTGTAACCCTCGGGTGGCTGCTTATCCGTCTCTCTCTCTCTCTCTCTCTCTCACACACACACACATCGTCCTGTGCTTTCATAAATACAAGTGTTAAACTAGAATTCTTTATATCGCTCATTTCATGCAATCTCTCCCTTATCTTTATTTCTTATTCATATTCCTTGACCTCTGTCAGAACTGCTCATGATATGTGCGGACCCAAGACTGCGATATTTCGACATGCCCAAGGTCTACATATTCTCAATTTATTCTCAACGTCGCCTATTATCTTCAGCAAAATGCTTGAAACCTGCAATGTAAACAGCTTCCATCATCACCTCGCTCAGTCTGACCTTCTGTATTCTGGATAAGTTTTAACTCACCCATTTCATGATCCTCAGCGACTATCCTCCGATTCCCATCGATCTTATGTTTATAAGCGGGTGCTCCCCACCATCACAAAAGCGAGTCTTCAGCCAATTCGATTCACTCCAGGTGACATCAAGAAAGGGCTGAGTGAAATGGATACAGCAAAGACTATGCGCCCGGCAACATTCCGACTGTAGTGCTGAAGACTTGTGCTCCAGAAGTAGCCGCGCCTCTAGACAAACTGTTCAAGAACAGCTACAATATTGGTATCAACCTGACAATGTGGAAAATTGCAGAGGTATGTCCTGTCCACAAAAAGCAGGATAAATCCAATCCTGCCAATTAATGCCCCATCAGTCTAATCTCAATCATCAGCAAAGTGATGGAAGGTGCCGTCGACAGTGCTGTCAAGCGGCATTTACTCACCAATAACCTGCACACCGATGCTCAGTTTGGGTTCTGCCAGGAGCACTCGGCTCCAGACCTGATTACAGGCGTGGTCCAAACATGGGCAAAAGAGCTGAATTCCAGAGGTGAGGTGAGAGTGACGGCCCTTGACATCAAGGCAGCATTTGACCGAGTGTGGCACCGAGAAGCACGAGTAAAATGGAAGTCAATGCGAATCACGGGGAAAACTCTCCAGTGGCTGGAGTCGGACATAGCACGAAGGAAGAAGGCAGTGGTTGTTGGAGGCCAATCATCTCAGCCCCAGGACATTGCTGCAGGAGTTCCCCAGGGCAGTGTCCTCGGCCGAACCATCTTCAGCTGCTTCATCAATGACCCTCCCTCCAGCATAAAGTCAGAAATGGGGATGTTTGCTGATGATTCCGCAGTGTTCAGTTCCATTCACAACCCATCAGATAATGAAGACAACATGCAGGCTTGGGCTGATAAGTGACAAGTAACATTCGCGCCAAACAAGTGCCAAGCAATGACCATCTCCAACAAGAAAGAGAGTCCAACCACCTCTCCTTAACATTCAACGGCATTACCATCGCCGAATACCCCACCATCAACATACTGGGGGGTCACCATTGACGAGAAACTTAACTGGACAAGCCACATAAATACTGTGGCGACAAGACCAGGTCAGAGGCTGGGTATTCTGCGTTGACTGACTCACCTCCTGACTCCCCAAAGCCTTTCCACCATCTACAAGACACAAGTCAGGAGTGTGATGGAATACTTTCCACTTGCCTGGATGAGTGCAGCTCCAACAATGCTCAAGATGCTCGACACCATTCAGGACAAAGCAGCCTGCATGACTGGCATCCCATCCACCACCCTAAAAATTCACTCCCTTCACCACCAGCACACCGTGGATGCAGAGTGCACTATCCACAAGATACACTGCAGGAACTCGCCAAGGCTTCTTCGAAAGCACCTCCCAAACCCGCGACCTCTCCCACGAAGAAGGACAAGGGGAGCAGGCACAAGGGAACAACACCACCTGCACGTTCCCGTACAAGTCACACACCATCCCGACTTGGAAATACAACGCCGTTCCTTCATCGTCACTGGGTCAAAATCCTGGAACTCCCTATCAAACAGCACTGTGGGAGAACCTTCACCACACAGACTGCAGCGGTTCAAGAAGGCGGCTCAACGCCACCTTCTCAAGGGCAATAAGGGATGGGCAATAAATGTTGGCCTTGCCAGCGACCCCAACATCCCATGAACAAATTAAAAATGACCCCTTTATTCCCACTCTTTGTTTCCTGTTAGCAAGCCAATCCATTATTCATGCGAATATGTTACCTCCTACCTCAGTAGCGGAACATTTGGATAAACATAATTTAATAGGACAAAGCCAGCATAGCTTTACGAAGGGGAAGTCATGTCTGACAAATTTGCTTGAGTTCTTTGAGGACATAACGTACAGGGTGTATAAAGGGGAACCAGTGGACGTAGTGTATTTAGACTTCCAGAAGGCATTCGACAAGGTGCCACATAAAAGATTATTGCTCAAGATAAAGAATCACTGGATTGGGGGTAATATTCTGGCATGGTTGGAGGATTGGTTATCTGACAGGAAGCAGAGAGTTGGGATAAGTGGTTCATTCTCGGACTGGCAACCAGTAGCCAGTGGTGTTCCGCAGGGGTCGGTTCTGAATCCCCAACTCTTTACAATCTATATTAACGATTTGGAGGAGGGGACCGAGTGTAACATATCAAAGTTTGCAGATGATACAAAGATGGTAGGGAAAGTGGAGAGTGAGGAGGACATAAATAACGTACAGGGGGATATCGACAGGCTGGGTGAGTGGGCGGAGATTTGGCAGATGCAATACAATATTGGAAAATGTGCGGTTCTGCACTTTGGCAGAAAAAATCAGAGAGCAAGTTATTATCTTAATGGCGAGAAACCGGAAAGTACTGCAGTACAAAGGGATCTGGGGGTCCTAGTGCAGGAAAATCAAAAGGTTAGTTTGCAGGTGCAGCAGGTGATCAAGAAGGCCCAACGGATTGATGGCTTTTGTTGCTAGGGGGATAGAATATAAAAAAAAGGAGGTATTGCTGCAGTTATATCAGGTATTGGTGAGACCGTACCTGGAATACTGCATACAGTTTTGGTGTCCATACTTAAGAAAAGACATACTTGCTCTCGAGGTTGTATAAAGAAGGTTCACTCGGTTAATCCCGGGGATGAGGGGGCGGACATATGAGGAGAGGTTGAGTAGATTGGGATCTACTCATTGGAGTTCAGAAAAATGAGAGGCGATCTTATTGAAACATATAAGATTGTGAAGGGGCTTGATCGGGTGGATGCGGTAAGGATGTTCCCAAGGATGGGTGAAACGAGAACTAGGGGGCATAATCTTAGAATAAGGGGCTGCTCTTTCAAAACAGATATGAGGAGAAACTTCTTCACTCAGAGGGTAGTAAGTCTGTGGAATTTGCTGCCCCAGGAAGCTGTGGAAGCTACATCATTAAATAAATTTAAAGCAGAAATCGACAGTTTCCTGGAAGTAAAGGGAATTAGGGGTTACGGGGAGCGGGCAGGAAATTGGACATGAATTAAAATTTGAGTTTAGGATCAGATCAGCCATGATCTTATTGAATGGCGGAGCAGGCTCGAGGGGCCGATTGGCCTCCTCCTGCTCCTATTTCTTACTTTCTTATGTTCTTATGTTCTCCTACACCGTGAGCTCTTATTTTGTGCAGTAGCCTTTGATGTGGCACCTCGTCAAAAGCCTTCTTGAAATCCAATGACACCACATCCACAGGATTCCCTTCATCCGCTTTGCTGGATACTTCCCCAAAGAACTCTAATAAATTAGTCAAACACGATTTCCCTTTCACAAAGCCGCGTTGACGCTGCCTGACTGCATGGAGATTTTTGAAGTGCCCTGCTGTAACATCCAATTTGATAGATTCTAGCATGTTTCCTATGTCAAACGTTAAGCTAACCGGCCTATACTTTCCGGCTTTCTGTCCCCTCCTTTCTTGAATAGAGGATTTACATTTGCTATTTTCAAATCTGTTGGGACCCTTCCATAATCTATGGAATTTGGGAAAATTAATACCAATGCATCTATTACCTCTGCAGCCACTTCTTTTAAGACCCTCGGATGAAGTCCATCAGGACTTGCGGACTTGTCAGCTTTTAGTTCTAATAATTTTTTCAAAACCCATTCCTGCTGGTTGTAAATGTATTAAGTTCCTCCCTCCCTTTCACCTCTTGATTCACAATTATTTCAATATATAGCGAACAAATCGAGGAGAACTGCCCTGCTCTTCTTCGAAATATTGCCAAGCGATCTTTCACATCCACCTGAGAGGACAGACGGGGCCTCATGTGAAGGACCGCTGCACCAGCAGAGCAGCAGTCCCTCAGTGCTGCACTGAGAAAGAGACAGTGACAGAGGCACATAGACAGAGAGATTGACAGGGAAACATAGAGGCATATCGTATCCGCTCTATCGCCAAGACCGACTACTACCACCTCCGTAACATCACCCGTCTCCGCCCCTGCATCAGCTTATCTGCTGCTGAAACCTTCATCCATGTCTTTGTCAAATCATGATTCCAAAATTGCAATGCTCTCCTGGTCGGCCTCCCTTCTTTCAGCCTCTATAAACTCCAGCTCATCCAAAAGACCTGCTGCCCGTAATTTGGCTTGCGCCAAGTCCCGTTCATCCATCACCCAGTCAAACAGCCTTTTTTCTCTACTATTTTTATCACTAATATAAAAAAGTGTTCAAAGTAATTTTTAAAAACATTGTTTTTAACGCTCCTATGATTTTGCACCAGGATCTTTGCTCTCATCATTGTTCAGGAGATTAATCTTTCATTTCTGGAACCTCCGGGACAGTCCTAGAGGGCTGGGAATCCATCAATTAAATGAAAGAGGACAGAAATAGAGACTGAGAGAAACAGAGAGGGAGATAGAGAGAGAGAGAGAGAGACAGAGATAGTGAGAGGGGCAATGAAACAGAGACAGAGCGACACAGAGACAGAGAGACATACAAATTCCGCTCCTTCATCAGGACCTCCTATTTCCACCTCTGTAACATTGAATCAACAATTGTTGCATTGGATATTGTCATGTTTCATTGTAATATTCGGGTACTGGATGCAGTGAGTGTAACCATTTTTATCTGCAAAAGACCGGTTCTTGCTGTTAGTTTTCAGTTTTGGTACAATAATAAAGGAGCTGTCTCTACTGTACTGTATCCAGGCTGGAATTAAAGAACGAATATCTACCAATCATTGTACCCTGTTTGTTGAACTGTTCTAAATAAAGGAGATACTTGCTTCTATTTGGAAGAAGCCGACCGTATTCTGCTTACTACAAGTATTCACAAGTATTTGTTAACAGAGAAGATTGGCACAGACGGTAACATTTAGCCAGTAAACCATCAGATACTCATTACAAACCAGGGATTAGGGACTTTAGCCAGTAAAACATCAGAAAATCATTACAAACCAGGAGGATCATAGCCTTCACCCAGTAAACGATCCGGGAATGAGCAAAGGCCAGGGATTAGTGCCTTCACCCAGTAAACTATCAGTGAATCAGGGCAGACCAGGGATCACGACCTTCACCCAGAAAACTATCAGGGAATCAGCACAGACCTGGGATCAGGGCCTTTCAAATTTCCAATAAAATTCATTTGCATCACTATAAACATACAATATTCAATAAACCAACGTAATCGGGCAGCGTAATAGAACGGAATCATTTTTAAACATTTTTTTCCATTAAAAAGTATGTTTTGATATATTTAATAGTGGTAACCTGGTTAAGTTTTATTAATACAGCGAAAATTAAGGTTGGTCACCAATAATAATTATTTAATTCGTGTTTACAGTCCTCCACCTGTGAGTAACCTGGTTTATAATCACTGAAAATGACGTTGAGTGATCGAGTCATAGAAGTTTACAACATGGAAACAGGCCCTTCGGCCCACCATGTCCATGTCGCCCAGTTTATGCCACTAAGCTAGTCCCAATTGCCTGCACTTGGCCCATATCCCTCGATACCCATCTTACCCATGTAACTGTCCAAATGCTTTTTAAAAGATAAAATTGTACCCGCCTCTACTACTGCCTCTGTCAGCTCGGTCCAGGCACTCACCACCCTTTGAGTGAAAAAATTGCCTCTCTGGACCCTTTTGTATCTCTGCCCTCTCACCTTAAATCTATGCCCCCTCGTTATAGACTCCCCTACCTTTGGGAAAAGATTTTGACTATCTACCTTATCTATGCCCCTCATTGTTTTATAGACTTCTATAAGATCACCCCTTAACCTCCTACTCTCCAGGGATAAAAGTCCCAGTCTATCTAACCTCTCCCTATAAGTCAAACCACCAAGTCCCGGTAGCATCCCAGTAAATCTTTTCTGCAATCTTTCTAGTATAATAATATCCTTTCTATAATAGGGTGACCAGAACTGTACACAGTATTCCAAGTGTGGCCTTACTAATGTCTTGTACAACTTCAACAAGACATCCCAACTCCAATGTTGAAAAACTACATTGAACCATTTACTTGTTTCATTGATGTACACTGGTCAATTTCGTGGTAAATCAACATTTTTTGATGTGAAGAACATTTTAAAACGCGCCCACTAATGTCTGTGTGACTAAGAAAACGAGTAGAATTTGAGTAGCTTCCTGAACCGACGCGATCGGTGGAATCTGGCAATGGTGACCTGGGGATCTAGTCAGTTCTGTGGGCGGGACCTGATCCCGGAAAATTGAACCTTCAACCTGCGTAAAAGATGGCTGAAACTATCAATGTAAGTGGTTTTGGTGTAACTCACTGACGTTTAAAATTCCCCCAATCTTTTGACCTGATTCGGACGATTCCGCCCGGATTGAACTGCGATTACTGGTGTAAACAAATGCAAACACGACGCATATGCTTTACATTCTCCTTTTTAATCCACCCAAACAACACCTCTCTCCCAAACTATGTCTCCCTCTGTCTGTATCTGTTTAATACTCTCTATCCTTGATTCTCTGAGTTTACTTCTCTCTCTCTGTCTCATTCTCCTTCTCTCTCTCATTCTCTCTGCCTCATTGTCATTCTATCTCTGTTTCTCTCTGTCAGTATTTCTCATTCTCTTTCTCTCTATCATCCTCTCTCACTCACTCTCTCTCCTCCTCTCCCTCTCTATCTATCAGCCTCTTTCAATCTCTCTCTCTCTCTCTCTCTTCCATTCTATCCTCTTCTGACAAGGTATATTGAAGCAAAATTGTTTAGCTTTGGAGCGAACTGAATTGAATTTGATATTTCAATTCCATATTCATTTGTGATGTGGAGATGCCGGTGATGGACTGGGGTTGACAAATGTAAACAATTTTACAACACCAAGTTATAGTCCAGCAATTTTATTTTAAATTCACAAGCTTTCGGAGATTTTCTCCTTCCTCAGGCAAATGTTTCAAGAGCTCCTTGAAGCCTACGCATTTATACATATAGAACAATACATGGTGTTTACAGACTGCCCCTGCAACTGCCCGTTGCCAAGGCAATCACCGTGTTCAGACAGAGAGGTGTCACCTGCAGAACCCCCGAATACACATTCAACAAAAAAACAAACAGGGAAAAAAAACAGAGAAAAAAAACACAGAGAGAGGCAGAAACATCCGGAAGGCAGAGAGAGCCAGCAAATGACCCATTATATTAAAAACAGATAACATTTGTTCGCTGGTGGGGTAACGTGTAGCGTGACATGAACCCAAGATCCCGGTTGAGGCCGTCCTCATGGGTGCGGAACTTGGCTATCAATTTCTGCTCGACGATTTTGCGTTGTCTTGTGTCTCGAAGGCCGCCTTGGAGTACGCTTACCCGAAGGTCGGTGGATGAATGTCCATGACTGCTGAAGTGTTCCCCGATGGGAGGGAACCCTCCTGTTTGGCGATTGTTGCGCGGTGTCCGTTCATCCGTTGTCGCAGCGTCTGCATGGTCTCGCCAATGTACCATGCTCTGGGGCATCCTTTCCTGCAACGTATGAGGTAGACAACGTTGGCCGAGTCACAGGAGTATGAACCATGCACCTGGTGGGTGGTGTCCTCTCGTGTGATGGTGGTATCTGTGTCGATGATCTGGCATGTCTTGCAGAGGTTACCGTGGCAGGGTTGTGTGGCGTCGTGGACGCTGTTCTCTTGAAAGCTAGGTAGTTTGCTGCGAACGATGGTCTGTTTGAGGTTGGGTGGCTGTTTAAAGGCGAGTAGTGGAGGTGTGGGGATGGCCATAGCGAGGTGTTTGTCCTCATTGATGACATGTTGAAGGCTGCGGAGAACATGGCGTAGTTTCTCCGCTCCGGGGAAGTACTGGACGACAAAGGGTACTCTGTTGGTTGCGTCCCGTGTTAGTCTCCTGAGGAGGTCTATGCGATTTTTTGCTGTGGCCCGTCGGAACTGTCGATCGATGAGTCGAGCGTCATATCCCGTTCTTACTAGGGCGTCTTTCAGCGTCTGTAGGTGTCCATCGCGTTCCTCCTCGTCTGAGCAGACCCTGTGTATTCGCAGGGCCTGTCCATAGGGGATGGCCTCTTTGACGTGGTTAGGGTGGAAGCTGGAAAAGTGGAGCATCGTGAGGTTGTCCGTGGGCTTGCGGTAGAGTGAGGTGCTGAGGTGGGATGGAGATTCGTGTGTCCAAGAAAGAAACTGATTCTGAGGAGTAGTCCATGGTGAGCTTGATGGTGGGATGGAACTTGTTGATGTTATCGTGTAGTCTCTTTAGTGATTCCTTGCCGTGGGTCCATAGAAAGAAAATGTCGTCGATGTATCTGGTGTATAGTGTTGGTTGGAGGTCTTGTGCAGTGAAGAAGTCCTGCTCGAACTTGTGCATGAAAATGTTGGCGTATTGGGGTGCGAATTTGGTCCCCATGGCTGTTCCGTGTGTTTGGGTAAAGAAGTGGTTATCGAAGGTGAAGACATTGTGATCCAGGATGAAGCGGATGAGTTGTAGGATGGCTTCCGGAGATTGGCTGTTGTTGGTGTTGAGTATTGATGCTGTCGCAGCGATGCCGTCATCGTGGGGGATACTGGTGTATAGTGCCGAGACGTCCATCGTGGTGAGAAGTGTTCCTGGTTCAACTGGTCCGTGGGTACTGAGTTTTTGTAGGAAGTCTGTAGTGTCACGACAGAAGCTGGGGGTTCCCTGTACGATGGGTTTCAGGATGCCCTCGATGTATCCAGAGAGGTTCTCACACAGGGTTCCGTTGCCTGATACGATGGGACGTCCGGGTGTGTTGGCTTTGTGTATCTTTGGGAGGCAGTAGAAGTCTCCCACGCGGGGATTACGTGGGATGAGAATGCGTAGGATGCTTTGAAGGTCTGGATCGAAGGTCTTGATCAGTTTGTTGAGCTGGTGGGTGTGTTCTTTGGTCGGATCTGCGGGTAACCGTCTGTAGTGTTCCTGGTTGTCCAGTTGTCGGTATGCTTCTTTGCAATAGTCTGTTCTGTTCTGTATGACTATGGCTCCTCCTTTGTCCGCTGGTTTGATGACGATGTTGCGGTTGGTCTTGAGAGCGTTGATGGCGTTGCGTTGTGCTCGGGTGACATTCTGGACTGTCTTCTGAGTGCGGCTGATGAATCTGGCATTGACGCATTTCCTGACAGCTTGAGCATACATGTCCAGCTGAGGGCAGCGACCCTCCGGAGGAGTCCAGTTTGACTCTTTCCTCTTCGGTTGCTGTACCGCGGATCCCTCTGTCTGCTGTTCCGGATCGTCGATTGTCTCATTGGGTTCGCTGCTGAAATCTTGGGGTTTGTGGTAGAATTCCCGGAGCCTCATTCTCCTGATGAATTCCTCTGTGTCCGCCGCGAGACTAGTGGGGTCCATTTTGGTAGTGGGGCAGAAATTGAGCCCTCGGCTGAGAACTTCGATTTCGTCTGGTTGAAGGGTGTGGTCGGATAAATTGACAATAGACTTCCCTGTGGTTGCAACCGTGGTACCAGGGGAAGCTTGGTCGTTGCTGGTGGTGATGCCGAGTTTCTCAAGCTTCCTGCTCTTGGTTTTCATGTAGGCAGCGTAGTTCCGTTGCCTCGTCTGTTTGGCGGTATAACGTAGCTGGTCTGCTGTGTCCTGAGTACAGGTTGAGAGTATGGACTCTATCTTGGTTTCGAGGTTGTGGCGTCTGCTGTAGAGTTGGTGTATGAGATGGTTGCGGAGTGTGCGAGAGGTCCGCCGCAGAGTCTCTCAGCGTAATCCGAGTTGTATGTGGACTTGAGTGGGTTCGTGATCTGGAGTCCTTTCGGGATCTTGTCTGCTTTCTTGCAGCTCTGTAAAAACTTGATGTCTGTGTCTAAATGCGCGATCTTCTTGGATATCCTTTCCACTGTTTCCAAACACTGTTTCCAAACACACGGAACAGCCATGGGGACCAAATTCGCACCCCAATACGCCAACATTTTCATGCACAAGTTCGAGCAGGACTTCTTCACTGCACAAGACCTCCAACCAACACTATACACCAGATACATCGACGACATTTTCTTTCTATGGACCCACGGCAAGGAATCACTAAAGAGACTACACGATAACATCAACAAGTTCCATCCCACCATCAAGCTCACCATGGACTACTCCTCAGAATCAGTTTCTTTCTTGGACACACGAATCTCCATCCCACCTCAGCACCTCACTCTACCGCAAGCCCACGGACAACCTCACGATGCTCCACTTTTCCAGCTTCCACCCTAACCACGTCAAAGAGGCCATCCCCTATGGACAGGCCCTGCGAATACACAGGGTCTGCTCAGACGAGGAGGAACGCGATGGACACCTACAGACGCTGAAAGACGCCCTAGTAAGAACGGGATATGACGCTCGACTCATCGATCGACAGTTCCGACGGGCCACAGCAAAAAATCGCATAGACCTCCTCAGGAGACTAACACGGGACGCAACCAACAGAGTACCCTTTGTCGTCCAGTACTTCCCCGGAGCGGAGAAACTACGCCATGTTCTCCGCAGCCTTCAACATGTCATCAATGAGGACAAACACCTCGCTATGGCCATCCCCACACCTCCACTACTCGCCTTTAAACAGCCACCCAACCTCAAACAGACCATCGTTCGCAGCAAACTACCTAGCTTTCAAGAGAACAGCGTCCACGACGCCACACAACCCTGCCACGGTAACCTCTGCAAGACATGCCAGATCATCGACACAGATACCACCATCACACGAGAGGACACCACCCACCAGGTGCATGGTTCATACTCCTGTGACTCGGCCAACGTTGTCTACCTCATACGTTGCAGGAAAGGATGCCCCAGAGCATGGTACATTGGCGAGACCATGCAGACGCTGCGACAACGGATGAACGGACACCGCGCAACAATCGCCAAACAGGAGGGTTCCCTCCCAGTCGGGGAACACTTCAGCAGTCATGGACATTCATCCACCGACCTTCGGGTAAGCGTACTCCAAGGCGGCCTTCGAGACACACGACAACGCAAAATCGTCGAGCAGAAATTGATAGCCAAGTTCCGCACCCATGAGGACGGCCTCAACCGGGATCTTGGGTTCATGTCACGCTACACGTTACCCCACCAGCGAACAAATGTTATCTGTTTTTAATATAATGGGTCATTTGCTGGCTCTCTCTGCCTTCCGGATGTTTCTGCCTCTCTCTGTGTTTTTTTTCTCTGTTTTTTTTCCCTGTTTGTTTTTTTGTTGAATGTGTATTCGGGGGTTCTGCAGGTGACACCTCTCTGTCTGAACACGGTGATTGCCTTGGCAACGGGCAGTTGCAGGGGCAGTCTGTAAACACCATGTATTGTTCTATATGTATAAATGCGTAGGCTTCAAGGAGCTCTTGAAACATTTGCCTGAGGAAGGAGAAAATCTCCGAAAGCTTGTGAATTTAAAATAAAATTGCTGGACTATAACTTGGTGTTGTAAAATTGTTTACAATATTCATTTGTGGCACAGCTCAGCTCAATTCAACATCAATGTGTGTATAAGGGACAAGTGTCTCTTGACTGTACTGACTGTATGTGTGTGTGTGTCTCATTGTCACTGGTCCTACATTGTAAACAAGGGATCCCCCTCGCAGCCAATCTCCCCCTGTATCTCCTGGTCCAATATCATTAGCCAGGCACGGCCCTCACAGCCCTACTCCCCCTCCCCCTGTGCCCCACGTGTCTCCTGGTCCAGTAACGTAACCCCGTAACCCAGGGACCAACCCACACAGCCTATTCCCCCGTCCCCCTGAGCCCGTGTGACTTGGGCTCTCCTGGTCCAATAACGTAACCCAGGGACCACTGACACAGTCTCTTTCACCCGCCCCTTGTGCCGCGTGTGTCTCAGGCTCTCCTGATCCAATAACTTAACCAGTCGACCACACTCTCACAGTCTATCTCACCTCCCCCCTCCTTGTGCCCCATGTGACTCACGGTCTCCTGGTCCCATAACGTAAACTTGTTGTCTGTATATCTATGTGTCTGTCTATCTCGGCCCCTCTGTTTCTCCATTTATGTACAGTGCACCCAATCTGATCAGACCCAGAACAGTGACTGTGATTGCCAGGTTTGCCCATTTTGCTGTAGGTGCAGGGCGGCCATTTAGTTGTAGTTCAGTTGAGCTCTTTAGTGCCGCCTTTTTGAGCAATAATTCATGTGTCGTCTTCAGAACAAGTCCTATCTCAATAGGTCAGGTTATCAATAAAATAAAATATCAGAATCTGATTGCAGATCATATCCGGGCTCGGTGCTGCAAATATAAAATGTACTTTCCGTCCAATTGGGAAGTGTAGGGGATAAAATATTAATTGGGATTTAGTTTTAATTTTTGAAACCCTTCAGCTCTTTCTATAATTTAAAAAAAATAACAATTAGAATCAGTGCATATTTCGCCGCGTTCTTCAGCTCCTCTCTGAATTTAGTCTGGGTCAGGACATAAATACACGTGTTTGTGCAGGAACTGAGAAGCTGCAGCATTCCTCCTGTGGATTCTGTGATATAAAGCGGCTCATTGGGGGAGTTAGAATAAATGTTTGTAATTCGCTGATAGATGGTTAATACAACCTGCGTCACCCATAACAATATAAAGCTGCCCGAAATACTGAAGAGTAAAATTATGGATTTCTTTCGGTTCTCCATCTCTGGATCCTTGTGATTCTCTCCATTGCTGCGGACCCTGAGTCCCCTGCGGACTTGTGCGGACACTAAAATACGTCTGACCGTCAGAACATTGGGCAGCAAAATCAAACAGAACGGGAGACAAGGGGTTAAAATGCGGTGAAACATGTCATATGCGGCCCATGCGGGGGAAGTATAGAAGACCTGTTTAGTCACACAAAACCAGTGAACGTTATCAATTATATACCCGGGTTTAAGTGTAAAGTACCAGGGGAGACTCTCCAAACAGCCCAGCACACTCACTGTTCCCAGAACCACAGCTGCCGTTTTCTCGGTGCAATATTTTGTTTCCAGCTTCTCACAACAAATGGCCACAAATCGATCAAAGGTGAAAGCGACAGTGAGCCAGACAGAAATCACCGTGGTGGCAAAAATCAGGAAGGTAACGATACGACACACGGGAGTAATGTCCAGGAACGAAACCGGGAAATAAATCTCACGAATGCACCTCAATATGACATCAGTGATAACGACTAGGAGATCGGCCGCTGCCATTCCCAGCAGGTAGCGGGTGATACATTTGGTGAGTCCGCACTTTCCTCGGGACAGGATCACAATCGCCACCAAGTTAACTGTAGGAAAGAGAAACGGAAGCAGAGAAATTACTGATCAGACCTGGAGCCAAAGCAGCAATTTGACAGGATCTGGGGTGAAATTTCCAGCTTTGTTGCTGCATCAAACGGTGGAAACTGATTCATTGACCTGGGCAGCGTTATCGGACAGAGAAATGTTAAAAAAAAGACAATTATCAATAATGAATTGGGAAATTGATATAGAAAGTGAATAAAGGGAGCACCGGATCCACTGGAAGGGCTGAGTGAGGGCGCAGTGCCGGTGGGGAAGGGAGAAGGGGGTTTTCCGCACCGGCAATCCAATGGGTTAAATCCGGATTTGAGCTCCAGATGGACGGGAAAGAGCGAGAAGGTCGGGAAGGTCGTAGAAGGGGAGGTGCAGCTGGAGACCGAGCCAGTGAGTCAGGTTGGGAGGGAAACAAAGAAAAGGACATGAAGGAGATGAAGGGGAGTCAGGAGCAGATGGTTTGCGGAAGCGGATAAACTGAAGCAACGGATGAGGAGCAGAGGATTCAATGCAACGGGAGCAGAGGCTGGGAATCACAGGGCGAGACTGCAGGATGGTGTTCGATGAAATCTAATCTGTAGGTCCCAGTAACACAACTCAATTAATAAATTTAACAGTTCCTTTCTATGGATTTTTTTCTGGTCGTTGGGTATAAAATGTTTTCAATAAATTTAGTTTGCACATTCAATTAAAATTAAATTAAAATGTATTAATAGAATTTTCCTCATTCTTTATTGATTTAAACTGTCACATAGCTTTTGGAATACAATCCCCTAATAAATCAATGTGATCAAAAAAAGACAACGTATTTTCTTCAAATATATTTAAATTATGTTTATTTATTTAGTCAGTAAATAAGTAAAAGGAACATTCACATAAACAGACTGAGGACCTGATAGCAATAAAAACACGTGGCGCGAGTACAATAAAACTCTCACTATCTGAGAACACCTTCAATTCACATTTCCTCTTCATAATTGTTCTGGAAGTTTCAGCAGCTCATTCCGAAGAATTGTTCATCTCGCTGCTGCTCCCGATCTCTCTGTCTCTCTCTCGCTCTCTCTCTCTGTCTCTAGTTTTCTACTCTCCCTTTCCTTCTCCCGTCTCCCTCTGGTTTTCCTTCTCAATCGCGTACTCTATCGCTCGGCTC
Source organism: Heptranchias perlo (assembly GCF_035084215.1). NCBI lineage: Eukaryota > Metazoa > Chordata > Chondrichthyes > Hexanchiformes > Hexanchidae > Heptranchias > Heptranchias perlo. The sequence continues at coordinate 1,796,354 of NW_027139442.1, read as the reverse complement.
TATCTCTCCGCGCTCTCTCGTCTCTCTTTCGAAATGCTCCTTTTCACACCCGAGTAAATCCTAACATCCAGCGCCTGCTTTCTCTTTACCAGCCCCGTGTTCCAAAGATCCTATTCTTAATGTCAGTTTGTTATATGTTAAAGGCTCTGTGAATAGTTTAATGTTCCAACAGATCATCCAAGTCTCCATCTGTTCATCTGCACTGTTCGCTTCATCTACAATGCATGGAATAAACAGAATCGAATGCCTCTTCCAGACACACTTCACAATAATTAAAATTCCTTCTCTTGTAATTATATAGTACAGCGTTATAGATGGCGGCATTGTACAATTAAAAAAAACGGCAACATCACCCCTGCTACTTATAATCTACATAGAAATAGAAGGGCTCCTGCTTCGAAAAGGTAAAGTGCAAACTGATAAAACATAACTCCTAAACATTGCATTTTACAGTGAATTCGTCCACAGTGAATCAGAGAATAAGATGTGAAAGAATCATCAGCAAACTCAGTTCAGTAGCCAGAATTCTGAAGCGGCGTCAGATACACACACAATGAAATAATATTTCATAACAGTGATAACCAATAAAAACATTGAAATCACAGTTAAACTGGACCATGTTATTCAAGAGGGAGGACAGTGTGCTGCCTCCTTGTAACACTGAGACCGTGAGCTTTCATATTATTAATCACTGAAAACACTATGATGAAAAAATATTCCAGGACAGCTTCGTTCCGCAACATGAAACTGTTAACAGCTCTGAGACCAACTCTTAGCACGGACACCTGATTCGAATATATTCAGTACAGAGAATAATTTAGTAACAATGCCAGTGTTGGATATACAAGGTACATTATAGTTATAATGCAGCTGCTACAAGTCTGAAAGAGCAGAGAATTAGGACATTCCATCAACTGATAGAACAGAACAGGCGGCTGTGTAAAACATGATGGGAGAAAAAAAGTGCCCCGTACAGCAGAACAGAACACCGATTTACACCATTAACAGCTGAGACAACGGCTTACCCGAAACTCCGACGGCTGCAAGAACAGGATAATAAATGTTTTCTATCTGATAGATTACTGGATATCCCATTTCTGTGAGAAGCAGTGATTTCTGTTGATCTGAAAACCGCAACTCCGGTTGGCACTCTGAGCTGATACATTGCAAGGAACTCTGATTTATACAGGGAGTAAATCTCCACTGACACGGTTATACCCCTGACCATTGATATTAGTTACAGTCACCTGAACAAACACTTTTCATCAGCAGCTTTGTCTTCAGTGTAAATGATGACGTGGATATATCACAAACATCTCCAAGTTCAGAACCTTGTCTTAATGAGACCTCTCTTCGGAATAAAGTTAAAAGCTGTGCTCAGAAAGGACTGGTCCAACAACAATGAACGGCTATATTTCTGGTTTTTATATAATTGTATTGACCATGTTCACTCCTGCCGATTCATTTATAAATATTACCGATTTCACCGCGTGTACTCTGAATCCAGGAACACAAGCAGACTCGTTTCACTCTGTTCCTGCAGCTTCCCGGTTAAATTATGAACTTTGAGTCTCTGATACGTGGACAGTTAAAGACGACGTTCAGGGCTGCAGCCGAGAAATGACTGTGTGATATGAGGGGACGGACATTGAACGAGCTTCATTGCTATTCCTCTCTCCGTTATTTTACTGCAGATGTTTACCCGTTTATTATCCATTGGTTGACGGCTCCAGTAAAATTGCTCCCGTGTAACCCCGAGCTGAGCTCATGACCCGATTCGACCTCTATCACAATGGCCCCGAGCTTCCCTCGCTCGCCTCCATTCCTTCCTCAGCCTATTGCCATTGAAACCCTGATCAATGCCTCGTCCCCTCTCGGCTCCATTCCTCCGTTCACTCCTGGCCGACCTTCCAAACAGCATCAGGTCCTGCTCGGCTTCACTGACACTCACTGACACCCAGTTCCTGATCGCTTCACATTTAAAGTTTTCATCCCGCGGTTTTAATCCCTTCCTGGCCCAACTCTCCCCATCTCCGCCCGCTCCTCCACACCTGCAGGAAACACACCCGTGAACTCCTCATTCATCGATCATTGGCCTCTTTTGGCGGGAATGCGCTCGCTTGATCAACTCACCTCTCTGATCAAAACCAGGAGAAGCTTTTCTTCCCACCCTATCACCGTTATATCTGATGTCTCTAAAGGTTCAATCCTTGGTTTCCTCTTCCTCATCTCCATGCTGCCCTTTGGTGATATTGTGTGCAGATATGGATCAACTTTCAGATGCACGCTGACAAAATCACCGCCTCTCTTGACCCTTCCAATATATTTGTGTTGTCAAAGCAACATTCTGTTTTAGATGAGTGACAATTTCATCCAGTTAAAAATTGGGACGTCATGATCTTTGACCCCACAATCTCGGCCACCGATTCCATCTCCACAACTGGATTCCATCTCCACCCCTCTCATTTTGGTTGGTGAGTCCCTCAACAATCATTCAAGTCCTTACTGACCGACAGTGGCTTCCAGCCTCCAGAGCCTGTTGTATATTTTACTTTTTCTTACACGTAAATCCACCAGGACCTCACCCCTTGCTATCCCTGTAGCCTCCTCCAAACCTGCAGCCACTGCAGCCCAGGCCAAACATTCCGCTCCTCCACCTCTGGCCGCTTGTGCAACATTAGTCCATTTGCTATCCGTCTCACAGCCGTGCCTTCAGCCATATCCTCGCTCCAGAATGTCCTCCCTTTGCCCCTCCATCTCCCTCTACGCCTTTCAGGCCTCAGTCGTGGCTCAATGGTTGTCGTCTTGCTTCTGAGTTAGAAGGTTGTGAGTTCAATTCTCACTCCAGCGATTTGAGCACATAATCCAGGCTGACACTGCAGTGCAGTACTGAGGGAACACTGTGCTGTCGGAGAGACTGGCTTTTGTAAGGTACGTTAAACCGAGGGTCCATCTGCCTTCTCAAGTAGATGTAAAAGACCCAAGGACAATATTCGAGAAGAGCAGGGGCTTTCTCCCAGTGTCTTGGGCAATATTTAGCCCACAACCAACATTACCAAAACCGATCTCCTGGTCATTCATCTCATTCCAGTTTGTGGGAATTTGCTTGCGTTCTTCCTAGATTACCAAAGTGAATCCACTTCAAAATGCACTTCATTGATTGTAAAGCGTTTTGGGACCTCCTGGGGTCCTGAAAGGCGCTTTACAGAGGCAAGTTCATTCCTTCTTTCAGACATTCCATCAACGCCATCTTTCGCTTTATGGTTTGGTCATCCCTCCAATTATCTCCTTCTGTGGCCGGGGTTCCATGCTTGTCTGATTATACCTCAGTAAATCGCCTTACCATATTTATCAATGTTGTATCCGCTGTATAAATACAAGTAGTTATTGTTATATTTTACCATTCTTTACTCTTTTCATCCCACCATTGGTGGCCATTCCTTCAGACATCTCAACTCTACTCTCTTTAAACCAAACCTATCCCCTCAGTCTCTCCATTTACTTATCCTCCTTTTACACCCTCCCTATACCCACTATTTGTCCAAGATTTTCGCCAGTCCTCTTGATATCTTTTTAATGTTTTAGTGCCCGTTGTTACCCGCTGCTCATTGCAACCTCTTGGGAATGTTTATTACATTAAAGTCGGTAAGTGAATGCGAGTCTTTGTTGACGTTCATTGGAATGTGTTCATTGTTTGTCCACTGGATGAGCAAAAGTAATTTCTGGGCTCAATATACTTGTACCGGAAAGTGTTTTATGTAATAGACGGAATTGTTAAGATAAATCAACATTGGTAACTACTCGTGGACACTGTTTTGTTCGAAGAACATAACTCGGCTTACCTGCAGCCATCGCATTGAAATAGACCGCATTCTGGAGCGTGGATATGGGTGAAGGCACGGCTGTGAAAAGTGGGGCAAATGGACAGCGGAGCCTGCCTTTACGGAATTATCTATCGAAGATGAAACCAGCTACAGTGACTAGGATGAAGGTCTATTCGTTATTTGCCTTTTTTCTCTTTGTTTACATCCCGTTTTACTGCTTTCTCGGGCTGCTGACAAGAGCACAGTGAGCAGTTTGGACGCCCCATTACAGAAACAACATTAAACCCACAGAAAGCACAATATAGATTCTCTGGAATGAGGCCAGCGAAGGAAAACTGTATGGCGAAAGATTTGTAATACCGGGATTATTTCCACTGAAATAGAGTCGAGAAGGCTGAGATTTTAATTCATGAAGGTTTCTTTATTCATTCATGGAGGTCGGCGTCGGTGGCGAGGCCAGCATTTATTGCCCATCCCTAACTGACATTGAGAAGATGGTGATGAGCCATCTTCTTGAACCGCTGCAGTCCGTGCGGTGAAGGTTCTCCCACATTGTTGTTGGGAAGGGAGTTCCAGGATTTTGACACTGCGACGATGAAGAAACGGCGATATATTTCCAAGTCGGGATTGTTTGTGACTTGGAGGGGGACGTGCAGGTGGTGTTGTTCCTATGCGCCTCCTCTCCTTGTCCTTCTCGGTGGTAGAGTTTGTGGGTTTGGGTGGCGTTTTTGAAGAAGCCTTGGCGAGTTGCTGCAGTGCATCTTCTAGATGGTACGCACTGCAGCCACAGTGCACCAGTGTTGGAGGGAGTGAATGTTTAGGGTGTTGGATGGGATGCCAATCAAGCTTACTGCTTTGTTCTGGATGATGTTGAGCTTCTTGAGTGTTCTTGGAGCTGCTCTCATCCAGGTAAGTGGAGAGTATTCCATCAAACTTCTGACATGTGCCTTGTAGATGTTCGAAAGTCTTTGGGGAGTCAGGAGGTGAGCCACTCGTCGCAGAATACCCAGCCTCCGACCTGCTCTTATAGCCACTGCACTTATGTGGCTGGTCCAGTTATGTTTCTTGTCATTGCTGACCCACAGGATGTTGATGGTCAAGTGGAGGTTATTAGACTCTCTCTTGTTGACAGGCACTTGTCTGACGTGAATGTTATTTGCATAATTTCAGCCCAAGCCTGGATGTTGTCCAAGTCTTGCTGCTTGCAGGCACGGACTACTTCATTATATGTGGTGCTGCGAATGGAACTGAACAGTGTACAATCATCAGCGAACATCCCCACTTCTGACCATACGATGGACGGGAAAGTCATTGATGAAGCAGCTGAAGATCGTTGGGCCTAGGACACTGCCCTGAGGAATGCCTGCCGCAATGTCCTGGGGCTGAGATGATTGGCCTCCAAAAACCACTGCCATCTTTCTTTGAGCTAGGTATGACTCCAGCAACTGGAGATGTTTCCCCCGATTCTCATTGCCGCAAATTTAACTCGGGCTCCTTGATGCCACACTTGGTCAAATGCTGCCTTGATGGAAAGTGCAGTCACTCTCACCTCACCTCTGGAAATCATCTCTTTTGTCCATGTTTGGACCAAGACTGTAATGAGGTCTGGAGCCGACTGGTCCTGGCAGAACCCAAACTGAGCGTCAGTGAGAAGGATATTGGTGAGTAAGTGCCGCTTGATAGCACTGTCGACGACACCTTCCATCACCATGTTGATGATTGGGAGTGGACTCATAGGGCGGTAATAGGCTGGATTTGATTTGTCCTGCTTTTTGTGGACAGGGCATACCTGGGCAATTTTCCACATTGTCGGGTAGATGCCAGTGTTGTAGCTGTACTGGAACAGTTTGGCTGGAGGCGCAGCTAGTTCTGGAGCACAAGTCTTCAGCACTACAGCTGGTATGTTTTCGGGTCCCATAGCCTTTGTTGTATCCAGTGCACTGAGCCGTTTCTTGATAACACGTGGAGTGAATCGAATTGACTAAGACTGGCTTCTGTCATGGTGGAGATCTCCGGAGGAGGCCAAGATGGATCATCCACTCGGCACTTCTGTCTGAAGATGGTTGCAAACGCTTCAGCCTTGTCTTTTGCACTCATTTGCTGGACTCCCCCATCATTGAGGATGGGATGCTCACGAAGGCTTCTCTTCCCGTTCGTTGTTTAATTGTCCACCACCATTCATGACTGGATGTGGAAGGACTGCAGAGCTTTGATCTGATCCGTTTTTTTGTGGGTTCGATTAGCTCTGTCTATAACATGTTGCTACTGCTCTTTAGAATGCATGTCGTCCTGTGTTGTACCTTCACCAGGGTGGCACCTCATTTTTTCTAATTCATCGACTGGGGACCAAGTTTGTGATTCAGGACCGGGATGTGCAGAAAAAAACAATTCATCCACCAAAAGTGTCGTTTAAATGACATTTGAAGTAAACTAAATACCAGGAGGGAGATAGCATATCTCCCCGAGGTTACATTTCTCTCGATGGCGATATAGAAACACAAAATCTCTCTTGATAATATAGAAATTGGTGAAATGCTCAAGAACATCGCGTTGTTCGGCACTGGCACTCTTGTTCATGGGTTGGGGACGGTGCATTATGCCCGGGAGACAGATAAATGTTCTAAACCTTCACCATTGTGTCGATACTGGAGTCCTCATCTACGGTTTGGAAGGTGTCTCGCTGGCCCTGAAATGAACAGTGCAATTGGTCAGGCATTTAATCGATCGGCTTAAAATTTGGTGAGAGATCGGCGAAATTCTATTGGCAGATGAACGGCAGCAGACGGGCAAAATTCCAAAATGTTTTTTTTCCAGTGGGCGATCGTTAATGGGAAATATTGCGCCAATCTAAATGATTTTGACTGCCTGCTAACTGTTATATTTTCAGATGAAGTTATCAGCTCAAGTTAATGCTGTTTTTTTTTAAAACAAGGAGAGATTCGTGAGCTGCAGTATAGAAATAGGAGATGCTGGAATTACATCGATGGAGAGGAAAATCGGGAGGGGTGTACAATGGGCGGCCGAATCCATATCGCGCGTTTTATGCCTCTGCAAAATCAAAAAAGCCAGTAGCATTTTCCGATAGGTACAGCAAAGAAAAAGGGCAAATTGACATTCCAGACGGGATAAACAGATGTCTGGTGCAAGACATGCAAACCGGACACTGGGTCAGTGGGGAAATAGAATATTGTCTTGTATACACAATAATGTTCTCCGTGTTCCACACTTAAACCTAAAGCTAATCCGTCACTGCTGTATACTGTCTAAATAGTAGTATGTTTACACATGTGCAGCCACAATCCTCCCAACTAATCTCTGTTATTTTGCTTCATTTCCTATAGGGACGTAACCCTAAAGCGCACAGCTCAAAGATTCCTGTTCGAATGGGAATTAATCGTTCAGCCCGCTGAGGCAAACTCAGATCCGTTTAATGCGCTCTCATTACATACTTTTTGTTTGCCGTTTTAGGACACATTGAGATATGATTGAAAATAGATTTGGTGCGATAGATATTAACTTACAGGACAAGATAATTGTGATGTTAAAAAGCACAAGAAGATCCTGAGAGAATGCGACAAAATATTTCGATACATCTTTCCAGGAGGAGCAAAGAGCACGAAGAAAGACAATATCAAAGGCAAGAAATAAACCGCCAGGGCGATTTGTAACTTACACCGTCTTTCTTTTGCTGTGTTAGTAGGTTAAGGCCAGCGTCTAAATGAAACAAAGCAAAGAAAATAATGCACTGCCTTTTATTACTTAAAACCGTTTCCTCTTTTATTAAAGAGTTTTCTTTCTATGGTTGGTCTCTCCTCCAGAGGAAGTTTTATGAAATCACCATATGAATGGGATACAATCTCCGCCGCCAAGAATGGGGAGTATCTGGTCCTTGGCAACCAGCAATGGATCTTTCACTGTCCACTAGGAAGTGAATGAGCCTCCTTCGCAGGGCTTCCCTTCCCAATTGCTCCCTTCTTCCAGGAAATGGATGGAATGGCCAAGGTGTCCATAAGGAAGAGGAGTAGATGTGCGGCTTGATATTTTAGGAATATCACAAAGGTAGCGGTAATGTGTCAAGTGCAGAGTTGCTGTATGGTCACAATGATTGCTTCACTGTATCACCGTTCACTTTTGAATATTAATATATATTCATCCATGATGATAGTTTTATGACGGAAAGAAAGAAAGAATTTGCATTGATATAGCGACTTTCACAACCCCATGGCGTCCCAAAGCACTTTACAACCAATGAAGTATTTTTGCAGCGGAGCCGCTGTAGTAATGTAAGGAGATGCATGAGACAATTTGCCCACAGCAAGATCCCATAGTCAGCAATGAGACAAATGCCCAACTAATCTGTTTTACTGTTGTTGGTTGCGGAATAAACATTGCCCAGGACACTGGGACAGCTCCCCTGTTTTTCAATGAATGGTGCCAATGCGATCCTTTACATTATCAGGAGCACAGGGGAGAAGTTTGAATGACACTTCTGGAGGTCGGAAGTTCCCACAATGCAGTTGTCCCTCAGGAAGAGGTTACCCCGACTAAATCAGAACCAATCTTGGTTCGAAATCCGGAAGTCGTGGGTTTTAACTCCAGTCCAGAAACTGGAGCATAACATTTAGGCTGACACTTTAGTAGAGGGAATGCTGCACTGTTTGAAATGCTATGTTCAGGATGAGACTTTAAACTGTGGCCCTCTCTGACCTCTCAATTAGACGTAAAATATTTCAAGGTACTATTTGAAATAGGCAATAGAGTTTACCCGAGATGCTGGCCGACATTTATTGCTGAAACTGAATGTTTGGTTCCTTATCTCGTTGTTGTTTGTAAGTCATTGCTTTGTTCAAATTGGCTTCTGCTTATTTGGGTGTTGTGTCTGTGCAACTGTGCGTGTGCATTTTGTTTGGATGTGTGCCCGTGTGTCTGTGTGATTGGGTGTGTATACGTCTATGTATGTGTCGACGTGTGTCGATGTTTATGTGTATGAGTGATTCTATGTGTGTGCCTTGTGTTATTGTGTGTTCTTGTGTGAGAATGTGAGAGTGTTGGTGGGTGTGTGTCTGTGTCAGAGAGTGTTTGAGTGTGAGAATATTTGTGTGTGTGTGTTTGTGTGAGAGTGCTTGTGTCTGTGTCTGTGTGTGTGAGAGAGAGTGCTTTTTCCGTGTGTGAGTGCTTGTGTTATGGTGTATGTGCTTTATTGTGAATGGGTGAGTGTGTGTGTGAGAGTATTTGATCGTGTGAATATTTGTTTATGTGTTCTTGTGCGTATTTGTGTCTGTGTGTATGAACGAGAGTTTGAGTGTGAGTGTTTGAGCGTGAATGTGTGTTTGTGTATCTGTGTGTCTGTGGGTGTTTTGGTGCGTTTATGTCTATGTGTGTGTTGTCTGTGTGTCTTTGTATACATGTGTATCTGTGTGTGTGTGTGTGTGTTTGTGTGTATTTGTGCATTTGTGTATTCGTGTGTGCCTGTGTGAGTATTTCAGTCGATTGTTATTGAATGGGAAAGGGAACAGGTTGGGGGTTTTACCGGTCTATGTTAAGATACCGCTTTAAAACTAAAGTTATTGCACAGACACAGAACAGGGAGAACCTTCCCCCACCCCCGGCTTTATTATGAAGGCATCGACGCTTCACTTGAAATTGAAAACCTGCCTGAGCAAATCCTAGACCAGGAAAGTTAGGCAGTGTACCAAGTTAGGGGGTTTGGATCTATGGCTGCAAGTACAGGACAATCAAATCAGTGTTGAATGATAACTATGTAATGTAACTATAAAACATGACAATTGTCACATAGAATGGTTGGAAAAGGCCTATAAAATGTGGATGATGGAACAGATACTTTGGAATTCGATTAAGGTCTGAGCAACCCTGAAAATCCCGAGCTTGAAACTTTAACGTGTTTAGTTCGGATTCTCCGGCTAAAAGCTCACAAGGTTTTGCCGTAAATGCTGTTGTTAAGTGGATGTTTAATTATTGTTAATAGTAATTATTGAATGCTGACTAAATCAGTAGCACCGAACATTGAATGCTACGGACTCTATTATTTTGAGGAGCAGATGATCAGTAAGAAAACCCCTCGTCTAACAGTTTGCGTCTGGATGTTATTTCAGTTGGGTTTGTGGTCCAATTTAGCAAAATAATGAATGATAAAATTGACAAATCAACTGCTAATATTCTCACCTCATTTCTCCGCTGCTTCTCCACTTCCCTGAGAGGAAAGACGAACTTTTAGAAATTTGGACCTCATTACTGGCTTACAAAATAGGAACACGAGAAAAGTCAAGGAGCAAAAATGGTCTTCGGGCCATGGAAACGATTCCCTCCAGTACCATAACTGTCCCGTCACAACATTCAACTGTATTATGAACAAACCCAAACAGTATAATTTTAACCTAAGCCGCCGGGCGGGTTCGGATAGGATGGCTGGTTTACTCGCCACCCGATATTGCTCTCCAATGACCGGTGGAGGCGGTCAGGTTTAGGGAGGGAATTCCGGCCGCCAGTGGTGGTTCGAAGGAAGTGGGGGGTGCACAAGATGCAACTGTTAGGAGGGCAGAGACATTAAGTTTAATTTTATGGAGGGTGGAAGGCGGGAGGCTGGCCAGGAGAGCATTGAAATAATTGATTCTGAAGATAACAAAAGCATGGACCAGGTTTTTAACAGCAGATGCGCGGAGGTAGGGGATAAGACAGGCAATATTACGGAGATGGAAATAGGCAGTCATTGTATGGAGCTGCCATTGGGTGAGATGCTCAGCTCAGGGTCAAAGAGCGCAGCATGGTTGCTTGCAAACCAGCGAGAGACAGAGGCGAGGGAAGGGATGGAATCGGTTTGTAGGGAACGAAGTTTGTGCAGGGGGCCAAGGACAATGGCTCATCCAAACAAGAAGTTTGACAACACAGAGGTAATGGAGTGGTTGAGAGAGGTGGTTGTGAGGTAGAGCTGTTTTTCGCCAGCATATTTGTAGAATCTGACGCAGTTGTTTTGGATGATGTCATCGAGGGGCAGCATGCAGATGAGAAATAGGAGGTGACGAAGGATATATGCTTGGGGTGTCCAGACGTAATGGTGCAGGGGCATGAAGAGCAGTCATTGCAGGCTCTTCTCCGGTCAACGACTGAATTGATTAGAGAGGAACCAGACGAGGGCAGTCCCGCCCAGCTGGACAGCGGAAGAGAGGCGTTGGAAAAGGGTGTTGTGGTCAATCGTGTCAAAGGCTGCAGAGAGGTCGAGGAGGATGAGGAACGATCAATGCATCACCGTCACAGTCAGGTTGAATGTTATTTGTGACATGTTTTATGGCCGTTTCAATCCTGTGTCAGGAGTGGAAACCAGATTGGAAAGGTTCAAATATTGAGTTGCAGGCAAGATGGGCCCGCATTAGGGAGGCAACAACACGTTTAAGGATTTCGGAGAGGAAAGAAAGGTTGGAAATTGGGCGGTAGTTTGCAAGGGTAGTGGGGTCAAGGGTGAGCATTGAGGAGGGGTGATGTCGGCAGATTTGAAAGGGAGAAGACAAAATCTGAGGAAAGTGAAACGTTTACAGTATCATCTGGCATAGAGGCCAGGAAGGAAAGTTGGGTGGTCAGCAGTTTATTGGGAATTGGGTCGAGAGATCAGGAGTGGGTCTGATGGAAAAGAGGAGCTCAGAAAGGGGAGAAGAGGAGAGAGCAGACAATAGATGAAGATGAAAGTTCAGTGCTATAGCAGGTGGAGCTTTGGGGGCAGTTTGGCTTGTTGAACAAGGGGAAGGAGAGACTCGACAGAAGCAGCTGAACGGATGGTCTCAGTCTTGCAGACAAGGTACTCCTCGAGCTCCACTCACTTGTTGTTGGTGTTGAGAGTGTTGGGGGTGGAGAAGAGGGGTTTAAGGAGATAGAAAATCCATAAGCCCCTCTCACTTGTTGTTGGGTGTGAAAGTGGAGGGGGCAGAAGAGAATGGTTCAAGGAGACAGAAAGTCCATGAGCTCCTCTCACTTGTTGATGATGAGAGTGGAGGGGGCAGAGGAGAGGAGTTTAAGGAAACAGGAAGTCCATGAGCCCCTCTTACTTCTTGTTGATGATGAGAGTGGAGGGGGCAGAGGAGAGGGGTTTAAGGAAACAGGAAGTCCATGAGTCCCTCTCACTTCTTGTTGATGATGAGAGTGGAGGGGACAGAGGAGAGGGGTTTAAGGAAGCAGGAAGTCCATGAGCCCCTCTCACTTCTTGTTGGTGGTGAGAGTGGAGGGGGCAGGGGAGAGGGGTTTAAGGAGACAGGAAGTCCATGAGCCCCTCTTACTTCTTGTTGGTGGTGAGAGTGAAGGGGGCAGAGGAGAAGGGTTTAAGGAGACAGGAAGTCCATGAGCCCCTCTTACTTCTTGTTGGTGGTGAGAGTGAAGGGGACAGAGGAGAAGGGTTTAAGGAGACAGGAAGTCCGTGAGCCCCTCTTACTTCTTGTTGGTGGTGAGAGTGAAGGGGGCAGAGGAGAAGGGTTTGAGGAGACAGGAAGTCCATGAGCCCCTCTTACTTCTTGTTGGTGGTGAGAGTGAAGGGGGCAGAGGAGAAGTGTTTAAGGAGACAGGAAGTCCATGAGCCCCTCTCCCTTGTAATTGGTGGTGAGAGTAGAGGGAGAAAGAGAGTCGGGTTTAAGGAGACAGGAAGTCCATGAGTCCCTCACGCTTGTTGTTGGCGGTGAGAGTGCAGAGGGCAGGGGAGAGGAGTTTAAGGAGACAGGAAGTCCAGGATTCCCTCAAATTGTTGCTGGTGAGAATGGAGGTGACAGGGAGAGGGGTTTAAGGAGGCAGGAAGTACATGGGCCCATCTCACTTGTTGTTGGCGGTGAGAGCGGAGCGGGCGGGGAAGAGGGTTTTAAGGAGACAGAAAGTCCATGAGCCACTTTCACTTGTTGTTGGCACTTGAGTGGAGGGGACAGTGAGAGGGGTTAAGGGGACGGTTTCGTGGACAAAAAGAGCTGAGGATTATTTTTGCACTCCAGGACTTCCCAGGAGTAATGAGCAGTTTTGGCAGAGGATTGCAGGGCCCGATAATGCTTTCTGTGATCCACCCAGGTCAGTGATCAATGGCGAGAACGGTTGTTCGCCATAAGCGTTTTAATCTGTGTCCCTTGCATTTATGGAAACAAAGATAGGGGCCCTACCACGGGAATCGACCAGTGTGTGAGGAGTTAGGAGTTTTACTGGGGAATAGGGCATAAAAGGTGGAGGCCAGCGTGTGATTGAAGCTGCAGAAGTATGGTGGCGACTGGAGGGCCAAAGGATACACAGTTGGGAGTTTGAAAGTGCCGTTATAAGTGACTGAGGGCATAGTTTTTTTGCAGAGGATGACACAGGAGGAAGTGGGTTGGAAGGCGGCAGGGGGTGTGACTAGTGAGCGGTATGTGTTGAGCAAAATTAGGGGCATATACCTGGTGGACCGAATGGCCTTTTCCGGTGCTGTAAATACGATGTAATTCTACATACAAGTGCAGCAACTCGCCAAGGTTTCTTCGACAGCACCTCCCAAATCCGCGACCTCGATCACCTAGAAGGATAAGAGCAGCAGGCACATGGGAATAACACGACCTGCACTTTCTCCTCTGAGTCACACACCATCCCGACTTGGAAATATATCGCCATTCCTTCAACCTTACTGGGTCAAAATCCTGGAACTCCCGACCTAACAGCACCGTGGGAGAACCTCCACTACACGGACTTCAGCGGTTCAAGAAGGCGGCTCACCACCACCTTCTCAAGGGCAAACAGGCAATAAATGCTGGCCTTGACAGCGACGCCCAAATCCCATAAATAATTTATATTAGGGAAAGGTTAAGTGAGAACAGTTGGTCACATAACTCAGAGAAGAGACAGCAGGGTGAGCTGAGATGCGGGTTGAAGTCACCGAGGAGGAGAAGTCGTTCAGTGTAGAAGCTGAGGGACGAAAACTGTCAAGGAAATTTAACCTGGGGCATATGTGCTCAAATGAGGAGAAGTTGACCGAGGAGTCGCGGCACAGACTAAGGTGTTATTTGGTTATACGTGTCACACCGCAACCGCAGCGGTTTGGGTGGGGCAGCTGGTAGAAGGTAGAGACAGACGGGGAGGCTTCAGTAAGGGGGAAGTTGTCATCAGCCATGATCGAAGTTACCGGCAAGTCCATGGTATCGATACAACATCCTTAATAAGATCAGGGATGGCAAAGGCCTTGTTTGCAAGTGAACGGAAATTCTGGAGGGACGGTAATCGTTGATCCGCTGGCAGAGTTCACAGGGTTAGCGGTGGGAGGGAAGACTGGGGTAGGAAGGAGTTTAGTCAATGTTAGAGCTTGGCAGGAGTGCTCAGAGTGATGTCAGAGCAGACTACAGTACATTAAAAGCAAAATAATGCTGATGCTGGAAATCTGCAATAAAAACAGAAAAGTCAGGAGAAGCTCAGCAAATCAGGCAGCAACTGTGGAGAAAGAAACAAAATTAACGTTTCCGGTCGGAGACCTTTCGTCAGAACTGGAAGATGTTAAAAGATTTAAGTTTTTGAGCAAGTACTGAGCCAGGGAAAGGGGTGCAGGAAGGTGGGTGCGGGGGAGGAAAGAACAAAAAGGAAGGTCTGTGATCGGGTGGAGGGCAGGAGTGATTAAATGACAAAGGGGATGATGGTGTAAGGTAAGGAAGGTGGTAATGGGACATGTTAAGAAGCAACAGACTAATCAGGAGTAGCTGAAAATTGCATCAGAAGAATCATTCCCAGCACTAGCTGACCAAAAATGGGAACATTGGTTATGATCTGAAGTTATTGAAATCAATGTTGAGTCCGGAAGATTGTAAAGTGCCTAAATGAAAAATGAGGTGCTGTTCCTCAAGCTCACGCTGAGCTTCCTTGGAACAGTGTAAGAGGCCGAGGACAGAGAGGTCAGAGTGGGAAGGGGAACTAAAATGGCAAGCGACCAGCAGGTCAGGGTCACGCTTGCAGAAAGAGCGGAGGTGTTCAGAAAAGCGATCATCCAGCATGTGTTTGATCTCCCCAGTGGAGATGAGACCGCGTTGTGTGCAGCGGATACGGTATACTAACTTGGGAGAATTACAAGGAAACCACTGTTTAACCTGGAAGGTGTGTTTGGGACCTTGGATGGTGGGAAGGGAGGAGGTGAAGGGACAGGTGTTGCATCTCCTGCGCTCACACGGGCAGGTGCCGTGGGGAGGAGAGTGGGTGTTAGGGGCGATGGAAGAGTGGACTCGGGTGTCGCACAGGGAACGGTACTGTACAGTACAGTTTGATCAGCACCTTCTCTGACTTGTATTCTGCTGTTTTAGGTTGTGTCGTTCAACATTCTGTGGGCTTTAATGATGATGTTCTGCACTGGCTGGACAGGATGAGCATCAGGTCTGCGAAGATTTCGGTCATTTCCAACTTCGCCTTTCTGTCCATGATCTCCTTACAGTTACAGTCCGAGATTAGTTGTCCAGCGCTAGATGAATGAACAGATAATACATGTTTAACTTACCTTTCTTTTTTTCCAGAAGCAAACACCCAACAGAGTAAGGATGAAAATCAGAACCACAACAGAGCCAACAGCTGCCTCCAACCCAGAGGATTTATCTAAATGATAAAAAGGAACAGAGTGCAACATAGTTAACCAATAGCTTCGACACGAAATAAATAATCTGCGGCATAATGAAACAAAACATAGGCACAAGGTTGCTGTGGAATCCGGGGTGAGTTCAAAATAGATGTAAAAGATAAAAGGTTGAGATGACGCAGTGTTTCCAACCCGAGTGATCATTTTATTTTAGTGATTTCTTGGTTTGCACCGTTTCGTGCCTAAGTCTCTGATACTCCAAGTCTGTCTCTTCACCTGTCTTTAATTCTGATAAATGTTACGTATAAAAGCAATGCCACAAAATCAAGGAATCCGAAATGAGGTCGGCAATGTTTTGTCACATGGTGAAATCATTATCCACCTGGAAAACGTGACACTGCTCAACGCTCAATTTTCATTGCTCGATTAATTAATTGCCTGATTTATTCATTGATTCCTTCCTTCGATAATAACTGGAACTGTGAACAGGTAAGTATTTAATTCTTTCCAGCTAACAACAAAAATAAACACTGGTGGGATGGAAATTAATAAGTTTAATTCTGTAAACTTTGAAATGATCATCGAATCATAGAATATTAGAAAGATTACAGCACGGAAAGAGGCCATTCGACCCATCGAATCCGTGCTGGCTCTATGCAAGAGCAATCCAGCTAGTCCCACTCCCCCGCCCTACCCCAGCAGCACTGCATTTTTTTTTTCCTTTCATGTACTTATCCAGTTCCCTTTTGACGGCCATGATTGAATCTGCCTCCACCACCCCCTCGGGCAGTGCATTCCAGATCCCAAACAATCGCTGTGTGAAAAAGTTTTTCCTCATGTCACCTTTGTTTCTTTTGCCAATAACCTTAAATTTATGTCCTCTGGATTTTGACCCTTCCGCCAAAGGGAACAGTTTCTGTCCATCAACTCTGCCTAGACCCTTCATGATTTTGAATACCTGTATCAAATATTCTCGCAACCGTCTCTGAACGAAGGAGAACAACCCCAGTTATCCAAGTAACTAAGGTCACTCATCCCTGGAATCATTCTAGTAAATCAATTGGTCAAACCTGCAAAACTGCGGAGAGAACATATGAGGTGACGTTTCAGGCGCTGACCTTGGTCAGAACTCACCTGCTCTCTCCACAGACGCTGACTGACGTACTGTATGTTTGCAGCATCTGCAGTTTGTTTGTCTTTATCTTACAAGGTTAAATTACCTTTTGTTACAGATCGTAGCGTGGACGTTATTCTTTTCTCAGCTTGCCTGGGAGTGAACCTGGACTATTACATGATCGGTAAGGCACTACAGAACACAACTAGAGAATTAAACTGTTCATCGGAATGAGAGAAATAAAACCAATGAACGTTGGTGCTTTAGTTCCTTCTTCAGTAACATGATAAATAGCGAATATTTAATGAAATAAGCGTTAGAGGGCCTTTTGGGGGTAATTTACACGCCATTTTAAGCGTTAAATGCAACACCTGAAGCAGATTAAAAATGAAAAACAAACACTTTTTTTCCTGTGGTCGGATGAACAGAGTCACAGTGTGAATCTCACTCACCTTTTACAGTTATATGTACAGGGTCACTCTGAGCCGACGTGAGCAGCCTTCCCCTCACATCCCCTTTATACAGACAGGTGTATTTTCCTCCATCGGCGTGATCCATCATCGTGATGGTGAAGTTGACAGAATTGTTCCGTGCAGCAGCAGTTTGGATATCCGAGTAATTCGCTTCTCCGAATCTGTACAAGTGAAATGTGAAGCCAGGAAGGTCCCGGGGGTTTGTACAGATAAAGGTGACGTTTGCACCCTTCACAACAAGACTAGAATCCACTGATATATTTGGTTTGGATAGACCTGTAATTCGAAAGGAACAAGCAGTGACGATCGATTTCAATGCAACAAACTGTCAGACAACTGGGTACAACAGTCCAGAGTAATGCCACCAAACTCCACACATTGCGGCCAGTCCTGCGGCTGAACATTTCATGGATGAGGTTAACCAACTTTTCAACACTTGGGTAAGCTTCATATTCAGTATCCGAGTACCCTGGCAGTTGTCTCAGGCACTGTTCAATAAACGAACAACGGGGAGTAGTGGGTGAGCAGAATGGACATTTGTAAAACAGACAACTTTCATTCACTGATTTTTTTCGATTGTGGAGATTTTCGCAATAAAAATATGGCACAAGAGCTCCAACAAGAGCGGATCAACCATCTCTTTAACATTCCATCCGATTACCTTTGCCGAATCCCCGACCATCAACGTCTTTGGGATCGACATTTACCAGACACTCAACTGGGCCAGCAACATAGATGCTATGGCGACGAGAGCAGATCAGAGGCTGCGTACTCTGCGGCGAGTGACTCACCTCCTGATTCCCCAAAGCCTCTCCACCACTTACAGGGTGTAAGAAATGAGTCCCTCGCATTGATCCTTGTGGCATCCCACTAGTTACATGTGGCATGCCAACAGGAAAATGAATCTTTTATTCCTAATCTCTGTTTCCTGTCCGTTATCCAATCCTCAGTCCATGCATATGTTACTCCCAATCCCATGAGCCTTAATCTTGTGTAACAACCATTTATCTGGCATCTCATCGTAGGCTTTTTGAAAATCCAAATATACTGAATCCACTGGTTCCCTTCATGTACCTTGCTAGTTACGCCCTCAAATAACCAGTAGATTGTTAAACATGATTTCCCTTGCGGAACCACAAGAGATGGGTGAGATCCTGAATGAATATTTCACATCGGTATTTACGGTTGAGAAAGGCATGGATGTTAGGGAACTTTGGGAAATAAATAGTGATGTCTTGAGGAGTGTACATTTTATAGAGAGGGAGGTGCTGGAAGTCTAAACGCGCATCAAGGTAGATAACTCTCCGGGACCTGATGAAATATATCCCAGGATGTTATGGGAGGTTAGGGAGGAAATTGCGGGTCCCCTAGCAGAGATATGTTAATCATCCACCGCTACAGGTGAGGTGCCTGAAGATTGGAGGGTAGCAAATGTTGTGCCCTTGTTGAAGAAGGGCGGCAGGGAAAAGCCTGGGAACTACAGACCGGTGAGCCTGACATCTGTAGTGGGTAAGTTTTTAGAGGTTATTCTGAGGGACATGATCTACAGGCATTTGGAGAGGCAGGGACTAATTAGGAACAGTCAGCATGGTTTTGTGAGAGGAAAATCATGTCTCACGAATTTGATTGAGTTTTTTGAAGGGGTAACCAAGAAGATAGATGAGGGCTGTGCAAAAGACGTGGTATACATGGACTTCAGCAAAGCCTTTGAGAAGGTACCGCATGTTAGGTTGTTAGCTAAGGTTAAATCTCATTGGATCCAAGGTGAGGTAGCCAATTGGATACAAAATTGGCTTGACGACAGAAGACAGAGTGTGGTTGCAGAGGGTTGTTTTACAAACTGGAGGCCTGTATCCAGCGGTGTGCCTCAGGGATCGGTGCTGGGTCCGCTGTCATTTGTTATTTATATTAATGATTTGGATGAGAATTTAGGAGGCATGGTTAGTAAGTTTGCAGATAACACCAAGATTGGTGGCATTGTGGACAGTGAAGAAGGTTATCTGGGATTGCAACGGGATCTTGATAAATTGGGCCAGTGGGCCGATGAATGGCAGATGGAGTTTAATTTAGAAAAATGTGAGGTGATGCATTTTGGTAGATCGAATCTGGCCAGGACCTACTCCGTTAATGGTAGGGCGTTGGGGAGAGTTATAGAACAAAGAGATCTCGGAGTACAGGTTCATAGCTCCTTGAAAGTGGAGTAACAGGTGGATAGAGTGGTGAAGCAGGCATTCGGCATGCTTGGTTTCATTGGTCAGAACATTGAATGCAAGAGTTGGGATGTCTTGTTGAAGTTGTACAGGGCATTGGTGAGTCCACACTTGGAGTACTGTGTACAGTTCTGGTCACACTATTATAGAAAGGATATCATTAAACTAGAAAGAGTGCAGAAAAGATTTACAAGGATGCTACCGGGACTTGATGGTTTGACTTATAGGGAGAGGTTAGACGGACTGGGACTTTTTTCCCTGGAGAGCAGGAGGTTTAGCGGTGATCTTATAGAAGTCTATAAAATAATGAGGGGCATAGATAAGGTAGATAGTCAAAATCTTTTCCCAAAGGTAGGGGAGTCTATAACGAGGGGGCACAGATTTAAGGTGAGAGGTGAGAGATACAAAAGGGTCCAGAGGGGCAATTTTTTCACTCAAAGGGTGGTGAATGTCAAGGAACGAGCTGCCAGAGGCAGTAGTGGAGGCGAGTAAAATTTTGTCTTTTAAAAAGCATTTGGACAGTTACATGGGTAAGATGGGTTTTGAGGGATATGGGCCAAGTGCAGGAAATTGGGACTAGCTTAGTGGTATAAACTTGGCGACATGGACATGTTGAGCCGAAGGGCCTGTTTCCATGTTGTAACTTCTATGATTCTATGATTCTATGATTTCATAAAACCGTGTTGATTCCGGTTAATCACATTATGATTCTCTAAGTGCCCTGTTAGTACGGCATTAATAAGAGATGTGAGCATTTTCCCGACTACTGATGTCAAGCTAATAGGCCTGCAGTTCCTTGTTTTCTATCTTCCCTCCTTTCTTGAATAACATTTGCTGCCTTCTAATCCACGGGGACCGTTCTGGATTCTGGGGAATCCTGGATGAACCAAACCAGTGCACCCACTATTCCAGGAGCCACCTCTTTTGAAACTCCAGGATATGGGCCAACAGGTCTTGGAGATTTGTCAGATTTTATTACCATTAATTTCTCCAGCACTTTTTCTTTACTAATCTTAATTACTTTAAGTTCCCCACTCTCATTAGCCCCTTGGTTCCACATTGTTTCCGATATGTTTTTGTGTCTTCTGCTCTGAAGGCAGATACAACATATTTGTTTAACGTCTTTGCTATTTCCTTATTCCCCGTTTTAATTTCTCCTTTCTCTGCCTCAAGGGGACACACGTTTACTTTCGCTAATCTCTTCCTTTTTAAATATTTCTAAAAGCTCTTAAAATCTGTTTTTTATTTTTCTTGCTTGCTTGCTCTCACATTCAATTTTCTCACTCTTTATTAATTTCTTGGTCATTCTTTGCTGATTTCTAAAACCGTCCCAAACCTCAGGCTTACTAATCTTTCTGGCAACATTTTAAGCCTCTTTTTAAAAATCTAACACTATCCTGAAACTCTCTCGTTAGCCACGGTTGGTTACCTTTTCCAGTTGATTTTTATTCCTCAATATAATGTGGAGAATTACGAATTATTTCTTTAAATGCTCACCATTGCTTATTACCATCATATCTTTTAACCAATTTTCCAATCTACCTTATCCAACTTGCCCCTCATACCTACATAATTGGCCTTGTTTAAATTTTAGACACTAGTTTCCGACTTAACTACATCATTCTCAAAATCCACACAAAATTCCATCATATTATGATCCTAACTATAAGATTGTTACTTAAACCTGTCTTCTTATGCAATCTATAAGGCACAAGTCAGGAGTGTGATGGAATACCCTCCACTTACCTGGATGAGTGCAGCTCCAACGACACTCAAGAAGCTCGACACCATCCAGGACAAAGCAGCCCGCTTGAATGGCACCCCATCCACCACCCTAAATATTCATTCCCTTCACCACCGACGCACCGTGGCTGCAGTGTGTACCATCCACAGGATGCACAGCAGCAACTCGCGAAGGCTTCTTCCACAGCACCTCGCAAACTCGCGACCTCTATAACCTGGAATGGCAAGAGCAGCAGGCACATGGGAACAACACCACCTGCACGTTCTCCTCCAAGTCACACGCCAACACGGCTTGTAAATATATCGCCGTTCCTTCATCGTCGCTGGGTCAAAATCCTGGAACTCCCTACCGAACAGCACCGTGGAAGAACCTTCACCACACGGACTGAAGCGGTTCAAGATGGCGGCTCACCACCACCTTCTCAAGGGCAATTAGGGATGGACAATAAATGCTGGCCTTGCCAACGCCGCACACATCAAATGAACGAATATAAAAACCGCTAGATCTAAAGTAACCTGTCCTCGACTTAGTTCCTTGGCGTATTGATCGAGAAAACTGTCTCGAATCCATTCCATGAACTCATCTTCCAAACTTCATTTTTCCACTTGATTTGTCGAGACTATATGACGATTAAACTCCCCCACGATTATTGCATTGGCCTTGTTACATGCTCCACTACTTTCCTGATTTATATTCTGTCCAACACTCTAACTATTGTTTGGGGGGGGGGGGGGCGGGGGCGGTGGCTATGAACTTCTCCCACAAGTGTTTTCTGCCGCTTGTTATTTCTTAGCCCCATCCAGACTGATTCTACTTACTGATTTTCTGACCGAAGATCGTTTCTCACCACTGCCTTTATTTCATCCTTTATTGCCTGGGCCAACCACTGCCACCGCCCCCCAACTCCATCCCCTCCTGCTTTCACATTTTGCCTATCTTTTGTCAACCCTGTAAGCACATCTCAGTAATGACTATTGGATCAAACCTATTTATCTCTATTTGTGCCATTAATTCATCTATCTTGTTCCGAATGCTTCATGCATTCAGATATAGCACCTTTAATTTTAACATTTTACTTTTTTCCCTGATGTGACCTTCGTCACTAATGCTCTATTACCTTTGTGAATCTCTCTTTTCCTTCCTGACACACTCTGCTTGTTTTTACAAAAATCGCTACTCTGCTCTATAGCCTTGACTTTTCTCTTTAGACTGATACATTTACCCTTACCTGAACCCCCCTCCCCCACTTCATATTACTTTAAAGCCCTATCCATTGCCCTAGTTATTCGAGTTGCCAGGAAAATTGTCCCAGCCCGATTTAAGTGGAGTCCATCCCAACGGAACAGCTCCCTCTTTCCCCTCTACCAGTGCCAGTGTCCCATGAATTGAAAACCCTGCTTCCCACACCACTCTTCCAGCCACGCATTTAAGCATCTAATCTCTTTGTCCCTATGTCAATTTGCGTATGGCTCAGGTGGTAATGAAGAGAATATTGCCTTTGAGGTTCTGCTCCTCAAACTCACTCAGCAGAACCTCATTCCTCGTTCTCCCGATGCCGTTGGTTCCTGCGTGCACCACGACAATGAGATCCTTACTATTCTCCTCCAAGTTCTTCTCCAGCAGGGAGAAGATGCCCTTAAACTTGGCACCGGGCAGGCAACACAGCCTTCAGGACTCCCGGTCACGGTTGAAGAAAACAATATCTATCCCCGACTATACCATCTCCCATCACGACCACATCCCTTTTCGCTCCCCGCTCCCACTTGCATGGCCTCCGAGGCAACGCCTGCTCATTTAGCCGGGAGTGAAAGCTTTTCTGGCCAACATTCAGCCCTCAACTGAAACCATCAAAATGTATGAACTGATCATTCTCTCAATGCTGTTCGTGCGAACTGGTTACCACGTTTGCCGAGATATCAACAGTGACAAAACTTCACCGGCTGTGAAATGCTTCTCCACATTCTGCTGAAGGCAAAGGCGCTATCTAAAAGTATTATCCTTCTATTTTGCGCCCCGGACTATTGGTTAGACAATGATTGGAGTTACAGTAAATGGGCCGCCCATTTTACGCTCCGCCAATTTTCCTTTCCACTCACTTCAATGGGTTGCAAAATGGGGCCGTTTTGCACTCCTGCCTGAGAAATATTGCACCTCTCACTGGGATATATTAACATAGGGGTTACAGTGAATGCTCGTCTCTATTAATAAGGCAAATTTCACCTCACACTCGGATATATATTAACATCGGGGTCACAGTGAATGCAGGTCTCTATTAATGAGACTAATTTTACTCCTCACTGGGATATACATTATCATCGGGGTCACAGTGAATGCAGGTCTCTATTAATGAGACTAATTTTACTCCTCACTTGGATATACATTACCATCGGGGTCAAAGTGAATGCTTCTCTGACAGTAAACAGTCAACCTGTGTGTTCAGGACACATTGTTGAAGAGACCCAGACAAGAGCTGAGCGCAGAGACCCTCTGTGAATATTAATCACTGCTACATTAAAACCAGGGTGATTTTGGACAAATTCAAAGGGCGTTAAATAGATATGAAGAATCTCTGTTCCAATTCACTAACCCGGTATAGTGACCGTCACAGCCTCGCTGAGCTCCGATTTTAATCGCCTTCTTTTGACGGAAGTTCCATATTTGCATTGGTACCGCCCTTCTTGGTTTGCACCGGTAACCGTGAATGTTCCAGTGTTGTTCTTTGTGAAAAGTTCATGAGAGGACAGCAGTTGATTGTCTCTGTAAAAGTAAATTTTACCGCGATATTCCCCGGTCACTGTGCAGGTAATGGTGACCGTCTCTCCATCTAAATACACCCCAGTTGATCGATTAAGAGAAATTCTTGGTGGTGTTAGCGGGCCTGCGGTAAAATAAATGGAAATAACAATGAGAAATTGATCTGTGGATTTCCATGTGTGGTGGAAGGTTGGGAACTCATTAACGATTGCGCTGTGTTGAAGGGAAGTGGGGCATGAGGGGCATAGATAAGGTAGATAGTCAAATTCTTTTCCCAAAGGCAGGTGAGTCCATAACGAAGGGACATCGATTTAAGGTGAGAGGGGAGAGATGCAAAAGGTTCCAGAGGGGCAATTTTTTCACTCAAAGGGTGGTGAGTGTCTGGAACGAGCTGCCAGATGCAGTAGTAGAGGCGGGTACAATTTTGTCTTTTAAAAAGCATTTGGACAGTTACATGGGTAAGATGGGTATTGAGGGATATGGGCCAAGTGCAGGCAATTGGGACTAGCTTATTGGTATCAACTGGGCTACATGGACATGTTGGGCCGAAGGGCCTGTTTCCGTGTTGTAAACTTCTATGATTCTATGATTCTAAGTGTTTACATCGGGGACTGAGATTCCACGAAATGGGAACCGGTGATTTAATTTGAGGAATCCAATGGAAATGCGACTAAAAGGCAATCAGCTGGGGGTTCTATTTACAAACTCAGGTTTAAACCCTGGTATTGTTCTTTGCAACACGAACGAAACAAGGACATTCAGATTTCTGCTAATTTAGACTGGGTACTAACACGATTAAAAAGTGAAGATCTCCTCTGAACCATGGAGATTCGCATTTTAAGTTAGTAAATTATGTGTTGGTGGCATCAGTTTTGTTCTCATGTGTTGGTGTGCGTGAATCGCGAGAAAGGCCACATTGTATTTCCCATCATTAGTTCCGCTTGAGAAGGCGATGGCGAGCCGCCTTCTTGAACCACTGCAATTCCTGTGGTGAAGGTGCTCCCACAGCACTGTTAGATGGTGAGTTCCAGGATTTTGACACAGTGACTATGAAGGAACCGTACTGCAGGTCCAAGTCTGGATGGTGTGTGACTTGGAGGGGAACTTGCAGACGACGGTGTTCCCATGCACCTGCTTCCCTTGTCCTTCTAGGTGGCGGAGGTACAAGTTTAGGAGGTGCTGTCAAAATACAATCCAGTGAGAGATACGGAAACCACATTGTAATTAAATTAAATGATTCTGCATTACGTCATCATTTTGAACATCTAGGCAAACAGTTTTGGTATCTGATAGAGAAATCTGTAATGTGAAAAGGCCAGCCAGTCTGGCGGTTCCTCATGAGGCGACGCTACACTCGGCGGAGTTAAAAGCCTGGCGATGTACTGCCATTGTGGAGTACAATCTGCTGCTTCAGATATATAAGGGTAAAATTCGGAATCAGGAAGATAGATGTGTAAAATTATCACACAGTCTGAATTCACCCTTTAAGAAGGTTTCACGTTGACACTGCATCCTATTGGGTGTGTCGGACCAACAACTGAAATGAAGATCCGACTCTGGAATGCAGGATTCGCTCAGTACGGCGTTAAATCAGGAATTTTAAACGGTTACGGTGCGGTTTCAGTCAGTCGTCCATTTTACACCCTGCAGAATGTTATGCTCTCTTAAAGTCAGTGGAGGTTAAAATCGGGCTGAGTGTAAAACGGGTGGCTGACCCGACCCCACCTGTTTCCCGCCTTTATGGGTTGCACAAAAAAAAACCTCAGTGTCACCTTGGGCCAGTCCCCAATGCGATGCCGTCCATTTTGAGCGAGCGCTCATGATGATTTTTTTTCACTTCATTAACGATCTCTGTCCCCGTTCACTCACCCATTATAGTGACCGTCACAGTATCGCTGAGCTGAGACCAGAATCGCCTTTTTTGAACGGAGGTCCCATATTTGCATTGGTACCGTCCTCCTTGGTTTGTCCCGGTAACCGTGAATGTTCCAATATTGTCTTTTATGAAGAGTTGACGAGAGGACAGCAGTTGATTTTCTTTGTAATAGTAGATATTCCCACGGTACTTTCTATTCACGGTGCAGGTAATGGTGACTGTCTCTCCTTCTAAATACACCCCAGTCCATTGATCAAGAGAAATCCCTGGCGGTGCGAACGGTTCTTTGGTGAAATGAAATGAAAGAACAATTAGAAATGGAATCGTGGAGCTTCATGTACCGTGGAAGTTTGGTAACTCAAAAACGATTGCTCTGTATTGAAAAAAGATGTTTTCATTCGGGATTCAATTTCCACAAGTGGGGAATTCGCGATTTCATTACTGCAATCAGCAGAATTGGGAAATGAAAGAATTCAGCCCGGAGTTCTACTTCCAAATTCAGTATTTAGCCCGGAAATTGCACTCAGGGATACCAGAGGAACAAGGAAAGTGGGTTTTTGTAATTCCATTTTATTCTAATTTTGGCGATATGCAAATCTTATTAGCAACAGTGAATGGGATCAGAGACTCGGAGTTTTCAATCTCCATCTCAACTCATCAAGTTCCCAGTTCACTGCCCTCCTATCCTCCCTTAAACTCTTCCTCCACATAAACACCCCGACCCATATACACGGCTACCGCCTAGGCCTTGACATTTCAAGTGGCCCCTCTACTCCCATCATGTCAATCGTGGATAAGGCCATCGCTGACCACTTCCTGATATCCCTCTCCACCCACATCTCACTTACTCCTCCCAAACCCACTTCATTCTGTGTCTCCCCCTGAAAATACTCTTCCCCAAGTCACTTACAACGGCACTTTCAAATTCGCAACTGTCTATCCTTTAGCCCTCCATTCATCACAACATTTGTGCAGCTCCCGATCTGCTCATTAACACCCTCACCTTCCCCTTTGATTCCCTTGCCCCCATTGAAAACATTACTCTCTCTAACCCTATTCGTCCCCCTGGTCCGGCCCTCATCTCCGCTCCCTTAAGTCCAAGGGATACAGACATGAAAATTTATGGCGTACAACTGGTTTAGCCATTCATCGCCAGGAATGGCTGGACCACAAAAAAATTGTATCGGGCCCTGGTTTCCTCTGCCAAAACTATTCACTATTCCAGCATCATCCTGAATGCAAAGTGAACCCCGGCTTCTCTTCACTGCAAACTGTGCTCTTAAATCCCTCTCCCCCCCCCCCCCGCCCCCCCCCCTCCACCTCCAACGAAAGGTGCGAGGAGCACATGGACGTCATTGTCGCTAAAATGGAGACCATCTGTTCAGCTGCCTCCAAGTTTGCCCATTGCCCTAAATTCGCATCTTTCTCTAGTTTCTCACTTATCTCCCCTCATGCCGTCTCCACGCTCACCTTGACGATGAGACCCAACTCTTGCTCTCTCGGCCCTATTCCAACTAAATCGCCGACCGCCCAACTTCTCTTTCTGGCCCTCATGTTAGCTGGTATTGTTAACGGTTCCCTCTCCTCAGCTATTGTCCCCCTCCCCTTTAAATCTGCCGTCATCACACACCTTCTCAGAAAACACCCTTGACCCATCTATCCTTCCAAAGTACCGTCCCATCTCCAAGCTCCCTTTTCTGTCCAATTTGTTCGAACTCGTTGTCGCCTCTCAAATCCGTGTCCATCTTTCCTGCAACGCCATGTTTGCATCCCTCCAATCAGGTTTCCACCCCTGCCACATTACTGTCACGGCCATTATCAAAGTCACAAGTTACATCCTCGGTAGCAGATTAAAGAGCAGGACCTCAAAGGTTGTAATCTCTGGATTACTCCCAGTGCCACGGGCTAGTGAGTACAGAAATAGGAGGATAGAACAGATGAATGCGTGGCTAAAGAGTTGGTGCAGGAGGGAGTGTTTCAGTTTCCTGGATCACTGGGCCTGCTTCTGGGGAAGGTGGGACTTGTACAAGTCGGACGGGTTGCACCTGAACCAGAGCGGGACAAATATCCTTGCGGGGAGGTTTGCTAGCACTGTTGGCGGGGGGGGGGGGGGGGGGTGAAACTAACTTGGCAGGGGGATGGGATACAGAGTGGAGCTACAATAGGGGGTGATGTGCAGCCAAATATAGAGAAAAAACAAGTCAGCTTGGAAGACAGGGCAAATATGTGAGGGCAAGGCTGGATGGCATCTATTTTAATGCAAGGAGTCTTGCGAATAAGGTGGATGAACTGAAGGTGTTGATAAACACATGGGAGTATGATATTGTTGCTGTCACAGAGACATGGTTGAGCGAGGGGCAAGACTGGCAGCTCAATATTCCGGGGTACAGAATCTTCAGGCGAGACAGAGGGGGAGGTATAAGAGGAGGGGGGATCGCAATATTAATTAAAGAATCAATTACTGCCATAAGGAGGGATGATATATTAGCAGGTTCCTCTAACGAGGCCATATGGGTGGAGCTTAAAAACAAAAAGGGGGCAAGCACTTTGATGGGAGTGTACTATAGGCCCCCAAACAGTCAGGGGGAGATAGAGGAACAGATATGCAGGCAAATCTCAGAAAATTGTGCAAATAATAGGGTAATAATAGTGGGGGATTTCAACTTCCCCAATATTAACTGGGATACTCAGAGTGTAAAAGGCTTAGAGGGTACAAAATTCTTAACGTGCATCCAGGAGAGCTTTTTGAGCCAGCATGCAGAAAGTCCGACAAGAGAGGGGGCGGTACTGGACCTAATTCTAGGGAATGTGGCCGGCCGAGTGGAAGAAGTGCTAGTTGGTGAGCACTTTGGTGACAGTGACCATAATTCGGTGAGATTTAAGGTGGTCATGGAAAAGGAAAGGGAGGGGCCGGAAACAAAGGTTCTAAATTGGGGGAAGGCTGATTTTAATATGATAAGGCAGGATCTGGCCAAAATGGACTGGGTTCAGCTGCTTGTAGGAAAATCCGCATCGGAGCAATGGGAGTCTTTCAGAAGGGAGATTGAGACCATACAATGGCAACATGTTCCCGTAAAGGTCAAGGGTGGTTCCAAGAACTCCAGGGAACCTTGGATGTCAGGGGATATACGAGAATGGATTCGGAAAAAAGGAGGGCTTTTGGCAGATACAAGAGGCTAAAGACGGAGGAAGCCCTAGAGGAGTACAAAAAGTGCAGGGGGATACTTAAAAAAGAAATTAGGAGATCAAGGAGGGGCCATGAAATAACACTGGCGAGCAAAATAAAGGAAAATCCTAAGATGTTTTATAAGTATATTAAGGGTAAGAGGATGACTAGGGAAAAAATAGGGCCATTAGGGACAAAAATGGTAATCTGTGTGTGGAGTCGGCAGATGTAGGAGGGGTTCTAAATGAAATTTTTGCATCTGTTTTCACTATGGAGAAGGACGATGTGGACATCGAAATACGGCAGGGGGACTGTGATATGCTTGAACATATTAACATCGAGCGGGAGGAGGTATTGGCGGTTTTAGCAGGCCTAAAAATGGATAAATCCCCAGGCCCGGACGAAATGTATCCCAGGCTACTGCGTGAGGCAAAGGAGGAGATTTCGGGGGCTCTAACACATATATTCAGAACCTCTCTGGCCACAGGGGATGTGCCAGAGGACTGGAGAACCGCTAATGTAGTACCATTATTCAAGAAGGGGAGTGGGGAAAAACCAGGGAACTACAGGCCAGTGAGCCTAACATCAGTGGTAGGAAAATCTGAAAATTATTGGAAAAAATTCTGAAGGACAAAATTAGTCTCCACTTGGAGAAGCAAGGATTAATCAGGGATAGTCAACATGGCTTTGTCAAGGGAAGATCATGTCTGACTAATTTGATTGAATTTTTTGAGGGGGTGACTAGGCGTGTGGATGAGGGTAACGCAGTGGATGTGGTATACATGGATTTCAGTAAGGCCTTCGATAAAGTCCCGCACAGGAAACTGGTCAAGAAGGTAAGAGCCCATGGAATCCAGGGTGCCTTGGCACTTTGGATACAAAACTGGCTTAGTGGCAGAAGGCAGAGGGTGATGGTCGAAGGTTGTTTTTGTGACTGGAAGCCTGTGGCCAGTGGGGTAACACAGGGATCGGTGATGGGTCCCTTGCTGTTTGTGGTCTACATTAACGACTTGGATATGAATGTAAAAGGTATGATCAGTAAGTTCGCTGATGATACAAAAATTGGTAGGGTGGTAAATAGCGAGGAGGATAGCCTCAGTCTGCAGGACGATATAGATGGGTTGGTCAGATGGGCAGAACAGTGGCAAATGGAATTTAACCCGGGAAAGTATGAGGTGATGCACTTTGGAGGGACTAACAAGGCAAGGGAATACACAATGAATGGGAGGACCCTAGGAAAGACAGACGGTCAGAGGGATCTTGGTATGCAAGTGCACAGATCCCTGAAGGCGGCGGAACAGGTAGATAAGGTGGTAAAGAAGGCATGTGGGATACTTGCCTTTATTAGCCAAGGCATAGAATATAAGAGCAAGGAGGTTATGATGGAGCTGTATAAAACACTGATTAGGCCACAGTTGGAGTACTGTGTGCAGTTCTTATCGCCACACTACAGGAAGGATGTGATCGCTTTGGAGAGGGTGCAGAGGAGATTCACCAGGATGTTACCCGGGCTGGAGCGCTTCAGCTATGAAGAGAGACTGGGAAGATTGGGTTTGTTTTCCTTGGAGCAGAGGAGGCTGAGGGGGGACATGATTGAGGTGTACAAAATTATGAGGGGCACAGATAGGATGGATACTAAGGAGCTTTTTCCCTTCGTTGAGGGTTCTATAACAAGGGGACATAGATTCAAAGTAAAAGGCGGGAGGTTTAGAGGGGCTTTAAGAAAGAACTTTTTCACCCAGAGGGTGGTTGGAGTCTGGAACTCACTGCCTGAAAGGGTTGTGGAGGTAGGAACCCTCACAACATTCAAGAAGCATTTCGATGAGCACTTGAAGTGCCATAGCATACAGGGCTACGGACCAAATGCTGCAATATGGGATTAGAGCAGACAGGGCTTGATGGCCGGCGCGGACACGATGGGCCGAAGGGCCTCTATCCGTGCTGTATAACTCTCTGACTCTATGACTCTATGACATCCTATGTGACTGTGACGATGGTAATCTATCCCCCTCATCCTTCTCGACCTCTCTGCAGCTGTTGACACATTTGACCACAACATCCTCCTCCAAGGCCTTTCCTCCGACGCCCAGCTGGGTGGCACTGTGCTCGCCTGGTTCCATTCTTATCTCTCCAGTCATAGCCAGAGAATCACCTGCAATGGGTTATCTTCCCGCTCCCGCACCGGTATTTATAGAGTCCCTCGTGTATCTGCATGCTGCCCCTTCGTGACATCATGCATAAAGCACAACGTCGGGTTCTACAGGTACACTGACGACACCCAGCTCCACCTCACCACCACATCTCTCGACCCCTCCACTCTATCTGATTTGTCACACTGCTTGTCCGACATCCTGTGCTGGATGAGCACAAATTTCACCCACACACTTAGATATATTAACAGAGGGGTCAAAGTGGATGCTTGTCTCTATTAATTCTTTCGCAGGTATTAAACGGTCAGCCTGTGTGTTCAGGACCCATTGTTACCGAGATCTTGTCAAGAGCTGAGTTCAGAGACTCTCTGTGAATATTGAACACTGTTACATTGAATCAACTGTAAAAAAATAAATAACAAGCGCGCTGAATTGACATATTTACCATCTCTCTTACCCTTCACTCACCTTCAATAGTGACCGTCACAGCTTCGCTGAGCTGGGATTCTAACCACCTTGTTTTGATGAAGGTTCCATATTGGCATTGGTACCTGCCTCCTTGGGTTGTATTGGTAACCAGCAATGAACCAATGTTGTCCTTTGTGAAGAGTTGACGAGAGGACAGTGGTTGATTATCTCTGTAAAAGTAGATTTGACAGCGATATTCTCCTTTCACGGTGCAGGTAATAGCGACAGTCTCTCCTTCTAAATACACCCCAGTCGGTTGATTAAGAGATATCCCTGGCTTTTTTAGCGGATCTGTGATAAAATAAATGGAAAGAACAATTCGAAATGCAATTGTGGATCTGCATATAAAGTGGACGTTTGGTGACTGAATAACGAGTGAACGGAAGTGTTTGCGTCGGGGAATGAATTTCCACAAATGGTGAATTCGCTGTTTCATTAGTGAAATCAAACTGAAGTGTGAAAGAAACGAAATCAGCGGGAGGTCTTTTACCGAAATCAGATTTTACCCTTGAAATTGTCCCCTTGGATACGAGCGGAACAAGGGAAAGGCATTGATTTGAATTTTCCGTTTCTGCTAATTTAGGCGAGGTTTAAAACGAGTGCGAATGGGATAGATTTTGATTTGTTGTGATAATGTAAAATGGATGATTGCGAGTCGGCAGCCCATTGACATGTCTCCCGATTCGAGTTCAATTTAAATAAAAATCTGGAGAGATTCGTTATCATGTTATACTATCGCACAAAGTCAAGATCTGCACCAATGTCTCCGTTTGCCAGTGGAACCTCGATTTTAAAAGAAAAGTTAATTTCTGAGGATCTCTAAATTGCTGTTTAAAGTAATTCTTCGGGATGTGGGATCGCTGGAAAGGACGTATTTATTGGCCACCTCTAGTTCCCCTTGAGAAGGTAATGGTGGGCCTTGTTACCTCAGGAGTTCCACGATTTTGACTCAGCGAACATGAAAGAACGGCGATATATGTCCCAGTCAGGATGGTGTTTGACCTGGAGGGGAACATGCAGGTGATGGTGTTTTCCTGCACCTTCTGCCCTTGTCCTTCCAGGTGGCGAAGGACGAGCATTTGGGAGGTGCTGCCGAAATGCAATCCATTTTGAGATATGAAAATCCACAATGTCATTGAGTTAACGCATTCCGTACAACATGACCGTCGTGAAAATCTCGGCACCCCGTTCCGGTTATCTGACTGAGAAATCGTTAATGTGACAAGGAGGGGCCTTGTGATTTTGACGGTAGACATGTTCGGGTTAAAAGCCTGGCATTAAAAGTGCTTTCATTGTGGTATTAAACTTTGCACTCTGTCAGTTCAGTCATATAGGAGGTAAAATTGGAAATCAGGAACATAATCGCGTAATAATATTACACATTCTGCATTTACTGTGTGAGAAGGTCTTGAGTTCACATCACGCCATATTAGATCTCTCATACCGAGGGTTGAAAGGAACTTCTCCGGAAGGCAGTTTTCAATCAGTATTGAGATAAAGGGAACACGTTTTGCCCAGTAAGCACGGCTGGAACGGTGCCCATTTTATAAACTGCCTGACAAGATATTCCGTTAAAGTCAGTGGATGGCAACATCGAGCGGAGTGTGCAACAGGCGGCCGACTCCATCCCGCCTCTGTGCATTCCGTGATATCAGATTTAAATTACCCTCCACTTGTCAACTTGTGCTGTGAGCATTGGCCGCCCGTTATTCGACCCGCCTGATATGCAGTCCCATTGACGGCAATAGACCTGAATATGGTGCCAACCAACGGATGAGAGCAAAGCTCTGCAGTCCTGCCACATCCAGTCGTGAATGGTGGTGGAAAATTAAACAACCAATTGGAGGAGGATGCTCTGTCAACATTCCCATCCTCAATGATAGCAGAGACCAGCACGTGAGTGCAAAAGACAAGGCTGAAGCGTTTGCAACCATCTTCAGCCAGAAGTGCCGAGTGGATGATCCATCTCGGCATTCTCCCGATATCCACTTCATCACAGAAGCCACTTCGATGCACTCCACCTGGTATCAAGAAACGGCTGAGTGCACTGGCTTCAACAAAGGCTATGGGCCCCGACAACATCCCAGCTGTTGTGCTGAAGTCTTGTGCTCCAGATGAGCCTCGAGTCAAACTGTTCCAGTACAGCTACAACACTGGCATCCACTCGGCAATGTGGAAAGGTATGTCCTGTCCACTAAAAGGACAAATCCAATCCGGCCAATTACCACCCCATCAGTCTACTCTCAAACATCATCAAAGTGATAGATGATATCGTCGACAGTGCTATCAAGCGGCACTTACTCACCAATAACCTGTTCACCGATGCTCAGTATGGGTTCTGCCAGGACCACTCGGCTCCAGACCACATTACAGCCTTGGTCCAAACATGGACAAAAGGGCTGAATTCAAGAGGTGAGGTGAGAGTGACTGCCCTTGACATCAAGGCAGCATTTGACCGAGTGTGGCACCAAGGAGCCCTAGTCAAATTAAAGTAAATGGGAATCAGGGGGAAAACTCACCAGTGACTGGAGTCATGTCTGGCACAAAGGAAGATGGTAATGGTCATTCGAGGCCAATCATCTTAGCCACAGGACATTGCTGCAGGAGTTCCACAGGGCAGTATCCGAGGCCCAACTATCTTCAGTAGCTTCATCAATGACCTTCCTTCCATCCTAACGTCAGTAATGGGGATGTTCCCTGATGATTCCACAGTGTTCAGTTCCATTCGCAACCCTTCAGATAATGAATCGAGTGGAGTCTATAATGGACTGCTGAATCGGGCAGTGTATTTAATAGACTTCAGAATCGGGCGGAGTGTATATTGGACTGCTGAATCGGGCGGAGTGTATAATGGACTGCTGAATCGGGCAAATTGTGTAATGGACTGCTGAATCTGTTGGAGTTTATAATTGACTGCTGAATCGGGCGGAGTGTATAATGGACTGTTGGATCGGGCGGATTGTATAATGAACTGCTGGATCGGGCGGATTGTATCATGGACTGCTGAATCGGGCAGAATGTAAAATGGACTGTTGAATCGGGCGGAGTATATAATGGACTGCTGAATCGGGCAGTGTGTGTGATGGACTGCTGATACCTTATCATTCCTTTTGCGATTCCTCCTATGACATATTTACGCCACACTTGGATATGTTAACGTCGGGGTCAAAGAGTATTCTTGTCTCTTAATGTTTTATCTATCAGTCTGTGTGTTTAATGCCCATTATTACAGAGACCCTGTAAAGACCTGTGCGCAGAGGACCTCGCTGTGAATATTA
Source organism: Heptranchias perlo (assembly GCF_035084215.1). NCBI lineage: Eukaryota > Metazoa > Chordata > Chondrichthyes > Hexanchiformes > Hexanchidae > Heptranchias > Heptranchias perlo. The sequence continues at coordinate 1,761,746 of NW_027139442.1, read as the reverse complement.
AACACTGTTATGTTTAAACAAGTATGGCTTTATAAAAAATATCAAGAACTTTGAACAGACATATTAACAATCTCTGTTCCCCTTCACCCACCTGTTATGGTGATCTTCACAGCCTCGCTGAGCTGGGAGCACAACCGCCTTGTTTTGATGAATGTTTCATATTGGCATTCGTACCGGCCTCCTTGATTTCTGTTGGTAACCGGGAATGTTCCAATGTTGTTCATTGTGAAGATTCGATCAGAGTAAAGCCGTCGATTATTTCTGTAAAAGTAGAAAGTTCCACCTCGATACTCTCTGTTCACGGTACAGGTAATAATGACCGTCTCTCCTTTTAAATACACCCCAGTCTGTTGATCAAGAGAGATCCTTGGAGTTGTTACTGAATCTATGGGAAAGTAAATGGCAAGAACAATGAGAAATGGATCTTTGGATTTTCATGTCGCGGAAGGTTGGTAACTCGTCGATTGCACTGTGTTGAATTGAAGTGTTTACATCAAGGGCTGAGATTCCACAAATTGGCAATTGATGATTTTATTAGCGGAATCAAACGGAAAAGAGACCAAAATAAATCAGACGGGGATTCCCTTCCCAAAACCAGGTTTAAACCTGAAATTCCACTGAGAGATAGGAGTGGAACAAGGAAAATGCGTTGATGTGTAACTTCCCATTCCTGCTAAATTAACCGAGGTGCAAACTCGATTAAAAAGGGTGAACCTCTCCGCTGAACCCTGGAGATTCGCATTTCAAATGAAAGAGTTAAGTGTTGATGGGAACAGTTTTGAGAAGGTGCTGGTGGGCCTTCATCTTCAGCCAATGCAATGTCGTGTAGGTTGTCCCACAATGCATCTCATCTCATCGTGTCTCTCGTGGTGGGTGGGGGTGGGGGGTGGGGGTGGGGTGTGAAGGACTGAAGGGATGATTCACCTCCAGAATGCAGCATTCCCTCATTACTGTGTTAAAGTGGCAATTCTAACATGCACTGCCAGGTGGAAACAAGGCCAGACATTTCACAGGCCGCTGAAACTCCTTTGCCATTAATTTTCTATTGCCAGCCTTCCACTACCGCTCGAGATGAATTTCACACCGTTATCTCTACTAATGTTTTTACTGGAAGTAGAAGCCCAGCGGGACAATTCGGAGCTCATGTTCACAGGCATCGTGTCAAGAGTTGAGCAATGAGACTAAAATGTATTGTTATTTTCCTCTCTCCTAATAGTATACGTTCCATTTTGTTCCAGTGAATGAAGTATGAATTTTTTATAATACCAAGAACTTAAACGGACATATTAACAATTTCTGAGACCCACCACTCACCTGCTATAGTGACCAACACAGCCACGCTGTGTGGGGATTCTATCCACCTTCCAGATATGAAGTATCCATATTGACATTGGTACCGCCCTCCTTGGTTTCTACTGGTTGCCGTGAATGTTCCAATATTGTCCTTTATGGAGATTTGACGAGAGGGCAGCGGCTGCATATTACGGTAAAATATAAAGGTTTTACTGTGATATTTACTGGCCACGATGCAGGTAACAGTGACCGTCTCCCCTTCTAAATACATCCCAGTCCATTGATCAAGAGATATCCCTGGTGATGGCAGCGGATCTGTGGTAAAATAAAGAGAAACATCAATGACAAATGGTTGTGTGGCGTTTCCTTGTGCGGTGGGAGATTGGGAACTCAATATGTTTACGCTGTTTTGAAGGTAAGTGTTTGCGTCAGGAGCTGAGATTCAACAAAAGTGGAATTTGTTACCTGATCAGGAGAATCAAACAGAAATGCCAAAGAACAAAAAGAATCAACTGCGGGTAAAATTTCCAAAATCAAGTTTTGGCTTTAAAATTGGACTGGCTGGAGCGTCTTCCATTCATTATACAATATCGCTCCTCAGTATATGAAATGGTATCATAGGCTTGAGAAAAAGAAACGGGCGATATCGGATCGGTGGCCGGTTATTAAAACGGGCGATATCGGATGGGCAGCCGGTTATTACAACGGGCGATATCGGATCGACCGCCAGTTTTACACCTCGCTCCATTTCCTATCTACTTATGTCAAAGGAATTAAAACCAGTTGGGGTGTATAATGGGGGCGGATCCGATATCATCCGTTTTACTCCATCACCACAAGTTAAAATTAGCCGCAGTCCATGTTTAAATTTATTTTCTCGGCTAATCTATGCCCTTTGATATTTTACATGAAACATTAATCTTCTGTTCAGTTATTTGAGCGGAAGATTCATTGATACTCTGATCTTCGTTAATGATTGACGAGGAGAACTTTTATACTCACTGCAGAAGAATCTATTTTGTAACAAGGGCACTTGCCACCTGTGTCACTGATGAGGAATCTGTGTTGTAACAAGGACACTGCCACCTGTGTCACAGAAGTACATTCACGAGAAACATTTTGGGGGCAATTTTAAATTTGGGCAGTGGTTCAAATTAGGCCATATCGATTTAATCGCGTCATTTTCATTGCCTCTGAAGCCAATGGGAGGGTTAATAAGGCGGAAAGTTCAATGACGCTCATTTTGCACCACCGCCCAAAGTTAAAATTAAACCCTTTCAGTGAGGGTGAGCCATCACTAATGTTGATATCACCCAGAGGATTTTCCTCTTCAGCTCCCGGACACAAGAGCTTGGTGGAATGTAAGCATTTCCTGCAAACTTGCACAAGAAGTGAGAGTGAGTTAAATCCACATTACAGCAAACTGCCGTGTCGGTACATTTTATAACCCGCACTTCCGAAGGCACTTTTTGCGACTATCTATTCATTCTACTTTTTAATTGGTGAAACCGTTCTGATTCAGAATTTTCTATTCCAAGATCAAAATGTTGCTTTTGAGGACTGGGTGTCCAGAATCGGAGGGAATTGGCTGTTTACCAACAGCATTGGCGATTCATTACTTTAAACAAATAATTGTTAACTTGATGGAAATGGAAGGCACACATCATTTACCTGTTACAGTTATTTCAACAGCGTTGCTTGGCTGTGATTGCACCTCTCTTCCTGAAATAGTTTCCATATCCCGACAAGTGTACGATCCTCTGTCTCCATCTGTGATGTGATCGATGCGGAGCCAATGAAATCTCTGATCTTGATGTGCACGGATCAATAACTGGCCGTTTCTGTAGAAGGTGAACGGGCCACCGCTATAATCCCCGAGACTGGTACATGTTAGAGTGACCGGCTCTCCTCTTATGTACACGCCGGAATGTTGATAAAATGCAATTCTTGGAGTCACCGGAGGATCTGAAACAAAGCTTTTTACTTTCAATACACTTTAATAGAATTACAGACATTATAAAGATGAATATTAATCCCTATTATTTATTTTCTGGCACGCAACAGATATATACAATACATGCTAATCCCCTGCGATGGGCAGTGTGACGAACAACCGTCCGGTTCTGGCTTTCTGTCTGTTCAAACATTGGGGTGGTTTTCTTTGTAACAGGGGAGATTTCAGGGTTAGGAACGTTGGAATACAGGAACAGGGGTGTGTGATTCAGCCCTCCGTGTCTACACTGGTACCACGACGGTTCATGCCTTTGTTACCTCCAGACTTGACCATTCCAATGCTCTCTCGGCCGGCCTCCCACTTTCCACCCTCCATAAACTTGAGCTCATCCAAAACTCTGCTGCCCGTATCCTCCTAACTCGCACCAAGACACCTTCAGCCATAACCTCCTGTGCTCACTGACCTGCATTGACTCCCAGTTCAGCAACGCTTCCAATTTAAAATTTTCTTCCTTGTGATCAAATTTCTCCATGGCTTTCCTCTTCCCTGTCTCTGTAACCTCCTCCAGCCCTACAACCTTCCGCGAACTCTGCATTACTCCAATTCTGGCCTCTTGTGCATTCCTGCTTTCTTTATGCCCACCATTGGCGGCCGTGCCTCAACCTGTCGAGGCCCTGAGCTGTGACATTTCCTAAATAAGCCACTCCACCTCTCAACCTCTCTCCCGCTCTTAAGGTGCTATTTAAAACCTACCTATTTGACCAAGGGTCTGATCACCTTTTATTTATTGCCCATCCCTAATTGCCCTTGAGAAGGTGGTGGTGAGCCGCCTTCTTAAACCGCTGCAGTCCGTGTGGTGACGGTTCTCCCACAGTGCTGCTAGGAAGGGAGTTCCAGGATTTTGACCCAGCGACGATGAAGAAACTGCGATATATTTCCAAGTCGGGATGGTGTGTGACTTGGAGGGGAACGTGCAGGTGATGTTGTTCCCATGAGCCTGGTGCTCTTGTCCTTCTGGGTGTAGAGATCGCTGGTTTGAGAGGTGCTGGCGAAGAAGCCTTGGCGAGTTGCTGCAGTGCATCCTGTGGATGGTGCACACTGCAGCCCCAGTGAGCCGGTGGTGAAGGGAGTGAATGTTTAGGGTGGTGGATGGGGTGCCAGTCAAGCGGGCTGCTTTGTCCTGGATGTTGTCGAGCTCCTTGAGTGTTGTTGGAGCTGCACTCATCCATGCAAGTGGAGAGTATTCCATCACACTCCTGACTTGTGCCTTGTAAATGGTGGAAAGTCTTTGGGGAATCAGAAGGTGAGTCACTCGCCACACAATACCCAGCCTCTGACCTGCTCTTGTAGCTGCACTACTAATTTGGCTGGTCCAGTTTAGTTTCTGGTCAATGGTGACCCCCAGGATGTTGATGGTGCGGGATTCGGCGATGGTAATGCCGTTGAATATCAAGTGGAGTTGGTTAGGCTCTCTCTTGTTGGAGATGGTCATTGCCTGGCACTTATCTGGCGCGAATGTTACTTTCCACTTATGATCCCAAGCCTTGATGTTGTCCAGGTCTTGCTGCATGCGGGCTCCTACTGCTTCATTATTTGAGGGGTTGCGAATGTCCGAATATCCACTAAGATAGATTTGTGTCATCTGTTGTCTGATAATCGCTCCAGTGAAGCGGCTTGGGTCGCTTTGCTACTTTAAAGGCGCTATGTCAATGCAAGTTGTTGTTCGTGGGTAGATGGTGGAATGTACATGCAGGTGGGAGGCTTCATTAAGGATCAAGGTGTCGCCATTGTGAGCCAAATCTCAGTAAAAGCCATTAGGTCAACAAAATCCGGCAATATTCCAAACCGATGGTAATGGTGTTGTTATTGAGTGGTCCGTCCTTCTGGAAGGAAATGAGGAGCCGACGGCCCGGTTTGTGGGGGGGGGGGGCGGTGCAGGGGGACGGGGTGCGAGTTGATTGGGGCGGGAAGGAGGCTGGTGAGATTAGGCGTCAGCAGTCCCACTGGATGGGAAGTTCAGCCACAGAGGGGATGGGGCTGTTCCTGTTGCTGCTCATAAGGGCCTTTGATGGGCCCTTTGGAGAATACAAAGAGAGGTATAAAGGCCGGCTGCGGGGTTGTTCAGTGTATTAAAGCCTGGGACCATAGAAGACGAGGGCGAAGGCCGAGGCATAGTGATGCTTTGGGTTAATCGCGAGGAGCGGGAAATACTCAAGAAGGAAATACAGACCACACTATGGAAAGAGTTCTGGGGTTAATGATAGATTGATGCTTCAACTCAACCAACCAATGTCTGACTTGTGCCAAATGATGGGATTTTTGTTGCAAACAAAGCGAAATATAAAGTAGATCTAAAGAAGTAATGTTAACATTCTATAGAGCATTGGTCCGGGTCCACCTGGAGTGGGGTGCGGTTTTGTAACTTACACCAGAGAAAAGTTATGGGGGAACGGTCAGAAAACAAGGACATTATCCCACGATGCCTTCGGAATGACAGCTGCTGAGATGCCGACCGACATTACCGCTACCAATATCACAGCACGATTGGTTACAACAATCAGCGGACTCAGTAATTTCTCAGTATCGAACATGAGCTGTCCAATTTTATTACGTCAGAGGAAAAACGTCGACACTAACCGTGAGAATAGCTCCGCCAAGCCCCATGAATCACTAAATGAGAAAATATGAATCAGTTATATGAACAATAACGCCTTTAGATTATGCAGATTGACTTTCGTGCATTGGTTTATGCGGATGTCTCAGTACAATTGAGTTGGTGGTATTCTGGACCGTTTTTTTCATCTCCCGCTCCAGGAGTTGTGGTCCTGAAGGAGTGTCACGTTGCCGGAGGTCCCGCTTTCCCAATTAAACATTTACCAAAGGCCCCGTCGGGCTGTTGATGTGGAAAGTAGGTAACCTTTAAGAACAAAAGAAGTCGGAGCAGGAGCAGGCCATACGGCCCCTCGAGCCTGCTCCGCCATTCAGTAAGATCATGGCTCATCTTTGATCTCAACTCCACTTTCCCACCCGATCTCCATATCCCTTGATTCGCCGAGAGTCCAAAAATCTATCGATCACAGCCTTGAACATATTCAACGACTGATCATCCACAGCTCTCTGGGGTAGATAATTCAAAAGATTCACAACCCTCTGAGTGAAGAAATTTCTCATCTCAGCCCTAAATGGCCGATACCTTATCGAAAAACTATGTCCCCAGTTCTGGACTCTCCAGCCAGGGAAAACAGCCTAGAAATATAGAAACACAGAAAATAGGAGCAGGAGTAGCCTCTCAGCATCGACCCTGTCAAGCCCTCTCAGAATCCTATATGTTTCAATGAGATCACCTCTCATTTTTCTAAACTCCAGAGAGAAAAGGCCCATTTTACTCAATCTCTCCTCATAGGACAGCCCTCTAATCCCAGGAATCAATCTAGTGAACCTTTGATACACCGCCTCTCAGGAAACCAAAACTGTACACAGTACTCCAGGTGCGGTCTCACCAAAGCCCTGCACAATTGTAGCAAGACTTCCTTACTCTTGTACTACTACCCCATACAATAAAAGCTAATGTACAATTTGACTTTCAAATTGCTTGCTGGACCTGTACGTTACCTTTGTGTTTTGTGAACAAGGACTTCCAAATCCCTCTGAATACTACATTTAATCGATTCTTACTATTTAAAAATATTCTGTTTTTTTATTCTTCAAACCAAAGTGATTAGCCTCACATTTCCCCACATTATACTCCATTTACTAACTTCTTGCTCACTCATTTAAACCGTCTATATCCCTTTTGCAGACTCTTTGTGTCCTCCTCACAGCTTAATTTCACATCTACATTTGTATCATCAGCAAATTTGGATACATTACACTCGGTCCCTTCATCTAAGTCATTAATATAGATTTTCAATAACTGAGGCCCCAGCACTGATTCTTGCGGGACCCCACCAGCATCAACCTGAAAATGACCCGCTTATTCCTGCTGTCCGTTTTCTGTCCTTTGTCCAATTCTCTACCCATGCTAATGCCCAAGCCCACAAGCCCTTATCTTGTGTAAAACCTTTCGTGTGGCACCTTATCGAATGATTTTTGGAAATCCAAATATACTACATACACCGGTTCCCCTTTCGCTATCCTGCTCGGGACATCCTCAAAAAAACTCCAATAGATTTGTGAAACACGATTTCCCTTTCACGAAACCATGTTGATTTTGCATAATTATATTATGATTTTCTAAGTGCCCTGTTACCACATCCTTAATATTGTATCCCAGCATTACCTCGACGACTCAGGTTAACTGGCCTGCAGTTCCCTGTTTTTATCTCTCCCTCCATTCTTGAAGAGCGGGGTTAAATTTGCTACCTTCCAATCCACTGGGACCGTTCCAGGATTTAAGGAATTTTGGAAGATCACAACCAATGCATCCACTGTCTCTGCAGCCAACTCTTTTAGAACGCTAGGATGCAGGCCATCAGGTCCAGGAGATTTGTCGGCTTTTAGTCCAATTAATTTCTCCTGTACTTTTTTCTTTACTAATCTTAATTACTTTAACTTCCTCACTCTCATTAGACCCTTGGTTCCCCCATATTTCTGGTATGTTTTTGTGTCGTCTGCTGTGAAGACAGATACAAAATATCTGTTTAACGTCTCTGACGTTTCCTTATTCCCCATTATAATGTCTGCTGTCTCAGCCTCTAAGGGACCCATGTTTACTTTCGCTACTCTCTTCCTTTGTACATACTTGTAGAATATCTCACAATCTGTTTATATATTTCATGCTAGTTTACTCTTTATCAATTTTTTTGGTCATCCTTTGCTAGTTTCTAAAACCCTTCCAATCCTCAGGCTTACTGCTCTTCATGGTAACACTATAAGCCTCTTCTTTTAATCTAATACTTTCCTTAACTTTTTTTGTTAGCCACGGGTGGATCACTTTTCCCGTGAGTTTTAATTTCTCCATGGAATGTATATTTATTGAAAATTATGAAATATTTCTTTCAATGTTCGCCATTGCTTATGTATTGTCATATATTTTAATCGAATTTCCCAGTCTACCTTAGCCAACTCGACCCTCATTACTATATAATTGGCTTTGCTAGTTTAAGACTCTCGATTTCATCTTAAGTACGTCGCTCTCGAACTCATTGTGAAATTGTATCATATGATCACTCTTCCTCAGAGGATCCGTTACTATGAGACAAGACGAGACCTAAAATAGCCTTTTCCCTGCTTGGTTCCACAACATATTGTTCTCGGAAACTGTCTGGAATGCATTCCATGAACTCATCTTCCAAACTCCCTTTGCCAATTTGTTTCCCCCAGTCTATATGAAGATTAAAATCTCCACGATAATTGCATTAGCTTTATTACAAGCCCCTATTATTTCTTGATCAATACTCTGTCCAACAGTATAACAACTGTTATGGAGCCGAAACTACTGTCACCAGCGTTTTTTGCCCCTTGTCATTTCTTATCTGCACCCATACTATTTCATTTCTCCATCCATTTTCAACTGGAAGTAGATAAGAATTGTTTCATTAATGTAGGGGGAACTCACGCCCTGTTGCGCGATAGTTCTGCCACACTTCGAAAGACGTTTTCAGTTTTCATGGAACTGAGTATCTGGAGGAGCGTCTAACAGGCGACCGAGGCAATCCCGCTTATTTTGCGACCCCACCTATATCCAGTGTCGCCATAAAAATGTCGTCGATAGAACTGCGGTGATATTAGTCTTTATCAAAACGGTCTCATAGCAAACTACAGTCGCTTTTACACCTCGCCCAATTTTCATTTTCGCACAGGATACATTCCGGCACCGTGCTGCTAATTTAACATTGCGTTATAGAGACGTTAGTACAAAATATGCGAAACCTCAAACCTCATTAACTTCACTCTCGCATGATCAGAAAAAAAAACCTGAGTGTTTTATTTCCATTTCTCCAATCTTTCCCCTTTCTTTTATGAAGGAGGCGATTCACCCTGTAACATGGTGCTAAGGGCGGCGCCTATCAGTTTTACCCTCCGCAGGGTGGACACTATTCATGTCTGAGCTCAGACGCTGCTTGTTCTCGAACAGTTTGACTCCAGAAGGTGTGAACACGGAACCTAATGGCGTCCTCAGCGGACATCCACTAATCAACACTTTACAACGGGGCCAGGAGGTAACCATCATCAAAGGCCACTCTCTCTGCTTCTCTCTCCGCCCGAAATCGTCCAACTTTCCCGAAAAATAGTCCCAGTTGTACAGCCTCACCGTTACCCACTGACAATGCATCACAAACAAGTAACCTATCCCATAGCTTTCCAATATAATCGGCTCCACATGAAACTATGAGTTGCTTTAACCCACTGAGCTCCAGGAGAACGGACACCGCCAGGCTCAGTCCCACTCTCCCGCTTACATTTGACCACTCAGCTGCATCACAGTCCGTGAATCCTGTACTTTTGGTATAAAATTGTTTCACGACTCACCAAACAGCAATAAAAAGGCTGCTCTATCCATTTTCTATGAAGAGCTACTTTGAGGCTTGTGAACTAGAAGGAACAGCGACTGAGTCACTTGCTCCGACTCGCAGGAGGAGGAACCCGGAAGTATTTACCGAATGAGAATGGAAACAGAGGCTGGGAGGAAGTGAGGTGTTCCCACAATTAAAGCAACAACACTGAGATTTGTACAACACAGAATAAATTATGAATTGCAACGTTACAAGTTCCAAAATGGTAAACTTTGAATATTATACGGTGATCACAGGACGAAGGGGCTCGAATGGACTGTGTAACCATGTCAACAGCCTAAATAATTTGCGTTTGGTTCGAAATTCCGCCTTCGTCATTGCCAGGAACTCCATTGCTGGGAAATGATGATTTCCCACTTCAGGCACTCAGTGTCATCATCAAGCACTCAAACGTCATGAGCAGCAAAGCAAAATGCGAAAAGTGCCAAGCAGAAAACTAGGAAGAGCGCCCCCTATTGATATTCCATTTCCCAAAACAGCCGTCCTGTGCGCTCTCAGTGACATGCTGTTCGCGCCCAGTTCGTTGTCAGATTTATGTTCCATTCCATTAAGAAGTAAATTTTAACATTCATAACCTGGTAACAATTCAGTTACATGAAAGTCTGGTATAATGCATGTATCCGGGTATGTTTAATTCAGCTCTGATATTGAGTTGGTTTACAGTTGGTAACAATTATTTGGATTCCAACCTCTTTTATTCGGTTTTATTTGCACGAGTTAATCAACTAATTATTAGTGATTTCCTTGAATTGTCTCATATTCAAAGTCCTCCTCATTTTCAGTATTATTGATCCTTCCACACGTGTTAAAGCGGGTAGCGTGATGGATAACTCACGCTGAATACAACCACTGCAGGGTATTTCCTCCAAATTAGTTTTATTTTAATTCTTGTTTGCAAAATAACGACATGCACGTTAACGCACCCAAACCTCTGTGGTCCGTATTCTAACCCATCATCACCTCTGTCTTTCTTGACCTACAGTTTCTCCCGGTCCACCAACGCTTCGATTTTGAAATGCTCTTCCTCATGTTCCAAATCCCTCCATGGCCAAGCCCTCCCTCACCCTGTAATCTCCTCCAGCACCACAAATCCCTCCATGGCCAAGCCCTCCCTCACCCTGTAATCTCCTCCAGCACCACAAATCCCTCCATGGCCAAGCCCTCCCTCACCCTGTAATCTCCTCCAGCACCACAAATCCCTCCATGGCCAAGCCCTCCCTCACCCTGTAATCTCCTCCAGCAGCACAAACGTCCAATAATTCTCCCCTTTTTTGTATCTCCTTCTCCCTTCGACCCACCATTGGCAGCCGTGTCTTTAGCGATCTCGGTCCTAAGCTCTGGAATTCCATTGGGAAACATCTCCGTGTCTCCACCTCACTCTTCTCCTTTAAGACTTTCCCTAAAAACTACCTCTTTGACCAAGTTTTAAGTCACCCGTCCTCATATCTCCTACAATTGCTCTGCGCCAATGTTTATCTAATTACGCACCTGTGACGTGTCTTGGGACGTTTTCCTCCGTTCAAGGTGATACATAAATACAAGTTGTTGTTGTTTCCTATTCCAATATAAAAAGCTGGAGCAGAATTTTGCATTTCAGACACGAGTTAAGTTCTGGAACGAAAGACTGTTATGGGCAGATCCAACGTCATTCCTCTGTAATGCTGAATGTTCTGTCGATGTTGCAGTTTTGATAGACAGTCATGATTCGGTTGATTCTACCACATTTCTTCAACTAACTGGGTTCAACCATCATCATAACTTGCACAACCGCCACCCCTCTACATATGCTGTAATCTCTTTTAATAAGCGTCTTCACAAACGGGGAATATTTGTATTGAGTCATAAGATGAAATCTGTCAATGGAAAACGAAGAGCAGTATGTTTCAACTGATGATAAGGAGTGGAATCGGTCAGTTACTTTCAAGGCTGAGGCTATCTCTGTAGTTTGATTTAGCGATGCATCCAATCGCTATCTTATTGCCAAAATAGTTGAACAATTGCAACAACTATTAACACGGATTCACTGCAGATGAATAGAGCTCATATTCTCATCACTCACAAATAACACGCATTGCATTCTTCGTGAATTTAGTGCAGGTTTATTTCTCCAACCTTTACAGCGTCTTTTCAGTTGATACACCCAGTGAGCTATTTAGAATATGTGTAGAAAATTGTATTTGTTTATCTCTGCAATTGACCTTGAGAGCAGATGTGTTGTGTTGGAGCTCCTTTTCTCCACGTTTGTTATAAAACAATGAGACTCGCTCAGCCACATTTATAATTAACTCTTGCCAATGTCATTATTGATTATCTCTGCTCAAGGGAACCCTGAAGCCATTCCCACATTCCTCGACTCTCTCGACTGAGCTGTAATTTAGCTTCGATTTCTTCAACAAAGGACATCTGTTTATCGAAATTTCCTTATTATCTCGAGAAGCTTTAATTTTCCCACAAAAGAACACCTGCTTCTCATCCAAATGAATTTAACCGAATTCGAACGCTGCACAACCAGAAGCGTCTCCTGAATGCGGTGATAAGCTCACACATCCATGGCCGAATTAAAGAGCGTGGAATTCAGATCATTTGAAACAACTGTGAACCAACTCGGTGTCAGATTGAACAAACGTTCATTATACCGGACTTCCGGGTAACTAAAGTGCTACCGGTTTTGCATGATCCAGTTTTTTTTTAAAAATCGGCGGGGACAGAGAACTGACAACAGCATCTCATTGAAAGAGCCCACAAAATGGCAGTCTTGGGAAATAGGGTTTGGGTTGAGGAACATTACTGTTGCATTTTGCTGTGCGGGGCCTGATGTTTGGGCGCTGGCAGGAGAACCTGAAGTGGGAAAAGGTCCTTTCATAGCACTAGAGTTCCTGACCATGACAAGAGTTAAATTTTTAATCAAGCATAAATGATTTACGGTGTTGACGTGGGTCCATTCGAGCTCCGTTCAGGCTGTGATCACCGTAGAATAGTCAAAGGTTGTCCTGAAAGAAACTTGCAACTTTCCAATCCATATGATGTTCCAGGTTGTACAAAACTCAGAGCTGTTGCTTTAATTGTGGCGACCAACTCACTTTCTCGCAGCCTCTCTGCTTTAAACACTTCCAGGATCCCTCTGCTGCGAGGTGGATCAAGTGATTCAGTCGCCATTCCTTACAGTTCTCAATCTCAAGGTAGTTCCTGTTGGAAAATGGATCAAGTCGCTGTTTTCCTTCTGTTTGGTAAGTTGTTAAATAATTTTATGAGAAAATTATTGGATTCCCGGTCTGTGATGCAACTGAGTAGGCAAATGGAAGCGGGAGGGTGGGACTGAGCCCGGCGGTGTCCAATCCCCCGAAGCTCAGTGAATAAAAGCAACTCGTGGTTTGTTGTTGTGCCCTATCGATTGGAAAGCTATAGGAGCAGTCATTTCCTTGTCCTGAATTCTCAATGGGTAAAGTTGAGGGAGTGCAACCGGTATTAATTTTCAGGAAAGGTGAGCGATTCAGGCAGAGAGAGAGTGCCTGCTGCTGATCGTTACCTCGTGGCCCCGTTGTAAAGTGTTGATTGGTGGATGTCCGCTGAGGACACGATCAGGGTCCGTGCTCACACCTTCTGCATCAAACTGTTCGCGGGCAAACAGCGTCTGAGCTCAGTGATGCGTCTCCTTCACAAATTAATGGGACAATGTAGAGATGGCAATAATACAGCAAAGTTTTGTTGATAATGCACGACTTAAGCTAAAGAGGTTTGAGGTTTCGCATATTTTGTACATTCGGTTCTTTAAGGCAACGTTAAATTTACAGCACGTGGTCGGAATGTATCCTGTGGGCAAAAAAAAATGGGGAGCGATGTAAAATGGGCTGCGATTCGCAATGAGTGTTCCTGCCGAAGTCTAATTTTAACCCAGTTCTATCGAAGATATTCTGGGGGTGAGCTTGGACATGGGCGAGACGCAAAACAGGAGCGTGCGCTGGAGTGATTTCTTCGGACATTAATGAGATAACTCAGAATTCCAATGGGATTCCTGGGGTGTTAAATTGGTTAACCACCGAATCCGGGCGCGGGTATGGCAGTGCGCGATTATACAATGGCCGGTGGTACCGACGCAGCCAGCACGTTAGATTGGTGCTGCAAGATCATTTAACTGTTTGATGCGCAGCGTGCAGCCCCGGCTGAGTTCGTCTCTACATTTTCTCCCTTTGCTGCGCTTTTGACAAGCAAGGGCCGGGTCAATCTCGGGTGAGATGCTGGCACTTCTTAAAGGCAGCCTGCACCTCTTATTTGAAAACAAAAAGGTACGGGTCCGCATGGGTTCTGAACCCGGATCAGACGTTGCACACGTAAAACACAAGTGCAGATCTCGTCCCTATATTTATAAACTGTTGATTTAGGTTAAAACATTGAATAGAGGTTGCGCACTACTAAATCCCACATCCTCCAATCAGCACACCAGACCTCACCAATCTGCCGATATGAGATTGTATCGGGCCTGCGAGAGTGCGCGCACCAAGTGTCTCTGCTGATGCACTACAGGCCTTGGTGCAAGAGGTGAACAGAAGGAAGGGCATCCTATATCCGTAGGGGAGCAAGAGGACCTCCAGACATAGATCAAGAGGCAGGGGGAGGCAGTAGCGGACGAGGTCATGCCAGGAGCATAGCACCACAAACATGGTTGCAGTGCAGGAAGAAGTTCAATGCTTTGACACGAGTGATCAAGGTGAGTGAGGTCAAATGTCAAGTGGCGTCTCCTACCAACTGCACCACAAGCCGTATCCACTGCTCCACACAGTACAATCCCCATCACCCACATCCCAACAAACTCTTCCAATCAATACTCAACTGTTCCAATCAGATGCTTCATCTCACCCTCGCACATTACAACTGTTGCAAGCCGCACACCCACAACTCACAGGTCATAGATACTGGCAGCTATTCAACCATGACAGGTTCTGCACCCAAAGAGCAGGACACTCACCGACACACGCCCGATTTCCTGCAGGAGAAAGTGACGCATCACAGGAGATAGCGAGTGGCAGTGGCATTCAGTCCCTCCAGCCTGTTCCGCTATTCAATAAGATCATGACTGATCTGTGACCTAACTCCATAAACCTGCCTTAGCCCCATATCCCTTAATACCCTTGGTGAACAAAAATCTATCAATCTCAGGTTTAAAATTCACAATTGAGCTAGGATCAACTGCCGTTGGCAGAAGAGAGTTCCAAGCTGCTACCACCCTTTGCAGGTAGAAGAGTTTCGTAACTTCACTCCTGAAAGTCCTGGCTCTAATTATTGGGATATCTCCCGTGGTTCGAGACTCCCCAAACAGTGGAAATAGTTTTTTTCTAGCTACCCTATCAGTTCCCCTTAACATTTTGAAAACTTCGACCAAATCATCACTTAATCGTCTAATTTCCAATGAATCCAGCCCTCGTCTGTGTAATCTATCCTTGTAATTTAACCCTTGGAGTCCAGGTATCATTCTAGTAAATCTGTGCTGCCCTCCCTCCAACGCCAATAAATCATTCCGACTGTGCAGTACCCAAACCTGAAGACGGTTTTCCATGTGTGGTCTAACAAATGCATTGTATAGCTGTAGCATCACATATACCACCTTGTATTCTCGTCTTGTAGATGCAAAGGCCAGCATTCCATTAAACGTTTTGATTATCTGCTGTACCTGTCCATGACATTTTAATAAACGAGGTACATTGACCCCTCAGTTTCTTTGGACCATCACTGTTTCGAGAATTTCACCATTTAGAAAGTATTCTGATCTATCCTTTTTGGGTCCAAAGTGGATGACCTCACACTTGGCTACATTGAAATCCATCCTGTCTGTAACTCACTCCCAGGTGTCCGTTATTCTACATATAAACGACCCGAACCCCATGATTAGATTCCAGTCTGTAATTCACTCGTGGGTATCCGTTATTTTATATATAAACCACCCGAACCCCATGATTAGATTCCAGTCTGTAACTCACTCCTGCGTATCCGTTATTCTATATAAAAAACACCCGAACCCCTTGATTAGATTCGAGTCTGTCACTAACTCGTGGGTATCCGTTATTTTATATATAAACCACCCGAACCCCTTGATTAGATTCCAGTCTGTAACTCACTCCTGGGTCTCCGTTATTTTATACATGAACCACCCGAACCCCTTTATTAAATTCCTGTCTGTAACTCATTCCTGGGTATACGTTGTTCCACATATAAACAACGGGAACCCCAGGATGAGATTCCAGTCGATATCGTACTCCTTGGTATCCGTTATTCTACATAAAAACCACCCGAACCCCTCGATTAGATTCCAGCATTTCTCTGCGAGAAGAGTTTACACTTAAACACTTTCATGATGATTAGAGATTAATGATTCCGTGTCAGTGATACTCACCACCAAAGAATAAAGTAATTCTCTATTATTCTATCACTGATCCTCACAACCAGAGGATACAGTAATTCTCTATTACTGTATCACTAATCTTCACAGCTAGAGGATACAGTAATTCTCTATTACTGTATCATTAATCCTCACAGCCAGAGGATTAAGTAATACTCGATTACTCTTTCATTGATCTTTAAAACCAGAGGATACAGTAATTCTCTATTACTCCATCACTGATCCTCACAACCAGAGGATGCAGTAATTCTCTATTACTCCATCACTGAACCTCACAACCAGAGGATGCAGTAATTCTCTATTTCTCTATCACTAATCCTCACAACCAAAGGATACAGTAATACTCGATTACTCTTTCATTGATCTTCACAATCAGAGGATACAGCAATTCTCTATTACTCTGTCACTGATTCTCACAACCAGGTGATATAGTATTTCTCTATTACATAAGAACATAAGAAGTAGGTGCAGGAGAATGGCATCCGGCCCCTCGAGCCTTTTCCGTCATTCAAAAAGAACATGGCTGATCTTCTACCTCAATGCCATTTTCCTGCACCATCCCCATATCACTTGATGCTTTTAAAATCTAGAAATCTAACAATCTCTGTTTTGAATGTACTAAATGACTGAGCCTCCACAGCCCTCTGGAGCAGAGAAATCGAAAGATTCACCACCCTCTGATGAAGAAATCTCTCTTCATCTCAGTCCTAACTGGCCTACCCTTTATTCTGAGACTGTGACCCCTGGTTCTAGACTCCCCAGCCAGGGGAAACATTCTCCCTGCATCTACCCTGTCGAGCCCTGGAAGAATGTTTGTAAGTTTCAATGAGATCACCACTCATTCTTCTAAACTCTTTTGAATAGAGGCTTCGTCTAATCAAGCTCTCCTTATACGACAATCCCGCCATCCCAGGAATCAGTCTGGTGAACCTTCGTTGCACTCTCTCTATGGCAAGTATATGCATTCTTAGGTAAGTAGACGAAAATTGTACACAATATTACAGGTGCGGTCTCACCAAGGCCCAATATAATTGCAGGAAGACATCTTTACCCCTGTACTCAAATTCTTTTATAATAAAGGCCAACATACCATTTCCCTTTGTAATTGCTTGCTTCACCTGCATGTTCGCTTTCAGTGACTCATGCACAAGGACACCAAAGTTCCTTTGAACATAAACATTTGCCAAACTCACAATATGTAAAAAATGCTCCACATTTCTGTTCTTCCTACCAAAGTGGATAACTTCACATTTTTCCACGTGATATTCCATCTGCCATGTTCTTCCCACTCACTTAGCCTGTCTATATCCCCTTCAAGCCTCTTTGCATCCGCCTCACAACTCCCATTCCCACCGAGTTTTGCATCATCAGCAAACTTGGAAATCATACATTTGGTCCCCTCATCCAAATCATTGATACAGATTGTGAATAGCTGGAGCCCAAGCACCGATCCCTGCAGTAACCCACTAGTCACAGCCTGCCGACCTGAAAAATACCTCTTTATTCCTACACTCTGTTCTCTGTCTTTTAACAAATTCTCAATCCACGCCAGTATATCACCCCCAATTCAATGTGCTCTAACTTTGTTCACCATCCTCCTGTGTGGGATTTTATCGAAAGCCCTCTGAAAATCCAAATACAGCACATCCACTAGTTCCCCCTTATCTATTCTAATATTTACATCCTCAAAGAACTCCAATAGTTTTGTCAATCATGATTTCCCTTTCATAAATCCATGATAACTCTGCCAAATCATATTATTATTTTCAAAGTGCCCGGTTATTACATCCTTTATCATAGCTTCCAGCATTTCCCGAATACTGATGTCAGGCTAATAGGTCTGTAGTTCCCTGCTTTCTCTTTCCATCCTTTCTTAAATAGTGCGGTTAAATTGCTACCCTGCAATCTGTAGGAACCGTTCCAGAATCGATAGAATTTTGGAAGGTGACAACCAATGCATTCATTATTTCTATAGCCACCTCTTTCAAAGTCCTGGGATGCAGATCATCAGGTCCTTGGGATTTATTAACTTTCTGTCCCATTAATTTCTCCAGTATTTTTTTTCACTAATACTAATTTATTTCAGTTCCTCTGTCCAGCCAGACCCTTGGTTCTCCAGTATTTCTGATAGTTTTTTTTGTGTCACCTTCCGTGAAGACAGGTGCAAAATATTTGTTTAATTCCATTGCCATTTCCTTCTTCCCCATTATAAATTCTCCCGTCTCTGTCTGTAAGGGTACCAGATTTGCCTTCTCCAGTCTTTTGTTTTTTACATTCCTATAGATGCTTTTACAGTCCGTTTTTATGTTTCTCGCTAGTTTACTCTCATATTCTATTTTCCCTTTCTTTATCCATTTCTTAGTCCTCCTTTGCTAAATTCCAAAATGTTCCCAATCCTCAGGCTTACTGCTTTTTCTGGCAACATGGTGTGCCTCTTTCTTTGATTTAATATTATCGTTAATTTCCCTTGTTAGCCACAGTTAATCACTTTTCCTGTTGGGTTTTATGTGCCTTAAAGGAATATATAATTGATTTTTTTTATTCGTTCGTGGGATGTGGACGTCGCTGGCAAGTCCAGCAATTATTGCCCATCCATAATTGTCCTTGAGAAGGTGGTGGTGAGCCGCCTTCGTAAACCGCTGCAGTCCGTGTGGTGAGGGTTCTGCCACAGTGCTGTTCGGTAGGGAATTTCACGAATTTGACAAAGTGACGATGAAGGAACCCCGATATATTTCTAAGTCTGGATGGTGTGTGACTTGGAGGGGAACGTGCAGGTGATGTTATTCCCATGTGCCTGCTCCTCTTGTCCTTCTAGGTGGTAGAGGTCGCGGGTTTGGGAGGTGCTCTTGAAGACTCCTTGGCGAGCTGTTGCATTGCATCCTGTGGATGGTCCACACTGCAGCCACGGTGCGCCGGTGGTGAAGGGAGTGAATGTTTAGGGTGGTGGATGGGGTGCCAATCAAGCGGGCTGCTTTGTCCTGGATGGTGTCGAAATTCTTGAGTGTTGTTGGAGCTGCACACATCCAGGCAAGTGGAGAGTATTCCATCACCCTCCTGACTTGTGCCTCGTTGATGGTTGAAAGGCTTTTGGAGACAGGAAGTGAGTCACTCGCCGCAGAATTCCAGTCCCTGACCTGCTCTTGTAGCCATAGTATTTATGTGGCTGGTCCAGTAAAGTTTTTGGTCAATGGTGACCCCCAGGATGTTGATGCTGGGGGATTCGGCGATGTTAATGCCTTTGAATGTCAAGTCGAGGTGGTTAGAATATCACTTTTTGGAGATGGTCATTGCCTGGCACTTGTCTGGCGCGAATGTTACTTGCCACTTATGAGCCCAAGCCAGGATGTTGTCCAGATCTTGCTGCATGCGGGCACGGACTGCTTCATTATCTGAGGGGTTGCGAATGGAACTAAAGACTGAACAATCATCAGCGAACAACCCCATTTCTGACATTATGATGGAGGGAAGGTTGCAAATTATGCATTAATTCTTTAAATGCTAGCCATTGCCTGTCTACTGTCATACCTTTTAATGTAGTTCCCCAATCAACCACAGCCAACTTGCGCCTCATAGCTTCGTAGATTCCTTTGTTTTGTTTTGATTTAAGACCCTAGTTTTTGATTGAACTACATCACTTTCAAACTAAATGAAGAATTCTATCATAAAATAGCCTGTTCCCTAGTTGGTTCCTCAACATACTGATTTAGAAAACCATCTCATATACATTCCAGGAATTCGTCCTCCACAGTATTAGTGCTAATTTGGTTTGCCTAATCTATATGTAGATTAAAGTCCCCCAATATTACTGTATTACCCTTGTTACATGTGTTTCTAATTTCATGCTTGATACCGTGCTCTACATTACCACTAGTTTTCGGTGGCCTGTAAACAACTCCCATCAATGTGATCTGCCCCTTGCTGTTTCTTAGCTCCACCAAAACTGATTCTATATCTTGACCTTCTGTGCCATCAGCACTATTGTACTGATCTCATCCTTTATTAAAAGCGCCATCCCACCTCCTTTTCCTTTTTGCCTGTCCTTCTTACATGTCGAATATCCTTGTATATTCAGTTCCCAGCCTTGGTCACCCTGCAGCCACGTCTCCTTAATGGCAATTAAATCCTCCCCTTTAATCATAGAATCATAGAATCATAGAAGTTTACAACATGGAATATGACCCTTCGGCCCAACATGTCCATGTCACCCTGTTTATACTACGAAGCTAGTCCCAATTGCCTGCACTTGGCCCATATCCCTCCATACCCATCTTACCCATGTAACTGTCCAAATGCTTTTTAAAAGACAAAATTGTACCCGCCTCCACTACTGCCTCTGGCAGTATTTGTTGTGAATGCTGCGTGCATTCAGATAAAATGCCTTTAATTTTGCCTTTTCAACATTTTTTCCTATTTTGACATTATTTGATGCTGGCCTTTGTTTCCACTGCCTTCCAATTTCACTTGCTACTTTTCTGCCTTCCATTTCCAGCTTTCTTACTCTCCTTTCTGAATCTCCTCTCAGTTTCCCCCCCAACCCCCGCCCCCCCCCCCGCCCGCCAAGTTACTTTAAATCCTCCCCAACAGCACTAACTAACCTCGCGCATTACTCTATCAAACTTCATGATTTAAAATTTTAGTCTCCTCTGCTCTATTTCCGTGGAAATAATCGAATAACAAATCCGTCCTCAGACTGTTTCCCTTGTCTGGCCTCATTTGAGAGAATCTACGTTGTGCTCTCTATGGGTTTAATGTTGTTTCTACTATGGGGTGTTTAATCTGCTCATTATACTCTGGACATACCGGGTTTAAACAAAGAGAAAATATAATGAAGCTACATCCTTGTCATCAGCCCCAGAGAGCAGTAACATGGTTTGTAATAAAAGAGAAAGAAGACAAATAACGAATAAATCTTCACCCTGATCTCTGTAGCTGGTCTAATCTTAGACAGAGGGTTCCCTCAAGTCTGACTCCACTGTCGATTTGCCTCAATTTTCGAAGCCGTGCCTTCAGCTATATCTAAGCTCCAGAATGCCCTCATTTTCAATGCGATGTCCGTAGATAATCGGAGTTACGTTGTTCGAAAAAACAGTCTCCACGAGTAGTTGCTAATGTTATTTCATCTCAACAGCTCCGTCTATTGTATAATTCTATTTGTGGGACAAGAATATTAGACCATAAATTACTTTTATTCATAGAGTGGACAACGAGTGAACATATTCCAATGAAAGTCAACGACAACTCGGATTCACAGACCGCCTTTAATATAATAAACATTCCGAAGGGTCTTCACAGAGGAGTGGGTAAAATCGAGCATTTAATTTATAAGAAGATATCAGGAGGACTGGCGAATAGCTTGGTCAACGACTGGGTTTAAGGAGGGTGTAAAAGGAGGAGAAGGAAATGGAGAGAGGTGGTGATAAGGCTGGTTTTCGAGCGTAGAATTTAGATGTCTGAAGGAATGGCCACCAATGGTGGCGATGAAGAGAGTGGAGGATGTTACAATATAAGAATAACTACTTGTATTATATCGCGCATTTAACATAGATAAATATCGTAAACCCATTTATTGAGGTATAATTCGGCAAAAATGGACCCCGGCCAAAGAAGGAGATATTAGGAGGGATGACAAAATCATAAAGCAAGAGATGGCTTTCACAGAAGGTCTGAAAGAAGGAAAGAACTTGCCTTTATATAGCGCCTTTCAAGACCTCAGGACGCCCCAAAATGCTTTGCAGCAAATAAGTGCAATTTAAATTGTAGTCACTGTGGTAATGTAGGAAAAGTACCAGCCAATTTGTGCACAGCAAGCTCATACAAACTGCAAAGAGATAAATGACCAGATAATCGGTTTTTGTAATCTTGGTTGAGGGATAAATATTGCCCAGAATATTGGGAGAATTGCACTGCTCTTTTTCGAATATTGCTGTGAGATATTATACATGTACTTGAGAGGGCAGATAGACCCTCGGTTTAACGTGTCCTGTGTAAGTCGGCAACTCCGACAGTGCACCGCTTCCTCAGTGCTCCACTGTGATCAACTGGATCACGTGTTCAAGTCTCTGGAGTGGAATTTGAACTCACAACCTTGTAACCACGTCTGATACCTGAATGGGGGAGAGGGAAGTGGGAGGGCCTGAAGGAGGGAATTCCAGAGACACGGCAGTCAAAAGTAGAGCAAATGGACTGCAGTTGCGGAAGAGGCCAGAGGTGGAGGAGCGTAGTGCTTGGCAGGGGCTGCAGGACGGCAGTTTACAGAAATAGATGTGGTGGATTTAAATGTAAGAAAGAATAAAAATAAACCACCGGCTCAGGAGACTGGAAGCTAAAGCAGATCAGTAAGAACTTGGGTGATTGGTGAGAGACTCTACAATCAAAAAGAGAAGGGTGGGGATGGAATCTGCGGCCAGGCTGTGGAGACTGTGTTATCAAAGTTTATGACTTCCCAATTTTAATCTGGACTGAAATTGTGACTCATCTAAAACAGAATGTCGCTCTGACAAAACACATGGATTGGAAGAATGAAGAGAGGTGGTGGTTTTGTCAGCGACCATCAGAAAGCTGGTCCATGTCTGCGGACATTGTCACCAGAGGGAAGCATGTCGATGAGGAAAAGGAGGGAGCCATTGATTGAACTTTTAGACTCATCAGATATAACGGTGATGCGGTGGGAAGAGAATCTTCTCCTGGCCATGATCAGATAGGTGAGTGGAACCAGGCGAGGGTAGTCCCACCAAAAGAGGCCAATGATCGATGAATGAGGAGGTCACGGAGCGTTTCCTGTAGGTGTGGAGGATAGGGCGGAGGTGGGGATGGGTGGGCCATGGAGGGATTTAAACCCAAGGATGAGCATTGTAAATATTAGGCGATCGGGAACTGGGAGTCAATGAGGGTCAGTGAGGCCGAGCAAGACCTGGTGCTGGTTGGAAATTGGAACTTCAAGGAGATTTACCAGAATGGTACCGGTGATGAGCGACTTGAGTTACCGGGAGAGAATGAAGAAGCTGGGATTGTTCTCCTTGGAGCAGAGACGGTTAAGCGGAGAATTAACGGAGGGTTTCTAAATGAGGAGGGGTTTTGATGGAGTCGATGGGGAGAAATTGTTGCCACTGGCCGGAGGGTCGGTAACCAGAGGACACAGATTAAAGGGAATTGGGAAAAGAGCCAGAGGGAGATGAGGATAATGTTTTTCGGCAGCGAGTTGTTCTGATCTGGAATTCACTGCCTGAAAGGGCGGTGGGAGCAGATTCAATAATAACTTTCAAATGGAAATCGGGTCAATCCTTGAAGGGGGGAAATTTACGGGATTGTGCGGAAAGAGCAGGGGAGTGGGACTAACCGGACCGCACTTTCACAGAGCCGGCACAGGCACGATGGGCTGAGCGGCCTCTTTCACAGAGCCGGCACAGGCGCGATGGGCCGAGCTGCCTCTCTCTGTGCTGTTTGATTCTCGCTCACTTTTCGGCTCAGAACCACGGCCCGTTAAACCGGGAGGCGGCAGAGTGACTCCCCCGAGCCCAGCTGGACACCGGGCACTGCCAGAGTGGAGATTCACGGGGCCCGCAGGAGGCTCCGAGTAACTCCTCCCGTCTCCACCACCCCCACCCCCAACGCACTCTCCTTTCATGCCACCCCTCGTGCGCGCCCTCCCTCTTTCGGCCTCACCCGCGCCCCCAACAGCGCCCGCCCACCCGGCGGCCCTGAAGCCGCTATCATCATCCTCCCAGTGGTGGCCTGCTGCGAGGGGAATGCGGCAGAGGGACCGCGCGGGCATGCGCAGCGACACTGGGACTGGAGCGTCAAGTACGCGTCGTGACGGCAGCGCGCAAAGGGGAGAGACACGTGTCACGTGATGGGAGGCGGGGAGGGGGAGGTGAGCGCTGTCAATCAAAGGGCCATGATTCAGCATTCACTGTTCACAGCGTTTGGACAACTTGTTTAAAATGCAAAATGTGCAAGAATGAAATAAAAATAGAAATGTACCAAAAAAGGAAAAAAACTGGAGTAGGCCATTCAGCCCCTCGTGCCTGCTCCGCCATTTGATAAGATAATTGCTCATCTGTGATCTAACTCCATATACCTGCCTTTGGCCAATATCCCTTCATAACTTTGGTAGCCAAAAAGGTATTTCAACATATAGATTATGTCATAAAATTTATGGATACACACAGTTTAATGTAAATATCACAAATACAATTAAAAAGAATACAATGCAGATCGTACACACTATGATTCCATTGATACAATTCAACACACAGTATTTTTTTTCGAAGACATGATGTACAATAGACGATGAAATGACCTCAAACAGTGGCCTTTCCCCATGGACTCTTTGCGTAGGCCGGAACTCGCTTCAGTGTGTCACACAGCTGTTGGGGGGTGATCCCCTCCTCGACTCCATGGTATCGGGATCCTGTCTCTCTGGAGGGGGGTTATCAGCTTTTGCCGGAATACAAGAATCCATACGCCCACACTCATGTTAGTGTTTGGCGAACATTGTCTGATGTCTTTCACACACTTGTCGAACTTGGGGTCAGAGATGTAGGGGGTAATTTCACCTTCACTGCTTGGGCGGTAAACTGATGAAGCAAAAATTAAAATCGGGCCGGTTCTATAAGGGGCGGGTCATCCGCTCTACCAGTTCAGCCCCCAGTGATGGTGAAAACTTCCATCCACGTATTGTGAACTGATCAGTTTGAGACAAGGGACGAACTTGTGGGCTTCGAAGATTGAACTAGTGCATAGGTCAGGAAAGGTGTGGCCGATTCTAGGTATACCCACCTGGCGGAAATGGGGTGGATGAGGCTTGTAAATTGTGTCAGTTCACTTACCGCCCCATTAACGCCAGCGTTCCTGCCTCCGCCATCCTGGGTACGGTCCTGAGAAGATCGGACAGAGCAACACCCACCTGTTTCCGGTCAGGCCACCTCTCATATGTTAATCAGAGTATTATGACGTACACTGGACTTCATTGAATTTTGGTTACAAATGGGTGGAGGAGCCGCCCTTTCGATGGACATTGAGTGGGTCAGAACACTGAGAAGTTTCTTTTCAACTTATATATTGTGGGACAAGGAGGAGCAGGAGAGCTTTTCCTTGGCCTGCTGCGGCCGTGTGAAATCTCCCGTCCCCTAATCGCCTCGGAGATTTCCATATAGATCTGTGTATCCAGGTCCAGCCTCATGTCCCATTAAACTCCCTGCAGTGAGTAAACATTGCTGCACAGCAGCTCAGAGAGGAAACGATCTCCGGAACTCCCCACTGGTGCTTGAAATTACATTAATATTTTTCCAGTTAGTAACGGGCCGGGTGTTGGTCCATTATTTTTCTGTTCTGGTCAAAACAAATGTTCCAATGAACAGGACGCTGTCTGACCCTGACAGCTCACCCTCAGTCCATCCCCCCGGGCAGTGTGTGTGATGGGAAATAATCATCAACCGAAAAGGAGGATTTCATTTTATTCATTTCAGGATGAAACATATTGAAATCATATTATTTCCAGACTAATAACAGCAAACCACTTCATGTTAGAATCACATCTTGTATCATTTCACAACACCGCATTTGTCGGGTAAAATATAATTCCTGTCTGGAATTTCGAAATTTATTTAAAGTATTGGATTGATATCAGTTACTATAGTGAACTCATAGATGTCAATGGATAGTAAAATCAGGCGCAGTGAACAACGAACGCCCGATCCGCTACTGCCGAATTGCACCACCGCCAAACCGGAAAATCCACTCTCATTGACTTTTTATGTAATTCCGGGTGAAAAGTCTTGAGACGTTTCTATGATTTAACTAATGTAACAATGAGATTCAGCAGGTATTTCACCCCGTTCTTCAGCTCCTCTCTGAATTTAGTCTGGGTCACAGCATAAATACACGTGTTGGTGCAGGAACTGAGAAGTTGAAGCATGAATCCGGCTGACTCCATGTCACTGACCGTATGGTACTGGACGTTTGTTATATGCAGATAGATAACAACGAAAACGAATGTGCTCCATAACAATATAAAACTGCCTGATATACTGAAGAGTAAAATGATGGATTTCTTTCGGTTCTCCATCTCCGGATCCTTGTGATTATCTCCATTGCTGCGTCCCCGGAGTCCCCTGCGGACTCTACTGGCCGCTATAATGTGCCTGGCGGTGAGAACATTGAACAGCAAAATGAGAATGAATGGGAGAAAAGGCAATAACACAAGATTAAACAAGTCAAACGCTGCCCAAGCGGGTGAAGTGAAAAAGGTCGGTTTCAAGACACAACCCCGGGTCACGTTGTCCATTATATATTCCGGGTCAAACACAAAGTACAAGGGAATGTTCAGTGAACAGCTCAGCGCACTCACCACCCCGATAACAGCAGCCGCCGTTTTCTCTGTGCAATATTTTGTTTTCAGCTTCTGACAAGAAATGGCCACAAATCGATCAAAGGCGAAAACCACTGTGAACCAAACAGAGGTCGCTGTAGCTGCAAAACTCAGGATGACAATAAGACGGCACACGGGGGTAATGGTCAAGAATGAAACTGGGAAATAAATCCTACCAATCACCCTCAATATAACATCAGTGATAACGACCAGGAGATCGGCCGCCGCCATTCCCACCAGGTAGCGCGTGATACATTTGGAGAGTCCGCACTTTCCTCGGGACAAGATCACAATCGCCACCAAGTTAACTGTAAGAGAGGGAAAAGGATGCTGAGAAATTACTGATCAGACCTGGAGACAAAGCAGCAGTTTGACAGGATCTGGGGTAAAATCTCCAGCTTTTTTGCTGCATCAAATGGTGGGAACTGATTCATTGACCTGGGCAGCGCTTTCGGACAGAGATATGTTTTTAAACACAATTATAAACAACGAATTGGGAAATTGATACAGAAAGTGATTAAAGTGAGCACAGGATCCATTGGAAGGGCCGAGAGAGGGCGCAGAGCCGAAGGGAGAAGGGGTTTCACGGATCCTGAATCCAACAGTGTAAATCCGAATTTGGGTTCCAGATGGAAGGGAAAGTGACCGAGAGCCGGGAAGGTGAGTGGACAGGTGGAGGTGCTGCTGGTTTGTTGCTCTGGGTGAAGAGAGCCGACAGCGGCTGGCACAAGACGGGGAAGATGACATCCGTGGCGGTGAGTTTGAGGCTTCGGATCGGATTGGAAGAGGCTGCTGGAGGCCGAGCCAGTGAGTGAGATTGGGAGGGAGACAAGGGAAATGGCATAACAGCTGGAGGGGAGCCAGGAGCACATGGTTTGGGAAAGTGGATGAAGTGAAGGAATGAGTAAGGAGGCAGAGAATTCAATTAAGTGGGAGGAGAGGCTGAGATTCACCGGGAGAGACTGCAGCTGAGTGTTCGAGGAAATCGAATCTATTGGTCCGAGTAACAGAATGCAATTAATGAATTCAAATTTTATTTTTTGTGTTTATTGTGTCAGGGAGCAGCTCGTTGATTACATAATGTTTCCAATAAATTTACTTTGCACATTCAATTAAAATTAAATTGAAATGCAATCATTCAATTTGCCTCGTTCTTTGCAGCTGACACAAAGTTTCTCGAATACAGCATCCTAATAATTCAATGCGATCAAGAAATCATTGATTTTATTCTTCAAATACATTTCAGTTTTGTTTATTTATTCATTCAGTAAGCAAGTAAAAGGAATAGTCACATAAACAGACTGAGGACCTGATAACGATAAACACACCCGAGTACAATAAAACACTCACAATCTGACAACATCCTAATAACACCTTCAAATCACATTTCCTCTTCATAATTTGTACTGGAAGTTTCAGTAATTCATTCCGGTGAATTATTCACATCGCTGTCGCTCTGTCTCTCTCGCCCTGTGTCCCATTCTGTGTGTGCCTCTCTCGATCTCTCTCTCCCTCATTGTCGATGTATCTCTCTCTGTCTCTCTCTATTCCTCTCGTTCCTTCTCCCTCTCCCTTTCGTTTTCCATCCAAGTGGCTTTCTCTAACTCTCCTCTCCAACTCTTCTCAGTGTCTCTACTATCTTTCTAAATGCCGCTTTTCACATCCGAGTAAATCCCAACATCCTGCGCCTGCTTTCTTTTCACGAGCCCCGGGGTCCAACGATCCTATTCTTAGTGTTAGTTTGTTAAATGGTGAAGCCTCTGTGAATGTTTCTTCAGACCATCCAAGTCTCCACCTGTCCACCCACACTGTTCACTTCATCTACAATGCATGGAATAAACAGAATCGAATGCCTGTTCCGGACACACCTCACAATGAATGAAATTCCTTCTCCTGTAATTATAAAGTACAGCGTTAGATGGCGGTATTGTTCAATTAACAAAACGCCAACATCACCACTGCCACTTATAATCCACGGTGAGGAATCACGAAAGAGACGACACGATAACATCAACAAGTTCCATCCCACCATCAAGCTCACCATGGACTACTCCTCAGAATCAGTTTCTTTCTTGGACACACGAATCTCCATCAAAGACGGGCACCTCAGCACCTCACTCTACTGCAAGCCCACGGACAATCTCACGATGCTCCACTTTTCCAGCTTCCACCCTAACCACGTCAAAGAGGCCATCCCCTATGGACAGGCCCTGCGAATACACAGGGTCTGCTCAGACGAGGAGGAACGCGATGGACACCTACAGACGCTGAAAGACGCCCTCGTAAGAACGGGATATGATGCTCGACTCATCGATCGACAGTTCCGACGGGCCACAGCGAAAAATCGCGTAGACCTCCTCAGAAGACTAACACGGGTCGCAACCAACAGAGTACCCTTCGTCGTCCAGTACTTCCCCGGAGCGGAGAAACTACGCCATGTTCTCCGCAGCCTTCAACATGTCATCAATGATGACAAACACCTCGCTATGGCCATCCCCACACCTCCACTACTCGCCTTTAAACAGCCACCCAACCTCAAACAGACCATCGTTCGCAGCAAATTACCCAGCTTTCAGGAGAACAGCGTCCACGACGCCACACAACCCTGCCACGGTAACCTCTGCAAGACATGCCAGATCATCGACACAGATACCACCATCACACGAGAGGACACCACCCACCAGGTGCATGGTTCATACTCCTGTGACTCGGCCAACGTTGTCTACCTCATACGTTGCAGGAAAGGATGCCCCAGAGCATGGTACATTGGCGAGACCATGCAGACACTGCGACAACGGATGAATGGACACCGCGCAACAATCGCCAAACAGGAGGGTTCTCTCCCTGTCGGGGAACACTTCAGCAGTCATGGACATTCAGCCACCGACCTACGGGTAAGTGTACTCCAAGGCGGCCTTCGAGACACACGACAACGCAAAATCGTCCAGCAGAAATTGATAGCCAAGTTCCGCACCCATGAGGACGGCCTCACCCGGGATCTTGGGTTCATGTCACACTGCACGTAACCCCACCAGCGAACAAATGTTATCTGTTTTTAATATAACGTGTCATTGACTGTCTTCCTTCTCTCTCTCTCTTTTTTTTGGGGGGGTTTGTATATTCGGTGGCCTTTTAGGTGACACCTCTCTGTCTGCTCACTGTGATTGCCTTGGCAACGGGCAGTAATCACCAGGCATTGTTCTGTGATTTACAAATGCGAAGGATTCGAAAATTTCATTTCCACACCGTTCACCTGAGGAAGGAGGAAGCCTCCGAAAGCTTGTGAAATTTAAAATAAATTTGTTGGACTACAACTTGGTGTTGGAAAATTGTTTACAATTGTCAACCCCAGTCCATCACCGGCATCTCCACATCAATCTACAGATGAATAGTAAGGCTCCTGATTCCAAAAGACAAAGTGCAAACTGATCCAACATAACCTCAAAACATTGCATTTTAAAGTGAATTCATCCACAGTGAATCAGAGAATGAGATGTGAAAGAATCAGCAGCAAACTCAGTTCAGCAGCCAGATATCTGGAGCTGCGACAGATACACACATAATGAAATATTTCATAACAGTCATAACCAATAAGTACATTGAAATTCCAGTTAAACTTAACCATGTTATTGTGGAGGGAGGACATTGCGCTGCCTCCTTGTAACACTGAGATCGTGAGCTGTCTCATTATCAATCACTGAAAAAAACATTCATGGAAATATGTTTCACAACATGAAACTGTTAGGGTTTCTGATGGTCTGATGCCAGCTCTTAACCCACACACCTGATTCCAATGCATTCAGTATACAGAATAATCCAGTAACAATGCCAGGATGGATAAACAATGTTCACGGCAGAAATAATGCAATTGTTACAGGACCGAAGGAGAGACAGTTATTCCACAATCAATTCAGTGCAGAGAACAATCCAGTAACAATGCCTGTGTTGGATATGTAAAGGTTATAACAGATATAATGCAGCTGTTACAAGACTGAAAGTTTTGAAGTTAAGGACATACCATTATTCAACACTATATTCAGTACATAGAACGGTCCAGTAACAGTGCCAGGGTTGGATATACAACGTTCATTACAGATATAATGCAGCTCCTACAAGAGCAAAAGAGCAGAGACTTGAAACTTTCCGTCATCCAACTGATGGAACAGAAAAGCTGGCTGCGTAAAATATGGTGGAAACAAATAATTAGCCAAGTACAGCAGCACATTTAACACCGATTTACAATATTCACAGATGAGATAACGGCTTACCTGGAACTCCAATAACTGCAAGAACAGGATAGTAAATGCGTTCTATCAGAAACATAACTGGATATTCCATTTCTGTGAGAAGCAGTGACTTCTGTTGATCTGAAAACCGCAACTCCGGCAGGCATTCTGAGCTGATACATTGCAACGATTCATGATTTATACAGAGGTTAAATCTCCACTGACACGGTTATACGCCTGATCATTGCTATTACTTACAGTCGCCTAAACAAACACATTACATCAGCAGCTTTGTCTCCAATGTAAATAATGACGTGGATATATCACAAACATCTCAAAGTCCCGAAACTTGTCAGCATGAGACCTCTCTCAGGAATAAAGTTAAAAGCTGTGCTCAGAAAGGACAGGTCCAACAATAATGAGCGACTACATTTATAGTTTTTCAAAAATTGTATTGACCATGTTCACTCCTGCCGATTCATTCATAAATTTTACCGATTTCTCTGAACCCAGGGGCATAAGCTGACCCGTTTCACTCTGTCCCTGCAGATTCTCAGTCAAAATATGAATTTTGAGTCTCTGACAGGGGGACAATTAAAGGCCACGTTGAGGATTGTAGCCGAGAAATGACTGTGGTTGATATTAGAGGTTGGACACTGAACGAGCTTGATTGCCATTCCTCTCTCCGTTATTTTACTGCAGATGTTTACCCGTTTATTTTACATTGGTTGACGGCTCCAGTAAATTGGTTCAGTGTAAAAGCTGCTTCCCCCACCCGCCTTCAGTCCTTCCTGAACCAATTGCCATTGAAAACCTCATCAATGCCTCTGTCCCCTCCAGACCCCATTCCTCCAGTTTACTCCTGGCGGCCACCCACCCTTCACATTCCAAGCAGCACGAGGTCCTGCTCGGCCTCACTGACGCTCACTGACTCCTAGTTCCCGATCGCCCGATATTTCAAATTTTCATCCTTGGGTTTAAATGCCTCGATGGCCCACCCCTCCCCATCACCGCCCTCTCCTCAACACCTACAGGAAACCCCACCCGTCACTTCCTCATTCATCGATCATTGGCCTCTTTTGCTGGGACTGCCCTCACTTGGTTCCACTCACCTATCTGATCAGAGCCAGGAGAAGCTTCTCTTCCCTCCCTATCACCGTTATTTCTGCTGTATCAAAAGGGTTCAATCCTTGGCTCTCTCCTCTTCCTCATCTACATGCTGCCCTTTGGTGACTTTGTCCGCAGACATGGACCAGCTTTCAGATGGACGCTGAAAAAACCATCGACTCTCTTGACCCTTCCAATGTCTTTGTGTTGTCAGAGCGTCATTCTGTTTAGATGAGCCACGAATTCAGCCAGTTAAAAATGGGGAAGTCATGATCTTTGACCTTACAATCTCGACATCCTTTCTACTGATTCCATCCACACTCCTCCCTTTTTGATTGGAGAGTCCAACACTAATCATCCAAATCCTCATTGACCTTATTGGAAGCCAGTCTCCTAAGCCTGCAGTTTATTTTTATTCTTTAGAATCATAGAATCATAGAATCATTGAAGTTACAACATGGAAACAGGCCCTTCGGCCCAACATGTCCATGTCGCCCAGTTTATACCACTAAGCTAGTCCCAATTGCCTGCACTTGGCCCATATCCCTCTATACCCATCTTACCCATGTAACTGTCCAAAAGCTTTTTAAAAGACAAATTTGTACCCGCCTCTATTACTGCCTCTGGCAGCTCTTTCCAGACACTCACCGCCCTTTGAGTGAAAAAATTGCCCCTCTGGGCCCTTTTGTATCTCTCCCCTCTCACCTTAAATCTATGCCCCTCGTTATACACTACCCTACCTTTGGGAAAAGATTTTGACGATCGACCTTATTTATGCCCCTCATTATTTTATAGACTTCTATAAGATCACCCCTTAACCTCCTACTCTCCACAGAAAAAAGTCCCAGTCTATCTAACCTCTCCCTACAAGTCCAATCATCAAGTCCCAGTAGCATCCTAGTAAATCTTTTCTGCACTCTCTCTAGTTTAATAATACCCTTTCTATAATAGGGTGACCAGAACTGAACACAGTATTCCAAGTGTGGCCTCACCAATGCCCTGTACAACTTCAACAAGACATCCCAACTCCTGTATTCAATGTTCTGACCAATGAAATCAAGCATGCCGAATGCCTTCTTCGCCACCCTATCCACCTGTGACTCCACTTTCAAGGAGCTATGAATCTGTACTCCGAGATCTCTTTGTTCTATAACTCTCCCCAACGCCCTACCATTAACGGTGTGGACCCTGGCCCGATTCGATCTACCAAAATGCATCACCTCACACTAATCTAAATTAAACTCCATCTGCCATTCTTCGGCCAACTGGCCCAATTTATCAAGATCCCGTTGCAATCCTAGATAACATTCTTCACTGTCCACAATGCCACGAATCTTGGTGTCATCTGCAAACTTACTAACCATGCCTGCTAAATTCTCATCCAAATCATTGATATAAATAACAAATAACAGCGGACGCAGCACCGATCCCTGAGGCACACCGCTGGTCACAGGCCTCCAGTGTGCAAAACAACCCTCCACAACCACCTTCTGTCTTCTGTCGTCAAGCCAATTTTGTATCCAATTGGCTACCTCACTTTGGATCCCGTGAGGTTTAACCGTATGTAACAACCTACCATGCGGTATCTTGTCAAAGGCTTTGCTGAAGTCCATGTCGACCACGTCCACTGCACAGCCCTCATCTATCTTCTTGGTTACCCCTTCAAAAAACTCAATCAAATTCGTGAGACATGATTTTCCTCTCACAAAGCCATGCTGATTGTTCCTAATCAGTCCCTGCCTCTCCAAATGCCTGCAGATCCTGTCCCACAGAATACCCGCGAACGACTTACCCACTACAGATGTCAGGCTCACCGGTCTGTAGTTCCCAGGCTTTTCCCTGCCGCCCTTCTTAAACAAATCCACAACATTTGCTACCCTCCAATCTTCAGGCACCTCACCTGTAGCTGTCGATGATTTAAATATCTCTGCTAGGGGACCCGAAATTTCCTCCCTAACCTCCCATAATGTCCTGGGATACATTTCATCAGTTCCCGGAGATTTATCTACCTTGATGCGCGTTAAGACTTCCAGCACCTCCCTCTCTGGAATATGTACACTCCTCAAGACATCACTATTTATTTCCCCAAGTTCCCTAACATCCATGCCTTTCTCAACTGTAAATACCGATGTGAAATATTCATTCAGGATCTCACCCATCTCTTGTGATTCCGCACACAGATAACCTTGTTGATCCTTAAGAGGCCCTACTCTCTCCCTAGTTACTCTTTTGCCCTTTATGTACTTGTAGAAACTCTTTGGATTCTCCTTTGCCTTATCTGCCAAAGCAATCTCATGTCCCCTTTTTGCCCTCCTGATTTCTCTCTTATCTCTACTCCGACAATCTCTATACTCTTCAAGGGAGCCACTTGATCACAGCTGCCTATGCATGTCATATGCCTCCTTCTTCTTTTTGACTAGGGCCTGAATCTCCCGAATCATCCAAGGTTCCCTACTTCTACCAGCCTTGCCCTTCACTTTTTAAGGAATGTGCTTACCCTGAACCCTGGTTAACACACTTTTGAAAGCCTCCCACTTACCAGACGTCCCTTTGCCTGCCAACAGACTCTCCCAATCAACTTCTGAAAGTTCCTGTCCAATACCATCAAAATTGGCCTTTCCCCAATTCAGAATTTTAACTTTTGGGCCAGACCTATCATTCTCAATAGCTATCCTAAAACTAATGGAATTATGAACACTGGTCCCAAAGTGATCCCTCACTAACACTTCTGTCACCTGTCCTTCCATATTTCCCAAGAGGAGTTCAAGTTTTGCCCCCTCTCTCGTCGGACCATCCACATACTGAATGAGAAATTCCTCCTGAATACACTCAACAAATTTCTCTCCATCCAAGCGCCTCATGCTATGGCTGTCCCAGTCAATGTTGGGAAAGTTAAAGTCCCCGACTATTACCACCCTATTTTTCTTGCAGCTCTCTGTAATCTCCTTACATATTTGCTCCTCAATTTCCCGTTGACTATATGGGCGTCTGTAGTACAATCCTATCAAAGTGATCTCTCCCTTCTTATTTTTCAGTTCTACCCATATAGACTCAGTTGGCGAACCCTCGGATATATCCCCTCTCATTACTGCCGTGATGTTCTCCCTAATCAAGAACGCAACTCCCCCTTCTCTCTTACCTCCTGCTCTATCTTTCCTATAGCATCTGTACCCTGGAACATTGAGCTGCCAGTCCTGCCCCTCCCTTAGCCATGTTTCATTAATAGCTACAACATCCCAGTCCCATGTACCCATCCATGCCCTGAGTTCATCTGCCTTGCCCATCAGACTTC
The DNA here is from genome assembly GCF_035084215.1 of Heptranchias perlo. NCBI lineage: Eukaryota > Metazoa > Chordata > Chondrichthyes > Hexanchiformes > Hexanchidae > Heptranchias > Heptranchias perlo. Next base: position 1,726,599 of record NW_027139442.1, on the reverse strand, counting down.
TTGCATTGAAATAAATGCAGTTTAATCTGGACTTCCCTTCGTCTTTGCCCTGCTTTCTCAGACCATCTGTCCGGTCATGTTTTGTACACTCTCCCTTACTGCCTTTTGTTTCTGTCACCACTTTACTTCCCACTGACTTCCTGCATCGGTTCCCATCCCCCTGCCACATTAGTTTAAACCCTCCCCAACAGCACTAGCAAACAATCCCCCTCGGACATTGGTTCCAGTCCTGCCCAGATGCAGACCGTCCAATTTGTACTGGTCCCACCTCACCAGAACCGGTTCCAATGGCCCAGGAATTTGAATCCCTCCCTCTTGCAACATCTCTCAAGCCACGTATTCATCCAAGCTATCCTGTCATTCCTACTCTGACTAGCCCGTGGCAATGGTAGCAATCCTGAGATTACTACCTTTGAGGCCCTACTTTTTAGTTTAACTCCTAACTCCCTAAATTCAGCTTGTAGGACCTCATCCCGTTTTTTACCTTTATCTCATTGCAGTTTGTGGGAGCTTGCTGCGTGCGAATTGGATGCCACGTTTCCTGCATTACCACAGTCACTAAACTTCAAAACGTACTTCATTAACTGTAAAGCGTTTTGGGATGTCCCGAGGTATTGAAAGGTACTATATGAAGGCAAGTTTTTTCCTTCTTTCGGACTTTCTATGAAAGACATCCCTTGCTTCATGGTTTTGCCATCTCTCATAACATCGCCTGCTTTGGCCAGGGGTCCATTTTTGTCCGATTATACCTCAGTAAATCGCCTTAGAATATTTATCTATGTTAAATCCGCTGTACGAATACAAGTAGTTATTGCTCTTTTTTACCACCCTCCACTCTTCATCCCACCATTGATGGCCATTCCTTCAGACATATAAGACTACTTTCAAAAAACAACCTTATCACCTCTGTCTCTCCATTTAATTCTCCTCCTTTTACACCCTCCTTAAACCCACTCGTTGACCCAGGTTTTCTCCAGTCCTCCCGATAACTTCTTATTCATTTAGTGCCCGTTTTTACCCACCACTCCGTGAAGCACCTTGGGAATGTTCATTACATTAAAGGCGGTCTGTGAATGCGAGTTGTTTTTGACTTTCGTTGGAATGTTTTCATTAGTTGTCCACTGAATGAACAAAAGTAATTTCTGGGCTAATATTCTTGTACCAGGAAGAGATTTATATAATAGACCGACTTGTTGAGATAAATTAACATTGGCCATTACTTGTGGACACTGTTTTGTTCGAACAACATAACTCGGTTTATCTACAACCATCACAGTGAAATAGAGGGCATTCTGGTGCATGGATATCGCTGAAGGCAGGGCTGTCAAAAATGGGACAAATGGACTGCGGAGGCAGCCTTTAGGGAGTCGTCTATGTATGATGAGACCAGTTACAATGACCAGGGTGAAGGTTTATTAGTTATTTGCTTTTTTTCTCTTTGGTAAAACCTGGTTTACTTCTGGCTCGGGCCAATAGAAACATAGAAACATAGAAAACAGGGGCAGGAGCAGGCCGTTCGGCCCTTCGAGCCTGCTCCGCCATTCAATATGATCATGGCTGATCCTCTATTTTAAAACCATATTCCCGCTCTCTCCCCATAACCCGTGATGCCTTTTGTGTCCAGAAATCTATCTAGCTACTTATTTAATATATTCAGTGAATTGTTCTCCACAGCATTCTGTGGTAGAGAATTACACAGGTTCTCCAGCCTCTGAGTGAAGAAATTTCTCCTCATCTCGGTCCGAAATGTCCTGCCCCGTATCCGGACACAGTGAACCCTCAGCCAGGGGAAACACCCTCCCTGCATCCAGTCAGAACTTTATACGTTTCAATGATATTCCCTCTCATTCTTCGAAACGATAGCGAATACAGGCCTAGCCGACCCAATCTCTCCTCATGCGACTGTCCTGCCATCCCAGAAATGAGTATGGTGAATCTTCGCTGCATCCCCTCTATGGCAAGTATATCCTTTCTTAGGTAAGGAAACCAAAACTGCATAGAATACTCCAGGAGTAGTCTCACCAAGGACCTGTATAACAGCAGTAAGACACCCTTGCTCCTGTACTCAAATCCCCTTGCAATGAAGGCCAACATACCATTTGCCTTCCTATCTGCTTGCTTTCAGTGACTTTTGTACAAGGACTCCCATGTCCCTTTGTACATCAATATTTCCCAATTTATCACGATATAAATAATAATCTGCCTTTCTGTTTTTCCTTCCGAATTGGATAAATTCACATTTATCCACGTTATATTGCATCTGCCATGTATTTGCCCATTCATTCAACTTGCCTAAATCGCCTTGAAGCCTTTTTGCATCCTCCTCACATCTCACAATCCTACCTATTTTTGTGTCTTCAGCAAACTTGGAAATATTACATTTGGTTCCCTCATCCAAATCATTGATATATATTGTGAATAGTTGGGGCCTAAGCACTGATTCCTGGACTACACCACGAGTCACGGCCTGCCACTTCGAAAAAGACCCAATTATTCCTACTCTTTGTTTCAAAATACCCATTTATTCCTACTCTCTTAATATGATGTAGTTTATGAGTGATTCTCTTTGGTTAAGGCCCGTAGATCCAGAGTACAGTCTGCAGTTATCACTGTATAGAAACTGCATTAAACCCATAGTTAGCACAATGTAGATTCTGTCGAATGAGGCCAGGGAAGGGAAACTGTGTGACGAATGAAAAGAAATTCCGGGATTTTTCCTTTGGAAATGGAAGAGAGGAGACTTAAATTGCAAATCATGAAGTAGTTTGATAGAGTAATAGAGAATTAGTGTATCCTGTGGTTGTGAGGATCAGTGATAGAGTAATAGAGAATTAAGGTACCCTTTGGTTGTGAAGATCAGTGATAGAGTAATAGAGAATTAATGTGTCCTCTGGTTGTGAGGATCAGTGATAGACTAATAGAGAATTATTGTATCCTCTGGTTGTGAGGATCAGTGATAGAGTAATATAGAATTACTGTATCCTTTGGATGTGAGGATCAGTGACAAGTGGTCATCAATTCCAGCTCACCATGAAATAGTTTAATTTTAAATTCTTCACGCAGAGATTTTTTGGAGCATGGAATGTTTTACCATCAGGAATGGAATAACCAGAAAAGAGACAATTAAAACTTTTACCATTGCATCATTTAAGAGAAAATTGAATATATAGTTGAAATTGTTGAAGACAACTGGCATTTGGAAGAAAGTTTGCCATTGCATACATTTTAAATTGCTTTAACCATGAACAGGCACTGACACGATGGGCCCCTGTTCTGTAAACAACTTTGCTTCATGTTTCTCCTAGATTCAGATTTGTGATTTGCTTGAATGATCCTGGAGGCCGGTGTGCTGCCCCGTATCTAACAATATGATAGTGTAACCCAAGGATGTAACAATAGTTCCCCCTTCTAATCTGAACTTGATAATCATGTTTCTGCACTGCCGAATATCTAACAATATGGTAGTGTAACCCAGGGATGTAGCAATAGTCCCCCTTATAATCTGAGCTGGATAATGTGTTTCTGAATTGCCGGATATCTAACGATACCACAGTGTAAACAAGGGATGTAACAATAGTTCTTCTTATTATCTGGGTATTCATGTGCATGCAACGACTAATATCTAAAAATACGATAATGTAACCCAGGGATATAACAATAGTTCCCCCTTATAATCTGAGCTAGATGATCGTGTTTTTGCACTGTCCAATATCTCACAATACGCGTATGGAACCCAGAGATGCAAAAATAGTTCCCACTTATAACCTGAACTGAACATTCATGTTTCTGCACCGCCGATTACCTAACAATATGATCGCGTAGGCCAGGGATGTAACGATAGTTCCCACTTATAATCTGAACTGGATATTCGTGTTTCTGCACTGCCTCATAACTATCAATACGACAATGTAAACTATGCAACAATATTTCCCGTTTGTATTCTTAACTTTATCGTCAAGTTTCTGCACTGCAACATAGCCAACAAATCGACAGTGTAACCGAGAGATGTAACAATAGTTCCTCCTGATAATCTGAACGGGATATTCATGTTTTTACGTTGTCCAATGTCTATTAATACTACAATGTAACCCAGGGATGTAACAATAGCTCCCCCTTTAATTTGGCCTGAATATTTGTGTTACTGCACTATCCAATATCTCAAAATACGAAAGTGCAACCCAGGGATGTAATAATAGTTCCCCCTTTAATCTGAATATTCGTGTTTCTGCACTACCCAATATCTCACAATATGACAGTGCAACCGAGGGATGTAACAATAGTCCCCCCGTGTAATCTGAACAGGATAATCATATTTCTGCAATGTCCAATTTCTAACATTACGACCGTGTAACGCAAGAATGCATCAACCGATTCCGTTTTTAACTGAACTGTACATTCGTGTCTCTGACTGCCACATAACTCATAATACCGCAGTATAACTCAGGGATGTGACAGTAATTCCCCATATAATCTGAACTGGATATTCGTGTTCTGGACTGCCCAATATCTAACTACACGTTAGTGTAACCCACGGATCTAACAATGGTCACCCATAGGATTAAAGGGACAGTGGCAGCGCGGATACAAATTGGTTAGGAGACAGAAAGCAAAGAGTAATGGTGAACGGTGGTTTTTCAGACTGGAGTGAAGTATGCAGTGGTGTTCCACAGGGGTCACTATTAGGGCCACTGCTCTTTTTGATATATATTAATGACTTGGACTTGGGTATAGAAGGTATAATTTCAAAGTTTGCAGATGACACGAAACGCGGAAATGTAGCAAATAATGTGGAGGATAGTAACAGTCTTCAGGAGGACATGGACAGAATGGTGAAATGGGAAGACACATGGCAGATGAAATATAATCAGAGAAGTGTGAAGTGATGCATTTTGGTAGGAAGAATGAGGAGAGGCGGTTCTTCTTTTCCCAGTGAGTAGTGAGCCTCTGGAATGTGTTTCTGGCTGGTGTGGTGAATGCTGACTCACTGACTGCCTTCTCCGGGGAGCTGGATCGGTTTTTGGATGGAGCAGAGGTCGCAACATTTAAAGATAAGAGGATTCACAATTAACGTGCGTCTGATCCATGTGATCTCCTGGACTGGTTTCGATCACCTGAGGGGGTCGGGGAGCAATTTTCCTGGGTATTCTATCCCTTAAAGTCCCTGGATTTTTGCCTCTTCCAGGATATTCCATGGCTGCAGGCGGGAGGAGAGGGAGTAAGTATCAGTAATGATGCTCCATCCATCACGAGTGAGGGGCGGGCTTGATGGACCATCTGGTCTTTTACTGCCCGTTATTTCCGTTTGTTCGTCCACATCCCCCGCTCGTCAAGGTGCTTTCAATGAAGCGATCTTCACACAAACCCACACCTGGGGCATGTCCTGCGTCTGTGTTTCGTGAAACGAGACTCAATGTCTCTGCGTGTCGCATTATTCTCCTACGAAGCCCAAGGGCGCGAAATATTCTTGCAGGTCTCTGCTACAATGTGTCTGAGAATTTCTAGTCCCGTCCAATCACCCTTACGGGACTACGTGGCTGTTGTCTGCTTGGAGCACAAGAGGAGATGATTTTCAGCCCAGTAAATCATTGGGTGGTCTTAAGACAGTAAGCACTCAGTCTTTCTACGCTTGGTAATAGGTCTATTGGATTCGGGGTTGTAGCTCGGTGGTATGGCGCCTGCTTTCCGTGTACATATTTCTGGGTTCAATATCTAACACTTCCAAAAAGAAATTTCACCAGAATTTCCCACAGAAAGACGAATCGTGCTTTCAGGGGGAAGCGAGATTCAACTTCTGAGAGAAACATTCAATTGTCCCGGAGCAGGACCTCATCTCACGGTCCCCTCAGCAGCTCAGCTCATAGCAGCCGCCGACTGACCGGAATTCAAAATTGGAAACATAAAGTACTTGGAGATAGAACCCCGGACCTCATATACGCGAAGCGTGTAGTCTATCACTGAGCTACATCAGAAGATAATGAAGATCTCTGACCAAGTTTAAAAAGACTGAGAGTCTCACTTTCGTAAGGCCGTCCCGAGGATTTACTGGGCTAGAAAGGATCACCTTTTATACTCCAAGCTGATAACTATACCTGAGGTATATGGACCTGATACAACTGTGGGTGAACAGAAGAAACCAGGTCCCGCTACTCAGAGAAATGAGAAAGGAACTGTTGAGAAGGAAGTCTGGGAGAGGGGGAGAGTCTCCTCGGGCTCTGCTGACCATTATTTCTGTTTCAGGTCGCCGTACTTCGAGCGCTCCCGTTATCAGTCACGAGGCTGACGTTTGGACGGGACTAGAAATGCTCAGACACATTGTAGCAGAGGCCAGCAAGAATGTGTCGAATTCTTGAGCTTCAGAGGAGGGAAAGGTGAGGAACAGACACCATTGAGGCTCGTTTCCCTCCATGCTTGATGGACCAGGTGTGGGTTTGTGTTTAAAGATCACTTCACTAAAAACACCTTGACGATCTGTGGTTACAGACAGACATGACGGGCAGGAAAAGACCAGTTGGTTCAGCAATCCTGCCGCACATGTCTGGAGCATCGTGACCAGACACTTCCCACCAACACCACCCGCCCCACCAACCGGAAACATGTAATCACCTGGGAGCGGTTACATACTAGAAACACAATCAAAGGCCAGTAAGGAATGGATTTTCTGGAAAGTTCCTCCCCGACCCCCTCAGGCGATCGAAACCAGTCCAGGATATGACTTTGGCCATGTGCAGGTTAACTGTAAAATCACTCACCTTCTATATGATGCGATTTCTGCCACAGTCAAGAACCGGTCCAGATCCCTCGAAAGGCAGAGAGAGAGTCAGCACCCACCACACCAGCCGGGAATGTATTCCAGAGACTCAGTACTCTCTGGGAAAAGAAGAACCGGCTAACACCCCGACTATTCTTACCTTCGTGTGGTCTAAACGCCTGTCTGCTGCTCCTCCCCAATCTGGGAAACTGGACATGATCTATCACTGGACACGCTATCCAAACCTGAGATGGGAGCCATTTAAACGTTGTGTGCGCGCTAACATTGAATTATATTCTGTGCGGAGCGTTAGGTTTTTCGCGAGGTAAAGAAAGCCTTACCTGATCTTATCAAAAGGCGGAGCAGCCTCGAGGGGGTGAAAGGCCTCCTCCTGTTCCGATATTCCTGTCCTTGTGTGTCAAAGTGACGCGAGTCTCAGAGAATATTTTCATAATTGCATCAAAGTTTGAAATCTAACTTGCTTGGAGATGTTAATGACTGAACGCGGGACTTCATACTTGCAAAGCATGCGGACCTGATACAACTGTGGGTGAACGGAAGAAACCAGGCCTCGGCACTTAGTCTAATGAGAAAGAGGGAGTTGAGAAGAAAGGCTGGAAAAGGGGGGAGAAACTCCTTGAACAGTGCTGTAATAATCCTCCCTATTCAGGGAGCATTTTTCGAACGGTCCCGTTATCAGTCACTTTGCTTACGGTTGGACGGGATTGGAAATGCTCAGGCACATTGTAGCAGAGGCCGGCAAGAACATTTCGAGTCCTCCAGCTTCAGAGGAGTGCACGGTGAGGCACGGAGAGCATTGAGTCTCAGTTCACTATAGAGGGCCAGGTGTGAGCTTGTGTTTCAAGATCACTTCACAAAAAACACCTTGACGAGCTGAGGGTACTGACGGACATGACGGTCAGGAAAAGACCAGTTAGTTCATCAATCATGTCCCTCATGCCCGAAGCATTGTGACTGGACACTTGCTACCTACACCACCCGCCCCACCCACCGGAATCATGTAATCTCCTGGGAGCGGTTCCAAACCAGAAAAAAATACAGGGCCAATTTCTGGAAAATTCCTTCCCGACATCTTCAGGCGATCGAAACCAGTCCAGGACATGACATTAAACATGTGTAGGTTAGCTGTAAAACCACTCACCTTCTGTATGATGCGATTTCTGTCCCAGTGAAGAACCGATCGAGATCCATCGAGAAGGCAGCAGAAGACTCAGCACCCACCACACCAGACGGCAATGCATTCCAGAGACTCACTACTCTCTGGAAAATGAAAACACGCCTCACATCCAGCCCATTCTTACCTCTAAAACCCTGCCCGCTGAATTCCAGCCTCGGAATCATATAGTGAGTTGTTTGAATGAGAGAGCGTCAAACAGGAACGAGAACTGTGATTGCTGGCTCGACATTGCACCGTCACACATTCCGATCAGTCGGCGGCTGCTATGAGCTGAGCTGCTGAGGCGACCGTGAGATGAACTCAAGCTCCAGGACAATTTAATGCTGTGGAGCCTCAGAAGATTCACCTTCCCGTAGGCGGCGGGTGGGAGAGGGGCAAGAGACTCCTTGCTGTAAGATTAGGCATTTTTAGCATATCGAACGTACATTTAGATTAGAAGTTTTCAAAATATAAACCATAGAAACCTCTCAGGTTTACATTAGGCATCTTAATGCATAAACAGCACCCGCTTATAAACATAAGATCGCTGAGATTCGGAGGATAGTCGATGAGGACCATGAAGTGGCCGAGTTAAAACTTCCCCAGAATACAGAAGGTCAGACTGAGCGAGGTGATGCTGGAAGCTGTTTACCCTGCAGGGTTCAAGCATTTTGCAGAAGATAACAGGCGACATTGTGAATGTGTAGACAATGTGTTGCGAATATGATGAGAATATGTTGAGATTATGATGAGGATGTGTTGAGAATATGTTGAGAATTTGTTGAGAATATGATAAGGATGTGTAGAGAAAGCGTTGAGAATACATTGAGAATGTGTTGAGAATGTGTTGAGAATATTTAGGCCTTGGGCATGCCGTGATATAAGGGTCTTGGGTCCGCACATACCATGAGCAGTTCTGATAGAGGGTCAAGGAATGTGAATAAGAAATAATTATAAGGGAGAGTTTGCATGAAATGAGTGGTATAAAAAATTCTAGTTTTACATTTCAATTTATGGAAGGAAAGGACGTCAAGAGAGAGAGACAGACAGACAGAGAGACGAATAAGCAGCCACCCGAAGGTTACAGCTTCTATGCAAAGCAAGACTAAAGGTTATTATCCTGTCCTGAGTAATACTACGGCCTGAAATATTGTGTGTGTTGAAACTTGCTTATATTCAATAAAGGATTAATCACAACCTATTGGTGTCGAGTCTGAATCGATCTTATAAACTGGCGACTGCGGCGTCGGACCTTGACATGAGATAATGCGAATTGAGTGAAACGAAGTGCTTCAGACGGACAAGGTGCTAAACCCAGTCCATGAAGGTCGGAAAACCGTTTCGCCGGGAGCATGAGTTTTTCTCTCCAATACTAACAGTAAACATGGGGACTATCAGGGAAGCTTTTTGTAAAGAATCTAAGCGTCGTGATGGGCAGAGAAATCTGTTAAGAATTGTCTAGGAGGTAATAGGTCTGGGTGAGACACAGACTGTGAGCTTGAGACATTGACTCAGTACAAAATGGGGTTAACTAGCGAACAACAGAAATTGCAAATTGCTTTGGGAGAAACCAGGATAAATTAGTTTATCACATAATAAAAAAGGAGAGAGTGGAAGATCCAATCCCTTTTGTAGTTACAAGCTACAAAAGCTTTTTTGTTTGCAGTGCGCTGTTTCTCTAAAAGCCTGTGCGAATGTTTCGGTGCCACTGGTTGTGGTGAAACTCTCTTTTACAGCCTGCAGTGTAAAAATATACAAAGATTTTGTTCAGCTGCAAAGGCTAACTTTTCTTCAACTATATCCAGTACTTTTCACGCTCAATTGGAAAGGCGACTGAAGAAACAACAAAACGAAATGTGAAGTAATTTATTGGGTTTTTGTAAGCACGTGATACTTCTATAATATTATCTGTTTTGAATTGTGTGAAGTTTAAGATATTGCTGCATTAAATTGGAGATATTGAGGTTAACTAATCTATTAAATAGTGAAAACGAGAGTTTTATTGTGGCCACGGTGAAATTCTGATTATTGTAAATTATGTAAGAGTCTTTAGTTCCCGACATGAGATTATCACATTGAAAGCAACTGGCATTTCTGAATTTCTCACAAATGCCAAGGAGTTAATGATTTCAGTTGGATAAGTAGTTGATGTTGAGTGTAATTAGTAGGCACAAGGATAGGCACAACCTACTCTTTTTAAAAAGAGATGTAGGAACTAAAATGATGTCTTCCCTGACAGCAATATGTTTAAAGTTAATAGTGATGTTATTCATGATTTCTGCTTGTTTTAACAGATTTTCAATTCCTGATGAAAAAAAAGTTTGTTTAAAATAATCTGTGCTTTCACGACTCATGTATTGAAATTTGGAAGTCAAAAATAAGCTGATATTTATTTTCCAGAATTTAATTGTATTAGGATCTTTGTGCAAACTATTATTGCTTAACGACACAGAGGCATGGATGGGGTGGGTGGTTGGGGGAGAAGTAAAATGGAGTTAGTTTTTTTTTCATTCAGCTAAGTTTTTTAAGTTGACGTGAAAGCAGCGTGGGACAAGCTGCGTGAGTCTGATGATATCTGGTTCCGCCTTCTTTTCACTGCAGAGAAGTTAACGCCTTCCACAGGCAGCTAATTTAGATTTTTTTCTTTTATAAGGTTAACACTGCCTAAATATTGACGGAGCAGCAACTTTTTTATTCCAGAATGTAAGCATATATCAGGCATTATTACATTTTTAGGTTTCCTAATTTGAATGGATATTTCTCAACATTGATGGAAGGAGATCAGGAACTGACAAATGCATGTTATGCAATTAACAACTTCGGTTCTCAAGAAGAACCAAAGTGGATTTTCTGTTTTCTTCTTTTAAAACAGGTGAACATGGTTTTCGTAACCGAATGTGTGTTGATGGTGCAGGATTACCGAGAGTGGTTCTTTGACATAAAAGTGGCCTCACAGAGTTGCGGAGCAAACTTTGCTGGAAAAACTTAGGTGCAGGAGAGATCCGTTAGTGTTAAGAATTTAAGACCTCATCGGCAGACATCGGCAGATATCGAATGTCACGGCGTTGTGACGATTTGATGCAAGACTTTGCCTCTCAAAGGCTCGGATTTAATCCATTCAGGGTTATTTGTTTTCATCCGGGATAGAGTGTTCGAAGGGGTGGAGATATGAGATTTATCTCCAGAAGTATTTGCATGGACTGGACTATAACCATCCTTCCTGTTTCAGGTCCCCGTTTTCGAACACTGCCCTTATCAGTCAGGAAGCATTCAGTTGGACGGGATTAGAAATGCTCAGGCACATTGTAGCAGAGGCCTGCAAGAATATTTTGAGTCCTTGAATTTCAGAAGAGGGCAACATGAGACGAAGAGAGAACGGGGTCTTATTTCACTAAAGATGGACTTAGGACATGTCCCAAATATGGGTTTGTGTTTAAAGATCATTTCACTGAAAACATCTTGACGAGATGGGGTTGGCTGCCATTGAAACGGCGCGTGCGCTCTTCTCTTGAAATATATCCTATGAGGAGCATTAGATTTTTCTCGAGGTAAAGAAAGTCTTGCCTGTCCTTATGTGTAAAGGCGAGTCGAGTCGAAGACGACCTTTCCAAAATTCGAAACATAAGTGAATGAAGATGGCCGGAATGGAACACAAACCTGCGCACATGTGCTTTACCAATGAGCGACAGTCACAGTCAAAAGTGAGCTCCAGTTGAAGTTGACAAGCGTGTTTTCTCCTTTGTCTCTCCCAGACAACCAGCTCTCGCTGGAAATATTGCTGAAGAAATAACCAATTGATGTTATGTAAATATCTTCCACTCGTTGCATTTTGATGGAGAAACAATCAATTTGTATTATATAACTATCTTCCACTCTCTCCATTTTGCTGGAGAAATAATCAATTTGTATTATGTCACTATCCTCCACTCACTGCATTTTGCTGGAGAAATAATTAATTTGTATCATGTAACTTTCCTCCACTCACAGAATTTTGCTGGAGAAATAATCCTGCTTTGATTGCGAGATATTGCTGAAGTTTCGGATATGAGTTCTGTTTGCTGTAGTGCGTAGAAACTCTGTTCAAATAGCATGTTTGGTCGAGTGCTAAGTGCTTGCAGAGTAAATAGACTGTTTGTCCAGTCGTGGGTATGTGTCGTACCAAAGGCAGCTCAGAGTGTGTCGCTCTTGCAGCAAACCCGGGCACGGGGCGGCATCCTGCAAGGTAATGATCTGCTGCACAGGCAGCCATCAGGCACAGTGGACTGTCAGGAGGACACGTGCTGCAACTTTTGAGGAGACGCTGTCCTTCTGTACGAGACCTGCCCAAACCGCAGAAACAGCTACGCACAGGCAGCGAGGTGCGAGGTGATGCAGGGGAACGGAGCAGCAGTTGTGACTATTCCAGAGGAGACCAGACCTCGCCCCACCTCCGCCACTGTGACTCGATGTGAAAGAGCCAAAGACCAGGAGGAGGACAAAGACCCGCAATGGAGCGTCGAAGAACCCAGCCAAACCCCGACACTCAATCCCGAGACTATCTGTAAACACACAGCGCCAATGGAAGGTGAACCAGGGGTGTGTGGGGAGGAAGCATGGACCACGCAGGAAATGAAAATGAGGAAGTCCCGTAGGAGCAGAGGAACTGACGCCAAAGGTGGGACCGTCGACAAGAGGCGCTTGGAGTCCTCAACGGACAACAGCGGCTGCTCCCCGGCTGACGAACAGGAAAAAGGGGGAAGACCAAGCCTTCATCAAAGGGTGCGGCAAAACACAACAGTAAGAAGTGACACAGAAAGCGCGCTCCAGCTCCAGGTACTCGGGAGCTGTAACACCCAGCACTGGAGTACCGGGAGAAGCGAAACAGACAGCACGCTCCAGCTCCAGAGGCTCGTGAGCAATAATGCCCAGCTCTGGGCCACCGGGAGAAGTGACACAGACAGCACGCTCCAGCTCCAGGGACTCTGGAGCAGTAACTCCCAGCTCTGGGCCACCGGGAGAAGTGACACAGACAGCACGCTCCAGCTCCAGGGACTCGGGAGCAGTAACACCCCGCTCTGGGGCAACGCGGAGAATGAACAACCAGCGAGAGACAAGGAGCCGGATCCGGTCGTGGATCTCACGGGCACATCGCCCCACGAGTCCCCGCTGATGACCCACGAGCGCAGACAATCGCCCAAGGCAGACCTCGTACCTCAGACTAAGGACGGTCCAGCAGTTTGTGCAAACCAGGCGAATGCAGAATCTGGAAACGGAGGGTAACGTAGAACACAGACTGATTCAATTGTAGGACCTTCATTTTGACCCTTTTGTATTTGTAAAACGGCTTTACAAATCGCATCAATCAACGTGCATACTTTTAAATCGACGAAACAATGTGCTGCCACCCTGAACTAACTGTCCAGGTTCAAAAGGGACCTGCAGTTCTTGATGGAGTGCTGGATGCCGAACCTCAGCAACTCCCTGCAGTGGTCACGCATGTGCACCCAGGGGCAGTCGATCTGGTCAGGAGGCAACGATAGTCGTTCTTCGGGCCTCGGAATTCTGCTGCGAGGAGGCTGAATCGCCATCACCGAGGTTAAGGAGGTGCTGGGGGGCCAACTGCTCGTAGGAGAGGTTCAGGATGAGAACGCCCCGCTCCTAATGGTCAATGTTTACGCCCCGGCCCTCAAGAGCGATAGGCTGGAGGTCGATCAGTATCTCCATTGCAGCTGGGCGATCCAGCAGGGGCGGCGCAATACTGGATTCCACGTGCCAAACTCCTGTTGGAGGTGGTGAAAGACACAAAGCTTCGCGACGTTTTCAACATCCCTGCAGATGGACCACCATGGAGATACACGTGGTCCAGGCCAGACGTGTCCGTCCGTTCCAGGATAGACATCCTATTTGTGTCCCCAACGCTCAAGGTCAGATCCAACGCCGTCCAGCCGGTGTTCTTCTCTGATCATTGCCTCCAACTGGCCGATTGTCAATCGCAGGTGGACCAGAGGATATGCAGGGGGATCTGGAAGCTGGACGTGAGACTTTTGACTCCGGAGAACATCGAGGAACAGGGGGATCGCACAGGTTGGAGGACCGCAAAACACCTCTTCGACACCACAGTACACTGGTTGGAAACGATCAAGACCAACATCAAGAGCTTCTTCATCCTCAAAGGTGTTCAGAAGGAGGGATAGAATCAAAGGGAATTGTCACAGCTCCAGAGAAGCATCAGAATCTGCCACAGCTGCAGTTGATGGGGGTCGATATTTGAATAATAAGAAATAAGGAACAGAAGCAGGAGTAGGCCATACCTCCCCTCGAGCCTGCTCCATCATTCAATAAGATCATGGCAGATCTTCGACCTCAACTCCACTCTCCTGCCCGATCCCCATATCTCTTGATTCCCCGAGAGTCCAAAATTCTATCGATCTCAGCCTTGAACATAATCAACGACTGACCGTCCACAGCCCTCTGAGGTAGAGAATTCCAAAGATTCACAACTCTCTGAGTGAAGAAATTCCTCCTCATCTAAGTCATAAATGAGCGTGCCCTTACCCTGCGACTACGTCCCCTCGTTCTAGACTCTCCAACCAGGGGAAACAACCTCTCATCATCTACACTGTTACGCCCCCTCAGAATCTTATATGTTTCAATGAGATCACATTTCATTCTTCGAAACTCCAGAAAGTTATGCACATTTTATTCAACGTGTCCTCATAGGATCACCTTCTCATCCAAGGAATAAATCGAGTGAACCTTTGTTGTGCTGCTTCTAAGGCAAGTGTATCCTTCCTTAGTTAAGGAGACCAAAACTGTACGCAGTACTCCAGGTGAGGTCTGACCAAAGCCGTGCACAATTGTAGTAAGACTTTCTTACTCTTGTACCTAACCCTCTTGTCATAAAGGCCAACATGCCATTTGCTTTCCTAATTGCATGTTGTACTTGCATGCTAACTTTTTATGTTTCTTGTACGAGGACATCCAAGTGTCTCTGAACACCAACATTTCATAGTTTCTCACAATTTAAAAAATATTCTGTTTTTCTATTCTTCCTACAAAAGAGAACAGCCTCACATTTCCCCATATTGTACTTCATCTGACACCTTCTTGCCCACCCACTTACACTGTCTCTATCCCTTTGCAGACACTTTTTGTCCTCCTCACAGCTTACTTTCCAACCTAGCTTTGCATCGTCAGCCAGCTTGGATAAATTACACTCGGACCCTTCATCTAAGTCATTAGTATAGATTGCAAATAACTGAGGCCCAAGCGGCACCCCACTAGTTACAGCCTGCCAACCTTAAAATTACCCGTTTATCCATGCTCTTTGTCTTTTTTCCGTTAACCAATCCTCCAACCATGCTACTGTGTTACCCCCAACCCCATGACCCCTTTTATGAGGCACTTCAACGAATGTCTTTTGAAAATCCAAATATACCACATCCACTGGTTCCCATTTATCCACCCCACTAGTTACGTACTCAAAAACTCTCATAATTTTTTCAAACACGATTGCCCTTGCATAAAAGCATGTGGACTCTGCCTAACCATGTTATGATTATGATGCCCTGCGTGCCTGTTACCACTTCTTTAATAATGGATGCCAGCATTTTCCCGACGACTGATATTAGGCAAAACGGCCTGTCGTTCCCTCTTTTCTCTCTCCATCCTTTCTTGAATAACGGGGTCACATTTGCAAACTTCCAATCCGCTGAGACCGTTCTGGAATCTAGGGAATTTTGTAGGATCATAACCAATGCATCCACTATTTCTGCAGCTATCTCTTTTCGAACGCAAGGTTGTAGGCCATCAGGTCCCATTAGTTTCTCAAGTACTTTTTCTCTATTTATATTAATTAATTTAAGTTCCACACTCTCAGTAGCCCCTTGGTTCCTCACTATTTCTGGTATGCTTTATATATCTTCTACTGTGAAGACAGATAAAAAATATTTGTTTAACGTCTCTGCCATTTCCTGATTCCTCATTATTATTTCTCCTGTCTCAGCCTCCAAGGGACCAACATTTACTTTTGCTACTCTCTTCCTTTTCAAAAGAAGCTCTTACAGTCCATTTTTTGTATTTCTTGCTAGTTTACTTTCACAGTCTACTTTCTCCTGTTTTATCAATCCTTTGTTGGTTTCTAAAACTCTCCAAATCCTCATGTTTACTATGCTTCTTGGCAACCTTATAAGCCTCGTCTTTAAATCTAGTACTCTCCTTAACTTCTTTGGTTAGTTGCGGATGGATCACTTTTCCCGTGGAGTTTTTATTTCTCAGTGGAATGTATATTTGTTGTGAACATCGAAATATTTCTTTAAACGTTTGCCTTTACTAATCAACCCTCATACCTTTTAATCTAATTTCCCAATGTACTTTGACCAGCTCGCCCTGATACCTATGTAATTGGCTTTGTTTCAGTTTAAAACTCTAGTTTCTGACTTAAGTCCGTAACCCTCAAACTCAAAGTGAAAATCTATAATATTATGATCACACTTCCCCAGAGGATCTTTTACTGTGAGATTACTAATTAACCCTGTCTCTTAATACAAAATCTAAAATAGCCTGTTCCCTGGTTGGTTCAATGATGTTTTGCTCTAGGAAACCGTCTCGAATGCATTCCATGAACTCATCCTCCAAACTACCTTTGTCAATTTAATTTGCCCAGTCTATATGAAGATTGAAGTCCCCCATGATTACTGCATTACCTTTGTTACAAGCTCCTATTTTTTCATCATTAATACTCTGTTAAACGGTATAGTTACTAATAGGAAACCTATAATTTACACCCATCAGTGCTTTCTGCACCTTGTTATTTCTTATTTCCACCCATACTGATTCTACTCCCTGATCTTCCGTGCCAAGATCCTTTCTCACCACTGCCCCAATGCCATCCATTATTATTAGGGCTACTTTTTCATTCTGCCTGTCTTTCCTAAACGTCATGTACCATGGGATATTCAGTTACCAACCTTGGTCACTTTGCAACCATGTCTCTATAATGGCTGTTAGATCAAACCTTTTAATTTCTATTTGTATGACTAATTTGTCTATTTTGTTACGAATGCTCCATGCATTCAGATAAATAATCTTTAATTTTGACTTTTTACCATTTTTCCGGCTTTGTCTTTATTTGCTGATGCACTATTACCGTTAAACTCTCTGTCGCTTCCTGCCACACTCTGCTTATTTTTACCCAAATCAAGACACTGCTTTGTTGTCTTGCCTTTTCACATTAGATTTCTGAATTTCCGTCCACCTGACCACTCTCCCTTTTTAATTTAAAGCCCTATCGACAGCCCGAGTTGTTCCATTCGCAAGGGTGCTGCTCCCAGCCCAGCTTAAGTGGAACCCGTCCCAATGGAACAGCTCCCTCTTTCCCGAGTACTGGTGCCAGTGCCCGATGATTCGAAACCTTTGTCTCACATATCACTCTTTGAACCGTGCAGTTAACTCTTTGATATGTTTGTCCTGGTCCTGTGTAATGAGCCAGGATTAATTAATAATGTCCTAGTTAAGGATCCCCTTGGAATGAGTGACCATAACATGGTTACATTCCATATCCAATTAGAGGGTGAGAAGGTTGGTTCTTAAACAAGCGGACTGGAGACTATGATGGTATGAGAGCGGAATTGATTAAAGTGGACTGCGAAAATAGATTAAAGTTTAAGACGGTACATGAGCAGTGCTGTTCATTTGAGGATGATGTGGAGATGCCGGTGATGGACTGGGGTGGACAAATGTAAGGA
Source organism: Heptranchias perlo (assembly GCF_035084215.1). Lineage (NCBI taxonomy): Eukaryota > Metazoa > Chordata > Chondrichthyes > Hexanchiformes > Hexanchidae > Heptranchias > Heptranchias perlo. Next base: position 1,708,949 of record NW_027139442.1, on the reverse strand, counting down.
ATCTTACAACACCAGGTTATAGTCCAACAAATTTATTTTAAAATCACAAGCTTTCGGAGATTATCCCCTTCGTTAGGTGAATGAGTGAAAAGGTTCGCAAATCGCATATCTTATACTAGGCTGGGACAGCATCACACCAATCAAAAGGTGTCGTTGTTGTTCAAACATGCCAGTCACGGAGAACAGCACGTCCCAGTACACTGGATATACATTGTGTCAATTACACAGACAGACAGAAAGAAACCCAAATGGCAGAGAGAGAGAGAGAGAATATAAAAACATAACTTTTTTTCCCCTTTTTGCTGGTGGGGTTACGTGTAGCGTGACATGAACCCAAGATCCCGGTTGAGGCCGTCCTCATGGGTGCGGAACTTGGCTATCAACTTCTGCTCGACGATTTTGCGTTGTCGTGTGTCTCGAAGGCCGCCTTCGAGAACGCTTACCCGAAGATCGGTGGCTGAATGTCCTTGACTGCTAAAGTGTTCCCCGACTGCGAGGGAACCATCCTGTCTGGCGATTGTTGCGCGGTGTCCGTTCATCTGTTGTCGCAGTGTCTGCATGGTCTCGCCAATGTGCCATGCTCCGGGGCATCCTTTCCTGCAACGTATGAGGTAGACAACGTTGGCCGAGTCACAGGAGTATGAACCATGTATCTGGTGGGTGGTGTCCTCTCGTGTGATGGTGGTATCCGTGTCGATGATCTGGCATGTCTTGCAGAGGTTGCCGTGGCAGAGTTGTGTGCTGTTCGCCTGAAAACTGGGTAACTTGCTGCGAACGATGGTTTGTTTGAGGTTAGGTGGCTGTTTAAAGGCGAGTAGTGGAGGCGTGGGGATGGCCTTAGCGAGGTGTTCGTCGTCATCGAAAACATGTTGAAGGCTGCTTAGAACATGGTGTAGTTTCTCCGATCCGGGGAAGTACTGGACGACGAAGGGTACTCTGTTGGTTGCGTCCCGTGTTTGTCTTCAGAGGAGGTCTATGCGATTCTTCGCTGTGGCCCGTCGGAACTGTCGATCGACAAGTCGAGCGTCATATCCCGTTCTTACGAGGGCGTCTTTCAGCGTCTGGAGGTGTCCATCGCGTTCCTCCTCGTCTGAGCAGACCCTGTGTATTCGTAGGGCCTGTCCATAGGGGATGGCCTCTTTGATGTGATTGGGGTGGAAGCTGGAAAAGTGGAGCATCGTAAGGTTGTCCGTGGGCTTGCGGTAGAGTGAGGTGCTGAGGTGCCCGTCTTTGATGGAGATTTGTGTGTCCAAGAAAGAAACCGATTCTGAGGAGTAGTCCATGGTGAGTTTGATGGTGAGATGGAACTTGTTGATGTTATCGTGTAGTCTCTTCAGTGATTCTTCGCCATGGGTCCATCGGAAGAAAATGTCGTCGATGTATCTGGTGCATAGCGTTGGTTGGAGGTCCTGTGCAGTGAAGAAGTCGTTCTCGAACCTGTGCAGGAAAATGGTGGCGTATTGGGGTGCGAATTTGGTCCCCATGGCTGTTCCGTGTGTTTTGGGTAAAGAGCTGGTTATCGAAGGTGAAGACATTGTGATCCAGGATGAAGCGGATGAGTTGTAGGATGGCGTCTGGAGATTTTACTGGGACGTGCTGTTCTCCGTGACTGGCCTGTTTGAATAAGAACGACACCTTTTGATTGGTGTGATCCTGTCCCAACCTAGTATAAGATATGCGAATTGAGAACCTTTTCACTCATTCACCTGACGAAGGGGATAATCTCCGAAAGCTTGTGATTTTAAAATAAATTTGTTGGACTATAACCTGATGTTGTAAGATTCCTTACATTCATTAAAGGAGTTATTTTACAACTTTCAAAAAATATATATTCCACTGAGGAAAAAAGGGTGTAAAAGAAATAGTACACCAGCTCCAAGTAAAACTCCACAATGTACTGAAAAAAACACAACGGCTCTTTTAAGAGCCACCCACAAACTCTCTGAAAGAGCTGCATTTCCTATATACTTGCCAAGGATCATTTTATTACAGCGATATGATTCCAATCCAAAACTACCCCGTTGAAATCCCTGACCGATAAACTGATCACGAATATCTGATCCGCTCCTTCCCCTTCGCTTCGCTCTTTCAGCGTTACTATTCTGTCCTCTCTCAGCCCCTGAATGACCCCCTTAGTATTTCCTTTAACTCTAAGAATCCAGTCTCCGAAATGTTTAATGACTGAAGTGAAAATTCCCACATTAACAGTAACACAGCTGAATAGGGGCAGAATGAGAGCTCCGTCCAGGTCCCTCTTTTCACAAAAATGCTCCTGGCTCTCAGAAGTGACCAATCTATAAAGCGACATTTTTATGAAGACGAAATTGAAATGTGTCACTTCACGGAATGCTGTGAATGGGCCTTTTCTCCAGTCCGGTACAGTTTGAAAGCGATGATAGAATTGCCAACCCTACAATTTAAAGCAGATTTTAAAACAGAGCCAGCGATTGGGAACAGGTGGGGCTGAATAAGACAAGATAAAAAGAACGGGTTTAAAATCTTGTGCTCAGGGTGACATTGATCTAAATCCGGTCCTTTATTACACTGAAATTGGCGGGCTTTTTGAAATTCATAAAATACCTGGCCTGACCGTTGAGGGTACATTATCCGACTAAAAACAAGGACATATAAGGTAGCCAAACTTAGTGGGAGGATTGAGGCCGGTAAATCCCTCCCTCTTCTGATTCCCATAATCTGATTGGTTAATGCAATAGGCAAAACATAGAAAAACAGATAGAAAGAGTTTCTATAGCTATATAAAAAAAAAGGGTGGCTAAGCCAAACGTAGGTCCCTTAGAGGATGAGACCGGGAAATTAATGGTGGGAAACATGGAAATGGCAAAAATGCTGAACAAATATTTTGTTTCAGTCTTTACATTAGAGGACACTCATAATATCCCAACACTGGACAAACAGGGAGCTCTAGGGGGGGGAGGAGCTAAATACGATTAGAATCACTAAGGAATTGTTCCTCAGTAAATTAATGGCAGTGAAGAAGTCGTTCTCGAACCTGTGCAGGAAAATGGTGGCGTATTGGGGTGCGAATTTGGTCCCCATGGCTGTTCCGTGTGTTTTGGGTAAAGAACTGGTTATCGAAGGTGAAGACATTGTGATCCAGGATGAATCGGATGAGTTGTAGGATGGCGTCTGGAGATTTTACTGGGAAATACAAAAAAATGTTCCAGTCTCACCGTCTCTGTTGTTATTGGCCAGTGAAATGAGTAAATATTGCCAGACTAAAGACGTGGGGAGTAATACAAAGAGCATCTATCGGGACTGTAGAGCAGCAAAGGGGTTTTGATGTCCAGGTACATCAATCAATAAAAGTCTGTTATTACTGGATGGTGAAGAGTGGAAAGCGAGTGCGCATGTACCAAAAATAACATTCAAGATCCCAATTTCTAGGCTGTCATAGCCCAAAGAATAGAAAGATATGCTGATCGGGTTAGATGAAGAAGGGTGACAGGAGGCTCATGTAGAGCATAAACCCCGGCATGGCGCTTCTGTACATTCTATGTAATTCTGTTGCTGGCACCAAGTGAGAAATAGATGAATTTTCTTAATTGTGAGAAACTAGGGAGTCCAGAGGAGCCAAGGGGTTTAGTTGTCTAGGTACAGCAATCACTAAAAACTAGTGCACATGTACCAAAATAATTTTAAATTTCGAGGCTGTCGTACCCCAAGGTATCGCTATCAGGTACTTAGCCAACTCTCGGGAATTTGCGGATATAATCAAGCCCCACTGCCTCCCGTGCTGGTCAATTCCATCCATCCAGCACCCTCTGCATTAAAAAAGTTACATTCAAGCATTCTGCTCATCCTATGCCTCAGGTAGAGAAGACTAAAAGTGACAGGAGGACCCAGACCATCAGCCTTATGTGAGTTTAGGCATTTCCGTTTTAAATTCAGATTATTGTATTTGCAGGTTTTTCCATTTTTTGCACATTTCAATTTTTATTTCATTCTTGCACATTTTGAATTCTAAACAAATTCTCCAAACCCTGTGCTCAGTGAGTGCTGAATCCTGGCCCTTTGATTGACAGCTCTCACCTCCCCCGCTCCTCCTCCCTTCACGTGGCACGCGACAGCGTTTCTCCCCTTTGCGCGCTGACGTCACGACGCGTCCGTGACGCTCCGGCCCTCGGGACGCCGCGCATGTACCGCGCTTTTCCTGTGCCGCGTTCCCTTTGCAACAGGCCGGCGCCGGGAGGATGATGATGGAGACCTCGGGCCGGCGGGCTGGCGGGCGGGCGCTGCTTCGGGCGCAGGCGAGGCCGACAGAGGGAGGGCCCGCACCCGGGAGTGGTCTGAGAGGGGGGAGCGGGGTGTCGGGGTGGGGGGGGGGTGGCGGGAGACGGGTGGAGTTACTTGGGGCCTCCTGCAGGCCCGTGAATCTCAACTCTGGCAGCGCCCGATGTCCAGCTGGGCTCGGGGGGAGTCACTCTGCCGCCTCCCAGTCAAATGAGCCGTGGGTCGGAGCCCAAAAGCGAGCGAGAATCAAACAGCACAGCAAGAGGCCTCTAGGCCCATCGCGCCTGTGATGGCTCTGTGAAAGAGTGATCCCACTCCCACTCCCCTGCTCTTTCCCCAGAGTCCTGCAAATATCCCCCTTCAAGGATTGACCCGATTCCCTTTTGAAAGTTATTATTGAATCTGCTCCCACCGCCCTTTCAGGCAGTGAATTCCAGATCAGAACAACTCGCTGCCAAAAAACATCCTCCTCATCTCCCTTTGCCGCTTTTCCCAATTCCCTTCAATCTGTGTCCTCTGGTTACCGACCCTCCCGCCAGTGGCAACAGTTTCTCCCGATCAACTCCATCAAAACCGCTCGTCATTTTGAACCCCTCTGTTAAATCTCCCCTTAAACGTCTCTGCTGTGAGGAGAACAATCCCAGCTTCTCCATTCTCTCCAAGTAACTGAAGTCCCTCATTCCCGGTACCATGCTGCTAAATCTCGCCTGAACTTCCACCTTCCAACCAGCACCAGGTCCTGCTCCGCCTCACTGACCCTCACTGACTTCCAGTTACCGATCTCCTAATATTTAAAATGTTCATCCTTGGGTTTAAATCCCTCCATGGCCCACCCCTCCCCATATCCGCCCTCCCCTCCACACCTACAGGAAACCCTACGCGACCTCCTCATTCATCGATCATTGGCCTCTTTTGGTGGGACTACCCTCGCCTGCTTCCACTCACCTATCTGATCACAGCCAGGAGAAGCTTCTCTTTCCAACCCATCACCGTTATATCTGATGTCTCGAAAGGTTCAACCCTTTGCTCCCTCCTCTTCTTTATCTGCATGCTGCCCTTTGGTGACATTGTCCGCAGACATGGACCAGCTTTCAGATGGTCACTGACAAAACCACCGCCTCTCTTCATTCTTCCAATGCATGTGATTTGTCAGAACGATATTCTGTTTTAGAAGAGTCACAATTTCAATCCAGATTAAAATTGGGAAGTCATGAACGTTGGCAACGCAGTCTCCACAACCTGGCCGCAGAGTCCATCACGACCCTTCTCTTTTTGACTGAAGAGTCTCTCACCAATTACCCAACTCCTTACTGATCAGCTTTGACTTCCAGTCTCCTAAGCCTGTAGTTTATTTTTATTCATTCTTACATTTCAATCCACCAAACCTATTTCTGTGAACTCCTTCCGTCCTGCAGCCCCTGTCAAGCACTGCGCTCCTCCACATCTGGCCGCTAGTGCAACTGCAGTCCATTTGCTCTACTTTTGACAGCAGTGCCGTCTGCCATATCCACGCTCCAGAATTCCCTCCTTAAGGGCCTCCCACTTCCCTCTCCACCTTTCAGGTGTCGGACGTGGTTAGAATTTTGTGAGTTCAAATTCCACTCCAGAGGGTTGAACACGTGATCCAGGCTGATACTGCAGTGCAGTCCTTCGCGACCGGTGCACTGTCGGAGTTGCCGACTTACACAGGACACGTTAAACCGAGGGCACAACTACCCTATCAAGTACATGTAAAATATCTCACAGCACAATTCGAAAAAGAGCATTGCAAATCGCTCCAGTGTTCAAGGCAATATTTATCCCTCAATCAACATTACAAAAAACGATTTTCTGGTCATTTATCTCATTGCAGTTTGTATGAGCTTGCTGTGTACAAATTGGCTGGTACGTTTCCTACATTACCACAGTGACTACAGTTTAAATTGCACTTCTTTGCTGTAAAGCATTTTGGGGCGTCCTGACGTCTTGAAAGGCGCTATATAAAGGCAAGTTCTTTCCTTCTTTCAGACCTTCTATGAAAGCCATCTCTTGCTTCATGATTTTGTCATCCGTCGTAACATCTCTTTCTTTGTCGGGGGGTCCATTTTTGTCTGATTATGCCTAAGTAAAGCGGATTGTGATAATTATCTATGTTAAATGCGCGATATAAATACAAGTAGTTATTGTTATATTTTATCACCCTCCACACTCTTCATCCCACCATTGCTGGCCATTCCTTCAAACATCTAAATTCTACTCTCGAAAACCAACCTCAGCCTCTCAGTCTCTCCATTTGCTTCTCCTCCTTTTAGACCCTTCTTAAACCCACGCGTTGTCCAAGGTTTTCGCCAGTCCCCCTGATATCTTCTTATTACTTTAGTGCCCGATTTTACCCACTCCTCTGTGAAGACCCTTCGGAATGTTTATTATATTAAAGGCGGTCTGTGAATGCGAGTTGTTGTTGACTTTCTTTGGAATGTGTTCATTCGTTGTCCACAGTATGAGCAAAGTAATTTCTGGGCTAATATTCTTGTACCACAAATAGATTTATACAATGGACGGAGCTGTTGAGATAAATTAACATTAGCAACTACTCGTGGACACTCATTTTTCGAACAACATAACTCCGATTATCCACGGACATCGCATTGAAATTGAGCGCATTCTGGAGCTTGGAAATGGCTGAAGGCACGGCTTCCAAAAATGGGGCAAATGGACAGTGGAAGCAGACTTTAGTGAGCCCTCTGTCTAAGATGAGACCAGCTACAGAGAGCAGGGTGAAGATTTATTCGTTATTTGTCTTCTTTCTCTTTGGTTCCAAGCCGTTTTACTGCTCTCTGGGGCTGCTGACAAGGATGTAGCTTCATTATATTTTCTCTTTGGTTAAACCTGGTATGTCACGAATATAATGAGCAGTTTGAACGCTCCAGAATAAAAACATTAAACCCATAGACAGCACAACGTAGATTCTCTAAAATGAGGCCAGACGAGGGAAACTGTATGAGGACGGATTTGATACCCGATTATTTCTACGGAAATACAGCAGAGGAGACTAAAATTTTAAATCATGACGTTTGATAGAGTAATGGGGGAGGTTTGTTACTGCTGCTGGGGAGGATTTAAACCATCTGGGCAGGAGGGTGGAAACCTGTGAAGAGATTCAGAAGGGAGAGTAACAAGGCTGGAAGTGGAAGGCAGAAAATAGCAAGTGAAATTGGAAGGCAGCGGAAACAAAGACCAGCAGCAAATAAGGTCAAAATCGGAAAAAAATGTTAAAAAGGCAAAATTAAAGGCATTTTATCTGAATGCACGCAGCATTCACAACAAGGTAGATGAATTGACCGCACAAATAGAAGTAAAAGGGGAGGATCTAATTGCCATTACGGAGACGTGGCTGCAGGGTGACTAAGGCTGGGAACTGGATATTCAAGGATATTCGACATTTAGGAAGGACAGACAAAAAGGAAAAGGAGGTGGGATAGCGCTGTTAATAAAGGATGAGATCAGTACAATAGTGCTGTTGGCACAGAAGGTCAAGATATAGAATCAGTTTTGGTGGAGCGAAGAAACAGCAAGAGTCAGGTCACATTGGTGGGAGTTGTGTATAGGCCACCGAAAAGTAGTAGTAATGTAGGGCACGGTATAAAGCAGGAAATTAGAAACACGTGTAACAAGGGTAATACAGTAATATTGGGGGACTTTAATCTACATATAGATTAGCCAAACCAAATTAGCACTAATAGTGCGGAGGACAAAGTCCAGGAATGTATACGAGATGGTTTGTTGAATCAGTATGTTGAGGAACCAACGAGGGAACAGGATATTTGGTATCTAGTATTGTTCAATGAGAAAGTGTTAATCAATAATCTTGTTGTAAATGAGCCCTTAGGGAAGAGTGACCATAATATGATAGAATTATTCATTAAGATTTGAAAGTGATGAAGTTCAATCCAAAACTAGGGTCTAAAATCGAAACAAAGCAAATTACGAAGCTATGAGGCGCAAGTCGGCTGTGGTTGATTGGGGAACTGCATTAAAATGTATGACGGTGGACAGCAAATGGCTCGCATTTAAAGAATTAATGCATAATTAGCAACCTTCCCCCCATCATAATGTCATAAATGGGGTTGTTCGCTGATGATTGCACAGTCTTCAGTTCTATTCGCAACCCCTCAGATAATGAAGCAGTCCGTGCCCGCATGCAGCAAGATCAGCACAACATCCAGGCTTGGGCTGATCAGTGGAAAGAAAATTCGCGCCAGACAAGTGCCAAGCAATGACCATCTCCAACAAGAGATAGTCTAACCACCTCTGCTTGACACTCAAAGGCATTGCCATCGCCGAAACCCCCAGCATCAACATCGTTGGGGTCACCGTTGACCAAAATCTTCACTGGACCAGCCATATAAATACTGTGGCGACAAGAGCAGTCAGTGACTGAGTATTCTGTCGCGAGTGACTCACCTCCTGTCTCCCAAAGCCGTTCCACCATCTACAAGGCACAAGTCAGGAGTGTGACGGAATACTCTCCACTTGCATGGATGAGTGCAGCTCCAACAACACTCAAGAAGTTCGACACCATCGAGGACGAAGCAGCCCGCTTGATTGGCACTCCATCCACCACCCTAAACATTCACTCCCTTCGCCACCGACGCACAGTGGCTGCCGTGTGTACCATCAACAGGATGCACTGCAACAACTCGACAAAGCTTCTTCAACAGCACCTCCCAAACTCGCGACCTCTACCATCTAGAAGGACAAGGGGAGCAGGCAGATGGGAACAGCACCACCTGCACGCTCGACACCAAGTCGCACACGATCAAGACTTGGAAATATATCGCCGTTCCTTCATCGTCACTGGGTGAAATTTTGAAATTCCCTACCTAATAAAACTGTGGGAGAACCTTCACCACACGGAATGTAGCGGTTAAAGACGGCGGCTCACCACCACCTTCTGAAGGGCAATTAGGGATGGACAAGAAATGCCGGCCTTGCCAGCGACGCCCACATCTCACGAACGAATAAAAAAAACAAATATATGTTCCTTTAAGGCGCAGAAATCCAACAAGAAAAGTGGTCAAACTGTTGCTAACAAGCGAAATTAAAGATAGTGTTAAATCAAAGAAAGATGCACATCAAGTTGCCAGAATATGCAGTAAGCCTGAGGATTGGGAACATTTTGAAATTCAGCAAAGGAGGACCTAGAAATTGATAAAGAAAGGGAATGTAGAATATGAGAGTAAACTAGCGAGAAACATAAAAACGGACGGTAACAGCTCCTATAGGAATGTAAAAAGGAAAAGACAAGCGAAGGCAAATCTGGGTCCCTTACAGACAGAGACAGGAGAATTTATAATGAGGAATAAGGAAATGGCAGAGAAATTAAACAAATACTTTGTGCCTGTCTTCACGGAAGATGATACAAACACCCCCCCCCCCCGTCCCCCCAGAAATACTGAAGAATCAACGGTCTGGTGACTATGAGGAACTAGAATTAGCAACAAAAAGTACTTAGAGAAATTAATGGGACAGAAAGTTGATAAATCCCAAGGACCTGATGAGCTTCATCCTAGGACGCGGAACAGAGCTACAGGCGGGAGCGGACCTTGGAGAGAGTGCAGGACTGGGAGAATACGAAAGGACCAGGCTCGAAGGCCGACCCGCACAGCAGATCGGTGATTGGCTGGTGAGCTTTAGTTTTTTTTTTTCTCTGAGTGAGGGAATTGCGGAAAATAGAAGTAAAAGCTAGAAGCATAAAACTACTGGTAGCTGTTTAAAATTAAAGCATAAACTACTTAACTAGAGTAATATAACCAAAAATAATAGAATTTAAGGCTTAATTTGTTTTTGCTTGGTTTAAGTTAATCTAATAAATTAAGGCATGGCAAGGCAGCTCAGACCCGTGGAATGCACAACCTGTGCCATGTGGGAACTCCAGGATGCTTGCGTGTCCTGGACAACCACATGTGCAGGAAGTGTCGTCAGCTGGTGGAGCTCGAGCTGCGGGTTGCAGACCTTGAGCAGCAGCTATCGTCACTGCAGTGCATCCGCGAGGCTGAGAGTTTCGTGGATAGCACGATTCAGATGGTGGTCACCGTGCAGTTTGAAAGTGCAGGCAAAGAGGGACTGGGTGACCGACAGACAGACAAGGAGGACCAGGCAGTTAGTTCGGGAGTTCCCTGAATGCATTTCACTCTCCAACCAGTATTCAGTTCCGGATAGTGGTGGTGGAGAGTGTTCCTCTGGGGAGTGTTGCCAGAGTAAAGTCCATAGAACCATGGGTGGCTCAGCTGTACAGTGGTGGGGAGGTGGGGGGGAGGAGAAAGGTCGAGAGAGCAATAGTGATTGGGGATTCTAATGTTAGGGGAGTTGACAGGCGTTTCTGCGGCCGCAAACGTAATTCCAGGATGGTATGTTACCTCCCTGGTGCCAGGATCATGGATGTCACTGAGCGGTTGCAGGACATTCTGAAGTGGGGTGGTTAACAGCCATAGTTCGTGGTACATGTCGGTACCAACGATGTAGGTATAAAGAGGGATGAGGTACTGCAAGCAGAATATAAGGAGTTAGGAAATAAGTTAAAAACAGGACCCCAGGGGTTGTAATCCCAGGATTTCTCCCAGTGCCACGTTCTAGTGAGTACAGTAATAGGAGAATAGATCAGATGAATGCATGGCTTGAGGGTTGGTACAGGAGGGATGGATTTAGTTTCCTGAGGAATTGGGACCGATTCTGGGGAAGGTGGGACCTTTACAAGCCAGACGGGTTGCACCACAACAGATCCGGGACTAATATCCTTGCAGGGGGGGTTAAGCTAGAGTGGCAGGGGGATGGGAACCTGAGTGGGGAGTCAGAAGAGAGTAAAGTTGAGAGAAGCAAGAGTGGGGAGCACCCAGGGGAAATTTACAATACAAATAGGAAAAATAGTTGTTCAAGAACAAGTGAAAGGGAAAAGCGTAGAGCAGGAGGAAAAAGTGTCATTTAGGCACTACAGATAAAGTAAAAACTATAAAATATAAAGCGATTAACCCAGCAACAACGCTGAAGGTCAGGCTAGGGTGTGTGGCCCAACTGAGAGTATTATATACAAACACACGGAGTATAAGGAATAAATTCAATGAACTTCAGGCACAAATTCAAATTGGAGGGTATGCCATGATAGCTATTACTGAGACACGGCTGCAGGATGGTCAAGATTGGGAATTAAATATACCAGGTTATAAGGTCTACAGGAGAGATAGGGAAAATGGAAGAGTGGGAGGAGTAGTATTAGTGATTAGAGATGAAATCATTTCAATGATAAAGGAGGATATAACGAGAGGTAAGAAGCCAACAGAGACGTTATGGGTTGAATTGAGAACTCGAAAAGTATCTAAGACTATAATGGGAGTTGTGTATAGGACCCCTGGCAGCAACTCTGAAGTGCTCGGTTGTATAAATGCAGAGATTATACAAACGTGTAAGAAAGGCAAAGTGGTCTTAATGGGGGACTTTAACCTTCACATAGATTGGGGAAAGCAGACTAGCAATTGTCCGAAAGGTAGTGAATTTCATGATTGTGTCCGGGATAGTTTTCTACAGCAGTATGTCCTAGAGGCAACAATGGGGCAAGCCATACTCGATTTAGCAATGAGTAATGAACCAAATTTAGTTAACAGCTTAACTGTACGTGAACATCTATCCAATAGCGATCAAGGTAGTGTTTGAAAGGGAAAAAAAGTGAATCAGCTGCTAAGATTCAAGACTTGGGTAAGGCCGACTTCAATGGGATGAGACAGAGACTGTCCACAGTAAACTGGGCAAACCTGTTGATGGGCAAAACGACTGATGATCAGTGCGAAATATTTAAAGAAACATTTAACGTGATACAAAATCGGTTTATATCCCCGAGAGGCAAGAACTCTACTTGCCAAAAAAACAGCCATGGACAACTAAAGGGGTAAGGGACAGTATAAGACATAAGGAAAGGGCGTACAAAAAGGCAAAAAAATGGCACAGATCCTGGCGAATGGGAAAGATACAAATTATCAACAAGGGGTCACAAAACAGATAGCAAAAGCGACAAAAAGAGAGTATAAAAATAAATTTGCAAGTGATATCAAAACCAATACGAAGAACTTTTATAGTTATATTAGGAAAGAGGGTGGTCAGGAGCAGTGTTGGCCCCTTATAAACTGAAAGTGGGGATATTGTCATTGACAATGGGAAATGGCGGACATGGTGAACAATTACTTTGAGTCAGTAATTACGGTAGAAAAAGAAATCCCAGGAAAACTAATGCTGAATCTTGGAAAGGGACTCAATAAAATTAACATAAGTAAAAAAACAGTAATGAAGAAAATAATAGCACTAAAGAGTGACAAATCCCCAGGACCAGATGGTTTCCATCCCAGGGTTTTAAAGGAAGTAGCTGAGTACATTGCAGATGCCCTAACTATAATCTTTCGAAGTTCTCTAGATTGAAGAACTGTCCATCTGGATTGGAAAATTGCACATGTCACTCAGCTTTTTAAGAAAGGAGAGAGAGGGAAACCAGGGAATTATAGACCAGTTAGCCGAACATCTGTTGTGGGGAAAATGCTGGAGTCTATAATTAAGGATAGGGTGACTTAACACCTCGAGAATTTTCAATTAATCAGAGAGAGCCAGCATGGCTTTGCAAAAGCTAGGTCGTGCCTGACAAACCAGATTGAATTTTTTGAAGAGGTGACTAAAGTAGTGGCGATGGGAATGTCAATGGATGTTATCTATATGGACTTCCAGAAGGCATTCGATAAGGTCCCAAATAAGAGACTGTTAGCGAAGATAGAAGCCCATGGAATCGAGGCAAAAGTACGGACTTGATTAGGACGTTGGCTGAGCAAAAGGCGACAGAGAGGAGGGATGATGGGTAGGTACTCATATTGGCAGGATGTGACTGGTGGAGTCCCGCAGGGATCTGTTTTGGGGCCTCAATTATTCACAATATTTATTAACGACTTAGATAAAGACATAGAAAGTCTCATATCTAATGTTGCCGATGACAAAAAGATTGGTGGAATTGTAAGCAGTGTAGATGAAAACATACAATTACAAAGGGATATTGATAGATTACGTGAATGGGCAAAACTGTGGCAAATGGAATTCAATTAGACAAATGTGAGGTCATCCACTTTGGATCAAAAAAGGATAGAACAGGATACTTTCTAAATGGTAAAAAGTTAAAAACAATGGATGTCCAAAGGGACTTTGGGGTTCAGGTACATCGATCATTGAAGTGTCATGAACAGGTGCAGAAAATAATCAATAAAGCTATTGGAATGCTAGCCTTTATATCGAGAGGACGAGAGTACAAAGGGGCAGAAGTTATGCTGCAGCTTTTCAAAACCCTGGTTAGACCGCACCTGTAGTACTGAGAGCAGTTCTGGGCACCGCACCTTCGGAAGGACATATTGGCCTTGGAGGGAGTGCAGCGTAGGTTTACCAGAATGATACCCGGACTTCAAGGGTTAAGTTACGAGGAGAGATTACACAAATTGGAGTTGTATTCTCTCGAGTTTCGAAGGTTAATGGGTGATCTGATCGAAGTTTATAAGATATTAAGGGAACAGATAGGGTGGATAGAGGGAAACTATTTCCACTGATTAGGGATTCTAGGAGTAGGGGGCACAGTCTAAAAATTAGAGCCAGACATTTCAGTAGTGAGATTCGAAAACATTTCTACACACAAAGGGTGGTAGACGTTTGGAACTCTCGTTCGCAAACGGTAATTGATGCGGGCTCAATTGCTAAATTTAAATCTGTGATAAATAGTTTTTGGCAACCAAAGGTATTACGGGATATGGGCCAAAGGCTGGTATATGGAGTTAGATCACAGATCAGCCATGATCATATCAAATGGCGGAGCAGACACGAAGGGCTGAATGGCAAACTCCTGTTCCTATGTTCCTATTTTACCGAGCTGTTGGGGATGAAGCGGGTCAGATATCAACGCATTTCTCTCATCACCTTCTTTACGAAGGGGTCGTCCACCATGAGATGGACGGCGGACTCGTCCCCGCTGCAGCCTCGAGGGCAGCTGGCGGTGATGCTGAGATGCTGGTAAAACTGTACTGGAAGGGCGCATCTCACCACCATCCAAGTTACATCCAAGTTGCTCAGTTCCGGTGACGAGACGGACCACTAAATGGTTTCGACCGTCTTGTCGGGGAACTGCCCGATCGGATCCCTGCAGGAACCTTAGAACGTTCCATGTTGAACGCAGTCTGACGGCTTTGTGGTCGGATGCTTCCCCATAACAAACTTCTCCACCTGGGACAGGTGGTGGGTATCGTCCAGCTGGAAGGGATGTCCTGCTTCTGCTCGGCCAGGGTGGCCAGACCCAAACTTCTCAATGTGGGGACTGTCACTACCAATGTTATCAAACCCCAAACTTGATCCATTTGATGATCCGGCTTGCGGGTGTAACAGGGAGAGCTGCAGCGTTTTAATTTACAGTCATCTGAAGTTCCCTTCAATCACCCCTTTATATAAATATCTTGGAATGTCAAATTTGGAGCCTGGCGACTTTCTATGAGATGTAAACATTTTTGGATCCGGGTTATTAGAAATTCTCCAAACATTTTCTGCTGGTGGAACCTCGAGGGTCTCGGTGGACAAGGCGGCCAATCAGTGATTCGGGTACTAGACTTATATCCCTCTTTAATTCTGCCTTTTGTTAGGAAGCGCCCTGGACTGCGATAGGTGTAAACCTTAACCTTCTGACTTCCAATTATGTGGAGGAACTTAGAGAGGGCCCAATACTATGGAATCACCTGCTTATCTCATTCGATTTAGTTTAGTTCAGTTCACTGGAGATGAGACGAAGTAAAATTAATGGGATTAGTCTTACCATGATGATCCGGCCCAAGCATGGCGACGGAACTCTCTCATGAGGAAAGGGGGTAAAGGGCACAGTCCTTTGTGTAATGGAGGGTGGCAAGCATTGGACCAGTAGAAAGTCTAGTCTTAGGGTGGTTTTGATGTTGGTGTGGCTCTTTGTCCACTGCTGTTTAACTCCATCCCGAAGTCGGCCATACAGTGGAGCAGCAATTTCCGTATAGTCAGAGATAAAATATGACAAATCCTGTCATACCCAGAAACAAGTGCAGGGAGTTCTCATCGGTGGGCCATGCTAAGGAGGTGAGAACCTTGACTTTATCCTGATCCACAGACCGGGACCCTGCCTTCAGCATGACACCAAGGAATTTGACCTCATCTTCCCGGAAATGTATCACGAGGTTTCCATATAGATCTGTGTAACCAGGCCCAGCCTCATGTCCCGTTAAACTCCCTGCAGTGAGTAAACATTGCTGCACAGCAGGTCAGAGAGGACACGATCTCCGGAACTCCCCACTGGAGTTTGAAATTACATTAATATTTTACCAGTTAGTAACGGTCCGGGTGTTGGACTATTATTATGCTGTTCTGGTCAAAACAAATGTCCCAGTGAACAGGAACCTGTCTGACCCTGACAGCTCACCCTCAGTCCATCCCACCGGGCAGTGTGTGTGATGGGAAATAATCATCAACCGAAAAGGATGATTTGATTTTATTCATCTCAGGATGAAACATTGAATATTGAAATCATATTATTTCCAGACTAATAACAGCAAGCAATTTCATGTCAGAGTTACATCTTGTATCATTTCACAACACTGCATTTGTTTGATAAATTATAATTCCTGTCTGGTATTTCCAAATTTATTAAATGTATTGGATTGATATCAGTTACTTTTGTGAACTCATTGATGTCAATGGATGGTAAAATCAGGCGCGGTTAATAACGGGCGCCGATCTGCGACCGCCCATCTTATGCCACCGACAAACGTGAAAATCTCCTCGAATAGACTTTATTTTTTTACGAAATGTTTTCAGATGTTTCTATGATTTAACTAATGTAACAATTCGATTCAGTGGGTATTTCACCCCGTTCTTCAGCTCCTCTCTGAATTTAGCCTGGGTCACAGCATAAATACATGTGTTGGTGCAGGAACTGAGAAGCTGAAGCATGTATCCGGCTGACTCAATGTCAGTGGCCGAATAATACTGGGTGTTCGTTATACGCAGAGAGATAACGTAAAAAACGAGTGTGCTCCATAACAATATAAAACTGCCTGATATACTGAAGAGTAAAATGATGGATTTCCTTCTGTTCTCCATCTCTGGATCCTTGTGAATCTCTCCATTGCTGCGGCCCCGGAGTCTCCGGCGGACTCTACTGGCCGCTAAAATGTGCCTGGCGGTGAGAACATTGAGCAGCAAAATCAGAATGAATGGGAGACAAGGAGATGAAACAATAGTAAACATGACAAACGCTGCCCCTGCCGGTGAAATGATGAAGTTCAGTTTGAAGACACAACCCCGGGGTATATTGTCCATTATATATTCCGGGTCATATGCAAAGAACCAGGGAATGTTTAGTGAACAGCTCAGCACACTCACTGTTCCGATAACAGCAGCCGCCGTTTTTTCGGTGCAATATTTTTTTTTCAGCTTCTGACAACAAATGGCCACAAATCGATCAAAGGTGAAAGCGACTGTGAGCCAGACAGAAACCTCGGTGGTTGCAAAAGTCAAGAAGTCAATGAGAGAACACACGGGAGTAATTCGCAGGAATGAAACTGGGAAATAAATCAAAACAATCCATCTCAATATCGGATCAGTGATAACGACCAGGAGATCGGCCGCCGCCATTGCCACCAGGTAGTGAGTGATACATTTGGAGAGACTGCACTTTCCTCGGGACAGGATCACAATCGCCACCAAGTTAACTGTAAGAGAGAGAAATGGAAGCAGATAAATTACTGATCAGACCTGGAGCCAAAGCTGCAGTTTGAGCGGATCTGGGGTGAAATTTCCAGCTTTGTCGCTCCATCAAACGGTGGAAACTGATTCACTGACCCGGGCAACGCTTTCGGACAGAGAAATGTTTTTAAACAAAATGATCAATAATGAATTGGGAAATTGATAGAGAAAGTGAATAAAATGAGCACTGGATCAACTGGAAGGGTCAAGTGGGGGGACAGTGCCTGTGGGGAAGGGAACAATGGTTTTAATGGGAATCCAACGGGTTAAATCCAGATTTGGGCTCCAGATGGACAAGGAAGTGAGCGATCTCAGGGAAGGTGAGGGGACAGGGGGAGGTGCTGCTGGTTTGTTGCTCTGGGTTAAGGGAGCCGACAGGGGCCGGCACAAAACGGGAAAGACCGAGATCCGCGACGATGTTTTTGAGGCTTCGGATCGGATTGGAAAAGTTAGCTGGAGGCCGAGCCAGTGAGTGAGATTGGGAGTGATGGAATTAAAAGGACATGTTGGAGCTGGAGGGGAGTTAGGAGCAGATGGTTTGGGAAAGCGGATAAACAGAAGCAAAGGATGAGGAGACAGAGGATTCAATGCAGTGGGAGGAGAGGCTGCAATTCACAGGGAGAGACTGCAGCAGATTATTCGAGGAAATCTCATCTACAGGTCCCAGTAACACAATCCAATGAATAAATTCAACCTTTAATGTCAGGGATAATAACGCGTTCAATCAATGTCCTTTTTAAAATACAATTAAAATTAAATTAAAATACATTAATTAAATTAGCCTCGATTTTCTTGAATTATACTGACATCAGCTTCTAGAATACAATGTCCTAATAATTCAATGTGATCAAGAAATCACTGATTTTAATCTTTAAATACATTTCAATTATGTTTATGTATTCAGTCAAGAAACAAGTAAAAGGAATATTCATATAAACAGACTGAGGATCTGCTGGCGATAAGCACATCCGGAGCGAGTAAAATTAAACTCACAATCTCACAACATCCTCATAACATCTTCAAGTCAAATCGCCTCTTCATTATTGTACTCTATGTTTCAGCAGTTCATTCCAATGAATTATTCACTACACTGCCGCGTTCTCTCTTCCTCTCTCGCTTTCGCTCTCATTCTCTCTGTCACTCTCTCGCTCTCTCTCCCTGCATCTCCCTACCTCTCGTTCCGTCTCCCACATGATTCCAACAGATAAAGTGCAAACTGATACAACATTACTTCAAAACATTGCATTTTACAGTGAATTCATCCACAGTGAATCAGAGAATGAGATGTGAAAGAATCAGCAGCAAACTCAGTTCAGTGGCCAGAATTCTGAAGCGGCGTCAGATACACACACAATGAAATAATATTTCATAACATTGATAACCATTAAATAGATTGAAATCCCAGTTAAACTGAACCATATTACTGGGGAGGGAGGACATTACTCTGCCTCCTTTAACACTGAGACCGTGAGCTGTCTCATTATCAATCATTGAAAGCAGATATATGAAAAAATATCCCAGGACAGGTTAATTCAACAACAAGAAACTCTTAACAGCTCCTCACGGTCTGATACGAAATCTTAGCCCAGACACCAGATTCCAACATATGCAGATCTAAGGAATCTTACAACATCAGGTTATAGTCCAACAGTTTTATTTGAAAATCACAAGCTTTCGGAGGCTTTCTCCTTCGTCAGGTGAGTGTCGGATTCCTTGAAAATTGCCGTAAATAGTCATAGACTATATAGTCTCTGACTATATATTCTGACTATATAGTATCTGACTATATATTCTGACTATATATTCTCTGACTATATATGCGGATATTTTCAAGGAATCCGACACTCACCTGGCGAAGGAGAAAGGCTCCAAAAGCATGTGATTTTCAATTAAAACTGTTGGACTATAACCTGGTGTTGTAAGATTCCTTAAATTTGTACACCCCAGTCCATCACCGGCATCTCCACATCAATATATTCAGTGCAGAGAATAATCCAGTAACAATGCCAGGGTTGGATAAACGAAGTTCACTGCAGATATAATGCAATTGATACAGGATCGAACGTTTAGAAGTTAAGCACATACCATCATTCAACAATACATTCAGTACAGTGAATAATCCAGTAAACAATGCCAGGGTTGGATATGCAAAGATCAGAACAGAAAAAATCCAAAACCAAAAGATCAGAGATTTTAAACATCCAACTGATAGAATAGAACAGGCGGCTGTGTAAAACATGATGGGAGAAAATTAATTTGCCAAGTACAGCAGTGCAGTTAACATCGATTTTCAATATTCACAGGTGAGTTAACGGCTTACCTGGAACTCCAACGGCTGCAAGAACAGGATAGTAAATGCGTTCTATATGAAACATTAGTGAATATCCCATTTATATGAGAAGCAGTGACTTCTGTTGATCTGAAAACCGCAGCTCCAGCAGGCAATCTGAGCTGGGACATTGCAACAATTGCTGACTTATACAGGGAATAAATCCCCACTGACACGGTTATACCCCTGATCATTGCTATTAGTTACAGTCATTTGAACAAACACATTACATCAGCAGCTTTGCCTCCACGTAAATAATGACGTGGATATATCACAAACATCTCAAAGTCCAGGACATTATCTTAATGAGACCTCTCTCAGGATTAAAGTTAAAAGCTGTGCTCAGAATGGACTGGTCCAACAACAATGAGCGGCTTCTTTTAAAGTTTTCATATTATTGTATTAACTAAGCTCACTCCTGCCGTTTCATTTATTAATGTTACCTATTTCACCGTGTGTACTCTGAAACAACATTAAACCCACGGAGTACACAATGTAGGTTCTGTCGAATGAGGCCAGGGAAGGGAAACTCTATGAGGAAATATTTGAAGTACCAGGAGTATTTCCACTGAGAATGATGGTATTTGATAGAGTAATAAACAATTACTGTATCCTCTGGTTGTGAGGATCAGTGATAGAGTGATAGGGAATTACTGTATCCTCTGGTTGTGAGGATCAGTTTTAGATTAATAGGGAATTACTGTATCCTCTGGTTGTGAGGATCAGTGATAGAGTGATAGAGAATTACTGTATCCTCTGGTTGTGAGGATCAGTGACAAGGGGAAATCAATTTCAGCTCACCATGAAAGAGATAAAGTTTAAATTCTTCATGCAGAGATTTTTGGAGCATGGAATGTTTGACCACAGGGAATGGAAAAAACAGAAAATAGACAATCGCAACGTTTACTATTGCATCGTTTAAGAGAAAATTGAATACATATTTGTAATTTATGAAGATAAAGGGCATTTGGTCAAAGTTTGCTATGACATACATTTTGAATTGCTTTAGCCATAAACTGGCACTGGCACGATGGGCCAAATGGCCTCCCACTGTTCTGTAAACCACCAATCTTCATGTTTCTCGTAGATTGAGATTTATGATAAGCTTGAATGCCGCCGTGCTGCTTCTTAGCCAACAGTACTGAACGAATAAAAAAAGGGGAGTTAGTGGTCAGTTTAGATTGTATCTCCAGTTACAGGGAGTCAGTGTTTTTTTTTTTATTCGTTCATGGGATGTGGGCATCGCTGGCGAGGCCGACATTTATTGCCCATCCCGACTTGCCCCTGAGAAGGTGGTGGTGAGCCGCCTTCTTGAACCGCTGCAGTCTTTGCGGGCAAGGTTCTCCCACAGTGCTGTTAGGTAGGGAGTTCCAGGATTTTGACCCAGCGATGATGAAGGAGAGGCGATATATTTCCAAGTCGGGATGGTGTGTGACTTGGAGAGAACGTGCAGGTAGTGCTGTTCCCGTGTGCCTGCTGCTCTTGTCCTTCTAGGTGGTAGAGTTCGCGGGTTTGGGAGGTGATGTCGAAGAAGACTTGTCGAGTTGCTACAGTGCATCCTGTGGATGGTACACACTGAAACTACGGTGCGCCGGTGGTGAAGGGATTGAATGTTTAGTGTGGTGGATGCTGTGCCATTCAAGCGGGTTGATTTGTCCTGGATGGTGTTGAGCATCTTGAGTGTTGTTGGAGCAGCGCTCATCCAGGCAAGTGGAGAGTATTCCATCACACTCCTGGCTTGTGCCTTGTAGATGATGGATAGGCTTTGTGGAGTCAGGAGGTGAGTCACTTGCCGCAGAATACCCAGCCTCTGACCTGCTCTTGTCGCCACAATATTTATGTGGCTGGTCCAGTTTAGTTTCTGGTCAATGGTGACCCCCACAATGTTGATGATGGCGGATTCGGCTACGGTAATTGCGTTGATTGTCAATGGGAGGCGGTTAGACTCTCTCTTGTTGGAAATGGTGATTGCCTGGCACTTGTCTGGCGGAGAATGTTACTTGCCCCTTATCAGCCCAAGCCTGGATGCTGTCCTGGTCGTGCTGCATGTGGGCATTGGTTGCTTTTTTAGATGAGGGTTTGCGAATGGAACTGAACACTGTGCAATTATCAGCGAACATCCCCATTTCTGACCTAATGATGGAGAGAACTTCTTCGATGAAGCAGCTGCAGATTTTTCGGCCTAGGTCACTGCTTTGTGGAACGATTTCAGCAATGTCCTGGGGCTGAGCTGATTGGCCTCCAACAACCACTATCGCCTTCCTTAGTGCTAGGTATTGCAATAGCCACTGGAGAGTATTCCGCCTGATTCCCATTGACTTCAATTTGACTCGGGTTCCTTGGTGCCATACTCGGTCAATTGCTGCCTTGATGTCAAGGGCAGTCACTCTCACTACACCAAATGAAGTTTAAGTAATTCAATCTTTTTCCTTTCGAGTTGTCCGTGTCCTTCTCCGTGGCTATTCTAAACCTTATGATACTATGATCGCTGCTCCCTAAATGCTCCCCCACTGAAACATGCTCCACTTGGCCTGCCTGATTCATAGAATCATAGAATCATAGAAGTTCACAACATGGAAACAGGCCCTTCGGCCCAACATGTCCATGTCGCCCAGTTTATACCACTAAGCTAGTCCCAATTGACTGCACTTGGCCCATATCCCTCTCTACC
Source organism: Heptranchias perlo (assembly GCF_035084215.1). Classification (NCBI taxonomy): domain Eukaryota; kingdom Metazoa; phylum Chordata; class Chondrichthyes; order Hexanchiformes; family Hexanchidae; genus Heptranchias; species Heptranchias perlo. The sequence goes on along the minus strand of NW_027139442.1, from coordinate 1,686,894 downwards.
CATGTTACCCATGTAACTGTCCAAATGCTTTTTAAAAGACAAAATTTTACCCGCCTCTACTATTGCCTCTGGCAGCTCGTTCCAGACACTCACCACCCTTTGAGTGAAAAAATTGCCCCTCTGGACCCTTTTGTATCTCTCCCCTCTCACCTTAAATCTGTGCCCCCTCGTTATAGACTCCCCTACCTTTGGGAAAAGATTTTGACTATCTACCTTATCTATGCCCCTCATTATTTTATAGACTTCTATAAGATCACCCCTAAACCTCCTACTCTCCAGGGAAAAAAGTCTCAGTCTATCCAACCTCTCCCTATAAGTCAAACCATCAAGTCCCGGTCGCATCCTAGTAAATCTTTTCTGCACTCTTTCTAGTTTAATAATATCCTTTCTATAATAGGACACTGATTCGCTAGAACAAAGGCCAGCAATGCCTCCTTCCTCGTTGAACCGGAAACGTACTGGTTGAGAAAGTTATCCTGAACACATTTGGAAAGTTCCTCCCCCTCTTTGCCCCTTATATTATTATTGATATCCCAGTCTATATTAGGATAGTTGAAGTTGGGTTCAAACGGTTTTTGAGTGTTCCAGTCAACCGTCATCATTGTGCAATGGTGAGTGAGTGGCCAAAGTGCGACTTCTCTTCACACCCCAATTGGCACAAATCATATAATTATGGGACAACTTCTTTTCTGGAGTAGGAGGAGCTTCTGTTAAGAAGCTTCGCCTCGAGGAAGGAGAGCCAAAAAGCGCAACCTCAAGAGCTACGAAAGAACTGATCAGTCAACTGCCTTGATGCTGATATCCTTGGTTTATAACATTGTATGTATTGCTTGATTGGCATGCTGCTTTTGTGAACTGTTTAAATCATTAAATAATCAGGTTTTAACCGTATAAGTATATAACTGGTTGAGTAACTTATAAATGGAGAGAAAGTGAGATGGAGAGAATGAGAGAAAGGGAGATAGAGAGAGGGAGAGAGGGAGAGCGGCAAGTCCAGCATTACTGAGTGAAAGATAGAAATAGATGGAGACAGAGAGAAAGAGAGGCACAATAATAGTGGATTTGTTAGAAGGAAGTATGAGAAAGATATAGAGGCAAATAGGGTAGCTGTGAGCTCATGCAAGGTGCATTCAAGTCTAATGGCAGCTGGAGAGCAGGAAAGCAGAGGAGTATTGTTGAGTCGGTGTAGAGCTTGAGGGGCAAATTGCTCAAGAGGGGAGAGAGAAAGGTGGCATGCTTGGGAGTCAGGAAGCGGAGGAGACAGGGCAGAAGGGCCAGAGAAGGGACCAGAGAGAAAAACAAGGAAGTAGAAGAAGTGGGCTAGAGTCTGAAGCCAACATCAGCATGCAAATAAATAAAGGGTATTTGGGTTACATCGGGATGGCAGTGATTGGGAGATTCATGTCCTGGTCATAAATAGAGGACAATCTCCCTTGTTCAATGTGGTTGGTAATGAATCGATCAGAAATTGTTACAATCTGGGTGCTGGCTCCTGCCAGGGGGCACCTGAGGATCTTCACCTAATGCGAATGACCTGGGCCAGGCCACCTCCTTTCTGTTCTGGTGAGTTAAGTTTATGTCAGGTGGAAAATGCATTGTCTGTGCTCCTCCTGCCTTCTGCTCAAAGAGGGGTGGGGGAAAGTCCAGACGTGTTTTATGTCAAGATATAAGGTGAGCACATTCTGATACAGAAGGGCGTTTGGGGCCCACCTGGAGAGACGGGGCGCTGCTGTAAGACAGGAGACTATCGCAAATTGTCAGTTCAGACTCCTGATACAAAAAGCAATTCTCACCCAGTTCTGATGAGTGGCGATGCAATGAAGGGGAATATATGATATTGGATTCACTCCCATGTTACTAAACCTGCTGCTGGCATCTGACAATGAAAAACAGGAGGGAAAAAATGATAAACCCAGGACTACAGATCAGTTAGTTTAAAGGAATGTTGCTCCGGAGAAGCGCGTTTGTTGTGTTTTAATATCTGGATCAAAAAGGATCGCACAAAGTCTCCATCTAGTTCCCATTGGGCATTCAGAAACAGCACCAATCAGTCTGACAGGCCACAAGAGGCTGGTGTGGGAAATGGAAAAATATTACACTGCAGCAAAACGACCCCATCACGTCCTGGTCCCGAAAACTGTCCTGTCATCCCTGCTGAAAAGTGTAATTGTGTAGATGATGGGAGATGGTAGGACCAAGCTCGACCGTGTTGTTCCTATAGTGCAACAGTCTTCTGCCAATCAAGACCTTTGTTCACAAATGGAGTGTGTCCATTTGGACGAGCTCTAGGGTAGCCCTAGTGGGGGAGGGGAGCGGAGAAAATGGAACTCAACTTAGAACAAATGCAGGGAAAGGCATTTCAGAACCTATATTTAATAAATTCTTCTGGAACGTCTTTGAAATATTAGATGAGAAACAAAACAACCGGAAATGCAAAGTTTCCCACCCAGTATCTGAAAGGGCAAAGACACATTGAGTGGGACCGTTCACCAGGTCCCAGTTCACAATTGTCCACAAAAAAATCGAATCGAGCTTTCTCAAGGCAGTGAGTTCCGATTTATGTGTCTCCACAATTATTAAATGGTCTGGAGCAGGAGGCCACCTCACGGTCCTCTCGTCAAATGAAACCCTGCACTATTTACACCAAATTATTCTGAACAAAATTCATATTCTGGGGAAAAGAAGTAGCAGTAAAGGATGGAACAAGGATGCCTATGAATATTCCTAACCTATTTTAAGTTTGCCACCGTAAGATCCCTTCTTTAATGTGCCAGGTAAATAAGAAGGTTTATTTTACTAAAGGTACCGCTTTCACCCTCCAAGCACATGCCGGGGTCCGATATATATCGCGAAACGCGACATCCCCCAATCCCATCATTAACTGACCTGCAAAATTAATGAACTGCGATCAAGTTTGCAATTCGTGTCCGAGCTGCGCAGAAGTTGCAATATCGCCGACAATAATGGCGTTTAAATAACTTCAGTACCAGGAGGGCGATAGCACATCTCCCGTAGATTACCTTTCCCCATATGGCGACTTACAAATACAAATGTCTCACTGGATAGTACTGAAATGGGTGAAATTGTAATGACCATCGCTTTGCCCGGCACTTGGAACTCTTGTTGAGGCGCGAGCGCCTTGTGCCCGGGAGACCTGCAAATGTTCAGCATTCTGTAATTCCACCCTTTGGCTAGTGGTGGCGGTGTTTCACCTCAATTTTGCATCCACCAGTTTCTCGGCCTGGACATAAAAATCTCTGATACTTTCACCAACTCGAATTATTGCACAAATTGACAAATATGTTCCTACTTTACTGAAAATCTATAACAATTTTATAAATGTACCTACATACTTGCTATTATATAAGAATAAGGACAAATTGTCAGACTGTGAAATGGGGACTGAATTACGTCTGTGCACCCGGCTCCAATGATCTCTTTCTCACTATCCCCCTTCAGCTGTACATTACACTCTATCTTCATTCCAAGTGCGCAACTACACGGCCGATTTAATGGTGAAAATACAAAATCTAAGTTTATGTTGCTTCTTGGTAAGGTTCACCAAATGTTTCAGAAATGATTTGACACTGTATGTGATTTATAGCAGATTTGCTCAATACAGTAGGACGTCCACAGAATGTTACTGGGAATATAGAAATAACTTTGTGTTTATTCCAGTTCGTTAAATCAAAAATAATTTGAAACGCCAAAGGTAATTCTGGAAGCACGAATTCAAAACAGAACTTATTGTAAGGGTTTCGCTGTTTTGGGCACTAGGAGGCGCCGTAGTTCTTCAAACAACATAAGCCGTGAATTCATTGATTTTATTTTACATGGCAAAAGTAATGAAATTCTGAAGACAGACAGTGAATGGATTTCCGATTTCAGCTATGTAATGTAGTGATTATGTTACCGCACTAGTAATGCGATATGGATCATGCGTTATATGAAGAAATATCGCTCTGTGCACGGCCTGGAGCACCTGCTTTTCCAGCTGTTCCAAGACCAGGATTTTTCCTTCGGATGTGTCATTTTTGCCCTGGAACTAGCGGTTTGATGACGAGTCGGGCGATTGTTGAGGAATCATTTCCTGCTCTTCCACGTGTAGTGACATCATTAAATCGTTTGTGACCAAATAAATTTCTTATCGCATTGAGCGGTGGGTAATGTGGGATCCCCAGAAGAAAAAGGCCAAAGCTTAGTCGGAGTATGAACGAAAAAAAGTTAAGCGATAAATACCATATAATAGGTCAATGATTGAAGTAAATAAAACCTGCGCATGTATGGGTGTGTCAGCGTGTTTGAGTGTGTCTGTGCGTGCGTGTGAGTGTGCATCTGTGTGTGTGCATTTGTAAATGTTTGTGCGTGTACATGTATGCATGAGTGTGTATGTTTGTGAGTGTGTATTAGTGAGTGTATATCTATGTGTGTATATGTGAGTGTGTATGTGTATGTGTGTTTGTGAGTTTGTGAGTGGGGCGTGCTCTAGTCCAAAATTTACAATTCAGGACGATGCAGAGAGCGAACGTTGTTCCGAATGTTCCCTCTTGAGTCGGTTGAGTGTGTTTAGTTGTCCAATTTAGTAAAACGATGAAAGATAAATTGACATTTCAACACTTAATTTTCTCACCAGTTTCTCCGCTGTTTTTCGGCATCCTAAGAGGCCATCAGAAGGGTTAAAACATGAAGTGAATTACTGGCTTACAAAATATGAAAAGGCAAGGAGCACAAAAGACCTTCAGTCCATTGAAATTTATGCTTCCTGTACCATTACTCTCCCGTCACAAAACCCAACTGTATTATTAACAAACGCAGATGAGATAAAGGGACATCCTGGAACCAAGTTAATCAACAGTTTCTACACGGGTTTGGTGGAAGAATAAACAAATAAATGTACGTGGGGAATGAGTGAAGTTGAATCTATTTGGTAACTTTCAAACTCAGTTGAACCGACGCTGTGATTGGGAGAACTAATGGAAGGAGCTGGGATAGGCCATAGTATTTCCTTATTTCCTCATATATGAGTTGGTTAAATTGATAGTAAATATTACAGGAGCAAGTTATGAGAGTGACACCGATATCAGCAATCACTGTCGGACACCGCCTGGCCCATATCTACAAATCTCACTGAGGACCAACAGAAAATTGTCAAATTAGCTTTACTCCTCGCCCTAAGAAGCCCTCCGTATCGCTGCACAGCGACAATCCAGTGTTTGTGAAAGTAGAATCAGTTTCTTTTTTTATATCCTGTGGAACAGTTTTCCTGCCGACCACTTGGGTGAGTGGCCTCTGAGGCTGCACTTTATCAAACGCCTTTTGGAAGTCCATGTACACAACATCAACCGCATTGCCCTCATCAACCCTCTCTGTTACCTCATCAATAAACTCAATCAAGTTAGTTAAGCACAATTTGCCTTTAACAAATTCTGCTAGATTTCCTTTATTAATCCACAGTTGTCCAAGTGACTACTAATTTTGTCCCTCATTATCATTTCTGAAAGCTTCCCCACCACCAAGGTAAAACTAACTGGCCAAAAGTTGCGGGTTTATCCTTACACCCTTTTTTCAACACGGGTGTATCATTTGCAATTCTCCAGTCCACTGGCACGGCTCCCGTACCTATGGATGATTGGAAGTTTATGGCCAGTAACTCCGCAATTTCCAACCTTACTTCCTTCAGGTTGCATCCCACCCGGACTGGGTGACTTATCTACTTGAAGCACAGCTGGCCTTTCTCGTTTATAGATTGAAAATTATTGGATGGGATAAACATAGTAAGGGAAGAACTGCTAAGGGGTTTGGCATCTTTGAAAATAGATAAATCACCAGGCCCGGATCAAATGTATCACAGGCTGTTAAAAGAAGCCAGGGAGGAAATAACGCAGGCTCTGACCATCATTTTCCAATCCTCCCTGCATACGGGCGTGGTGCCGGAGGATAGGAGGACCACGAACGTTGTACCATTGTTTAAAAAGGGGGAGAGGGATACACTGAGTAATTACAGGCCAGTCAGTCTAAACTCCGTGGTGGGCAAATTATTGGAATCAATTCTGAGGGACAGGATAAACCGTCACTTAGAAAGGCACGGACTGATCAATGACAGTCAGCATTGATTTGTTAAGGGAAGGTCGTGTCTGTCTGACTTGATTGAATTTTTTGAGGAGGTAACAAGGAGGGTCGATGAGGGTAAAGCGTTTGATATAATCTACATAGATTTTAGCAAGGCTTTTAACAAGGTCCCACATAGCAGACTGGTCAAAAAAGTACAAGCCCATGGGATCCAAGGGAAATTGGCAAGTTGTGTCCAAAATTGGCTTAGTGACAGGAAGTAAAGGGTAATGGTCGACGGGTGTTTTTGTGATTGGAAGGCTGTTTCTAGTGGCGTTCCACGGGGATGAGTACGAGGTCCCTTGATTTTTGTGGTATATATTAATGATTTGGACTTAAATGTGGGGGGCATGACTAAAAATCTTGCAGATGATACAAAATTTGGCCGTGTGGTTGATAGTGAGGAGGAAAGCTGTAGACTGTTGGAAGATATCAATGGACTAGTCAGGTGGGCAGAAAATGGCAAATGGAATTCAATCCGGAGAAGTGTGAGGTAATGCATTTGGGGAGGACAAACAGGCAAGGGAATACACAATAAATGGGAGAATACTGAGAGGTGTAGAGGCAATGAGGGACGTTGGAGTGCATGTCCAGAGAAGGTAGCAGGTCAGGTAGATAAGGTACTTAAGAAGGCATACAGAATACTTTCATTTATTAGCCGAGGCATAGAATATAAGAGCAGGGACTTTGTGCTAGCAATTTATAAAACACTAGATAGGCCACAGCTTGAGTATTGTGCACAGTCCTGTTCACCATATTACAGGAAAGATGCAATTGCATTGGAGAGGGTAAAGGGAGATTTACCGGGATGTTGCCAACACTGGAGAATTGTGGCTCTGAGGAAAGACTGGATAGGCTGGGGTTGTTTACTTTGGAACATAGGAGGCAGAGGTGTGATTCAGTTGAGGTGTACAAAATTATAAGGGGCCTAGATAGACTGAATAGGAAGGACCTATTTCCCTTAGCAGGGATGTCAATCAACAGGGCCAGAGTTTTAGAGTGATTGGTAGAAGGATTAGAGGAGAGCTGCGGAAATATTTTTTCACCCAGAGGGTTGTGGGAGTCTGTAAATCACTGCCTGAAAGGGTGGCAGAGGAAAAAAAAAACTAATCACATTTGAAAAGTACCTAGAATCATAGAATCATAGAAGTTCACAACATGGAAAACAAGCCCTTCGGCCCAACATGTCCATGTCGCCCAGTTTATACCACTAAGCTAGTCCCAATTGCCTGAACTTGGCCCATATCCCTCTATACCCATCTTACCCACGTTAGTGTCCAAATGCTTTTTAAAAGACAAAATTGTACCCGCCTCTACTACTGCCTCTGGCAGCTCGTTCCAGACACTCACCACCCTTTGAGTGAAAAAATTGCCCCTCTGGACCCTTTTGTACCTCTCCCCTCTCACCTTAAATCTATGCCCCCTCGTTATAGACTCCCCGACCTTTGGGAAAAGATTTTGACTTTCTACCTTATCTATGCCCCTCATTATTTTATAGACTTCTATAAGATCACCCCTAAACCTCTTACTCTCCAGGGAAAAAAGTCTCAGTCTATCCAACCTCTCCCTATAAGTCAAACCATCAAGCCCCGGTAGCATCCTAGTAAATCTTTTCTGCACTCTTTCTAGTTTAATAATATCCTTTCTATAATAGGGTGACCAGAACTGTACACAGTATTCCAAGTGTGGCCTTACTAATGTCTTGTACAACTTCAACAAGACATCCCAACTCCTGTATTCATTGTTCTGACCAATGAAACCAAGCATGCTGAATGCCTCCTTCACCACCCTATCCACCTGTGACTCCACTTTCAAGGAGCTATGAACCTGTAATCCTAAATCTCTTTGTTCTATCACTCTCCCCAACGCCCTACCATTAACGGAGTAGGTCCTGGCCCGATTCGATCCACCGAAATGCATCACCTCACATTGATCTAAATTTAACTCCATATGCCATTCATCGGCCCACTGGCCCAATTTATCAAGATCCCGTTGCAATCCTAGATAACCTTCTTCACTGTCCACAATGCCACCAATCTTGGTGTCATCTGCAAACTTACTAACCATGCCTCATAAATTCTCATCCAAATCATTAATATAAATAACAAATAACAGCGGACCCAGCACCGATCCCTGAGGCACACCGCTGGTCACAGGCCTCCAGTTTGAAAAACAACCCTCTACAAACACCCTCTGTCTTCTGTCGTGGATATGCACCTGAAGTGCCACAACCTACAAGGATATGGACCAAATGATGGAAAGTGGGATTAGGTTGGGTGGCTCGTTTTCGGCTGGCGCGGGCACGATGGGACCAATGGCCTCCTTCTATGCCGTAATTTTTTTATGATTCTACCTCCTCTTCATACATGTTTAGCCCATCCAGTATCTCAACTACCTATCTTTAACTTTGTCTTTGGCATCATCTTCTTCCTCAGTAATGACAGATGCAAAGTATTCATTTAGCACCTCAACAATGCCTTCTGCATCCACGTGTAGATCTCCTTTATGGTCCTTAATCGACCCCACTCCTTTTATTAACCGTTTGCTCTTTAATAGCCTATAGAAGACTTTCAGATTCCCTTTTATGTTGGCCGCCAGTCTATTCACAAGCTCTCTCTTTGCCCCCCCCCCCCCCCCATTGTTTTTTCACTTCTCCTCTCTCTTTGCCCCTCATTGCTTTTTTTCACTTCTCCTCTGTACTTTCTATATTCAGCCTGGTTCTCATTTGTATTATCAATCTGATATCTGTCATACTTCCCCTTTTTCCGCTTTATCTTACTCTCTATCTCTTTCGTCATCCTGGGAGCTCTGGATTTGTTTGGCCTACCTTTCCCCCTCATGGGAACCTACCTAGACTGTACCCCATCTCCTCTTCAACGGCCGCCTATTGTTCGATTACAGTTTTGCCTGCCAATCTTTGGTTCCAATTTACCCGGGCCTGATCCGTTCTCAACCCACTGAAATTGGCCCTCCTCCAGTTACGTATTTTTAGTCTAGATTGCTCGTTTTCCTTTTTCATAACTATTCTAAACCTTATGATAGTATGATCACTTTTCTCTAAATGCTCCCCCCATTGACACTTGCTCCACTTGATCCACTTTATTCCCCAGAACTAGATCTGGTAATGCCTCCTTCCTCGTTGTACCAGAAACATACAGATCAAGAAAGTTCTCCTGAATACATTTCAGAAATTCCTCCCCCTCTTTGCCCTTTACACTATTACTATCCTAGTCTTTATTAGGATAGTTGAAGACCCCATTATCACTACTCTATAGTTCTTGCACCTCTCTGTAATTTCTCTGCAAATTTGTTCCTCTATCCCCTTCCCACTAGTTGGTGGCCTATAGAATACACCCAGTAGCGTAATGGTGCCTCTATTGTTTCTTAACTCTAACCAAATAGATTCTGTCCTTGACCCCTCCAGGACATCCTCTCTCTCCAGCAGTACAATATTCTCCACAATCAGTACTGCCGCTCCCTTTCCTTTTTTTACTTCCTTATTTTCCTGATCATCTTGGTGGAAAAATTCGATAAGGCCAATTATTGGGCGAGGGTAGCTTGATCCGCAATTTACCCGCACCCAGTGGCCGCTGTGCAGGCAGGAAGAGAACTTCGTCCTGTCTCAGTGCTCACCATCAACTTGTGTTGAAATCCAGGCCTTGCACGTCGATTCAATGCAATTCGCACCTTACACCAGCAGGGGGAGCTCCAATCTCTTAAAGGGAGTATGTCTCTTACAATCTCTTAAAGGTAGCTGGTACCTGTTATTTGCTAAAAAAAATAACAATCTGCTATCTGCACGGATTCTGAACGGAGATCAGACATCGTACACGTAAAACACAGATGCAGGTCTCATCCCTATGTTTATAGACAGATAATTTATGGTAAAACCTTGAATAAAGGTTCCACACCACTAAATCCCACATCCTCAAATCTGCATGCCAGACCTCACCAATCTGCCGATCCGAGTTCGTACCCGACCTGCGAGAATGTGTGCACCGATGTTCTCTGCTGATGCACTAGGGACCTTGGTGCAAGAGGTGGACAGAACGAGAGACATCCTATTTCCGCGGGAGAGTGGACAAGAGAACCTGCAGACATATGTCCAAAACGCAGTGGAAGGCTGGAGGGGACGAATTCAATGCCAGGTGCACAGCATCATGAATATGGATGCAGTGCAGAAAGAAGTTAATCGCTTTGACGTGAGTGGTAAAGGTGAGTGAGGTAAACTTTCAAATGGCGTCTCCTACCAACTGCACCACTAGCCGCATCCATTGCTCCATGCACTACTCCTTTACTCTTTACTCACATACCAACAAATTCTTTCCATCAATACTCATCTCTTCCCATCAGATCCTTCCTCTCACCCTTACACATTACCACTATTGCATGCCGCCCACCCACAACTCACAGGCCACACACACTGGCAGCTATTCAACCATGACAGGCACATCACCCAGACATACGTCCCACTTTCTTGCAGGAAAGGTGGCGCATATCAAGAGGCAGCAAATGGCAGTGGCATTTAGCCCTTCGAGCCTGTTACGCCATTCCATGAGATGATGGCGGACGTGTGACCTAATTCCAAATACCCGCCTTAGCCCCTATGCCTCAATGCCCTTTATGAAGATAAATCTATCAATCTCACATTTAGAATTCACAATTGAGCGAGTATCAACTGCCATTTGCAGAAGAGTGTTCCAAACTTCTCCCACCATTTGCGTGCAGAAGCATTTCCTAACTTCATCCCTGCACGTCCTGGCTGTAAATGTTAGGCTATGTTCCCTAGTCCGACCGTTCAAGTGTAGGAGACCTCCTAAAACAGTTACAAATATATCGGCAGACAGAAGCAATAATGCGGCCACTAACCTGTAAATCCTGCATGGTCCCTTTAAATAACTCTGGTGGGTGTCCTCCATGCACTTTAAGACATGTTCAGATGGTCATGGTTAAGACTGTGCGTTGAGTTGAGCGTTAAGTGCAAAAATGGTGACTATCACTTTAAATCAGCGTTGCACACTGATTGTTTGTATTTTCTCCTTACTTTACATGATTCCAGCGTTCGTTATCTGCCCCTGTGCTAAATTATGTTCCAAGATGGCGTCCAGGGCACGTCACGCTGAAAACGTGCGTGCTCAGCCAAGACACCATCTTGATTGTTCGGGAGTCCACGTCGCACCGAAACAACGGGCACTGCACGGCCCAATTTAGCACCCCATATTACTCCACCCCTTCAGGGTAATTATCATATTACTCCACCCCTTCAGGGTAATTATCATATTACTCCACCCCTTCACGTTAATTATCATATTACTCCAACCTTTCTGTGTAATTATCATATTACTCCACCCCTGCAGTGTAATTATCATATTACTCCACCCCTGCAGTGTATTTATCATATTATACCAGCCCTACAGGGAAAATATCAGATTACTCCACCCCTTCAGTTTAATTATCATATTTTACCAACCCTTCAGGGTAAATACAATATTACTCCACCCTTTCAGGGTAATTATCATAATATACCAACCCTTCAGGGTAAATATCATATTACTCCACCCCTTCAGGGTAATTATCATATTACTCCAACCCTTCAGGGTAATTATCATATTACTCCAACCCTTCAGGATAAATATCATATTGATCCAAACTTTCAGAGTGTTTATCACATTACCCCAAACTTTCAGGGTAATTTTCATATTACTCCAACCGTTTAGGGTAATTATTACTTTAATCCAATTCTTCAGGTTAAATACATTGCTCCAAACTTACAGTGCAGTTATCACATTACCCCGTTCAGGAAGTTATCATATTACTCCACCCCTTCAGGATAATTATTGTATTACTCCACCCCTTCAGGGAAATTATCATATTACTCCACCCCTTCAGGGTAATTATCAAATTACTCCAACCCTGCAGTGTAATTATCATATTATTCCAACCTTCAGGGTAATTATCATATTTTTCCAACCTTCTGGGTAATTATTATATTACTCTTACTCTTACGAGTATTTATTTCATCTTCTTAGTCCTCTCTGTGAAATATCAATTCTGATTACCTGGGCTGGAATACCATGGTTCTGGTTTTGCAGGTGGCCCTTAATGATTCAATTTTATTTTAAATTCACAAGCTTTCGGAGGCTACCTCCTTCCTCAGGTGAACATTTTTCCACATCGTTCACCTGAGGAAGGAGGTAGCCTCCGAAAGCTTGTGAATTTAAAATAAAATTGCTGGACTATAACTTGGTGTTGTAAAATTGTTTACAATTGTCAACCCCAGTCCATCACCGGCATCTCCACATCTTAATGATTCAGGCAGCACAGAACCCTTCCCTACACACTGAGACCTGCAGAAAGATTCAATCAGGGCGGGTTCAGCATTAATGTGCTCCTGGGTGTGGCTGGAACGAAAAAAATCGAAAAAGTTGAAATCGATTTTCAGGGGAAAATGTTGCTGTGCTATGGGGAAAGGGCAGGGCAGTGGCCTAAATGGAACAGAGTTTTCAAAGAACCGGCAACGGCACAGTGGATTGAATCGCTACCTTCCGTGCTGTATCATTCTATGATTCTATGAACTTACCACCGGGTTATAAAACTTGTGTTTATTAATATAAGAATGTCACACAACAAGCCAACAAAAGGCAACCACACACTAAAAGCGGAGAACAAGAATCAGGGAAATATTTTGGGAATAGGTCCAACCTCGTAAGGCAACAATTTCAAACATTGGAAATGAGATTTCACTTCTCAATGGCGCCTATATTGACTGGGCCTCGTTGAATCCTTTAACCACTGGGTGGATTCGAGTTCGGTTACTCGCCATCTGGTGGGTCTTCCTCTCGTAACCCCGATCTTATCTTCATCACTGCGTACACACAGGCATCCGGGTTGGCTGTGGGAGTCGCGGCCTTGAGACTGCGAGCAATCCCACCACGATTCAAAGCTGCAGTCCTCAGAGAAGCATAGACAACATCTGGCTCTGCGGCATTCGGATCCTGCGAAATGTGAAATATACAAATGTTCCGGTCAGAGATGCAAGATGGATACATGTTTGAGCCACTATTGTGGCTGTATTGAGTGAGTTTTCCTTCAATGAATTAGCAGGGTAGAATGATTACTATTAGGGGTGGGATCTTTTCTAATTTTAGGTGATGGTGTGAAATAGACAGGGCGCTAAATTGGGCCGTGTAGCGCCCGTTGTTTCAGCGCGACACGGCCTCTGCGATATCCAAGATGGCGTCTTCCAGCGTGACGTGTGCCAGACGCCATTTTTTCATAGGAGTTAGCGCAGGCGCAGATAACGAACGCTGGAATCACGTAAAGTCGGGAGAAAATGGCTTCAATCAGCGTACAACGCTGATTTAAAGTGACAGAAACCATTTTGGGGCTTAACGCTCAACTCAACGCACAGTCTAAACCCCGACCATCTGAACGTGCATAGAGTGCCTGGAGGACCCCCCACCGGCGTCATTGAAAGGGACGTGGTAGGGTTCACAGGTTAGTTGCTGGATTATTGCTTCTGACTGCGGAGACATTTGTAACTGTTTTTGGAGGTCCGCTCCGCTTGAATACTAGGACGAGGGGACATAGCATAACATTTGGAGCCAGGACATGCAGAAATGAAGTTAGGAAATGCTTTTACGTGAAAGGGTGGGAGAAGTTTGCACAGTCTTCTGCAAACGGCGGTTAATGCGAGCACAATTGAGAAATCTAAATCCGAGATTGATAGATTTCTGTGAACCAAGGGTATTAAGGGATATGGGACTAAGGCGGTTATATTGAGTTAGGTCACAGGTTCAGCCTGATCTGATAGAATGGTGGAACAGGCTCGACGGGCAAAATGCCAGCGTCCCTTGTTGCCTCCTGATATCTGCCGGCTTCTCCTTCAAGAAAGCGGGACCTGTGTCTGGGTGATGTGCCTACCCTGGTTGCATAGCTGCCAATGTGTGTGGCCTGTGAGTTGTGGGTGGGCGGCTTGCAATGGTGGTAATGTGTAAGGTTGAGAGGGTTGAGTTCTGATGGAAAGAGTTTGTTGGTATGCGGGTGATGGGGGGTGTAGTGCATGGAGCAATGGAGGAGGCTGGTGGTGTAGTTGGTAGGAGACGTCAATTGTCAGTTGACCACTCATGTAAAAGCACTGTACTTCTTCCGGTTGTGCATCCATGTTCATGATGCTGCGCGCCTGGCATTGACTTCATCCCTTACTGCCTCCCACTGCCATTTGGGTGTCTGCCTGGAGGGCCTCTTGCTCCACCCTCCCGCCGCGGATATAGGATGTCCCTCCTTCTGTCCACCTCTTGCACAAAGGCATCTGGTGCATCAGCAGGGAACCTTGGTGCACGGAGTCTCAGAACGACAGATTGGTAGGCGGTGGCATGCAGATTGGAGGATGTGGCATTTAGTGGTGCACAACCTTTATTCAATTTTTTAACATAACTCATCACTACTTAAAAATAGGAATGGGACCTACATCTGTGCTTTACGTGTGCGATGTCTGATCTCCTTTCAGACTCCTTGCAGACAACAAGCTGTTATATTCAGCAAATAACAGGTACCAGCTACCTTTAAGAGATTTCTAACAGACAGCCTGCCTTTAAGAGATTGGTGCTTCCCCCTGCTGGTGGAAAGTGCGAATTGCATGGAATCCTCGTTCAACGCTGATTTCCAACGCAGATTGCAAGGAAGTCCTCAGGCCTGACAAAAATCTCGTACTGCCTGCGCAGGGACCGTTGTGTGCGGGGTTATAGCGGATCGTGCTACTCCCGCCCAGAAACAGGCCCTATCCAATTTCCCCCTTGAACCTTTACTTTCCAATAATAGAGCTGTACAAAAAATCTTTTCTAAATGTTTGCAACTAGCATAAACAGTTTTGTTCCAATGCTCCCGGTTACAGTGCGGCTGACTGCTGCTGCTTCAAATTAATGAAAGAACTTTGCCTAAATTTCAATCCCCAGCACAGATTCAAGTGTAGTAACGGGTTGGTTCACGATACATAATTGATTTGGACTCTGGAATCGGAAGTTCAATTTCAAAGGGGCCATAAATATAAGATAGTCACCAATCAATCCAATAGGAAATTCAAGAAAAACTTCTTTACCCAGAGAGTGGTGAGAATGTGGAATTCACTACCCCGAGGAGTAGTTGGGGCGAATAGCATAGATATATTTAAGGGGAAGTTAGATAAACACATGCAGGAGAATGGAATAGACCAATATTTTGATGGGGTTTGGTGAAGTAGGGTGGGAGGGGGCTCGTGTGGGGTATAAATACCAGCATGGGCCAGTTCGACCGAATGGCCTGTTTCTGTGCTGCACAATCCAAATAATTCTATGTAATACTCACGTTGTGGCCTGAGCGAGAAGCTACGGCATCTACAAGGGGAAAAAAGAATCGTGTTTAGCTCCAGATGTCACTTAATTGTTGGTTGTTGTCGGGGTTTTGTTTTCCTGTCCTCTGTGCAGTAAAGAAGAGCTGTGACGAGCGCCTGAATAAGATTAGGGGGGTAGAAATTTGTCTCGGGCTGAAGCGCAAATCAGGCGGTGTCACATTTGCTGCCTGTTATATGCTCCACCCTATATCAAGTTCCAATCAATGCCAGGTCAACAAGATCGGTATAACAAGTGTGGAATCCACCAAGACTGGGAAGTGTCACATGAGACATTAAAGTATCTTGGGGAGATCTCCCCCTTAATTATCTTTCAGGAAACGTTCAATCTTTGCATTATTTGATCATCAGGGGAAATCTAAGCCGTCACTTACTTTTCTTATGGAGGGAGAACCAGGCGAGTCCTAGGAGCAGGATGACTGTTATCACTGCGGCACATCCGGCCACTATCTTGATCAGCCAGCCTTGTGAGAGTCGGGATATTAAAAAAGACAAAGAAATAATAATTTGCAAAACGGAGAAACTCTACACAACGGGGTAAAAAAATTGTTTTTAGGCATTGTCGCAAAACGGGTGGTGGTTTCACAGCCGCCATCCAGTTTACGACCGTCCAGATATAATTGAATATCTGGTTAGGCCTGTAACAGACGGCCGTTGCGTTAACGCCCGTTTTGCACCACTGCCCACAACGGAGTTCCACTCCAATCTTTGCTATTCCTACCCGGTCGAAATCCTGCAGTGCCATGACACAGCTGGCTGACAGTTCCAAACATTAATACTGACGCAGATGCAGACCCCCATCTGGAATATCTGTAGGTACCTGCATCTATATGTACCCCATTAGTAGCTTTCATTACCTACTACTTTGGACTGCAAACAGAATCTGACCCTATTTTAGGAACTAGAAACGAGGGACATAGAGACACTAAGAACTGTGGAGGAGCAGAGCAATTTGTGATCAGGCACAAATCACTAAAAGCAAGTGGACAGGTACAACATTAAACAAAAGGGCTAATGGAATATTGGTCTTTATCTCAAAAGGGCTGTTGCAGCTGTACAGAGGTCTAGTTAGACAACATCCGGAAAACTGTGTTCAGTCCTGGGCACTGCACCTCAGGATGCATACATTGGCCTTGGAGAGGGTGCAGCGCAGATTCGCCAGAATGATACCGGAGCTTAGAGGGTTAAATTATGAGGACGGGTTGAACAAACTTGGCTTTGAATCGCTTGGTTATAGAAGGTTGAGGCGTGATCTAATCGAAGTGTTTAAAATGATTAAAGGATTTAATAGGGTACATACTTGAAGAACAACATAAAATGCTGGAGAAGATCAGCAAGTCAGGCAGCATCTGTGGAGAACGAAACAGTTAACGTTTCAGGTCGGAGACCTTGCGGGAGAACAAAAGATGTTGAAAGAGTTAAAGTTTTTTTTTAGCAAGTTCAGAGCCAGGGAAAGGGGGGAGGGAGGGAGGAGAGAGGAGGGGAGGGCAGGAAAGAACAAAATGGAAGGTCTATGATCGAGTAGAGGGCACGAGTGATTAAATGTCAAAAGGGATGATGGTTCAAGGTAAGGAAGGTGGTAATGGGACAGGTTAAGAAAGAAAAGATTGATCAGGAGTAGATGTAAATGGCAGCAGAAGAATCATTACCAACAATGGCTGACCGAAAAAATGGGAGCAGTGGTTATGATCTGAAGTTATTGAAATCAATGTTGAGTCCGGAAGGTTGTAAATTGCCTAATCGAAAGATGAGATGCGATTCCTTGAGCTTCCATTGAGCTTCATTGGAACAATGTAAGAGGCCAAGGACGGAGAGGAGAGGGAAGGGGAATTAAAATAGCAAGCGACCGGCAGGTCAGGGTCATGCTTGCAGACAGAGCGGAGATGTTCAGCAAAGCGATCATCCAGTCTGCGTTTGGTCTCCCCAGTGTAGAGGAGACCGCACTGGGAGCCGCGGATACAGTATACTAAATCGAAAGAATTAAAAGTAAGCCACTTTTTCACCTGGAAGAAGTGTTTGGGGCCGCGGACAGTGGGAAGGAAGGAGGTGAAGGGGCGCGTGTTTCATCTCCTGTGCTCACACGTGAAGGTGCTGTGGGGAGGAGAGCGGGTGTTGGGAGTAATGGAAGAGTTGACCAGGTTGTCGCAGAGGGAGCGGCCCCTTCGGAATGCTGAAAAGGGAGGGGAGAGGAAGACGTGTTTGTCGTGGGATCGCGCTGGAGGTGACGGAAATGGCGGAGGATGATCCGTTGAACGTGAAGGCTGGTGGGGTGGAAGGTGAGGACAAGGGAGACCCTATCATGGTTCTGGGAGGGAAGAGAAGGAGTGAGCGCTGAACTGCGGTAAATAGGACGGACATGGCCGAGGACCCTGCCAACTACAGTGGAGGGGAATCCTCGGTTGAGGAAAAAGGAAGACCTATCGGAAGCACTGTTGCGGGAGGTGGCATCATCAGAACAGATGTGATGGAGGTGGAGAAACTGGGAAAAGGGAATAGAGTCCGTACAGGAAGAGGAGCGGGAGGAAGTGTAATCAAGGTAAGTTGTGGGATTTAGTCGTCTTATAGTAGATATTGGTTGACAGCCAAACCCCAGAAATGGAGGTAGAAAAGTCTAGGAAGGGAAGAGAAGGGTTTGAGATGGACCATGTGAAGGCGAAGGAAGGGTGGAAATTGGAAGCAAAGTTGATGACATTTTCTAGTTAGGGGCGAGAGCAGGAAATGACAACGATACAGTCATCAATGTACCGGAAAAAGAGGTGAGGGGAGGGACTTGAGCAGGAATGGAACAAGGAATTTTACACGTATTCCACAAAAAGGCAGGCAGAGCTTGGACCCATACAGGTTCTCACAAATACCTGAAGGGAAAAAATTGCAAGGCTATGGGGTAAGAGCGGGGGAATGGGACTAACTCGATTGCTCTTACAAAGAGCTGGCAAGGGCTCGATGGGCTGAATGTCCTCCTTCGGTGCTGTAACCATTCTATGATGCAATACAGTTCCTCTGCTGGGGGAGTCCAGAACAAGGGGGCAACACCTTATAATTACATCTGGGCCGTTCAGCGGCAATATCAGTAAACGCGTCTTCACACAAATGGGAGTGGAAATCTGGCACTCTCCCCCAAAAGGCCGTAGAAGCTGGGGGTCAAATGGAGGTTCAAAACTGAGATTAATAGATTTTTGTTGGATAAGGGTATCAAAGAATGTGGAGCAAAGGCGGGTGAATGGAGTTGAGGTGCATATCAGCCACGATCTGAATGGCAGAGCAGACTCGAGGAGCTGACTGGCCTGGTCCTGTTCCTCTGTGGTTGTAACACTTGAATTACTGTGCGATTTCATACTGATTAGAAATTAACTTGTAACGGCTGGCTAGTAAGTTTTAACATGCTGGTTATAAATGGAAATTTTACGTGCTGTGGTCTCTGATTTCGAACGTTGAGGGTTCCAGGCATCGCACCAGGGAGTTGAGCACTTGCTCTTTTAAATTTATGCGATAGTATAAAACGGGCAACGTTTAAATGGCCACTCGAAATAGCTCTAACTCAGAACATTTGCAAGAGATTCTTATGCCAGAGCTCGCCATCTTTCAGTAACAGACGCTGATCGAATTGTACACTGACCTCAGGACAATAAATGAATTACACTTCACCATTTCAAAATTTACTATTCCATTGCTCTCCTGGCCGGACTCCCACCTTGCACCCACCATTAACTTGAGCTCATCCAAAACTCTGCTGCCCCGTATCACCCCCTGTGCTCGCTGACCTACGTTGGCCCCCGATCCGGCAATCCCTCGATTTTAAAATTCTTATTCTGGTTTTCAATTCCCTCCATGGCCTCACCCCATCCCTATCTCTGTAACCTCCTCCAGCTCAATGACCTTCCATGATCTCTGCGCTCCTTCAATTCTGGCCTCTTGCACATCGCCGATTTCCTTCGCCCCACCATTGGCGGCCACGCCTTCCGCTGCCTAGGCCGTAAGCTCTGGAATTGCCAACCTAAACCTTTCTGTCTCTGTACCGCTCTCTCCTTCTTTGAGACGCTCTTAAAACCTACCCCTTTGACCCAGCTTTTGGTTACCCGTCCTAATATCTCCTTATGAGGTTCGGTGTCAAATGTTGCCTGAAAAGACACCTGTGAAGCGCTTCGGGACGTTTTACTACGTTAAAGGTGCTGCATAAATGCAGGTTGCTGTTGTTTAGATTCTCCATCAACTTGTCACCAGTGTCAACTAGCGCCGAAACCCCCGCATACAGAATCGCGGTTGTTGCGTGAATACACACATGACCGTTGGTTATTTCTACTCTGACCACCAGAGGGCGGTGCAGGTCGCGTCAGGTTCGCAGCAATAATGCAAAACTCCCTCTCTCACAGATCCTCAGACTACCTCCCACCTTCAGAGAGAGTGGGATTGTGGAGATGTGACATGGATGTACCTTTTCTCCAGCTTTGATTTTTCGGTGTGGGCGGTTTCACAACAGGAATTTCTGAAATGGCAAAACATAATAACGTGAGGCCCTTCAAAATTTTATGCACTTCAATTATATCTCCCCTCAGCCTCCTCTATTCCAAAGAAAATGACCCCAACCGATCCAATCTTTCCTCACAGCTGAAATATTGTCCTTTGAAAGAGCTATCCAATTAGTCTCACTGCACTGCTCTTTCCACACAGCCCTACAAATGTTGTCCTTTTCAAGTATTTATTCAATTTTCCCCTTTTGAAAGTTATTATTGAATCTGCTTCCACCACCCTTCCAGGCAGTGTATTCCAGATGATAACAACTGGCTGCATAAAAACAATTCTCCTCATCTCCTCCTCTGGCTCTTTTGCAAGTTATCGTAAATCTGTGTTCTCTGGCTACTGACCCTCCCACTGGTGGAAAGAGTTTCTCCCTGTTTATTCCATCAAAGTCCTTTGGGACGGCCCGAGGTCGTTGAAGATGTGATATAAAAGCAAGTGCTTTTTTTCAATGTGTTGTAAGTACCACTCAACTTTCACAGTTACCTGCACCAGATCACTGCGCGGTGAGTGATACATTCCCTGCTTTACCCTTCTCTCATAGCCACAGGTGTAGTTCCTTGTCCCAGCTGTGTCACTGATGGTGAAAGTGGCTGACTGCTCAGAGCCGGACACATTCTGTGCCTCCACGTGGTTGCGCTCGCGATCTCTGTATAAATGAAAGCTGCCCCCGGAGGAGTGAAGGACCCCTGTGCAGGGAAATCCAACGAACTCTCTTTACTGACCACATCGAAGCAGGATTGACAGAAATGTTCGATTTCGAGAGTGTAGCTGCAATTGACCAGATGCAGTATACAGGAGTGGTTTACAAGAGACAGAAAATTCCTGGGCGCCAAAACTTTGGACGGGGCATAGAACAGGCGGCTGATCTTGCGTGATCCCAAGACAAATTTCTACCCCTTTGCCCATTACTACCGCTGCAGTTGGTTAACAAAAATCTATGGAGGGGGCAGAGCGGCTATTTTAACTTTCTGGGGATAGTGCAAAACGGGTGATATCGGATGGGCCGGCCATGGTACACAACTGTCTTGATTTCAATTTCCATTGACATCATTTTATAATATCAGCGAAATACGCGATATTATTGGCGGATTATAAGAGAGATCAGAGCTCAGATATGGATCGGCAGTGGGCTGGTGTCGACACTTGCGAGGTTGTTTATGGTCTGTAGTTTCTGGGCGGGGGGGGGGTGGTTGTTGAGCTTAGAGATGGAAATTTGGCGGGTGAATTGCACACTCTGGGCGGAAATTTCGATAGGTGCCGTTTTTGGGCGCAGGTAGCCTGATGTGCTTTTACCCCGCGCCCAATGGCCCCTGCGCAGGCGGAACACAAGTTTCGACCCACCTGAGGACTGACCTGCAATCAGAGTTCCTTTCCTGGCCTTGCACGTGGAATCAATGCAATTTGCACTTTCCACCACCAGAGGGAGCTCAATCTCTTAAAGGGAGGACGTTTCGAATAAATCTCTTGAAGCTGGCTGGTATCTGTTATTTGCGGAAAATAACATTCTACTGTCTGTTCAGAGTAGGATGAGAGTTCAGACATCGCACAGGTAAAACACAGATGCAGGTCCCATCCCTATGTTTACATACTGATGAGATATGTTAAAATGTTGAATAAAGGTTGCATGCCACTAAATCCCACATCCTCCAATCTACACGCCAGACCTCACCAATCTGCTGATCTGAGTTGTTACCAGGCCTGCGAGAGTGCATGCACCAAGGTTCTCAGCTGATGCACTAGAGGCCTTGGCTGCAAGAGGTGGACAGAAGGAGGGACATTCTATAACCTCAGTGTGGGGGGCAAGAGGCTCTCCAGACATATCCTTTAAAGACAGGGTTAGGCAACGGGGTAAGAAATCAATGCCAGGCGCAAGAATCATGAACATTGACGCAGCGGAGGAAGAAGTTCAATGCTTTTACATGAGTGGGCAAGGTGAGTGAGGTCAACTCTCAATGGCGTCTCCTACCAACTGCACCAGACACTGCACCCCATCCCCCACATACCAACAAACTATTTCCATCAGGATACAACTCTTCCAATCAGATGCTTCCTCTTACCCTTACACATTACCACTGTTTCAATCCGCCCACCCACAACACACAGGCCATACACACTGGCAGCTATTCAACCATGACAGGCACATCATCCATACACACGTCTCGGTTTCTTGCAGGAGAAGGTGGCGCATGTCAAGAGACAGAAAGTGGCTGTGGCATATAGCCCCTCGAGCCTGTCCCACCATTCAATGAGATAATGGTGGACATGTGACTTAACTCCATATACCCGGCTTAGCACCATATCCCTTAATACCCTTGGTTCACAGAAATCTATCAATCTCAGATTTAACATTTACAAGTGACCTAGCATCAACTGCGTCTGCAGAAGAACGTTCTAAATGTCACTCACCCTTTGCACATAGAAACATTTCCTAACTTCACTGCTGCACGTCCTGGCTCTAAATGTCAGGCTATGTTCCTGCATCCTAGTATTCAAGTGTAACAGACATCTAAAAACAGTTACCAATGTCTCAGCAGCCTGAAGCAATAATCCAACCACTAACCTGTAAATTCTGCATGGTCCCTTTAAATGGCGCCGGTGGGCGGCCCTCCAGGTACCATTAGACATGTTCAGATGGTCGGAGTTGAGTCTTTACTTTGAGCTGAGCGATCAGTCCCAAAATGGTGTCTATCACTTTAAATCACCGTTGCACACTGATTCAAGCCATTTTATTCCTACTTTACATGATTCCAGCGTTCGTTATCTGCGCCCGCGCTAAAACATGCAACAAAATGGCGTCAGGCGCACATTTAACGGATCTCACCGGCAGTAAGGACGAAAATCTACCACAGCGTGCGATTATAATTCAGTTCCTCTCATCCTGCCACATTTCATAAGGCGATTTGATTTGCATTTACTGTAGTCCCGCCTCTTTTAGAATACTTGAAGAACATCAGCTGTGACTCAGTGGGGAGCACTCTCACTTGCCTCTGACTCAGAAGGTCATGGGTTCAAGTCCCCATTCCAGAGACTTGAGCCTAAAATCGAGGCTGATATTTGCAGTCCAGTAATGCGGGAGCGCTGCACTGCAGGAGGTGCTGTCTTTCGGATGAGACGTTAAACCTCCCAGGTGGACATAAAAGATCCCATGGCACTATTGGAAGAAGAGCAGGTGAGATCTCTCCGGTGTCCTCGGTCAATATTTATCCCTCCACCAACATCACTAACAGCAGATGATCTGGTGATGACCATATTGCTGTTTGTGGGACCTTGCTGTGTGAAAATTGAGTGCAGCGTTTCTTACATTACATCAGTGACTCTATAAAGAAGAGGTGGGTTTGGGTCGGACAAACGCCTGATTTGATGCTCCAATGAAGTTCCCACCGATGGGGTTAGGTTAAAATCTGGGCTTCTAAAATCTTTACTGACTGAAGAATGTCACACTGGGTAGAATATTCAGTTGCAAAGTTTACTTTGCTTGCAAGGCTCAGATATACATTTACATGATGTTGAACCTTTGACTTACCTTTCACAATTAAATGCACCGGGTCACTGCGGGGCGAGATATATTCTTTCTCCTTTACCGTTTTCACAAAGTCACAGGTGTAGTCCCCTCCGTCAGTTGGGTCGGGGTCTGTGATGTTGAAGATGATTGATCGTTCGGAGCCTGAGACTTCCCGTGTATCAATGGGATTCTCGTTTCCTTGTCTGTAAAAGCGGGACCTGTCGGCGGAATAGCTGGCAGTGCAGTTAATCCGAACCCTCTCCCCCACTGTCACGACACCAGCGGCCGGGTCCATAGAGACTGTGGGCTTTGGCAGTTTATCTGTAATTAGTAGAATACATTGAGCAAATAAGAATTGTTTTGAATGTATCAAATCGATCGAGTAAAAAACACATTAGCCTCAGAGAGGGTGCAGAGGAGATTTACCAGAATGATACCAGGGATGATGGACTTCAGTTACGCGGAAAGATTGGGGAAGCTGGGACTGTTCTCCTTAGAGCAGAGAAGGTTGAGGAGAGATTTAATTGAGGTGTTCAGAATGATGAAGGGTTTTGATCGAATAGATGGGGAGAAACTGTTTCCACGGGCAGAAGGGTCGGTAACCAGAGGGCACAGATTTAAGATAATTGACAAAAGAACAAGAGGGGAGATGAGGAGACATTATCTTAGCAGCGAGTTGTTATCTTCTGGAATCCATTTCTAGAAAGGGCGGTGGAAGCAGATTCAATAATAACTTTCAAAAGGATATTGATATATACTTGAAATGGTAAAAAAATGCAGGTTTCCAGCAAAGAGCAGCCGAGTGGCAATAATTGGATAGCTCCTTCAAAGAGCTGGCACAGGCATGATGGCTCTAATGGCCTCCTTCTGTGCTGTATGATTCTGTGTAAGGCTCTGTGTTAAGGGAAACGTCTCTCAAATAAATAGTGATGCAGGCTCTGTGTGAAGAGACACCTCTCGCAGTGAGATACAATGATAAAATCTCTGTGTAAAGGGACATATCTCTCAATAAGATGCTATGATACACTCTCTGTGTCAAGCGACAACTCTCTCAAGAGGAAAAGCGATACAGGCTCTGTGTGAAGTGATACCTCTCAAAAAAAGATACAATGATACACTATGTGCGTGAAGGGACACCTCTCTCAAAGAGGTAAAGCGATACAGGCAATGTGTGAAGAGACATCTCTCCCAGTGAGATACAATGATACACTCTGTGTGTGAAGAGGCACCTCTCTCAGTTAGATACAGTGATCTAGACTCTCTCAATGAGATAGAGTGATCGAGGATAAGATAAGATTCGTTTTGTCAAACACATTTTACACATTCTCCTGTCAGCTGGAATTCCCCGTGTACAATTACACACATCAGTCGCTGTCGCTACACACTAACAACAGTATTTAGATAAAATTCTTAACTGGCCACAAAGCTTTTAGGCGAGCCTCCCTTACCTGATAAATTTAACACACGTTGTCACTGGGTGGTGAATATGCCCAGCTGCTGATATTCTCGAAGTATTCTGAGTATTTACACCTATAGCTGTTGCTGCCTTTCTGCGTTAACCCTCCAGCATCCTTAATTATCGCGGTATATTTCACACTGGCAGGTTTTCAACCATGACAGTCACATCATTCATACACACGTCCGGCTTTCTTGCAGGAGAAGGTGGTGCATATCAAGAGACATCAAGTGGCGGTGGCATTTAGCCCCTCGAGCCTGTTCCACCATTCAATGAGATCACGGTGGACCTGTGACTTAACTCAATATACCCGCCTTAGCCCCATATCCCTTAATACCCTTGATTCACGGAAATCTATCAATCTCAGATTTAACATTGACAAGTGAGCTAGCATCAACTGCGTCTGCAGAAGAACGTTCTAAATGTCACCCACCCCTCGCATATAGTAACAATCCCGAACTTCACTCCTGCACGTCCTGGCTCTAAATGTTAGGCTATGGCCCTGCATCCTAGTATTCAAGTGTAACAGACATCGAAAACAGTTACCAATGTGTCGGCAGCCAGAAGCAATAATCTAAACACTAACCTGTAAATTCTGCATGGTCCCTTTAAATGGCGCCGGTGTGTGTGTGTGTGTGGGGTGGGGGGGGGAGCGGGGGTTCCTCCAAGTACTATTAGACACATTCAGATGATCGAAGTTGAGACTGTGCGTTGAGTTGAGCGATAAGTCCCAAAATGGTGTCTATCACTTTAAATCACCGTTGCACACTGATTGAAGCCATTTGCTTCCAACTTTACATGATTCCAGCGTTCGTTATCTGCGCCCGCGCTAACTCATGTACCAAAATGGCATCTGGCGCACGTCACGCCGGAAACGTGCATGCGCATCCAAGACGCCATCTTGGATGTCGAAGAGGCCGCGTCGCGCCAAACAACTTTGGAATTTCCTCTTTGCGCTCCATTTAAGGGATGTCACCGGCAGTAAGGTCGAAAATCTACCACAGCGTGCGTTTATAATTCAGTTCCTCTCATCCTGCCACATTTCATAAGGCGATTTAATTTGCTTTTACTGTCGTCCCGCCTCTTTTAGAATACTTGAAGAACATCAGCTGTGACTCAGTGGGGAGCACTCTCACTAGCCTCTGAGTGAGAAGGTCATGGGTTCAAGTCCCCACTCCAGAGAATTGAGCCTATAATCTAGGCTGATACTTGCAGTCCAGTAATGCGGGAGCGCTGAACTGGAGGAGGTGCTGTCTTTCGGATGAGACGTTAAACCTCCCAGGTGGACATAAAAGATCCCATGGCACTAATAGAAGAAGAGCAGGGGAGATCTCTCCGGTGTCCTCGGTCAATATTTATCCCTCCACCAACTTCACTAACAGCAGATTATCTGGTGATGACCAAATTGCCGCTTGTGGGACCTTGCTGTGTGCAAATTGGCTGCAGTGTTTCTTACATTACGTTATTGACTATACACAGAAGAGGCGCGTTCGGGTCGGACAAACGCCTCATTTGATGCTCCAATGAAGTTCCCACCGATGGAGTTAGGTTAAAATCTGGGCTTCTAAAATCTTTACTGACTGAAGAATGTCACACTGGGTAGAATATTCAGTTACAAAGTTTACTTTGCTTGCAAGGCTCACATATACATTTACATGATGTTAAACCTATGACTCACCTTTCACAGTTAAATGCACCGGGTCACTGCGGGGCGAGATATATTCTTTCTCCTTTACCGTTTTCACAAAGTCACAGATGTAGGCTCCTCCGTCAGTTGGGTCGGGGTCTGTGATGTTGAAGATGATTGATCGTTCAGAGCCTGAGACATCCCGTGTATCAATGGGATTCGTGTCACCTTGTCTGTACAAGCGGGACCTGTCGGCGGAATAGTTGGCAGTGCAGTTAATTCGAACCCTCTCCCCCACTGTCACGACACCAGCGGCCGGATCCATAGAGACTGTGGGCTTTGGCAGTTTATCTGTAATTAATAGAATACATCGAGCAAATAAGAACTGTTTTGAATATGTCAAATCGATCGAGGAAAAACACATTAGCCTGAGAGAGTGTGCAGAGGAGATTGACCAGAATGACACCAGGGGTGAGGGACTTCAGATACGCGGAGTGATTGGAGAAGCTGGGACTGTTCTCCTTAGAGCAGGGAAGGTTGAGGAGAGATTTAATTGAGGTGTTCAAAATGATGAAGTGTTTTGATGGAATAGATGTGGAGAAACTGTTTCCACGGGCAGAAGGGTCGGTAACCAAAGGGCACAGATTGAAGATAATTGACAAAAGAACAAGAGGGGAGATGAGGAGACATTATCTTAGGCAGCGAGTTGTTATCTTCTGGAATCCATTTCCTGAAAGGGCGGTGGAAGCAGATTCAATAATAACTTTCAAATGATATTGATTTATACTTGAAAAGGAAATATTTGCAGGATACCGGGCAAAGAGCAAAAGAGTGGGAATAATTGGATAGCTCTTTCAAAGAGCTAGCACAGGCTTGATGGCCCGAATGGCCTCCTTCTGTGCTGTATGTTTCTGTGTAAGGCTCTGTGATAAAGGACACGTATCTCAAATAAATAGTGATACAGGCTCTGTGTGAAGAGACACCTCTACCAGTGAGATACAACGATACAATCTCTATGTAAAGGGAAACCTCTCTCAAAGAGGAAATGCGATGCAGGCTCTGTGTCAAGGGACACCTCTCTCAATATGATAAGATGATACACTATGTTTGAAGGGGCACCTCTCGCAAAGAGGTAAAGCGATACAGGCTCTGTGTGAAGCGATACTTCTCTCAATAAGATACTGTGACACACTCTCTGTGTGAAGGGACACCTCTCTCAAAGAGGTAAAGCGATACAGGCAATGTGTGAAGAGACATCTCTCCTAGTGAGATACAATGATACACTCTGTGTGTGAAGGGACATCTCTCTCAAAGAGGTAGAGCGATACAGGCTCTGTGGGAAGAGACATCTCTCCCAGTGAGATACAATGATACACTCTCTTTGTGAAGGGACACCTCTCTCAGTAACATACAATGTTCTAGACCCTCTCAATGAGATGGAGTGATCGTGGATAAGATAACATTCGTTTTGTTAAACAAATTTTACACATCGTCCTGTCAGCTGGAATTCGCCGTTTACAATTACACACCGCAGTTGCTGTCGCTGCACACTAACAACAATATTTAGATAAAAGTCTTAACTGACCACAGAGATTTTTGGCGAGCCTCCCTTACCTGTTAAATTTAACCACACGTTGTCACTGGGTGGTGAATATGCCCAGCTGCTGTTATTCTCGAAGTATTTTTTGTATTTACACCTGTAGCTGATGCTGCCTTTCACCTTTAACCCTCCATCATCCTTTGTTTTAGCGGTATAGTTAACTTCATTGAAATATGCAAACATTTTGTTTTTTGTTTTTTCGTTATTTCTGTAGAAATCAACAATGCATTTGCTGTGAGCGAAGTGACAGGTGAGTGAAACTTCTTCTCCCAGTAGAATTACACACCATGCTGGATCCATCGACAGGGTCGGTTTGACGAAGGAAACTGAAGAATAAAAAGGATTTCATTCATGGGAAGTTTGGTGCAATCATTCTGATTCAGGCCTCATATTGTGTCGCCTCAGCTGCCTTTACATTCTTCTTCGCGTTTGTTTAACTCTAATTTTAACCTAACCAACCAGGGCGTGTAATAGACGAGATCGGGTCGGACGCCCGTTTTACACCCTGCGCGATTTTTACTCTACATTGACTTCAATAGAAGAGTAAAATCGGACAGTCCGTAAAATCGGAGTTGGACTCAATTCTCACCGGCCCGTTATGTTAAAATGACCCCTCTCTCAGTGAGATACAGTGTGTACAGGCACCTCTCTCAAAGAGATACAGTGATACAGGCTCTGTATGAAGAGACTCTTCTCTCAAAGAGATACAGTGATGCAGGCTCTGTATGAAGAGCCACCTCTCTCAAAGAGATACTGTGATACAGGCTCTGTGTGAAGGGACAATTCTCCCTGGATCAAATCAGTTGCACGGCGCTGCTGCCTGTTTGCCTCTCACATGGGATTAATTTTAACCGAACCCGCCTGGCGGGAAAACCACAGGATCGGGTGGAACGCCAGTTTAACACCCTGCCCTATATTACTTTCCTTGACTCGAGCGGGGCGCACAACCAGCTTTGTGCCCGATCCAGTCAGTTTCTCGACAGGCGGATTAGGTTAAAATTAGCCCTTAAGATCCATCCGCCACTAGGATAAGTTTCTGATTTCATTGTTTCTGAGACAGTAACAGTGCAGCCTGGACCCAGAACTGTACCCTACAGGCTTCCAGGAAATAGATTGTGGGGCTTGGATGGCAACATTACAAGGCAGATCTCAGTCAAAACTAGTAGGTCAACACAATCCCACAATCATCCACACGGATGAGAAGGGCCTTGTTGGCGAGTGAACCGATATTCTGGATGTAAATGAGAAGGAGTGGTGATTGATCCACTGAAGTGTCTAAGCGGGTAGTGGAGTCGGGGTTGGGGGGCGGTGCGGTAAGTGAGACGGGAAGGACGTTTTAGAGGTTAACTCTCAGCGGGAGCGGTGGGTGGGAAGATCAGCAAAAGAAGAGGACGGGGCGATGGTATTGGTGATGCTGTTCGTAAGTTACGATTGACAGAGCTCTCAATGGGACGTTTGGAGAATGCCAAGAGCGGCAGAGAGGGCAGCTGTGGACTTACGAGGAATTCAAGCCTGGGAGAGCAAAAGAGTAGGAAGGCCGAGGAGTTGTGATGCATTGAGTTACTGGCGTTGGGGAGGGGTGGAATACACAAGAGGGAAATACAGATCACGGAGAAGCAGGAAAGGGATCTGGGGGAGATGAGAGATTTATAATTCAAATCATCCAGGCAATGCTTGGCTCTTGCCAAATGTGATTTGAATTGCTTACAATACGAAACACAGGTTAGATCAAAAGAAGTGATGTTACCATTCAGTCGAGCATTTGTCCGCGAAAGTGCATAGAATTCGAGGCAAACTATTGAGATGGGTAGGGCATTGGTTAAAAGGTAGGAGACAGAGAGGAGGGATAATGGCTAAATGCACCGATTGGTAGGACGTGACTAGTAGTGCCTTCCGGGGATCTGGACTGGGGCCTCAGCTTTTCACTATATTTACCAATGACTTTTATGAAGGAATTGGTAATTCGTATTGGAGTAGTATATCCAGGTTTGCTGACGAAATTAAGTTGTGTAGGAGGGAGCAAAAATTTGGAAAGGGAAATTGATAGATTCAGTGAGTGGGCAAATCTGTGGCAGATGGAGTTCAATATGGGGGAATGTGAAGCCATCCACTTTGACCGAAGACAGATAGATTAGTGTGTTTTCCAAATAGTGAGAAGCAAGGAACTGTGGAGGGCTGGAGAGATTTCGGAGTTCATATGCGGAAATAACTAAAAACTAGAGGACAGGTACAAAACACAATTTAAAAGGTTAATTGAATGATAGCATTTATCTCAAGGGTGCAGGATTACAAAGGAGTGGAACTTATGCTATAGTTGTATAATGCTCTGGATAGACCGCATCTGGAGTATTGCGTTAAATTCTGAAAACTCCGCCTCTGGGAGGATATATTCGCCTTGAAGGGGTTACAGTGCAAATTCACGAGAATGATACGTGGGATAAAAGGGTTCAATTATGAGGACAGGTTTCATGGACCAGGCTGAGTGTAAAAGATTAAGTGGTGATCAAATTGAGGTGTTTAAAACGATTAAAGTATTTGATTGGGTAGATCAGGAGTGTGATGGAATACACTCCACTTGCCTGGATGAGTGCAGCTCCAACAACACTCAAGAAGCTCGACATCATTCAGAACAAAGCAACCCGCTTGATTAGCACCCCATCCACCACTGTAAACATTCACTCCCTTCACCATCAGCGCAACGTGATTGCAGTGTGTACCATCCACAGGATGCACTGCAGCAACTCGCCAAGGCTTCTTCGACAGCACCTCCCAAACCCGCGACCTCTACCACCAAGAATGACGAGGGCAGCAGGCACATGGGAACAACACCACCTGCACTTTCCCCTCCAAGTCAAACGCTATCCCGACTTGGAAATATATCGCCGTTCCTTCATCGTCGCTGGGTCAAAATCCTGGAACTCCCTTCCTAACAGCACTGTGGGAAAACCTTCACCACAAGGACTGCAGCAGTTCAAGAAGGCGGCTCACCACCACCTTCTCGAGGGCAATTGGGGATGGGCAATAAATGCCAGCGACGCCTAGATCCCATGAACGAATAAAAAAAATAGAGTGCGACAATTTACTCAGCTGGGGGGAATCCAGAACAAGGGGGCATAACTTTAAAATTGGAGCTCGGCCGTTCAGGGGTGAAGTCAGGAAGCAATTATTCACACAAAGTGGAGTGGAAATCTGGGACTCTCTCCCCCCAAAAATTGTTGAGACTGGCGGTCAATTGAAAATTTAAAAACCGAGATTAAAAGATTTTTGTTAAGCAAAGGTATTAAGGGATACGGAGCCATGGCGGGTAAATGGAGTTAAGACACAGATCAGCCATGATCTAATTGAATGGAGGAATAGGCCCGTGGGGCTGAACGATCTATTCCTGTTCCTGTGTTCTTATATTCCACCTGGAGTACTTTGGTGTAGTTTTGAATCCCACGACAGAGAAAGAGTATGGATGTACTGTCAGAAAACCTGACATATCCCATAGTGCCTTCGCAATGAGAGCTGCTGAGATGCAGATCTGTATTACTGCTACCAATGACACAACACAATTGGTTACAGCAACTAACTTAACATACATAAAAACAAAACTCAATGATTCAGCTGTATAGAACATTCAATTTCATTACTTTAGAGAAAACTTCAACACTAACCTTGAGAAACGCTCCGCCGAGCCCCAAAAAGCACTAAAATGAGAAAATATGAATTCGTTATACGACAACCAGTACCTTTAGAGGATCCATATACAGACTGATTTTTGTGCATTGTGTTATAGATGTATCTCAGTGTGATTGAATTGGTGGCATTCTGGCCCATTTTGATTCAAATCCAACTTCAGAACTTGAGCAGTTAATCAGGCAGAAATGCAGAGTTTTGCAGATTTCCATTAACCTTTGTGTGAAAAAGTACTTCCTGCTTTCACTCCAAATCGTCTAACTCTAATTTTAAGATTGAGCCCCTTTGTTCTACATTCCACCACAATAACTGAATAAATTCTATCGAGATGTCCGTTTGTAAATAATTCCAATAATCTATGGCCGGTATGAAAAGATGCCTGATGGTACAAAACAGCGTGAAAATTTGTTCAAAATGCAAAAAGGTCAATTTTGTGACTGAGTGAAACCGTCACTGAAAGAAAAGGAATGCAGCTGGGTGGATTGTGTGGGTAAACACTGTGCATCTTTGCAGATCGCATGGTATTACAGTCAACTCTAGCATGCTGAAGGAGGACGTGGAGTCTAAATAATGAGAAGTAAATGGTGTTAGAATCCACTGGAAACCGGTACTTTTACAGACACTTAACTCACTGTCACGAATATCACAATGTGAGTGTCATCGCTTTAGAAGGCAGACTAATTAAAAATAATTTGAAAATATTGTGTGGTATATTTTGGTTGGTGGAATAAGAAGGTCACACATTCCTGAGAGTCTAAATGGGATAGAGGGACAAACGGATCTTGGGATCATATTAGCAAATTATTAAAAGTAACGCAGGTGAACAAAGCCATAAAATGAAAACACTGCACTCGAGTTCATTTCAAGAGGAATGGAACTGAAAAGCAGAGAAGTTGTGTTAAACTTATATAGAACCTTGGTTAGACCACACTTAGAATACTGTGAACAGTTCTTGTATCTATATTATAAAAAGGATGCAGAGGCACTGGAGAAGGTGCAAAAATTATCAACAAGAATAACAACAGAACTGAGTGGTTTTACGTATCAGGAAAGATTGAACAGGCTGGGGATCTTTTCTCTAAAAGAGAGAAGGCTGAGAGGTGACTTGAAAGAGGTCTTTAAAATTATGAAAGGGCTTGACAGGGTAGATAGAGAGAAGAACGTTTCCAGTTGTGAGAGAGTCCAAATCCAGGGGCCATAAATATAAATATTCACCAATAAATCCAATTGGGACTACGCAGAGAGTGGTTAGAATGTGGAATTCGCTACCACATGGAGGAGTTGAGACGAGTAGTATAGATGCCGTTAAGGGGAAGCTCGATAGGTACATGAGAGATAAAGGTGGAGAAGGATATGCTGATAGGGTTAGGTGATGTCGGATGGGGCGAGACTCGCGTGGAGCATGAATGCCGGCACAGACTAGTTACGACGAATGGCCTGTTTCCATACTGTAAATTCGATATAATGCGATGTAACATCAGGTTGAAGTTAGCAGTGAGAGCAAATGCATAAAACGGAAAACTGAGGTTAAACATATTGAAAGTAAATTCACTGTGTTAACCTTTCTGATATGCTTTCAACGGAAAGTTAATTTCAAATCATTATTTAATTCTTGGGCATTGATTTATTAATAAAATTCAATTCAAGTCACTTAAAATACATAGAAATATATAATATTGCAACTAAAATCTCCCATGCCATAAATAAGGAGATGTATTTCGGCACAGCGCTCAAACAGAATGGGAGAAAACCGAGGAAACAAACAGTCTCACGGCAGTTTTGCAAGAGGAGCACAGTACCTCAGGAAACTGGCCATTCACAATTTCAGCTGGATTGGGGCCCGGAATGGAAGTTGGGTAGTCAGCTGTTTATTCCAAATAAGGTCAAGGGAGCAGGAGATGAGTCCAATGGGCAAGCTCAGCTCGGAAAGTACATGTATGGAGATCGGAAGGAAACTAGAAAAAGGATCAGGATCAGGGCTGGGTGATGGGGGGTGGGGGCTTAGGAGAGGTTGGGCGTGGTGATATTGGGAATTTTGGGATTTTGCAGCGGCATCTGAATGGTAGGTCTTAATCTTAGTGACTTCAGTTACGTGGAGAGACTAGAGAAACTGGAATTGTTCTCCTTAGAGCAGAGAAGGTTACAGGGAGATTCAGTTGGGGTGTTCAAAATTATGAGGGGTTTTGATCGAGTAGGGAGAAACTGTTTCCACTGGCAGGAGGGTCGGGTACCAGAGGATACAGATTAAGTTAATTGGCAAAAGAACCAGAGGAGATGAGGATAAATTTTGTTATGCCACAAGTTGTTATGATCTGAAATGGTGGTGGAAGCAGATTCAATGGTAACTTTCAAAAGGGAATTGGATAGAAACTTGAAAAGTGAAAAAAATGTAGATGGTGAAAGAACAGGAGAATGGGGTTAATTTGATAGCTCATTTAAAAGCTGGCATATGCATGAGGAGCCGAATGGCCTTCCTCTGTGCTGTAAGACTTCATGAAGTTCACGAGGTCCTCGTATTTGTTGTTGGAGGTGAATGTGGAGAGGGCTGGGCAAGAGATTTATGGAGATTGTTTGTAGTGGACAAAAGAAGCTGGAGCTTATCTTTGGTCCCCAGGGTAATCCTGGAGTAGCAGGCGGTTTTCAGAGAGGACATTGTGCTTGTTCTAGTTCTGGGTCAGCCATACCTGGTGATGGATGGCTAAACCAGTTGTGATCCAGATATGCTCAAGTCTGCAATCCTTGGAATTAAACCAGCAGGTGCGATCAGGATGGAAGAGAGTAAAGGTTTTACTCGGGGCAAGGGCATCAACAGTTGGGGAATGGGAGTGGTTGAGAAATTACACAGCCGCAGAAGTATGATGACAAATGGCGGGTCAAAGTCTCGGCAAAAGGGAGTGTGGCAGTGTTTATTCCAAAGTTGGAACGCAGAAGTAATTTGATTTGAAGTAATTAAGGAGATTTGGGTTATGATGGTTGCAAGGAAGTGACCGAGGCATTGGCCGTGTACAACTCTGGGCACCACAGTTTAGGAAGGATGTCAAGGTCTTGGAGATTGTAAAGAGGAGATTTACCCGGATGATACCAGGGATGAGCGACTTCAGTTATGTGGAGAGTTTGGAGAAGCTGGGGTTGTTCTCCTTCGAGCAGGTAAGTGTAAAGACAGATCTAATAGAGGTATTCAAAATAATGAAGGGCTTTGATAGAGCAAGTAGAGTGAAATTGTTTCCGCTGGCAAGTGGTCTGTAACCAGAGATCACAGATTTCAAATAATTGGCAAAAGAACTAGAGGGAAATGAGGAGAATATTTTACATAAAGAGGTTTGCGAAGATCTAGAACACACTACCTGAAAGGGTGATGGAAGCAGATTCCATCGGAACTTTCAAAGGGCAATTGGACATGTACTTGAAGGGGACTAATTTGCAGGGTTATGGAGAAAATAATTGGTGTGTGTTACTAAATTGGATAGCTTGTTCAAGGAGCCAGCATAGACTCGACGGGCCGAAAAGCCTCCTTCCACGTTGTAAGAATATATGATTCTATGATTCTTGTCAACTTGAAATTTTAGTAAGCGGAGAGAAGGATATTGGCAGAGCTCAGGAGGACATTGGTAGAATGGTGAAATGGGGAACACATGGCAGATGACATTTAATGTAGAGAAGTGTGAAGTGATGTACTTTGGAAAGAAGAGTGCGAAGAGGCAATATAACCGAAATGATCAAATTGCATATTGGATGCAGGAACATTGAGACCTGGGATACAAATACACAAATCTTTGAAGGTGGTAGTTGGAGATTAAAAGGTGAATGCCGACCCTCCTGCCAGTGGAAACAGTCTCTCCCCCAACTACGCGATTAAAACCTTACATTATTATTCTCTGAGCAACGGGCACCAGCAGCAC
Organism: Heptranchias perlo; assembly: GCF_035084215.1. Taxonomy (NCBI): domain Eukaryota; kingdom Metazoa; phylum Chordata; class Chondrichthyes; order Hexanchiformes; family Hexanchidae; genus Heptranchias; species Heptranchias perlo. Next base: position 1,651,121 of record NW_027139442.1, on the reverse strand, counting down.
TGTGTTTATTTCAGGACATTAGTCTCCACACACTGTGCAGATCCTGATCTGTGATATGGTGAACTCCAGCATACTTAAGGAGGAGGTGGCGTCTCAATAATTAGTACAGAATGGTGTTTGAACTGACTGGGAACCGATACTTATACAATAGTGGTGCAGTAGCACACTGATTATCAGGCATTTATTTAAGACTAAAATTGAATTGAATTCACTTGAAATAGATAGAGATGTTTAATATTACACCTAATATCACCTCATTGTTTCAAATGTTACAATTCGGGTGAACGGTATGGAAGGAGGAAGTAAATTGAACCTGAATAAGTAAAGAATCTGAAAATATTGAAGGCAGAATTTAACAGTGACATCAAATACTTAGAACGGAAGCCAATGGTTTCAGCTCAGAAGCGCTTCACCTCGGACAAAGAGGAAGTTTAACCGCTGACAGTAAGGACAGTCAGCAGAACAGAAATGTGCTTAAACACACTGAATGAAAATTCATTGTGCCAATCTTTCTGATTTTCTTCCAACCGATGGTTATATTCATTAATTCTTTGAAAGCAACCAATATTAGAGGTGCAGTAAAATATATATTCACTGACATTCATTTATTAATAAAATACAATTCAAGACACCTAAAATAAATACAAATATTTAATATTGCAACGAACATCTCCGAAGCTATAATTAAGGGGATCTATTTAGGGACAACACTCAAATAAAATGGGAACCCCTGACAGAAAGAACAGTGTAGCAGACCAAGAATGTGTTGAAATATATTGAATGAAAATACACTGTGGCAATCTTTCTGATAGGCTTTTAACCGAATAATTAATTAATTCTTTGAAAACCACCTCTAATAGTGGTGCAGTAGCACACTGATTATCAGGTATTCATTTATTAATAAAATTGAATTGAATTCACTTGAAATAGATGGAGATGTTTAATGTTACACCTAATATCACCTAAGTTAGCAATAAGGGGACATATTAGATGGTGCGCCATTGTTCTCCATTTCACCACCATAACTAAATAAGGTCTGTCGAGAGGTGTAAATTTGTAAATAATTCCAATAATCCATGGTAATTATCAATAGGTGCCCTTGGGTCTAATTACACAATAGAGCATGAAAAGTTGGAGATAAGGGGTTAATGCTGAGCCCAACTTGCAGCTGCAGCACTCTGTTTATTGTGGAACATTAGTCTCCACCAACTGTGTAGATCTATATCTTCGTGACATGGTCAATTCTAGCACACTGAAGGAGGAAGTGGAGTTAAAATAAATTCCCAGAGATGAATGCGCCTGAATTATTCACCAGAAACATTTAGTTGTACAGACAGTACACACACGCTCATAAATATCACACACCCACCAAAATCGAGATGCAAGACGGAATAGAGAATGAAAAATAAGCAAGCAAACTGAAAATGGCCAGTACTGAAGAGAACAGTAAGAGCAGTTGGCTTCATGGCGGAAGACAGCGGTTTCAACTCAGAGGAGGGTTTGTTCAAAGAAAGGGGAACTTAACCTCTGACAGAAGGAACAATGTCTCAGCACCAACGGAATAGCTAAAAATATATTTACTAAATTATCCACTGAATGTGTTAAAATGTTTCTTCTCCCCTTTTTCTCTCTATCTCCCCCAAAGAAGTGTATTCACGAAGGGAGTTGCTCAGGGCCGCCCTCCAATACCCCACCGCATTATCTGCTCATGTCTGAGTGCAGGGGTTGATTGACCTGAGGTCAGCCGTGGTGACCCCTGAAGAAATTGCACCCTCCGAACGCGCATGCTCACTTCCAAGCATGGAACATATAGTATCATAGAATCAGAGAATCAGAGAAGGTCACTGCACGGCAGGAGGTCATTCGGCCCATCGAGTCCGCGCCGCATCGATGCATGAGCAATCCAGCTAGTCCCACTGCCCCGCCAGAAATAGCAGGGCTCGTCCGAGATGCAATAAGATGCGAGAAGGCGACACTTGGCCGATATTTCATTCAATGGCTTTGGGGCACTGAGCCCAATGGTGTCGCCGCAACCACTCATCCCCCTCCCCCCGCCCCTTGATAGAGATCAGCAAACTCAGTGGATGTTGATCTTTGAATTTTCCTTTCATATCAATCTTACTCCTACACTGTAGACAGTAACTGGGCAATCGGCAGACCAATATCATCCCTTTTCACCCCGTCTCAAGGCGCCTCACAGGAGCGATATCAAACAAAATGTGACACCGAGCCGCTAAATTAGATATTAGGTCCGATGACCAACAGTTGGTCAAAGCTGTAGGAGTTAACAGACAGATTCTCAGAGATTCAATTGTCAAAGACAAACTAGATGCGAGATACTTTAATACCGATATGAAGAGAGATTGTCCCCTCAACGTTACACTCCCCTCACCGTTACCCGCAGAGAATTCAACACAAGCAAGCAATCGCTCTGAATGCTTTCCAATGTCGAAGGCTCCACACAAAATTATGAGTTGCATTAATCCACTGAGATACCGGAGATCGGACACCGCCGGGTTCAGTCTCACTCTCCCGCTTACAGTTGCCCACTCAGACCGGGAATTGGTATAAAATTGTTTCACGACTCACCAAAGAGCAGTAAAAAGACGGTTGTATCCATTTTCGAAGAAGTGCTACTTTGAGACATGAGAGCTGTAAGGAACGGTGACTGAATCACTTGATCCACCTCACAGAAGGACAAACCCGGAAGGGTTGAGAGACTGAGAGCGGATACAGAGGCTGGGTGGAAATGAGTTGGTCCCCACAATTAAAGCAACAGCACCGAGTTTTGCACAACCTGAAATAAGATGTGGTTTGGAACATTGCAATGATCTAACATGGCAGCCTTTGACTATTAGACGGTGATCACAGGATGAAGGGGTTAGAATGGATCGTGTACCAAGAACAACACCGTAAATCATTTGTGTTCAGTTGGAACGTTTGCTCTCATCATGGTCAGGATCTCTATTGCTGGGAAGGGACCGTGACCCACTTCAGGCACTCGGTGTCAGCATCAAGCACCCAAAATTCAGGCGAAGGACAGCAAAATGTAACAACAAAGTGCCTCAACCCAAACCTCAGAAGAGCTATTGCATCGATCAATGCTTTTCTATTTCCCAAAACAGCCCTCCCGTGGGCTCGCTTAGTGAGGTGTTGTCCGCATTGCATTACAGACGGTTAAAAATAAAACTGTAACATCCAAACCAGCGAGCAATTTAGTTCCACGGAAGTCTGGTATAATGAATGTAGATGGAAATGTTCAATGTGACTCTGATATTGAGTTGCTTTATTAAGAACATAAGAACATAAGAAATTGGAGCAGGAGTAGGCCAATCGGCCCCTCGAGCCTGCTCCGCCATTCAATAAGATCATGGCTGATCTGATCCCAACCACAAATCTAAAGAACACAAGAAGTCGGAGCAGGACCCGGCCACATAGCCCCTGGGCCCTCTCCGCCACCCACAGGGCATTGACCGATCCGAACTCAGCTTCATGTCCAATTTCCTGCCCGCTCCCCATAACCCCTAATTCCCTTTACTTCTAGGAAACTGTCTATTTCTGTTTTAAATTTATCTAATGATGTAGCTTCCACAGCTTCCTGGGGCAGCAAATTCCACAGACCTACCACCCTCTGAGTGAAGAAGTTTCTCCTCATCTCAGTTTTGAAAGAGCAGCCCCTTATTCTAAGATTATGCCCCCTAGTTCTAGTTTCACCCATCTTTGGGAACATCCTTACTGCATCCACCCGATCAAGACCCTTCACAATCTTATATGTTTCAATAAGATCGCCTCTCATTCTTCTGAACTCCAATGAGTAGAGTCCCAATCTACTCAACCTCTCCTCATATATCCGCCCCCTCATCCCCGGGATTAACCGAGTGAACCATCTTTGTACTGCCTCGAGAGCAAGTATGTCTTTTCTTAAGTATGGAGACCAAAACTGTATGCAGTATTCCAGGTGCGGTCTCACCAATACCTTATATAACTGCAGCAATATCTCCTTGTTTTTATATTCTATCCCCCTAGCAATAAAAGCCAACATTCCGTTGGCTTTCTTGATCACCTGCTGCACCTGCATACCAACTTTTTGATTTTCTTGCACTAGGACCCCCAGATCCCTTTGTACTGCAGTACTTTCCAGTCTCTCGCCATTAAGAAAATAACTTGCTCTCTGATTTTTCCTGCCAAAGTGCATAACCTCACATTTTCCAATATTATATTGCATCTGCCAAATCTCCGCCCACTCACCCAGCCTGTCTATATCCCCTTGCAGGTTTTTTATGTCCTCCTCACTCTCTACTTTCCCTCCCATCTTTGTATCATCTGCAAATTTTGATATGTTGCACTCGGTCCCCTCCTCCAAATCGTTAATATAGATTGTAAAGAGTTGGGGACCCAGACTTTCTCACAGTCGTTACTCGGGCGATATCTCTCATATCGCCCGAGTAACGACTGTGAGAAAGAAAATACCACTTCCAGCTTTCTCCACCCGCCAAATTCAAATCGTTTATCGATAATGGAACCGAAATACAGCGCTCCGCACAAACCCTTACAGACTCGGGCTTCATATTCAAGGATTCCCAGAATCCCGGAGCTTTTAAATAAACCCCGATACAATTAACAATCAGTAATATTCCTGCATAAATACAATCCCTTCTATAAGAAATTAACCCGCCTCCTACCATTTCAGTCCCAGAACAGATTCCATCTCCCCACACATCCCCTCCCAGACCGGTTCAGCAGTTCACAAACACTTTATTCCAGCTGATTTGGAGAGTCTCACGTGTTGGAGTTTGAATTATGACGCGGATTTTCTTTGCCATTGTTACCGTCTCACAGGGACTCTCGCCCTGAATCTGTGAAAAGATTATGACCATGAACTGGGACTGGAGCCGAAAACATCCCGAGGTACAGTGAGGCCCTGAAATTCCATTCTCCCTGTTTTATATCGGAGAGTATCCCACCTTCATGTCCAGCAATAGAGAGCGAGAGAGAGACAAACACACTGTCAGTCTTACACTTTCTATCAGTGTGTTCCTATCAGGCTCAATTGCAGTATCCCACCTTGATACACAGCACCAGAGAGTGAGAGCGGGCGATCGACACGTTGAGAGGGAGACCGTGGAGACCCAGTGACAGACAGACATACACAGTGTCAGTTTCAAACTGACCTGCAAAGTTCAGTTTCATCCAGAAGATCCCGTTGGAGAGACAGACGATGCTATCTCATCTCTCACTGATATTGTACCAGAGGCAAACACACCATTAATCCCACACTCAGTGACAGTGTAGAGAGTGACAAAAACAATGGGCCACATTTAACCCTCTCTTGCCTGTTGTACCATCTGCAGTTTTGCAGCTCAGGGCCGTTCGGTGTTCCTCTCAGTGACCGTGAGTTTCACTCCGATTAAATTAATCTGGGACTGTTGCTGTCGGATATTAATCCTACACGGTCCCAACAAACACACCGACTCACTCTTTCCTCCCATGCTTCTCCAGGATTGGTTTGAGAAATCCTCCCTCCAGTTTCTTCCTCTCCCGTCAGTTTTATCGGCAAGAGTCCAAGAATGAACAGAATCGATTGTCTAATTTCACAGCCGCCCACTTTAACTCTGAAATACTCATTACCATCAAAAGATACCGAGAGAAACAGCAGGGATGGAAACATCTCGTTTAATAGTTAGAGATTGTGAAGTCAGTCTGGATTCCAGCGTTAGGCACTGGTGGAATCCCATCTGTTTCCCATTGTGGTGCCTGTTCCTGCACTGCCTGTGGACCCCATTCCCTCTGACCTTTCCCGCAGACCCACTTCCTTTTCTCAGACTCTGAAAATTTCCAATTGGGGAAAGTTTCCATCGATTTTTGTTTTGGGGATTAAACCAGATATCTGCGCATGCGTGGCTCAGCCCCGCCCCCAGCCCGGATTGTTGGAGAGCAGAAGAGCGCATGCGCGCTCCCCTCCCCCAGCTCGGCCTGTGGGCGCCATTCGCTCAGTGAGCGGAAGAAGATGGTTGAAAACAGCCGGGAATGTTCATAAGTGTGGAATTAACTCTGCAACTGTCAGTCTCTGGTACTGCACATGAGTGTGGGATTTATTCTGTGTATGTCTGTGTGTGGAGCTGTGTGTGAGTGTGGGATTTTTTCTGTATCTGTCAGTCTCTGGTACTGTTTTTGAGAGTACGGTTTATTCTGTGTCTGTCTATGGTACTGTATATGAGTGTGGATTTAATTCTGTATCTGACAGTACCTGATACTGTGTGTGAGTGTGAGGTTAATTCTGTATCTATCATTCTCTGATACTGGATATGAGAGTGGGGATAATTCTGTATCTGTCAGTGTCTGATACTGTATATGAGACTGGGGTTTATTCTGTATCTGTCAGTCTCTTGTACTGTATATGAATGTGGTTTTTACTCTGTATCTGCCAGTCACTGGTACTGTTGATGAGTGTGGGGTTTATTCTGTATCTGTCAGTACCTGGTACTGTCTATGATGTGGGGTTGATTCCATATCTGTCTGTCTCTGGTACTGCATATGATTGTGGGGTGTTTCTGCATTTTTCAGTCTCTGGTACTGTGTGTGAGTGTGAGGTTCATTCTGTGCCTGTCAATCTCTGGTACTCTACATGAGTGTGTGGTGTATTCTGTACCTGTCTGTTTATGGTGCTGCATGTGATTGTGGAGTTTATTCTGTATCGATCAGTCTTTGGTACTGTGTGTGAGTGTGGGGTTTATTCTGTATCTGTTAGTCTCTGGTACTGTAAATGAGTGTGGGGTTTATTCTGCATCTGTCTGTCTCTGGTGCTATATGCGAGTTTGGGTTTTATTCTGTATCTGTCAGTCCCTGATACTGTATATGGGTTTGGAGTGTGCTCTGTATCTGTCAGTCTCTGGTACTGTATATCAGAGTGTGGGGTTTATTCTGTATCTGTCAGTCTCTGGTACTGTACATGAATGTGGGATGTATTCTGCATTTGTCAATCTTTGGTAATGTATATGAGTGTGGGGTTTATTCTGTATTTGTCTGTCTCTGATACAGTATATGAGAGTGGGCTTTATTCTGTATTCGTCACTCTCTGATACTGTAAATGATTGTGCGGTTTACTCTGTAACTGTCTGTATCTGGTACTGTACATGAATGTGGGGTTTATTCTGTATTTGTCAGTCTCTGGTACTGTATATGAGATTGGGGTTTATTCTGTATTCGTCACTCTGATACTGTATATGAGAGTGGGGTTTATTCTGTATTCGTCACTGCTACTGTATGATTGTGGGGTTTACTCTGTATCTGCATGTCTCTGGTACTGTACATGAATGTGGGATTCATTCTGTTTTTGTCAGTCTCTGATACTGTATATGAGAATGGGGTTGATTCTGCATCTGTTGTCTCTGGTGCGATATGCGAGCTTCGATTTTATTCTGTATCTGTCAGTCTCAGATACTGCATATGAGTGTGGGCTTTATTCTGTACCTGTCAGTCTCTGGTACTGTGTGTGAGTCTGGGGTTTATTCGGTATCTGTCAGTCTCTGGTACTTTACCTCAGTGTGGGATTCATTCTGCAATTCAGTCTTTATTCCTTTTTCAGTTGACATTATTTTATTGAAAACTATATCTTTAATACTTTATGTCATATGCAGTTTTTCATCGAGTGTTTTATTTGTAAATATGGATTCACTTTTCGATTTTCTCCAAAGAACTTATGTGAGTGTTGGCGTAGCGTTACATCTTAATCTCTGAACTCTATTGTGAATGATAATGTACCTTTCAATCTGTTCATGGTGGAATTATTGGACTGGAATGTAATGTGTAGCTCAGTCGAAAATAATGCGATTAATTCTGTATCTCAGTCTGACATTGTATGTGATTTTTGGACTCCAATGTAATATGTAGTTCATCCTGCACTAATGGAATTTCTACTGTATCTATCAGTTTGATCCTGTATAAGATTTTTGGACCGGAATGTGATGTGATGTGTAGCTCAGTCTGCACTGGTGGAATTGATACTGTCTCTACCAGTCTGTTACTGTGGGAGAATTTTGGACAGGTGTGTAACATGTAGCTCAGTACGTGCTAATGGAATTGATATTGTATCTTTCAATCTGATGCTGTAAGATTTTTGGATTGTCAAGTTATGTGTAACTCAGTCTGAAGTAATGTGACTGTGAGATTCATTCTGTTCCTGTCAGTCTCTTGCACTGTATGTGAATTTGGGATTCATTCCATATCTGTCAATCTCTGGTGCTGTATGTGAGTGAGACATTAATTCCGTTTCCATCAATCTCTGATACTGTAATGAGTGATATAAATTATGTATCTATCAGTCACTGGTACATTGTGTGAGTGAGGCATTCATTCTCTCTGTCAGTCTCTGCCACTGGGTCTGAGTATGAGATTCATTCTTTATCTGTATCTAATTTGTATCTCAGTTCAGAGTATAGCATTCAAAACTGTATCTTTAATACCTAAATGAATAATATTTTTCCCAGTATTTAAGTGGTAGATAATGATACTTTTTTAAATGTAATGCCGTAGGGTATAATTAGATAATGTGTGCACTTTTTAAACGACTATTAATTCTGTATCTATGTGAAAACAATTGTGAATTAGTGTATCTTCCAAACTGATATGGTGACATTTTTGAACTTCTATATAATGTTTAGCTCAATCTGCATGAATGGAGAATATATATTTCAGTCTGAATCTTTATCAGTTTTTTTATAGTTGTATATAATGCGTACCTTAGTCTGCACTAATGGATTTAATGATGTACCTTACAATCTGACACCAAGAGATTTTTGGACCGGTACATAATGTGTAACTGAGTCTGCATTTGGTATCTCTCAGTCTGCACTACTGGAGGCAACTGTGAGATTCATTTCGTATCTCTCAGTTGCTGGTACTGTGTGTGAGTGTGGGATTCATTCTGTATCTGTCAGTGGTGTGTGTGAGTTGTGAGTTCATTCGATATATGCAGTCTCTGATACTGTATGAGTGTGGGATTTATTCTGTGTCTGCCAGTCTCCAGTACTGTATGTGGGTGTTGAATTCACTTTATATATGCAGTTTCTCATACTCCGTGTTAGTGTGGGATTGATTCTGTAATCTGGTACAATATATGATTGTGGGATTCATTCTGAATATACAATCTCTGGTACTGTTTGTGAGTGCAGGGTTCATTGTGTTTTTGTCAGTCTCTGGTATTGTGAGTTAGTGTGGGATTCATTCTGTATTTCTCAGTCTCCGGTACTGTGTGTGAGTGTGGGATTCATTCTGTTTTTGTCACACCCTCGCACTCCATGTGCGTGTGGGATTCATTCTTAAAATACATTACCCAGTATTGTGTCTGGTTGTTGAATAATTATATAAATGCAGTTTCTTTTGCTCCATGTGTATGGGATTCATTCTTTATATACAGTCTCTGGTATTGAGTATGGGTGTTGAATTCTCTCTCTATATATATGTAGTTTCTTATACTCTATGTGAGTGTGGGATTCAGTCTGTATCTCTCAGCCTCTGGTACTGTGTGAGTGTAGGATTCATACTTTATCTGTCAGTCTCTGGTACATTATGAGAGTGAGGGATTCATTCTCTATCTGTCAACTGTGGTACCATACATGAGTGTGAGATTCAATCTGTATCCGTTTTTATTTATTCTCTCGGATTACATTATAGCTACTGTAGCTTTAATATCTCAATGTTTAATTAGTTTTTCTCATTATTTAATTGGTAAATATGGATAAACTTTAGGAGTTGGTGCTGGAGGTTTTTAAATCAGATAATTGGTGTGCTCTTTGGGCGACTATAAAATCAGGATCTCTGTGAGTACTATTGTGAATGACAACATATATTTCAAACTGATGGTGATTTTTGAATTGGTATATAATGTGCAGCTCAGTCTGTACTAATGGAACCGAAACTATACCTTTCAGTCTAATATTGTGAGATTTTTGGACTGGTATGTAATGTGTATCTCAATCTGCACTAATAGAATTGATACTGTATCTTTACATCTCATACTATGAGTGTATTAGAAACTGATATCTAATTTGTTTCTCAGGTTACACTGTCACAGCATTTCTCAATCTGATACTGTATGAGAGTTTTGGACTTGTCTGCAATTTGTCTCTCATGATACACTATTCGAATGGATACTGCATGTATTAAACTCACATGTGAGAGTTGTAACTCAGTCTGCAGTAATGTGACTGTGAGATTAATTCTGTATCTTTCAGTCTGTGGTACTGTGTGTGAGTGTGGGATTCATTCTGTATCTGCCAGTCTCTGGTACTGTATGTGAGTGTGGGATTCATTTTGTATCTGTCAGTCTCTGGTATTGCTTGTGAGTGTGGGATTCATTCTGTATCTGTCAGTCTCTGGCAATTTGTGTGAGTATGAAATTCATTCTGTATCTGTCACTCTCTGGTACTGTGTGTAAGTGTGAGATTCATTCTGCATCTGTCAGTCTGTGGTACTATATGTGAGTGAGGGATTTATTCTGTACCTGTCAGCCTCTGGTACTGTATGTGAGTTTGGGATTCATTCTGTATCTGTCAGTCCCTGGTACTATATGTGAGTTTGGGATTCATTCTATATCTGTATGTAATTTTTCTCTCAGATTACATTATGATGTTGAAAACTATAATTTAAATAATTTAATCCTGACATAGTTTTTCTCATGATTTAATTGGTAAATATGGATAAACTTTAGGATATGATGTAGGTTTTAGTCAGATAATGTGTGCACTTTTTGGACTGCTCTTAAATCTGTGTCTCTGTGAGCACAATTTTGAGTGACAATATATCTTTCTAACTGATATGGTGACATTTTTGAACTGGTATAGTATCTATAATGTGTACTTCAGTCTACAATAATGGAATTGATACTATATCCCTCAATCTAATACTGTATGAGATATTTGGACTGGTATGTAATGTGTATCTCAGTCTGTACTAATAGAATTGATACTGTATCTTTACATCTCATAATATGAGTGTATTTTAAACTGGTATCTAATTTGTTTCTCAGGTTACACTCACACAGCATTTCTCAATCTGATACTGTGTGTGAGTTCTGGGCTAGTATTCAATTCGAATCTCAGGGTACATTATTGGGATTCGTTCTGTCCCTCTTCAATCAGGTACCATGTGTGATTTCGATCTAGTATTTAATGTTGTCCTATTGAGAGATTGACGCATGCTTTTCAATCGAAGAGTGTGATTTTGGACTGGGATTTTTGTATCTCCCTGTCAGTTTGGGGGAAATGGAACAGCATCTACATCACCTGCTCTGTTTGACAGTTGGATTGAAAATGTATCTCTGGAACTTGGGAACAGTGTGGGACTGACTACTTCTGCTGTCTGAGACTGTGGAACTGATGACCTGTCTGTGACTCCATGCTCACTGTGAGTGATAATGAATCTACTGTGTGTGAGAAGGAGCTGGCTGCACTGTTCCTTCTGCTTTGGCTGGAGGAAACATCACATTTATTCTGGGTCCTTCAAGGATTTGCCTGCAGAAATAAAATAATCTCTCAGTACTCAAGAACAGGTGAGGTAGAAAATACAGAAGTGATCAGTTTAATATCTCTGTTAATGATCATTTTGAATATCGACAAATGAAAACCAGCGATACAAACAATATCAGTGTCCGACTCCACTGCAGTACTGCAGCACTCAGCTTCTGCACACCAGGTGTGTTGGGCGATTTTTTAAACAATGACATCCAGACACAAAACAAACCCTCCACTGATCGAGAAATGGGACTACCCGAAGGGGCGGGGACTTTTGTACAGGCCTGGTTTCTAATCCCCTCTCCCATGGGACTAACCGTTTAACCGAAACCAAACAGCCGCTGTTTAAAATGTGTCCTTCACACTTCTCATCTGGTGCCTGCAATAGATGCTCTTTGGATAACTCCCCACATCCTTACTGTCCGGCTCTGTTTCCACTCTTCACTGTCCAATAACAACAAACAGGGTGAGGCTGGAACTAAACCAGGAACATTCACTACTGGTTTGGGGAGAGAAAGCAGCAATGATTTTAAATAGCAGATTCTTCCCATTCTCTCTCCCTTACCCTGGACACACCCTGTACACACACAGCCCGAGAATGACCTCTCCCTTCCCCCGCTCAATCCATTTTCCGGGACCAGTTCCTGATCCACTCCGCCTCCTACAAACAGCCCCCGGACTCCCGCTGCCCTTCCCCCGGACTCAATGCCGATCTCTCAGCCCATCTGCGGACACGGTCCCAAAGAGATGATCTGCTTTATGCGAGGCTGCTCTTTGCTCCCTTCCCCCGGGGGCCGTGATCACTCCATTCAGCTATTAATCTCCCGTCCCACACACTCTCCCTCCTTGACAGGTCCTCTCTATTTGAAATCCTTATTAATCGCAGCCTCTATTTTTTCTAGTTTTCTCTCCTGAAGGTGCTGAGTGATGGTGGGGTTCGGGCCCAGTCACTCTTTGCCCTCCAGTTCCCGGCCAAGTGGTAATTCTGCACTTGTGAGCCTTCACAGCGAGCAGTCGGCATTTCAACCATGGGGAGCAGCACAGCCGCAGAACCTGGCTGATTCTGTCCGGCAAAGCTGAGGGCAACGGGAACAGATCAACAACAACCTGCATTTACAATGAGCGGAGTCTCAGCACGACTGAGTGCGGCTCAGGCCCGGAATCAGAGCCGGGGTGCCCGGCGGGCGGGCGGGCGGGCTCCCCGGGATCCATCAAACCCCTCATCCAACGCCTCCCCCGTACAACCCGCCGCTACCCTGTTTCTTCTCCCGTTTCGACCGAGTCCGACTCGCGACAAACGACAGGGCCGAGGCGATCTGGAATGCAAGTCAGCCTTAGGAGCATGCGCAGTCTGATCAGGAAGTGAGCGCCTTGTAGAGACAGAGGGGTTTCTGTAGCGCGGGGGATTGTGGGGCCTGCGGCCGCCATTACTCGCCGGGTGTTGGTCAGTGCCCGCGTCCCCAACAGAACTGTGTCGTGAAATACATGATGTGGAGATGCCGGTGATGGACTGGGGTTGACAATTGTAAACAATTTTACAACACCAAGTTATAGTCCAGCAATTTTATTTTAAATTCACAAGCTTTCGGAGATTTTCTCCTTCCTCAGGCAAATGTTTCAAGATCTCCTTGAAGCCTACGCATTTATACATATTGAACAATAATACATGGTGTTTACAGACTGCCCCTGCAACTGCCCGTTGCCAAGGCAATCACCGTGTTCAGACAGAGAGGTGTTACCTGCAGAACCTCCGAATACACATTCAACAAAAAAACAAACAGGGAAAAAAAAACAGAGAAAAAAAAACACAGAGAGAGGCAGAAACATCCGGAAGGCAGAGAGAGCCAGCAAATGACCCATTATATTAAAAACAGATAACATTTGTTCGCTGGTGGGGTAACGTGTAGCGTGACATGAACCCAAGATCCCGGTTGAGGCCGTCCTCATGGGTGCGGAACTTGGCTATCAATTTCTGCTCGACGATTTTGCGTTGTCGTGTGTCTCGAAGGCCGCCTTGGAGTACGCTTACCCGAAGGTCGGTGGATGAATGTCCATGACTGCTGAAGTGTTCCCCGACTGGGAGGGAACCCTCCTGTTTGGCGATTGTTGCGCGGTGTCCGTTCATCCGTTGTCGCAGCGTCTGCATGGTCTCGCCAATGTACCATGCTCTGGGGCATCCTTTCCTGCAACGTATGAGGTAGACAACGTTGGCTGAGTCACAGGAGTATGAACCATGCACCTGGTGGGTGGTGTCATCTCGTGTGATGGTGGTATCTGTGTCGATGATCTGGCATGTCTTGCAGAGGTTACCGTGGCAGGGTTGTGTGGCGTCGTGGACGCTGTTCTCTTGAAAGCTAGGTAGTTTGCTGCGAACGATGGTCTGTTTGAGGTTGGGTGGCTGTTTAAAGGCGAGTAGTGGAGGTGTGGGGATGGCCATAGCGAGGTGTTTGTCCTCATTGATGACATGTTGAAGGCTGCGGAGAACATGGCGTAGTTTCTCCGCTCCGGGGAAGAACTGGACGACAAAGGGTACTCTGTTGGTTGCGTCCCGTGTTAGTCTCCTGAGGAGGTCTATGCGATTTTTTGCTGTGGCCCGTCGGAACTGTCGATCGATGAGTCGAGCGTCATATCCCGTTCTTACTAGGGCGTCTTTCAGCGTCTGTAGGTGTCCATCGCGTTCCTCCTCGTCTGAGCAGACCCTGTGTATTCGCAGGGCCTGTCCATAGGGGATGGCCTCTTTGACGTGGTTAGGGTGGAAGCTGGAAAAGTGGAGCATCGTGAGGTTGTCCGTGGGCTTGCGGTAGAGTGAGGTGCTGAGGTGCCCGTCTTTGATGGAGATTCGTGTGTCCAAGAAAGAAACTGATTCTGAGGAGTAGTCCATGGTGAGCTTGATGGTGGGATGGAACTTGTTGATGTTATCGTGTAGTCTCTTTAGTGATTCCTTGCCGTGGGTCCATAGAAAGAAAATGTCGTCGATGTATCTGGTGTATAGTGTTGGTTGGAGGTCTTGTGCAGTGAAGAAGTCCTGCTCGAACTTGTGCATGAAAATGTTGGCGTATTGGGGTGCGAATTTGGTCCCCATGGCTGTTCCGTGTGTTTGGGTAAAGAACTGGTTATCGAAGGTGAAGACATTGTGATCCAGGATGAAGCGGATGAGTTGTAGGATGGCTTCCGGAGATTGGCTGTTGTTGGTGTTGAGTATTGATGCTGTCGCAGCGATGCCGTCATCGTGGGGGATACTGGTGTATAGTGCCGAGACGTCCATCGTGGTGAGAAGTGTTCCTGGTTCAACTGGTCCGTGGGTACTGAGTTTTTGTAGGAAGTCTGTAGTGTCACGACAGAAGCTGGGGGTTCCCTGTACGATGGGTTTCAGGATGCCCTCGATGTATCCAGAGAGGTTCTCACACAGGGTTCCGTTGCCTGATACGATGGGACGTCCGGGTGTGTTGGCTTTGTGTATCTTTGGGAGGCAGTAGAAGTCTCCCACGCGGGGATTACGTGGGATGAGAATGCGTAGGATGCTTTGAAGGTCTGGATCGAAGGACACAGCAGACCAGCTACGTTATACCGCCAAACAGACGAGGCAACGGAACTACGCTGCCTACATGAAAACCAAGAGCAGGAAGCTTGAGAAACTCGGCATCACCACCAGCAACGACCAAGCTTCCCCTGGTACCACGGTTGCAACCACAGGGAAGTCTATTGTCAATTTATCCGACCGCACCCTTCAACCAGACGAAATCGAAGTTCTCAGCCGAGGGCTCAATTTCTGCCCCACTACCAAAATGGACCCCACTAGTCTCGCGGCGGACACAGAGGAATTCATCAGGAGAATGAGGCTCCGGGAATTCTACCACAAACCCCAAGATTTCAGCAGCGAACCCAATGAGACAATCGACGATCCGGAACAGCAGACAGAGGGATCCGCGGTACAGCAACCGAAGAGGAAAGAGTCAAACTGGACTCCTCCGGAGGGTCGCTGCCCTCAGCTGGACATGTATGCTCAAGCTGTCAGGAAATGCGTCAATGCCAGATTCATCAGCCGCACTCAGAAGACAGTCCAGAATGTCACCCGAGCACAACGCAACGCCATCAACGCTCTCAAGACCAACCGCAACATCGTCATCAAACCAGCGGACAAAGGAGGAGCCATAGTCATACAGAACAGAACAGACTATTGCAAAGAAGCATACCGACAACTGGACAACCAGGAACACTACAGACGGTTACCCGCAGATCCGACCAAAGAACACACCCACCAGCTCAACAAACTGATCAAGACCTTCGATCCAGACCTTCAAAGCATCCTACAATGTAGAACAGTGTTTCTCAAACTGTTTTCCTCGCGACCCAGTGGAGGAAAAAGATTTTCCCAGGGACCCGAAACAATAATATCTTCTGACTGGAGTTTTCATCAAATCCCAATAAAGGTCAATACATGCTCGTTCTTCACTTCACTTCGAGTAATAAATAAAATTAGACATCCACGTTCCTTGAAAATCAATTTAAATACAGTTTAAATACAATAAGAAAACGGTCAGGTTGAGTTTCACTTAGTTAATGTGACGGGTGGGTCTGCCTGTTGTTCATGATCGCATCCAATCTGGATCACAAGATGAAAGCGCTACACGCATATCAGGTGCACTGTTGAGTCGGTTTCTTTCTCTTGTTTTGAACCTTGTCAGAGTCCAAAATCCCAGTTCGCACATGTAGGTTGTTGTGAACGGCAGCAACAACAGAACACTAATCTTACTCAACAGAGGATAGTCTTTGAAAGCACTGATCGAAAAAGATGACAAACTGAATGACTTGTGGCGTGTTTTCAGTGTGCTCACAGGTGAGTCGCATCAGCTCGTTTTCTTGCTCAAACATCAAGTTTACCTTCATTATTGATTCAGGATTTTCGAAAGCAAAAGGATCTTTCACCCAACGCTTTCCCATCAAATTTTCAAATCCCTCTGCAGTGAGGTAGAGATCAAAATGGTCAGACAGAGTAGCGAGATGTAACTGTATGACACATTTCACTTCATTCCCTTTATCTTCATTGATGCTGTTCTCTCCACCCCAGAGGGCTGTGGATGTTCAGTCGTTGAGTGTATTCAAGATTGAGTTTGATAGATTTTTGGACTTGGAAATCAAGGGATATGGGGATAGGGCGGTAAAGTGGAGTTGAGGTTCAAGATCAGCCATGATCTATTGATTGGCGGAGCAGGCTCGAGGCGCCGTATGACCTATTCCTGCTCATATTTCTTATGTTCTTATCCTGCCAGGGGTACGGTGCCCAGAACTGAACACAGTAATCTAAATAAGCTCTAACCAGAGCTCTGTATAACTGTGACATAACTTCCATTTTTTTTTATTCCAGATCTCTTGAGATAATGATCAAAATTCCATTACCATTTTAATTTTTTTTGCACCTTTTCGTGAATTCTGTACTTGGTCCCATAAATTTCACTGCTCATCCGCAGTTCCTGGTTTCCTGCCATTTAGAAAATACTCTAATCTATATTTTTATGATCCAAAGTGAATGATCTCATACGTCCCCACGTTGAACTCCATCTGCCACAGTTTTGCCCACTCACTGAATCTATCAATGACCCTTTGCAGCTTTCTGCTCCCATCTACAATGTTAATTGTGCCACCTAACTTAGTCTCATCAGCACACTTGGATATAAGGCTCTCTACATAAGAACGTAAGAAATAGGAGCAGGAGTAGGCCATACGGCCCCACGAGCCCTCTCTGCCATTCAATCAGATCAGGGCTGATCTTCGACCTCAACTTCACTTTCCCTCCTGATCCCCATATCCCTTGATGCCCCGAGTTTCCAATAATCTATCGATCGCAGATTTGAATATAATCAAACACTGAGCATCCACATTCCTCTGGGGTAGAGAATTCCAAAGATTCACAATCCTTTGAATGAAGAAATTTTTCATCATGTCGGTCCTAAATGGCCGACCCCTTATCTTGTGACTACAAGCTTCAGTTCTTGACTCTCCAGCCAGGGGAATCAGCCTCTCAGCATCTACCCTGTCAAGACGTCTAAGAATGTTATACATTTCAATGATATCAGCTCTCATTCTTCTATCTCGACAGAATATAGGCCAATTTTACACAATATTTCCTCATACGACAATTGCAGCAAGACCTCCTTACTCTTATATTCCAACACCCATACAATAAAGGCTACCATATCATTTGCTTTCCTCACTCTCATTAGACCCTTTGTAGCTCACTATTTCCAGCATGTTTTTCCTCTGTTCCTTTTATAGTGAAAAGAAAAGAAGGCTGAAATCATTTTACTATAATTACACCCGTTTATGTTTTGGAAACAATATCCAACTGAACTGTATCAAATTGGATTGCAAACTTAAGAGTTTCTGAAGGAAATAAACTAATATGAACACTTAATTAAGATGGCCGGGAATGGAACCCGAATCAACTGCTTAGAATGCAGTTATGCTCACCACTATGCCACCATCGCTGACAATGCACGATATTAAAATAGTTGACAAACACCAGACCCTGAACAGACACTGCAGGCTGTTGGATTTTTTCTTCATTTAAACTGGTTTCTGACGGATCCTTGCTCGCTCTGTTGCAGTACCCGTATCCGCCCAGTAGATGTCGCCAACCCCCCAATCAATGGAAATTACACACCAGCCAGGAATCCTTCTCCTGATATCGGCAGCATCACCCATTTCGTGAGGTTAAATAATTACATTAAATTACGGAGACCTGACTACCAGCTGGGCACGACTGGCTGCTTAATATTCAACTCTATAAGATCTTTAGAAAGGACAGAGAAGTAGGGAAAGGAGGGGGAGCAGAAATGTTGCTCAAGGACAGTTGAAAGATTGTATATCAATGAGGGTGAGCGGGCAGTGTAAACACTCTGAGAGAGACACATCACAAATGCCCCCACTGTACTCCCCCAGAAGGTATAAGAAGGGCGAGTGCTGGAGATTTCTTTATTCTGCATGAAAGTATTTGTGAGATTGTGGAAATGTCTGGAAGAGGAAAATCCGGCGGTAAAGCTCGGACCAAGGCCAAGCCTCGCTCATCCCGGGCCGGACGCTAATTCCCTGTGGGCCGTGTTCACAGGCTCCTGCGAAAGGGGAACTATGCTGAACGTATGGGTGCCGGAGCCCCGGTCTATCTGGCTGTTGTGCTCGAGTATCTGGCGGCTGGAATCCTCGAGCTGCCGGCAACGCGACCATCGACAACAAGAAGACCCGCATCATCCCCAGACATCCGCAACAACGAGGAGTTCGACAAGCTGTTGGGAGGGGTGACCAACGCTCAGGGTTTTGCCAGATATCCAGGCCGTGCTGCTGCCGAAAAAAATCAGCATTGTCAGCTCCAAGAGCAAGTAAAGCGGCCAAGAGTAAATCTGATAACCCGAAGGACAGGACCAACCTTATTGAATTCTTTGAAGAAGGAATAGAAAGTGTATACAAGTTTAATGCAGTCGATGCAATATATTTGGATTTTCCGAAGGCCTTCGATAAGTTACCGCATTGTAGACTCATGGGTAAGTTCAGAGCACGTGGAGTCAGGGGACAGGTGGCAGAATGGATAGCAAGTTCGCTACAAAACAGAAAACTAAAAATAGAGGTTAGGGGTCGCTACTCAGACTGGCAAAAGGTGGGAAGTGTTGTTCCAGTTGCTGGGACCACTGTTCATCACAATTTACATCAACGATTTGGATTCGGGAATCGGAAGTACAATTCCAAAATTTGTGGACGACACCAAATTGGGGGATATCGTTAATACAAAGGAAGAATGCATCAAAATGGAAGAGGACATTAATAAACTTGCAGATTGAAGAATAAGGTGATCACACACTGCTTGGATAATAAGAGTCTAAACGGGATAGAGGAGCAAAGGGATCTAGTGGTAAGATATACAAATTACAAGAAGTAGCGACGCAGGTCAATAAGGTCACAAAAAGAAAACTCAAACACGAGGATTCACTTCTTCTGAGATAGAATGGAAAAGCAAAGAAGTTATTTTAAACATGTATGGAAACTTGTTTGGACCAAACTTGAAGTATTGTGCACAATTCTGGTCTCCATATTATAGAAAGGACGGAGAGGGATTGGAGAAGGTGCAAAAACGATTCTCATAATACGAGAAATGAGAGAATATTCTTATCAGGAAATGCTGGGTGTGTTTTCTCTGGAAAAGTGAAGGCTGAGGGGTGACCTGATAGAGGTCTTGCGATAGGGTTTCATGTGTTAGATATGGAGAAAATGTTTCGACTTGTGGGAAGTCCAAAACTAAAGGTAATAAAAATAAAATAGTCGCTAATAAATCCACTAGGGAATTCAGGAGAAACTGATTTACCCAAGGAGTGGATGGAATGTGGAAAACGCGACCACAAGCAGTAGTTGAGATAAATAGCACTGATCCATTCAAGGGGAAGCTGGATTAACACATGAGGAAGGAAGGAGTCGAAGGTTATTCTGACAGAGTTAGATAAATTAGGGGGGGAGGAGGCTCGAGTGGAGCATAAACGCCGGCACAGACCAGTTGGGCCCAATGGCCTGTTTCAGTGCCTTTGTTTCGATGTAACTCGATGTAAAGGCTCTTTTCAGAGCCACCCACTGTATCTGTGAAAGGGCTGGTTACTGACTGAAGGGAGACGCTGATATCATGACACCAGTGTTGCTTTGAGCTGCTTTTGTCTCGTTGCAGACGTGATGAGGTATTAATGGGACTGGAGTCGGGGCACCGACCACAGTCCGGTACTTTAAACGGTGACCGATAGACCCAAGTCCACACATCACCAGATTTCTTGTATTTATTTAAACTACTTGCCATGCTGGGTTCGTAAAGCATCACCAGAACTGATCGACTAACCTTGCTGCATCTGTGGGATTCAGCGCTTCGCTCCGTTTCTGTTCTATTTTGTTGGATTATTAACATAACGCATCGAACACACTGGGGAATCACTGAAATGTAACTATGTACATGTGCCCAGTAGATCAGAAACATTAATCGCCTTTCGTCCTGTTAACAAGTAAACCGTGTTTAGAGTCCACCTACTCGCTTTGGTTCCATCTGGGGGATTAAACTGATAAAGCGGGAGGGGAGGAGTCAGAATGAGGGCCAGAGCGGAGAGCGGCCTCTGATCTTCCAGCTCCACCTCCAGCTTTCTCCATCCGCCAATTTCAAACCGTTTATCGATAACAGAACCGAAACACAGCGCTCCGCACAAAACCTTACAGACTCGGGCTTCATTTTCAAGGATTTCCAGATACCCGGAGCTTTTAAGTAAGCCCCGTTACAATTAACAGTCAGTAATATTCCTGCCGAAATAGAGTCCCTTCTATAACAAGTCAACCCGCCTCCTTCCATTTCAGTGGTAGACCCGATTCCATCTCCGCACACATCCCTCCCAGACGGGTTCAGCAGTTTACAAACACTTTATTCCAGCTGATTTGGAGAATCTCATGTGTTGTGCTTTGAATTATGACGCGTAGTTTTACCCTCTCAAAGAGACTCTCTCCCTGAATCTGTGAAAAGATTATGACCATGAACTGGGACTGGAACCGAACAAATCCCCAGTTGCAGTGAGGCCCGGCCTGGACATCTCATTCTCTCTGCTTTACATCGGACAATATCGCACCTTCATGTCCAGCACTAGAGAGAGAGAGACACACACTGTCAGTCTTACACTTCCTATCAGTGTGCTCATATCACTCCCAATAGCAGTATCCCACCTTCATATACAGCACCAGAGAGAGAGACACACGTACACACCGTCAGTCTTACACTTCCCATCAGTGTGTTCATATCACGCTCAATAACACTACCCCACTTTCATATATAGCACCAGAGAGAGAGAGAGGGAGAGCGCGACAGATACGGTGCGAGAGAGCAGAGAGACAAAGTGCCACAGTATCAGTTGCAGAATGACCTGTAAAGTTTCGTTTTATCCAGAAAGATCCCATTGGAGTGACAAAAGATGCAATCTCATCTCTCACTGATATTGTACCAGAGGCAGACACACTATTAATCCCACACTCAGTGCAGAGAGTGATAAAAACAATGGGCCACATTTAACCCTCTCTTGCCTGTTGTACTATTTTCTGTTTTGCAGCACAGGGACGTTTGGTATTACTCCCAGCAATCGAGAATTTCAATCTGATTAAATTAATCTGGGACCGGTGCTGTCAGATATTAATCCTACACGGTCCCGACAAACACACTGACTCACCCTTTCTTCCTTCTTTCTCCAGGATTGGTTTGAGAAATCCTCCCCCCAATTTCTTCCTCACGCGTCAGTTTTATCAGCAAAGAGTCCAAGAATGAATCGAAGCCATAGGCCCATTTCACAGCCGCCCACTTTGTATCTGAAAGGCTCTTTACAATCAAAAGATACCGAGAGAAACAGCAGGGATGGAAACATCTCGTTTCATAGTTAGAGATTGGAAAGTCAGTCACGATTCCAGCGTTAGGCACTGGTGGAATCCCATCTGTTTCCCATTCTGGTGCCTGTTCCTGCACCGCCTGTGGACCCCATTCCCTCTGACCTTTCCCCCAGCCCCACTTCCTTTGCTCAGACTCTGAAAAATTCCAATTGGGGAAAGTTTCCATCGATTTTTGTATTGGGAATTAAACCAGATATCTGCGCATGCGCGACTCAGCTCCGCCCCCAGGGCTGCTTGTTGGTGAGCAGAAGAGCGCATGCGCGGTCCCTCCCCCAGTTCGGCCTGTGAGCGCCATTCCCTCAGTGAGCGGAATAAGATGGTTTAAAACAGCCGGGAATGGAGAGATCACGGCCCCCGGGGGAAGGGAGCAGAGAGCAGCCTCGTTACAGCAGCTCATCGCTTCGGGACCGTGTCCGCAGATGGGCTCAGAGATCGGCATTGAGTCCGAGTGAAGGTCAGGGGGAGTACGGGGGCTGTTTTTAAGAGGCGGAGTGGATCAGGAACTGGTCCCGGAACATGGAGTGAGAGGGGGAAGGGAGAGGTCATTCTCGGGCTCGAGGTGTGCAGGGTGTGTCCAGGGTAAGGGAGACAGAATGGGAAGAACCTGCTATTTAAAATCATTGCTGCTTTCTCTCCCCAAACCAATAGTGAATGTTCCTGGTTTCGTTCCAGTCTCACCCTGTTTGTTGTTATTGGACAGTGACGGGTGGAAACAGAGCCGGACAGGAAGGATGTGGGGAGTTATACAAAGAGCATCTATTGCAGGCACCAGGTGAGAAGTGTGAAGGACACATTTTAAACAACGGCTGTTTGGTTTCATTTGAACGGTTAGTCCCATGGGAGAGGGGATTAGAGACCTGACCTGTACAAAGGTCCCTGCCCCATCGGGTAGTGCCACTCATGGATCAGTGCAGGGGTTGGGTTGTGTCTGGATGTCACGAAATTGTTGTAAAACAGCCCAACACACGTGGTGTGCAGAAGCTGAGTGCTGCAGTACTGCAGTGGAGTCAGACACTGACACTGTTTGTATCGCTGATTTTCATTTGTGGATATTCAAAATAATCATTAACATAGAAATTAATTCGAACACTTTTGTATTTTCTGCCTCATTGGTTCTTGAGTTACAAGAGATAAATTTCTACCTACAAAGAAATCGTTGAAGGACCCAGAATCAGTGTTATGTTTCCTCCACTCGAGGCACAAGGAACAGTGCAGCCAACTCCTTCTCCCACACAGTAAGTACATTATCACACACAGCGCACAGAGACAAGGAGAGGTCATCAGTTCCACAGTCTCAGACAGTAGAAGCACTCAGTCCCACACTGATCCCAAGTATCACAGACACATTTTCAATCCAACATTCAAACAGAGCAGGTGAGGCAGACGCTGTTCCATTTGCTCCGAGCTGAGTCCCGCTGACAGGCAGATGCAAAATCCCAGTCCAAGATCACACTATCAGATTGAAAGGCACTGTGTCAATCTCACAATAGGGCAACATTAGGTACGAATTAAATAACAGATTGAAATCACACATGGCACCCGATTGGAAGGGACAGAATGAAACCCAATAATGTACCCTGAGTTTCCAATTGAATACTAGCCCAGAACTCACACACACATGTTAGTTTAATGCACTATTCGAATGGATATTGCATGTATCATGTGATACAAATTCCATATATGTCCAAAACTCATGTACAGTATCAGATTGAGAAATGCTGTGACAGTGTAACCTGAGAAACAAATTAGATATCAGTTTATAATACACTCATAGTATGAGATTTATAGATACATTATCAATTCTATTAGTGCAGACTGAGATACACATTATATACCATTTGAAAAGTGTCACCATATCAATTTGAAATGTACATTATCATTCACAATTGTACTTTCAGAGATACAGATTTAAAAGTAGTTCAAAAAGCACACAAATTGTCTGATTAAAACCTACAGCGTCAAATCCTAAAGTGTACCCATATTTACCAGTTAAATAATGAGAAATATGACCTAAACATGAAGATATTAAAGCTACAATTTTGAACGCAATAAGGCAATCTGAGAGAATAATTACATGCAAATACAGAATGAATCTCACACTCAGATACAGTACCAGAGACTGACAGATGCAGAAGGAATCCCAAACTCACATACAATACTAGAGACTGACAGACAGAGAGCGAATCCTACACTCACATATGGTACCAGAGATGACAGATACAGATTGAATCCCACACTGGCATACAGTACCAAGGACTGCTAGATATCTGGTTAATTACTCACTCTCATAAAGTACTAGAGACTGACAGATAATTAATGACACCCACATTCACACAGTACCAGAGTCTGACAGATAGAGAATGAATCACACACTCACACAAAGTACCAGAGACTGACAGATAGAGAATGCATCCCACACCAACATGCAGTCTGAGAGGCTGCATATATAGAATGAATTCAACACCCACATACAAGACTGGAGACTGAAAGACATAGAATAAATCCCACACTCACAGTATCAGAGACTGCATATATGGAATAAATCACAAACTCACACACACTACTGACAAGATACAGAATGAATCTCACACTCACACACTGTTCCAGAGACTGGGAGATACAAAATGAATCACACATTAGTGCAGGCTGAGTAACACATTACTTACCAGTCCAAGAAGTATCAGATTGAAAGATACAGTATCAATTCCATTAGTGCAGACTGATCTACACATTATAAACCACGACAAAAAACTGATGCAAATTCACTCTGATAATATACAGTATTCCATTCATGCAGACTAAGCTACACGTCATATACAAGTTCAAAAATGTCACTTTATCAGTTTGGAAGATAAACTAATGCACAATTGTGTTCACATCGATACAGATTTAATAGTATTCTCAAAAGTGCACACATTCTCTGACTATATTCTACAGAATTTCATTATCAGCCAATTAAACACTGGGGAAAATATGCATACATTGAGGTATTAAAGATACAGATTTGAACACCATACTGTAAATGGAGATACAAATTACATAGAGATAAAGAATGAATCTCACACTCAGATAGAGGGCCAGAGACTGACAAACTGAAGGAAAGCAGCGCTCACACAATGTAACAGTGACTGACAGATACAGAATGAATCCTATATTCACACACAGTACAAGGGATTGACAGATATAGAATGAATCACATACTTCCAAAGTACCAGAGCCTGACAGATACAGAATGAATCACACATTCACAGACAGTACTTGGGACTGACAGATACAGAATGAATCTCACAGTCACACACATTAATGCAGTCTGAGTTACACAATACTTATCAGTCCAAAAATCTCACAGTGTCAGATTGAAAGATACATTATCAATTGCATTAGTGCAGACTGATCTACACATTATAAACCACTACAAAAAACTGATACGGATTCAGACTGAAATACACTGTGTTCCATTCATGCAGACTGAGCTCCACATGATATAAAAGTTAAAAAATGTCACCATATCATTTTGGTAGATAAACTAATTCACAATTGTTTTCCCATCGATACAGATTTAATTGAAGTCCAAAAAGTGCCCACATTCTCTGATTATAACCTACATTACATTTTAAAATGTATCATTATCTACCAATTAAACACTGGGAAAAAATATTGATACATTGAGGTATTAAAGATAGTTTTGACCACCATAGTGTAAACGGAGATGCAAATTACATACAGATAAAGAATGAATCTCACACTCAGATAGAGGGCCAGATACTGAGATGCAGATTGAAACCAACACTCAAACAATGTAACATTGACTGACAGATACCGAATGAATCCTGCACTCACACACAGTACAAGGGACTGACAGACATGGAATGAATCACACACTCCCACAGTACCAGAGGCTGACAAATAGAATGAAACCCACACTCGCACAATATACCAGTGATTGACAGATACAGAATGAATCCTACACTCACACAACGTAACAGTGACTGACAGATACCGAATGAATCCGACACTCACACACAGTACAAGGGACTGACAGACATAGAATGAATCGCACACTTCCACAGTACCAGAGACTGAAAAACAGAATGAAACCCACACTCGCACACTGTAGCACGGACTGAAGGAGACAACATTCATATCACTCACAAACAGTACTAGAAATTGATAGATGCAGAATGAATGACTCCCTCACATATATCGCCTGACACTGAGGGGAACAGAATGAAACCCTCATTCACACACAATACCAGGGTCTAACAGATATTGAATGAATCCCACACTCACATACTGTACCAGAGACTGACAGATACAGAATGATTCCCACACTCACATTCAGTACCAGGGACTGACAGATACAGAATGAATCCCACACTCACATTCAGTACCAGGGACTGACATACACAGAATGAATCTCACACTCACATGCAATACCAGAGACTGATCGATACAGAATGAAACCCACGCTCACACACAGCACCAGAGACTGACAGATACAGAATGAATCCCACATTCACACACAGTACCAGAGACTGACAGATACAGAATGAATCCCACACTCACATCCAGATCGAGAGACTGACAGATACAGAATGAATCCCACACCCACATACAGCACCAGAGACTGACAGATACAAAATTAAGCTCACTCACACACAGTACCAGAAACTGACAGGAACACAATGAATCCCACACTCACAGACAGTACTCACAAACATTATTGCAGATCTGAGCTACACATTACATACCAGTCCAATAATTTCACCATGAACAGATTGAAAGGTACATTATCATTCACATATGAGTTTAGAGATTAAGATGAAACACTACTCCAAAACCCACACACTTTGTTTGATTAAAGAAAATCGAAAAATATATCCATATTTACAAATTAAATACTTGACGAAAAACTGCATATACTTTAAAGTATTAAAGATACAGTTTCAAGTAAAATACTGGGAACTGAAATAAGAATACAGAGTGAATCCAGATTTGCACTTTGTCTCAGGGACTGAATTACAGAATGAATGCCACACTGAGATAAAGTAGCTGAGAATGGCAGATGCAGAATGAATCCCACACTCACAGATAGCACAAGAGACTGACAGTAACAGAGTTAATTCCACACTTATGCACAGTACCTGAGACTGGCAGATACTGAATTAATCCCTCTCTCATATACAGTGAAAGAGACTGGCAGATACAGAACGATCCTAAACTCATATGTAGAGCCAGAGACTGAGAGATACAGAATAAATACCATGCTCATACTCAGTACCAGATAATGACAGATGCAGAATGAATCCCACACACACAGTATCAGAGATTGGCAGATACAGATGAAATCCCGCTCTCATGCACAGTACAAGAGACTGACCTCTACTGGACGTAGGCGAGAACTGTGAAAGAGCGGAAAACAAATTCACATTATCTGTCGTGGTTGCAGAAACAGGACAATGTGCAATGTGAGGAAAGTTTCTGTCTGTCACTTCTACTCTCGTAATTTTGCACGTTTTGTGATTGCAAAATGAAGACAATTGATTCAAAATAAAGTTTTTGTTTCACTCATTCGATAGTTGTGAATTTACCCCGTTATTTTTCACTTACATTGCGCAGCATTTCTCTCTGATTTCTCAGGACACGATTTACATTGCTCCTCTACCCCTTTTAAACTCATATTTTCCAAGCAGTATGTGGCCTCCTTATTCCCCCTAACAAAATGCACCAGCTCACAACTTTCTATATTGAAATTCAATACGCATTTACACGGCCGTTCTGCAAGTATATTTTTTCGAAGTATTGGCTATAATCCCAAAATCAATTACAAGAATTTAACACAGCATTAAAACCAATGTTTGGTCTAACAAAATGTATTTGCATCTCGTCTCCATTCCCAGTTTTTCTAAATCACACTCGTGCAAGATATTGTGAAGAATGAGTTTATCTTCTGTCCCTCTCTCATCTGCAAACTTCAATGACCCGGGGTTTGGGGACATCTACTGGCCGGAACCAGAACTGCAACAGTTCGGAACAAATTGCTGAAACCGAACAATGTGCAGTGTGAGCGAGTTTGTGATTGGTGGCAGGTTCTAAATCTGATTGGTTTCTTCAGGTATCCAATCAGAGAGTTACAGTGAATAATTATTGTTACATCACTATCAGTGACCCAATCACAATCATTGCCTTCCCCCACCCCTCATTAGCATAGGGCTGTGCGGCTGCCTATTTAATCCGAGCTCGGAGCGGATTTGGGTCATTTCTGAGTCTCAAATTGAGTTTGAAAATGCCTGAGGACAAGAAAGCAGTTCCCAAGAAGGGCGCCAAGAAAACCTTGAGTAAAGCACCAGCCAAGGGCGGCAAGAAGCGGAGAAAGTCGAGGAAGGAGAGTTACTCCATCTACATCTACAAAGTGATGAAGCAGGTTCACCCCGACACCGGCATCTCTTCCAAGGCCATGGGCATCATGAACTCCTTTGTGAACGATATTTTCGAGCGCATCGCGGGTGAGGCTTCCCGCCTGGCCCATTAAAACAAGCGGGCGACCATCAGCTCCCGGGAGATCCAGACCGCCGTGCGCCTGCTGCTGCCCGGGGAACTGGCCAAGCACGCTGTGTCGGAAGGGACAAAGGCGGTGACCAAGTACACCAGCTCCAAGTGAAACTCCACAATGTACTGAAAAAAAAACACAACGGCTCTTTTAAGAGCCACCCACAACCTCTCTGAAAGAGCTGCAGTTCCTATATAATTGCTTAGTATCTTTTTAATACCGCGATATTATTCCAATCCAAAACTGATACTGTAACTGCACCGTTGAAATTTCTGACCAATAAACTGAACGCGAGTTTCTGATCCGCTCCTTCCCATTCGTTTTGTTCTTAAAGCGTTACTATTCCAGCCACGAACACACCCTGAATGACCCCGGGAGCAATTCCATTATCTCTATGAATTCAATCTCAGAAATGTTTAATGTCTGAGGTGAAAATCCCCATATTAAAAGCAAACGCACCCCTTGCAGAAACACAGCGGAATAGGGGCAGAATGAGAATTCCGTCCGGGTCCCTCGTTTCATAGAAGCACTCCCGGCTCTGTGAGAAAGGAACAAACTATAACGTGTGACTTTCATAAAGACTGAATTGAAACGTTTCCCTTCACGGAATGCTATGAATGGGGCTTTAGTCCCGTCCGGTACAGTTTGTAAGCGATAATAGAATGAGCCATAAATTAAAGCAGATTTTAAAACAGCGCCAGCGATTGGTGACGGGTAGCGCTGAATAAGACAAGATAAAATGAATGGGTTTAAAATCTTGTGCTCAGGGCGACATTGATCTAAATCCGGTCCTTTACGACACTGGCGGGTTTTTTGAAATTCATAAAATTCCTGATCTGTCCGTTGAGGCCGTTAAATCCCGCCCTCATCTAATTTCCAGCTATCTGATTGGTTATTGAAATAGGCAAATGAGGTGTAATAATGCCCAACCAATCAGATGATCTTTCAGTCAATAAAAAGGGTTAATACAGCCGTCATTCGTCATTCTTCATTCTTTGTCATGATGTGGAGATGCCGGTGATGGACTGGGGTTGACAATTGTAAACAATTTTACAACACCAAGTTATAGTCCAGCAATTTTATTTTAAATTCACAAGCTTTCGGAGGCTACCTCCTTCCTCAGGTGAACGATGTGGAAATGTGACGGGTAGCGCTGAATAAGACAAGATAAAATGAATGGGTTTAAAATCTTGTGCTCAGGGCGACATTGATCTAAATCCGGTCCTTTACGACACTGGCGGGTTTTTTGAAATTCATAAAATTCCTGAACTGTCCGTTGAGGCCGTTAAATCCCGCCCTCATCTAATTTCCAGCTATCTGAACATCGTTCACCTGAGGAAGGAGGTAGCCTCCGAAAGCTTGTGAATTTAAAATAAAATTGCTGGACTATAACTTGGTGTTGTAAAATTGTTTACAATTCATTCTTTGTGAAAGGGTTGTGGAGGCAGGAACCCTCACAACATTCAAGAAGCATTTGGATGAGCACTTGAAATGCCATAGCATACAAGGCTACGGACCAAATGCTGGAATATGGGATTAGAGTAGACAGGGCTGATGGCCGGCGCGGACACGATGGGCCGAAGGGCCTCTATCCGTGCTGTATAACTCTATGACTCTATGACTCTATACATACTGTGTGTGAGAAGGAGCTGGCTGCACTGTTCCTTGTGCCCCGGGTGGAGGAAACATCACACTAATTCTGGGCCCTTCAAGGATTTGCCTGTAGGAAGAAAAATTATCTCTTGTAAGTCAAGAACAGTTGAGGTAGAAAATACAAAAGTGATCAATTGAATCTCTTTGTTAATAATCATTGTAATATCCACAAATGAAAACCAGCGATACAAACAGTGTCAGTGTCTGACTCCACTGCAGTACTGCAGCACTCAGCTTCTGCACACCAGGTAAGTTGGGCTGTTTTACAACAATTTAGTGACATCCACACACAGCCCAACCCCTGCACTGATCCATGAATGGGACTACCCGATGGGGCGGAGACCTTTGCACATATCAGATTTCTAATCCCCTCTCCCATGGGACTAACCGTTCAACCAAAACTAAACAGCCGCTGTTTAAAATGTGTCCTTCAAACTTCTCACCTGATGCCTGCAATAGATGCTTTTTGTATAACTCCCCATATCCTTACTGTCCGGCTCTGTTTACTGTTCTATAACAAACACTAAAGGTTAATGGGCAGGTTTAAAAAAATCAGATTTAATACCTGCCACCAATCACAAACACGCTCACACTGCACATTGTCCGGTTTCAGCAATTTGTTCCGAACTGTTGCAGTTCTGCTTCCGGCCAGTAGATGTCCCCAAACCCCGGGTCATTGAAGTTTGCAGATGAGAGAGGGACAGAAGATAAACTCATTCTTCACATTATATTGCACGGGTGGGATTTAGAAAAACTGGGGATTGAGACGAGCTGCAAGTACATTTTGTTAGAGCAAACACTGGTTGTGATACTGTGATAAATTCTTGTAATTTGTTTCGGAGATATAGTCAATACAGATCAAGACTGGGACAAAATAAACATGCAGAACGGCCTTGTAAATGGCCATTGAATTTCAATATAGAAAGGTGTGAGGTGGGGCATTTCGCCAAGGGGAATAAGGAGGCCACATACTGCATGGAAAATAAGAGTCTAAATGGGGTAGAGGAGCAATGTAAATCATCCTGAGATATCAGAGAGAAATACTGTGCAATGTACAGTGATATATAATGGCGCAATTTCACAACTATGGAACGAGTGAAACAAAAACTTTATTATGAATCAATTGTCTTCATTTTTCACCGTCAAAAAGTGCAAAAATACGAGAGTAAAAGTTACAGACAGAAACATCCCTCACATTGCACATTGTCCTGTTTCTGGAACCACGACAGAGAATGTGAATTCGTTGCCTTATTATAGTTGTCGCTTCCCGTCAGTCGAGGTCAGTCTCTGGTACTGGATATGAGACTGGGGTTTATTCTGTATCTGTCAGTCTCTGAAACTGAGTGTGAGCATGGGGTATATTCTGCATCTGTCAGTCTCTGGTACTGTCTGTGTGTGGGATACATTCTGTATCTGCCATTCTCTGCTACTTTATCTCAGTGTGGGATTCATTCTGCAATTCAATCTCTGTGACAATGTGCATTCTATACTCTTATTTCAGTTTCCACTATTGTATTGAAACTTTAAAGTATATACATGTCTTCATCGAGCATTTAATTTGTTTACACAGATACACTTTTTGATTTTCTTTAATCAAACAACGTGTGAGAGTTTTGGAGTCGTGTTACATCTTAATCTCTGAACTCTATTGTGAATGATAATATACCTTTCAATCTGTTCACGTTGAAATTACTGGACTGGTGAGTAATGTGTATTTCAGTCTGCAATAATGGGATTAATTCTGCATCTGAGTCTAACACTGTATGTGATTTTTGGACTGGTATGTAATATGTAGCTCATCCTGCACTAAAGTAATTGATACTGTATCTATCATTCTTATACTGTATGAAATTTTTGGACTGGAATGCAATGTATAGCTCAGGCTGCACGAATGGAATTGATACAGTGTCACATTGAAAGATTCAGTATGAGATTTTTGGACTGGTGAGTAACGTGTAGCTCAGTCTGTGCTAATGGAATTAATATTGTATCTTTGAGTCTGATACGGTATGAGATTCTTGGATTGCTATATAATGTGTGGCTCAGTTTTCACTAATTGAATCGATTCTGTATCTTTCAGTCTAATATTGTATGAGATTGTTGGACTGATATATAATGTTCAGCTCAGGCAGTGCGAATAGAATTTAAATTGTATCTTCCAATCTGATCATTTGTGATTTTTGGACTAGTACGTAATGTGTAGCTCAGTCTGTACCAATGGTATTGATAATGTTTATTTCAGCAAACACGAGTATTTACCACTATATCCTATATGTAGCTCAGTCTGCACCAATAGAATTTAGACTGTATCTTTCAATCTGCCACTATGAGATATTTGGACTGGTCTGTAAAGTGTAACTCAGTCTTCAGTAATGTGACTGTGACATTCATTCTATATCTGTCGTCTCCAGTACAGTCTGTGAGTGTGGAGATTCATTCTGTATCTGTCGGTCTCTGGTACTGTGTGTTAGTGGGATTAATTCTGTATCTGTCAGTCTCTGGTACTGTATGTGAGTGTGGGATTCATTCTGTATCTGCAGGTCTCTGGTGCTGTGTGTGAGTGTGAGATTTATTCTGTATCTGTCAGTCTCTGCTACATTATCTCAGTGTGGGATTAATTCTGTAATTCAGTCTCTGAGACAATGTGCAAGTCTGGATTCATTCTGTATTCTTATTTCAGTTTACAGTATCGTATTTGAAACTGTATCTTTGATACTTTAAATTATATGCAGTTCTTCGTCCAGTGTTTAATTTGTAAATATGGATACACTTTTCAATTTTCTTTAATCAAACAACGTGTGTGAGCTTTGGAGTGTGATTACATCTTAATCTCTGAACTCTGTTGTGAATGATAATGTACCTTTCAATCTGTTCGTGGTGAAATTATTGGATTGGTATGTAATGTATAGCTCAGTCAGCAATAATGGGATTAATTCTGCATCTCAATCTAATATTGTATGAGATTTTTGGACTGGTATGTAATATGTAGCTCAGCCTGCACTAAAGGAATTGATACTGTATCTATCAGTCTGATACTGTATGAGATTTTTGGACTGGAATGTGATGTGTAGCTCATTCTGCACAAATGGAAGTGATACTGAATCTTTCAATCTGATATTCTATGAGATTTTTGGACTCGTCATCTGTGCTAATGGAATTGTTATTGTATCTTTGAGTTTGATAGGGTATGAGATTCTTGGACTGCGATGTAATGTGTGGCTCAGTCTGCACTCATGGAATTGATACTGTTTATTTCAGTCGAAGATTTTATGGGATTTTCAGTCTGGTATGTAATGTACAGGTCAGGCAGTGCTAATAGAATTGATACTGTATCTTCCAGTCTGATCATTTATGAGGTTTTTGGACTGGTATATAATGTGTAGCTCAGTCTGAACGAATGGTATTGATACTGTTTATTTCAGTATATTACTCTATGAGTATTTACTAATATTTCTACTATGTAGCTCAGTCTGCACTCATGGTATTCATACCGTCGCTTTCAATCTGACACTATGATATCTTTGAACTGGTATGTAAAATGTAACTCAGTCTGCAGTAGTGTGACTGTGAGATTCATTCTGTGATTGTCAGTTCCTGATACTCTATGTGAATGTGGTATTCATTCTGGATCTATCAGTCTCTGGTACTGTGTGTGAGTTTGGGATTCATTCCATATCTCTCAGTCTCTGATTTTGTATGTGTGAGCGATTCGTTCTGTTCCTGTCAGTCTCTGGTACTATATGTGAGTGAGACATTCATTCTGTATCTATCAATTTCTGATGCTGTATGTGAGTGATTTAAATTCTGTATCTGTCAGTCTGTGCTACAGTGTGTGAGTGTGGGATTCATTTTGAATCTGTCAGTCGCTGGTACATTGTATGAGTTTGGGATTCATTCTACATATCAGTCTCTGGCACTCTATCGGAGTGAGAGATTCATTCTTTATCTGTATCTAATTTATATCTTCATTTACAGGATGGCGTTCACATCTGTATCTTTAATACTGAAATGTATGAATAATTTTTCCCAGTTTTAATTGGTAGATAATGACATTTTAAAAAATGTAATAAGATAATGTGGGCATCTATTTTTGGAATTCTATTAAATCTACATTGGGAACACAATTGTGAATTTGTGCATCTTCCAATTGATATGGTGACATTTTTGAACTTGTATATAATGTGTAGCTCAGTCTGCATGAATGGAATACTGTATATTTCAGTCTGAATCTGTATCAGTTTTGTTGTCGTGGTTTCTAATGTGCAGCTCAGTCTGCACTAATGGAATTGATACTGTATCTTTCAATCTGACACTGAGATTTTTGGACTGGAACGTAATTTATAACTCAGCCTGCACGAATGTAGGTGACTGTGAGATTCACCTTGTATCTCTCAGTCTCTGGTACTGTGTGTGAGTGTGGGATTCATTTTGTATCTGTCAGTCTCGGGTGCTGTGAGTGAGTGTGGGATTCATTCTGTATCTGTCAGTCTCAGGTGCTGTGAGTGAGTGTGGGATTCATTTTGTATCTGTCAGTCTCTGGTACTGTGTGTGAGTGTGGGATTCATTCTGTGTCTGTCAGTCTCTGCTGCTGTGTGTGAGTTTGCGATTCATACTTTAACTCTCAGTCTCTAGTGCTTTATTAGAATTTGGGATGAACTCGGTATCTGTCTGTCCTTGGTACTGTATGCCTGAGTGGGATTCATTCTGTTTCTGTCATCTCTGGTACCATACTTGAGTATGGGATTCACTCTGTGTCTGGCAACCTCTAGTACTGTATGCGAGTTTGGGATTACTTCTGCATGTCTGTCTCTGTACTGTATCGGAGTGTGAGATTCATTCTGTTTCTATCCATAATTATTCTCTCAGATTACATTATGATGTTCAATACTGTAGCTTTAATATGTTAATGCTTGAATAGCTTTTCTCATTATTTAATTGGTAAATATGGATACACTTTCGGATTTGAAGCTGGAGGCTTTAATCAGATAATTTGTGTGCTTTTTGGACTACTATTAAATCTGTAAATCTGTGAGTAATATTGTGAATGATAATTTATCTTTCAAATTGATATGGTGACATTTCTGAATTGGTAAATAATGTGTATCTCAGTCTGTGCTAATAGAATTGATACTGTATCTTTAAATCTCATAATGTGAGTATATTATAAACTGGTATCTAATTTGTTTCTCTGGTTACACTGTCACAGCATTTCTCAATCTGATATTGTGCATGAGTTTCGGCCTTCATTTTGTATTTGAATGATACACCATTCGAATGGATACTGCATGTATTAAACTCACGTGTGTGTGAGAGTTCTGGGCTAGTATTCAATTTGAATCTCGGGACATCTGGTATTTAATTCATGGCTAATGTTGCCCTTTTGTGAAATTGACAATCTGATAGTGTGATTTTGGGCTGGGATTTTTGAATCCACCTGTCAGCGGGACTGAGTTTGGGAGAAATGGAACAGTGTCTGCCTCACCTGCTCTGTTTGACTGTTGGATTGAAAATGTGACTCTGGAACTTGGGATCAGTGTGGGACTGACTACTTCTGCTGTGTGGGACTGTGGAACTGATGACCTGTCTGTGTCTCTGTGCTCTGAGAGTGAGAATATACCTACTGTGTGTGAGAAGCTGCTGGCTGCACTGTTCCTTTGCCTCGGGTGGAGGAAATTTCACATTCATTCTGGCTCCTTCAAGTATTTGACTGTAGAAAGAAACGTATCTCTTGTAAATCAAGAACAGGTGAGGTAGAAAATGCAGAAGTGATCAGATTAATATCTGTTAATAATAATATTGAATATCCACAAATGAAAATCAGCGATACAAACAGTGTCAGTGTCTGACTCCACTGCAGTACTGCAGCACTCAGCTTCTGCACACCAGGTGTGTTGGGCTGTTTTACAACAGTTTAGTGACATTCAGACAAAACCCAACCCCTGGACTGATCCATGAATGGGACTACCCGATGGGGCGGGGAGCTTTGCACATATCAGATTTCTAATCCCCTCTTCCATGGGACTAACCGTTCAACCGAAACAAAACAGCCACTGTTTAAAATGTGTCCTTCAAACTTCTCACCTGATGCCTGCAATAGATACTCTTTGTATAACTCCCCACATCCTTACTGTCCGGCTCTGTTTACTCTTCAATAACAAACACTAAAGGTTAATGGGCAGGTTTAAAAAATCAGATTTAATACCTGCCAC
The DNA here is from genome assembly GCF_035084215.1 of Heptranchias perlo. Taxonomy (NCBI): domain Eukaryota; kingdom Metazoa; phylum Chordata; class Chondrichthyes; order Hexanchiformes; family Hexanchidae; genus Heptranchias; species Heptranchias perlo. Next base: position 1,614,759 of record NW_027139442.1, on the reverse strand, counting down.
CAATCACAAACACGCTCACACTGCACATTGTCCGGTTTCAGCAATTTGTTCCGAACTGTTGCAGTTCTGCTTCCGGCCAGTAGATGTCCCCAAACCCCGGGTCATTGAAGTTTGCAGATGAGAGAGGGACAGAAGATAAACTCATTCTTCACATTATATTGTACGGGTGGGATTTAGAAAAACTGGGAATGGAGAAAATTTTTTCGATAAAACATTGGTTGTAATGCTGTATTAAATGATTTTAATTAATTTAGGGGGTGTAGTCAATACTGAGGAAGACTACGACAAAATAAGCTTGCAGAACGGCCGTGTAAATGGCCATTGAATTTCAATATAGAAAGGTGTGAGCTGGTGCATTTTGCCAGGGGGAATAAGGAGGCCACATACTGCTTGGAAAATAAGTGTCTAAATGTGGTAAAGGAGCAATGCAAATCGTGTCCTGAGAAATCAGAGAGAAATACTGTGCAATGTACAGTGAAATATAATGGGGCAAATTCACAACTATCGAATGAGTGAAACAAAAACTTTATTATGAAACAATTGTCATCATTTTTCAATAACAAAACGAGCAAAAATACGGGAGTAGAAGTTACAGAGAGAACCTTTCCTCACGTTGCACATTGTCCGATTTCTGTAACCACGACATAAAATGTGAATTTGTTCCGCTCTTTTACAGTTCTCGCTTACGTCCAGCAGAAGTCAGTCTCCAGTACTGTGTGTGAGAGCGGGGTTTACTCTGCATGTCAATATCTGATACTGTGTGAGTGTGGGATTCATTCTGTATCTGCCAGTCTCTGGTACTGAGTGTGAGCATGGTGTTAATTCTGTATCTCTCAGTCTCTGGCACTACATATGAGTTTGGGATCATTCTGTATCTGCAAGTCTGTGGCACTGTATACGAGAGTGGGATTAATTCTGTATCTGCCAGTCTCAGGTACTGTGTATAAGTGTGGAATTAACTCTGTATCTGTCAGTCTCTGGTACTGTGTGTGAGTATGGGATTCATTCAATATCTGTTAGTCCCTGGTATTTTGTGTGAATGAGCGTTTCAGTCTGTTTCCGTCAGTGTCAGGTGCTATATGTGAGGGAGACTTTCATTCTGCATCTATCAATTTCTGGTACTGTTTGTGAGTGATATAAATTTTGTCTCTGTTAGTCTGTGCTACAGTGTGTGAGTTTAGGATTCATTCTGTATCTGTCAGTCTCTGGTACCGTGGGAGTGTGTGATTCATTCTATGTCTGTCAGTCCCTTGTAATGTGTGTGAGTGTGGGATTCATTCTGTATCTGTCAGTCCCTTGTAATGAGTGTGAGTGTAGGATTCATTCTGTATCTGTCAGTCCCTTGTAATGTGTGTGAGTGTCGGATTCATTCTGTATCTGTCAGTCACTGTTACATTGTTTGAGTGCTGTTTTCAATTTGCATGTCAGTCTCTGGCCCTCTATCTGAGTGTGAGATTCATTCTTTATCTGTATGTAATTTGTGTCTCTGTTTACAGTATGGTGTTCAAAACTCTCTCATTAATACCTCAATGTATCAATAATTTTTCCCAGTGTTTAATTGGTAGATAATGATACATTTTAAAATATAATGTTTTCGGTTATAATCAGAGAATGTGGGCACTTTTTGGACTTCTATTAAATCTGTATCGATGGGAAAAAAATTGTGAATTAGTTTATCTTCCAAAATGATATGGTGACATTTTTGAACTTGTATATGATGTGTAGCTCAGTCTGCTTGAAAGGTATACTGTATATTTCAGTCTGAATCTTTATCAGTTTTTTGTAGTGCTTTATAATATGTAGATCAGTCTGCACTAATGGAATTGATACTGTATCTTTCAATCTGACACTATGAGATTTTTGGACTGATGTGTAATGTGTAACTCAGACTGCATTAATGTGTGTGACTGTGAGATTCATTCTGTATCTGTCAGTCCCTAGTACTGTCTGTGAGTGTGGGATTCATTCTATATCTGTCAGTCCCTAGTACTGTCTGTGAGTGTGGGATTCATTCTGTATCTGACAGTCCCTAGTACTGTCTGTGCGTGTGGGATTCATTCTGTATCTGTCAGGCTCTGGTACTGTGGGTGTGTGTGATTCATTCTATATCTGTCAGTCCCTTTTACTGTGTGTGAATGTAGGATTCATTCGGTATCTGTCAGTCTCTGTTACATTGTGTGAGTGCTGGTTTCATTCTGTGTGTCACTCTCTGGCCCTCTATCTGAGTGTGAGATTCATTCCTTATCTGTATGTAATTTGTATCTCCGTTTACAGTATGGTGTTCAAAACTTTATCTTTAATAGCTCAATTAATGCATATTTTTCCCAGTGTTTAATTGGTTGATAATGAAATGCTTTAGAATATAGTCAGAGAATGTGGGCACTTTTTGGACTACTATTAAATCGGTATCGATGGGAACACAATTGTGAATTAGTTCATCTTCCAAACTGATATGGTGACATTTTTGAACTTGTATATGATGTGTAGCTCAGTCTGCATGAATGGAATACTGTATATTTCAGTCTGAATCTGCATCAGTTTTTTTAGTGGTATATAATGTGTAGATCAGTCTGCACTAATGGAATTGATACTGTATCTTTCAATCTGATACTTCTTGGACTGGTAAATAATGTTACTCAGCCTGCACTAATGTGTGATTCATTTTGTATCTCTCAGTATCTGGAACAGTTTGTCAGTGTGGGATTCATTCTGTATCTTGTCAGTAGTGTGTGTGAGTTTGTGATTTAATCTATATATGCAGTCTCTGATACTGTGAGTGTGGGATTTATTCTGTCTCTTTCAGTCTCCAGTCTTGTATGTGGGTGTTGAATTCTTTCTGTATATGCAGCCTCTCAGACTGCATGTTGGTTTGGGATGCATTCTCTATCTGTCAGTCTCTGGTACTGTGTGTGAGTGTATGATTCATTCTGTATCTCTCAGGCTCTGGTACTGTGTGAATGTGGGAGTCATTATCTTTCTGTCAGTCTCTAGTACTTTATGAGAGTGAGTAATTAACTAGATATCTATCAGCCCTTGGTACTGTATGCCAGTGTGGGATTCATTCTATATCTGTCATCTCTGGTACCATATGTGAGTGTAGGATTCGCTCTGTGTCTGTCAGTCTATTATTGTATGTGAGTTTGGGATTCCTTCTGCATCTGTCAGTCTCTGGTACTATATCTGAGTGTGAGATTCATTCTGTATCTGTATGTAATTATTCTCTCAGATTGCATTATGGCATAAAAAAATTTAGCTTTAATATCTTCATGTTTAGATCATATTTCTCATTATTTAATTGGTAAATGTGGATACACTTTAGGATTTGACACTGTAGGTTTTAATCAGATAATTTGTGTGCTTTTTGAACTACTATTAAATCTGTATCTCTGTGAGTACTATTGTGAAAGATAATGTATCTTTCAAATTGATATGGTGACACTTTTCAAATGGCGTATAATGTATAGCTCAGTCTGTACTAATAGAATTGATACTGTATCTTTACATCTCACAATATGAGTCCATTATAAACTGATATCTAATTTGTTTCTCAGATTACACTCTCACAGCATTTTTAATCTGATACTGTACATGAGTTTTGGACTCGTATGCAATTTGTATCACATGATACATGCAATATCCATTCGCATAGTGTATAAACTCACATGTGTGTGAGAGTTCTGGGCGAGTAATCAATTGGAATCTCAGGGTACATTATTGGGATTCATTCTGCACCTTTAAATCGGGTGCCATGTGTGATTTCGATCTGGTATTTAATTCGTAGCTAATGTTGCCCTATTGTGAGATTGATACAGTGCCTTTCCATCTGATAGTGTGATCTTGGACTGGGATTTTTGTATCTACCTGTCAGCGGGACTCAGCTCGGGGGAAATGGAACAGTGTCTGCCTCACCTGCTCTGTTTGACTGTTAGATTGAAAATGTGTCTGTGGAACTTGGGATCAGTGTGGGACTGACTGCTTCGACTGTCTGAGACTGTGGAACTGATGACCTGTCTGTGTCTCTGTGCGCTGTGTGTGATAATGTACTTACTGTGTGGGAGAAGGAGTTGGCTGCACTGTTCCTTGTGCCTCAAGTGGAGGAAACATAACACTGATTCTGGATCCATCAAGGATTTGCCTGCAGGAAGAAATTTATCTCTTGTAACTCAAGAACCAGTGAGGTAGAAAATACAAAAGTGTTCGAATTAATATCCATGTCAATGATTATTTTGAATATCCACAAATGAGAACCAGTGATACAAACAGTGTCAGTGTCTGACTCCACTGCAGTACTGCAGCACTCAGCTTCTGCACACAAGATGTGTTGGGCAATTTTACAACGATTTAGTGACATCCAGACACAACCCAACCTCTGCACTGATCCATGAATGGGACGACCCGATGGGGCGGGGACCTTTGAACACGTCAGGTTTCTAATCCCATCTCCCATGGGACGAACCGTTCAACCGAAATCAAACAACCGCTGTTTAAAATGTGTCCTTCACACTTCTCACCTGGTGCCTGCAACAGATGCTCTTTGTATAACTCCCCACATCCTTACTGTCCGGCTCTGTTTCCACCCGTCACTGTCCAATAACAATAAACAGGGTGAGACTGGAACTAAACCAGGAACATTCACTACTGGTTTGGGGAGAGAAAGCAGCAATGATTTTAAATAGCAGGTTCTTCCCATTCTCTCCCCTGACCCTGGACACAGCCCGAGAATGACCTCTCCCTTCCCCCGCTCACTCCATGTTCCGTGACCAGTTCGTGATCCACTCCGCCTCTTACAAACAGCCCCCGGACTCCCCCTGCCCTTCCCCCGGACTCAATGCCGATCTCTGAGCCCATCTGCGGACACGGTCCCGAAGCGATGAGCTGCTGTAACGAGGCTGTTCTTTGCTCCCTTCCCCCGGGGGCCGTGATCTCTCCATTCCCGGCTGTTTCAAACCATCTTCTTCCGCTCACTGAGGGAATGGCGCCCACAGGCCGAGCTGGGGGAGGGGAGCGCGCATGCGCTCTTCCGCTCACCAACAACCAGCGCTGGGGGCGGGGCTGAGTCGCGCATGCGCAGATGTCTGGTTTAATTCTCAATACAAAAATCGATGGAAACTTTCCCCAATTGGAATTTTTCAGAGTCTGAGCAAAGGAAGTGGGTCTGGGGGAAAGGTCAGAGGGAATGGGGTCCACAGGCAGTGCAGGAACAGGCACCAGAATGGAAAACAGATGGGATTCCACCAGTGCCTAACGCTGGAATCCAGACTTACTTTACAATCTCTAACTATTAAACTAGATGTTTCCATCCCTGCTGTTTCTCTCGGTATCTTTTGATGGAAAAGAGTCTTTCAGAGATAAAGTGGGCGGCTGTGAAATGAGCCAATTGGTTCTGTTCATTCTTGGTCCCTTTACTGATAAAGAAACTTGTGACTCCGTAACTGGAGGCCGGATTCCTCGAACCAATCCTGGAGAAACATGGGAGGAAAGTGGGAGTCGGTGTATTTGCTGGGACCGTGTAGGATTAATATTTGACGGCTACAGTCCCAGTTTATTTCAATCGGAGTGAAACTCTCGGTCACTGAGAGAAATACAGAAGGGCCCTGAGCTGCAAAATTGCAGAGGGTACAACATGCAAGAGAGGGTTAAATGCGTGACCCTGTCCCTGAGAGTGGGATTAATAATGTGTCTGTCTCTGAAATAATATCAGTGAGAGATGAGACTGCATCTTCCGTCACTCCAGCTTGGAATGGCAATTGGAATGGAGAATTTTCCAATTTGTTACTGGGTGAAAACGGGACAGTTTCTCTCTCTCTTATGTACAACATATGAAGGTGGAATACTGCTGCTGAGCGTGATACCGAGAGACTGATGGGAAGCGTATGGCTGATACTCTGCCTGTCTGTATCTCTCTGGCGCTGTACACGAAGGTGGGATACTGTTTGCTGAGTGTGAAACGGACACACTGAGAGGAAGTGTGAGAATGATACTTTGTCTCTTTATCTGTCCGTCTGTATTTCTCTCCCTCCAGCGCTGTACATGAAAGCGGGATAGTGTTATTGAGCTTAATATGAACACCCTGTTGGAAGGTAAAGACTGATTCTGTGTTTGTGAACAGACCTCCGGTGCTGTTGGTGAGACGGTCACTGTCCCTTCTATTATGTATGAGCCGGTCTGACGGTGCATTTATCAGTCTCCAGTCCAATAAGGAAAGGTGGGGAGAAACAGCATGTAACGGCCTGACACAGGACTGCCTATGAATGTTGAATTTATTCAGTAACTGGCCGTCTCTGGGTGTTGAGAATGGGACGGATAGGACACCAGTCACTGTTGTCTGTCAGTCAGTTTCGGAGGAGGGAGAGAAAGACAGAGAGACTGGAGGAGCCCAGAGCGGATAATTTGTATTATCGTCTCAACCAAACATATTGCTGAGTGTGAATAATATAATCATGTAAAACCAGATATGGATAATCACATCCACAGCTGTGATTGGCTGCTGCCCCTGAATCTGGGGACCAGACACTGTGAGGAGCGCTGGCCTCAGAGTGTTTAACAGTTACTGAGCTGGGAAACGACAACTCACCTCCGAGAATCTGCAGCACAGGCCGAGCGGGGAGGAAAGCCTGTCACGGGAATTGTCAATCTGGCGAACAGTTTGTCCTGTGAATGTGAAGATGTGAACATTGTGTCAGAGAGAGTGTGTTAAAGGGGCGGATGGGTTAGATTAATGTCACTGTGTTTGTGTGGCCGGACTCATCGCCAGATTTCCGAGTCCCTTTTGAGTAAAATTTTAAAAAATCCCTGTCAAAGGATCGCCCTCCTCCCCTGCCGAGCTCCGAAGTGGAAATTTAAGGTAAAGTTTCAGATCAATTCAAGATTTCAGGTGAAAAACGGAGATCATGTCAGCGATCGGGTGAGAGAGCGCGATCAGTGCAGCAATGAAACGGGTTTCATTCGAAACTGGTGCTTTTAATTCCGGTGAAAGTTTTTCGACAGCAAACATACCGGTGTGAGATATAGGAAGGGGCTAGTCTGGGACTCTGGAGTGCCCGATTTGAATTGGAATCGGGGAGTTTCAGAGGAGAGAGAAACACAGAGAGGCTGGAGGGGCCGGGAGCTGACAGCAGGATGTCTCCGCCCCGTCCGCTCTGTGCCTTTAAGTTGCTCTGTGCCGCCGCCTTACGTTTCATTTCTGACCCAGCTCTGACTGTCAGAGAGATTTTCGACAGAGTCCCGGACATGACAGACACTGCAGCCGCCGAAACGGCTCCTCGTGCCGCCGCCGCTCCACTCAAGGCTCCGAAGAAGAAGAAGGCGGTTCCCCGACCCAAGACCACCGGTCCCCCGTTGGGCGAACAGATCCTCAAGATTGTGGCGGATTGCAAGGATCGCAAGGGGATATCCCTGGCCGCGATAAAGAAGGTTCTGGCTGCCAAAGGCCTGGATGTGGAGAAGCACCGGTCCCAGATCAAATTAAGTATCAAGAGAAATGTGGAAAAAGGCTCCCTGGTGCAGATCAAGGGCACGGGCGCCTCGGGCTCCTTCAGAGTCGCTAAGAAGGAAACCCAGGCAAAAGTGGGAAAGAAGGTGAAGAAACAAGTGACCAAGAAATCTCCCGGAAAGAAACCAGCGACCAAAAAAACAGCCCTCAAGAAATTAATGGCCAAGAAACCAGCGGTCAAGAAATCGACCACGAAAAAGGCGGCGAAATCACCAATTAAGAAGAAAGCGGCGGCTAAGAAGCCCAAGACCCCCAAGCCAGTGAAGGCGAAGGCGAAGAAGGTGGAAAAACCGAGGGCCAAGCCCAAGCCGAAGTCAGCAAAGCCTAAGAAAGCAGCGGGCAAAAAGAAGTAAAAAATCAAGTGCAACTTGTGACCATCTGAACCCAACGGCTCTTCTCAGAGCCACCCACGTCTCTCAGAAAAGAGCTGATCCCGGAATCAGATGATTCCTGTCCCGGGGCAGGGCTCAGATTTCAGATAGAAATCATTTCAAATAAACCCAGGGTCCTGGTGACTCGCTGACATTCGCTATCCCCGCCCGACCCCCAATGTCTAATAAAATAGAGAGAATGGGATGTCCGGGCCGGGCCTCACTGGAACTGGCGTGTGTTCGGCTCCAGTCCCAGTTCATTTTTTCTCACAGATTCAGGGCGACAGTCCGTAACAGGGTAAAACTGGCGGAGATCGGCAGCTATCACAATTCAAACCCCAACACATGAGATTCTTCAAATCAGCTGGAATAAAGTGTTTATAAACTGCTGAACCCGTCTGGGAGGGAATGTGCGGGGAGATAGAATCGGGTCTGGGACTGAAATGGAAGGAGGCGGGTTGACTTGTTATAGAAGGGACTGTATTTAGGCAGGAATATTACTGACTATTGATTGTAACGGGGCTTATTGAAAAGCTCCGGGATTCTATGAAGCCCGACTCTGTCAGGGTTTGTGCGGAGCGCGGTGTTTCGGTTCTATTATCGATAAACGGTTTGAAATTGGCGGGTGGAGAAAGCTGGAGGTGGAGCTGGAAGATCAGAGGCCGCTCTCCGCTCTGTCCGTCTCTCTGATTGTCTCCTCCCCTCCCTGTTTAATATCACACTCTGTCTCCTCCCCTCCCTGTTTAATATTTATCTCTATCTCCTCCCCTCCCTCTCTCACCCTGTGTCTGTTTCAGTCAGGTCAGGGCAGGCTGCATAAAAACGGAACCAACATCAGTTTGCTGTTCATTCAGCAGCGATTTGACTGAAGAATAATCATGTCTGGCAGAGGTAAAGGAGGCAAAGGACTGGGGAAAGGCGGAGCCAAGCGGCACCGGAAAGTGCTTCGTGATAACATCCAGGGGATCACCAAACCAGCCATCCGCCGCCTGGCTCGCCGTGGCGGTGTCAAGCGGATCTCGGGTCTGATCTACGAGGAAACACGCGGGGTGCTGAAGGTTTTCCTGGAGAATGTGATCAGGGACGCGGTCACCTACACTGAACACGCCAAGCGCAAGACGGTCACTGCCATGGATGTGGTGTACGCTCTGAAACGGCAGGGCCGCACTCTCTATGGATTCGGCGGCTGAACAACTGGACCCTTTCTAACCGGACACAAAACAAAGGCTCTTCTCAGAGCCACCCACCGCCTCAAAGAGAGAGCACTGACCTGGGAACGGGGAGAGGAAAGATCTCGGGGTGGGGAATCAGTTTCCGATATTTAATTAGTATGGGGAGATTCCCCAACACTCGGTACAGGGAGATCAGAAACAACGGCCGGGGTTCTCGGCCATCCCGAGAGAAGGAGCGGAATTCCCGGTTTCACGGTATAAATGAACAGGCGGTGATGCAGAGTCTTTCCCCAGACATTACCTTCTCCGCTCAGAGTAAAATCCCTCCTCACTCCCTCTCCCGCTGTGTCCTCTCTGCTCGGTCTTTATTTCCTGCCCTCATTCAATTATCAGTTCGATGTGAAGTTTCTGTTTGAGGAGCGGTTCACCGGGCCGGAACTGGCGGGATTTTTGAAATTGAAGCTGGAAAGCAATTCCCGTTACGGAAAGCAATGACCGGGGATTTATTCCCGCCCGTTTACAGACAGATCAGAGAATGAACCGGAATGAGAAACAGCCTGCGATTTGAGCTGAGGAGAAGGAAATAACGGAGATTATAAAGAGAGAGATTCATAAATTGCTGGAGGGAAATGAAATTTTCTTGAAACTGTTATTTGATGCTCTGAAATTGGCGGGCTTTTTGAATTTGAAGATTAATTTCAGCTCAGCCAATTGGGACCCAATACCTCCCGCCGTTTTGGTCTGACTGAAAGATCTCGGATCAAACCTGCCAATCACAGTCCCGGGGCAGTCCCTCCTTGTCTGGGGGTGAAACCTCAGCCAATCACAGGCCAGGGGCGGATACCCTTAGACGCTTTAAAAGGCGGCCCCAGAGCGCACTCCGTATTCACAGTCTCTGTGTTGTGTTGAGATCGGTTTAGAAAATGGCCAGGACCAAGCAGACAGCGCGCAAATCGACCGGCGGGAAAGCTCCTCGCAAACAGTTGGCGACCAAAGCGGCCCGGAAGAGCGCTCCAGCCACGGGCGGAGTGAAGAAGCCTCATCGCTACAGACCCGGCACTGTGGCTCTGAGGGAGATCCGCCGCTACCAGAAATCCACCGAGCTGCTGATCCGCAAACTGCCCTTCCAGCGCCTGGTGCGAGAGATCGCTCAGGATTTCAAGACAGACCTGCGCTTCCAGAGCTCGGCCGTCATGGCCCTGCAGGAGGCCAGCGAGGCTTACCTGGTGGGGCTGTTTGAGGACACCAACCTGTGCGCCATCCACGCCAAGCGAGTCACCATCATGCCCAAAGACATCCAGCTGGCCCGCCGCATCCGCGGGGAGCGCGCCTAAACCCGACCCGGCTTCAGCACCAAGTTCAACAAAGGCTCTTTTCAGAGCCACCAAATCGGCGATGGAAAGAGCTGTGATCTCCTGCGTTGAAATGGCAGGGTCGTGAGAAATTTGCTTAAATGGGAAACGTATAAAGGGGAGGGAGCAGATATTAGACGGACAGGGACAGAATAAATACCTCACTCACATCCAAACACAAATTTCACTCACATTCTTAATTCAGTAATCGCTGATACAATAACAGCACATCAGTCAGCATCCGTTGTACAAATCTGGGTAAAATAACACAGACTGAGCCAGTGTTGTCCGAGGATGGGACGGTAAATAATATTAAGCGTCCCTGGTATTTCTGTATCCCACCCGCCCAGTTGGCAATTCTAACGGTTCTGGTATTTTGTCTCATTCACCAGACAAACTGCAAATTATAATCGATTGGAGGTTGGCGACATCTGCGGTCCGGAAGCGATTACTGCAACAGACCGATATGGATGATTTGTGCATAACAAGTTATTGTTAGTTTCTCGAATCGGAATCAAGTCCTTTTGAAGTTAATTCCTGAGCCCACAGACAGTGACCAGCCCTTTCATAGATACCGTGGGTGGCTCTGAAAAGAGCCTTTGGGTTATCAGGTTAAATCTTGGCCGCTTTACTTGCTCTTGGTGCTCACACTGCTGGTTTTCTTCGGCAGCAGCACGGCCTGGATATTAGGCAGCACCCCGCCCTGAGCGATGGTCACCCGTCCCAGCAGCTTGTTGAGCTCCTCGTCGTTGCGGATTGCCAGCTGCAGGTGTCTGGGGATGATGCGGGTTTTCTTATTGTCGCGGGCCGCGTTGCCGGCCAGCTCGAGGATTTCAGCCGTCAGATACTCGAGCACAGCAGCCAGATAGACCGGGGCTCCGGCACCCACACGTTCAGCGTAGTTCCCCTTTCGCAGGAGCCTGTGAACACGGCCCACAGGGAACTGCAGTCCGGCCCGGGATGAGCGAGACTTGGCCTTGGCCCGAGCTTTCCCGCCGGTTTTTCCTCTTCCAGACATTTCCACAATCTCACAAACACTTTCACAAAGAATGAAGAAATCCTCCCGCACTCGCCCTTCTTATACCTTCTGGAGGAGTGCAGTGGGGGCACTTGTGATTGGTCCATCTGTTCTCAATCTCATTGGTTCAACGAACAGCCCAATCAGAGAGCCGTTTATTCACCGAATGAGAAAAGGACGGAAAATACCGAACTGAACCGTTTTTTTGAAATTTGAAAAGCCCGCCAATATTTCTGTAACACAAGAATCGGATTTAGTAAATAATGTCGCGAAAGACAAAAATTTAAATATCTCTCTCCTTTTACTCTGTTGTTCCACATTTCCCGTCACAACTTCCAGAACCTTATACATTCCGGTTAAAATCCGGCTTCATTAACCGTTCATGTTCAATCGGGCGGGAATAAAGACCCATTTTGTAACGAGACAGATTCCAGCTCAATCTTTGTGAAAGGAACAAACGACAGATTGTGGATTGATCCCTGTTCGCAGGAGCTGCATCGCGATCGAAACCGGAGCCGGGACTCCTGGTGCAAGGAGTCGAACAGTAACAGATCCTTTAGACTATTCTGTACTCGGTGTGAAGTCTCTTTCAAGGCTGTTGCTTTACAAAGGATTGCGGTTCTGAAAGTGATATTCCCGAATAATGAACAAACAAACGTGAAAATGAGAAAAAAATGACTGAAGTCTAATCCACCCCCTTAAAACGGCTCTTAATGGGCAGTAGCCGGGAAGGGTCGGAATATGAACGAGAACGAGAGGATCAGTGACACGTTTTTGGTTATTGGGACTAAATAAAAAAGCAACACACAGATTATAACCGGCAGTGATGATGAGAATCTACTAGATTTCAAGAGAAATTAGAAAAGCACAAGAGTTAGAGAAAAACAGTTAGTATCAAACATTCTACAGTAAAATGATTCTACACAGAGGGGTCGTTACAGCGTCTTCAGAGAGACTGTGGGTGGCTCTTAAAAGAGCCTTTGTGTTCATTTTTTTCAGTGCATTGTGGAGTTTTACTTGGAGCTGGTGTACTTGGTCACCGCCTTCGTCCCTTCCGATACGGCGTGTTTGGCCAGTTCCCCGGGCAGCAGCAGGCGCACGGCGGTCTGGATCTCCCGGGAGCTGATGGTCGCCCGCTTGTTGTAATGGGCCAGGCGGGAAGCCTCACCCGCGATGCGCTCGAAAATATCGTTCACAAAGGAGTTCATGATGCTCATGGCCTTGGAGGAGATGCCGGTGTCGGGGTGAACCTGCTTCATCACTTTGTAGATGTAGATGGAGTAACTCTCCTTCCTCGACTTTCTCCGCTTCTTGCCGCCCTTGGCTGGTGCTTTACTCAAGGTTTTCTTGGCGCCCTTCTTGGGAGCTGCTTTCTTGTCCTCAGGCATTTTCAAACTCAATTTCAGACCCAGGAATGACCCAAATCCGCTCCGAACTCGGATTAAATAGGCAGCCCCACAGCCCGATGCTAATGACGGATGGAGGAAGGCATTGATTGTGATTGGGTCATTCGGAGTGATACAACGTCACCTTTTCCATTCACTCTCTGATTGGATATCTGAAGAAACCAATCAGATTTAATACCTGCCACCAATCACAAACACGCTCACACTGCACATTGTCCGGTTTGAGCAATTTATTCCGAACTGTTGCAGTTCTGCTTCCGGCCAGTAGATGTCCCCAAACCCCGGGACATTGAAGTTTGCAGGTGAGAGAGGGACAGAAGATCAACTCATTCTTCACATTATGTTGCACGAGTGGGATTTAGAAAAACTGGGAATTGGAAACATTTGGTTGGACCAAATGTTGGTTGCATGCTGTATTAAATTTTGTAATTAATTTAGGGTGTATAGTCTATACTGACGAAGAATCCAACAAAATACAAGAAGACTTTAATAAGCTTGATGAAAGGCGGTGTAAATGGCCATTGAATTTCAATATAGAAAGGTGTGAGATGGTGCATTTTGCTCGGGGGAATAAGGAGGCCTCATACTGCTTGGAAAATAAGAGTCTAAATGTGGTAGAAGAGCGAAGGGATTTCGGGGTACAGATTGACAAATCATTAAAAGTAGCAACACAGGTTGATGAGGCCACAGAAAGCAAACACAGCACTGGGGTATATTTCTGGAGGAATAGAATTGAAAAGCAGATAAGTTATGTTGAACTGTAATTTAAACTTTCAAACCTTCTGTCAAACTGTTAAACCTTCCCTTTCTGAAATCCGTGCTGACTATTCTTTATTATATTTTCGGTTTCTAGATGTTTTTCGATTGCTTCATTGAGTAAAAGATTCCATGATCATTCCTACCACCGACCTTTTGTTAACTGCCCTATAGTTCCCTGGACTTGTTCTATCTCCTGTTTCAAAATATATGAATCACATTAACTATCATCCTGCCCTTTGGCACTATTCGTTTTTGTGATGATTTTTTTTCTATATATGTAACAGTGCCTCTGCTATCTCTTCCCTTGCTTCATTTAATACGTGCGGATGCAATCCATCTGGACCAGTTTAACCACCCTTTCTAACTTAAATGTCTTGATATCTTTATTGACCTCTTCCTCTATATCATATTTACCCTGTTAATCTCCCTGGTAAATACTGAGGCAAAGTAACAATTCAATATTTCTGCCATTTCGCTGACATTACCTGTGAGTTTATCTTGTGCATCCCTTAGTGGCACTCAAACTATTCTGGTTTTCCTTTTGTTATTTTTGTGTCTGTGGAATAATTTACTATTTCTTTTTATATTCCTTGATAATTTGATTTCGTAGTTGCTGTTTGCTTCCCTAATTGTTTTTGTGACTTCTTCATAACCTCTTCCTATTCGCTTTTGCCATCCTCTTATTTAATATCTATGAATGAGAAATTCTACCAGCTTTTTGTGTCTGTTCAGGGGCGGATGTTTGGAAACTATTTATTGTCTATGATTAAAGTACCAGAAACCCCAAACCCAAACTCCACAGAAACACTCGATTTTTCCCTCCTAGTGAAATAAGGCGCTATAATGGTGAGCAGAGCTCCCTTCCAAACAGTTCATTCCAACAGGTTTGAATCCCAGCACGCTGAATTCAGAATCACCAAGACTGGAACCGAATTTGATGATGTTCAGAGGGATAGTGTTTCCAAAACACAAACGGGTCTTATTTATATTTTTAAAATACTTTGAAAGGTCATTTCTTTCCACCATAACTTTGAATTTAACTCTTTCCCTTTGTATTATTATTTACACTGATCTGTACAGTGGACACGGGAAACAATTGCCCGGATTCAGTGAAATTAATAGATTTTCTGAAGTTTTTTCTCTCTGCTGATTCCCGTCCCTTATTTAAACTATGCCGGATTAACCTTTCTGATCTATTGAAGGGTCATAGTCCTGAACCGTTAACCCGAGCTTCCCTTCTCCACATATGCTGCCGGACCTGCTGAGTCTTTCCAGCATTTTTGGTATTTTTTTCTCTCTATTTTATCCCTTTCACTTTTGACGGTCGCCATTAAAACTTCCAGCTTTGTGCTCAGTTTTTATTTGTGTTTTAGTTCGATTTATTTGAATTAATCTAATTCATGTCCTGAGAAATCAGACAGAAATATTGCGCAATGTACAGTGAAATATAATGGGGCAAATTCACAACTTTTGAATCAACAAAACAAAAACTTTATTATGAGTCAGTTGTCTTAATTTTTCACTGTCAAAATATTTTTAAAAAACAGAGTAGAAGTTACAGAGAGAAACTATTTCCTCACATTGCACTTTGTCCTGTTTCTGTAACGACAGACAATGTGAATTTGTTCCACTCTGTTCGAGGTCTCGCTTACGGCCAGTCGATGTCAGACTGTATATTCATTCTGTATCTGTCAGCCTCCAGTACTGTCTGTGAGTGTGAGATTAATTCTCTATCTGTCATTCTCTGGTACTGTATGTGAGTGTTTGATTCATTCTGAATTTGTCAGTCTCTGGTACTTTGTGTGAGTGTGGGATCCATTCTGTATCTGTCAGTCTCTGGTACTTTGTGTGAGTGTGGGATTCGTTCTGTACCTGTCAGTCTCTGGTACTTTGTGTGAGTGTGGGATTAATACTGAATTTGTCAGTCTCCGGTACTTTGTGTGAGTGTGGGATCAATTCTGAATTTGTCAGTCTCTGGTACTGTGTGTGAGTGTGGGATTCATTCTGTATCTGTCAGTCTCTGGTGCTGTCTGTGAGTGTTGGATTCATTCTGTGACTGGAAGTCTCTGGAATTTTATCTCAGTGTGGGATTCATTCTGTAACTCAGTCTCTGGGACAAAGTGCAAGTCTGGATTCGTTCTGTATTCTTATTTCAGGATACAGCATGTTACTTGAAACTGTATCTTTACTTCATTAATGTTTGCACGGTCCTTTGTCCAGCATTATTTTTTAAATATGGATACACTTCTGTATTTTGTTTCAATCAAACAATGTGTGAGGTTTGGTGTAGGATTACATCTTAATCTCTTGAAAGACTATTGCAAATGATAATGTATATTTCGATATTTTACCGTGAAATTATTGATCTGGTATTTATTGTGTAGCTCAGTCTGCGCTAATGGAATTGATACTTTATCTTTCAGGCTGACACTTTGTGCTATATTTGGACTGGTATGTCAGGAATAACTCAGTCCGCAATAATGGAATTGATGCCATACCTTTCAGCATGAGTTTGAAGTAATTATTGGAATCGTTTGCAATGTGTAGCTTCGTCTACACTAATAGGATTCAGACTGTATGTTTCAATATGATAATATGTATATACGAATTTTGGACTGCATACAATATGTAGCTGGGTCTGTACTAATGGAATTCGTACTGTGCCTTTCAGTCTAATACCGTGTAATATATTTTGATTGGTTTGTAAGGTGTGGCTCAGTCTGCAATACTGGGATTGATACTGTATCTTTCAGCATGACCCTGAATGTGATTTTTGGACTCTATGTAATGTGTAGCTCAGTCTGCACTAATGGAATTGATAATGCATCTTTCAATCTGTTACTGTATGAGAATTTTGGACTGGTAACAAATGTGTACCTCAGTCTGCAGTAATGAAATTGATACTGTATCTTTCATTACGATACTGTATTCGAATTTTGGACCATATATAATGTGTCGCTCAATCTGCACTGTTGGAATTAATACTGTATCTTTCAACCTGTCACTGAGATTTTTAGACCAGTATATGATGTGTCGCTCAGTCTGCACTCATGGGATTGATACTGTATCTTTCAGTCTGATACTGTGTGAGATTTGTATACTGGCATGTAACGTGTGGGTCAGTCGATACGAGTCAAATCGAAACTGTGTCTTTCAGTCTGACACTGAATGTGATTTCTGGACTGGCATCTACTGTGTACCTCAGTCTGCTGTAAAGGAATTGAAACTGTATATTTCAGTACGATTCTGCATGTGAATTTTGCACTGGTATATAATGAGCAGCTCAATCTGTATTAATGGAATTGATATTGTATCTTTCAATCTGATACTGTATGAGAATTTTGGACTGGTATCTAATGTGTACCTCAGTCTGCAGTAAAGGAATTGACACTGTACATTTCATTCTGACACTATGAAGTCTGTGGACATATATGTGAGTCAAATATGGGTAACATCTGAACTGGTATCTAATTTGTATCTCAGTGTACACTATTGGCATGAATACTGCATCTTTAAACTCATAATGTGTGTGAGTTGTGGGCTGGTATTTAATTTGAATCTCGGGGTACACTATTGTGATTCATTCTGTATCTATCAATCGGTCCCATGTGTCAGTTCTAACTGGTATTTAATTTGTAGCTAAGGCTGAACTAATGTGAGATTAACACAATGCCTTTCAATCTGATACTGGGTGTGATTTTGGACTGGGAATTATTTATCTGCCGGTCAGCGGTACTGAGTTGTTTAGAAATGGAAATTCCGTCTGTCTCTCCTGCTCTGTTTGACTGTTGGATTGGGATCAGTGTGGGACTGACTATTTCTGCTGTGTGAGACTGTGGAACTGATGACTTGTCTGTGTCTCTGTGCTCTGTGAGTGATAATGTACATACTGTGTGTGAGAAGGAGCAGGCTGCACTGTTCCTTGCGGAGGAAAGATCACACTGATTCTGGGTCCTTCAAGTATTTGCCTGTAGAAAGAGAAATTAAGTCTTATAACTCAAGAACAGGTGAGGTAGAAAATACAAAAGTGATCAATTGAATCTCTCTGTTAATAATCATTGTAATATCCACAAATGAAAACCAGTGATACAAACAGTGTCAGTGTCTGACTCCACTGCAGTACTGCAGCACTCAGCTTCTGTACACCAGGTGTGTTGGGCTGTTTTACAACAATTTAGTGACATCCAGACACAATCCAACACCTTCGCTGATCCATGAATGGGACGACCCGATGGGGCGGGGACCTTTGCACAGGTCAGGCTTCTAATCCCCTCTCCATGATGGGGCTAACAGTTCAACCAAAACCACAGAGCCGCTGTTTAAAATGTGTCCTTCATATTTCTCACATGATGCCTGCAATAGATGCTCTTTGTATAACTCCCCACATCCTTACTGTCCGGCTCTGTTTACTGTTCAATCACAAACAGGGCAGGTAGAAAAAAAATCTGATTTAGTACCTGGCACCAATCACAAACACGCTCACACTGCACATTGTCCGGTTTCAGCAATTTGTTCCGAACTGTTGCAGTTCTGCTTCCGGCCAGTAGATGTCCCCAAATCCCGGATCATTGAAGTTTGCAGTTGAGAGAGGGACAGAAGATCAACTCATTCTTCACATTATATTGCACGAGTGGGATTTAGAAAAACTGGGAATGGAGACGAGCTGTTGGACCAAACACTACTTGCAACGCTGTTTTAAATTCTTGTAATTAATTTCGGGTATATTGTCTATATCGAGGAAGACTACGACAAAATCAGCTTGCAGAACGGCCGTGTAAATGGCCATTGAATTTCAATATAGAAAGGTGTGAGCTGGTGCATTTTGCCAGGGGGATTAAGGAGGCCACATACTGCTTGGAAATTAAGAGTCTAAACGGGACAGAGGAGCAATGTAAATCATCCTGAGAAATTAGAGAGAAATACTACACAATGTAAGTGAAAAATAATGGGTCAAATTCACAACTATCGAATGAGTAAAACAAAAAAATTATTATGAATCAATTGACTTCATTTTTCACTATCAAAATGTGCAAAAATACGAGAATAAAAGTTACAGACAGAAACTTTCCTCACATTGCACATTGTCCTGTTTCTGTAACCACGACAGGAAATGTGAATTGGTTCCGCTCTTTTACAGTTCTCGCTTACGTCCAGTAGAGGTCAGTCTCTGGTACTGTGTCTGGTGGGGTTTATTCTGCATCTGTCAGACTCTGTTTTTGAGTGTGAGCATGGGGTATATTCTGCATCTGTCAGTTTCAGGTACTGCATATAAGTGATGGGTTCATTCTGTATCAGTCAGTCTCTGGTACTATGTGTGAGTGTGGAATTAACTCTGCAACTGTCAATCTCTGGTGTTGTGTCTGAGTGTGGGATACATTCTGTATCTGTAAATCTCTGGTGTTGCATCTGAGTGTGGGATACATTCTGTATCTGCCATTCTCTGCTGCTTTATCTCAGTTTGGGATTCATTCTGTAATTCAGTCTCTGAGACAATGTGCAAGTCTGGATTCATTCTGTATTCTTATTTCAGTTTACAGCATTGTATTTGAAACTGTATCTTTAACACTTTAAATGATATAGTTCTTCATCGTGTATTTAATCTGTAAATATTAATTTTCTTCAATCAAACAACGTGTGTGAGTTTTGGAGTGGGATCACATCTTAATCTCTGAACTCTATTGTGAATGATAATGTACCTTTCAATCTGTTCACAGTGAAATTATTGGACTGGTATGTAGTGTGCAGCTCAGTCTGCACTGATGGAATTAATTCTGTATCTGAGTCGAACACTGTATGAGATTTTTGAACTGGTATTAAATGTAGCTCATCCTGCACTAAAGGAGTGGATACTGTCTCTATCAGTCTGATACTGTATGAGATTTTTGGCCTGGAATGTGAGATGTAGATCAGTCTGCACTAATGGAAGTGATACTGAATCTTTCAATGTGATATTCTATGAGATTTTTGGACTGGTGTGTCACATGTACCTCAGTCTGTGCTAATGGAATTGATATTGTATCTTTGAGTCTGATACTCTTTGAGATTCTTGGACTGCTATATCATGTGTGGTTCAGTCTGCACTAATGAAATTGATACTGTATCTTTCAGCCTAATATTGTATGAGATTTTCGGACTGATATGTAATCTGTAGTTCAGTCTGTGCTAATAGAATTGATACTGTATCTTCCAGTCATCATTTATGAGATTGTTGGACTGCCATGTAATCTGTGTCTCAGTCTGTGATAATAGAATTGAAACTACATCTTCCAGTCTGATCATTTATGAGGTTTTTGGACTTGTGTGTAACGTGTAGCTCAGTCTGTACCAATGGTATTGATACTGTATGTTTCAGTATAATACTGTATGAGTATTTTGCAATGTATATAAAATGTAGCTCAGTCTGCACTAATGGAATTGATACTGCATCTTTCAATCAGACACTATGAGGTTTTTGGACTGGTATCTGATGTGCAACTCAGTCTGCAGTAACATGACTGTGAGATTAATTCTGTGTCTGTCAATCGGTGGTACTGTGTGTGAGTGTGTGATTAATTCTTTATCTCTCAGTCCCTGGTATTGTGTGTGAGTGTGGGATTCAGTCTGTATCTGTCAATCTCTGGTACTGTGTGTGGGTGTGGGGTTCATTCTGTATCTGTCAGTCTCTGGTTCTGTGTTTGAGTGTGGGATTCATTCTGTATCTGTCAGTCTCTGGTACTGTGTGCGAGTGTGGGATTCATTCTGTATCTCTCAATCACTGGTACTGTATGTGAGTGTGGGATTAATTGTGTTCCTATCAGTCTCTGGTTGTGTGTGTGTGTGTGTGTGTGTGTGTGTGTGCGCGCGCGCGCGCGTGTATGAGTGATTCATTCTGTTTCTGTTTGTATCTGGTGCTGTAAGTGAGTGAGATATTCATTCCATACCTCTTAATTTCTGATACAGTATGTGAGTGATATAAATTCTGTATCTGTCAGTCTGTACCACAGTGTGTGAGTGCGGCATTCACTCTGGATCTGCCAGTCACTGGTACGTTGTGTGAGCATGGGATTCATTGTACATGTCAGTCTCTGGCACTGTATCTGAGTGTGAGATTCATTCATTATATTTAAGTAAATTGTATCTCCGTTTATTGTACGGCATTCAAAACTGTACTTTAATACCTTAATGTATGAATATGTTCCCCAATCTTTTATTGGTAGATACTGATACACTTCAAAATGTAATGTTGCAGGTTATAATCAGAGAATGTGGGCACTTTTTGGAATTCTATTAAATCTGTATCGATGGAAACACAATTGTGATTTGGTGTGTCTTCCAAACTGATATGGTGACATTTTTGAACTTGTATATAATGTGTAGCTCAGTCTGTGTGAATGGAATACTGTATATTTCAGTCTGAATCTGTGTCAGTTTTTTTGTAGTGATATGTAATGTGTAGATCAGTCTGCACCAATGGAATTGATAATGTATCTTTCAATCTGACATTATGAGATATTTGGTCTGGTATGTTAAGTGTAAATCAGCCTGTACTAATGTAGGTGACTGTGAGATTCATTTGGGATCTCTCAGTCTCTGGTACTGTGTGTGATTGTGGGATAGATTCTGTATCTGTCACACTCTGGTACTCTATGTGAGTGCAGGATTCACTCTGTATATACCTTCTCTAGTACTGTGAGTGGGATTCATTCAGTATATACCTTCTCTAGTACTGTGTGTGGGATTCACTCTGTATATACCTTCTCTAGTACTGTGTGTGGGATTCATGCTGTATATACCTTCTCTAGTAATGTGTGTGGGATTCACTCTGTATATACCTTCTCTAGTACTGTGTGTGGGATTCACTCTGTATATACCTTCTCTAGTACTGTGAGTGGGATTCACTCTGCATATACCTTCTCTAGTACTGTGTGTGGGATTCACTCTGTATATACCTTCTCTAGTACTGTGTGTGGGATTCATTCTGTATATACCTTCTCTAGTACTGTGTGTGGGATTCACTCTGTATATACCTTCTCTAGTACTGTGTGTGGCATTCAGTCTGTATACACCTTCTCTGGTACTGTGTGTGGAAATTATACTGTATATACCTTTACTGGTACTGTGTGCAGGATTCTCTCTGTATATACCTTCTCTGGTACTATGTGTGGCATTCATTCTGTACATACCTATTCTATTACTGTGTGTGGCATTCACTCTGTATTATCCTTCTCTATTACTGTATGTGGGATTCAATCTGTATATACCTTCTCTATTACTGTGTGTGGGATTCACTCTGTATATACCTTCTCCAGTACTGTGTGTGGGATTCACTCTGTATATACCTTCTCCAGTACTGTGTGTGGGATTCACTCTGTATATACCTTCTCCAGTACTGTGTGTGGGATTCATTCTGTATATACCTTCTCTTGTGCTGTGTGTGGGATTCATTCTGTATATACCTTCTCTAGTGCTGTGTGTGGGATTCATTCTGTATACACCTTCTCTCGTGCTGTCTGTGGGATTTACTCTGTATATACCTTCTCTAGAACTGTGTGTGGGATTCACTCTGTATATACCTTCTCTAGTACTGTGTGTGGGATTCACTCTGTATATACCTTCTCTGGTACTGTGTGTGGGATTCACTCTGTATATACCTTCTCTGGTACTGTGTGTGGGTTTCTGTCTGTATATACCTTCTCTAGTGCTGTGTGTGTGTGTTGTATTATTTCCACATATGCAGTTTCTCATACTGTAGGTTAGTTTGGGATTCTTTCTGTATCTCAGTCTCAGGTAGCTTGTGTGAGTGTGGGATTCATACTTTACCTGTCAGTCTCTGGTGCTGTGTGTGAGTGTGGGATTCACTTTTTGTATCTGTCAGTCTCTGGTATTGTATGTGAGTTTGAGATTCCTTCTGCATGTCTCAGTCTCTGGTACAGTTTGCGAGTGTGGGATTCATTCTGTGTCTGTAAAATTATTCTCTCTGTTTGTATTATAGCGTTCAATAATTTAGCTTTAATATCTTAATGTTTAAATAGTTTTTCTCATTATTTAATTTGTAAATATGGATGCACTTTCGGATAAGATGCTGGAGGTTTTTAATCAGATAATTTGTGTGCTTTTTGGACTATGATTAAATCTGTATCTCTGAACACAAATTTGAATGATAATGTATCTTTCAAACTGATATGATTACATTTTTGGACTGCTGTGTAATGTGTATCTCAGTCTGCACTAATAGAATTAATACTGTATCTTTAAATCTCATACCATGATTGCATTATAAACTGATATCTAATTTGTTTCTCATGTTACGCTGTCACAGCATTTCTCAATCTGACACTGGATGAGAGTTTTGGACCAGTATGCAATTTGTATCTCATGCTACACTATTCGAATGGATACGACATGCATTAAACTCACATGTGTGTGAGAGTTCTGGTCAAGTATTCAATTTGAATCTCGGGTTAAATTATTGCAATTCATTCCGTACCTTTCAATCGGGCACCATGTGTGATTACTATCTGGTATTTAATTCGTAGCTACTGTTAACCTACTGTGGGATTGACAATCTTAAAGCATGATTTTGGACTGGGATTTTTGTATCTACCTGTCAGTGGTACTGAGTTAGGGGGAAATGGAAACAGCGTCTGCCTCACCTGCTCTGTTTCCGTGTTGGATTGAAAATGTGCCTCCGGATATTGGGATCAGTTTGTGACTGACTGCTTCTGCTGTCTGAGACTGTGGAACTGATGACCTGTCTGTGTCTCCGTGAATGATAACGTACCTACTGTGTGTGAGGAGGAGCTGGCTGCACTGTTCCTTGTGCCTAGGATGGAGGAAGCATCACATTTATTCTTGGCCCTTCAAGTATTTTTCTGTCAGAAGAAAAAAGTAACTGTTGTAACTCCAGAACCAGTGAGGTGGAAAATACAAAAGTGATAAGTTTAATAGCTCTGTTAATGATAATTATGTAAATCAGCGATACAAAGAGTGTCAGTGTCTGACTCCACTGCAGTACTGCAGCACTCAGCTTCTGCACACCAGGTGTGTTGGGCTGTTTTACAACAATTTAGTGACATCCAGACTCAACCCAACCCCTGCACTGATCCATGAATGGGACTACCCGATGGGGCGGGGACTTTGTACAGGTCAGGTTTCTAATTCCCTCTCCCAGGAGAATAACCTTTCAACAGAAATATAACAGCAGTTGTTTAAATTGTGTCCTTCACACTTCTCACCTGGTGCCTTCAATAGATGCTCTTTGTATAAGTCCACACATCATTACTGTCCGACTCTGTTTCCAATCTTCACTCTCCAAAAACAACAAACAGGGTGAGACTGGAACTAAACCTGGAACATTCACTACTGGTCTGGGGAGAGAAAGCAGCAATGATTTTAAATAGCAGTTTCTTCCCATTCTGTCTCCCTTCCCCTGGACACACCCTGCACACCCACAGCCCGAGAATGACCTCTCCCTTCCCCCTCTCACTCCATGTTCCGGGACAAGTTCCTGATCCATTCCGCCTCTTATGAAAAGCCCCCGGACTTCCCCTGACGTTCCCCCGGACTCAATACCGATCTCTGAGTCCATCTGCGGACACGGTCCCGAAGCGATGAGCTGCTGTAACGAGGCTGCTCTTTGCTCCCTTCCCCCGGGGGCCGTGATCACTCCATTCTCGGCTGTTTTAAACCATCTTCTTCCGCTCACTGAGGGAATGGCCCCAATAGGCCGAGCAGGGGGAGGGGATCGCGCATGCGCTCTTCCGCTCACCAACAAGCAGCGCGGGGGGCGGCGCTGAGTCACGCATGCGCAGATATCTGGTTTAATTCCCAATACAAAAATCGATAGAAACTTTCTCCAATTGGAATTTTTCAGAGTCTGAGCAAAGGAAGTGGGACTGGGGGAAAGGTCAGAGGGAATGGGGTCCACAGGCAGTGCAGGAACAGGCACCAGAATGGGAAACAGATGGGATTCCACCAGTGCCGAACGCTGGAATCCAGACTGACTTTACAATCTCTAACTATTAAACTCGATGTTTCCATCCCTGCTGTTTCTCTCGGTATCTTTTGATGGTAATAGTCTTTCATAGATAAAGTGGGACGTTTTGAAAAGAGCCCATGGATTCTGTTCATTTTTGGCCCCATTAACCATTAATTAACGTGTGACTCCGAAACTGGATGCAGGATTTCTCAAACCAATCCTGGAGAAAAATGGGATGAAAGTCGGAGTCCGTGTATTTGCTGGGAGCGTGTAGGATTAATATCTGACAGCAACAGTCCCATATTAATATAATCAGATTGAAACTCTCGGTCACTGAGAGTAATAGCGAACGGCCCTGATCTGCAAAACCGAATGTAGTACAACAGGCA
This sequence comes from Heptranchias perlo, assembly GCF_035084215.1. NCBI lineage: Eukaryota > Metazoa > Chordata > Chondrichthyes > Hexanchiformes > Hexanchidae > Heptranchias > Heptranchias perlo. Next base: position 1,589,843 of record NW_027139442.1, on the reverse strand, counting down.
AGAGAGGGTTAAATTCGGCCCACATTGTTTTGGTCACTCTCTGCACTGTCCCTGAGTGTGGGATGAATAGTGTGTCCGTCTCTGGTATATCAGTGAGAGACAAGACTGCATCTTCTGTCTCTACAACGGGAATTTCTGGATAAAACGCAACTTTACAAGTCAGTCTGGAACTGATACTGTTGCACTGTGCCTCTCCGCTCGTTCTGTCACAGTATCTGTCTCCCTTTCTCTCTCACTCTCCGGTGCTGTATATGAAGGTTGGATACTGCTATTAACCGTGTTATGAACATACTGATAGGAAGTGTAAGACTGACAGTGTGTGTCTCGCTTTCTCTCTCGAGTGCTGTTTTTGAAGGTGGAATACTGTCTGATATAAAACAGAGAGAATGGGGTGTCCAGGCCACACCGTAACTGGGGATGTGTTCGGCTCCAGTCCCAGTTCATGGTCATAACCTTTTCACAGATTCAGGGTGAGAGTCTCTGTGAGACGGTAAAACTGGCGGAGAAAATCCGCTTCACAATTCAAACCCCAACACATGAGATTCTACAAATCAGCTGGAATAAGATTTTTGTAAACTGCTGAATGAGAGTGGATTTTCCGCTTTGGCGGTGGAGTAAGTCGGCGATAGCGGATTGGGACCCCATTGTTCACTACGCCTGATTTTACGATCCATTGACACCAATGAGTTCACTGAAGTAACTGATATCAATCCAATACTTCAAATAAATTTGGAAATACCAGACAGGAATTATATTTTATCCAACAAATGCTTTTTGAGAAATAATACAAGATTTGATTCTAACATGAAATGGTTTGCTGTTCTTAGTCGGGAAATAATATGATTTCAATATTAAATGTTTAATCCTGTAATGAATAAAATCAAATACTCCTTTTCGGTTGATGATTATTTCCCATCACACACACTGCCCGGTGGGATGGACTGAGGGTGAGCTGTCAGGGTCAGACAGCGTCCTGTTTATTGGGACATTTGTTTTGACCAGAACAGAATAATAACGGACCAACACCCGGACCGTTACTAACTGGTAAAATATTAATGTAATTTCTAACTCCAGTGGGGAGTTCCGGAGATCGTTTCCTCTCTGAGCTGTTGTGCAGCAATGTTTACTCACAACAGGGAGTTTAATGGGACATGAGGCTGGACCTGGTTACAGAGATCTATAAGGAAACCTCCTGATACATTTCTGAGACGATCAGGGGGCGGGAGATTTCACACGGCTCGAGCAGGCCAAGGGAAAGCTCTCCTGCTCCTCCTTGGCCCACAAAATATCTGTTAAAAAGAAACTTCTCAGTGTTCTGGACCACTCAATGCCCATCGAAAGGGCGGCTCCTCCACCCATTTTGAACCAACATTAAATGGTTTCCCCTGTACGTCATAATAATCTGATTTACATATTACACGTGGCCTGACCGGAAACAGGTGGGTGTTGCTCGGGCCGCTCTTCCCAGGACATGACCCAACGATGGTGGAGGCAGGAACGCCAGTGTTAAAGGGGCGGTAAGTAACCTGATATCATTTACAAGCCTCGACCACCCCATTTCCGCCAGGCGAGGATACTTAAAATCGGCCACACCTTTCCTAACCTACGCGCTAGAATCAATCTTCGAAGCCCACAAGCTGGTCCATTTTCTCAAATTGCATCGGTTCATAACAGGTGGAGGGAAATTTTCACCATCACTGGGAACTGAACTGGTAGAGCGATTCACCCGCCCCTTGCAGAACCGGCCCGATTTTAATTTTTGCTCCGTCAGTTTACCGCCCAAGATGTGAAGGTGAAATTACCCACTACGTCTCTGACCGCAAGGTTCGACAGGTGTGTGAAAGACATCAGACAGTGTTTGCCAAACACTAACATGAATGTGGGCGAATGGATCCGTGTATTCAGGTAAAAGCTGAAAACCCCCTCCACGGAGACTGAATCCCTATACCGTGGTGTCGAAGAGGAGTTTATCCCCAACAGCTCGGTAACACAGGTCGCTGTCCTCTATGGGCAGTTGTCCAAGATGCACAACGAGACAGATATCAACAGCTGCTGGAAGACCATCAATTCGGTCAAGGAGGCCTTTTGTTCCCCCGAAACCTGCAGGTCTACCAGCCGAGGGAACTCTCCGCGGCCAAGTGTTGGCCACTGGCACAATCCAAGGTCCAGTATTTCATGCTGAGGTGCACACTGAAGCGAGGTGCGGCCTACACAAAGGCTTTATGGGGAAAGGCAACCGTGTAAGGCTATCCCACCTTGTATTGTACAGCATGTGTTAGAAGAAATTTAATGTGTTTTGACTTGTAATAATGGAATCGTATGATGTGTATTGTATTTGTTTTGAATTGTAATTGTAATATTTACATTGCACTGTGTCTATTCATGAATTTTATGAGATAAAGTATTTTTTGAAATATTAAAAAAAAAGTTCCAGTTCTTATCGTAAAGATGTTGGAAGTTATACAAATATCATTTATTGCAGGCATCAGGTTTGAAATAGGGAGTATTTTCTTAAGGGTGAGAAACGAGGGACTGTGGAGGAGCAGAGGGGTTTGCGTGTCCAGGTACACCAATCAATAAAAATAAGTGCACAAGTGTAAAAAATGAATGAAAGATCCCAATTTCTAGGCTGTCATATCCCAAGGTAGCGCTATCAGGTACTTTCCCAACTCTGTGGAATTTGCTGATACAATCAGGCCCCACTGCCTCCCTTGCTGGTCCATTCCATACATCCAGCCCCCTCTGCATTAAAAAATATATATTCAAGCATTCTGCTCATTCTGTGCCCCAGGTAGAGAAGATTGAGAGTGACAGGAGGACCCAGACCATTAGCCTTATGTGAGTTTGGACATTATCCACTTTTTTGTACATTTCTATTTCTTTTTTTTGAACAAATTCTCCAAACCCTGTGCGCAGTGAGTGCTGACTCCGGGCCCTTTGAATGACAGCCCTCACCTCCGCCCGCCTGCGTCCTGGGCTGACTCCTCCTATCACGTGACACGCGGTACCGTCTCTCACCTTTGCGCGCTGACATCGCGATGCGTACATGCATCTCCGCCCGAGGGACGCCGCGCGGTCCCTGTGCCGCGTTGCTTTAGCAACAGGCGCGTCCCGGGAGGATTATGATGGCGGCCTCGGGTCGGCGGTCGGAGGGCCGCTGCTGTGGGTGGGGTCGAGACCGACAGAGGGAGGGTCCGCATCTGGAAATGGCCTGGGCTCCGGAGCCTTGGAATGGCGCAGTGAGGCCGGTCCGGTCAACAGCTCCTCCGACTTCAGGCACGATTGGCGTTCATGGGGTCGCAAACCTCGGGACGGAGGGACCGAGACCCCGGGACGGTGGGACCGAGACCCCGTGATGGAGGGACCGAGACCCCGGGATGGAGGGACCGAGACCCTGGAACGGTGGGATTGAGACCCCGGGACGGAGGGACCGCGACCCCGGGATGGTGGGACCGAGACCCCGGGATGCAGGGACCGAGACACTGGAACGGTGGGACTGAGACCCCGGGACGGAGGGACCGCGACCCCGGGACGGTGGGACCGAGACCCCGGGATGGAGGGACCGCGAACCCGGGACGGTGGGACCGAGACCCCGGGATGGAGGGACCGAGACCCTGGAACGGTGGGACTGAGACCCGGGGATGGAGGGACCGCGACCCCGGGATGGTGGGACCGCGATCCTGGGACAGCGGGGCGTCGACCCCGGGATGGAGGAACTGCGACCCCAGGGATGGGGGGACTGTGACCCCGCGGACGGAGGGACCGCGACACCGGGAGGGAGGGGCCGTGAACCCGGGATGGAGGGACCGTGACCCCAGGGACGGGGGGACCACGACCCCAGGGACGGAGGGACCGCAACCCCGGGATGGTGTGACCACGAACCCGCGATGGAGGTATCGTGACCCCTGGAGGGAGGTGGTCCTTGAGACCGTCCATGCTCTGTTGTGAGACCTCTGTGTGTGTCTTGCTCTGTTCGTGTTCTATTACATTGGCTCCCGGTGTGGCAATGCCTCGATTTTAAAATTCTCATTCTCGTCTTCAAATCCCTCTATGGCCCTCACCCCCTCCCTATCTCTGCAACCTCTTCCAGCCCTACAATCCTCGTGTTCAAATCCCTCCATGGCCCTCACCCCCACCCGATCTCTGTAATCCCCTGCAACCGATTTAATCTCCACCGACAACCGCATGTCTCGCCACCCTCAGTGCTCGGACTCTCAGTCCTGTATAACACACAGTCAGTGCTTGGACACTCAGTCCTGTTATATAAAGAGTCAGTGTTAAGACACTCAGTCCTGTTATATACAGAGTCAGTGCTAAGACACTCAGTCCTGTTATGGACACAGTCAGTGCTGGGACATTCAGTCCTGTTATAGACACAGTCAGTGCTGGGACATTCAGTCCTGTTATACACACACTCAGTGCTGGGACATTCAGTCCTGTTATACACAGTCAGATAAATAAATAACTGCAAACTAAGAATGAAATCTCCAGGACCTGACGGTTTCCACCCCAGAGTTTTAAAGGAAACAGGTGGGGAAATTGCAGATGCATTCATCATAATTTCCCAAAGCTCTCCAGACTCAGGAATTGTGCCTTTGGATATGAATGTTGAACATGTCACTCCGTTTATTTAAGAAAGGAGGGAGGGAGAAACCAGGACAATACAGACTTGTCATTTTAACGTCGGTTGTGGGGAACTTACTTAAACCTATCATGAGAGACAAAATGAGCTGGTCAAAGAGAGTCAATTTGGATTCGTGAAGGGCAGGTCATGTCTGTCTAATTTAGTTGGATTTGTTGAGGAATCTAACAAGGTGGACAGAGGAGTGTCTATGAAGGTTTTCTATATGGACTTACAGAAAGCATTTGAAAAGGTTCAGCACAAGAGATGAATAGAATAAATAAAAGGCACAAAATTGAAAGTGACCTTGTGACTTGGGTTGGAATTGGTTGGGAGGTCGGAGAAAAGAGTCAGGAGAAAGGGAATGTTCTTTCATTGGCGGGATATGACTGGTGGTGTCCCCAGGGATCTGTACTGGGGCCTCAGCTTTCCACCATATTTATCAATAACTTGGATGAATCAATAGAGAGTAATAGGTCCAAGTTTCCAGATGACACTTAGTTATGAAGTGCAGTAAGTTGTGTAGATGGAAGCAGGAAGTTACAAAGGGAAAGTTTAAGCGAATGGACAAACTGTGGCAGATGGAGTTCAATGTGGGGAAGTGTGAGATCATTCAATATGGAAGCAAAAAGGAAACATTGGAGTATTTTCTGAAAGTGAGAGACTGGGAATGGTAAAGGAGCAAAGGGATTTGGGTGTCCATGGACAAAAATCACTAAAGGCTAGTGCACAGATGCAAAAAGCAACCACAGACAAATGGCATTTATCTCCAGTGTTGGAATACAAAGGGAAGGAAGTGATGCTTCAGTTCTACAGAGCCTTGGTCAGAGCCCATCTGGTGTACTGATCCTCACCAAGGATATATTGGCCTTGGAGGGAGGACAGTGCAGATTCACCAGAATGATACTGGGGCTTGAAGTGTTCAATTATGAGGACCGGTTGCATAAACTTGGTTTTGCATTCCCTTGAGTTTAGATGTATGAGGAGTGATCTGATCCAGGGATATAAAATAATAAAGGGATTCGATAGGGTAGAAAAAGAAACTATTTTCTCTGGTGGGGGAATCCAGAACAAGAGGGCATAGCCTTAAATTTAGAGCTAGGGCGTCTAGGATTGAAATCAGGAAGCTCTTTTTCACACAAGGAGAGTGGAAACCTGCTCAGGCTGATTGAAGTGGACCCTGTGATATAATAGAATTTTATGTCCTGTCAGACTTGGACATCTTGTAGATCCATCTTTTAAAAAGGTGGAGGAGCTCAGTTCTAAGACGTATTGCACTCACGTCGTCATAAGTCCTCAAACTGTTTCTTTTATCAACGAGATATGAAGGTCAAAAACACTGTGTTTAAAAGAAAGCTGATTTATTTGACAGTGGTACAGAATACTAAACTCCAGCCCAGTAAAAGGGGGTCATTAACATCAGAAACAAACTCCAACTGTCAGAATGAACATGGTTTAGTCCTGGATACAGCAATAACAGCAGAATCCAATCCCTGCAGTCACATGTGAACTCGCTGGTGACTCAGCAGGTATGATGACTGAGTGAATCGCATTCCACACACGGAACAGGTGATCGTCCTCTCCCCGGTGTGAATACGTTCATGTCTCATCAGATCCCATGTTCTTTTAAAGCTCTTCTCACAGTTAGAACATTTAAAGGGTCTCTTATCAGTGTGAACAAGTTGGTGTTCAATCAGGCCGGATGAACAAGTGAATTCCTTCCCACACACAGAGCAGGTGAATGGCCTCTCCCCACTGTGAACTCGTTGGTGTGTTAGCAGGGTGGATGACTGAGTGAAGCTCTTCCCACACACGGAGCAGGTGAACGGCCTCTCCCCAGTGTGAACTCGCTGGTGTGTCAGCAGGGTGGATGACTGAGCGAATCCCTTCCCGCACAAGGAGCAGGTGAATGGCCTCTCCCCGATGTGAACTTGCTGATGTCTCAGGAGGTGGGATGATCGAGTGAATCGCTTCCCAAACACAGAGCAGGTGAACGGCATCTCCCCAGTGTGGACTCGCTGGTGTGTCAGTAGGCTGGATGACCGAGTAAATCCCTTCCCACACACGGAGCAGATGAACGGCCTCTCCCCAGTGTGAGTACGTTGGTGTTTCAGCAGATCACTTTTTCTTTTGAAGTTCTTCTCACAGACAGAACATTTAAAAAGTCTCTTATCAGTGTGAACAAGTTGATGTTCAATAAGGTGGGATGACTGAGTGAATCCCTTCCCACACATGGAGCAGGTGAACGGCCTCTCCCCAGTGTGAATTCGCTGGTGTGTCAGCAGGTTGGATGACTGAATGAATCCCTTCCCACACACGGAGCAGGTGAACGGCCTCTCCCCACTGTGAATGCGTTGGTGTGTCAGCAGATCACTTTTTCTTTTGAAGTTCTTCTCACAGACAGAACATTTTAAAAGTCTCTTATCAGTGTGAACAAGTTGATGTTCAATGAGGTGGGGTGACTGAGTGAATCCCTTCCCACAAACGGAGCAGGTGAACGGCCTCTCCCCGGTGTGTCTGTGTCGATGAGTTTCCAGCCGGGACGAGTAACTGAATCCCCTCCCACAGTCCCCACATTTCCACGGTTTCTCCATGGTGCAGACGTCCTCGTGTCTCTCCAGGTTGGACGATCAGTACAAGTCTCGTCTGCACAGAGAACATTTGTCTGGTTTCTCCCCACTGTGAATGGTACGATGTTTTTTCAGGCTGTGTAACTGGTTAAAATTCTTTCCACAGTCAGTGCACTGGAACACTCTCACTCGGGTGTGTGTGTCTCGCTGCTATTCCAGCCACAGTGATGTTTGAAATCTTTTCCCACAGATGGAACAGATCAACATGTCTCCTGTATTTTAAGGCCGATGATCTTCAGGTGCTGGTGAATAGAGTCAGATCTTGACGTGATGTTTGGTTTGCGTTTCTCGTCTGCAAATCCTCCCCTTCTAATACCCTGTAAAAGGAGATAACAAAAGTCCTCACTGTGAATACGGAATAGAAATTCAGAACAGGTAATTCTAGTTTCTATGAAACATTCTACTCGCTCATTCCCCCTGACTGTAAATCCCCGTCCCGCACACTCACCCTCCTCTGACTGCTAAAGCGCAAACCCATCGCACAACTTGCAACAATTTTCCTTCTATTTAATTTTTCTATCTTGAAGATCCCGACTCGGACTGGTTTCAGTTCTACACTCACTGGTTCCATTCCCTCTCCTCCACTGAAGGTGCTTGCTCTGGCTAGGTTCAGTTCTACACTCACTGCTCCCCCACCCTCTCTTCCCCTGAAGGTGCTGACTCTGGCTGGATTCAGTTCTAAACTCACTGGTTCCCCTCCCTCTCCTCCCCTGAAGGTGGTGACTCTGGTTGGATTCAGTTCGACACTCACTGGTTCCCCTCTCCTCTCCTGAAGATGCTCACTCTTGCTGTGTGTATCTGGTCTGCCCCTCATTTCGACACTATGTCCCTCCCTATAGCTGCCTGTAAGCAGTCCATATGTAATATCTCCCAAATTTGGCGACGGAATCTCCCTGACCAGTCAATATTTCTCCTTCATTTACAGACACTCCCTGACCAAACACCACTTCTCCTTCATTTATAGACGCTCCCTGAACCTTCGCCATTTCTCCTTCATTTACAAACTCTTTCTCACCAGTCAGCATTTTCCTTCATTAATAGACGCTCCCTAACCAATCACTATTTCTTCTTCATTTGTAGACATTACCTGACCTGTCAACATTTCTCCTGCATTCACAGACACTCACGGACCAATCACCGTTCCTCCTTCATTGACAGACACTCCTTGACCAGTTACTATTTCTCCGTCATTTACAAACGCTGCCTGACAAGTCACCATTTCTCCATCATTTACAGACTCTGCCTGAACTGTCACCATTTCTCCGTCATTTATAGATACTCCCTATCCCGTCACCGTTTCTCCTTCATTTACAGACACTCCCTGACCTGTCACCATGTCCTCTCCCATTTATAGATACTCCCTTAACAGATGCCATTTCACCTGCATTTGTAAACACGCCCTGACCCGTCACCATTCCTCCTTCATTTATAGACACGCCCTGACCTGTCACCATTTCGATTTCATTTATAGACACTCCCTAACCAGACACTATTTTTCCATCATTTACAGACACTCCATAATCAGACAATTTTTCCTTCATTTGCAGACACTCCCTGACTGATCACCATTTCTTCTTCATGTACAGACATTCACTGACCCATCCCCATTTCTCTTTCATTTATCGACACTCCCTAACCCTTCACCGTTTCTCATTCACATGTCGACACTTCCTCACCCGGCAACATTTATCGTTCATTTAGAGACAATCCCTGTCCAGTCACCATTTTTCCTTCATTTACAGACACTCCCTAACTAGTCAGCATTTTTCCTTCATTTAAAGACACTCCCTGGCCGTCCCCATTCCTCCTTCATTTATAGACACTCCCTGACCTGTCACCAGTTCTCCTTCATTTACAGACACTCCATGACCAGTCACCATTTATCCTTCATTTACGGACACTCCATGACCAGTCACAATTTCTCCTTCATTGACAGACGCTCCCTGAACGTCCCCATTTCTACTTCATTCAGAGACACGTCCTAACCAATCACCATTTTTCCTTCATTGACAGACGCTCCCTGACCGTCCCCATTCTACTTTATTTACAGACACTCCCTGACCTGTCACATTTCTACTTCATTTGCAGACACTCCCTGACCGGTTATCATTTCTGCTTCATTTGCAGACACTCACTGACCAGTCACCTCCTCTCACCGCATCTCCTTCCAGATGTCCGTTCACTTGTGAGCAAGGCTCTTGCCATCCACAATCTTATTGCGGATGGCTGCATTTCGGAACATCGGAACAGGAGTTGGCCATTCAGCCCCACGAGCCGGTTCCGCCATTCAATTAGATCATGGCTGATTTACATCTTAACTCTATCTAACCTCCTTGGTATAATAATCCTTAATACTTTGGCCGAACAAAAATCTATCAATCTCAATTTTCAAATTTACAATTGACCCACAGCCTCAACAGCTTTTTGGAGTGAAGAGAGTTCCAGATTTCCACTACCCTTTAAGAACATAAGAACATAAGAAATAGGAGCAGGAGTCGGCCAATCGGCCCCTCGAGCCTGCTCCGCCATTCAATAAGATCATGGCTGATCTGATCTGATCCTAACCTCAAATCTAAATTCATGTCCAATTTCCTGCCCGCTCCCCGTTACCCCTAATTCCCTTTTCTTCGAGGAAACTGTCCATTTCTGTTTTAAATTTATTTAATGATGTAGCTTCCACAGCTTCCTGGGGCAGCAAATTCCACAGACCTACTACCCTCTGAGTGAAGAAGTTTCTCCTCATCTCAGTTTTGAAAGAGCAGCCCCTTATTCTAAGATTATGCCCCCTAGTTCTAGTTTCACCCATCCTTGGGAACATCCTTACCGCATCCACCCGTTCAAGCCCCTTCACAATCTTATATGATTCAATAAGATCGCCCCTCATTCTTCTGAACTCCAATGAGTAGAGTCCCAATCTACTCAACCTTTCCCCATATGTCCGCCCCCTCATCCCCGGGATTAACCGAGTGAACCTTCTTTGTACTGCCTCGAGAGCAAGTTTGTCTTTTCTTCAGTATGGAGACCAAAAATGTATGCAGTATTCCAGGTGCGGTCTCACCAATACCTTATATAACTGCAGCAATACCTCCCTGTTTTTATATTCTATCCCCCTAACAAGAAAAGCCAACATTCCGTTGGCCTTCTTGATCACCTGCTGTACCTGCAGACTAACTTTTTGATGTTCTTGCACTGGGACCGGCAAATCCCTTTGTACTTCAGTACTTTCCAATTTCTCGCCATTAAGATAATAACTTGCTCTCCGATTTTTCCTGCCAAAGTGCATAACCTCACATTTTCCAATATTGTATTGCATCTGCCATATCTCACCCAGCCTGTCTCTCTCCACTTGTAGGTTTTTTATGTCCTCCTCACACTCTACTTTCCCTCCCATCTTTGTATCATCTGCAAACTTTGATATGTTACACTCGGCCCCCTCCTCCAAATCGTTAATATCGATTGTAAAGAGTTGGGGACCCAGCACCTACCCCTGCGGAACACCACTGGCTACAGGTTGCCAGTCCGAGAATGCACCATTTATCCCAACTCTCTGCTTCCTGTTACATAACCTATCCTCCACCCATGCCAGAATATTACCCCCAATCCAGTGATTCTTTATCTTGAGCAATAATCTTTTATGTGGCACCTTGTCGAATGCCTTCTGGAAGTCCAAATACACTCCGTCCACTGGTTCCTCTTTATCCACCCTGTACGTTATATCCTCAAAGAACTCAAGCATATTCGTCAGACGTGACTTCCCCTTCGTAAAGCCATGCTGACTTTGTCCTATTAAATTATGTTTATCCAAATGTTCCGCTACTGTCTCCTTAATAATGGACTCCAAAATTTTAACCACCACAGATGTTAGGCTAACTGGTCTATAATTTCCAGCCTTCTACCTAATACCCTTTTTAAATAAGGGTGTTACATTAGCAGTTTTCCAATCTGCCGGGACCTTTGCCGAGTCCAGAGAATTTTGTAAAATTATTACCAAAGCATCCACAATCCCTACTGCCACTTCCCTCAAGCCCCTTGGATGTAAGCCATCAGGTCCAGGGGATTTATCCGCCTTGAGTCCCATTAATTTACTGAGTACCAATTCCTTAGTGATTTTAATCGTATTTAGCTCCTCCCCCCCGAGAGCCCCCTGTTTGTCCAGTGTTGGGATATTCTTAGTGTCCTCTACCGTAAAGACTGAAACAAAATATGTATTCAGCATTTTTGCCATCTCCATGTTTCCCGGTCTCATCCTCTAAAGGACCTCTGTTTGCCTTCGCCACCCTTTTTCTTTTTATATCAGTGTAGAAACTCTTGCTATCTGTTTTTATATTTTTTGCTAATTTATTTTCATAATCTATCTTCCCTTTCTTAATCAATCCTTTCGTTACTTTTTGCTGTCTTTTGAAGACTTCCCAATCTTCTATCCTCCACTTAGTTTGGCTACCTTATATGTCCTTGTTTTTAGTCGGATACTATCCTTAATTTCTTTACTTAGCCACGCATGGCTGTCATTTCTTTTACACCCTTTTTTCCTCAGTGGAATATATATTTTTTGAAAGTTGTAAAATAACTCCTGAAATGAACACCACTGTTCATGTACCGTCTTACCCTTTAAACCATTTTCCCAGTCCACTTTAATCAATTCCGCTCTCATACCATCATGGTCTCCTTTATTCAAGCCCAGTACGCTTGTTTGAGAACCAACATTCTCAACCTCTAATTGCGTATGGAATGTAACCATGTTGTGGTCACTCATTCCAAGGGGATCCTTAACGAGGACATTATTAAGTAATCCTGTCTCATTACACAGGACCAGGTCCAAGGTTGCTTGCCCCCTTGTAGGTTCAGTTACATACTGCTCAACATATCCATCCCTAACACACTCAATAAACTCTTCCTCAAGGCTACCCTGCCCAAATTGATTTGTCCAGTTAATATGATAGTTAAAATCCCCCATAATTATAGCTGTTCCCTTATTACATGCCCTTCTTCCAGCAGAGTTGCAACTATTAGGAGGCCTATATATCGCGCCCACGAGTGTTTTTTTCGCCTTATTATTCCTTATCTCTCCCCAAACTGTTTCATTATCCTGATCCTTTGTCCCAATATCTTTTCTCTGTATTACAGTGATTCCTTCCCTTATTAACATAGCCACCCCACCTCCCCTTCCTTCCTGCCTGTCCTTCCTAATTGTTAAATACCCTGGCATATTTAATTCCCAGTCGTTGTCACCCTGCAGCCATGTTTCTGTAATGGCCACAAGATCATACCCATACGTCGTTATTCGTGCCTTTAACTCGTCCATTTTGTTACGAATGCTACGTGCATTCAGATAAAAAACTTTCAAATATGTTTTGTGACACTTAGTTCCTGCTTTTTCCTTTTTTAACACTTTAGCTTTTACTCCATACCTTCTGTCGCTTCCTGATACGCTTTCCTCTGTCTCCCTGCTCAGGTTCCCAAACCCCTGCCACAGCTTTGATGCTGGGTTAATCGCCTTACGCCTTCTAGTTTTCATTTTATCTGTCGTGCCTAAAGTGCCTAAAGTACACTTTCTTTCCGCTGCTGTATGCTTTTGCCTTTCACTTGTTCTTGAACAACTGTTTGTACTATTTGTATTGTAGATTTCCCCTGGGTCTTCCCCTCTCTTGCTGCTCTCTTCTTTATTCCCTTCTGACTCCCCGCTGAGGTTCCCATCCCCCTGCCACTCAAGTTTAAACCTTCCACAACACCACTAGCAAACACCCCCGCGAGGACATTGGTCCCGGTCCTGCTCGGGTCTAACCCGTCACGCTTGTACAGGTCCCACCTTCCCCAGAACCGGTCCCAATGTTCCAGGAATCTAAATCCCTCCCTCCTACACCTTCCCTGCAGCCACGCATTCATCCTGTCTATTCTCCTGTTCCTATACTCACTAGCACGTGGCACCGGTAGTAATCCTGAGATCACTACCTTTGAAGTCCTGCTTTTTAATTTATCTCCTAACTCCTTAAATTCACCCTGCAGGACCTCATCCCTTTTTTTTACCAATGTCGTTGGTACCAATATGGACCACGACTATTGGCTGTTCACCCTCCCCCTCCAGAATGCCCTGTAGCCGCTCGGTGACATCCTTGACCCTAGCACCAGGGAGGCAACATACCATCCTGGAGTCACGTTTGCGGCCGCAGAAACGCCTATCTGTTCCCCTTACAATTGAATCCCCTATCACAAAAGCCCTGCCACTCTTCTTCCTCCCCTCCTGTGCAGCAGAGCCACCCGTGGTGCCCCGAACCTGGCTCTTGCTGCTTTCCCCTGATAAGCCATCTCCCTCAACAGTATCCAAAGCAGAATATCTGTTTGAGAGGGAGACGGCCCCAGGGGACTCCGGCTCTACCTGCCTAGTCCTTTTACTCTGCCTGGCGGTCACCCATTTCCTTTCTGCCTGCGTTTTCTTTACCTGCGGTGTGACCACCTCACTGAACGTGCTATCCACGATAGTCTCAGCATCGCGGATGCTCCACAGTGAATCCACCCGCAGCTCCAGCTCCGAAAGACGGTTAGCCAGTAGCTGCAGCTGGACACACTTCCAGCACACATGGTCGCCAGGGACACTGGTAGTGTCCATGACTTCCCACATCGTGCAGGAGGAGCATATAACGGGTGCGAGCTGTGCTGCCATGACGTGCCTTCGACTCTTAGACTCTCTTCCCGCTCTAGGTCTCCCCTTTTATACTCGGCTCACCTCTCGGACTCTCCTGCCTCACCTGTGATGTCGCACAGTAGTTGTCTCTTGTTGCAGGTCTGCTGCTGCTTTTATTCCACAATCTCAATCTTCTACTCTCAGGTCCACTGCCGCTCTGCGGGAAAAGTTCGGAAGACTTGCTTCCGGCCATCACCCCTCAATGGCCGAGCTCTAATTTTCAGATGATTCCCCCTTGTTCTGGACTCTCCCACCAGAGGAAATAGTTTATCTCCATCTATTCTATCAAAACCTCTAATCATCTTAAACACCTCAATTAGATCAGTCCTTAATCTTGTTTATTCAAGAGAATACAAGCCTAGTCGACGCATCTGTGCACATCATTTACATAATTCATCACCATAAATACAGAATAGAAATTCAGAACACACAGTTCTCGTTTCCCCGGAACATTCTTTTCTCCCTTGCCCATCATAAGCTGTGAATGCCCCGTCCCAGACACTCTCCCTCCTTGCCCCTATTAAGCTGTAAATCCCCCGTCCCACACTCTCCCTCCTTGCTCCTATTAAGCTGTAAATCCCCCGTCCCACACACTATCCATTCTTGCCCCTATTAAGCTGTAAATCACCCGACCTACACTCTCCCTCCTTGCCATCATTAAGCTGTAAAACCCCTGTCCCACACTCTCCCTCCTTGCCCCAATTAAGCTTAAATCCCCCGTCCCACACACTCTCCCTCCTTGCCCCTATTAAGCTATGAATTCCCCCGTCCCACACACTCTGCCTCCGTGACATGTCCTCGCTATTTGAAATCCAGATTCATCGCAGGATCTATTTTTCCTCCTTTTCGCTCCTGAAGGTTCTGCGTGATGTTGGGTTTCGGCCCCAGTCACTGTTTGCCCTCCAGTACCCGGCCAAATGGTAATTCTGCACTTGTGAGCCTGTACAGCGAGCTGCCGGCATTTCAACCATGGAGAGCAGCACAGTCACCGTCCCTGGCTGATTCTGTCCGGCAAAGCTGAGGCCAAAGGAAAGCAGATCAACAACCTGAATTTACACTGAGCGGAGTCTCAGCAACATCGAGTGCGGATCAGGCCCTGAATCAGAGTCGGGGGTCCCGGGGGATCGGGCGGGCGGGGGTCCCCGGACTCCATTACACCCATCATCCAGCGCCTACCCCGTCCTACCCGCCACTTCCCGGTTTCTTCTCCCGTTTCCACCGAGTCCGACTCGGGAACAAAGGAAAGGAGCGATGCGTTCCCAGAATGCACGGCGGGCCACGGGAGCATGCGCAGTCCGAGCGGAAAAATCAGCATCTAGGATAGATAGAGGGGTTTCTCGGCCGCGGGGGATTGTGGGGCCTCCGGCCGCCATTAGTCGCAGTGCGTCGGTCACCGTTTGTATTGCCCGCGTCGCGCACAGAACCATTTCTCGAAATACAGACTGAGAAATTCAGAGCCGGTTTGCTGAACAGACACTGACCGTACAATGAAGATCAGTGTTTTTCAAACTTTTTTTCTCGTGACCCAGTGGAAGAAAAACTCTTCCCCCAGGGACCCAAAACAATAATACCTTCTGACTGGAGTTTTCACCAAATCCCAATAAAGGTCAATACATGCTCGCTCTTCACTTCACTTCAAGTAATAACTAAAATTAGACATCGACGTTCCTTGAAAATCATTTTAAATACAGTTTAAGTACAATAATAAAACGGTCAGTTTGAGTTTCACTTATTTAATGTGGCGGATGGGTCCGCCGGTTGTTCACGATCTCGTTCCAATCTGGATCACAAGATGAAAGCGCTCCACGCATATCAGGTGCTCTGTTGAGTGGGTTTCTTTCTCTTGTTTTTAACCTTGTCAGAGTCGAAAATCCCAGTTCGGAGATGTAGGTTGTTTTGAACGGCAGCAAAAACAGAACACTAATCTAACTTAACAGAGGATATTCTTTGAAAACACTGATCGAAAAAGATGACAAACTGAATGACTTGTGGCGTGTTTTCAGTGTGCTCACAGGTGAGTCGCATCAGCTCGTTTTCTTGCTCAAGCATCAAGTTTAGCTTCATTATTGATTCAGGATTTTCGAAAGCAAAAGGATCTTTCATCCAACGCTTCTCCATCAAATTTTCAAATCCCTCTGCAGGGAAGTAGTGATCAAAATGTTCAGACAGAGCAGCGAGATGTAACTGTATGACACATTTCACTTCATTCCCTTTATCTTTATTGATGCTGTTTTCTCCACCCCAGAGGTTGTGGATGTTCAGTCGTTTAGTGTATTCAAGATTGAGTTTGATAGATTTTTGGACAAGGAAATCAAGGGATATGGGGATCGGGCAGTAAAGTGGTGTGGAGGTAGAAAATCAGCCATGATCTATTGAATGGCGGAGCAGGCTCGAGGGGCCGTAAGGCCTACTGCGGCTCATATTTCATCTGTTCTTATCCTGCCAGAGGTGCGGTGCCCTGAACTGAATACATTACTTTAAATGAGGTCTAACCAGAGCTCTGTATAACTGTGACATAACTTCCACTCCTTTTTATTCCGGATCCCTTGAGATAAAAATCAAAATTCCATTACCATTTTAACTTTTTTTTGCATTTTTAGTGAATTCTGTACATGTTCCCCAAATCTCTCTCCTCCCTCACAGTTCCTAGATTTTCCGCATTTAGAAAATACTCTGATCTATCTTTTTATGGTCCAAAGTGGATGATCTCACACTTACCCACGTTGAACTCCATCTGCCACAGTTTCACCCACTCACTGAATCTATCAATGTCCCTTTGCAACTTTCTGCTCCTATCTACAATGTTAATTATGCCACCTAACTTAGTGTCATTAGCACACTTGGATATAAGGCTCTCTACATAAGAACGTATGAAATAGGAGCAGGTGTCGGCCATACGGCCCCAGGAGCCCACTCCGCCATTCAATCAGATCAGGGCTGATCTTCGACCTCAACTCCACTTTCCCTCCCGATCCCCATATCCCTTGATTCCCCTCGGGTCCAAAAATCTATCGATCTCAGCTTTGAATATGCTCAACAACTGAGCATCCACAGCCCTCTGGGGTAGAGAATTCCAAAGATTCACAACCCTTTGAGTGCAGAAATTTTTCTCATGTCGGTCCTAAATGGCCGACCCCTTATCTTGTGACTGAGTTCCAGTTCTTGACTCTCCAGCCAGGGGATTCAGACTCTCAGCATCTACCCTGTCAAGCCGTCTAAGAATGTTACACATTTCAATGAGATCACCTCTCATTCTTCTAAACTCCACAGAATACAGGCCAATTTTGCACAATATTTTCTCATACTGAAATTGCAGCAAGACCTCCTTAATCTTATATTCCAAAACCCTTACAATAAAGGCTACCATATCATTTGCCTTCCTAACTCTCATTGGACCCTTTACAGCTCACTATTTCCGGCATGTTTTTCCTCTATTCCTTCTATAGGGAAAATAAATGAAGGCTGAAATCATTTTACTATAACTACACTCGTTGATGTTTTGGAAACAATATCCAACTGAACTGCATCAAATTCAATTGCAAACTTAAGAGTTTCTGAACGAAATAAAGTAATGAGAACACTTAATTGCGATGGCCGGGAATCGAACCCGAATCAATTTCTTGGAAGGCAACTATGCTCACCTATATACCACCATCGCTGACCATCCATCATCATAAAATAGTTGATAAACATCAGACCCTGAACAGACACTGCAAGCTGTTGGATTTTGTTCTTTATTTGAACCGGTTTCTGACTGACCATTTCTCGCTCTTTTGCAGTTCACGTCTCCGCCCAGTAGATGTCGCAAACCCCCCAACCAATGGAAGTGACACACTATCCAGTAATCCTTCACGTTTTTCGGCCGCATCACCCATTTCGTGAGGTTGAATAATTACATTAAATGATTACGGAGACCGGACTACCAGCTGGGCACGACTGGCTGCTTAATATTCAAGTCTATAAGATCTTTAGAAAGGACAGAGAAGTAGGGAAAGGAGGGAGAGCAGCAATATTGATAAAGGACAATATTACAGCAGTTGAAAGATAGAATATCAGTGAGGGTGAGCGGACAGTGTAAACACTCTGAGAGAGACCCACTACAAATGCCCCCACTGTACTCCTCCAGAAGGTATAAGAAGGGCGAGAGCAGGAGAGTTCTTTATTCTGCATGAACGTATTTGTGAGATTGTGGAAATGTCTGGAAGAGGAAAAACCGGCGTTAAAGCTCGGGCCAAGGCCAAGCCTCGCTCATCCCGGGCCGGTACTGTCGTTCCCTGTGGACCGTGTTCACATGCTCCTGCGAAAGGAGAAATACGCTGAATGTGCGTGCCGGAGCCCCGGTCTATCTGGTTGCTGTGCTCGAGTATCTGACGGCTGAAATCCTCGAGCTGGCCGCCAACATCGCCCGCGACAACAAGAAGACCCGCATCATCCCCAGACACCTGCAGCTGGCCATCCGCAACGACGAGGAGCTCAACAAGCTTCTGGGACGGGTGACCATCGCTCAGGGTATCGCCAGATATCCAGGCCGTGCTGCTGCCGAAGAAAACCAGCATTATCAGCGTTAAGAGCAAGTAAAGCGGCCAAGATTTAAACTGATAACAGAAAGGACAGGACCAACCTTATTGAAATCTTTGAAGAAGGAACAGAAAGTGAATAAAAGTTTAAAGCAGTAGATTGAATATATTTGGATTTTCCGAAGGCCTTCGATAAGGTACCGCATTGTAAACTCATGACTAATTTCAGAGGACGTGGAGTCAGGGGACAGGTGGTAGAATGGATAGTCAGCTGGCTACAAAGCAGAAAACCGAGAATAGAGGTGAAGGGTCGCTACTCAGATTGGCAAAAGGTGGGAAGTGGTGTTCCGGTTGCTGGGACCATTGTTCTTCACAATTTACATCAACAATTTGGATACGGGAATCGGAAGTACAATTTCAAAATTTGTGGACGACACCTAATTGGGGGATGTATTTGATACAAATGAAGAATGTAGCAAATTGCAAGAGGACATTAATAAACTTGCAGAATGAAGAATAAGGAGGTCACACACTGATTTGGTAATAGGAGTCACAACGGGATAGAGTGGCAAATGGATCTAGGGGTACAGATATAAAAATTACAAGAAGTAGCGACGCAGCTCAATAAGGTCATAAAAGACAAATCAAACACTAAGATTCATTTCGAGAGGGATAGATTTGAAAACAAAGAAGTTATGTTAAATTGTATGGGACCTTGGTTAGACCACACTTGGAGTATCATGCACAGTTCTGGTCTCCATGTTATAGAAAGGACGTAGAGGGATCGGAGAAGGTGCAAAAAAGATTCAAAAAGATGATACCAGAAATGAGAGGATATTCTTATCAGGAAATGTTGAACAGGCTGGGGCTCATTTCACTAGAAAAGAGAAGGCTGAGGGTTGACCTGATAGAAGTCTTTAAGATAATGATAAGGTTTGAAAGGGGAGACGCAGGGAAAATGATTCCACTTGTGGGGAGTCCAACACTTCAGGTAATAAATATAAAATAGTCGCTAATAAATCCAATAGGGAATTCAGGAGAAACTGCTTTACCCAAAGATTGGGAAGAATGTGGAACTCGCTACCCAAGGAGTCGTTGAGGAAAATAACATAGGGGCATTTAAGGGGAAGATAGACAAGGACATGAGGGAGAAAGGAATAGAAGGGTGTTGTGATAGAGTTAGATGAAGTAAGGAAGGAGGAGGCTCACGTGGAGCATGAACACCGTCACAGACCAATTCGGCCGAATGGCCTGTTTCTGTACCTTGGTTTCGATGTAACTCGATGTAAAGGCTCATGTTCAGATCCACCCACTGAATGTGTAAAAAGACTGGTTACTGACTGAAGGAGACGCTGATATCATGCGACCAGTGTTACTTTGAGCTTCTTTTGTCTCGGTGTAGACGAGATGGGGTATTAATGGGACTGGAGTCGGGGAACCGACCACAGTCCGGTACTTTAAAGGGTGACTTATGAACCCCAGCCCACACATCACCAGATTTCTTGTATTTATTTCAAATAGTTGCCATGCTGGGCTCGTAAGGCATCACCAGAACTGTTCGACTAACCTTTCTACATCTGTGGGATTCAGCGCTTCGCTCCGTTTCTGTTATATTTTGTTGGATTATTTAAATAAGGCATCAAACACACTGGGGAATCACTGAAATGTAACTCTGTACAGAAACAAATGACAGTGAATTACCTGATGCCCAGGAGATCAGAAACATTACTCGCCTATCGTCTTGTTGACTTGTCAACCGTGTTTAGAGTCCAACTACCCGCGTTGCTTCCATGTAAGGGATTAAACAGAGAGGGCGGGAGTGGAGGAGAAAGAGTGACAGACAGAGCAGAGAGCGGCCTCTGATCTTCCAGCTCCACCTCCAGCTTTCTCCACCCGCCAATTTCAAACCGTTTATCGATAATAGAACCGAAACACAGCGCTCTGGACAAACCCTTACAGACTCGGACTTCATATTCAAGGATTTCCAGAAACCCGGAGCTTTTAAATAAGCCCCGTTACAATTAACAGTCAGTCATATTCCTGCCTAAATACAGTCCCTTCTATTACAAGTCAACCCGCCTCCTTCCATTTCAGTCCCAGAGTCCCCCGATTCTATCTCCCCACACATCCCCTCCCGGACGGGTTCAGCAGTTTACAAACACTTCATTCTAGCTGATTTCGAGAATCTCATGTGTTGGGGTTTGAGTTGAGACGCGATGTTTCTCCGCTAGTGGTACCGTCTCACAGAGACTCTCACCCTGAATCTGTGAAAAAGAAATGACCATGAACTGGGACTGAAGACGAACACATCCCCGGTTACACTGCGGCCCGGCCCGGACAACCCATTCTCTCTGTTTTATGTCAGACAGTATCCCACCTTCATGTCCAGCACAACAGAGAGACAAACACACACTGACAGTCGTACACTTCCTATCAGTGTGTTCATATCAAGCTCAATAACAGCATCCCACATTCATATACAGCACCAGAGAGAGACAGAGAGAGGGAGACAGGGAGACAGACACGGTGAGAGAGAACACGGAGAGACAAAGTGCCACAGTATCAGTTGCAGACTAACCTGTAAAGTTTCGTTTTATCCAGAAAGATCCCATTGGAGAGACAAAAGATGCATTCTCATCTCTCACTGATATTGCACCAGAGGCAGACACACTATTAATCCCACACTCAGTTCAGAGAGTGACAAAAACAATGGGCCACATTTAACCCTCTCTTGCCTGTTGTACTTTATTCTGTTTTGCAGCTCAGGGACGTTCAGTATTACTCTCAGTAATCGAGAGTTGCATTCTGAATAAATTAATCTGGGACCAGTGCTGTCAGATATTAATCCTACACGATCCCAACAAACACATCGACTCACTCTTTCCTCCTTTTTTCCCCAGGATTGGTTTGAGAAATCCTCCCCAAGACCCAGTTTCTTCCTCACGCTTCAGTTTTATCAGTAAAGAGTGCAAGAATTAATCAAAGCCATTTATCACCCGCCCACTTTATCTATGAAAGGCTCTTTACCATCAAAAGATACCGAGAGAAACAGCAGGGATGGAAACATCTAGTTTAATAGTTAGAGATTGTAAAGTCAGTCTGGATTCCAGCGTGAGGCACTGGTGGAATCCCATCTCTTTCCCATTCTGGTGCCTGTTCCTGCACTGCCTGTGGACCCCATTCCCTCTGACCTTTCCCCCAGCCCCACTTCCTTTGCTCAGACTCTGAAAAATTCAAATTGGGGAAAGTTTCCATCGATTTGTGCATTGGGAATTAAACCAGATATCTGCGCATGCGCGGCTCAGCCTCGCCCCCAGGGCTGGTTGTTGGTGAGCAGAAGAGCGCATGCGCGTTCCCTCCCCCAGCTCGGCCTGTGGGCGCCATTCACTCAGTGAGCGGAAGAAGATCGTTCAAAACAGCCGGGACTGCAGAGATCACGGCCTCCGGAGGAAGGGAGCAAAGAGCAGCCTCGTTACAGCAGCTCATCGCTTCGGGACCGTGTCCGCAGATGGGCTCAGAGATCGGCATTGAGTCCGGAGCAAGGGCAGGGGAAGTCCGGGGGCTGTTTGTAAGAGGCGGAGTGGATCAGGAACTGGTCCCGGAACATGGAGTGAGCGGGGGAAGGGAGAGGCCATTCTCGGGCTGTGTATGTACAGGGTGTGTCCAGGGTAAGGGAGACAGAATGGGAAGAACCTGCTATTTCAAATCATTGCTGCTTTCTCTCCCCAAACCAGTCGTGAATGTTCCTGGTTTCGTTCCAGTCTCACCCTGTTTGTTGTTATTGGACAGTGAAGAGTGGAAACAGTGCCGGGCAGTAAGGATGCGGGGAGTTATACAAAGAGCATCTATTGCAGGCACCAGGTGAGAAGTGTGAAGGACACATTTTAAACAACGGCTGTTTGCTTTCATTTGAACGGTAAGTCCCATGGGAGAGGGGATTAGAAACCTGACCTGCACAAAGGTCCCTGCCCCATCGGGTTGTCCCATTCATGGATCAGTGCAGGGGTTGGGTTGTGTCTGGATGTCACTAAATCGTTGTAAAATTGCCCAACACACGTGGTGTGCAGAAGCTGAGTGCTGCAGTACTGCAGTGGAGTCAGACACTGACACTGTTTGTATCACTGGTTTTCATTTGTGGATATTCAAAATAATCATTGACATGGATATTAATTCGAACACTTTTGTATTTTCTACCTCACTGGTTCTTGAGTTACAAGAGATAAATTTCTTCCGACAGGCAAATCCTTGAAGGACCCAGAATCAGTGTTATGTTTCCTCCACTCGAGGCACAAGGAACAGTGCAGCCAACTCCTTCTCCCACACAGTAAGTACATTATCACACACAGCGCACAGAGACACAGAGGCACAGACAGGTCATCAGTTCCACAGTCTCAGACAGTAGAAGCACTCAGTCCCACACTGATCCCAAGTTCCACCGGCACTTTTTCAATCCAACATTCAAACAGAGCAGGTGAGGCAGACGCTGTTCTATTTCCCCCGAGCTGAGTCACGTTGACAGGCAGATACAAAAATCCCAGTCGAAGTTCACACTATCAGATTGAAAGGCACTGTGTCAATCTCACAATAGGGCAACATTAGGTACGAATTAAATCACAGATCGAAATCACACATGGCACCCGATTGGAAGGTATAGAATGTATCCCAATAATATACCCTGAGATTCCAATTGAATACTAGCCCAGAACTCACACACACATGTGAGTTTAATACACTATTCGAATGGATATTGCATGTATCATGTGATACAAATTCCATACCAGTCCAAAACTCATGTACAGTATCAGATTGAGAAATGCTGTGACAGTGTAACCTGAGAAACAAATTAGATATCAGTTTATAATACACTCATAGTATGAGATTTATAGATACAGTATCAATTCTATTAGTGCAGACTGAGATGCACATAAAATACCATTTGAAAAGTGTCACCATATCAATTTGAAATGTACATTATCATTCACAATTGTACTTACAGAGATACAGATTTAATAGTAGTTCAAAAAGAACACAAATTATCTGATTAAAACCTACAGCGTCAAATCCTAAAGTGTACCCATATTTACCAGTTAGATAATGAGAAATATGACCTAAACATGAAGATATTAAAGCTACAATTTTGAACCCAATAATGCAATCTGAGAGAATAATTACATACAAATACAGAATGAATCTCACACTGAGATACAGTACCAGAGACTGACAGATGCAGAAGGAATCCCAAACTCACATACAATACTAGAGACTGACAGACACAGAGCGAATCCTACACTCACATATGGTACCAGAGATGACAGATACAGATTGAATCCCACACTGGCATACAGTACCAAGGACTGCTAGATATCTGGTTAATTACTCACTCTCATAAAGTACTAGAGACTGACAGATAAATAATGACACCCACATTCACACAGTACCAGAGTCTGACAGATAGAGAATGAATCACACACTCACACAAAGTACCAGAGACTGACAGATAGAGAATGCATCCCACACCAACATGCAGTCTGAGAGGCTGCATATATAGAATGAATTCAACACCCACATACAAGACTGGAGACTGAAAGACATAGAATAAATCCCACACTCACAGTATCAGAGACTGCATATATGGAATAAATCACAAACTCACACACACTACTGACAAGATACAGAATGAATCTCACACTCACACACTGTTCCAGAGACTGGGAGATACAAAATGAATCACACATTAGTGCAGGCTGAGTAACACATTACTTACCAGTCCAAGAAGTATCAGATTGAAAGAAACAGTATCAATTCCATTCGTGCAGACTGATCTACACATTATAAACCACGACAAAAAACTGATGCAAATTCACTCTGAAATATACAGTATTCCATTCATGCAGACTAAGCTACACGTCATATACAAGTTCAAAAATGTCACTTTATCAGTTTGGAAGATAAACTAATGCACAATTGTGTTCACATCGATACAGATTTAATAGTATTCTCAAAAGTGCACACATTCTCTGACTATATTCTACAGAATTTCATTATCAGCCAATTAAACACTGGGAAAAATATGCATACATTGAGGTATTAAAGATACAGATTTGAACACCATACTGTAAATGGAGATACAAATTACATAGAGATAAAGAATGAATCTCACACTCAGATAGAGGGCCAGAGACTGACAACCTGAAGGAAAGCAGCGCTCACACAATGTAACAGTGACTGACAGATACAGAATGAATCCTACATTCACACACAGTACAAGGGACTGACAGATATAGAATGAATCACATACTTCCAAAGTACCAGAGCCTGACAGATACAGAATGAATCACACATTCACAGACAGTACTTGGGACTGACAGATACAGAATGAATCTCACAGTCACACACATTAATGCAGTCTGAGTTACACAATACTTATCAGTCCAAAAATCTCACAGTGTCAGATTGAAAGATACATTATCAATTGCATTAGTGCAGACTGATCTACACATTATAAACCACTACAAAAAACTGATACGGATTCAGACTGAAATACACTGTGTTCCATTCATGCAGACTGAGCTCCACATGATATAAAAGTTCAAAAATGTCACCATATCATTTTGGTAGATAAACTAATTCACAATTGTTTTCCCATCGATACAGATTTAATTGAAGTCCAAAAAGTGCCCACATTCTCTGATTATAACCTACATTACATTTTAAAATGTATCATTATCTACCAATTAAACACTGGGAAAAAATATTGATACATTGAGGGATTAAAGATAGTTTTGACCACCATAGTGTAAACGGAGATGCAAATTACATACAGATAAAGAATGAATCTCACACTCAGATAGAGGGCCAGATACTGAGATGCAGATTGAAACCAACACTCAAACAATGTAACATTGACTGACAGATACCGAATGAATCCGACACTCACACACAGCACAAGGGACTGACAGACATGGAATGAATCACACACTCCCACAGTACCAGAGGCTGACAAATAGAATGAAACCCACACTCGCACAATATACCAGTGATTGACAGATACAGAATGAATCCTACACTCACACAACGTAACAGTGACTGACAGATACCGAATGAATCCGACACTCACACACAGTACAAGGGACTGACAGAGATAGAATGAATCACACACTTCCACAGTACCAGAGACTGAAAAACAGAATGAAACCCACACTCGCACACTGTAGCACGGACTGACGGAGACAACATTCATATCACTCACAAACAGTACTAGAAAATGATAGATGCAGAATGAATGACTCCCTCACATATATCGCCTGACACTGAGGGGAACAGAATGAAACCCTCATTCACACACAATACCAGGGTCTAACAGATATTGAATGAATCCCACACTCACAGACTGTACCAGAGACTGACAGATACAGAATGAATCCCACACTCACACACAGTACCAGGGACTGACAGATACAGAATGATTCCCACACTCACATTCAGTACCAGGGACTGACAGATACAGAATGAATCCCACACTCACATTCAGTACCAGGGACTGACATACACAGAATGAATCTCATACTCACATGCAATACCAGAGACTGATCGATACAGAATGAAACCCACACTCACACACAGCACCAGAGACTGACAGATACAGAATGAATCCCACATTCACACACAGTACCAGAGACTGACAGATACAGAATGAATCCCACATTCACATACAGCACCAGAGACTGACAGATACAAAATTAAGCTCACTCACACCCAGTACCAGAAACTGACAGGAACACAATGAATCCCACACTCACAGACAGTACTCACAGACATTATTGCAGATCTGAGCTACACATTACATACCAGTCCAATAATTTCACCATGAACAGATTGAAAGGTACATTATCATTCACATATGAGTTTAGAGATTAAGATGAAACACTACTCCAAAACCCACACACTATGTTTGATTAAAGAAAATCGAAAAATATATCCATATTTACAAATTAAATACTTGACGAAAAACTGCATATACTTTAAAGTATTAAAGATACAGTTTCAAGTAAAATACTAGGAACTGAAATAAGAATACAGAGTGAATCCAGATTTGCACTTTGTCTCAGGGACTGAATTACAGAATGAATGCCACACTGAGATAAAGTAGCTGAGAATGGCAGATGCAGAATGAATCCCACACTCACAGATAGCACAAGAGACTGACAGTAACAGAGTTAATTCCACACTTATGCACAGTACCTGAGACTGGCAGATACAGAATTAATCCCTCTCTCATATACAGTGAAAGAGACTGGCAGATACAGAACGATCCTAAACTCATATGTAGTGCCAGAGACTGAGAGATACAGAATAAATACCATGCTCATACTCAGTACCAGAGAATGACAGATGCAGAATGAATCCCACACACACAGTATCAGAGATTGACAGATACAGATGAAATCCCGCTCTCATGCACAGTACAAGACACTGACCTCTACTGGACGTAGGCGAGAACTGTGAAAGAGCGGAAAACAAATTCACATTATCTGTCGTGGTTGCAGAAACAGGACAATGTGCAATGTGAGGAAAGTTTCTGTCTGTCACTTCTACTCTCGTAATTTTGCACGTTTTGTGATTGCAAAATGAAGACAATTGATTCAAAATAAAGTTTTTGTTTCACTCATTCGATAGTTGTGAATTTACCCCGTTATTTTTCACTTACATTGCGCAGTATTTCTCTCTGATTTCTCAGGACACGATTTACATTGCTCCTCTACCCCATTTAAAATCATATTTTCCAAGCAGTATGTGGCCTCCTTTATTCCCCCTAACAAAATGCACCAGCTCACAACTTTCTATATTGAAATTCAATACACATTTACACGGCCGTTCTGCAAGTATATTTTGTCGAAGTATTGGCTATAATCCCAAAATCAATTACAAGAATTTAACACAGCATTAAAGCCAATGCTTGGTCTAACAAAATGTATTTGCATCTCGTCTCCATTCCCAGTTTTTCTAAATCACACTCGTGCAAGATATTGTGAAGAATGAGTTTATCTTCTGTCCCTCTCTCATCGGCAAACTTCATTGACCCGGGGTTTGGGGACATCTACTGGCCGGAAGCAGAACTGCAACAGTTCGGAACAAATTGCTGAAACCGAACAATGTGCAGTGTGAGCGTGTTTGTGATTGGTGGCAGGTTCTAAATCTGATTGGTTTCTTCAGGTATCCAATCAGAGAGTTACAGTGAATAATTATTGCGACATCACTCTCAGTGACCCAATCACAATCATTGCCTTCCCCCATCCCTCATTACCATAGGGTTGTGGGGCTGCCTATTTAATCCGAGCTCGGTGCGGATTTGGGTCATTTCTGGGTCTGAAATTGAGTTTGAAAATGCCTGAGGACAAGAAAGCAGCTCCCAAGAAGGGCGCCAAGAAAACCTTGAGTAAAGCACCAGCCAAGGGCGGCAAGAAGCGGAGAAAGTCGAGGAAGGAGAGTTACTCCATCTATATCTACAAAGTGATGAAGCAGGTTCACCCCGACACCGGCATCTCCTCCAAGGCCATGGGCATCATGAACTCCTTTGTGAACGATATTTTCGAGCGCATCGCGGGTGAGGCTTCCCGCCTGGCCCATTACAACAAGCGGGCGACCATCAGCTCCCGGGAGATCCAGACCGCCGTGCGCCTGCTGCTGCCCGGGGAACTGGCCAAGCACGCTGTGTCGGAAGGGACAAAGGCGGTGACCAAGTACACCAGCTCCAAGTAAAACTCCACAATGTACTGAAAAAAAACCACAACGGCTCTTTTAAGAGCCACCCACAACCTCTCTGAAAGAGCTGCATTTCCTATATAATTGCTTAGTATCTTTTAATACCGCGATATTATTCCAATCCAAAACTGATACTGTAACTGCACCGTTGAAATTTCTGACCCATAAACTGAACGCGAGTTTCTGATCCGCTCCTTCCCATTCGTTTTGTTCTTAAAGCGTTACTATTCCAGCCACGAACACACCCTGAATGACCCCGGGAGCAATTCCATTATCTCTATGAATTCAATCTCAGAAATGTTTAATGTCTGAGGTGAAAATCCCCATATTAAAAGCAAACGCACCCCTTGCAGTAACACAGCGGAATAGGGGCAGAATGAGAATTCCGTCCGGGTCCCTCGTTTCATAGAAGCACTCCCGGCTCTGTGAGAAGGGAACAAACTATAACGTGTCACTTTCAGAAAGACTGAATTGAAACGTGTCACTTCACGGAATGCTGTGAATGGGGCTTTAGTCCCGTCCGGTACAGTTTGTAAGCGATAATAGAATGAGCCATAAATTAAAGCAGATTTTAAAACAGCGCCAGCGATTGGTGACGGGTAGCGCTGAATAAGACAAGATAAATTGAACGGGTTTAAAATCTTGTGCTCAGGGCGACATTGATCTAAATCCGGTCCTTTACGACACTGGCGGGTTTTTTGAAATTCATAAAATTCCTGATCTGTCCGTTGAGGCCGTTAAATCCCGCCCTCATCTAATTTCCAGCTATCTGATTGGTTATTGAAATAGGCAAATGAGGTATAATAATGCCCAACCAATCAGATGATCTTTCAGTCAATAAAAAGGGTTAATACAGCCGTCATTCTTCATTCTTTGTGAAAGTGTTTGTGAGATTGTGGAAATGTCTGGAAGAGGAAAAACCGGCGGTAAAGCTCGGGCCAAGGCCAAGTCTCGCTCATCCCGGGCCGGACTGCAGTTCCCTGTGGGCCGTGTTCACAGGCACCTGCGAAAGGGGAACTATGCTGAACGTGTGGGTGCCGGAGCCCCGGTCTATCTGGCTGCTGTGCTCGAGTATCTGACGGCTGAAATCCTCGAGCTGGCCGGCAACGCGGCCCGCGACAACAAGAAGACCCGCATCATCCCCAGACACCTGCAGCTGGCCATCCGCAACGACGAGGAGCTCAACAAGCTGCTGGGACTGGTGACCATCGCTCAGGGCGGGGTGCTGCCGAATATCCAGGCCGTGCTGCTGCCGAAGAAAACCAGCAGTGTGAGCACCAAGAGCAAGTAAACCGGTCAAGATTTAATCTGGTAACCCAAAGGCTCTTTTCAGAGACACCCACTGTATCTATGAAAGGGCTGAAGCGAGTCAGAGCTTAATTTAATAATAAATCGCTTAGTTAGAAACTAACGATATGTTGTTGAATACAAATGATCTGTTCAATACTCGCTTCTGGACAGTAGATGTCGCCAACCTCCAATAGGTTGAAATTTACAGATTGAATAGGAAATGAGGCACAAAATAATCAGTTCATTGAACTGGGAGGGTGGAATACAGAAATTACAGGTGAGTTTGATCATCGGCAACAAGAGGCACTCTATTGTGTTGCGGCCATTATAGTAAGTGTTATTTACAGTCTCATCCTCCCAGAACACTTACTCGGTCTGACTTCCAATACCCAGATTTGTCCTCCAGAAGGTGACGGATGTGTTGATTATTGTGTCAGCGATTGCTGAATCAATGAATGAAATTTGTCTATTATTGGCTGAGTGAGGGATTTATTCTGTCCCTGTCAGTCTGTTCCTGTGTCAGTGACGAGTACCGCAGTGAATGTGACACTAAGTTTTACACTGCTTCTGATTCTAGCGCTGAGCGAAAACACTTAAGTTCTATTCGTGCGAGTTACAGTGAAACAGCCTCTGTCACAATAACTGGAGAGGAAAAATAGACAAACTTTATTTGATCCAAGTCTGGTTCATTAGAGATGAAAATATTTCCAACAGTGCCAAGCTGATACTATATCGGAAATGAAAACTTGCATCTCTTGTACTTTGCACGCGTGCCCGAGCCTCTCCCTGTATCGATGTCCGAGTTAGATTGACACTGGGGGTGTAGATGCCTCACGTGAAAGTGTAGGACCGGAATCAGACCATTCTGTACCTGTTTGCCAGTAGTTTCCCTGTCCAAATGTGCCACTGGATGTGTTGATGGGTTAACAGTTATTAAACTGATCACTTACGTATTTTCTACCTCACCTGTTCTTGAGTTACATGCGATACGTTTCTTTCTACAGGCAAACCCTTGAACGAGCCAGAGTGAATGTGACGTTTCCTCCACCCGAGGCAAAGGAACAGTGCAGCCAGCGCCTTCTCACACACAGTATGTCCATTATCACTCTCAGAGCACAGAGACACAGACAGCTCATCAGTTCCACAGTCTCAGACAGCAGAAGTAGTCAGTCCCACACTGATCTCAAGTTCCAGAGACACATTTTCAATCCAACAGCCAAACAGAGGAGGTGAGGCAGACTCTGTTCAATTTCTCCCGAACTCAGTCCCGCTGACAGGTAGATACAAAAATTCCAGTCCAAAGTCTCGTTTTCAGATTGTCAATTTCACAAAATGGCAATATTAGCCGTGAATTAAATACCAGATACCCCGAGATTCAAATTGAATACGAGCCCAGAACTCTCACACACACGTGAGTTCAATACATGCCTTATTCATTCGAATAGTGCATCATTCGGATACAAATTGCAAGTCCAAAACTCATGTACAATATCAGATTGAGAAATGCTGTGACAGTATAACCTGAGAAACACATTAGATACCAGTTTATAATATACTCATGTTAAGAGATTTAATGATACAGTATCACAGACACACAAGTCCAAAAATCTTACAAAACAAAAATTAAAGATGCAGTATCAATTCATTTCATGCAGACTGATCTGCACATTATATACCAATTCAAAAATGTCAGTTTGAAAGATACATTATCATTCACAATATTACTCAGAGATACAGATTTAATAGTTGTCCAAAAAGCACACAAATTATCTGATTAAAACCTCCAGCATCAAATCCTAAAGTGTATCCATATTGATAAAAACTATTTAAACATTGAGATATTAAAGCTACAATATTGAACACCATAATGTAATCTGAGAGAATAAATATAGACACAGAATGAATCTCACACTCAGATACAGTACAGAGACTGACATGCAGAAGGAATCCGAAACTCACATACAGTACTGGAGACTGACAGATACAGAGTGAATCCCACACTCACACACAGTACCAGAGACTGACAGATACAGAATAAATCCCTCACTCACACACAGTACCAGAGACTGACAGATACAGAATGTATCCCACATTCACACACAGTACCAGAGACGAACAAATACAGAATGCACCCCACACTCACACACAGGACAAGAGACTGACAGATTTAGATTGAATCCTACATTCAAATACAGTACCAGAGACGGACAGATACAGAATGAATCCCACACTCACACACAGTACGGGAGAGGGACAGATCCAGAATGAATCCCACACTCACACACAGGCCAAGAGACTGACAGATACAGAATGAATCCCACACTCACAGACAGTACCAGAAACTGACAGATACAGAATGAATCCCACACTCACACACAGTACCAGAGACGGACAGATCCAGAATGAATCCAACATTCACACACAGGCCAAGAGACTGACAGATACAGAATAAATCCCTCTCTCACACACAGTACCAGAAACTGACGAATACAGAATGTACCCCACACTCACACACAGGACAAGAGACAGAGAGATTTAGAATTAATTCCACATTCAAATACAGTACCAGAGACTGACAGATACAGAATGAAACCCACACTCACACATAGTACCAGAGACTGACAGATACAGGATGATTCCCACACTCACACACAGTACCAGAGAATGACAGATACAGAATGAATCCCACACTCGCACACAGTACCAGAGACTGACAGATCTCGAATGAATCCCACACTCACACACAGTACCCGAGACTGACAGATACAGAATGAATCCCACACTCACACACAGTACCAGAGACTGATAGATACAGAATGAATCCCACACTCACACACAGTACTAGAGTCTGATAGATACAGAATGAATCCCACACTCACACACAGTACCATAGACTGACAGATACAGAATGAATCCGATACTCACACACAGTACCAGAGACTGACAGATTCAGAATGAATCCGACTCACATACGGGACCAGAGACTGACAGATACAGAATTGCTGCTTTACTCGGTCATCATCCTTTGAATCTGGTAGATAAATTGAAAGAAAGTCAGTGAAACTACTCCATTTTAATGTTTGTCTCTGTAGAATTTACTGCCCAATAAAGTGAACACGGGTCCGGGGTCCGTTCAATTCCCTTTTGCTTTGCTCTCGCTCTCATTCAGATTTACACCGCCCCCGGTTTTCCCGTGAACCACCACTTTCAGGGCTATGAATCAGAATTTAGTTCCTTCCTCTTTCTCACTGTGGAGCCAATCTCTGAAATAATTAATTACTGATCTTAATATCCCGCATATTAGCAGCACGTTCCCCGCAGTGTAACAATCCAGAATGAACGATTGGAGAAAAGAATTGGCTCATTTTCAGGCTTCGTCCATGATTCCGTTTTCAGGACACACGGTTCCTGTTCAGTCCCTGCAACGGAATCAATTGATAACCTGGAGTTTGTTATTTTTACAGGTAGAAGTGAAATTTGTCCATATCAGCAATCTATGATTGGGATTATATTCCGCAAGTTATAGACAATGTGTTTTTGAAACAGCGCTCGGAATTTGGGACGTGTAATACGGAATAACATTATTACAAAGAGATTTTAAGTCTTTGTGTAAAAACGACATGTCCGAGTAATTCACTTATTTCATACACTGAAATTGGCGGCCTTTTTCAAATTTAAAAAAATCGGTCAATTGTGGCCAACAATTTGCTCCGTTTTCTTATTGTCGTCTCTCCGATTGGTTAAGGAAATTAGTTTTCAAGCAAAGCAACCAATGAGAAGTAGTCTCGGTTTTGAGCGGGGTTTGCCAGTTGGGCCTGTGGTAATTCCAGGTCCCCAATGACTGAGCTCAAACGGTTCAATTTCACAAACCCTCTCAGTATCAGTGTCAGAAACAACCGTCAGAGGGAAAATCCATATCACAAGCTGGGCCCTTATCACAGCGGCTCAGCTCAACCTGTTCTCCCATGGAAACCCCCGGTCACACATCACAACATCTGACTGATAAATAGAACCAAAACAGAGCGAATGGAGTGAAGGAGCATTTCAGCGAGGGGGGGGGGGGGGGGGGGGGAATTCAGCTCCGGGTAAACTCACTTATAACGTTTCCTGGACAATTCAGTGCATTCAATAAGGGAAAGTTCCCTCTCAGTAACCGGTGCAGCACGCCGCCGATCCCACCTCACCGTACTGTGTGTCACAGAAAACTCTTTAATTATAAAACTAATCCCTAGCCCCATATAACCCCGCACCAGTTCCCAGGTCAGTGCTCTCTCTGTGAGGCGGTGGGTGGCTCTTAGAAGAGCCTTTGTTTTGTGTCCGGTTAGAAAGGATCGAGTTGTTCAGCCGCCGAATCCATAGAGAGTGCGGCCCTGCCGTTTCAGAGCATACACCACATCCATGGCAGTGACCGTCTTGCGCTTGGCGTGTTCAGTGTAGGTGACTGCGTCCCTGATCACATTCTCCAGGAAAACCTTCAGCACCCCGCGGGTTTCCTCGTAGATCAGACCCGAGATCCGCTTGACACCGCCACGGCGAGCCAGGCGGCGGATGGCTGGTTTGGTGATCCCCTGGATGTTATCACGAAGCACTTTCCGGTGCCGCTTGGCTCCGCCTTTGCCCAGTCCTTTGCCTCCTTTACCTCTGCCAGACATGATGATTCTTCACTCAGATCGCTGCTGAATGAAAGACTCTCGCCTTTCTTCTGTATTTATAAAGCTCGCCCCGACCTGGTTGAGAAAGGCACATTATCGGAGAGGCCGGGGAAGAGTTTTTGAATGAAAGACAGAGCATGAAGTGCGGGAGGGGAGGAGACTGGCTCAGAATGACGGACAAGCGGACGTGCAACTTCAAGCTCCGCCTCCAGGAATTAGTTACCGTCCTTTATAAAATTTTCACCAGCATCAAATAGGAAATTCAAATTCAGACACAATCCTTACAGACTCCGGCATGATATTCAAGGGTTTCCAGAAAAAAAGGCGGAATATATAATTTAAATTCAATAAATGAGGCACACTACAGTTCCAACACAATCACTATCATAATAAAATCAATCAATGCCGCTACGGAACCGTTGGAAGAGGGATAGTTTTAGTTTCAGATTTGTAGCTGACAGGAGGCGCCCAATAGTTTAATAAACATAAATCGGTGTGGAAGGCAATCTGTACCTTTCCGTGCTTGGGTCAGTATGGGACTGGATAGAATCAGGCACTGGGATGAATGGAGAATGATCCTGTGTGCGGACTGGATAGATTCAGGTCCTGGGATGGACAGAGACAGTTCCTGTGTGGGTACAATGTGTTTATTAGAGCTGAAGTCATTGGGAACTGGACAGAATCAGGGAACGGAATGGACAGACCCAGGTCCTGTGTGGGGACTGCATAGATTCAGGGACCAGGATGGACAGACCCAGGTCCTGTGTGGGGACTGGATAGATTCAGGTATTGGATGGACAGACCCAGGTCCTGTGTGTGGACTGCATATATTCAGGGACCGGGATGGACAGAGACAGTTCCTGTGTGGGTAAAATGAGTTTAATTAGAGCTGAGGTCATTGAGGACTGGATAGATTCAGAGACCGGGATGGATGGAGATTTGTCATGTGTGGCTATTATGAATTGAATTAGAGCTGGAGTCAGAGTGAAATTGGATAGATTCAGGTACCGGGATGGACATACCCAGGTCCTGTGTCGGGACTGGATAGATTCAGGGACCGGGATGGACAGACGCAGATCCGATGTGGGGACTGGATAGATTCAGTGGTCGGGATAGGCAGACCCAGGTCCTGTTTGGGGACTGGATAGATTCAGGGACCGGGATGGACAGAGACTTCTCCCTGGCCACTGTGTGAGCCGGAATATGACCGTTCGCAACCTTTGTGTACTATCTGACCCTGAGATGAGCATCCGACCACATAACCGCTCCATCACCAAGACCTAATTCCACCTTTGAAACATCGCGCGTCTCCGCCCCTACCTCAGCTGATCTGGTTCTGAAACCCTCATCCATTCCCTTGTTACCTCCAGACTTTGCTATTCCAATGCTCTCCTGGTCAGCCTCCGATCTTCCACGCTCTGTAAATATGAACTCCTCCAAATCTCCGTTGGCCTATTCTAACTCCCTCCAACTCCCGTTCACCTGTCACCCATGTGTTCGGTGAATTACATTGGCTCACATTCCTTCAACCGCTGTAGCGATGTAATATATCAACGTGGACCGGGGACAACTGTGATCAATAGGTCAGTCTCTTCAGACAGTAACCAGCCCTTTCACAGATACAGTGGGTGGCTCTGAAAAGAGCCTTTGGGTTTATCAGATTAAATCTCGGCCGATTTACTTGCTCTTGGAGCTCACATTGCTGGTTTTCTTCGGCAGCAGCACGGCCTGGATATTCGGCAGCACCCCGCCCTGAGCGATGGTCACCCGTCCCAGCAGCTTGTTGAGCTCCTCGTCGTTGCGGATGGCCAGCTGCAGGTGTCTGGGGATGATACGGGTCTTCTTATTGTCGCGGGCCGCGTTGCCGGCCAGCTCGAGGATTTCAGCCGTCAGATACTCGAGCACAGCAGCCAGATAGACCGGGGCTCCGGCACCCACACGTTCAGCATAGTTCCCCTTTCGCAGGAGCCTGTGAACACGGCCCACAGGGAACTGCAGTCCGGCCCGGGATGAGCGAGACTTGGCCTTGGCCCGAGCTTTCCCGCCGGTTTTTCCTCTTCCAGACATTTCCACAATCTCACAAACACTTTCACAAAGAATGAATAAATCCTCCCGCACTCGCCCTTCTTATACCTTCTGGAGGTATAAAGTGGGGCCACTTGTAATTGGTCAATCTGTTGTCAATCTCATTGGTTTAGCGAACAGCCCAATCAGAGAGCTGTTTTATTCGCCAATCAATAGCCGGCAATGAGAAAAGTGCGGAAAATACCGAACTGAACCGTTTTTTTGAAATTTGAAAAGCCCGCCAAAATATTTGTAACACAAGAAGCGGATTTAGTAAATAATGTCGCCTTAAGACAAAGATTTAAAAATCTCTCTCCTTTTACTCTGTTATTGCTCATTTGCCGTCACAACTTCCAGAATCTTTTACAATCCGTTTAAAATCCGGCTCCCTTCATCGTTCGCTTTCAATCCGGCGGGAATAAAGTCCCATTTTGTAACGGGACAGATTCCAGCTCAATCTTTGTAAAAGTAACAAACCACAGATTGTGGATTGATCCCTGTTCACTGGAGCTGCAGCGCGATCGAAACCGGAGCCGAGACTCCTGGTGTAAGAAGTCGAACAGTGACAGAGCCTTTCGACTTTTCTGTACTCGGTGTGACGTCCCTTTCAGGGTTGCTGCATTTCAAAGGATTGCGGTTCTCAAAGTGATATTCCCGAATAATGAACAAACAAACGTGAAAAGGAGAAAGAAATGAAGTCTAATCCATCGCCTTAAGACGGCTATGAAGGGGCAGACGCGGGGGAAGGGGCGGAATATGAACGGGAATGAGAGGATCAGGGACACGTTTTTGGTTATTGGAACTAAATAGAAAGCGACACATAGATTATACCTGGCAGTGATTATGAGAATCTTCCAGATTTCAAGAGAAATTAGAAAAGCACAAGAGTTATAGAGAGACAGTTAGTATCAAACTATCTACAGTAAAATGATTCCATACAGAGGGGTCGGTACAGCGTCTTCAGAGAGACTGTGGGTGGCTCTTGAAAGAGCCTTTGTGTTTATTTTTTTTCAGTTGATTGTGGAGTTTTACTTGGAGCTGGTGTACTTGGTCACCGCCTTTGTCCCTTCCGACACGGCGTGTTTGGCCAGTTCTCCGGGCAGCAACAGGCGCACAGCGGTCTGGATCTCCCGGGAGCTGATGGTGTGGCGTTTATTATAATGGGCCAGGCGGGAAGCCTCACCCGCGATGCGCTCGAAAATATCGTTCACAAAGGAGTTCATGATGCTCATGGCCTTGGAGGAGATGCCGGTGTCGGGGTGAACCTGCTTCATCACTTTGTAGACGTAAATGGAGTAACTCTCCTTCCTCGACTTTCTCCGCTTCTTGCCGCCCTTGGCTGGTGCTTTACTCAAGGTTTTCTTGGCGCCCTTCTTGGGAGCTGCTTTCATGTCCACAGGCATCTCAAAACTCAATTTCAGACCCAGAAATGACACAAATCCACTCCGAGCTCGGATTAAATAGGCAGCCCCACAACCCTATGCTAATAAGGGATGGTGGAAGGCAATGATTGTGATTGGGTCATTGGGAGTGATAAACGTCACCTTTTCCTTTCACTCTCTGATAGGTTTCTTCAGATATCCAATCAGATTCAGTATCTGCCACCAATCACAAACACGCTCACACTGCACATTGTCCGGTTTCAGCAATTTGTTCCGAACTGTTGCAGTTCTGCTTCCGGCCAGTAGATGTCCCCAAACCCCTGACATTGAAGTTTGCAGTTGAGAGAGGGACAGAAGATAAACTCATTCTTCACATTATGTTGCACGAGTGGGATTCAGAGAAACTGGGAATGGAGAACATTTTGTTGGAGCAAACATTTGTTGTAATGTCGTGTGAAATGCTTGTAATTATTTAGTGGGTATAGCCTATATTGAGGAAGAATCAAACAAAATTCAAGAAGACTTTTAATAAACTTGCTGAAAGGCGGTGTAAATGGCCATTGAATTTCCATATAGAAAGTTGTGACGTGGTGCATTTTGCTCGGGGGAATAAGGAGGCCACACACTGCTTTGAAAACAAGAGTCTAAATGGGGTCGAAGAGCAAAGGAATTTAGGGGTACAGATTGACAAATCATTAAAGTGGCAACACAGGTTGACAATGTCATAGAAAACAAACACAGAGGTTTATTTC
The DNA here is from genome assembly GCF_035084215.1 of Heptranchias perlo. Classification (NCBI taxonomy): domain Eukaryota; kingdom Metazoa; phylum Chordata; class Chondrichthyes; order Hexanchiformes; family Hexanchidae; genus Heptranchias; species Heptranchias perlo. Next base: position 1,551,494 of record NW_027139442.1, on the reverse strand, counting down.
TAAAGGAACAGAATTGAAAAGGAGATAAGTTCTGTTGAACTGTAAATTAAACTGTCAAACCTTCTGTCAAACTATTAAACCTTCCCTTTTTGAAATCCGTGCTGACTATTCCTTATTATATTTTCGGTTTCTAGATGTTTATCGACTGCATCATTGAGTGAAGGATTCCATGATCATCCCCACCACCGACCTTTCGTTAACTGGTCTATAGTTCCCTGCACTTGTTCTATCTCCTGTTTTAAAATATAACAATCCCATTAGCTGTCATCCAGTCCTTTGGCACTATTCCACTATGTGATGATTTTGTCTATATATGTAACAGTGCCTCTGCTATCTCTTCCCTTGCTTCATTTAATATGCACGGATACAATCCATCAGGACCAGTTTAACCACCCTTTCTAACTTAAATGTCTTGATATCTTTATTGACCTCTTCCTTTAATATTATGTTCACCCTGTTAAACTCCCGGGTAAATATGAGCAAAGTAACAATTCAATATTTCTGCTATTTCGCTGACGTTACCTGTTAGTTTATCTTGTGCATCCCTCAGTGGCACTCAAACTATTCTGATTTTCATTTTGTTATTTTTGTGTCTGTCGAATAATTTATTATTTCTTTTCATATTCCTTGATAATTTGATTTCGTGGTTCCTGTTTTCTTCCCTAATTGTTTTTGTGACTTCTTCCTAACCTCTTCCTATTTGCTTTTGTCATCCTTTTAGTTAATATCTATGAATGAGAAATTCCACCAGCTTGTTGTGTCTGTTCAGGGGCTGATGTTTGGGAACTATTTATTGTCTGTGATTAAAGTACCAAAAAACCAAAGGGCGCAATTCAGTGTGAAACTCCACAGAAACACTCTACTTCTCTCTCCTCGTGAAATAAGGCGCTATAATGGTGAGTATAGCTGCCTTCCAAACAGTTAATTCCAACAGGTTTGAATCCCAGCACGCTGAATTCAGAAACACAAAGACTGGAATCAAATTTGATGATGTTCAGAGGGATCGTGTTTCCAAAACACAAACGGGTCTAATTTAACTTTGTTCCTATTTATTATTATTTCTCCTGATCTGTACAGTGGATACAGAACACAATTGCCCGGATTCAGTGAAATTAATTGATTTTCTGAAGTTTTTCCCTCTGCAGATTCCAGTTCCTTATTTAAATTATGTCGGATTAACCTTTCTGATCTATAGAAGGGTCATTGACCTGAACCGTTAACCCGAGCTTCCCTTCTCCACAGATGCTGCCGGACCTGCTGAGTCTTTCCAGCATTTTCGGTTTTAATTTTTTCTATGTTTTATCCCTTTCACTTTTGACGGTCATTGGAACTTCCAGATTTGCGCTCAGTTTTTATTTGTGTTTCAGTTCTGTTTATTTGAATTAATATAAATCGTGTCCTGAGAAATCAGACAGAAATATTGCGCAATGTAGAGTGAAATATGATGGGGCAACTTTCGAATAAGCAAAACAAGAACTTTATTATGAATCAATTGTCTTCATTTTCACTGACAAAATATGAAGAAATACGAGAGCAGAAGTTACAGAGAGAAACTATTTCCTCCCATTGCACATTGTCCTGAATCTGTATCAACGACAGATGATGTGAATTTGTTCCACTCTGTTACAGTTCTCCCTTACAGCCAGTAGATGTCAGACTGTATGTGAGTTTGGGATTAATTCTCTGTCAGTTTCTGGGACTGTATGTGAGTGTGAGATTCATTCTGTGTCTGTCAGTCTCTGGTACTGTGTGTGTGTATGTGTGTGTGTGGGATTTATTCTTTATCTGTCAGTCTCTGGTGCTTTATGTGAATGTAGGATTCATTCTATTCTTGTCAGTCTCTGGTACTGCGTGTGAGTGTGGGATTCATTCTGTAACTGCGGCTCTGGGACAAAGTGCAAGTCTGGATTCATTCTGTATTCTTATTTCATGTTACAGTATATTGCTTGAAACTGTATGTTTAATTCATTAATGTATGCACAATCTTTTGTCTAGCATTAATTTGTAATTATGGATACACTTTTGGATTTTCTTTTAATCAAACAACGTGTGTGAGTTTTGGTGTAGGATTACACTTTAATCTCTGAAGACTATTGTAAATGATAATTTACATTTCATCTTTTACTGTGAAATTATTGGACTGGTATTTCTTGTGCAGCTCAGTCTGCGCGAATGGAATTGATACTGTATCTTTCAGTCTGATTCTGTGTAATATATTTAGATTAGTCTGTAAGATGTAGCTCAGTCAGCTATAATGGAATTGACTTAAAGATGAAGTATGAGGTTTTTGAACTGGTATGGAATGTGTAGCTCAGTCTGTACAAATCAAATTGATACTGGGGCTCAATCAGCTATAATAAGAATGATACTGTATCTTTCAGTCCGATACCGTGTGAGGTTTTTGGACCGGTATGTAATGTGTAGCTTAGTCTGCACTAATGGAATTGATGCTGTACCTTTTAGTCTGCTACCTTGTAATATATTTAGACTGGTGTGTAAGGTGTAGCTCAGTCTGCACTAATGGGATTGATACTGTATCTTTCAGCATGGCCAAGAATGTGATTTTTGTACTGGTAGGTAATGTGTAGCTCAGTTTGCAGTAAAGGAATTGTTACTGTATCTTTCAGTAGGATACACTATGCAAATGTTGGACTATATATAATGTGTAGCTCAGCCTGCACTAATGCAATTGATAAAGTATCTTTCAGTCTGACACTGTATGAGATTTATGGGTTGTATGTAATTTGTAGCTCATTCAGCATTGATGGAATTGATACGTTTTCTGTCAATCTGACACTGTGATTTTTTTTGTTCTAGTATGCAATGTGTGGCTCAGTCAACACTAATGGAATTGATGCTGTACATTTCAGCATGAGCTTGAAGTGATTTTTGGACTGATATGTACTGTGTCGTTCAGTCTGTACGAATGGAATTGAAACTCTAGCTTTCAGTCAGACACTGAGAGAGATTTTTGGACTGGTTTGTAATGTGTGGCTTAGTCCACACTAATAGGATTCATACTGTATATTTCAGTACGACACTGCATGCGAATTTTGGACTGTATATAATGTGTAGCTCAGTCTGCACTAATGGAATTGATACTGTATCTTTCAGTCTGATGCTGCGGAATATATTTAGACTGGTGTGTAATGTGTAACTCATTCTGCACTAATGGGATTGATACTGCATCATTCGGCATGACCCTGAATCTGTTTTTTGAACTGGTATATAATGTGTAGCTCAGTCTGCTGTAATGGAATTCATACTGTGGCTTTCAGTTTGACCCTGAATGTGATTTTTGGACTGGTATATAATGTGTAGCTCAGTCTGCACTAATGGGATGATACTGCATCTTTCAGTCTCATACTGTGAGAGATTTTTGTACTGGTATGTAATGTGTACGTCAGTCTGTACTAATCAAATCAATACTATATCTTTCAGTTTTATACTGTATGAGAATTTTGGACTGGTACCTAACGTGTACCTCAATCTGCAGTAAAGGAATTAAAACTGTACATTTCATTCTGACACCATGAGCTTTTTGAACATATATGTGAATCAAAAATGGGTAACATCTGAATTGGTATCTAATTTGTATCTCAGGGTGCACTATTGGCATGAATACTGCACATTTAAACTCAAAATGTGTGTGAGTTGAGGGCTGGTATTTAATTTTAATCTTGGAGTACACTATTGTTATTCACTCTGTATCAATCAATCAGTACCATGTGTCAGTTCTATCTGGTATTTAATTTGTAGCTAAGGCTGAAATAATGTGAGAATTGAAACAGTGCCTTTCAATCTGAAACTGGATGTGATTTTGGACTGGGAATTATTTATTTGCCAGTCAGCGGTACTGAGTCATTGTGAAATAGAAATTCCGTCTGTCTCTCCTGCTCTGTTTGACTGTTGGATTGGGATCAGCGTGGTATTGACCATTTCTGCTATCTGAGAATGTGGAACTGATGACCTGTCTGTGTCTCTATGCTCTGAGTGTTAATGTACATACTGTGTGTGAGAAGGAGCTGGCTGCACTGACTGCTCCTTGTGCCTCGGGTGGAGTAAACATCACACTGATTCTGGGTCCTTCAACGAATTGACTGATGGAAAAAAAACTGTCTCTTGTAACTCAAGAACAGGTGAGGTAGAAAAAAGCAAAAGTGATCAATTGAATCTCTCTGTTAATAATCATTGTAATATCCACAAAGGAAAAACAGCGATACAAACAGTGTCAGTGTCTGATTCCACTGCAGTACTGCAGCACTCAGCTTCTGCACACCAGGTGTGTTGGGCAATTTTACAATTTTGTGACATCCAGACACAACCCAACCCCTGCACTGATCCATGAATGGGTCTACCCGATTGGGCAGGGACCTTTGTACATATCAGATTTCTACTCCCCTTTCTCATGGGACTAACCGTTCAACCGAAACAAAACAGCCGCTGTTTAAAATGTGACCTTCACACTTCTCACCTGATGCCTGCAATAGATGCTCTTTGTATAACACCCCATATCCTTACTGTCCGGCTCTGTTTACTGTTCAATAACAAACACTAAAGGTTAATGGGCAGGTTTAAAAAATCAGATTTAGTACCTGCCACCAATCACAAACACGCTCACACTGCACATTGTCCGGTTTCAGCAATTTGTTCCGAACTGTTGCAGTTCTGCTTTCGGCCAGTAGATGTCCCCAAACCCCGGGACATTGAAGTTTGCAGATGAGAGAGGGACAGAAGATCAACTCATTCTTCACATTATATTGCACGAGTGGCATTTAGAAAAAACTGGCAATGGAGACGAGCTGCAAGTACATTTTTTTTGGACCAAAAACTACTTGTAATGCTGTGTTAAATTCTTGTAATCGATTTCGGGCGTATAGTCAATATTGAGGAAGACTGGGACAAAATAAACTTGCAGAACGGCCGTGGAAATGGCCATTGAATTTCAATATAGAAAAGTGTGAGGTGGTGCATTTCGCTCGGGGGAATAAGGAGGCCACATACTGCATGAAAAATAAGAGTCTAAATGGGGTAGAGGTGCAATGTAAATCATCCTGAGATATCAGCGAGAAATACTTCGCAATGTAAAGTGAAATATAATGGAGTAAATTCACAACTATCGAATGAGTGAAACAAAAACTTTATTATGAATCAATTGTCTTCATTTTTCACCGTCAAAGAGTGCAAAAACACGAGAGTAAAAGTTGCAGACCGAAACTTCCATCACATTGCACATTATCCTGTTTCTGTAACCACGACAGTTAATGTGAATTTGTTCCCTCGTTACAGTTCTCGCTTACGGCCAGTAGATGTCAGTCTCTAGCACTGTACATGAGAGTGGGGTTGATTCTGTCATTGTCAGTCTCTGGGGCTGTGCATGAGTTTGGGATTCATTCAGTATCTGTAAATCTCTGGTACTGAGTGTGAGCATGGGGTATGTTCTGCATCTTTCAGTCTCAGGTACTATATATAAGTGATGGATTCATTCTGTATCTTTCAGTCTCTGGTACTTTATGTGAGTGTGGGATTAATTCTGTATCTGTCATTTTCTGGTGCTGTATGTGAGTGTGGGATTCATTCTGTATCTGCCATTCTCTCCTACTTTATCTCAGTGAGGGATTCATTCTGTCATTCAGTCTCTGAGACAATGTGCAAGTCTGGATTCATTCTGTGTTCTTATTTCAGTTTACAGTATCGTATTTGAAACTGTATCTTTAATGCTTTAAATTATATATATATAGTTCTTCGTCGATTATTTACGTTGTTAATATGGATACATTTTTCGATTTTCTTTATTCAAACAATGTGTGAGAGTTTTGGAGTAGTATTATATCTTAATCTCTGAACTGTATTTTGAATGATAATGTACCTTTCAATCTGTTCCCGGTGAAATTGTTGGACTGGTATGTAATGAGTAGCTCAGTCTGCAATAATGGGATTAATTCTGTATCTGAGTCTAACACGACATGTGATTTTTGGACACGATATCTAATATGTAGCTCATCCTGCACTAAACGAATTGATACTGTATCTAGCAGTCTTATACTGTGTGAAGTTTTTGGACTGGTGAGTAACATGTAGTTCAGTCTGTGCTAATGGAATTGATATTGTATCTTTGAGTCTGATAAGGTATGAGATTCTTGGATTGCTATATAATGTGTGGCTCAGTCTGCACTAATGAAATCGATACTGTACCTTTCAGTCTAACATTGTATGAGATTGTTGGACTGTTATATAATGTTTAGTTCAGGCGGTGCAAGAAGAATTTAAACTATATCTTTCAGTCTGATCATTGATGTGATTTTTGGACTCGTATGTAATGTGTAGCTCAGTCTGCACCAATGGTATTGATAATATTTATATCTGTATAATACTGAGTATTTACCAATATATCTAATATGTAGCTCAGTCTGCACTAATGGAATTTATACTTTATCTTTAAATCTGATACTATGAGATCTTTGGACTGGTCTGTAAAGTGTAACTCAGTCAGCAGTAATGTGACTGTGACATTCATTCTGTATCCGTCAGTCTCTGGTTCTTTTTGAGTGAGAGATTCATTCTGTATCTGTCAGTCCCTGGTACTGTGCGTGAGTGAGATTCATTCTGTTCCGGATACTGTATGTGATTGTAGGATTCATTATATATCTGTCATTCTCTAGTACTGAGTGTGAGCATGGGGAATATTCTGCATCTCTCAGTCTCAGGGGTATTATATATAAGTGATGGATTCATTCTGTATCTGTCAGTCTCTAGTGCTGTCTGTGTGTGTGGGATTCATTCTGTATCTGCCATTCTCTGCTACTTTATCTCAGTGTGGGATTCATTCTGTAATTCAGTCTCTGAGACAATGTGCAAGTCTGGATTCATTCGGTGTCCTTATTTCAGTTTACAGTATCGTTTTTGAAACTGTAGATTTAATAGTTTAAATTATATACAGTTCTTCATCGAGTATTTAATTTGTTAATATGGATACACTTTTCAATTTTCTTTAATCAAACTATGTGTGTGAGTTTTGGAGTAGTATTACATCTTAATCTATGAACTTTATTGTGAATGATAATGTACCTTTCAATCTGTTCCCTGTGAAATTATTGGACCCTTATGTAATGTTTAGTTTATTCTGCAATAATGGGATTAATTCTGTATCTCAGTCTAAACTGTATGAGATTTTTGGACTGGTGTGTAACATGTAGCTCAGTCTGTGCTAATGGAATTGATATTGTATCTTTGAGTCTGATAAGGTATGAGATTCTTGGACTGCTATATAATGTGTGGCTCAGTCTGCACTCATGAAATCGATAATACATCTTTTAGTCTAATATTTTATGGGATTTCCAGTCTGGTATGTAATGTACAGCTCAGGCAGTGCTCATAGAATTGAAACTCTATTTTCCAGTCGAATCATTTATGTGTTTTTTGGACTCGTATGTAATGTGTAGTTCAGTCTGTACCAATTGTATTGATACTGTTTATTTCAGTATAATACTCCATGAGTATTTACCAATATATCTAATATGTAGCTCAGTCTGCGCTAATAGAATTGATACTGCACCTTTAAAACTGACACTATGAGATTTTTGGACTGGTATGTAATGTGTCACTAAGCCAGCATTGATGGAATTGATGAGGTATCTTTCGATCTGCGACTGTGAGATTTTTGCTCTGGTACGTAATGTGTAACTCAGCCTGCACTAATGTAGGTGACTGTGAGATTCACTTTGTATCTCTCAGTCTCTGGTACTGACTGTGAGTGTGGGATTCATGCTGTAACTGTCACTCTCTGGTACTCTATTTGACTGTGGGATTCATTCTGTATATACATTCTCTAGTACTGTGTGTGGGTGTTGAATTATTTCCATATATGCAGTTTCTCATAATGTATGTTGGTGTGAGATTCATACTGTATCTGTCAGTCTCTGGTACTGTGTGTGAGTGTGGGATTCACTCTGTATCTGTCAGTCTCAGGTACTGTGTGTGAGTGTGAGATTAATTCTGTATCTGCCAATCTCAGGTACTGCGTGTGAGTGTGGCATTCATTCTGTATCTCTCAGTCTCTGGTACTGTGTGTGAGTGTGGGATTCATTCTGTATCTGTCAGTCTCTGGTGCTGTGTGTGAGATTCATTCTGTATCTGCCAATCTCAGGTACTGTGTGTGAGTGTGGGATTCATTCTGTATCTGTCAGTCTCTGGTACTGTGTGTGAGTGTGGGATTTATTCTGTATCTGCCAAACTCAGGTACTGCGTGTGAGTGTGGGATTCATTCTGTATCTGTCAGTCTCTGGTGCTGTGTGTGAGTGTGAGATTCATTCTGTACTCTGTCAGACTCTGGTACTGTACGTGAGTGTGGCCTTCATTCTGTATCTGCCAATCTCAGGTACTGTGTTTGAGTTTGGGATTTATTTTGTATCTCTCATTCTCCAGTGCTTTATGAGAGTGTGGGATGGTTTTGCTATCTGTCAGTCCTTGGTACTGTATTTCAGTGTGGGATACATTCTGTATCTGACATCTCTAGTACCATACTTGAGTGTTGGATTCACTCTGTGTCTGGCAAACCCTAGTACTGTATGTGAGTGTGGGATTCATTCTGTGTTTGTGTGTCTCTGTACTGTATCTGAGTGTGAGATTCATTCTGTATCTGTATATAATTATTCTCTCAGATTACATTATGGTGTTCAATACTGTCGCTTTACTATCTTAATGTTTCAACAGTTTTTCCCAGTATTTAATTGGTAAACATGGATACACTTTAGGATTTGATGCTGGAGGTTTTAATCAGAAGATTTGTGTTTTTTGGACTAGTATCATATCAGTATCTCTGTGAGTACTATTGTGAATGATAATATTTCTTTCAAACTGAAATGGTGACATTTTTGAATTGCTATATATTGTGTCGATCAGCCTGCAGTAAAGGAATTGATACTGTCTCTTTAAATCTCATGCTATGAGTATATTATAAACTGGTATCTAATTTGTTTCTCAGGTTACACTGTCACAGCATTTCTCAATCTGATATTGTACATGATTTTTGGACTTGCAATTTGTATTCGAATGGTACACTATTCGAATGGATACTGCATGTATTAAACTCACGTGTGGGTGTGAGACTTCTTGTCTGGTATTCAATTGGAATCTCGGGGTATCTGGTTTTTAATTCATGGCGAATGCTGCACTTCTTGGAAATTGACAATCTGATCGTGTGACTTTGGACTGGGATTTTTGTATCTACCTGTCAGCGGGACTGAGTTCGGGTGCAATGGAACAGCGTCTGCCTCACCTGCTCTGTTTGACTGTTGGATTGAAAATGTGTCTCTGGAACTTGGGATCAGTGTGGGACTGACTACTTCTGCTGTCTGAGACTGTGGAACTGATGACCTGTCTGTGTCTCTGTGAGTGATAATATACATACTGTGTGTGAGAAGGAGCTGGCTGCACTGTTCCTTTGTCTCGGGGGGAGGAAACTTCACATTCATTCTGGATCCTTCTCGGATTTGCCTGTAGAAAGAAAATTATCTCTTGTTACTCAATAACAGGTGTGGTAGAAAATACAAAAGTGATCAGTTTAAAACCTCTGTTAATAATTATTTTGTGCTTCGACAAATGAAAACCAGTGATACAGTGTCAGTGTCTGACTCGACTGCAGTACTGCAGCACTCAGCTTCAGCATACCAGGTGTGTTAGGCTGTTTTAGAACAATTTAGTGACATCCAGACAAAATGCAACCCCTGCACTGATCCATGAGTGGGACTACCGGATGGGGCAGGGACCTTTGTACAGGTCGGGTTTCAAATCCCCTCTCCCATGGGACTAACCGTTCAACTGAAAGCAAACAGCCGCTGTTAGAAATGTGTCCTTCACACTTGTCACCTGGTGCTTTCAATAGATGCTCTTTGTATAACTCCCCACATCCTGACTGTCCGGCTCTGTTTCCACTCTTCACTGTCCAATAACAATAAACAGGGTGAGACTGGAACTAAACCAGGACCATTCACTACTGGTTTGGGGAGAGAAAGCAGCAATGATTTTAAATAGCAGGTTCTTCCCATTCTCTCTCCCTTCCCCTGGACACACCCTGTACACACACAGCCCGAGAATGAACTCTCCCTTCCCCCTCTCACTCCATGTTCCGGGACCATTTCCTGATCCACTCCGCCTCTTACAAACAGACCCCTGACTCCCCCTGACCTTCCCCCGGACTCAATGCCGATCTCTGAGCCCATCTGCGGACACGGTCCCGAAGCGATGAGCTGCTGTAACGAGGCTGCTCTTTGCTCCCTTCCCCCGGGGGCCGTGATCTCTCCATTCCCGGCTGTTTCAAACCATCTTCTTCCGCTCACTGAGGGAATGGCGCCCACAGGCCGAGCTGGGGGAGGGGAGCGCGCATGCGCTCTTCTGCTCACCAACAATCAGCGCTGGGGGCGGGGCTGAGTCACGCATGCGCAGATATCTGGTTTAATTCCCAATACAAAAATCGATGGAAACTTTCCCCAATTGGAATTTTTCAGAGTCTGAGCAAATCCGAGAAGGATCCAGAATGAATGTGAAGTTTCCTCCCCCCGAGATAAAAGAACAGTGCAGCCAACTCCTTCTCACACACAGTATGTATATTATCACTCTCAGAAAGGTCAGAGGGAATGGGGTCCACAGGCAGTGCAGGAACAGGCACCAGAATGGAAACAGATGGGATTCCACCAGTGCCTAACGCTGGAATCCAGACTGACTTTACAATCTCTCACTATTAAACTCGATGTTTCCATCCCTGCTGTTTCTCTCGGTATCTTTTGATGGTAAACGGCCTTTCATAGATAAAATGGGCGGCTGTGAAATGAGCCAATGGGTTCTGTTCATTCTTGGCTCCCTGACTGATAAAGCAACGCGTGACTCCGAAACTGGAGGGACGATTTCTCAAACCAATCCTGGAGAAACAGCGGAGGAAAGTGGCAGTCCGTATATTGGCTTCGATCGTGTGGGATTAACATCTGACAGCAACAGTCCCAGATTATTTCAATCGGAATGAAACTCTCGGTCACTGAGAGAAATACTGAATGGGCCTGAGCTGCAAGATTACAAAGGGTGAAACATGCAAGAGAGGGTTAAATGTGTGACACTGTCCCTGAGAATGGGATTAATAATGTGTCTGTCTCTGAAATAATTTTAGTGAGAGATGAGACTGCATCTTCTGTCACTCCACCTTGGAATAGCAATTGGAATGGAATATTTTTTCCAATTTGTTACTGGGTGAATGCTGGACATTACAGGTCAGTTTCTCTCTCTCTCTTTTGCACAGCATATGAATGTGGGATACTGTTACTGAGCGTGAAACGGACATACTGATAGGAAGTGTGAGACTGATACATTGTCTGTGTGTGTGTCTCTGTCTGTCTGTTTATCTGTCGGTCTGTCTTTCTCTCTCTCCAGCGCTGTAAATGAAAGCGAAATACTGTTACTGAGCTTAATATCGACACCCTGGTGGAAGGTAAAGACTGATTCAGTGTTTGTGAACAGACCTCCGGTGCTGTTGGTGAGATAGTCACTGTCCCTTCTATTATGTATGAGCCGGATTGACGCTGCATTTATCAGTCTCCAGTCCAGTAAGGAAAGGTGGGGAGAAACAGCCTGGAACGGCCTGACACTGGACTGCCTGTTAGTGTTGAATTTATTCTGTAACGAGCCGTCTCTGGGTGTTGAGAATGGGACGGATAGGACACCAGTTACTATTGTCTGTCAGTCAGTTTAGGAGGAGAGAGAAACACAGAGAGACTGGAAGAGCCCAGAGCGGATAATTTGTATTATCGTCTTAACCAAACATATTTCTGTGTACGAACAGTATAATATTTTAAAACCAGATGTGAATTATCACACCAACAGCTGTGATTGACTCCTGCCACTGAATCTGGGGACCAGACACTGTGAGGAGCGCCGGCCTCAGAGTGTTTAACAGTTACTGAGCTGGGAAACTACAACTAACACCCGAGAATCTGCAGCACAGGCCGAGCGGGGAGGAAAGCCTGTCCCGGGAATTGTCAATCTGGCGACCAGTTTGTCCTGTGAATGTGAAGATGTGAACATTGTGTCAGAGAGAGTGTGTTAAAGGGGCGGGCGGATTAGATTAATGTCACTGTGTTTGTGTGGCCGGTCACATCGCCGTATTTCCGGGTCGCTTTACAGTAAAATTAAAAAAAATCCCTTTCAAAGGATCGCCCTCCTCCCCTGCCGAGCTCCGAAGTGAAAAATTATGGTAAAGTTTCAGATCAATTCAAGATTTCAGACGAAAAACGGAGATCGTGTCAGCGATCGGGTGAGAGAGCGCGATCAGTGCAGCAATGAAACGGGTTTAAATCGAAACTGGTGCTTTCAATTCCGGTGAAAGTTTTTCGACAGCAAACATTCCGGTGTGAGATATAGGAAGGGGCTAGTCTGGGACTCTGGAGTGCCCGCTTTTAATTGTAACCAACGAGTTTAAGAGGAGAGAGAAACACAGAGAGGCTGGAGGGTCCGGGAGCTGACAGCAGGATGTCTCCGCCCCGTCCGCTCTGTGCCTTTAAGTTGCTCTGTGCCGCCGCCTCTCGTTTCATTTCTGACCCAGCTCTGACTGTCAGAGAGATTTTCGACAGAGTCCCGGACATGACAGACACTGCAGCCGCCGAAACGGCTCCTCCTGCCGCCGCCGCCGCTCGAACCAATGCTCCGAATAAGAAGAAGGCGGTTCCCCGACCCACCGGTCCCCCGTTGGGCGAACAGATCCTCAAGATTGTGGCGGATTGCAAGGATCGCAAGGGGATATCTCTGGCCGCGATAAAGAAGGTTCTGGCTGCCAAAGGCCTGGATGTGGAGAAGCACCGGTCCCAGATTAAATTAAGTATCAAGAGAAATGTGGAAAAAGGCTCCCTGGTGCAGATCAAGGGCACGGGCGCCTCGGGCTCCTTCAGAGTCGCTAAGAAGGAAACTCAGGCAAAAGTGCTAAAGAAGGTGAAGAAACAAGTAACCAAGAAATCTCCCGGAAAGAAACCAGCGAACAAAAAAACAGCCGTCAAGAAATTAACGGCCAAGAAACCGGCCGCCAAGAAATCAGCGGTCAAGAAACCTGTTGCCAAGAAATCGATCACGAAAAAGGCGGCGAAATCACCAATTAAGAAGAAAGCGGCGGCTAAGAAGCCCAAGACCCCCAAGCCGGTGAAGGCGAAGAAGGTAGAAAAAGCGAGGGCCAAGCCCAAGCCGAAGTCAGCAAAGCCAAAGAAAGCAGCGGGCAAAAAGAAGTAAAAAATCAAGTGCAACTTGTGAACATCTGAACCCAACGGCTCTTCTCAGAGCCACCCACGTCTCTCAGAAAAGAGCTGACCCCGGAATCAGATGATTCCTGTCCCGGGGCCGGGCTCAGATTTCAGATGGAAATCATTGAAAATAAACCCAGGGTCCTGGTGACTCACTACCCACGCCCCAACCCCACTGTCTGAAATAAAATAGAGAGAACACAAAACAAAGGCTCTTCCAAGAGCCACCCACCGCCTCACAGACCTGGGAACGATCTCGGGCTGGGGAAGCAGTTTCCGATATGTCCGGGCCGGGCCTCACTCGAACTGGCGTGTGTTCGGCTCCAGTCCCAGTTCATTTTTCTCACAGATTCAGGGCGAGAGTCCGTGACAGGGTAAAACTGGCGGAGATCCGCCGCTATCACAATTCAAACCCCAACACATGAGATTCTCCAAATCAGCTGGAATAAGTGTTTGTAAACTGCTGAACCCGTCTGGGAGGGGATGTGTGGGGAGATAGAATCGGGTCTGCCACTGAAATGGAAGGAGACGGGTAGATATGTTATAGAAGGGACTGTATTTGGGCAGGAATATCACTGACTCTTAATTGTAATGGGGCTTATTTAAAAGCTCCGAGTTTCTGGAAATCCTTGAATATGAAGCCCGAGTCTATAAGGGTATGTGCGGAGCGCTGTGTTTCGGTTCAGTTATCGATAAACGGTTTGAAATTGGCGGGTGGAGAAAGCTGGAGGTGGAGCTGGAAGATCAGACGCCGCTCTCTGCTCTGTCCGTTACTCTGACTCTCTCCTCCCCTCTCTGTTTAATATCTCACTCTGTCTCCTCTCCTCTTTGTTCAATGTCTCACTTTGTCTCCTCCCCTCCCTCTATCATCCTGTGAATGTTTCAGTCAGGTCGGGACAGGCTGCATAAAAAGGGAACCAGCATAAGTTCTCTGTTCATTCAGCAGCGATCTCAGTGAAGAATCATCATGTCTGGCAGAGGTAAAGGATGTGGAGATGCCGGTGATGGACTGGGGTTGACAATTGTAAACAATTTTACAACACCAAGTTATAGTCCAGCAATTTTATTTTAAATTCACAAGCTTTCGGAGGCTACCTCCTTCCTCAGGTGAACGATGCGGAATTTCCGCATCGTTCACCTGAGGAAGGAGGTAGCCTCCGAAAGCTTGTGAATTTAAAATAAAATTGCTGGACTATAACTTGGTGTTGTAAAATTGTTTACAAGAGGTAAAGGAGGCAAAGAACTGGGCAAAGGCGGAGCCAAGCGGCACCGGAAAGTGCTTCGTGATAACATCCAGGGGATCACCAAACCAGCCATCCGCCGCCTGGCTCGCCGTGGCGGTGTCAAGCGGATCTCGGGTCTGATCTACGAGGAAACCCGCGGGGTGCTGAAGGTTTTCCTGGAGAATGTGATCAGGGACGCGGTCACCTACACTGAACACGCCAAGCGCAAGACGGTCACTGCCATGGATGTGGTGTACGCTCTGAAACGGCAGGGCCGCACTCTCTATGGATTCGGCGGCTGAACGACTCGACCCTTTCTAACCGAACACAAAACAAAGGCTCTTCTAAGAGCCACCCACCGCCTCACAGAGAGAGCACTGACCTGGGAACGGGGAGAGGAAAGATTTAGGAGTGGGGAAGCAGTTTCCGATATTTAATTAAGATGGGGAGATTCCCCAACATTCAGTAAAGGGAGATCAGCCATCCCGAGAGAAAGCGGAATTCCCGGTTTCACGGTATAAATGAACAGGTGGTGATACAGAGTCTTTCCGCAGACATTACATTCTCCGTTCAGAGTAAAATCCCGCCTCACAACCTCTCCCGCTGTGTCCTCTCTGCTCGGTGTTTCATTCAATTATCAGGTCGATGTGAAGTTTCTGTTTGAGGAGCGGTTCACCGGGCTGGAACTAGCGGGATTTTTGAAATTGAAACTGGAATTTGTCCGGTTCAGGAAAACAATGACCGGGGCTTAATTCCCGCTCGTTCACAGGCAGATCAGAGAATGAACCGGAATGTGAAACAGCTTGAGATGTGAGCTGAGGAGTTGGAAATAATGGACATTATAAAGAGAGGGATTCTTAAATTGCTTGAGGGAAATGAGATTTTCTTGAAACTGTTATTTGATGACCTGAAATTGGCGGGCTTTTAAAATTCATGTTAAATTTCAGCTCAGCCAATTGGGGCACAATACCTCCCGCCGTTTCGGTCTGACTGACAGAGCTCGGTTCAAATGTGCCAATCACAGTCCCGGGGCGGTCCCTCCCTGATAGGGTGTGGGACTTCAGCCAATCACATGCCAGGGGCGGATCAAATTAGACCCGTTAAAAGGCGGCCCCAGAGCTGACTCCGTATTAACACTCTCTGGGTCTCAGGTTGTTTTGAGATTTGTTGAGAAAATGGCCAGAACCAAGCAGACAGCGCGCAAATCGACTGGCGGGAAAGCCCCTCGCAAACAGTTGGCTACCAAAGCGGCCAGGAAGAGCGCTCCAGCCACTGGCGGAGTGAAGAAGCCTCATCGCTACAGACCCGGCACTGTGGCTCTGAGGGAGATCCGCCGCTACCAGAAATCCACCGAACTGCTGATCCGCAAACTGCCCTTCCAGCGCCTGGTGCGAGAGATCGCTCAGGATTTCAAGACAGACCTGCGCTTCCAGAGCTCGGCCGTCATGGCCCTGCAGGAGGCCAGCGAGGCTTACCTGGTGGGGCTGTTTGAGGACACCAACCTGTGCGCTATCCACGCCAAGCGAGTCACCATCATGCCCAAAGACATCCAGCTGGCCCGCCGCATCCGCGGGGAGCGCGCCTAAACCCGACCCGGCTTCAGCACCAAGTTCAACAAAGGCTCTTTTCAGAGCCACCAAATCGGCGATGGAAAGAGCTGTTATCGCCTGGGTTGAAATCGCATGGCCTTGAGAAACTTGTTTGAATGGGAAATGCATAAAAGGGAGGGAGCATATGTGGGACGGACAGGGACAGAATAATTCCCTCACTCACATCCAAAAAGAAATTTCACTCACATTCTTAATTCAGCAATCGCTGACACAATAATCAGCATATCAGTCAGCATCTGTTCAAATCTGGGCAAAATAACTCAAGACTGAGCCAGTGTTGTCCGAGAATGAGACAGAAAATAATCATATGCGTCCCTGGTATTTCTGTATCCCACCCGCCCAATTGACAATTCTGATGATTTTGTTATTTTTTGTCTCATTCACCACACAATCTGCAATGATCAATCTATGGGAGATTGGCGACATCTGCTGTCCGGAAGCGAGTACTGCAACAGACCGATCTGGATCATATGTATTGAACAAGTTATTGTTAGTTTCTCGGATCGGAATCAAGTCCCTATTAAATTGATTCATGACTCGCTTCGACAGTAACCAGCCCTTTCACCGATACAGTGGGTGGCTCTGAAAAGAGCCTTTGGGTTATCAGATCAAATCGTGTCCGCTTCACTTGCTCTTGGCGCTCACATTGCTGGTTTTCTTCGGCAGCAGCACGGCCTGGATATTAGGCAGCACCCCACCCTGGGCGATGGTCACCCCTCCCAGAAGCTTGTTGAGTTCCTCGTCGTTGCGGATGGCCAGCTGCAGGTGTCTGGGGATGATGCGGGTCTTCTTGTTGTCGCGGGCCGCGTTGCCGGCCAGCTCGAGGATTTCAGCCGTCAGATACTCGAGCACAGCAGCCAGATAGACCGGGGCTCCGGCACCCACACGTTCAGCGTAGTTCCCCTTCCGCAGGTGCCTGTGAACACGGCCCACAGGGAACTGCAGTCCGGCCCGGGATGAGCGAGACTTGGCCTTGGCCCGAGCTTTCCCGCCGGTTTTTCCTCTTCCAGACATTTCCACAATCTCACAAACACTTTCACAAAGAATGAAGAAATCCTCCCGCACTCGCCCTACTTATACTTTCTGGAGGACTGCAGTGGGGGCACTTGTGATTGGTCCATGTGTTCTCAACCTCATTGAGCTGTTCGTTAAACCAATCAGAGGGTTGTTTCATTCACCACTCAATAGCCGGCAATGAGAAAAGGGCGGAAAATACAGACCAGAACCGTTTTTTTGAAATTTGAAAAGCCCGCCAATATATTTGTAACACAAGAAGCGGATTTAGTAAATAATGTCGCGTAAAAACAAATATTTAAACATCTCATCTTTTACTCTGTTATTCCACATTTGTCGTCACAACTTCCAGAATCTGTTACAAACCGCTTCATTCTCCGTTCCCTTTCAATCGGGCGGGAATAAAGCCTCGTTTTGTCCCGAATAATTAACAAACAAACGTGAGAAGGAGAAAGAAATGACCGAACTCGAATCCACCGCCTTGAAACAGCGCTGAAGTGTCAGACGCGGGGGAACGGGCGGAAAATGAACTGAAACGAGAGGTTCAGGGACACGTTTTTGTTTATTGGCTGTAAATTGAACATCGACACACAGATTATACCCGGCAGTGATTATGAGAATCTGTCCGATATCAAGAGAAATCACAAAAGGACAAGTTATAGAGAGACAGTTAGTGTCAAACTATCTACCGTAAAATGATTCCATCCAGAGGTGTCGGTACAGCGTCTTCAGAGAGACTGTGGGTGGCTCTTAAAAGAGCCTTTGTGTTCATTTTTTTCAGTACATTGTGGAGTTTTACTTGGAGCTGGTGTATTTGGTCACCGCCTTTGTCCCTTCCGACACGGCGTGCTTGGCCAGTTCCCCGGGCAGCAGCAGGCGAACGGCGGTCTGGATCTCCCGAGAGCTGATGGTGCGGCGTTTATTATAATGGGCCAGGCGGGAAGCCTCACCCGCGATGCGCTCGAAAATATCGTTCACAAAGGAGTTCATGATGCTCATGGCCTTTGAGGAGATGCCGGTGTCGGGATGAACCTGCTTCATCACTTTGTAGACGTAGATGGAGTAACTTTCCTTCCTCGCCTTTCTCCGCTTCTTGCCGCCCTTGGCTGGTACTTTACTCAAGGTTTTCTTGGCGCCCTTCTTGGGAGCTGCTTTCTTGTCCTCAGGCATTTTCAAACTCAATTTCAAACTCAGAAATGACCGAAATCCGCTCCGAGCTCGGATTGAATAGGCAGCCCCACAGCCCTATGCTAATGAGGGATGGGAAATATAATGATTGTGATTGGGACTGATGTCACAACATTTTTCCTTTATCGATCTGATTGGATATCTGAAGAAACCAATCAGATTTAATACCTGCCACCAATCACAAACACGCTCACACTGCACATTGTCCGGTTTGAGCAATTTGTTCCGAACTGTTGCAGTTCTGCTTCCGGCCAGTAGATGTCCCCAAACCCCGGGTTATTGAAGTTTGCAGATGAGAGAGGGACAGAAGATAAACTCATTCTTCACATTATATTGCACGAGTGGGATTTAGAAAAACTGGGAATGGAGAACATTGTATTATACAAAGCATTAGTTGTAATGCTGTATTAAATGTTTGTAATTAATTTAGGGGGTATAGCCTACACTGAGGAAAAATGCAAAAAATAAAAAAAAGAGTTTAATAAGCTTGCTGAAAGTCCGTGTCAATGGCCATTGAATTTCCATATAGAAAGGTGTGAGGTGGTGCATTTTGCTGGGGGAATAACGAGGCCACATACTGATTGGAAAATACGAGTCTAAATGAGGTCGAAGAGCAAAGGGATTTAGGGGTACAGTTTGACAAATCATTGAAAGTAGCAACACAGGTTGTTCAGACCATAAAAAAGCAAACACAGCACATTCTCGAGGAATAGAATTTAAAAGCAGATACGTTATTTTGAACTGTGATTTAAACTGTCAAACCTTCTGCCAAACTATTAAACCATCCCTTTCTGAAATCCGTGATAACTATTCTTTATTATATTTTCGGTCTCTGGATTTTTTCTGTTGCATCAGTGATTAAATGATTCCATGATCATTCCTACCACCGATGTTTGGTGAACTGGATTTGTTCTATCTCCTGTTTCAAAATAGAAGAATCACATTAACTGTAATCCAGTCCTCTGGCACTATTCCTTTATGTAATGATTTTTCCGATATATGTAACGGTGCCTCTGCTATCTCTTCCCTTGCTTCACTTACTATGTGCGGATGCAATCCATCTGGACCAGGAGTTCTACCACCATTTTAACATAAATGTCTTGATATCTCTATTGACCTCTTCCTTTAATATCATGTTCACCCTGTTAATCTCCCGCGTAAATAATGAGGGAAAGTAATAATTCAATATTTCTGCCATTTCGCTGACGTTACCTGTGAGTTTATCTTGTGAATCCCTGAGTGGCACTCAAGATATTCTGATTTTCCTTTTGTTATTTTTGTGTCTGTAGAATAATTTACTGTTACTTTTTATATTCCTTGATAATTTGATTTCGTGGTTCCTGTTTGCTTCCCTAATTGTTTTTGTGACTTCTTCCTAACCTCTTCCTATTCGCTTTTGCCATCCCCTTATTTAATATCTATGAATTAGAAATTCCACCAGCTTGTTGTGTCTGTTCAGGGGATGATTTTTTGTAACGATTTATTGTCTGTGATTAAACTGCCAGAAACCCAAAGGGAACAATTCAGTCCGAAATTCCACAGAAACTCTCTATTTCTCCATCCAAGTGAAATAAGGTGCTATAATGGTGAGTATAGCTGCCTTCCCAGCAGTTAATTCCAACAGGTTTGAATCCCAGCACGCTGAATTCAGAAACACCAAGACTGGAACCGAATTTGATGATGTTCAGAGCGATAATGTTTCCAAACGGGTCCAATTTATATAAAAAATATTTTAAAATTCATTTCTTCCACCATAACGTTGAATTTAACTGTTCCTTTGTATTATTATTTGCCCTGATCTGTACGGTGGATAAAGGACACAATTGCACGGATCTGTGAAATTAATTGATTGTCTGAAGTTTTTCCCTCTGCTGATTCCCGTTCCTTATTTAAATTATGTCGGATTAACCTTTCTGATCTATCGAAGGATCATTGACCTGAATCGTTAACCCGAGCTTCCCTTCTCCACAGATGCTGCCGGACCTGCTGAGTCTTTCCAGCATTTTCGGTTTTAATTTTTTCTATATTTTATCCCTTTCACTTTTGACGGTCGCCGTTGAAACTTCCAGATTTGCGCTCAGTTTTTATTTGTGTTGCAGTTCGGTATATTTGAATTAATATAAATCGTGTCATAAGAAATCAGACAGAAATTTTGCGCAATGTAGAGGGAAATATAATGGGGCAACTTTCGAACGATCAAAACAAAACTTTATTATGAATCAATTGTCTAATTTTTCACTGACAAAATATGAAAAAATACGAGAGTAGAAGTTACGGGGAGAAACTATTTCCTCACATTGCACATTGTGCTGAATCTGTAACAACGACAGATGATGTGAATTTATTCCACTCTGTTACAGTTCTTACTAATGTCCAATAGATGTCAGACTGTATGAGAGTGTGGGATTAATTCTCTGTCTGTCAGTCAGTATGTGAGTGTGAGATTAATTCTGTATCCGTCAGTCTCCAGTACAGTCTGTGAGTGTGGGATTCATTCTGTATCTGTCAGTCTCCAGTACAGTCTGTGAGTGTGGGATTCATTCTGTATCTGTCATTCTCTGGTACCGTGTGTGAGTTTGGGATTCATTCTGTATCTGTCAGTCTCTGGCACTGAATGTGAGTGTGGGATTCATTCTGTATCTGTCAGTCTCTGGTACTGTCTGTGAATGTGGGATTCATTCTGTATCTGTCAATCTCTGGTACTATATGTGAGTGTGGGATTCATTCTGTATCTGTCAGTCTCTGGTTCTGTGTGTGAGGGTGGGATTCATTCTGTATCTGTCAGTCTCTGATACTGTCTGTGAATGTGGGATTCATTCTGTATCTGTCAGTCTCTGGTTCTATCTGTGAGTGTGGGTTTCATTCTGTGACTGTCAGTCTCTGGTATTTTATCTCAGTGGGGGATTCATCCTGTAACTCAGTCTATGGGAAAAGTGCAAGTCTGGATTCGTTCTGCATTCTTATTTCAGGTTGCAGTATAGTGCTTGAAACTGTTTCTTAAATTCATTAATATGTACAAATCTTTTGTCTGGCATTAATTTGTAAATATGGATACACTATTGGATTTTGTTTTCATCTAACAACGTGTGTGAGTTTTGTTGTAGGATTATATCTTAATCTCTGAAGATAATGTACATGTCAATCTTTTGCTGTGAATTTTTTGGACTCGTATTTAATGCGTAGCTCAGTCTGGACTAATGGAATTGATATTGTATCTTTCAGGCTGACACTGTATGAGATTTTTGACCTGGTATGTCATCTGTTGTTCTGTCTGTACAAATGGAATTGACACTCTAACTTTCAGTCAGACACTGCAAGAGATTTTTGGACTGGTTTGTAATGTGTAGCTCAGTCTGCACTGATGGAATTCATACTGAACCTTCCAGTCTGATACTGTGTCATATATTTAGGCTGGTTTGTAAGGTGTCGTTCACTCTGCACCAATGGAATTGATACTGTATCTTTCAGTTTGACACTTTTGGACTGGTATCTAATGTGAACCTCAGTCTGCACTAATGGGTTTGATACTGTATCTTCCAGTCTGATACCGTGTGAGGTTTTTCTACTGGTATGTTACGTGTAGATCAGTCTGTACTAATCAAATCGATACTATATATTCCATTATGATACTGTACTTGATTTTTGGACAGGTATCTAATGTGAATCTCTGTCTGCAGTCAAGGAATTGATACTGTGCCTTTCAGTTTGACACAATGTGATTTTTGGACAGGTAACTAATGTGTACCTCAGCCTGCACTAATGGGATTGATACTGTATCTTCCAGTACGAGACTCTATGTGAATTTTGGACTTGTATATAATGTGTAGCTCAATCCGCACTGATGGAATTGATTCTGTATCTTTCAACCTGACACTGAGATTTTTGGACTTGTATGTGACGTGTAGCTCAGTCTGCACCAATGGGATTGATACTGTATCTTTCAGTCTCATACTTTATGATAATTTTGGACTGGTATCTAATGTGTACCTCAGTCTGCAGTAAAGGAATTGAAATGGACATTGCATTCTGACACTATGAGGTTTTTGGACAAATATGTGAGTCAAATTTGGGTAACATCTGAACTGGTATCTAATGTGTATCTCAGTGTACAATGTGGTCATGAATACTGCATCTTTAAACTCATAATGTGTGAGAGTTGTGGGCTGGTACTTAATTTGAATCTCGGGTACACTATTGTGATTCATTCTGTATCTATCAATCAGTCCCATGTGTCAGTTCTATCTGGTATTTAATTTGTAGCTAAGGCTGAACTAACGTGAGATTGACACGGTGCCTTTCAATCTGATACTGGGTGTGATTTTGGACTGGGAATTATTTATCTGCCGGTCAGCGGTACTGAGTCATTGTGAAATGGAAATTCCGTCTGTCTCTCCTGCTCTGTTTGACTGTTGGATTGGGATCAGTATGCGACTGGCTATTTCTGCTGTCTGAGATTGTGGGACTGGTGACCTATCCTTGTCTCTGTGCTCTGTGAGTGTTAATGTACCTACTGTGTGTGAGAAGCAGCTGGCTGCATTGACTGCTCCACGTGCCTCGGGTGGAGTCAACATCACATTGATTGTGGGTCCTTCAAGGATTTGCCTGCAGGAAGAAAAAATATCGCTTGTAACTTAACAACAGGTGAAGTAGAAAATACAAACGTGATCAATTGAATCTCTCTGTTAATAATCATTGTAATATCTACAAATAGAAAACCAGTGATACAAACAGTGTCAGTGTCTGACTCCACTGCAGTACTGCAGCACTCAGCTTCTGCACACCAGGTGTGTTGGGCTGTTTTACAAAAAATTAGTGACATCCAGATACAACCCAACCCCTGCACTGATCCATGGGGCGGGAACCTTGTACAGGTCAGGTTTCTAATCCCCTCTCCCATGGGACTAACCATAAAACCGAAACAAAACAGCCACTGTTTAAAATTTGTCCTTCAAACAGCTCACCTGATGCCTGCAATAGATGGTCTTTTTATAACTCCCCATATCCTTACTGTACGGCTCTGTTCACTGTTCAATAACAAACACTAAAGGTTAATGGGCAGATATGAAAAATCAGATTTAATTCCTGCCACCAATCACAAACACGTTCACACTGCACATTATCCGGTTTCACCAATTTGTACCGAATTGTTGCGGTTCTGCTTCCGGCCAGTTGATGTCCCCAAACCCCGGGACATTGAAGTTTGCAGATGAGAGAGGGACAGAAGATAAACTCATTCTTCACATTATATTGCACGAGTGAGATTTAGAAAAACTAGTAATGGAGACGTGCTGCAAGTACATTTTGTTAGACCAAACACTATTTGTAATGCTGTGTTAAATTCTTCTAATCAATTTAGGGGGTATTATCTATTCTGAGGAAGACTGTGAAGCTAGGAGAACGGCCGTGTAAATGCCCATTGAATTTCAATATAGAAAGGTGCGAGGTGGTGCGTTTCACTTGGGGGAATAAGGAGGCCACATACTGCTTGGAAAAGAAGAGTCTAAATTGGGTGGAGGAGCAATGTAAATCGTGTCCTGAGAAACCAGAGAGAAATACTGTGCAATGTACAGTGAAATATAATGCGGTAAATTCACAACTATCGAATGAGTAAAACAAAAACCTTATTATAAATCAATTGTCTTCATTTTTCACTGTCATAATGTGCAAAAATGCGAGAATAATTGTTACAGACAGAGACTTTCCTCACATTGCAGATTGTCCTGTTTCTGTCACCATGACAGATGATGTGAATTTGTTCCACTCTTCTACAGTTCTCGCTTACGTCCAGTAGAGGTCAGTCTCTGGTACTGTGTATGAGAGTGGGGTTTCTTCTGTGTCTGTCTGTCTCTGGGACTGTGTGTGAGAATGGGGTTTATTCTCTACCTGTCTGTCTCTGGTACTGTGCGCGAGTTTGGGATTCATTCTGTATCTATCAGTCTCCACTACTGAGTGTGAGCGTAGGGTATATTCTGCATCTGTCAGTCGAAGGTACTACATATAAGTGATGGATTCATTCTGTATCTGTCTATCTCTAGTACCTGTCAGTCTCTGGTACTGTCTGTGAGTGTTGGATACATTCTGTATCTGCCATTTTCTGCTATTTTATCTCAGTGTGGGATTCATTCTGTAATTCAGTCTCTGAGACAATGTGCAAGTCTGGATTCATTCTGTATTCTTATTTCAGATTACAGTATCGGATTTGAAACTATATTTTTAATACTTTAAAGTATATACAGTTCTTCGAGTATTTAATTTGTTAATATGGATACAATTATCGGTTTTCTTTAATCAAACAACGTGTGTGAGTTTTGGAGTAATGTTACATCTTAATCTCTGAACTTTATTATGAATGATAATGTACTTTTCAGTCTGTTTATGTTGAAATTACTGGACTGGTATGTAATGTGTAGCTCAGTCTGCAATAATGGGATTAAGTCTATATCTGAGTCTAACACTATGAGGTTTTTGGACTGGTATGTAATATGTAGCTCATCTTGCACTAAAGGAATTGATACTGTATCTTTAAGTCTGATATTGTATGAGATTTTTGGACTGGAATGTGATGTGCAGCTCAGTCTTCAATAATGGAAGTGATATTGAATCATTCAATCTGTTACTCTATGAGATTTTTGGACTGGTGAGTATCATATAGTTCAGTCTGTGCTGATGAATTTGATGTTGTATATTTGAGTCTGTTACATTATGAGATTCTTGGACTGCTATATAATGTGTGGCTCAGTCTGCACTCATGGAATCGATAAT
Organism: Heptranchias perlo; assembly: GCF_035084215.1. Classification (NCBI taxonomy): domain Eukaryota; kingdom Metazoa; phylum Chordata; class Chondrichthyes; order Hexanchiformes; family Hexanchidae; genus Heptranchias; species Heptranchias perlo. Next base: position 1,526,426 of record NW_027139442.1, on the reverse strand, counting down.
CTCTCTTTCAGTCTAATATTTTATGGGTTTTTCAGTCTGGGATGCAATGTACAGGTCAGACAGTGCTAATAGAATTGAAGCTGTATCTTCCAGTCTGAACATTTATGAGGTTTTTGGACTAGTATGTAATGTGTAGCTCAGTCTGTACCAAAGGTATTGATAATGTATATTTCAGTATAATACTCTATGAGTATTTACCAATATATCTAATATGTAACTCAGTCTGAACTAATGGAATTGATACAGTATCTTTCAATCTGACACTATGAGATCTTTGGACAGGTATGCAATGTATAACTCAGTCTTCAGTAATGTGACTGTGACATTCATTCTGTATCTGTCAGTTTGTGGTACTGTGTGAGTGAGATTCATTCTGTTCCTGGTAATCTATGTGAGTATGGGATTCATTCTGTATCTGTCAATTTCTTGTACTGTGTGTGAGTATGAGATTCGTTCTGTATCTGCCATCTCTGGTACTGTGTGTGAATGTGGGATTCATTCTTTATCTGTGTGTCTCTGTACTGTATCTGAGTGTGAGATTCATTCTTTATCTGTATCTAATTATTTTCTCCGATTACATTATGGTATTCAATACTGTACTTTAATATCATAATGTTTAAATAATTTTTCTCATTATTTAATTGGTAAATTTGGATAAACTTCAGGATTTGATGCTGGAGGTTTTAATCAGATAATTTGTGTGCTTTTGGACTACTATTAAATCTATATCTCTTTGAGTAATATTGTGAATGTTAATATATCTTTCAAACTGACATGGTGACATTTTTGAATTGCTATATAATGTGTAGATCAGTCTGCACTAAATGAATTGATACTGCATTATTACATTTTATTTTATAACATTTTTGGACTGGTATGTAATGTGTATCTCAGTCTGTGCTAATAGAATTGATACTGTATTTTTAAATCTCATACTATGAGTATATTATAAACTGGTATCTAATATGTTACTTAGGTTACACTGTCACAGCATTTCTCAATCTGATACTGTACATGAGTTTTAGACTGGCAATTTGTATTCGAATGATACACTATTCGAATGGATACTGCATGATTACACTCACGTGTGTGTGAGAGTTCTGGGCTGGTATTCAATTTGAATCTCGGGGTATCTGGTATTTAATTCATGGCTGATGTTGCCCTTTTGTGAAATTGACAATCTGAAAGCGAGACTTTGGACTGGGATTTTTGTATCGACCTGTCAGCGGGACTGAGTTCGGGAGAAATGGAACAGTGTCTGCCTCACCTGCTCTGTTTGAATGTTGGATTGAAAATGTGTCTCTGGAACTTTGGGATCAGTGTGGGACTGACTACTTCTGCTGACTGAGACTGTGGAACTGATGAGCTGTCTGTGTCTCCGTGCTCTGTGAGTGCTAATATACATACTGTGTGTGAGAAGGAGTTGGCAGCACTGTTCCTTTGCCTCGGGTGGACGAAATTATACATTTAATCTGGCTCCTTCAAGGGTTTGCCTGGAAAAAGAAACGTATCTCTTGCAACTCAAGAACAGGTGAGGTGGAAAATACAAAAGTGATCAGTTTAATATCTGTTAATAATTATTTTGAACATCCACAATTGAAAATCAGCGATACAAACAATATCAGTATCTGACTCCACTGCAATACTGCAGCACTCAGCTTCTGCAGAGCAGGTGTGTTGGGCTGTTTTATAACAATTTAGAGGCATTCAGACACAACCCAACCACTGCACTGGTCCATGAATGGGACGACCCGATGTTCGGGTCAGGTTTCTAAACCCCTCACCCAGGGGACTAACCGTTCAACTGAAAGCAAACAGCCGTTGTTTAAAATGTGTCCTTCAACTTCTCACCTGGTGCCTGCTCTTTGAATAACTCCCCACATCCTTACTGTCCGGCTCTGTTTCCACTCTTCACTGTCCAGCAACAACAAACAGGATGAGACTGGAACTAAACCAGGACCATTCACTGCTGGTTTGGGGAGAGAACGCAGCAATGATTTTAAATAGCAGTTTCTTCCCATTCTGTCTCCCTTACCCTGGACACACCCTGTGCACAAACAGCCCGAGCATGACCTCTCCCTTCCCCCGCTCACTCCATGTTCCGGGACCAGTTCCTGATCCACTCCGCCTCTTACAAACAGTCCCCGGACTCCCCCTGACCTTCCCCCGGACTCAATGCCGATCTCTGAGCCCATCTGCGGACACGGTCCCGAAGCGATGAGCTGCTGTAACGAGGCTGCTCTTTGCTCCCTTCCCCCGGGGGCCGTAATCTCTCCATTCCCGGCTGTTTTAAACCATCTTCTTCCGCTCACTGAGGGAATGGCGCCCACAGGCCGAGCTGGGGGAGGGGAGCGCGCATGCGCTCTTCCGCTCACCAACAAGCAGCCCTGGGGGCGGGGCTGAATCACGCATGCGCAGATATCTGGTTTAATTCCCAATACAAAAATCGATGGAAACTTTCCCCAATTGGAATTTTTCAGAGTCTGAGCAAAGGAAGTGGGGCTGGGGGAAAGGTCAGAGGGAATGGGGTCCACAGGCAGTGCAGGAACAGGCACCAGAATGGGAAACAGATGGGATTCCACCAGTGCCGAACGCTGGAATCCAGACTGACTTTACAATCTCTAACTATTAAACTTGATGTTTCCATCCTTGCTGTTCCTGTCCATATCTTGTGATGGTAAAGAGCCTTTCATAGATTAAGTGGGCGGCTGTGGAATGAGCCAAAGGATTCTGTTCATTTTTGGCCCCTCTACTGATAAATGAACGTGTGACTCCGAAACTGGAGGGTGGATTTCTCAGACCAATCCTGGAGAAACATGGGAGGAAAGTGGGAGTTGGTGTATTTGCTGGGACCGTGTAGAATTAATATCTGACAGCAACAGACCCAGATTAATTTAACCGGAGTGAAATTCTCGGTCACTAAGAGTAATATCGAACAGCCTTGAGCTGCAAAACTTCAGATGGTGCAATAGGCAAAAGAGGGTTAAATGTGGCTTATTGTTTTTGTCACTCTCTGCACTGTCCCTGAGTGTGGGATTAATAGTGTTTCTGTCCCTTGTACAATATCAGTGAGAGATGAGATTGCATCTTCTGTCTCTCCAACGCGATCTTTCTGGATAAAACAGAACTTTACCGGTTCTCTCACCGCTCTCTCTGTCTCTCTCACCGTGTCTGCTTCCCTTTCTCTCTCTCTGGCGCTGTTTCTGAAGGTGGATATTGCTATTGTGCGTGATTTAGACACTGATACGAAGTCTAAGACTGATACTGTTTCTCTCTCTCTAGTGCTCACATGAAGGTGGGATACTGTCTGATATAAAACAGAGAGAATGAGATGTCCGGGCCGGGCCGCACTATAACTGGGGATGTGTTCGGCATCAGTCCAAGTTAATGGTCATTATCTTTTCACAGATTCAGGGCGAGTGTCTTTGTCAGACGGTAACGCTGGCGAAGCTAATTTAGTTGCGACTTTTAGTAATTTGTGTGTCTGTACCCCTCGATCCCTTTGCTCCTCTATCCTGTTCAGACTTATTATCCAAACAATATGTGAGCTCCTTATTCTTCATTCTGCAAGTTTATTAATGTCCTCTTGCATTTTGACACATTCTTCCTTTGTATTAACTGTACCCCCCAATTTGGTGTCAAAGTCAAATTTTGAAATTGTACTTCCGATTCCCGAATCCAAATCGTTAATGTTAATTGTGAACAGCAGTGGTCCCCGCACTGATCCCTGTGTTAAACCACTTCCCACTTTTTGCCACTCCAAGCAACTAACCGTAACCCCTATTCTCTGTTTTCTGTTTTGTCGCCAGCTTGCTTTCCATTCTGCGACCTGTCCCCTGACTCCACGGACACTAAACTTTGCCATGAGTCCACAATGCGGTACCTTACATAAGGCTTTCTGAAAATCCAAATGTATTACATCTACCAGGTCACCCTTATTTACTCTTTCTGTTAATTAGTCAAATGATTTAATAAGATTGGTCCTGTCCTTGTCCTGTTATTAGATTAAATTTTGGCCGCTTCGCTTGTTCTTGATGCTCCCAGCGCTTTTCTTCGGCAACAGCACGGCCTGGATATTAGGCAGCTCCCCGCCCTGAGCGATGGTCACCAGTCCCAGCAGCTTGTTGAGCTCCTCGTCGTTACGAATGGCCAGCTGCAACTGTCTGGGGATGATGCGGGTCTTCTTGTTGTCCCGGGCCGCGTTGCCGGCCAGCTCGAGGATTTCAGCCGTCAGATGCTCGAACAAAGCAGCCAGATAGACCGGGGCTCCGGCACCCACACGTTCAACGTAGTTCCCCTTTCGCAGGAGGCTGTGAACACGGTCCAAAGGGAACTGCAGTCCGGCCCGGGATGAGCGAGACTTGGCCTTGGACCGAGCTTTACCGCCGGTTTTTCATCTTCCAGACATTTCCACAATCTCACAAATACTTCCACAAAGAATGAAGAAATCCTCCCCCACTCGCCCTTCTTATACCTTCTGGAGGAGTACAGTGGGGCCACTTGTGATGGGTGTCTCTCAGAGTGTTTACACTGCCCGCTCACCCTCACTGATATTGCATCTTTCAACTGCTGTAATATTGTCCTTTACTAATATTGCAACTCTGCCTTCATTCCCTATTTCCCTGTCCTTTCAAAAGATCTTATCGGCTTGAATATTAAGCTGCCACTCGTGCCCAGCTGGTCGTCCGGTCTCTGTAATGATTTAATATAACTATTTAACTTTACTCAATGGCTGATGTGAGCTGTGGCAAAATGTATTTCCAACTGGTCAAGTATTGCAGATATCGACTGTCTCTTCAGTCCGAGAAAAGGTGAAGAATTACTGGCTGTTCTGTAATTTCCATTGATTGGGGGTTGGCGACATCTACTGGGCGGAAACGGGAACTGCAACAGAGCGAGAAAGGATCCGTCAGAAACCAGTTTCAATGAAGGACAAAATCCAAAAGCCTGCAGTGTCTGTTTAGGGTTTAATGTTTAGGAACTATTTTATGGCGGCAAATTGTCAGCGATGGTGGTATAGTGGTGAGCATAGCTGCCTTCCAAGCAGTTGACTCGGGTTCGATTCCCGGCCATCGCAATTAGTTATTCTTATTATTTCACTTCCTTTTGAAACTGGAAGTTTGCAATCGAATTTGATGCAGTTCAGCTGGATATTGTTTCCAAAATATAAACCGCTGTAATTATATTAAAATGTTTTCAATGTTCATTTCTTTTCCCTATAGAAGGAACAGAGGAAAAACATACTGGGAATGGTGAGTTACCAAGGGTCGAATGAGAGTGAGGAAGGCAAATGATATGTCAGCCTTTATTGCAAGGGTGTTGGAATATAAGAGGAAGGAATTCTTGCTGCAATTGTACTATGTTGAAATATTGTGTAATATTGGCTTATATTCGCTGGAGTTTTGAAGAATGGTCGGTGATCGCATTGAAAAGTATAAAATTCTTAGGTGGTTTGACAGGGTCGGTGAGGAGAGGATGATTACCCTGCTGGAGAACCAAGAACTAGAGGTCATAGTCTCAAGATAAGGGGCCGGACATTTCGGATCGAAATTAGGAAGAATTTCTTCACTGAAAGTGTTGTGAATCTTTGGAATTCTCAACCCCAGAGGGCTGTGGATGCTCAGTCGTTGAATATATTCAAAGCTGAGATCGATAGATTTTTGCACTCTCGGGGAATCGAGGCATATGGGGATCCAAGTACAGAAATCACTAACAGTGATTACTAAATCACTAAAAAGAAGTTAAAATGGAGATGAAATTTTGATCTTTAGCTCAAGGGAACGGGAATAAAAAGGACTGGAAGTTTTGTCACAGTTATACAGAGCTCTGGTTCGTCCTCATTTAGAGTACTGTGTTCAGTTCTGGGCACCGCACTCTCTATAATGGCTTGGAATGAGAAGGAGTTTTTCTCTTTGGGATTCTATGCAATGGGAGGGAATAGGAAAGGGTTTGGTCTTTTCGGATTTTTTCCAGTGGGAGTGAAAGAGAAGAGGTTTGTTCCATTGAGATTCATTCTGCGTGCTCTTGCGTTTACTGGGGAGACCTGTATGTTGCCAAATTGCTTTGTTTTTAACATTGTGCCCCCTCGTTTTACCCTAAATAGAAAAGTATAAATATAATGAGACATGGAAAGGAAATTCGTCAGATATCAGGTTATCAGCGGAGCTTATAAGGCCGGTAGCTGCTCGCCAGAGAATGCTGAGCCCGATTGACAATATCAGCTCACTGCCATTAAATGGGTACGGTCACAATACAAACACAGGAAAATAAAATGAATCAAAACTGGACATCAAATAAGAAAGAGGCAAACATTTATTTCATAAGTAGATGATATGTCACAGGCAGTCTTGTCGTCAAAACTTGTGATTGCGTGAAATTGATTGGTTGAATGTTGGACTGAAGTTTACTTTCACATCTGTATTAGGTAATTTCCGTTGGGCAAATAGCAGGCAATCATTTAACAGGTAATATCCGGTTAGGCAGATGGCAGGCAGTCATTTCACAGGTAATTTCCAGTTAGGCAGATGGCAGGCAATCATTTCACAGGTAATTTCCGTTGGGCAGATGGCAGGCAATCATTTCACAGGTAATTTCCGTTAGGAAGATGAGAGGCAGTCATTTCATTCTGTGGAGCGATGGCCTTTTTCTGGTGGAATACACTTTCAGTTATGATTAGTTTTTCCGGAGCAACAGCCAAGACACGCTCTTCCTCGCCGACAAAGTCACGGTATGTGGTGCTGGTGTAAGTCCAGTATCAAGGGGAAAGAAGTCGGGGGCGGCTTAATCATCAAACTTTATTTCCCAAAAATGAATCGTTTTGTAAGAAGAGAAAGAAGTTCTTCTGCAACAGAAAGTTCAATTAATGATGGACGCTCTTCTGCCATATCGACCGGGTCTGAACGACCTCTGAACCACCTACCACATCGAGGATGAAGCAGTATAGTGAGGCTTTTTTGAAATGTGGTTTCATCAATTGTGCAAACGCAAACAAAGATCGAAAGCCCCAGTGTGTTCTTTGTAACGAGGTGCTTGGAAACAAGAGTTTAAAACTCGTCAGAATTAAAAAGTCATTTATTGACAAAACATGGGGAACTCGTTGATCACACGCTTGAATATTTTTAAAGGAAGAAACGGGGATTAAAGTTATCAGCACAAGTTCTTAGTCGGTCAACTGCTCTGAATGATAAGGCACAACTGGTGTCATATTTAGTCGCATATCGTGTGGAAAGAGAGAAAATGGCCCATACATTTTGCGAAAAACTTATTCTTCCAGCATCTCTGGATATGGTGCGTACAATCTTTGTCGAGAAGCCTGCTGAAAAATTGAGAAGCATTCCTCTCAGTGATAACACAATGTCTCGGCGAATATGTTCTATTGCTGAGCATTTAGAAGCCAAGCAGCCGGGGATTTTGCTATCCAACTTGTCGAAAGTGCTGATATTTCAAATTGTGCAACACTGTTAGTTTATGTGAGATATGTCGGGCAAGAAGACTTTATGGAATTTTGGTTGCCTTGTCTAACTTTATCAACAAATAAAACAGGAGCAGAGATATTCGAAGCACTGCATCACTGTGCAGATGGAAAATACAAATTGGACTGGGCTAATTGCAAAGAAATTCCAAGTGATGGAGCAGCAAATATGAGAGGTAGAAATAGCGGAATTGTGAGAAGAATATCTGAGGCAGCTGGTAATGATGTTTAGAATCACTGTTTCATTCACCACGAGGCTTTGGCGTCCAAGGCTGTTCCCCCTGATCTTATCGCAGTGCTGAAGGATGTAGTGAAAATTGTTAATTTCAATAAAGGAAGTTCACTGAACTGCAGGCTTTTTGAAGCGTTATGCTCAGAATTGGGAGCTGAGCTTACTCATTTACTGTTTCACACTGAAGTACGATGGCTGTAACGGGGCAGGATGCTTACAAGGGTTTACGACCTCAGTAAAGAGATTCACATTTTTCTGGGAGAGAAACATTTAATTTGGCAAATGTATTTTATGATGACAGTTGGTTAATGAAGTTGTCTTACTTGGCTGACATGTTCTCAATTTTAAAGGAACTGAATTTGAAGTTACAAGGAAGAGGCAATGATTTGTTTCAACATTGTGAACAAATAGAAACATTCCAAAAGTCATTAAAACTGTGCAAGTCCGATTGAAAAGTAATCACCCGAGATATTCCATGTTCCCAATGCTGTTACAACAAATTGCGGAGAACAGCTTCAATGAAGATAAAGGGAATGAAAGGAAATGTGTCATACAGTTACATCTCGCTGCTCTGTCTGACAATTTTAGTCGCTACTTCCCTACAGATGGATTTGAAAATTTGAAGGAAAAACGTTGGGTGAAAGATCCTTTTTGCTTTCGAAAATCCTGAATAGAAAATTAAACTAAACTTGATGCCTGAGCAAGAAAACGAACTGGTGCGACTCACATGTGAGCACACTGAAAACACGCCACAAGTCATTCAGTGTATCTTCTTTTTGCCTCAGTGCTTTCAAAGAATATCCTCTGTTGACTAAGATTAGTGTTCGGTTTTGCTGCCATTCACAACAGCCTACATGTGCGAAATGGGATTTTCGACTTTGAGAATGTTAAAAACAAGAGAAAGAAACCGACTCAACAGCGCACCTGATATGCGTGTCGAGCTTTCATCTTGTGATCCAGATTGGAATGAGGTCATGAACAACAGGCAGACCCATTCGTCACATTATTTAAGTGAAACTCAACCTGATCTTTTATTTACTGTATTTATACTGTAATTAAAATCTTTTTCAAGTAACGTCGATGTCTAATTTTATTTATTAATTGAAGTGAAGTGAAGAGCGAGCATGTATTGACCTTTATTGGGATCTCATGAAAACTCCAGTCAGAAGATATTATTGTTTTGGGTCCCGAGGGAAAGTATTTTTCTTCCACTGAGTCACGAGAAAAAAAATTGAAAATAAATGTTCTACATTGTACGGTCAGTGTCTGTTTAGCAAACCGGCTCTGAATTCCTCAGTCTGTATTTCGGGAAACGGTTCTGTGCGCCACGCGGGCAATAAAACACTGACCCACGCATGGAGACTAATGGCTGCCGGAGGCCCCACAATCCGCCATGCCCCAGAAACCCCTCTATCTCTCGAACGCGCTGACTTCCCGCTCAGACTGCGCATGCTCCCCAGGCCCGCCGTGCATTCTGGGAAGGCATCGCTCCTTTCCTTTGTTCGCGAGTCGGACTTGGTGGAAACCGGAGAATAAACCGTGAAGCGGCGGGTAGGACGGGGCAGGCGCTGGGTGATAGGTGTAATGGAGTCCCGGGACCCCCGCCCGCCCGATCCCCCGGGTCCCCCGGCTCTGATTCGGGGCCTGAGCCGCACTCGGTGTTGCTGAGACTCCGCTCATTATAAATGCAGGTTGTTGTTGATCTGCTCCCGTTGGCCTCAGCTTTGCCGGACGGAATCAGCCAGGGACGGTGACTGTGCTGCTCCCCGTAGTTGAAACGCCGGCAGCTCGATGTACAGGCTCACAGGTGCAGAATTACCACTTGGCCGGGTACTGGAGGGGAAACAGTGAGTGGGGCCGAAACCAAACATCACGCAGAACCTTCAGGAGAGAAAAGGAGGAAAAATAGATCCTGCAATGAATCTGGATTTCAAACAGCGAGGAAGTGTCACGGAGGGAGAGTGTGTGGGATGGGGGAATTCACAGTTTAATTGGGGCAAGGAGGGATAGTGTGGGACGGGGGATTTACAGCTTAATGAGAGCAAGGAGGGACAGTGTGTGGGACGGGGGATTTACAGCTTTAAAGGGGCAAGAATGGAGAGAGTGTGGGACGGGGGATTTACAGCTCAATAGGGGCAAGGAGGGAGAGTGTGGGACGGTTGATTTACAGCTTAATAGGGGCAGGGAGGGAGATCGTGTGGGACGGGGATTGACCGCTTAATAGGGGCAAGGAGGGAGAGTGTGTTAGACGGGGCATTCACAGCTTAGGAGGGGCAAGGGAGAAAAGAATGTTCCATAGAAACTAAAACTGTGTGTTCTGAATTTCTATTCTGTACTTATGGTGATGAATTATGTAAATGATGAGCACAGGATTGATCGAATTGAGGTGTTTAAGATGATGAGAGGTTTTGATAGAGTCGATGGAGATAAACTATTTCCTCTGCTGGGAGAGTCCAGAACAAGCGGGAATCATCTTAAAATTAGAGCTCGGCCATTGAGGGGTGACGTCAGGGTGCAATTCTTCACACAAAGGGGAGTGGAAATCTGGAACTCTCTTCACTTCAAAAAGCTTTTGAGGCTGAGGGTCAATTGTAAATTTGAAAATGGAGATTGATAGATTTTTGTTTGGCCAAAGTATTAAGGGCTATGATACTAAGTAGGGTAGATAAAGTTAAGATATAAATCAGCCATGATCTAATTGAATGGCGGAACCGGCTCGTGGGGCTGAATGGCCAACTCCTGTTCCAATGTTCCTAAATGCAGCCATCCGCAATAAGATTGTGGATGGCAAGGGCCTTGCTCACAAGTGAACGGACATCTGGAGGGAGATGCGGTGAGAGGAGGTGACTGGTCAGGGAGTGTCAGTAAATGAAGCAGAAATGATAACAGGTCAGGGAGTGTCTGCAAATGAAGGAGAAATGTGATTGTTCAGGGAGTGTCTGTAAATAAAGTAGAAATGGGGACGGCCAGGGAGCGTCTGTCAATGAAGGAGAAATGGTGATTGGTTAGGAAGTGTGTCCAAATGAAGTAGAAATGGGGACGTTCAGGGAGCGTCTGTCAATGAAGGAGAAATAGTGATTGGTCAGGAAGTGTCTCTAAATGAAGGAGAAATTGTGACTGGTCATGGAGTGTCCGTAAATGAAGGATAAATGGTGACTGGTCATGGAGTGTCTGTAAATGAAGGAGAGCTGGTGACAGGTCAGGGGGTGTCTGTAAATGAAGGAGAAATGCTGACTAGTTAGGGAGTGTCTGTAAATGAAGGATAAATGGTGACTGGACAGGGATTGTCTCTAAATGAAGGATAAATGGTGCCAGGTGAGGGAGTGTCTATATATGAAGGAGAAGCGGTGAAGGGTCAGGGAGTGCCTATAAATGAAAGAGTAATGGGGACGGGACAGTGAATGTCTGTAAATGAAGAAGAAATGGTGATCGGTCAGGGAGTGTCTGTAAATGAAGGAAAAATTGTCTGATTAGGGAGTGTCTGTAAATGAAGGAAAAGTAGTGTCTGGTTAGGGAGTGTCTATAAATGAAATCGAAATGGTGACAGGTCAGGGCGTGTCGATAAATGAAGGAGGAATGGTGACGGGTCAGGGAGCGTTTATAAATGCAGGTGAAATGGCGTCTGGTAAGGGAGTATCTATAAATGGGAGAGGACATGGTGACAGGTCAGGGAGTGTCTATAAATGAAGGAGAAACTGTGACGGGTTAGGGAGTATCTATAAATGATGGAGAAATGGTGACTTGTCAGGCAGCGTTTGTTAATGAAGAAGAAATGGTAACTGGTCAAGGAGTGTGTGTAAATGAAGGAGGAACGGTGATTGGTCCGGCAGTGTCTGTGAATGCAGGAGAAATGTTGACAGGTCAGGTAATGTCTATAAATGAAGAATAAATAGTGATGGGCCAGGGAGCGTCTATTAATGAAGGAAAATGCTGACTGGTCAGAGAGAGTTTGTAAATGAAGGAGCAATGGCGAAGGGTCAGGGAGCGTTTATAAATGAAGGAGAAATGATGTTTGGTCAGGGAGTGTCTGTCAATGAAGCTGAAATGCTGACTGGTCAGGGACTGTCTGCAAATAAAGGATAAATTGTGATAGGTCAGGGATAGTCTTGAAATGAAGGAGAAATGGTGAATGGTCAGGGAGATTCCGTCGCAAAATTTGGGAGGTATTACATATGGACTGCTTACAGGCAGCTACAGGGAGGGACATAGTCTCGAAAGGAGGGGCAGACCATATACACACAGCAAGAGTGAGCATCTTCAGGAGAGGAGAGGGGAACCAGTGAGTGTAGAACAGAATCCAACCAGAGTCAGCACCTTCAGGGGAGGAGAGGGTTGGGAGCAGTGAGTGCAGAACTGAACCTAGCCAGAACTAACACCTTCAGAAGAGGCGAGGGAATGTGAGTGTGGAACTGCAACCAGTCCTAGTCGGGATCTTAAATACAGAAAAATTAAATGGAAGGAAAATTGTTGGAAGTGGTGCGATGGATATGGGTTTCAGCAGAGGGAGGAGGGTGATTGTGTGGGACGGGGATTTACTGTCTTGGGGAATGAGCGGGTAGAATGTTCCATCGAAACTAGAATTGCCTGTTCTGAATTTCTATTCCGTATTCACAGTGAGCACTTTTGTTACCTCCTTTTACAGGGTATTAGAAGGGGAGGATTTGCAGACGGGAAACTCAAACCAAATATCACGTCAAGATCTGACAGTCACTCTATTCACCAGCACCTGAAGATTATCGGCCTTAAAATATAGGAGAAATGTTGATCTGTTCCATCTGTGGGAATAGATTTCAAACATCACTCTGACTGGAATAGCAGCGAGACACGCACACCCGAGTGAGAGTGTTCCAGTGCACTGACTGTGGAAAGAATTTTAACCAGTTACACAGCCTGAAAAAAAATCGTACCATTCACAGTGGGGAGAAACCAGACAAATGTACTCTGTGCAGACGAGACTTGTACTGATCGTCCAACCTGGAGCAACACGAGGACGCCCGTACCATGGAGAAACCGTGGAAATGTGGGGATTGTGGGAGGGGATTCAGTTACTCGTCCCGGCTGGAAACTCATCGACACAGACACACAGGGGAGAGGCCGTTCACCTGCTCCGTGTGTGGGAAGGGATTCACTCAGTCATCCCACCTCATTGAACATCAACTTGTTCACACTGATAAGAGACTTTTTAAATGTTCTGTCTGTGAGAAGAGCTTTAAAAGAAAAAGTGATCTGCTGACACACCAACGCATTCACAGTGGGGAGAGGCCGTTCACCTGCTCCGTGTGTGGGAAGGGATTCATTCAGTCATCCAACCTGCTGACACACCAGCGAATTCACACTGGGGAGAGGCCGTTCACCTGCTCCGTGTGTGGGAGCGGATTCTCTCAATCTTCCCACCTCATTGAACATCAACTTGTTCACACTGATAAGTGTCTTTTTAAATGTTCTGTCTGTGAGAAGAGCTTTAAAAGAAAAAATGATCTGCTGACACACCAACGTACTCACACTGGGGAGAGGCCGTTCACCTGCTCCGTGTGTGGGAAGGGATTTACTCGGTCATCCAGCCTACTGACACACCAGCGAGTCCACACTGGGGAGATGCCGTTCACCTGCTCTGTGTGTGGGAAGCGATTCACTCGATCATCCCACCTCCTGAGACATCAGCAAGTTCACATCAAGGAGAGGCCGTTCACCTGCTCCCTTTGCGGGAAGGGATTCGCTCAGTCATCCACCCTGCTGACACACCAGCGAGTTCACACTGGGGAGAGGCCGTTCACCTGCTCCGTGTGTGGGAAGAGCTTCACTCAGTCATCCACCCTGCTGACACACCAACGAGTTCACACTGGGGAGAGGCCATTCACCTGCTCCGTGTGTGGGAAGGAATTCACTTGTTCATCCGGCCACATTGAACACCAACTTGTTCACACTGATAAGAGACCCTTTAAATGTTCTAACTGTGAGAAGAGCTTTAAAAGAACATGGGATCTGATGAGACATGAACGTATTCACACTGGGGAGAGGCCGATCACCTGTTCCGTGTGTGGGATGGGATTCACTCAGTCATCCCACCTGCTGAGTCACCAGCGAGTTCACATGTGACTGCAGGAGTTGGATTCTGCTGTTATTGCTGTATCCAGGACTAAACCACGTTCATTCTGACAGTTGGAGTTTGTTTCTGATGTTAATGACCCCCTTTAACTGGGCTGCAGTTTAGTATTCTGTACAAGTGTCAAATAAATCAGCTTTCTTTTAAACACAGTGTTTTTGACGTTCATATCTCGATGATAAAAGAAACAGTTGGAGGACATATGACGACGTGAGTGGAATACATCTTCGTACTGAGCTCCTCCACCTTTTTAAAAGATGGATCTTCAAGATATCCAAGTCTGACAGGACATAAAATTCTATTTTATCACAGGGTCCAGTTCAATCAGCCTGAGCAGGTTTCCACTCTCCTTGTGTGAAAAAGAGCTTCCTGATTTCAATCCTAGAAGCCCTAGCTCTAAATTTAAGGTTATGTCCTCTTGTTCTGGATTCCCCCACCATAGAAAATAGTTTCTGTTTCTACCACTTCTAATCCCTTTATCATTTTAAATCCCTGGATCAGATCACCCTTCAAACTACTAAACTGAAAGGAATGTAAAACCAAGTTTATGCAACCGGTCCTCATAATTGAACACTTCAATGCCCAGTATCATTGTGGTGAATTTGCACTGTCCCCCCTCCAAGGCCAATATATCCTTGGTGAGGATCAGTACTACAGATGGGCTCTGACCAAGGCTCTGTAGAACTGAAGCATCACTTCCTTCCCTTTGTATTCCAACACTGGAGATAAATGCCATTAGTCTGTGGTTGCTTTTTGCATCTGTGCACTAGCATTTAGTGATTTGTGTCCATGGACACCCAAATCCCTTTGCTCCTTCACCATTCGCAGTCTCTCACTTTAAGAAAATACTCCAATGTTACCTTTTTGCATCCAAAGTGAATGATCTCACACTTCCCCACATTGAACTCCATCTGCCACAGTTTGTCCATTCACTTAATATTTCCCTTTGTAACTTTCTGCTCCCATCTACACAACTTACTGTGCCTCATAACTTAGTGTCATCTGGAAACTTGGATCTACAACTCTCTATTCCTTCATCCAAGTTATTGATAAATATGGTGAAAAGCTGAGGACCCAGTACAGATCCATGGGGACACCACTAGTCATATCCCGCCAATCAAAGAAAATTCCCTTTCTCCTTACTCTTTTCTCCGACCTCCCAACCAATTGCAACCCAAGTCACAAGGTCACTTTCAATTTTGTGCCTTTTATTTATTCCATTAATCTCTTGTGCTGAACCTTTTCAAATGCATTCTGTAAGTCCATATAGAAAACCTTCATAGACAATCCCCTGTCCACCTTGTTAGTTTCCTCAAAAAATCCAACGAAATTAGTCAGATATGACCTGCCCTTCACAAATCAAAGTTGACTCTCTTTGACCAGCTCATTTTTTTTCTCATGATAGATTTCAGTTAGTTCCCCACAACCGACGTTAAAATGACAGGTCTGTATTGTCCTGGTTTCTCCCTCCTTCCTTTCTTAAATAAACGGAATGACATTTTCAACATTCATATCCAAAGGCACAATTCCTGAGTCTGGAGAGCTTTGGGAAATTATGACGAATGCATCTGCAATTTCCCCACCTGTTTCCTTTAAAACTCTGGGGTGGAAAGCGTCACATCCTGGAGATTTCATTCTTAGTTTGCAGTTATTTATTTATCTGACTGTGTATAACAGGACTGAGTGTCCCAGCACTGAGTGTGTGTATAACAGGACTGAGTGTCCCACCACTGACTGTGTCTACAACAGGACTGAATGTCCCAGCACTGACTGTGTCTATAACAGGACTGAGTGTCCCAACACTGAATGTGTCTACAACAGGATTAAATGTCCCAGCACTGACTGTGTCTATAACAGGACTGAGTGTCTTAGCACTGACTCTGTATATAACAGGACTGAGTGTCCCAGCACTGACTGTGTGTTATACAGGACTGAGAGTCCGAGCAATGATGGTGGCGAGACATGCGGTTGTCGGTGGAGATTAAATCGGTTGCAGGGGATTACAGAGATAGGGAGAGGGTGAGGGCCATGGAGGGATTTGAACACGAGGATTGTAGGGCTGGAATAGGTTGCAGAGATAGGGAGGGGGTGAGGGCCATAGAGGGATTTGAACACGAGGATGACAATTTTAAAGTCGAGGCATTGCCACACCGGGAGCCAATGTAATAGAACACGAACTGAGCAAGACACACACAGAGGCCTCACAACAGAGCATGGACGGTCTCAAGGACCACCTCCCTCCAGGGGTCACGATACCTCCATCGCGGGTTCGTGGTCACACCATCCCGGGGTCGCGGTCCCTCCGTCCCTGGGGTCGCGGTACCTCCGTCCCTGGGGTCGCAGTCCCTCCATCCCGGGTTCACGGCCCCTCCCTCCCGGGGTCGCGTTCCCTCCGTCCGCGGGGTAACAGTCCCTCCATCCCTGGGATCGCAGTTCCTCCATCCCGGGGTCGACGCCCCGCTGTCCCAGGATCGCGGTCCCACCATCCCGGGGTCGCGGTCCCTCCATCCCCGGGTCTCAGTCCCACCGTTCGAGGGTCTCGGTCCCTCCATCCCGGGGTCTCAGTCCCACCGTTCCAGGGTCTCGGTCCCTCCATCCCGGGGTCTCGGTCCCACCATCCCGGGGTCGCGGTCCCTCCGTCCCGGGGTCTCAGTCCCACCGTTCCAGGGTCTCGGTCCCTCCATCCCGGGGTCTCCGTCCCTCCATCACGGGGTCTCAGTCCTACCGTCCCGGGGTCTCGGTCCCTCCGTCCCGGGGGTTGCGACCCCATTAACGCCGATCGGGCCTGAAGTCGGAGGAGCTGTTGCCCGGGCCGGCCTCACGGCGCCATTCCAAGGCCCCGGGGCCCAGGCCACTTCCAGATGCCGACCCTCCCTCTGTCGGTCTCGACCCCGCCCACAGCAGCGGCCGCCCGCCCTCCGACCCGAGGCCGCCATCATCATCCTCCCGGGACGCGCCTGTTGCTAAAGGAACGCGGCATAGGGACCGCGCGGCGCATGCGCGGCGCCCCTCGGGCCGGAGATGTCTGTGCTCATCGCGATGTCAGCGCGCAAAGGTGAGAGACGGTGCCGCGTGTCACGTGATAGGAGGCGTCAGCCCAGGACGAAGGCGGGCGGAGGTGAGGGCTGTCAATCAAAGGGCCCGGAGTCAGCACTCACTGCGCACAGGGTTTGGAGAATTTGTTCAAAAAATAAAAATAGAAATGTACAAAAAAGTGGATAAATTGCAAATTCAATAAGCTGAATTAAAAACAGAAATGTCCAAAGTCACATAAGGCTAATGGTCTGGGTCCTCCTGCCTCTCTCAGTCTTCTCTACCTGGGGCACAGGATGAGCAGAATGCTTGAATCTATATTTTTTAATGCAGAGTGCGCTGGATGTATGGAATGGACCAGCAAGGGAGGCAGTGGGGCCTGATTGTATCAGCAAATTCCACAGAGTTGGGAAAGTACCTGATAGCGCTACCTTGGGATATGACAGCCTAGAAATTGGGATCTTTCATTCATTTTTTACACTTGTGCACTTATTTTTATTGATTGCTGTACCTGGACACCCAAACCCCTCTGCTCCTCCACAGTCCCTAGTTTCTCACCCTGAAGAAAACACTCCCTATTTCTCACCTGATGCCTGCAATAAATGATATTTGCATAACTTCCAACATCTTTACGATTCGGGTCGGTTTCCACTCTTCAGTGTCCAATAAGAAGAGAAATAGTGAGACTGGAACTTTATTTAATATTTCAAAATATACTTTATTTCATAAAATTCATGAATACACACAGTTCAATGTAAATATTACAATTACAATTCAAAACAAATACAATACACATCATACGATTCCATTATTACAAGTCAAAACACAGTAAATATCTTCTAACACATGCTGTACAATACAAGGTGGGATAGCCTTACACGTTTGCCTTTCCCAATAAAGCCTTTGTGTCGGCCGCACCTCGCTTCAGTTTGCACCTCAGCATGAAATACTGGACCTTGGATTGTGCCAGTGGCCAACACTTGGCCGCGGACAGTTCCCTCGGCAGGAAGACCAGCAAGTTTCGGGGGAACAAAGGGCCTCCTTGACCGAATTGATGGTCTTCCAGCAGCTGTTGATATCTGTCTCGTTGTGCATCTTGGACAACTGCCCATAGAGGACAGCGACCTGTGTTACCGAGCTGTTGGGGATGAACTCCTCTTCGACACCACGGTATAGGGGTCCAGTCTCCGTTGGGTGGGTTATCAGGTTTTACCCGAATACAAGGATCCATTCGCCCACATTCATGTTAGTGTTTGGCAAACACTGTCTGATGTCTTTCACACACCTGTCGAACCTTGGGGTCAGAGACGTAGGGGGTAATTTCACCTTCACATCTTGGGAGGTAAACTGACGGAGCAAGAATTAAAATCGGGCCGGTTCTGTAAGGGGCGGGTGATCGGCTCTACCAGTTCAGTCCCCAGCGATGCTGAAAATTTCCCTCCACGTGTTATGAACCGATGCAATTTGAGAAAATGGACCAGCTTGTGGGCTTCGAAGATTCATTCTAGGGCGTAGGTCAGGAAAGGTGTGGCCGATTTTAAGTATCCTCGCCTGGCGGAAATAGGGTGGTCGAGGCTTGTAAATGGTGTCAGGTCATTACCGCCCCTTTAACGGTGGCGTTCCTGCCTCCACCATCGTGGGTCATGTCCTGAGAAGAGCGGCCCGAGCAACACCCACCTGTTTCCGGTCTGGCCAATTGTAATATGTAAATCAGAGTATTATGACGTACACGGGAAACCATTTAATGCTGGCTAAAAATGGTTGGAGGAGCCGCCCTTTCGATGGGCATTGAGTGGTCCAGAACACTGAGAAGTTTCTTTTTAACTCATATTTTGTGGGGCAAGGAGGAGCAGGAGAGCTTTCCCATGGCCTGCCGCGGCCGTGTGAAATCTCCCGACCCCTGATCGTCTCAGAAATGTATCAGGAGGTTTCCTTATAGATCTCTGTAACCAGGCCCAGCTTCATGTCCCATTAAACTCCCTGCAGTGAGTAAACATTGCTGCATAGCAGCTCAGAGAGGAAACGATCTCCGGAACTCCCCACTGGAGTTTGAAATTACATTAATATTTTACCAGTTAGTAACGGTCCGGGTGTTGGTCCATTGTTATTCTGTTCTGGTCAAAACAAATGTCCCAATGAACAGGACGCTGTCTGACCCTGACAGCTCACCCTCAGTCCATCCCACCAGGCAGTGTGTGTGATGGGAAATAATCATCAACCGAAATGGAGCATTTGATTTTATTCATTACAGGATTAAACATTTAATATTGAAATCATATTATTTCCCGACTAATAACAGCAAACCATTTCATGTTCGAATCACATCTTGTATTATTTCTCAAAAAAGCATTTTTTGGATAAAATATAATTCCTGTCTGTTATTTCCAAATTTATTTGAAGTATTGGATTGATATCAGTTACTTCAGTGAACTCATTGGTGGCAATGGATAGTAAAATCAGGCGTAGTGAACAATAGGGGCCCGATCCGCTATCGCCGACTTACTCCACCGCCAAAGCGGAAAATCCACTCTCTTAATTAGCAGTTTACAAAGTTCTTATTCCAGCTGATTTGTCGAATCTCATGTGTTGGGGTTTGAATTGTGAAGCGGATTTTCTCCGCCAGTTTTACCGTCTCACAGAGACTCTCACCCTGAATCTGTGAAAAGGTTATGACCATGAACTGGGACTGGAGCCGAACACATCCCCAGTTACGGTGTGGCCTGGACACCCCATTCTCTCTGTTTTATATCAGACAGTATTCCACCTTCAAAAACAGCACTCGAGAGAGAAAGCAAGACACACACCGTCAGTCTTACACTTCCTATCAGTATGTTCATATCACGCTCAATAGCAGTATCCAACCTTCAGATACAGCACCGGAGAGTGAGAGAGAAAGGGAGACAGATACTATGACAGAGCGAGCGGAGAGGCACAGTTCAACAGTATCAGATCCAGACTGACTTGTAAAGTTGCGTTTCATCCAGAAATTCCCGTTGTAGAGACAGAAGATGTAGTCTTATCTCTCACTGATATACAAGAGACGGACACACTATTAATCCCACACTCAGGGACAGTGCAGAGAGTGACCAAAACAATGTGGGCCGAATTTAACCCTCTCTTGCCTGTTGTACTACATTCGGTTTTGCAGATCAGGGCCGTTCGCTATTACTCTCAGTGACCGAGAGTTTCAATCTGATTATATTAATATGGGACTGTTGCTGTCAGATATTAATCCTACACGCTCCCAGCAAATACACGGACTCCGACTTTCATCCCATTTTTCTCCAGGATTGTTTTGAGAAATCCTGCATCCAGTTTCGGAGTCACACGTTAATTAATGGTTAATGGGGCCAAGAATGAACAGAATCCATTGGCTCATTTCACACCCGCCCATTTTATCGATGAAAGGCCCTTTACCATCAAAAGATACCGAGAGAAACAGCAGGGATGGAAACATCTAGTTTAATAGTTAGAGATTGTAAAGTCAGTCTGGATTCCAGCGTTAGTCACTGGTGGAATCCCATCTGTTTCCCATTCTGGTGCCTGTTCCTGCACTGCCTGTGGACCCCATTCCCTCTGACCTTTCCCCCTGCCCCACTTCCTTTGCTCAGACTCTGAAAAATTCCAATTGGGGAAAGTTTCCATCGATTTTTGTATTGGGAATTAAACCAGATATCTGCGCATGCGTGACTCAGCCCCGCCCCCCGCGCTGCTTGTTGGTGAGTGGAAGAGCGCATGCGCGCTCCCCTCCCCCTCCTCGGCATATTGGGGCCATTCCCTCAGTGAGCGGAAGAGGATGGTTTAAAACAGCCGGGAATGGAGAGATCACGGCCCCCGGGGGAAGGGAGCAAAGAGCAGCATAGTTACAGCAGCTCATCGCTTCGGGACCGTGTCCGCAGATGGGCTCAGAGATCGGCATTGAGTCCGGGGGAAGGTCAGGGGAAGTCCGGGGGCTTTTCGTAAGAGGCGGAGTGGATCAGGAACTTGTCCCGGAACATGGAGTGAGAGGGGGAAGGGAGAGGTCATTCTCGGGCTGTGGGTGTACAGGGTGTGTCCAGGGGAAGGGAGACAGAATGGGAAGAAACTGCTATTTAAAATCATTGCTGCTTTCTCTCTCCAGACCAGTAGTGAATGTTCCAGGTTTTGTTCCAGTCTCACCCTGTTTGTTGTTTTTGGAGAGTGAAGAGTGGAAACAGAGCCGGACAGTAATGATGTGTGGACTTATACAAAGAGCATCTATTGAAGGCACCAGGTGAGAAGTGTGAAGGACACAATTTAAACAACTGCTGTTATATTTCTGTTGAAAGGTTATTCTCCTGGGAGAGGGAATTAGAAACCTGACCTGTACAAAGTCCCCGCCCCATCGGGTAGTCCCATTCATAGATCAGTGCGGGGGTTGGGTTGAGTCTGGATGTCACTAAATTGTTGTAAAACAGCCCAACACACCTGGTGTGCAGAAGCTGAGTGCTGCAGTCCTGCAGTGGAGTCAGACACTGACACTCTTTGTATCGCTGATTTACATAATTATCATTAACAGAGCTATTGAACTTATCACTTTTGTATTTTCTACCTCACTGGTTCTGGAGTTACAACAGTTACTTTTTTCTTCTGACAGAAAAATACTTGAAGGGCCAAGAATAAATGTGATGCTTCCTCCATCCTAGGCACAAGGAACAGTGCAGCCAGCTCCTCCTCACACACAGTAGGTACGTTATCATTCACAGAGACACAGACAGGTACGGAATGAATTGCAATAATATAACCCGAGATTCAAATTGAATACTTGACCAGAACTCTCACACACATGTGAGTTTAATACATGTCGTATCCATTTGAATAGTGTAGCATGAGATACAAATTGCATACAGGTCCAAAACTCTCATACAGTGACAGATTGAGAAATGCTGTGACAGCGTAACATGAGAAACAAATTAGATATCAGTTTATAATACACTCATGGTATGAGATTTAAAGATACAGTATCAATTCTATTAGTGCAGACTGAGATACACATTACACAGCAGTCCAAAAATGTTATCAAATCAGTTTGAAAGATACATTATCATACAAATTTGTGTTCAGAGATACAGATTTAATCATAGTCCAAAAAGCACACAAATTATCTGATTAAAAACCTCCAGCATCTTATCCGAAAGTGCATCCATATTTACAAATTAAATAATGAGAAAAACTATTTAAACATTAAGATATTAAAGCTAAATTTTTGAACGCTATAATATAAACAGAGAGAATAATTTTACAGACACAGAATGAATCCCACACTCGCATACCGTACCAGAGACTGAGACATGCAGAAGGAATCTCAAACTCACATACAATACCAGAGACTGACAGATACAAAAAGTGAATCCCACACTCACACACAGCACCAGAGACTGACAGGTAAAGTATGAATCCCACACTCACACAAGCTACCTGAGACTGAGATACAGAAAGAATCCAAAACTAACCTCCAGTATGAGAAACTGCATATGTGGAAATAATACAACACACACACACAGCACTAGAGAAGGTTTATATGGACCGAAACCCACACACAGTACCAGAGAAGGTATATACAGAGTGAATCCCACACACAGTACCAGAGAAGGTATAGACAGAGTGAATCCCACACACAGTACTAGAGAAGGTATATACAGAGTGAATCCCACACACAGCACAAGAGAAGGTATATACAGAATGAATCCCACACACAGTACTGGAGAAGGTATATAGAGAGTGAATCCCACACACAGTACTGGAGAAGGTATATACAGAGTGAATCCCACACACAGCACAAGAGAAGGTATATACAGAATGAATCCCACACACAGTACTGGAGAAGGTATATAGAGAGTGAATCCCACACACAGTACTGGAGAAGGTATATACAGAGTGAATCCCACACACAGTTCTAGTGAAGGTATATACAGAGTGAATCCCACACACAGTAATAGAGAAGGTATATACAGAGTGAATGCCACACACAGTAATAGAGAAGGTATGTACAGAATGAATGCCACACACAGTACCAGAGAAGGTATATACAGAGTGAATCCCACACACAGTACCAGAGAAGGTATATACAGAGTGAATCCCACACATAGTACCAGAGAAGGTATATACAGAGTGAATCCTGCACACAGTACCAGAGAAGGTATATACAGTATAATTTCCACACACAGTACCAGAGAAGGTATATATAGACTGAATGCCACACACAGTACCAGAGAAGGTATACACAGAGTGAATCCCACACACATTACGAGAGAAGGTATATACAGAATGAATCCCACACACAGTACTAGAGAAGGTATATACAGAATGAATCCCACACACAGTACTAGAGAAGGTATATACAGAATGAATCCCACACACAGTGCTAGAGAAGGTATATACAGAGTGAATCACACACACAGTACTAGAGAAGGTATATACAGAATGAATCCCACACACAGTACTAGAGAAGGTATATACAGAGTGAATTCCACACACAGTACCAGAGAAGGTATATACAGAGTGAATCCCACACACAGCACAAGAGAAGGTATATACAGACTGAATGCCACACACAGTACTAGAGAAGGTATATACAGCGTGAATCCCACACACAGTACTGGAGAAGGTATATACAGAGTGAATCCCACACACAGTACGAGAGAAGGTATATACAGAATGAATCCCACACACAGTACCAGAGAAGGTATATACAGCGTGAATCCCACACACAATACTGGAGAAGGTATATACAGAATGAATCCCACACACAGTACCAGAGAAGGTATATACAGAGTGAATCCCACACATCGTACCAGAGAAGGTATATACAGAGTGAATCCTGCACACAGTACCAGAGAAGGTATATACAGTATAATTTCCACACACAGTACCAGAGAAGGTATATACAGACTGAATGCCACACACAGTACCAGAGAAGGTATATACAGAGTGAATCCCACACACAGTACTAGAGAAGGTATATACAGAATGAATCCCACACACAGTACTAGAGAAGGTATATACAGAATGAATCCCACACACAGTACTAGAGAAGGTATATACAGAGTGAATCCCGCACTCACATAGAGTACCAGAGTGTGACAGATACAGAATCTATCCCACAATCACACACAGTACCAGAGACTGAGAGATCCCAAATGAATCTCACAGTCACCTACATTAGTGCAGGCTGATTTACACTTAACATACCAGACCAAATATCTCATAATGTCAGATTGAAAGATACATTATCAATTCCATTGGTGCAGACTGATCTACACATTACATATCACTACAAAAAAACTGACACAGATTCAGACTGAAATATACAGTATTCCATTCACACAGACTGAGCTACACATTATATACAAGTTCAAAAATGTCACCATATCAGTTTGGAAGACACACCAAATCAGAATTGTGTTTCCATCGATACAGATTTAATAGAATTCCAAAAAGTGCCCACATGCTCTGATTATAACCTGCAACATTACATTTTGAAGTGTATCAGTATCTACCAATAAAAGACTGGGGAAAATATTCATACATTAAGGTATTAAAGTACAGTTTTGAATGCCGTACAATAAACGGAGATACAATTTACTTAAATATAATGAATGAATCTCACACTCAGATACAGTGCCAGAGACTGACATGTACAATGAATCCCATGCTCACACAATGTACCAGTGACTGGCAGATCCAGAGTGAATGCCGCACTCACACACTGTGGTACAGAATGACAGATACAGAATTTATATCACTCACATACTGTATCAGAAATTAAGAGGTATGGAATGAATATCTCACTCACTTACAGCACCAGATACAAACAGAAACAGAATGAATCACTCATACACGCGCGCGCGCGCGCGCACACACACACACACACACACACACACACACACACACAACCAGAGACTGATAGGAACACAATTAATCCCACACTCACATACAGTACCAGTGATTGAGAGATACAGAATGAATCCCACACTCGCACACAGTACCAGAGACTGACAGATACAGAATGAATCCCACACTCAAACACAGAACCAGAGACTGACAGATACAGAATGAACCCCACACCCACACACAGTACCAGAGATTGACAGATACAGACTGAATCCCACACTCACACACAGTACCAGAGAATGACAGATACAGGATGAATCCCACACTCACACACAATACCAGGGACTGAGAGATAAAGAATTAATCACACACTCACACACAGTACCACCGATTGACAGATACAGAATTAATCTCACAGTCATGTTACTGCAGACTGAGTTGCACATCAGATACCAGTCCAAAAACCTCATCGTGTCTGATTGAAAGATGCAGTATCAATTCCATTAGTGCAGACTGAGCTACATTTTATATACATTGCAAAATACTCATACAGTATTATACTGAAACATACAGTATCAATACCATTGGTACAGACTGAGCTACACGTTACACACAAGTCCAAAAGCCTCATAAATGATCAGACTGGAAGATGTAGTTTCAATTCTATTATCACAGACTGAGACACAGATTACATGGCAGTCCAACAATCTCATAAATGATGACTGGAAGATACAGTATCAATTCTATTAGCACAGACTGAACTACACATTACATATCAGTCCGAAAATCTCATACAATATTAGGCTGAAAGATACAGTATCAATTTCATTAGTGCAGACTGAAACACACATGATATAGCAGTCCAAGAATCTCAAAGATTATCAGACTCAAAGATACAATATCAATTCCATTAGCACAGACTGAGGTACATGTGACACACCAGTCCAAAAATCTCATAGAATATCACATTGAAAGATTCAGTATCACTTCCATTAGTGCAGACTGAGCTACATCTCACATTCCAGGCCAAAAATCTCATACAGTATCAGACTGATAGAGACAGTATCCACTCCTTTAGTGCAGGATGAGCTACATATTGCATACCAGTTCAAAAATCTCATACAGTGTTCGACTCAGATACAGAATTAATTCCATCAGTGCAGACTGAGCTGCACACTACATACCAGTCCAATAATTTCACTGTGAACAGATTGAAAGCTACATTATCATTCACAATAGAGTTCAGAGATTAAGATGTGATCCCACTCCAAAACTCACACACGTTGTTTGATTGAAGAAAATTAATATTTACAGATTAAATACACGATGAAGAACTATATCATTTAAAGTGTTAAAGATACAGTTTCAAATACAATGCTGTAAACTGAAAGAAGAATACAGAATGAATCCAGACTTGCACATTGTCTCAGAGACTGAATTACAGAATGAATCCCAAACTGAGATAAAGCAGCAGAGAATGGCAGATACAGAATGTATCCCACACTCAGATACAACACCAGAGATTGACAGATACATAATGTATCCCACACTCAGATACAACACCAGAGATTGACAGTTGCAGAGTTAATTCCACACTCACACATAGTACCAGAGACTGACTGATACAGAATGAACCCATCACTTATATGCAGTACCTGAAACTGACAGATGCAGAATATACCCCATGCTCAAACTCAAAAACAGAGTCTGACAGATGCAGAATGAATCCCAACGTACCAGAGACTGACAGATACAGAATGAACCCATCACTTATATATAGTACCTGAAACTGACAGATGCAGAATATACCCCATGCTCACACTCAATAACAGAGTCTGACAGATACAGAATAAACCCCACCAGACACAGTACCAGAGACTGACTTCTACTGGACGTAAGCGAGAACTGTAAAAGAGCGGAACCAATTCACATTTCCTGTCGTGGTTGCAGAAACAGGACAATCTGCAATGTGAGGAAAGTTTCTGTCTGTAACTTTTATTCTCGTATTTTTGCACATTTTGATAGTGAAAAATGAAGTCAATTGATTCATAATAATTTTTTTGTTTTACTCATTCGATATTTGTGAATTTGCACCATTATTTTTCACTTACATTGCGCAGTATTTCTCTCTAATTTCTCAGGATGATTTACATTGCTCCTCTGTCCCGTTTAGACTCTTAATTTCCAAGCAGTATGTGGCCTCCTTAATCCCCCTGGCAAATTCAATGGCCATTTACACGGCCGTTCTGCAAGCTGATTTTGTCGTAGTCTTCCTCGATATAGACAATATACCCGAAATTAATTACAAGAATTTAAAACAGCGTTGCAAGTAGTGTTTGGTCCAACAGCTCGTCTCCATTCCCAGTTTTTCTAAATCCCACTCGTGCAATATAATGTGAAGAATGAGTTGATCTTCTGTCCCTCTCTCATCTGATAAACTTCAATGATCCGGGATTTGGGGACATCTACTGGCCGGAATCAGAACTGCAACAGTTCGGAACAAATTGCTGAAACCGGACAATGTGCAGTGTGAGCGTGTTTGTGATTGGTGCCAGGTACTCAATCTGATTTTTTTTCTACCTGCCCTGTTTGTGATTGAACAGTAAACAGAGCCGGACAGTAAGGATGTGGGGAGTTATACAAAGAGCATCTATTGCAGGCATCATGTGAGAAATATGAAGGACACATTTTAAACAGCGGCTCTGTGGTTTTGGTTGAACTGTTAGCCACATCGGAGAGGGGATTAGAAGCCTGACCTGTGCAAAGGTCCCCGCCCCATCGGGTCGTCCCATTCATGGATCAGCGAAGGTGTTGGATTGTGTCTGGATGTCACTAAATTGTTGTAAAACAGCCCAACACACCTGGTGTGCAGAAGCTGAGTGCTGCAGTACTGCAGTGGAGTCAGACACTGACACTGTTTGTATCACTGGTTTTCATTTGTGGATATTACAATGATTATTAACAGAGAGATTCAATTGATCACTTTTGTATTTTCTACCTCACCTGTTCTTGAGTTACAAGACTTAATTTCTCTTTCTACAGGCAAATACTTGAAGGACCCAGAATCAGTGTGATGTTTCCTCCGCAAGGAACAGTGCAGCCAGCTCCTTCTCACACACAGTATGTACATTATCACTCAGAGCACAGAGACACAGACAAGTCATCAGTTCCACAGTCTCACACTTCAGAAATAGTCAATCCCACACTGATCCCAATCCAACAGTCAAACAGAGCAGGAGATACAGATGGAATTTCCATTTCTAAACAACTCAGTACCGCTGACCGGCAGATAAATAATTCCCAGTCCAAAATCACACCCACTATCAGATTGAAAGGCACTGTGTTAATCTCACATTAGTTCAGCATTAGCTACAAATTAAATACCAGTTAGAACTGACACATGGGACCGATTGATAGATACAGAATGAATCACAATAGTGTACCCCGAGATTCAAATTAAATACCAGCCCACAACTCACACACATTATGAGTTTAAAGATGCAGTATTCATGCCAATAGTGTACACTGAGATACAAATTAGATACCAGTTCAGATGTTACCCATATTTGACTCACATATATGTCCACAAACTTCATAGTGTCAGAATGAAATGTACAGTGTCAATTCCTTTACTGCAGACTGAGATACACATTAGATACCAGTCCAAAATTCTCATACAGTATCAGATTGAAAGATACAATATCAATTCCATTAATACAGATTGAGCTGCTCATTATATACCAGTGCAAAATTCACATGCAGTATCGTACTGAAATATACAGTTTCAATTCCTTTACTGCAGACTGAGGTACACAGTAGATGCCAGTCCAAAAATCACATTCAGTGTCAGACTGAAAGACACAGTTTCGATTTGACTCGTATAGACTGACCCACACGTTACATGCCAATATACAAATCTCACACAGTATCAGACTGAAAGATACAGTATCAATCCCATTAGTGCAGACTGAGCGACACATCATATACTGGTCTAAAAATCTCAGTGACAGGTTGAAAGATACAGTATTAATTCCAACAGTGCAGATTGAGCAACACATTATATATGGTCCAAAATTCGAATACAGTATCGTAATGAAAGATACAGTATCAATTTCATTACTGCAGACTGAGGTACACATTTGTTACCAGTCCAAAATTCTCATACAGTATCAGATTGAAAGATGCATTATCAATTCCATTAGTGCAGACTGAGCTACACATTACATACAGTCCAAAAATCACATTCAGGGTCATGCTGAAAGATACAGTATCAATCCCAGTATTGCAGACTGAGCCACACCTTACAAACCAATCTAAATATATTACACGGTATTAGACTGAAAGGCACAGTACGAATTCCATTAGTACAGACCCAGCTACATATTGTATGCAGTCCAAAATTCGTATATACATATTATCATATTGAAACATACAGTCTGAATCCTATTAGTGTAGACGAAGCTACACATTGCAAACGATTCCAATAATTACTTCAAACTCATGCTGAAAGGTATGGCATCAATTCCATTATTGCGGACTGAGTTATTCCTGACATACCAGTCCAAATATAGCACAAAGTGTCAGCCTGAAAGATAAAGTATCAATTCCATTAGCGCAGACTGAGCTGCACAATAAATACCAGACCAATAATTTCACGGTAAAATATTGAAATATACATTATCATTTACAATAGTCTTTCAAGAGATTAAGATGTAATCCTACACCAAACCTCACACATTGTTTGATTGAAACAAAATACAGAAGTGCATCCATATTTAAAAAATAATGCGAGACAAAGGACCGTGCAAACATTAATGAATTAAAGATACAGTTTCAAGTAACATGCTGTATCCTGAAATAAGAATACAGAACGAATCCAGACTTGCACTTTGTCCCAGAGACTGAGTTACAGAATGAATCCCACACTGAGATAAAATTCCAGAGACTTCCAGTCACAGAATGAATCCCACACTCACAGGTGGCTCCAGAGACTGACAGATACAGAATGAATCCCACACTCACACACAGTACCAGAGACTGACAGATACAGAATGAATCCCACACTCACACACAGTACCAGAGACTGACAAATTCACTATTAATCCCACACTCACACAAAGTACCAGAGACTGACAGGTTCAGAATGAATCCCACACTCACACAAAGAACCAGAGACTGACAGATACAGAATGAATCCCACACTCACACAAAGTACCAGAGACTGACAAATTCAGAAAGAATCCCACACTCACATACAGTACCAGAGAATGACAGATAGAGAATTAATCTCACACTCACAGACAGTACTGGAGGCTGACAGATACAGAATGAATATACAGTCTGACATCGACTGGCCGTAAGCGAGAACTCTAACAGAGTGGAACAAATTCACATTTTCTGTCGTTACAGAAACAGGACAAAGTGCAATGTGAGGAAATAGTTTCTCTCTGTAACTTCTACTCTGTTTTTTAAAAAATATTTTGACAGTGAAAAATTAAGACAACTGACTCACAATAAAGTTTTTGTTTTGTTGATTGAAAAGTTGTGAATTTGCCCCATTATATTTCACTCTACATTGCGCAATATTTCTGTCTGATTTCTCAGGACATGAATTAGATTAATTCAAATAAATCGAACTAAAACACAAATAAAAACTGAGCACAAAGCTGGAAGTTTTAATGGCGACCGTCAAAAGTGAAAGGGATGAAATAGAGAGAAAAAAATACCAAAAATGCTGGAAAGACTCAGCAGGTCCGGCAGCATATGTGGAGAAGGGAAGCTCGGGTTAACGGTTCAGGACTATGACCCTTCAATAGATCAGAAAGGTTAATCCGACATAATTTAAATAAGGGACGGGAATCAGCAGAGATAAAAAACTTCAGAAAATCTATTAATTTCACTGAATCCGGGCAATTGTTTCCCGTATCCACTGTACAGATCAGTGCAAATAATAACACAAAGGGAAAGAGTTAAATTCAAAGTTTTGGGGGAAAGAAATGACCTTTCAAAGTATTTTTTTTAATATAAATAAGACCCGTTTGTGTTTTCGAAACACTATCCCTCTGAACATCATCAAATTCGGTTCCAGTCTTGGTGATTCTGAATTCAGCGTGCTGGGATTCAAACCTGTTGGAATGAACTGTTTGGAAGGCAGCTCTGCTCACCATTATATATTTCACTAGGAGGGAAAAATCGAGTGTTTCTGTGGAGTTTGGGTTTGGGGTATCTGGTACTTTAATCATAGACAATAAATAGTTTCCAATCATCAGCCCCTGAACAGACACAACAAGCTGGTGGAATTTCTCATTCATATATATTAAATAAGAGGATGGCAAAAGCGAATAGGAAGAGGTTAGGAAGAAGTCACAAAAACAATTAGGGAAGCAAACAGGAACTACGAAATCAAATTATCAAGGAATATATAAAGAAATAGTAAATTATTCCACAGACACAAAAATAACAAAAGGAAAACCAGAATAGTTTGAGTGCCACTAAGGGATGCACAAGATAAACTCACAGGTAATGTCAGCGAAATGGCAGAAATATTGAATTGTTACTTTGCCTCAGTATTTACCAGGCAGATTAACAGGGTAAATATGATATAGAGGAAGAGGTCAATAAAGATATCAAGACATTTAAGTTAGAAAGGGTGGTTAAACTGGTCCAGATGGATTGCATCCGCACATATTAAATGAAGCAAGGGAAGAGATAGCAGAGGCACTGTTACATATATAGAAAAAAAATCATCTCAAAAACGAATAGTGCCAAAGGGCAGGATGATAGTTAATGTGATTCATATATTTTGAAACAGGAGATAGAACAAGTCCAGGGAACTATAGGCCAGTTAACAAAAGGTCGGTGGCAGGAATGATCATGGAATCTTTTACTCAATGAAGCAATCGAAAAACATCTAGAAACCGAAAATATAATAAAGAATAGTCAGCACGGATTTCAGAAAGGGAATGTTTAACAGTTTGACAGAAGGTTTGAAAGTTTAAATTACAGTTCAACATAACTTATCTGCTTTTCAATTCTATTCCTCGAGAAATAAACCCCAGTGCTGTGTTTGCTTTCTGTGGCCTCATCAACCTGTGTTGCTACTTTTAATGATTTGTCAATCTGTACCCCGAAATCCCTTCGCTCTTCTACCACATTTAGACTCTTATTTTCCAAGCAGTATGAGGCCTCCTTATTCCCCCGAGCAAAATGCACCATCTCACACCTTTCTACATTGAAATTCAATGGCCATTTACACCGCCTTTCATCAAGCTTATTAAAGTCTTCTTGTATTTTGTTGGATTCTTCGTCAGTATAGACTATACACCCTAAATTAATTACAAGAATTTAAGACAGCATGCAACCAACATTTGGTCCAACCAAATGTTTCCAATTCCCAGTTTTTCTAAATCCCACTCGTGCAACATAATGTGAAGAATGAGTTTATCTTCTGTCCCTCCATCATCTGTGAACTTCAATGTCCCGGGGTTTGGGGACATCTACTGGCCGGAAGCAGAACTGCAACAGTACGGAACAAATTGCTCAAACCGGACAATGTGCAGTGTGAGCGTGTTTGTGATTGGTGGCAGGTATTAAATCTGATTGGTTTCTTCAGATCTCCAATCAGAGAGTGAATGGAAAAGGTGACGTTGTATCACTCCGAATGACCCAATCACAATCAATGCCTTCCTCCATCCCTCATTACCATAGGGCTGTGGGGCTGCCTATTTAATCCGAGTTCGGAGCGGATTTGGGTCATTTCTGGGTCTGAAATTGAGTTTGAAAATGCCTGAGGACAAGAAAGCAGCTCCCAAGAAGGGCGCCAAGAAAACCTTGAGTAAAGCACCAGCCAAGGGCGGCAAGAAGCGGAGAAAGTCGAGGAAGGAGAGTTACTCCATCTACATCTACAAAGTGATGAAGCAGGTTCACCCCGACACCGGCATCTCCTCCAAGGCCATGAGCATCATGAACTCCTTTGTGAACGATATTTTCGAGCGCATCGCGGGTGAGGCTTCCCGCCTGGCCCATTACAACAAGCGGGCGACCATCAGCTCCCGGGAGATCCAGACCGCCGTGCGCCTGCTGCTGCCCGGGGAACTGGCCAAACACGCCGTATCGGAAGGGACGAAGGCGGTGACCAAGTACACCAGCTCCAAGTAAAACTCCACAATGCACTGAAAAAAATGAACACAACGGCTCTTTTAAGAGCCACCCACAGTCTCTCTGAAGACGCTGTAACGACCCCTCTGTGTGGAATCATTTTACTGTAGAATGTTTGATACTAAGTGTTTTTCTCTAACTCTTGTGCTTTTCTAATTTCTCTTGAAATCTAGTAGATTCTCATCATCACTGCCGGTTATAATCTGTGTGTTGCTTTTTTATTTAGTCCCAATAACCAAAAACGTGTCACTGATCCTCTCGTTCTCGTTCATATTCCGACCCTTCCCGGCTACTGCCCATTAAGAGCCGTTTTAAGGGGGTGGATTCGACTTCAGTCATTTTTTTCTCATTTTCACGTTTCTTTGTTCATTATTCGGGAATATCACTTTCAGAACCGCAATCCTTTGTAAAGCAACAGCCTTGAAAGAGACTTCACACTGAGTACAGAATAGTCTAAAGGATCTGTTACTGTTCGACTCCTTGCACCAGGAGTCCCGGCTCCGGTTTCGATCGCGATGCAGCTCCTGCGAACAGGGATCAATCCACAATCTGTCGTTTGTTCCTTTCACAAAGATTGAGCTGGAATCTGTCTCGTTACAAAATGGGTCTTTATTCCCGCCCGATTGAACATGAACGGTTAATGAAGCCGGATTTTAACCGGAATGTATAAGGTTCTGGAAGTTGTGACGGGAAATGTGGAACAACAGAGTAAAAGGAGAGAGATATTTAAATTTTTGTCTTTCGCGACATTATTTACGAAATCCGATTCTTGTGTTACAGAAATATTGGCGGGCTTTTCAAATTTCAAAAAAACGGTTCAGTTCGGTATTTTCCGTCTTTTCTCATTCGGCTATTGATTGGTGAATAAACAGCTCTCTGATTGGGCTGTTCGTTGAACCAATGAGATTGAGAATAGATGGACCAATCACAAGTGCCCCCACTGCACTCCTCCAGAAGGGAGAAGAAGGGCGAGTGCGGAAAGATTTCTTCATTCTTTGTGAAAGTGTTTGTGAGATTGTGGAAATGTCTGGAAGAGGAAAAACCGGCGGTAAAGCTCGGGCCAAGGCCAAGTCTCGCTCATCCCGGGCCGGACTGCAGTTCCCTGTGGGCCGTGTTCACAGGCTCCTGCGAAAGGGGAACTACGCTGAACGTGTGGGTGCCGGAGCACCGGTCTATTTGGCTGCTGTGCTCGAGTATCTGACGGCTGAAATCCTCGAGCTGGCCGGCAACGCGGCCCGCGACAATAAGAAAACCCGCATCATCCCCAGACACCTGCAGCTGGCTATCCGCAACGACGAGGAGCTCAACAAGCTGCTGGGACGGGTGACCATCGCTCAGGGCGGGGTGCTGCCTAATATCCAGGCCGTGCTGCTGCCGAAGAAAACCAGCAGTGTGTGCACCAAGAGCAAGTAAAGCGGTCAAGATTTAACCTGATAACCCAAAGGCTCTTTTCAGAGCCACCCACGGTATCTATGAAAGGGCTGGTCACTGTCTGTGTGATCAGGAATTAACTTCAAAAGGACTTGATTCCGATTCGAGAAACTAACAATAACTTGTTATGCACAAATCATCCATATCGGTCTGTTGCAGTACTCGCTTCAGGACCGCAGATATCGCCAACGTCCAATCGATTATAATTTGCAGTTTGTCTGGTGAATGAGACAAAATACCAGAACCGTTAGAATTGCCAACTGGGCGGGTGGGATACAGAAATACCAGGGACGCTTAATATTATTTACCGTCCCATCCTCGGACAACACTGGCTCAGTCTGTGTTATTTTACCCAGATTTGTACAACGGATGCTGACTGATGTGCTGTTATTGTATCAGCGATTACTGAATTAAGAATGTGAGTGAAATTTGTGTTTGGATGTGAGTGAGGTATTTATTCTGTCCCTGTCCGTCTGATATCTGCTCCCTCCCCTTTATACGTTTCCCATTTAAGCAAATTTCTCACGACCCTGCCATTTCAACCCAGTAGATCACAGCTCTTTCCATCGCCGATTTGGTGGCTCTGAAAAGAGCCTTTGTTGCACTTGGTGCTGAAGCCGGGTCGGATTTAGGCGCGCTCCCCGCGGATGCGGCGGGCCAGCTGGATGTCTTTGGGCATGATGGTGACTCGCTTGGCGTGGATGGCGCACAGGTTGGTGTCCTCAAACAGCCCCACCAGATAAGCCTCGCTGGCCTCCTGCAGGGCCATGACGGCCGAGCTCTGGAAGCGCAGGTCTGTCTTGAAATCCTGAGCGATCTCTCGCACCAGACGCTGGAAGGGCAGTTTGCGGATCAGCAGCTCGGTGGATTTCTGGTAGCGGCGGATCTCCCTCAGAGCCACAGTGCCGGGTCTGTAGCGATGAGGCTTCTTAACTCCGCCCGTGGCTGGAGCGCTCTTCCTGGCCGCTTTGGTCGCCAACTGTTTGCGAGGAGCTTTCCCGCCGGTCGATTTGCGCGCTGTCTGCTTGGTCCTGGCCATTTTCTAAACAGATCTCAACACAACCTGAGACACAGAGACTGTGAATACGGAGTGCGCTCTGGGGCCGCCTTTTAAAGCGTCTAAGGCTATCCGCCCCTGGCCTGTGATTGGCTGAGGTTTCACCCCCAGACAAGGAGGGACTGCCCCGGGACTGTGATTGGCAGGTTTGATCCGAGATCTGTCAGTCAGACCAAAACGGCGGGAGGTATTGGGTCCCAATTGGCTGAGCTGAAATTAATCTTCAATTTCAAAAAGCCCGCCAATTTCAGAGCATCTAATAACAGTTTCAAGAAAATTTCATTTCCCTCCAGCAATTTAAGAAACTCTCTCTTTATAATCTTCGTTATTTCCTTCTCCTCATCTCAAATCTCAGGCTGTTTCACATTCCGGTTCATTCTCTGATCTGTCTGTAAACGGGCGGGAATAAATCCCCGGTCATTGCTTTCCGTAACGGGAATTGCTTTCCAGCTTCAATTTCAAAAATCCCACCAGTTCCGGCCCGGTGAACCGCTCCTCAAACAGAAACTTCACATCGAACTGATAATTGAATGAGGGCAGGAAATAAACACATAGCAGAGAGGACACAGCGGGAGAGGGAGTGAGGAGGGATTTTACTCTGAGCGGAGAAGGTAATGTCTGGGGAAAGACTCTGTATCACCGCCTGTTCATTTATACCGTGAAACCGGGAATTCCGCTCCTTCTCTCGGGATGGCCGAGAACCCGGGCCGTTGTTTCTGATCTCCCTGTACCGAGTGTTGGGGAATCTCCCCATACTAATTAAATATCGGAAACTGATTCCCCAGCCCGAGATCTTTCCTCTCCCCGTTCCCAGGTCAGTGCTCTCTCTGTGAGGCGGTGGGTGGCTCTTAGAAGAGCCTTTGTTTTGTGTCCGGTTAGAAAGGGTCGAGTTGTTCAGCCGCCGAATCCATAGAGAGTGCGGCCCTGCCGTTTCAGAGCGTACACCACATCCATGGCAGTGACCGTCTTGCGCTTGGCGTGTTCAGTGTAGGTGACCGCGTCCCTGATCACATTCTCCAGGAAAACCTTCAGCACCCCGCGGGTTTCCTCGTAGATCAGACCCGAGATCCGCTTGACACCGCCACGGCGAGCCAGGCGGCGGATGGCTGGTTTGGTGATCCCCTGGATGTTATCACGAAGCACTTTCCGGTGCCGCTTGGCTCCGCCTTTGCCCAGTCCTTTGCCTCCTTTACCTCTGCCAGACATGATTATTCTTCACTCAAATCGCTGCTGAATGAACAGCAAACTGATGTTGGTTCCGTTTTTATGCAGCCTGCCCTGACCTGACTGAAACAGACACAGGGTGAGAGAGGGAGGGGAGGAGACAGAGATAAATATTAAACAGTGAGGGGAGGAGACAGAGTGTGATATTAAACAGAGAGGGGAGGAGACAATCAGAGAGACGGACAGAGCGGAGAGCGGCCTCTGATCTTCCAGCTCCACCTCCAGCTTTCTCCACCCGCCAATTTCAAACCGTTTATCGATAATAGAACCGAAACACAGCGCTCCGCACAAACCCTTGCAGACTCGGGCTTCATAGAATCCCGGAGCTTTTCAATAAGCCCCGTTACAATCAATAGTCAGTAATATTCCTGCCTAAATACAGTCCCTTCTATAACAAGTCAACCCGCCTCCTTCCATTTCAGTCCCAGACCCGATTCTATCTCCCCGCACATTCCCTCCCAGACGGGTTCAGCAGTTTATAAACACTTTATTCCAGCTGATTTGAAGAATCTCATGTGTTGGGGTTTGAATTGTGATCGCTGCCGATCTCCGCCAGTTTTACCCTGTTACGGACTGTCGCCCTGAATCTGTGAGAAAAAAATGAACTGGGACTGGAGCCGAACACACGCCAGTTCCAGTGAGGCCCGGCCCGGACATCCCATTCTCTCTATTTTATTACAGACATTGGGGGTCGGGCGGGGATAGCGAATGTCAGCGAGTCACCAGGACCCTGGGTTTATTTGAAATGATTTCTATCTGAAATCTGAGCCCGGCCCCGGGACAGGAATCATCTGATTCTGGGATCAGCTCTCTTCTGATAGACGTGGGTGGCTCTGAGAAGAGCCGTTGGGTTCAGATGGTCACAAGTTGCACTTGATTTTTTACTTCTTTTTGCCCGCTGCTTTCTTAGGCTTTGCTGACTTCGGCTTGGGCTTGGCCCTCGCCCTCGGTTTTTCCACCTTCTTCGCCTTCGCCTTCACTGACTTGGGGGTCTTGGGCTTCTTCGCCGCCGCTTTCTTCTTAATTGGTGATTTCGCCGCCTTTTTCGTGGTCGATTTCTTGACCGCTGGTTTCTTGGCCGTTAATTTCTTGACGGCTGCTTTTTTGGCCGCTGGTTTCTTTCCGGGAGATTTCTTGGTCACTTGTTTCTTCACCTTCATTCCCACTTTTGCCTGGGTTTCCTTCTTAGCGACTCTGAAGGAGCCCGAGGCGCCCGTGCCCTTGATCTGCACCAGGGAGCCTTTTTCCACATTTCTCTTGATACTTAATTTGATCTGGGACCGGTGCTTCTCCACATCCAGGCCTTTGGCAGCCAGAACCTTCTTTATCGCGGCCAGGGATATCCCCTTGCGATCCTTGCAATCCGCCACAATCTTGAGGATCTGTTCGCCCAACGGAGGACCGGTGGTCTTGGGTCGGGGAACCGCCTTCTTCTTATTCGGAGCCTTGGGTGGAGCGGAGGCGGCAGGAGGAGCCGTTTCGGCGGCTGCAGTGTCTGTCATGTCCGGGACTCTGTCGAAAATCTCTCTGACAGTCAGAGCTGGGTCAGAAATGAAACGAGAGGCGGCGGCACAGAGCAACTTAAAGGCACAGAGCGGACGGGGCGGAGACATCCTGCTGTCAGCTCCCGGCCCCTCCAGCCTCTCTGTGTTTCTCTCTCCTCTTAAACTCCCCGATTCCAATTCAAATCGGGCACTCCAGAGTCCCAGACTAGCCCCTTCCTATATCTCACACCGGAATGTTTGCTGTCGAAAAACTTTCACCGGAATTAAAAGCACCAGTTTCGATTTAAACCCGTTTCATTGCTGCACTGATCGCGCTCTCTCACCCGATCGCTGACATGATCTCCGTTTTTCACCTGAAATCTTGAATTGATCTGAAACTTTACCTTAAATTTCGACTTCGGAGCTCGGCAGGGGAGGAGGGCGATCCTTTGACAGGGATTTTTTAAAATTTTACTCAAAAGGGACTCGGAAATCTGGCGATGAGTCCGGCCACACAAACACAGTGACATTAATCTAACCCATCCGCCCCTTTAACACACTCTCTCTGACACAATGTTCACATCTTCACATTCACAGGACAAACTGTTCGCCAGATTGACAATTCCCGTGACAGGCTTTCCTCACCGCTCGGCCTGTGCTGCAGATTCTCGGAGGTGAGTTGTCGTTTCCCAGCTCAGTAACTGTTAAACACTCTGAGGCCAGCGCTCCTCACAGTGTCTGGTCCCCAGATTCAGGGGCAGCAGCCAATCACAGCTGTGGATGTGATTATCCATATCTGGTTTTACATGATTATATTATTCACACTCAGCAATATGTTTGGTTGAGACGATAATACAAATTCTCCTCTCTGGGCTCCTCCAGTCTCTCTGTCTTTCTCTCCCTCCTCCTAAACTGACTGACAGACAACAGTAACTGGTGTCCTATCCGTCCCATTCTCAACACCCAGAGACGGCCAGTTGCTGAATAAATTCAACATTCATAGGCAGTCCAGTGTCAGGCCGTTACAGGCTGTTTCTCCCCACCTTTCCTTATTGGACTGGAGACTGATAAATGCACCGTCAGACCGGCTCATACATAATAGAAGGGACAGTGACCGTCTCACCAACAGCACCGGAGGTCTGTTCACAGACACAGAATTAGTCTTTACCTTCCAACAGGGTGTTCATATTACGCTCAATAACACTATCCCGCTTTCATGTACAGCGCTGGAGGGAGAGAAATACAGACGGACAGATAAAGAGACAGACAGAGACAGGCACACAGACAAAGTATCATTCTCACACTTCCTCTCAGTGTGTCCGTTTCATACTCAGCAAACAGTATCCCACCTTCGTGTACAGCGCTAGAGAGATACAGACAGGCAGAGTATCAGCCATACGCTTCCCATCAGTCTCTCTGTATCACGCTCAGCAGCAGTATTCCACCTTCATATGTTGTACATAAGAGAGAGAGAAACTGACCTGCAATGTCCCGTTTTCACCCAGTAACAAATTGGAAAATTCTCCATTCCAATTGCCATTCCAAGCTGGAGTGACGGAAGATGCAGTCTCATCTCTCACTGATATTATTTCAGAGACAGACACATTATTAATCCCACTCTCAGGGACAGTGTCACGCATTTAACCCTCTCTTGCATGTTGTACCCTCTGCAATTTTGCAGCTCAGGGCCCTTCTGTATTTCTCTCAGTGACCGAGAGCTTCACTCCGATTGAAATAAACTGGGACTGTAGCCGTCAAATATTAATCCTACACGGTCCCAGCAAATACACCGACACCCACTTTCCTCCCATGTTTCTCCAGGATTGGTTCGAGGAATCCGGCCTCCAGTTACGGAGTCACAAGTTTCTTCATCAGTAAACGGACCAAGAATGAATAGAACCCATTGGCTCATTTCACAGCCGCCCACTTTATCTCTGAAAGACTCTTTTCCATCAAAAGATACCGAGAGAAACAGCAGGGATGGAAACATCTAGTTTAATAGTAAGAGATTGTAAAGTCAGTCTGGATTCCAGCGTTAGGCACTGGTGGAATCCCATCTGTTTCCCATTCTGGTGCCTGTTCCTGCACAGCCTGTGGACCCCATTCCCTCTGACCTTTCCCCCAGACCCACTTCCTTTGCTCAGACTCTGAAAAATTCCAATTGGGGAAAGTTTCCATCGATTTTTGTATTGAGAATTAAACCAGATTGCTGCGCATGCGCGACTCAGCCCCGCCCCCAGCGCTGGTTGTTGGTGAGCGGAAGAGCGCATGCGCTCTCCCCTCCCCCAGCTCGGCTTGTGGGCGCCATTCACTCAGTGAGCGGAAGAATTTGGTTTAAAACAGCCGGGAATGGAGAGATCACGGCCCCCGGGGGAAGGGAGCAAAGAGCAGCCTCGTTACAGCAGCTCATCGCTCCGGGACCGTGTCCGCAGATGGGCTCAGAGATCGGCATTGAGTCCGAGTGAAGGTCAGGGGGAGTCCGGGGGCTGTTTGTAAGAGGCGGAGTGGATCAGGAACTGGTCCCGGAACATGGAGTGAGCGGGGGAAGGGAGAGGCCATTCTCGGGCTGTGTGTGTACAGGGTGTGTCCAGGGGAAGGGAGACAGAATGGGAAGAACCTACTATTTAAAATCATTGCTGCTTTCTCTCCCCAAACCAGTAGTGAATGTTCCTGGTTTAGTTCCAGTCTCACCCTGTTTATTGTTATTGGACAGTGAAGAGTGGAAACAGAGCCGGACAGGAAGGATGTGGGGAGTTATACAAAGAGCATCTATTGCAGGCACCAGGTGAGAAGTGTGAAGGGCACATTTTAAACAGCGGCTGTTTGATTTCGGTTGAACGGTTAGTCCCATGGGAGAGGGGATTAGAAACCTGACGTGTGCAAAGGTCCCCGCCCCATCGGGTCGTCCCATTCATGGATCAGTGCAGAGGTTGGGTTGTGTCTGGATGTCACTAAATCGTTGTAAAATTGCCCAACACATCTGGTGTGCAGAAGCTGAGTACTGCAGTACTGCAGTGGAGTCAGAC
Organism: Heptranchias perlo; assembly: GCF_035084215.1. NCBI lineage: Eukaryota > Metazoa > Chordata > Chondrichthyes > Hexanchiformes > Hexanchidae > Heptranchias > Heptranchias perlo. The sequence continues at coordinate 1,485,357 of NW_027139442.1, read as the reverse complement.
ACTGACACTGTTTGTATCACTGGTTCTCATTTGTGGATATTCAAAATAATCATTAACATAGATATTAATTCGAACACTTTTGTATTTTCTACCTCACTGGTTCTTGAGTTACAAGAGATAAATTTCTTCCTGCAGGCAAATCCCTAAAGGACCCAGAATCAGTGTTATGTTTCCTCCACTCGAGGCACAAGGAACAGTGCAGCCAACTCCTTCTCCCACACAGTAAGTACATTATCACACACAGCGCACAGAGACACAGACAGGTCATCAGTTCCACAGTCTCAGACAGCAGAAGTCGTCAGTCCCACACTGATCCCAAGATCCAGAGACACATTTTCAATCCAACAGTCAAACAGAGCAGGTGAGGCAGACACTGTTCCATTTCCCCCGAGCTGAGTCCCGCTGACAGGTAGATACAAAAATCCCAGTCCAAGATCACACTATCAGATTGAAAGGCACTGTATCAATCTCACAATAGGGCAACATTAGCTACGAATTAAATACCAGATCGAAATCACACATGGTACCCGATTTAAAGGTGCAGAATGAATCCCAATAATGTACCCTGAGATTCAAAATTGATTACTCGCCCAGAACTCACACACATGTGAGTTGATACACTATGCGAATGGATATTGCATGTATCATGTGATACAAATTGCATACGAGTCCAAATCTCATGTACAGTATCAGATTAAAAATGCTGTGAGAGTTTAATCTGAGAAACAAATTAGATATCAGTTTATAATGGACTCATATTGTGAGATGTAAAGATACAGTATCAATTCTATTAGTACAGAGTGAGCTATACATTATACGCCATTTGAAAAGTGTCACCATATCAATTTGAAAGATACATTATCTTTCACAATAGTACTCACAGAGATACAGATTTAATAGTAGTTCAAAAAGCACACAAATTATCTGATTAAAACCTACAGTGTCAAATCCTAAAGTGTATCCACATTTACCAATTAAATAATGAGAAATATGATCTAAACATGAAGATATTAAAGCTAAAATTTTTTATGCCATAATACAATCTGAGAGAATAATTACATACAGAAACAGAATGAATCTCACACTCAGATATAGTACCAGAGACTTACAGATGCAGAAGGAATCCCAAACTCATATACAATAATGGAGACTGACAGACACAGAGCGAATCCTACACTCACATATGGTACCAGAGATGACAGATATAGAATGAATCCCACACTGGCATACAGTACCAAGGGCTGATAGATATCTAGTTAATTACTCACTCTCATAAAGTACTAGAGACTGACAGAAAGATAATGACTCCCACATTCACACAGTACCAGAGCCTGAGAGATACAGAATGAATCACACACTCACACAAAGTACCAGAGACTGACAGATAGAGAATGCATCCCACACCAACATGCAGTCTGAGAGGCTGCATATACAGAAAGAATTCAACACCCACATACAAGACTGGAGACTGAAAGACACAGAATAAATCCCACACTCACAGTATCAGAGACTGCATATATCGATTAAATCGCAAACTCACACACACGACTGACAAGATACAGAATGAATCCCACACTAACACACTTTTCCAGATACTGAGAGATACAAAATGAATCACACATTAGTGCAGGCTGAGTAACATTATTTACCAGTCCAAGAAGTATCAGATTGAAAGATACAGTATCAATTCCATTAGTGCAGATTGATCTACACATTATTTCCCACTAAAAAAACTGATGCAGATTCAGACTGAAATATACAGTATTCCATTCATGCAGACTGAGCTGCACATCATATACAAGTTCAAAAATGTCACCATATCAGTTTGGAAGATAAACTAATTCACAATTGTGTTCCCATCGATACAGATTTAATAGTAGTCCAAAAAGTGCCCACATTCTCTGAATATATTCTAAAGCATTTCATTATCAACCAATTAAACACTGGGAAAAATATGCATTCATTGAGGTATTAAAGATAAAGTTTTGAACACCATACTGTAAACGGAGATACAAATTACATACAGATAAGGAATGAATCTCACACTCAGATAGAGGGCCAGAGAGTGACACACAGAATGAAACCAGCAATCACACAATGTAACAGTGACTGACAGATACCGAATGAATCCTACATTCACACACAGTAAAAGGGACTGACAGATATAGAATGAATCACACACACCCACAGTACCAGAGCCTGACAGATACAGAATGAATCCCACACGCACAGACAGTACTAGGGACTGACAGATATAGAATGAATCCCACACTCACAGACAGTACTAGGGACTGACAGATACAGAATGAATCTCACAGTCACACACATTAATGCAGTCTGAGTTACACATTACACATCAGTCCAAAAATCTCATAGTATCAGATTGAAAGATACAGTATCAATTCCATTAGTGCAGACTGATCTACATATTATAAAGCACTACAAAAAACTGATAAAGATTCAGACTGAAATATACAGTATACCTTTCAAGCAGACTGAGCTACACATCATATACAAGTTCAAAAATGTCACCATATCATTTTGGAAGATAAACTAATTCACAATTGTTTTCCCATCGATACAGATTTAATCGAAGTCCAAAAAGTGCCCACATTCTCTGATTATAAACGAAAACATTATATTTTAAAATGTATCATTATCTACCAATTAAACACTGGGAAAATTATTGATACATTGAGGTATTAATGAGAGAGTTTTGAACACCATACTGGAAACAGAGACACAAATTACATACAGATAAAGAATGAATCTCACACTCAGATAGAGGGCCAGAGACTGACATGCAAATTGAAAACAGCACTCAAACAATGTAACAGTGACTGACAGATACAGAATGAATCCTACACTCACACACATTACAAGGGTCTGACAGATACAGAATGAATCCTACACTCACACACATTACAAGGGACTGACAGACATAGAATGTACATTGCGCAGTATTTCTCTCTGATTTCTCAGGACACGATTTGCATTGCTCCTTTACCCCATTTAGACTCTTATTTTCCATGCAGTATGAGGCCTCCTTATTCCCCCTGCAAAATGCACCACCACACACCTTTCTATATTGAAATTCAATGGCCATTTACACGGCCGTTCTGCAAGCTTATTTTGTCGTAGTCTTCCTCAGTATTGACTACACCCCCTAAATTAATTACAATCATTTAATACAGCATTACAACCAAAGTTTTAACGAAAAAATGTTCTCCATTCCCAGTTTTTCTAAATCCCACCCGTACAATATAATGTGAAGAATGAGTTTATCTTCTGTCCCTCTCTCATCTGCAAACTTCAATGACCTGGGGTTTGGGGACATCTACTGGTCGGAAGCAGAACTGCAACAGTTCGGAACAAATTGCTGAAACCGGACAATGTGCAGTGTGAGCGTGTTTGTGATTGGTGGCAGGTATTAAATCTGATTTTTTAAACCTGACCATTAACCTTTAGTGTTTGTTATTGAAGAGGAAACAGAGCCGGACAGTAAGGATGTGGGGAGTTAAACAAAGAGTATCTATTGCAGGCATCAGGTGAGAAGTTTGAAGGACACATTTTAAACAGTGGCTGTTTTGTTTCGGTTGAACGGTTAGTCCCATGGTGGAGGGGATTAGAAATCTGATATGTGCAAAGCTCCCCGCCCCATCGGGTAGTCCCATTCATGGATCAGTCCAGGGGTTGGGTTTTGTCTGAATGTCACTAAACTGTTGTAAAACAGCCCAACACACCTGGTGTGCAGAAGCTGAGTGCTGCAGTACTGCAGTGGAGTCAGACACTGACACTGTTTGTATCGCTGATTTTCATTTGTGGATATTCAATATTATTATTAACAGATATTAATCTGATCACTTCTGCATTTTCTACATCACCTGTTCTTGATTTACAAGAGATACGTTTCTTTCTACAGGCAAATACTTGAAGGAGCCAGAATGAATGTGAAATTTCCTCCACCCGAGGCAAAGGAACAGTGCAGCCAGCTCCTTCTCACACACAGTAGGTATATTCTCACTCGCAGAGCACAGAGACACAGACAGGTCATCAGTTCCACAGTCCCACACAGCAGAAGTAGTCAGTCCCACACTGATCCCAAGTTCCAGAGACACATTTTCAATCCAACAGTCAAACAGAGCAGGTGAGGCAGACACTGCAACCATCTTCAGCCAGAAGTGCCGAGTGGATAATCCATCTCAGCCTCCTCCCGATATCCCCACCATCACGGAAGCCAGTCTTCGGCCAATTCGATTCACTCCACGTGATATCAAGAAACGGTTGAGTGCACTGGATACAGCAAAGACTATGGGCCCCGACAACATCCCAGCTGTAGTGCTGTAGACTTGTGCTCCAGAACTAGCTGCGCCTCTAGCCAAGCTGTTCCAGTACAGCTACAACACTGGCATCCACCCGACAATGTGGAAAATTGCCCAGGTATGTCCTGTCCACAAAAAGCAGGACAAATCCAATCCGGCCAATTACCGCCCCATCAGTCTACTCTCAATCATCAGCAAAGTGATGGAAGGTGTCGTCGACAGTGCTATCAAGCGGCACTTACTCACCAATAACCTGCTCACCAATGCTCAGTTTGGGTTCCGCCAGGACCACTCGGCTCCAGACCTCATTACAGCCTTGGTCCAAACATGGACAAAAGAGCTGAATTCCAGAGGTGAGGTGAGCGTGACTGCCCTTGACATCAAGGCAGCTTTTGACCGAGTGTGGCACCAAGGGGCCCTAGTAAAATTGAAGTCAATGGGAATCAAGGGGAAAACTCTCCAGTGGCTGGAGTCACACCTAGCACAAAGGAAGATGGTAGTGGTTGTTGGAGGCCAATCATCTCAGCCCCAGGGCATTGCTGCAGGAGTTCCTCAGGGCAGTGTCCTAGGCCCAACCATCTTCAGCTGCTTCATCAATGACCTTCCCTCCATCATAAGGTCAGAAATGGGGATGTTCGCTGATGACTGCACAGTGTTCAGTTCCATTCGCAACCCCTCAGATAATGAAGCAGTCCGAGCCTGCATGCAGCAAGACCTGGACAACATCCAGGCTTGGGCTCATAAGTGGCAAGTAACATTCGCGCCAGATAAGTGCCAGGCAATGACCATCTCCAACAAGAGAGAGTCTAACCACCTCCCCTTGACATTCAACGGCATTACCATCGCCGAATCCCCCACCATCAACATCCTGGTGGTCACCATTGACCAGAAACTTAACTGGACCAGCCATATAAATACCGTGGCTACGAGAGCAGGTCAGAGGCTGGGTATTCTGCGGCGAGTGACTCACCTCCTGACTCCCCAAAGCCTTTCCACCATCTACAAGGCACAACTCAGGAGTGTGATGGAATACTCTCCACTTGCCTGGATGAGCGCAGCTCCAACAACACTCAAGAAGCTCGACACCATCCAAGATAAAGCAGCCCGCTTGATTGGCACCCCATCCACCACCCTAAACATTCACTCCCTTCACCACCGGCGCACTGTGGCTGCAGTGTGTACCATCCACAGGATGCACTGCAGCAACTCGCCAAGGCTTCTTCGACAGCACCTCCCAAACCCGCGACCTCTACCACCTAGAATGACAAGGGCAGCAGGCGCATGGGAACAACACCACCTGCACGTTCCCCTCCAAGTCACACACCATCCCGACTTGGAAATATATCGCCGTTCCTTCATTGTCGCTGGGTCAAAATCCTGGAACTCCCTTCCTAACAGCACTGTGGGAGAACCGTCACCACACGGACTGCAGCGGTTCAAGAAGGCGGCTCACCACCACCTTCTCAAGGGCAATTTGGGATGGGCAATAAATGCCGGCCTTGCCAGCGACGCCCACATCCCTTGAACGAATTAAAAAAAAACACTGTTCCATTTCTCCCGAACTCAGTCCCGCTGACAGGTGGATTCAAAAATCCCAGCCCAAAATCACACTATCAGATTGTCAATTTCACAAAAGGGCAACATTAGCCATGAATTAAATACCAGATATCCCGAGATTCAAATTGAATACTAGCCCAGAACTCTCTAACACACGTGAGTTTAATACATGCAGTATCCATTCGAATAGTGTATCATTCAAATACAAAATGAAGGCCGAAACTCATGTACAATATCAGATTGAGAAATGCTGTGACAGTGTAACCAGAGAAACAAATTCGATATCAGTTTATAATATACTCACAGTAAGGGATTTAAAGATACAGTATCAATTCTCTTAGCACAGACTGAGATGCACATTATTTACCAATTCAGAAATGTCACCATATCAATTTGAAAGATAAATTATCATTCACAATATTACTCACAGATTTACAGATTTAATAGTAGTCCAAAAAGCACACAAATTATCTGATTAAAGCCTCCAGCTTCAAATCCGAAAGTGTATCCATATTTACCAATTAAATAATGAGAAAAGCTATTCAAACATGAACATATTAAAGCTACAGTATTGAACATCATAATGTAATCTGAGAGAATAATTATGGACAGAAACAGAATGAATCTCACACTCCGATACAGTACAGAGACAGACATGCAGAAGGAATCCCAAACTCGCATACAGTACTAGAAGTTGCCAGACACAGAGTGAATCCCATACTCAAGTATGGTACCAGAGATGACAGAAACAGAATGAATCCCACTGAGGCATACAGTACCAAGGACAGACAGATACCGAGTTCATCCCACATTCTAATAAAGCACTAGAGACTGAAAGTTAAAGTATGAATCGCAAACTCACACACAGCAGCAGAGACTGACAGACACAGAATGAATCACACACTCACACACAGTACCAGAGAATGACAGATACAGAATGAATCCCACACTCACTCACAGCACCCGAGACTGACAGATACAAAATGAATCCCACACTCACACACAGTACCAGAGACTGAGAGATACAAGGTGAATCTCACAGTCACCTACATTAGTGCAGGCTGAGTTATAAATTACGTTCCAGTCCAAAAATCTCAGTGTCAGATTGAAAGATACAGTATCAATTCCATTAGTGCAGACTGAGCTGCACATTAGAAACCACGACAACAAAACTGATACAGATTCAGACTGAAATATACAGCATTTCTTTCATGCAGACTGAGCTACACATTATATACAAGTTCAAAAATGTCACCATATCAATTGGAAGATGCACAAATTCACAATTGTGTTCCCAATGTAGATTTAATAGAAGTCCAAAAATAGATGCCCACATTATCTTATTACATTTTTTAAAATGTCATTATCTACCAATTAAAACTGGGAAAAATTATTCATACATTTAAGTATTAAAGATACAGATGTGAACGCCATCCTGTAAATGAAGATATAAATTAGATACAGATAAAGAATGAATCTCTCACTCCGATAGAGTGCCAGAGACTGATATGTAGAATGAATCCCAAACTCATACAATGTACCAGCGACTGACAGATTCAAAATGAATCCCACACTCACACACTGTAGCACAGACTGACAGATACAGAATTTATATCACTCACATACAGTTCAGAAATTGATAGGTATAGAATGAATGTCTCACTCACATATAGCACCAGAGACTGACAGGAACAGAACGAATCGCTCACACATACAAAATCAGAGACTGAGAGATATGGAATGAATCCCAAACTCACACACAGTACCAGAGACTGATAGATCCAGAATGAATACCACATTCACATAGAGTATCAGGAACTGACAATCACAGAATGAATCTCACAGTCACACAACTGGAGACTGAGTTACATTTTACATACCAGTTCAAAGATATCATAGTGTCAGATTGAAAGCGACGGTATGAATTCCATTAGTGCAGACTGAGCTACATAGTAGAAATATTAGTAAATACTCATAGAGTATTATACTGAAATAAACAGTATCAATACCATTGTTTCAGACTGAGCTACACATTATATACCAGTCCAAAAACCTCATAAATGATCAGACTGGAAGATACAGTATCAATTCTATTAGCACTGCCTGACCTGTACATTACATACCAGACTGAAAATCCCATAAAATCTTCGACTGAAATAAACAGTATCAATTCCATGAGTGCAGACTGAGCCACACATTATATAGCAGTCCAAGAATTTCATACCCTATCAGACTCAAAGATACAATAACAATTCCATTAGCACAGATGACGAGTCCAAAAATCTCATAGAATATCAGATTGAAAGATTCAGTATCACTTCCATTTGTGCAGAATGAGCTACACATCACATTCCAGTCCAAAAATCTCATACAGTATCAGACTGATAGATACAGTATCAATTCCTTTAGTGCAGGCTGAGCTACATATTACATACCAGTCCAAAAATCTCATACAATATTAGATTGAGATGCAGAATTAATCCCATTATTGCTGACTGAGCTATACATTACATACCAATCCAATAATTTCACCACGAACAGATTGAAAGGTACATTATCATTCACAATAGAGTTCAGAGATTAAGATGCAATCACACTCCAAAGCTCACACACGTTGTTTGATTAAAGAAAATTGAAAAGTGTATCCATATTTACAAATTAAACACTGGACGAAGAATTGTATATAATTTAAAGTATTAAAGATACAGTTTCAAATACGATACTGTAAACTGAAATAAGAATACAGAATGAATCCAGACTTGCACATTGAGATAATGCAGCAGAGAATGACAGATACAGAATAAATCCCACACTCACACACAGCACCAGAGACTGACAGATACAGAATGAATCTCCACACTCACAGACTGTACTGGAGACGACAGATATAGAATGAATGTCACAGTCACATTACTGCAGACTGAGTTACACTTTACAGACCAGTCCAAAGATCTCATAGTGGCAGATTGAAAGATGCAGTCTAAATTCTATTGGTGCAGACTGAGCTACATATTGGATATAGTGGTAAATACTCGTGTTTGCTGAAATAAACATTATCAATACCATTGGTACAGACTGAGCTACACATTACGTACTAGTCCAAAAATCACAAATGATCAGATTGGAAGATACAATTTAAATTCTATTCGCACTGCCTGAGCTGAACATTATATATCAGTCCAACAATCTCATACAATATTAGACTGAAAGATACAGAATCGATTCAATTAGTGAAAACTGAGCCACACATTATATAGCAATCCAAGAATCTCATACCGTATCAGACTCAAAGATACAATATGAATTCCATTAGCACAGACTGAGCTACACGTTACTCACCAGTCCAAAAATCTCATACTGAATCTTTCAATGTGACACTCTATCAATTTCATTCGTGCAGCCTGAGCTATACATTGCATTCCAGTCCAAAAATTTCATACAGTATAAGAATGATCGATACAGTATCAATTCCTTTAGTGCGTGATGAGCTACATATTACATACCAGTCCAAAAATCACATAAAGTGTTAGACTCAGATGCAGAATTAATCCCATTATTGCAGACTGAACTACACATTGCACACCAGTCCAGTAATTTCAACGTGAACAGATTGAAAGGTATATTATCATTCACAATAGAGTTCAGAGATTAAGATGTAACACGACTCCAAAACTCTCACACGTTGTTTGATTAAACAAAATCAAAAAGTGTATCTGTGTAAACAAATTAAATGCTCGATGAAGACATGTATATACTTTAAAGTTTCAATACAATAGTGGAAACTGAAATAAGAGTATAGAATGCACATTGTCACAGAGATTGAATTGCAGAATGAATCCCACACTGAGATAAAGTAGCAGAGAATGGCAGATACAGAATGTATTCCACACACAGACAGTACCAGCGACTGATGGATGCAGAATATACCCCATGCTCACACTCAGTTACAGAGACTGACAGATAAAGAATAAACCCCAGTCTCATATCCAGTACCAGAGACTGACCTCGACTGACGGGAAGCGACAACTATAATAAGGCAACAAATTCACATTCTCTGTCGTGGTTCCAGAAACAGGACAATGTGCAATGTGAGGGATGTTTCTGTCTGTAACTTTTACTGTCGTATTTTTGCACTTTTTGACGGTGAAAAATGAAGACAATGATTCATAATAAAGTTTTTGTTTCACTCGTTCCATAGTTGTGAATTTGCCCCATTATATATCACTGTACATTGCACAGTATTTCTCGCTGATTTCTCAGGATGATTTACATTGCTCCTCTACCCCATTTAGACTCTTATTTTCCATGCAGTATGTGGCCTCCTTATTCCCCTTGGCGAAATGCATCACCTCACACCTTTCTATATTGAAATTCAATGGCCATTTACAAGGCCGTTCTGCATGTTTATTTTGTCCCAGTCTTGATCAGTATTGACTATATCTCCGAAACAAATTACAAGAATTTAACGCAGTATCACAACTAGTGTTTGCTCTAACAAAATGTACTTGCAGCTCGTCTCCATCCCCAGTTTTTCTAAATGCCACTCGTGCAATATAATGTGAAGAATGAGTTTATCTTCTGTCCCTCGCTCATCTGCAAACTTCAATGACCCGGGGTTTGCGGACATCTACTGGCCGGAAGCAGAACTGCAACAGTTCAGAACAAATTGCTGAAACCGGACAATGTGCAGTGTGAGCGTGTTTTTTGATTGGTGGCAGGTATTAAATCTGATTTTTTAAAACCTGCCCATTAACCTTTAGTGTTTGTTATAGAACAGTAAACAGAGCCGGACAGTAAGGATATGGAGAGTTATAAAAAAGCATCTATGGCAGGCATCAGGTGAGAAGTTTGAAGGACACATTTTTAACAGCGGCTGTTTAGTTTTGGTTGAACGGTTAGTCCCATGGGAGAGGGGATTAGAAATCTGATATGTGCAAAGGTCTCCGCCCCATCGGGTAGTCCCATTCATGGAACAGTGCAGGGGTTGGGTTGTGTCTGGATGTCACTAAATTGTTGTAAAACAGCCCAACATACCTGGTGTGCAGAAGCTGAGTGCTGCAGTACTGCAGTGGAGTCAGACACTGACACTGTTTGTATCGCTGGTTTTCATTTGTGGATATTACAATGATTATTAACAGAGAGATTCAATTGATCACTTTTGTATTTTCTACCTCACCTGTTCTTGAGTTACAAGAGATAATTTTTCTTCCTACAGGCAAATCCTTGAAGGGCCCAGAATTCGTGTGATATTTCCTCCACCCGGGGCACAAGGAACAGTGCAGCCAGCTCCTTCTCACACACAGTATGTATAGAGTCATAGAGTCATAGAGTTATACAGCACGGATAGAGGCCCTTCGGCCCATCGTGTCCGCGCCGGCCATCAGCCCTGTCTACTCTAATCCCATATTCCAGCATTTGGTCCATAGCCTTGTATGCTATGGCATTTCAAGTGCTCATCCAAATGCTTCTTGAATGTTGTGAGGGTTCCTGCCTCCACAACCCTTTCAGACAGTGAGTTCCAGACTCCAACCACCCTCTGGGTGAAAAAGTTCTTTCTCAATTCCCCTCTAAACCTCCCGCCTTTTACCTTGAATCTATGTCCACTTATAATAGAACCCTCAACGAAGGGAAAAAGCTCCTTAGTATCCATCCTATCTGTGCCCCTCATAATTTTGTACACCTCAATCATGTCCCCCCTCAGCCTCCTCTGCTCCAAGGAAACAAACCCAATTTTCCCAGTCTCTCTTCATAGCTGAAGCGCTCCAGCCCTGGTAACATCCTGGTGAATCTCCTCTGCACCCTCTCCAAAGCGATCACATCCTTCCTGTAGTGCGGCGACCAGAACTGCACACAGTACTCCAGCTGTGGCCTAACCAGTGTTTTATACAGCTCCATCATAGCCTCCTTGCTCTTATATTCTATGCCTCGGCTAATAAAGGCAAGTATCCCATATGCCTTCTTTACCACCTTATCTACCTGTTCCGCCGCCTTCAGGGATCTGTGAACTTGCACACCAAGATCCCTCTGACCCTCTGTCTTGCCTAGGGTCCTCCCATTCATTGTGTATTCCCTTGCCTTGTTAGTCCCTCCAAAGTGCATCACCTCGCACTTTTCCGGGTTAAATTCCATTTGCCACTGTTCCGCCCATCTGACCAACCCATCTATATCGTCCTGCAGACTGAGGCTATCCTCCTCGCTATTTACCACCCTACCAATCTTTCTTAATATACTCTGTGAGTATATTATCACTCACAGAGCACAGAGACACAGACAGGTCATCAATCCCACATTCTCACACAGCAGAAATAGTCAATCCCAAACTGATCCCAATCCAACAGTCAAACAGAGCAGGAGAGACTGACGGAATTTCTGTTTCACAATGACTCAATACCGCTGACTGGCAGATAAATAATTCCCAGTCCAAAATCACACCCAGTATCAGATTGAAAGGCATTGTGTTAATCTCACATTAGATCAGAATTAGCTACAAATTAAATACCAGATAGAACTGACACATGGTACTGATTGATAGGTACAGAATGAATCAAAATAGTGTACCCCGAGATTCACACCACATTATGAGTTTAAAGATGCAGTATTCATGCCAATATTATACACTGAGATACAAATTAGATACCAGTTCAGATGTTACCCATATTTGACTCACATATATGTCCAAAAACCTCATAGTGTCAGAATGAAATGTACAGTTTCAATCCTATTGTTGCAGATTGAGCTACACATTATATACCAGTCCAAAATTTGCATAAAGTATCATACTGGAAGATACAGTATCAATCCCATTAGACTGAGGTACACATTAGTCACCTGTCCAAAAATCATATTTATCAAACTGAAAGGCAGGGTATCAATTCCCTTACTGCAGGCGGAGGTTCACATTAGATACCTGTCCAGAAATCACGTACAGTACCATACTGAAAGAAATAGTATTGATTTAATTAGTACAGACTGACCTACACGTTACATACCAGTACAAAAATCTCACACAGTTTCAGAATGGAAGATACAGTATCAATCCCATTAGTGCAGACTGAGGTCTACATTAGATACCAGTCCAAAAGTCACATTCAGTGTCAAAATGAAAGATACAGTATCAATTCCTTTCGTGCAGACTGAACTACACCTTACAAACCTGTCTAAGTATATTACACAGTATCAGACTGAAAGGTACAGTATGAATTCCATTAGTACAGACTGAACCACACATTACATACCAGTCCAAAAATCTCATACAGTGTCAGACTGAAAGATACAATAATTATTCTATTAGCCCAGACTGAGCTACAAAATAAATACCAGTCCAATAATTTCACAGTAAAAGATTGAAATACACATTATCTTCACGGAGATTAAGATGTAATCATTCAACAAAACTCGCACACATTGTTTGATTAAAACAAAATCCAAAAGTGTATCAATATTTACAAATTAATGCAGCACGAAAGATTTGCATACATTAATGAATTAAACATACAGTTTCAAGTACCATACTCTAACCTGAAATAAGAATACAGAACAAATCCAGACTTGCACTTTGCCCAGAGACTGAGTTACAGAATGAATCCCACACTGAAATAGAATACCAGAGACTGACAGTCACAGAATGAATCCCACACTCACAGATCGCACCAGAGATTGAGAGATACAAAACGAATCACACACTCACACACAGTACCAGAGACTGACAGATACAGAATGAATACCACACTCACAGACTGTATTGGAGACTGACGGATACAGAATGAATATCACACTCACATACAGTACCAGAGAATGACAGACATAGAATTAATGCCACACTCACATGCAGTCTGACATCTACTGGCCATAAGTGAGAACTGTAACTGAGTGGAACAAATTCACATTCTCTGTCGTTGTTCCAGATTCAGGACAATGTGCAATGTGAGGAAATAGTTTCTCTCTGTAACTTCTACTCCCGTATTTTTTCTAATTTTGTCAGTTAAAAATTAGACAATTGATTTCGAATAAAGTTTTTGTTTTCCTCATTCGAAAGTTGCCCCATTATATTTCACTCTACATTGCGCAATATTTCTGTCTGAATTCTCAGGAGACGATTTATATTAATTCAAATAAACCGAACTGAAACACAAATAAAAACTGAGTGCAAATCTGCAAGTTTCAACGGCGACCGTCAAAAGTGAAAGGGATAAAATATAGAAAAAAATCAAACCGAAAATGCTGGAAAGGCTCAGCAGGTCCGGCACCATCTGTGGAGAATGGAAGCTCGGGTTAACGGTTCAGGACTATGACCCTTCTATAGATCAGAAAGGTTAATCCGACATAATTTAAATAAGGAACGGGAATCAGCAGAGGGAAAAACTTCAGAAAATCAATTAATTTCACTGAATCCGAGCAATTGTGTCCCGTATCCACTGTACAGATCAGGACAAATAATAATACAAAAGAACAGAGTTCAATTCAACGATATGGGGGAAATAAATGAATTTTAAAAATACTTTTTTATATAAATTAGACTCGTTTGTGTTTTGAAAACACTATCCCACTGAACATCATCAAATTCGGTTCCAGTCTTGGTGTTTCTGAATTCAGCGTGCTGGGATTCAAACCTGTTGGAATTAATTGTTTGGAATGGAGCGATACTCACCATCATGGCACCTTAGTTCACTGGGAGGGAGAAATAGAGCGTTTCTGTGGAGTTTCGGACTGAATTGCTCCCTTTGGGTTACTGGCACTTTAATCAAAGACAATAAACAGTTCCCAAACATCAGCCCCTGAACAGACACAACAAGCTGGTAGAATTTCTCATTCATAGATATTAAATAAGAGGATGACAAAAGCGAATAGGAAGAGGTTAGGAAGAAGTCACAAAAACAATTAGGGAAGCAAACAGGAATCACGAAATCAAATTATCAAGGTATATTTTAAAAAATCGTAAATTATTGTACAGAGCCAGAAATAACAGAAGGAAAATAAGAATATCTTGAGGGCCACTAAGGGATTGACAAGATAAACTCACAGGTAACGTCAGCGAAATGGCAGAAATATTGAATTATTACTTTCCCTCAGTATTTAACCGGGCGATTAACAGGGTGAATATGATATAGAGGAAGAGGTCAATAAAGATATCAAGGCATTTAAGTTAGAAAGGGTGGTTAATCTCCTGATCCTGATGGATTGCATCTGCACTTATTAAATGAAGCAAAGGAAGAGATAGCAGAGGCATTGTTACATATATAGAAAAAATCATTACAGAAAGGAATAGTGCCAGAGGACTGGATGACAGTTGATGTGATTCTTATATTTTGAAACAGGAAATAGAACAAGTCCAGGGAACTGTGGACCAGTTAACTAAAGGTCAGTGGTAGGAATGATCATGGAATCTTTTACTCAATGAAGCAACAGAAAAACATCCAGAAACCGAAAATATAATAAAGAATAGTCAGCACGGATTTCAGAAAGGGAAGATTTAATAGTTTGACAGAAGGTTTGACAGTTAAAATTACAGTTCAACATAACTTATCTGCTTTTCAAATATATTCCTCTAGAAATAAACCTCTGTGTTTGCATTTCATGGCCTTATCAACCTGTGTTGCTACTTTTAAAGATTTGTCAATCTGTACCCCTAAATCCCATTGCTCTTCTACCCCATTTAGACTCTTATTTTCAAAGCAGTGTTTGGCCTCCTTATTCCCCCGAGCAAAATGCACCACCTCACACCTTTCTATATGGAAATTCAATGGCCATTTACACCGCCTTTCAGCAAGCTTATTAAAGTCTTCTTGTATTTTGTCGTAGTCTTCCTCAGTATAAGCTATACCCTCAACATTAATTACAAGCATTTAATACAGCATTACAACTCATGTTTTGTCGAACAAACTGTTTTCCATTCCCAGTTTTTCGAAATCCCACCCGTACAATATAATGTGAAGAATGAGTTTATCTTCTGTCCCTCTCTCATCTGCAAACTTCAATGACCCGGGGTTTGGGGACATCTACTGGCCGGAAGCAGAACTGCAACAGTTCGGAACAAATTGATGAAACCGGACAAATGTGCAGTGTGAGCGTGTTTGTGATTGGTGGCAGGTATTAAATCTGATTGGATATTTGAAGAAACCAATCAGAGAGTTACAGTTAATTATTGTGACCTCACTACGAATGACCCAATCACAATCATTGCCTTCCTCCATCCCTTATTAGCATAGGGCTGTGGGGCTGCCTATTTAATCCGAGCTCGGAGCGGATTTGGGTCATTTCTGAGTCTGAAATTGAGTTTGAAAATGCCTGAGGACAAGAAAGCAGCTTCCAAGAAGGGCGCCAAGAAAACCTTGAGTAAAGCACCAGCCAAGGGCGGCAAGAAGCGGAGAAAGTCGAGGAAGGAGAGTTACTCCATCTACGTCTACAAAGTGATGAAGCAGGTTCACCCCGACACCGGCATCTCCTCCAAGGCCATGAGCATCATGAACTCCTTTGTGAACGATATTTTCGAGCGCATCGCGGGTGAGGCTTCCCGCCTGGCCCATTATAATAAACGCCGCACCATCAGCTCCCGGGAGATCCAGACCGCCGTGCGCCTGCTGCTGCCCGGGGAACTGGCCAAACACGCCGTGTCGGAAGGGACAAAAGCGGTGACCAAGTACACCAGCTCCAAGTAAAACTCCTCAATATACTGAAAAGAAAATAAACACAAAGGCTCTTTTCAGAGCCACCCACAGTCTCTCTGAAAAACTGTACCAACACCTCTATGGAATCATTTTACTGTCGATAGTTTGATACTCACTGTCTCTCTAACTTGTGCTTTTGTAATTTCACTTGAAATCTGGTAGATTCTCATAATCACTGCCCGGTATAATCTCTGTCGTTGTTTTATTTAGTTTCAATAACCAAAAACGTGTCCCTGATCCTCTCGTTCCCGGTCATATTCCGCCCCTTCCCCCGCATCTGCCCCTTCAGAGCCGTTTTAAGGTCATTTATTTCTCCTTTTCACGTTTTTTTGTTCATTATTCGGGAATATCACTTTCAGAACCGCAATCCTCTTTAAAGCAACAACCATGAAAGGGACTTCACACCGACTACAGAATAGTCTAAAGGCTCTGTCACTGTTCGACTTCTGACACCAGGAGTCTCGGCTCCGGTTTCGATCGCGCTGCAGCTCCTGTGAACAGGGATCAATCCACAATCTGTGGTTTGTTACTTTTACAAAGATTGAGCTGGGATCTGTCCCGTTACAAAATGGGACTTTATTCCCGCCGGATTGAAAGCGACCGGTGAATGAAGCGACTTCTAACCGGAATGTAAAAGATTCTGGAAGTTGTGACTGGAAATGTGGAATAACAGAGTAAAAGGAGAGAGATTTTTAAATCTTTGTCTTAAGGCGACATAATTAACTTAATCCGCTTCTTGTGTTACAAATATATTGGCGGGCTTTTCAAATTTCAATAAAACGCTTCAGTTCGGTATTTTCCGCCTTTTTCTCATTGCCGGCTATTGATTGGTGAATAAAACAGCTCTCTCATTTGGCTGTTCGTTGAACCAATGAGATTGAGAACAGATGAACCAATCACAAGTGCCCCCACTGCACTCATCCAGAAGGTACAAGAAGGGCGAGTGCGGGAAGATTTCTTCATTCTTTGTGAAAGTGTTTGTGAGATTGTGGAAATGTCTGGAAGAGGAAAAACCGGCGGTAAAGCACGGGCCAAGGCCAAGTCTCGCTCATCCCGGGCCGGACTGCAGTTCCCTGTGGGCCGTGTTCACAGGCTCCTGCGAAAGGGGAACTACGCTGAACGTGTGGGTGCCGGAGCCCCGGTCTATCTGGCTGCTGTGCTCGAGTATCTGACGGCTGAAATCCTCGAGCTGGCCGGCAACGCGGCCCGGGACAATAAGAAGACCCGTATCATCCCCAGACACCTGCAGCTGGCCATCCGCAACGACGAGGAGCTCAACAAGCTTCTGGGACGGGTGACCATCGCTCAGGGCGGGGTGCTGCCTAATATCCAGGCCGTGCTGCTGCCGAAGAAAACCAGCACTGTGAGCACCAAGAGCAAATAAAGCAGCTAAGATTTAATCTGATAACCCAAAGGCTCTTTTCAGAGCCACCCACTGTATCTATGAAAGGGCTGGTTACTGTCTGAAGAGACTGACCTATTGATTACAGTTATCCACGGTCTACGTTAATATATTACATCGCTACAGCGGTTAAACTTATGGGAGGTAATGTAAGTTACCGAGCACATGGGTGATAGGTGAACGGGTCTTGGTAGGAGTTAGGATAGGGGAACGGAGTTTTGGAGGAGTTGAAGTTTGCAGAGGGCGTCAGATAGGAGGCTGACCAGGAGAGCATTGGAAGAGCCAAGTCTGGAGGTAACAAGGGCGTGGATGAGGGTTTCAGCACCAGATCAGCTGAGGCAGGGGTGTAGACGCGCGATGTTTCGGAGGTGGAAGTTGGCGGTCTTGGTGGTGGAGCGGAAATGGGGTCAGATGCTTATCTCAGGGTAAATTGGACGCTGAGGTTGCGAAGTTTTATGATTCCGCTTCACAAAGTGGCCAAGGACAAGTCTCTGTCCATCTCAGTCCTTGAATCCAGTCCCCACACAGGAACTGTCTCTGTCCATCCCAGTACCTGAATCTATCCAGTCCCCACACGGGACCAGTCTCCATCCATCCCAGTACCTGAATCTATCCAGTCCCCTCACAGGACCAGTCTCCATCCATCCCAGTACCTGAATCTATCCAGTCCCCACACAGGACCAGTCTGCATCCATCCCGGTGCCTGAATCTATCCAGTCCCCACACAGGACCAGTCTCCATCCATCCAGGTCCCTGAATCTATCCAGTCCCCACACAGGACCAGTCTCCATCCATCCCAGTGCCTGAATCTATCCAGTCCCCACACAGGACCAGTCTCCATCCATCCCAGTACCTGAATCTATCCAGTCCCCTCACAGGACCAGTCTCCATCCATCCCAGTACCTGAATCTATCCAGTCCCCTCACAGGACCAGTCTCCATCCATCCCAGTACCTGAATCTATCCAGTCCCCACACAGGACCAGTCTGCATCCATCCCGGTGCCTGAATCTATCCAGTCCCCACACAGGACCAGTCTCCATCCATCCAGGTCCCTGAATCTATCCAGTCCCCACACAGGACCAGTCTCCATCCATCCCAGTGCCTGAATCTATCCAGTCCCCACACAGGACCAGTCTCCATCCATCCAGGTCCCTGAATCTATCCAGTCCCCACACAGGACCAGTCTCCATCCATCCCGGTGCCTGAATCTATCCAGTCCCCACACAGGACCAGTCTGCATCCATCCCAGTGCCTGAATCTATCCAGTCCCCACACAGAACCAGTCTCCATCCATCCCAGTACCTGAATCTATCCAGTCCCCACACAGGACCAGTCTCCATCCATCCCAGTACCTGAATCTATCCAGTCCCCACACAGGACCAGTCTCCATCCATCCCAGTGCCTGATTCTATCCAGTCCCCACACAGGACCAGTCTCCATCCATCCCAGTGCCTGATTCTATCCAGTCCCCACACAGGATCATTCTCCATCCATCCCAGTGCCTGATTCTATCCAGTCCCCACACAGGACCAGTCTCCATCCATCCCATTGCCTGATTCTATCCAGTCCCATACTGACCCAAGCACGGAAAGGTATAGAGTGCTTTCCACACCGATTTATGTTTATTGAACTATTGGGCGCCTCCTGTCAGCTACAAATCTGAAAACTAAAACTCCCTCTTCCAACGGTCCCGGAGCGGCACTGATTGATTCTGTTATGATAGTGATTGTATTGGAACTGTAGTGTGCCTCAATTATTGAATTTAAATTGTATTTTCCGCCTTTTTTTTCGAGCAATCCTTGAATATCGAGCCGGAGTCTGTAATGATTGTGTCCGAATTTATGTTACGCATTTGATACTGGTGAAAATTTTAAAAAGGACGGTAACTAATTGCTGGAGGCGGAGCTAAAAGTTGCACGTCCGCTTGTCCGTCATTCTGAGCCAGTCTCCTCCCCTCCCGCACTTCATGCTCTGTCTGTCATTCAAACACTCTTCCCCGCCCTCTCCGATAATGTGCCTTTCTCAACCAGGTCGGGGCGGGCTTTATAAATACAGAAGAAAGGCGAGGGTTTTTCATTCAGCAGCGATCTGAGTGAAGAATCATCATGTCTGGCAGAGGTAAAGGAGGCAAAGGACTGGGGAAAGGCGGAGCCAAGCGGCACCGTAAAGTGCTTCGTGATAACATCCAGGGGATCACCAAACCAGCCATCCGCCGCCTGGCTCGCCGTGGCGGTGTCAAGCGGATCTCGGGTCTGATCTACGAGGAAACCCGCGGGGTGCTGAAGGTTTTCCTGGAGAATGTGATCAGGGACGCCGTCACCTACACTGAACACGCCAAGCGCAAGACGGTCACTGCCATGGATGTGGTGTACGCTCTGAAACGGCAGGGCCGCACTCTCTATGGATTCGGTGGCTGAACGACTCGACCATTTCCAACCGGACACAAAACAAAGGCTCTTCTAAGAGCCACCCACGGCCTCACAGAGAGAGCAATGACTTGGGAACTGGTGCGGAGTTAAATGGGGCTACGGATTCGTTTTTTTATTATAAGGAGTTTTCTGGAACACACAGTAACGTAACGTGGTATCGGCGGCGAGCTGCACCGGTTACTGAGGAAAATTTCCCTCATTGAGTGCACTGAATTGTCCAGGGAACGTTACAAGTGAGTTTACCCCGAGCCGAATTCCCCACTCAGTGAATTGTTCCTTCACTCCATTCGCTCTGTTTTGGTTCTATTTATCAGTCAGATGTTGTGATGTGGGACCGGGGGTTTCCATGGGAGAACAGGTTGAGCTGAGCCGCTGTGATAAGGGCCCAGCTTGTGATATGGATTTTCCCTCTGACGGTTGCTTCTGACACTGATACTGAGAGGGTTTGTGAAATTGAACCGTTTGAGCTCAGTCATTGGGGACCTGGAATTACCACAGGCCCAACTGTCGAAACCAGCTGTAAACAGACTACTTCTCTTTGGTTGCTTTGCTTGAAAACTAATTTCCTTAACCAATCGGAGAGACGAAATTAAGAAACGGAGCAAATGAGTGGCCTCAATTGACCGATTTTTTTAAATTTTGAAAAAGTCCGCCAATTTCAGTGTATGAAAGAAGTGAATTTACTCGGCCATGTCGTTTTTACACAAAGACTTAAAATCTCTTTGTAATAATGTTATTCCGTATTACACGTCCCAAATTCCTGGCCCTGTTTCAAAAATATATTGTCTCTAACTTCGGAATTAAACCCCAAATTTCACTTCTACCTGTAAAAGTAACAAATCACAGGTTATCGATTGATTCCGTTGCAGGGACTGAACAGGAACCGTGTGTCCTGAAAACGGAATCATTGACGAAGCCTTAAAATGAGCCGATTCTTTTCCCCAAGGCGTTCATTCCGGATTGTTACACTGCAGGGAACGTGTTGCTTATATGCGGGATATTAAGATCAGTAATTTATCATTTCAGAGACGCGCTCCACAGTGAGAAAGAGGAAGTAACTAAATTCTGATTCTCAGCCCTGAAAGTGGTGGTTAACGGGAAATCCGGGGGCGGTGTAAATCTGAATGAGAGCGAGAGCAAAGCAAAAGGGAATTGAACGAATCCCGGACCCGTGTTCACTTTATTGGGCAGTATATTCTACAGAGACAAACATTAAAATGGGGGAGTTTCACTGACTTTCTTTCAATTTCCCCACCAGATTCAAAGGATGATGATCGGAATGAATAAATTGACGACATAAGTGCTGTGGGCGGCTCTTAAAATAGCCGTTGTTTTTTTTCAGTACGTTGTGGAGTTTTACTTGGAGCTGGTGTTCTTGGTCACCGCCTTTGTCCCTTCCGACACGGCGTGTTTGGCCAGTTCCCCGGGCAGCAGCAGGCGCACGGCGGTCTGGATCTCCCGGGAGCTAATAGTGTGGCGTTTATTATAATGGGCCAGGCGGGAAGCCTCACCCGCGAAGCGCTGGAAAATATCGTTCACAAAGGAGTTCATGATGCTCATGGCCTTGGAGGAGATGCCGGTGTCGGGGTGAACCTGCTTCATCACTTTGTAGATGCAGATGGAGTAACTCTCCTTCCTCGACTTTCTTCGCTTCTTGCTGCCTTTGATGGCGATTTATTCACCGTTTTTTGTTGCCCTTCTTAGGAAGTGTTTTCTTCACCGACATTTTCAAATTCAATTTCAGACACAGCATCAACCAAAATCCGCTCCGAGTTCAGATTATACGGGCAGCCCTTTCATTCTGCCAATTTATTCTGCATCTGTTAGTTTCGAGTACTGTGTGTGAGTGTGGGATTCATTCTGTATCTGGTACTATGTGTGAGTGTGAGAGTCATTCTGTATCTGGTACTGTATGAGAATGTGGGATTGATTCTGTATCTGGTATTGTATTTGAGAGTGGGATTCATTCTGTATCTGGTACTGTATGAGAATGTGGGATTGATTCTGTATCTAGTACTGTATGTGAATGTGGGATTCATTCTCTATCTGGTACTGTGTGTGAGTGTGGGATTCATTCAGTATCTGGAACTGTGTATGAATGTGGGATTAATTCTGTATCTGGTACTGTGTGAGTGTGGGATTAATTCTGTATCTGTTGCTGTATGTGAATGAGGGATTAATTCTGTATCTGTTACTGTATGTGAATGAGGGATTAATTCTGTATCTGTTACTGTATGTGAGTGTGGGATTCATTCTGTATCTGGTAATGTGTGTGAGTGAGGGATTCATTCTGTATCTGGTACTGTATGTGAATGTGGGATTCATTCTGTATCTGGTACTGTATGTGAGTGTGGGATTCATTCTGTATCTGGTACTGTATGTGAGTGTGGGATTCATTCTGTATCTGGTACTGTATGTGAATGTGGGATTCATTCTGTATCTGGTACTGTGTGTGAATGTGGGATTTATTCTGTATCTTGTACTGTATGTGAATGTGGGATTCATTCTGTATCTGGTACTGTGTGTGAGTGTGGGATTCATTCTGTATCTGGGACTGTGTGTGAGTGTGGGATTCATTCTGTATCTGGTACTGTGTGTGAATGTGTAATTCATTCTGTATCTGGTACTGTATGTGAATGTGGGATTCATTCTGTATCTGGTACTGTATGTGAATGTGGGATTCATTCTGTATCTGGTACTGTGTGTGAATGTGGGATTCATTCTGTATCTTGTACTGTATGTGAATATGGGATTCATTCTGTATCTGGTACTGTATGTGAATTTGGGATTCATTCTGTATCTGGTACTGTATGTGAATGTGGGATTCATTCTGTATCTGGTACTGTATGTGAATTTGGGATTCATTCTGTATCTGGTACGGTATGTGATTGTGGGATTCATTCTGTATCTGGTGCTCCATATGAATGTGGGATTCATTCTTTATCTGGTACTGTATGTGAGTGTGGGATTCATTCTTTATCTGGTACTGTGTGTGAGTGTGGGATACATGCTGTATTTCTCAGTCTCTGGTACTGTAAGTGTTTGCGGAATTGAATCTGTAACTATAAGTCTCTGGCACTGTGTGTGAGTGTGAGATTAATCATTTATCTGTCGTCTTTTGTGCACTTTGTGTGTGTGGGATTCATTCTATATATTCAGTCTCTGGTTATGCGTGAGTGTGAGATTCATTCTGTATCTGTCAGCCTCTGATACTCTATTTGAGTGTAGAATTCATTCCGCATCTGTCAGTCTCTGGTACTGTCTGTGTGTGTGGGATTCATTCTGTATCTCTCAGTCTGTGTGAACTGTGTGTGCGTGTCGGAATCATTCTGTATCTGTCAGTCTCTGGTGCTGTGTGTGAGTGTCGGAATCATTCTGTATCTTTCAGTCTCTGGTACTGTGTGTGAGTGTGGGATTCATTCTGTACCTGTCATTCCATGGTACTCTGTGTGAGTGTGGGATTCATTCTGTATCTGTCAGTCTCTGGTGCTGTATGTGGGTGTGGGATTCATTCTGTATCTGTCAGTCTCTGGTGCTGTATGTGGGTGTGGGATTCATTCTGTATCTGTCAGTCTCTGGTACTGTGTGTGGGTGTGGGATTCATTCTGTATCTCTCAGCCTCTGGTACTGTGTGTGATGGATTCATTCTGTATCTGCCAATTTCTGGTACTGTTTGAGTATCTGGGATTCATTCTGTATCTATCAGTTTCTGGAACAGTCCAAAAGTCAGGATTAATTCCATATCTGTCTTTTAATTGGAGATCAGCTTACAGTTTGGTGTTTGAAACTCTATCGTGTGTATATCTAAACCTATAAATAGTTTTCCCCATAGTAGTTAATTTTGAAAATACCGTGCACATTCGAATTTCTTGTTGCAGGTTTTAATGAGACAAGCTGTGTGCCCTTTGGACCAATATTAAACCTGTATCACAATGAACACTAACGCAATTGATCCTGGATCTCAGTCTCAAACTTTGAGATTTTTGGATTGCTATACAATGTGCAGCTCAGTCTGCACTAATGGAATTGATATTGTATCTTTCAGGGTGTCACTGTATGAGACTTTAGCACTTCTATGTAATGTGTTGCTCTGGGTCTAATCGAATTGTAACTTTCAGGTTCATAAAATGGGTGAGTTTTGAACTGGTAACTGATTTTGTTTCTCAGGTTATACTATCTTTCAGCATCTCTCACTCTGATACTATATGTGAGTTTTGGACTTGTATGTAATTTGTATCTCAGGTTACAGAATTTGGATGGATACTGCATCTTTTAATATCACAATGTGTGTGAGTTCTACTCATTATTTGAGATGAATCTTGGTTTACATTATTGGGGCTATTGCTGTATCTTTCAATCGGGCACCGTGTGTCAGTTCTATCTGTGATTTAATTTCTAGCTTAGGCTGCACTATTGTGAAATTGACACATTACCTTTCAATCTGATGGTGGGTGTGATATTGGACTGGGATTTGTGGATCTACCTGGCAGTTGTACTGAGTTGGGGTGAAATGGAAACAACGTCTGCCTCTCCTCCTCTGACTGTTTATTTGAAAGTGTGTCTGTGGTACTTGGCATCAGTGTGGGACTGACTACTTCTACTGTCTGAGACTGAGGAACTGATGACCTGTCTGTGTCTCTGTGCTCTGTGTGTGATAATGTACCTACTGTGTGTGAGAAGCTGGCTGCACTCTTCCTTGTGCCTCGGGTGGAGGAAAATCACATTTTTTCTGGCTCCTTCAAAAATTTGCCTGTAGAAAGACAAAGTATCTCTTGTAACTCAAGAACAGGTGAGGTAGAAAATACAAAAGTGATCAGTTTAATGGTCTGTTAATGATCATTTTGAATATCCACAAATGAAAACCAGCGATACAAACAGTGTCAGTGTCTGACTCCACTGCAATACTGCAGCATGCAGCTTCTGCACACCATAGAAACATAGAAAATAGGAGCAAGAGTAGGCCATTCGGCCCTTCGGGCCTGCTCCACCATTCAAAATGATCATGGCTGATCGTCTAACTCAATATCCCGTTCCTGCTTTTACCCCATATCCCTTAATACCTTTTGCATTAAAACATATAACGATTTTCTTATTGAATACATCTGAGGACGAGGCCTCCACTGCCTCCTCTGGTCGCGAATTCCACAGGTTCACCACCATCTGAGTGAGTGAAGACATTTCTCATCTCGGTTCTAAAGGTGCCAGGTGTGTTGGGCTGTTTTAAAACAATTTCGTCACATCCAGACACAACAAAACACATCCCCTGCACTGATCCATGAATGGGACTACCGGATGGGACAGGGACCTTTGTACAGGCCTGGTTTCTAATCCCCTCTCCCATGGGTTCAACCGTTCAACCGAAACCAAACAGCCGCTGTTTAAAATGTGTCGTTCACACTTCCCACCTGATCCCTGCAATAGATGCTCTTTGTATAACTCCCCACATCCTTACTGTCCGGCTCTGGTACAACTCTTCACTGTCCAATAACAATAAACAGGGTGAGACTGGACCTAAACCAGGACCATTCACTACTGGTTTGGGGAGAGAAAGCAGCATTGATTTTAAATAGCAGGTTCTTCCCATTCTGTCTCCCTTACCCTGGACACACGCTGTACACACACAACCCGAGAATGACCTCTCCCTTCCCCCGCTCACTCAATGTTCCGGGACCAGTTCCTGATCCACTCCGCCTCTTACAAACAAACCCCCGGACTCCCCCTGACCTTCCCCCGGACTCAATGCCGATCTCTGAGCCCATCTGCGGACACGGTCCCGAAGCGATGAGCTGCTGTAACGAGGCTGCTCTTTGCTCCCTTCCCCCGGGGGCCGTGATCTCTCCATTCCCGGCTGTTTTGAACCATCTTCTTCCGCTCACTGAGGGAATGGCGCCCACAGGCCGAGCTGGGGGAGGGGATCGCGCATGCGCTCTTCTGCTCGCCAACAATCAGCGCTGGGGGCGGGACTGAGTCACGCATGCGCAGGTATCTGGTTGAATTCCCAATAAAAATCGATGGAAACTTTCCCCAGTTGGAATTTTTCAGAGTCTGATCAAAGGAAGTGGGGCTGGGGGAAAGGTCAGAGGGAATGGGGTCCACAGGCAGTGCAGGAACAGGCACCAGAATGGGAAAGAGTTGGGATTCCACCAGTGCCTAACGCTGGAATCCAGACTGACTTTACAATCTCTAACTATTAATCGAGATGTTTCCATCCCTGCTGTTTCTCTCGGAATCTTTTGATGGTAAAGAGCCTTTCAGAGATAAAGTGGCGGGCTGTGAAATGAGCCTATTTATTCTGTTCATTCTTGAACTTTTTACTGATAAAACTGACGCTTGAGGAAGAAACTGGAGGGAGGATTTCTCAAACCATTCTTGGAGAAAGCAGGAGGAAAGAGTGAGTCGGTGCATTTTCTGGGACGGTGTAGGATTAATATCTGACAGCAACCGTCCCAGATTAATTTAATCAGAGTAAAACTCTCGATTACTGATTGGAATACCGAACGACCTTGAGCTGCAAAACCGAATATAGTGCAACAGGCAGAAGAAGATTAAATGTGGCCCATTGTTTTTGATACTCTCTGCACTGTCACTGAGGGTGGGATTAATAATGTGTCTGCCTCTGGTATAATATCAGTGAGAGATGAGATTTCATCGTCTGTCTCTCCAATGGGATCTTTCTGGAAAAAAACGGAACTTTACAGGTCAGTCTGCAACTGATACTGTGGCACTGTATCTCTCCGCTCTCTCTCTCACCGTGTCTGTCGCCTTCTCTCTCCCTCTCGCTCTCTCTGGTGCTTTATGTGAAGGTTGGATACTGCTATTGAGCGTGATATGAACACACTGATAGGAAGTGTAAGTCTGACAGTGTCTCTCTCTCT
The DNA here is from genome assembly GCF_035084215.1 of Heptranchias perlo. Lineage (NCBI taxonomy): Eukaryota > Metazoa > Chordata > Chondrichthyes > Hexanchiformes > Hexanchidae > Heptranchias > Heptranchias perlo. The sequence goes on along the minus strand of NW_027139442.1, from coordinate 1,458,107 downwards.
CTCGCTAGTGCGGACATGAAGGTGGGATACTGTCTGATATAAAAGAGAGAGAATGAGATGTCCGGGCCAGACCTCACTCCAACTGGGGATGTGTTCGGCTCCAGTCCCAGTGCATGGACAAAATCTTTTGACAGATTCAGGGTGAGAGTCTCTGTGGGACGGTAACACTGGCGGAGAAATTCCGCGTCATAACTCAAACCGGAACACATTAGACTCTCCAAATGTTTGTAAGGTGTTTGTAAACTGCTGAACCCGTCTGGGTGGGGATGTGGGGAGTTAGAACAGGGAAACAGACTGAAGTGGAGGAGCCGAGTTGATTGTTATTGAATGCAATGTATTCAGGCAGGAACATTATTGACTTTGCATTGTAACGTGGCTTATTTAAAAGCTCCGGGTGTGTTGGAATCCTTGAATATGCATTTGGACAGTTACATGGGTAAGATGGGTATAGAGCGATATGGGCCAAGTGCAGGCAATTGGGACTAGCTTCGTGGTATAAACTGGGCGACATGGACATGTTGGCCCGAAGGGCCTGTTTCCATGTTGTAAACTTCTATAAGTCTATGATTCTACAATATGAAGCCCGAGTTTGTAAGTGTTTGTGCGGAGCGCTGTGTTTCGGTTCGATTATCGTTAGAAATCGGTTGTCGGAGAGAACTGGAGGTGGAGCTGGAAGATCAGTGTCCGCCATCTGCTCTGTCTGTTACTCTGGCCCCGCCCGCTTTCCCTGTTTAATCCCCCATATGGAATCAAAGCGGGTTGATGGACTCGAAACACGGTTTACTTGTTAACAGGACGAAAGGTGAGTAATGTGTCTGATCTCCTCGGCACCAGACAATTCACTGTTATTTGTATCTGTACAAATTTACATCTCAGTGATTCCCCAGTGAGTTTGATGCGTGATGTAAATGATCCAACAAAATAGAAGAGAAACGGAGCCAAGCGCTGAATTCCACAGATGTGGAAAGGTTAGTCGAGCAGTTCTGGTGATGCTTTAAGAGCCCAACATGGCAAGTAGTTTAAATAAATAAAATAAATTTGGTGATGCGTGGACTGGTTCTAAAGGTCACCGTTTAAAGTACCGGACTGTGGTCGGTGCCCCGACTCCAGTCCCATTAATTCCTCACCTCGCCTACAACGAGAATAAAGCAGCTCAAAGCCACACCAGGAGCATATCAGCGTCTCCGTTCAGCCAGTAACCACCACTTTCACAGATACAGTGGGTGGCTCTGAAAAGAGCCTTTACATCGAGTTACTTCGGAACTACGGCGCAGAAACAGGCAATTCGGCCCAACTGGTCGATGCCAGTGTTTATTCTCCACACGAGGCTCCTCCCTCCCTAATTCATCTAACTCCATCAGAATACCCTTCGATTCCTTCCTTCCTCATGTGTTAATCGAGCTGCCCCTTAAATGCACCTGTGCTATTTGCCTGAGCTACTCCTTTTGGTAGCATTTTCCACATTCTAACCACTCTTTGGGTAAAGCAGTTTCTCCTGAATTCCCTATTGGATTTATTAGCGACTATTTTATATTTATTACCTCTAGTTTTGGACTCCATGCAAGTGGAAACATTTTCTCGATGTCTACCCTACGAAACCCCATCGGAAGACCTCTATCAGGTCACCCCTCAGCCTTCTCTTTTCTAGAGAAAACACCCCCAGTCTGTTCAGCTTTTCCGAATGAGAATATCCTCTCATTTCTCGAATCATGAGAATTTCTTTTGCACCTTCTAAGCCCTTTATATAATATGGAGACCAGAACTGTGCACAATACTCCGAGTGTGGTCTAACCAAGGTCCCATACAATTTTAACATAACTTATTTTCTTTTCAATTCTATCCATCTATAAATGTATCCTAGTGTTTGATTTGCCTTTTTATGACCATATTAACTTGCGTCGCTACTTTCAGTAATTTGTATATATGTACCACTAGATCCATTTGCTCCTCTATCCCGCTCACCCTCACTGACATTCTATCGTTGAACTGCTGTAATATTGTCCTTTATTAATGTTGCTACTCCTCCTCCTTTCCCTATTTCCCTTATTGTCCAAGCAGTATGTGACTTCCTTATTCTTCATTCTGCAACTTTATTAATGTTCTCTTGCATTTTGATGCATTCTTCCTTTGTATTAACTATATCCCCCAATTTGTTGTCGTCCACTAATTTTGAAATTGTACTTCCGATTCTCGAGTCCCGAATTTTTAATGTAAATTGTGAACAGTGGTCCCAACACCGATCGCTGTGGAAATCCACTTCCCACCTTTTTGCCAATCTGAGTAACTACCCTTAACCTCTATTCTCTGTTTTCTTTTTTGTTGCCAGCTTGCAAACCATTCTTCCACCTGTCCCCTGACTCCGCGTGCTCTGAACTTAGCCATGAGTCTCCAACGCGGTACCTATCAAAGGCCTTCGGAAAATCCAAATATACTGCATCTACGACATGAACCTTGCTCTCCATGGGTCTTTCAGAGTGTTTACACTGCCCGCTCACCCTCACTGACATTCTATCTTTGAACTGCTGTAATATTGTCCTTTAGTAATATTGCTACTCCTCCTCCTTTCCCTATTTCCCTGTCCTTCCTAAATATCTTATAGACTTTAATATTAAGCTGCCATTCGTGCCCAGCTGGTAATCAGGTCTCTGTAATGATTTAATGTAATTATTTAATTTTACTCAATGGCTGATGTGAGCTGCGGGAAAATGTATTTCCAACTGGTCAAGTATTGCAGGTATCGACTGTCTCTTCAGTCCGATATCAGGTGAAGAATCAATGGCTGTTGTGTAATTTTCGTCGATTGGGGGTTGGCGACATCTACTGGGCGAAAACGGGAACTGCAACAGAGCGAGAAAGGATCCGTCAGAAACCAGTTGAAATGAAGAACAAAATTCAACAGCCTGCAGTGTCTGTTCAGGGTCTGAGGTTTCGGAGCAATTTGCTTGTCTTTGATTGCCAGCGATGGTGCTATAGTAGTGAACATAGCTGCCTTCCAAGCAATTGACTCGGGTTCGATTCCCAGCCATCGCATTTCAGTGTTTTTATTAATTTATATCCTTCATTAAGATTGCCAGCGAATTTGTTGGCGTTCAGCTGGATATTGTTTCAAAAATATAAACTGTTAGAATTATAGCAAAATTTTTTCAACGTTAATTTATTTTCCCTATAGAAGGAATAGAGGACAAACATACTGGAAATAGTGAGCTACCAAGGGTCTTCTGAGAGTGAGAAAGGCAAATGATATGTTAGCTTTTATTGCAAGGGTGTTGCAATATAAGAGTAATGAGGACTTGCTGCAATTGTACAATGAGGAGATATTGTGTAAAATTGGCCTGTATTCGCTGGAGTTTAGAAGAATGAGAGATGATCGCATTGAAAAGTATACAATTTTTCGACGGCTTGAAAGGGTAGATGCGGAGAGGCTGATTCCCTGGCTGGAGAGTCAAGAACTTGAGGTCAGAGAATCAAGATAAGGGGTTGGCCATTTAGCATCGACATGAGGAAAAATTTCATCACTCAAAGGGTTGTGAATCTTTGGAATTCTCCACCCCAGAGGGCTGTCGATGCTCAGTCGTTGAATGTTTTCAAAGCTGAGATCGATAGATTTTTGGACGCTAATGGAATCAAGGGATATGTGGATCGGGCGGGAAAGTGGAGTTGAGGTCGAAGATCAGCCATCATCTGATTGAATGGCGGAGCAGGCTCGAGGGGCCGTATGGCCTACTCCTCCTCCAATTTCTTATGTTCTTATGTAGAGAGCCTTATATCCAAGTCTGCTGATGAAACTAAGTTAGGTGGCACCGTAAGCATTATAGATGGGAGCAGAAAGTTGCAAAGGGACATTGACAGATTAAGTGAGTGGGCAAAACTGTGGCAGATGGAGTTCAACGTGGGGAAGTGTGAGGTCATCCACTTTGGACCATGAAAAGATAGATCAGAGTATTTTCTAAATGGGAAGAAACTAGGAACTGTGGGTGAGCAGAGGGATTTATGAGACCAAGTACAGAATTCACGAAAAGGTGCAAAAATAAGTTAAAATGGGAATGGTATTTTGATGTTTATCTCAATGGACATGAAATAAAAAGGAATGGAAGTTATGTCATAGTTATACAGAGCTCTGGTTAGACCTCATTTAGTTTTGGGTACTGCATCTCTGGTCGGATATGAACATATGAAATATCAGCAGGTGTAGGCCATACGGCCCCTCGAGCCTGCTCCGCCATTCAATAGATCATGGCTGATCTTGAAGCTCATCTCCACTTTACCGGTCTATCCCCATATCCCTTGATTTCCTGGTCCAAAAATCTATCAAACTCAATATTGAATACACTAAACGACTGAACATCCACAGCTCTCTGGGGTGGAGAGAACAGCATCAATTAAGATAATGCGAATGAAATGAAATGTGTCATACAGTTACATCTCGCTGCTCTGTCTGACCATTTTGATCGCTACTTCCCTGGAGAGGGATTTGAAAATTTGATGGAAAAGCGTTAGGTGAAAGATCCTTTTGGTTTCTAAAATCCTGAATCAATAAAGAAGCTAAACTTGATGCCTGAGCAAGAAAACGAGCTGGTGCGACTTACCTGTGATACGCACTGAAAACACGCCACAAGTCATTCAGTTTGTCATCTTTTTCGATCAGTGCTTTCAAAGAATATGCTCTGTTAAGTAAGATTAGTGTTATGTTGTTGCTGCCGTTCACAACAACCTACATGTGCGAACTGGAATTTTCGACTTTAACAAGAATAAAAACAAGAGGAGGAAACCTGATATGCGTGCAGCGCTTTCATCTTGTGATCCAGATTGGAACGAGATCATGAACAACAGGCAGACCCATCCGTCACATTAAGTAAGTGCAACTCAACCTGACCGTTTTCTTATTGTATTTATACTGTACTTAAAATATTTTTCAAGGAACGTCGAAGTCTAATTTTAGTTATCACTTGAAGTGAAATGCAGAGTGAGCATGGACTGACCTTTCTTGGGATTTGATGAAAGCTCCAGTCAGAGGATATTATTGTTTTGGGTCCCTGGGGGAAGTGTTTTTCTTCCACTGGATAACGAGAAAAATAGTTTGAGAAACACTGTTCCACATTGTACCGTGAGTGTCTGTTCAGCAAAACGGCTCTGAATTCCTCAGTCTCTATTTCTCGATACGGTTCTGTGCGCAACTTGGCAATAAAACACTGATCGACACTCGGCGAGCAATGGCGGCCGCAGGCCCCACAATCCCCCGCGCCCCAGAAACCCCTCTATCTCTCCAACGCGGTGATTTCCTGGTCAGGCTGCGCATGCTGCCCAGGCCCGCATTGTATTTTGGGAGCGCGTCGCTCCTGTGGTTTGTCTCGAGTCGGACTCGGTGGAAACTGGAGAAGAAACCGGGAAGCGGCGGGTCGGACGTGGGATGCCGCCTGTCGGGCCCCGAGCCCCACTCGGTGTTGCTGAGACTCCGCTCAGTGTAAATGCAGGTTGTTGTTGAGCTGCTCCCGTTGGCCTCCGCGTTACCGGACAGAATCAGCCAGGGACGGTGGCTGTGCTGCTCCCCATGCTAGAAATGCTGACAGCTCGGTATATCGGCTCACAAGTACAGAATTACCACTTGGCCGGGTACTGGAGGGCAAACAGTGACTGGGCCCGAACCCCACCATCACGCAGCACCTTCAGGAGAGAAAGGAGAAAAATAGAGGCTGCGATGAATCTGGATTTCAAACAGCGAGGACGTGTCAAGGATGGAGTGTGTGGGACGGCGGCTATACAGCTTAATAGGGGCAAGGAGGGAGAGTGTGTTGGACGGGGAATTTACAGCTTAATAGAGGCAAGGAGGGAGAGTGTGGGTCGCGGGATTTACAGCTTAGGAGGTGCAAGAGCGGAAAGAATGTTCCAGAGAAACCAGAACTGTCTGTTGTGCATTTCTAATCTGTACTTGCACTGATGATTTTTGTAAATGATGAGGACAGATGCATAGACTAGCCTTGTATTGTCTTGAATGTACAAGATTACGCTGTGATCTAATTGAGGTGTTGGAGAAGATTAAAGGATTTTATGGGGTAGATAGAGAGAAACTATTTCCTCTGGTGGGGGAGTCTAGCACAAGGGGAATCACTTCAAATTGGAGCTAGGCCTTTCAGGGGTGAAGTCAGGAAGCAATTTTTCACACAAAGGGTAGTTGAAATCTGGAACTCTCTTCCCCTGAAAGCTGTTGAGGCTGGGGGTCAATTGATAATTTCAAAACTGAGATTGATATATTTTTGTTTGACAAGGATATTAAGGGTTATGGTATCAAGGCGGGTGGATGGAGTTAAGATACAGATCAGCCATAACCTAATTGATGGACGGAACAGGCTCGTGGAGCTGAATGGCTGACTCTTGTTCCTATATTGCTAAATGCAGCCATCAGTAATAAGGTTGTGGATGGCAAGGGCCTTGTTCACAGTTGAAAGGACATCTGGAGGGAGATGTGCAGAGAGGAGGTGACTGATCAGGGAGTGTCTGTAAATGGAGTAGAAATGGTGACGAGGTAGGGAGTATCTCTAAATGAAGGATAAATGATGATGGGTCAGGGAGTGTCTGCAAACGAAGCAGAAAGGATGACTGCTCAGGGAATATCTGTACATGAAGGAGAAATGGTTACGGGTCAGGGAGAGTCTATAATTGAAGTAGAAATGGTGATTGGTCAGGGAGAGATGGTGACTGGTCAGGGAGCCAAAATCACCAAAAGTGGGAGATATCACAGATGGACAACTGACAGGCAGCTATAGGGAGCGACACATTGTAGAAAAGAGGATGAGAGCATAAACACCCAGCCAGAGTCAGCACCTTCAGTGGAGGACAGGGTGGGGAACCAGTGAGTGGCTGGGTTTAGTTCCACACTCACTGGTTCCCCTCCTTCTCCTCCCCCGAAGGTTCCGACTCTGGCTCGGTTCAGTTCTACAGAGTCAGGACCATCAGGGGAGGAGAGGGAGGGGAACCAGTGAGTGTAGAACTGAACCCAGTCAGAGTCACGCACTTCAGGGGAGGAGAGGGAGGGGAACAAGTGAGTGTAGAACTGAACCCAGTCAGAGTCAGGACCTTCAGGGGAGGAGAGGGAGGGGAACAAGTGAGTATAGAACTGAACTCAGTCGGAGTCAGGACTTTCAGGGGAGGAGAGGGAGGGGAACCGGTGAGTGTAGAACTGAACCCAGTCAGAGTCAGGACCTTCAGGGGGAGTGAAAACATAAATAGAAGGAAAAATGTTGGAGATGGTGCGATGGGTTTGGATTTCAGCAGAGGGAGGAGGGTGAGTGTGAGGGGCGGGGATTTACAGTCTGGGGGAATGAGCGGGAAGAATGTTGCATAGAAACTGGAATTGCCTGTTCTGAATTTCTATCCTGTATTCCCTGTATTCACAGTGAGGACTTTTGTCATCTCCTTTTACAGGGTATTAGAAGGGGAGGATTTGCAGATGGGAAACTCAAACCAAACATCACATCAAGATCTGACAGTCACTCGATTCACCAGCACCTGAAGATCATCTGCCTTTGAATATAGAAGGAGGAATGTTTGTCTGTTCCGTCTCTGAGAAGAGATTTCAAACATCAGTTTAACTGGAAAAACACCGAGACACACACACCCGAGTGAGAGTGTTCCAGTGCACTGACTGTGGAAAGAGCTTTAACCAGTCACATAGCCTGAAAAAACATCGCACCATTCACAGTGGGGAGAAACCGTACACGTGTTCTGTGTGTGGACGAGGCTTCAACTGATCATCCAACCTGGAGAGACACAAGGACACCCGAACCACGGAGAAACCGTGGAAATGTGGGGACTGTGGGAAAGGATTCAGATTCCCGTCCCTCCTGGAAACTCATCGACGCAGTCACACCGGGGAGAGGCCGTTCACCTGCTCCATGTGTGGGAAGTGATTCATTCAGTCATCCAGTCTTCTGACACATCAACTGGTTCACACTGATAAGAGACCTTTCAAATGTTCTGACTGTGAGAAGAGCTTTAAAAGTAAAACGGAACTACTTGCACACCAACGGACTCACACTGGGGAGAGGCCGTTCACCTGCACTGAGTGTGGGAAGAGATTCACCCAGTCATCCCATCTGCTAACACACCAACGAGTTCACACTGGGGAGAGGCCGTTCACCTGCTCTGTGTGTGGGACGGGTTTCACTCTGTCACCCAGCCTCACTGAACACCAACTTGTTCACATTGATAAGAGACCCTTTAAATGTTCCAACTGTGAGAAGAGCTTTAAAGGAACAAGTGATCTGCTGACACACCAGCGTGTTCACACTGGGAGAGGCCGTTCACCTGCTCCGTGTGTGGGAAGGGATTCACTCGTTCATCCAGCCGACTGATACACCAGCGTGTTCACACTGGGAGAGGCCGTTCACCTGCTCCGTGTGTGGGAAGGAATTCACTCAGTCATCCAGCCTACTGATACACCAGCGTGTTCACACTGGGAGAGGCCGTTCACCTGCTCCGTGTGTGGGAAGGGATTCACTCGTTCATCCAAACTCATTGAACATCAACTTGTTCACACTGATAAGAGACTTTTCAAATGTTCTGACTGTGAGAAGAACTTTAAGAGAAAAAAAGAACTGCTGACACACCAAGGACTCACACTGGGGAGAGGCCGTTCACTTGCTCGCTGTGTGGGAAAGGATTCACTCAGTTATCCAGCCTCATTAAACATCAACTTGTTCACACTGATAAGAGATCCCTGAAATGTTCTGTCTGTGAGAAGAGCTTTAAAACAAAGTGGAATCTGCTCACACACGAACGTATTCACACTGGGGAGAGGCCATTCACCTGCTCTGTGTGTGGGAATGGATTCACTCAATCATCCCACCTGCTGAAACACCAGCGAGTTCACATGTGACTGCAGGGGTTGGATTCTGCTGCTATCGCTGCTGTTAATCACATCCAGGACTGAACCATGTTCATTCTGACACTTGGGGTTTGTTTCTGATGTTAATAACCCCTTTAACTAGGCTGGAGTTTAGTATTCTGTACAAGAGTCAAATAAATCAGCGTTCCTTTAAAGACAGTGTGTCTAGTGCTTGATATCTTGATGAAAAGACAAGCTGATTGTAGATTATTATGAAGTGAGTAGAATCCATCTTATAACTGGGTTCCTATACCTTTTAAAAGATGGATACACAAGACGTCCAAGTCGGACAGGACAGATTGTCCCAGCACTGACTGTGTGTATGACAGGACAGACTGTCCCAGCACTGACTGTGTGTATGACAGGACAGAGTGTCCCAGCACTGACTGTGTGTATGGCAGGACAGACTGTCCCAGCACTGATTGTGTGTATGACAGGACAGATTGTCCCAGCACTGACTGTGTGTACGGCAGGACAGACTGTCACAGCAATGACTGTGTGTATGACAGGACAGAGTGTTCCAGCACTGACTGTGTGTATGGCAGGACAGACTGTCCCAGCACTGACTGTGTGTATGACAGGACAGAGTGTCACAGCACTGACTGTGTGTATGACAGGACAGAGTGTCCCAGCACTGACTGTGTGTATGACAGGACAGACTGTCCCAGCACTGACTGTGTGTATGACAGGACAGAGTGTCCCAGCACTGACTGTGTGTATGGCAGGACAGAATGTCACAGCACTGACTGGGTGTATGGCAGGGCAGACTGTCACAGCACTGACTGTGTGTATGACAGTACAGACTGTCCCAGCACTGACTGTGTGTATGACAGGACAGAGTGTCCCAGCACTGACTGTGTGTATGACAGGACTGAGTGTCCCAACACTGACTGTGTGTATGAAAGGACAGAGTGTCCCAACACTGACTGTGTGTATGACAGGGCAGAGTGTCCCAGCAATGATCGTGCGTCGAGTGTACATGGGCTGTGGGCGGAGATAAATGGGTGGGGTAGAATCTATGATAGGGTGGAGTGGCATGGGGTTGTCCGAGGAGATTAAATCGGTTGGAGGAGGTTACAGAGATGGGGAAGGGGAGAGGACCATGGAGGGATTTGAACACGAGGATGAGGATCTTAAAATCGAGACGTTGCCGACCGGGGGCCAGTGTAGTAACACACGAACAGAAACTTACGGGTCACTGCCCGGCAGACAGGTGGAGAAGACATTGATGTCCGCGGAGGAACAGTCAGGGTCACAACAGCAGTCGAGGGGTTGAAAATGAGGAGGGGTTTTGATGGAGTCGATGGGGAGAAACTGTTGCCACTGGCTGGAGGGTCCGTAACCAGAGGGCACAGATTGAAGGGAATTGGGAAAAGAGGCAGAGGGAGATGAGGAGAATGTTTTTCGGCAGCGAGTTGTTCTGATCTGGAATTCACTGCCTGAAAGGGCGGTGGGATCAGATTCAATAATAACTTTCAAAAGGGAATCGGGTCAATCCTTGAAGGGGAGAAATTTGCGGGACTGTGGGGAAAGAGCAGGGGAGTGGGACTAATCGAATCGCACTTTCACAGGGCCGGCACGGGCGCGATGGGCCGAGCGGCCTCTTTCACAGAGCCGGCACAGGCGCGATGGGCCGAGCGGCCTCTTTCAAAGAGCCGGCACAGGAGCCGTCAGCCCGACTCCCGCCAAGCCCGCTCTCCCATCTCAGGCCATTCCCGGGTGCGGGCCCTCCCTTTGGCGGGCGAGGGCCCGCATCATCTTCCTCCTGGCCCCGGATCAAGGACCGCGTCTTGACGTCAACGCGCGGAGGTGAGTGACGCTCACCCGTGTCACTTGATGGGAGGAGTCAGTCCGGGGTCCGGGAGGGGGTTTGTTCGAGCTGTCAATCAAATGGCCCGGAATCAGCACTCACTGCGTAAAGGGATGAAGATTTTGTTTAAAAATGCTAAATCTGCAAGAATGAATTTAAAATATAAAGCTACAAAAAAGGCAAGAAATTGCAAATACAACAATCTGAATTAAAAACAGAAACGTCCAAATTCATATCAGGCTGATGGCCTGGGTCCTCCTGGGTCCTCCTGGGTCCTCCTGCCACTATTAGTCTTCTCTCCCTCGGACAGAGGATGAGCAGATTGATGTAATGTAACCTTTTTAATGCATAGGGTGCTGGATGCATGGAATGGCCCAGCAAGGGAGGCAATGGGGCCTGATTGTATCAACAAATTCCAGAGAGTTGGCGAATTACCTGATAGCGGTACCTTGGAATATGACAGCCTAGAAATTGGGACTTTAATTAATTTTTCTACATATGCAATAACTTTTAGTGAATGTTGTACCTGGACACCCAAACCCCTTTGCTCCTCTACGGTCATTAGTTTCTCATCATTAAGGAATTAATCCTATTTCTCACCTGGTGCCTGAAGTAGATGCTCTTTGTTTATCTTCCCATATTTTTCCTGTCCGGCTGTATTTCCACAATTCACTGTCCAATGACAACAGACACGATGAGAATGGAACTTTTAAAAAATATTTCAAGACATACTTTATTTCATACAATTTATGGATACAGACAGTTCAATGTAAATATCACAGTTACAATTCAAAATAAGACAATATAGATCGTACACATTACGAATCCATTATTACAATTCAACACACTGTACATATCTTAGAATCATTGAATTATAGAATCATAGAAGTTACAACATGGAAACAGGCCCTTCGGCCCAACATGTCCATGTCGCCCAGTTTATACCACTAAGCTAGTCCCAATTTCCTGCAATTGGCCCATATCCCTCTATTCCCATCTTACCCATGTAACTGTCCAAATGCTTTTTAAGAGACAAAATTGTACCTGCCTCTACTACTGCCTCTGGCAGCTCGTTCCGGACACTCACCACCCTTTGAGTGAAAAAATTGCCCCTCTGGACCCTTTTGTATCTCTCCCCTCTCACCTTAAATCTATGCACCCTCGTTATAGACTCCCCTACCTTTGGGAAAAGATTTTGACTATCTACCTTATCTATGCCCCTCATTATTTTATAGAGTTCTATAAGATCACCCCTTAACCTCCTACTCTCCAGGGAAAAAAGTCCCAGTCTGTCTAACCTCTCCCTATAAGTCAAACCATCAAGTCCCGGTAGCATCCTAGTAAATCTTTTCTGCATTCTTTCTAGTTTAATAATATCCTTTCTATAATAGGGTGACCAGAACTGTACACAGTATTCCAAGTGTGGCCTCACCAATGCCCTGTACAACTTCAACAAGACATCCCAACGACTGCATTCAATGTTCTGACCAAAGAAACCAAGCATGCCGAATGCCATCTTCACCACCCTATCCACCTGTGACTCCACTTTCAAGGAGCTATGAACCTGTACTCCTCGATCTCTTTGTTCTATAACTCTCCCCAACGCCCTACCATTAACGGAGTAGGTCCTGGCCCGATTCGATCTACCAAAATGCATCACCTCACATTTATCTAAATTAAACTCCATCTGCCATTCATCGGCCCACTGGCCCAATTTATCAAGATCCCGTTGCAATCCTAGATAACCTTCTTCACTGTCCACAATGCCACCAATCTTGGTGTCATCTGCAAACTTACTAACCATGCCTCCTAAATTATCATCCAAATCATTAATATAAATAACAAATAACAGCGGACCCAGCACCGATCCCTGAGGCACACCGCTGGACACAGGCATCCAGTTTGAAAATCAACCCTCTACAACCACCCTCTGTCTTCTGTCGTCAAGCCAACTTTGTATCCAATTGGCTACCTCACCTTGGATCCCATGAGATTTAACCTTATGTAACAACCTACCATGCGGTACCTTGTCAAAGGCTTTGCTGAAGTCCATGTAAACCACGTCTACTGCACAGCCCTCATCTATCTTCTTGGTTACCCCTTCAAAAAACTCAATCAAATTCGTGAGACATGATTTTCCTCTCACAAAACCATGCTGACTGTTCCTAATTAGTCCCTGCCTCTCCAAATGCCTGTAGATCCTGTCCCTCAGAATACCCTCTAACAACTTACCCACTACAGATGTCATGCTCACTGGTCTGTAGTTCCCAGGCTTTTCCCTGCCTCCCTTCTTAAACAAAGGCACAACATTTGCTACCCTCCAATCTTCATACACCTCACCTGTAGCGGTGGATGATTCAAATATCTCTGCTAGGGGACCCAGAGATGGAGAACCGAAGGAAATCCATCATTTTACTCTTCAGCATATCAGGCAGTTTTATATTGTTATGGAGCGCAGAAGCTTTTTATGTTATCTCTGTGCGTATATCAAACGTCCAGAACTATATAACCAGTGACATTGAGTCAGCCGCATTCATGCTTCAACTTCTCAGTTCCTGCACCAACACGGGTATTTATGCTGTGACCCAGAGTAAGTTCAGAGAGGAGCTGATAAACGGAGTGAAATACCCACTGAATCTAATTGTTACATTAGTTAACTCATAGAAACGTCTCAAGACTTTTCATCCGAAATTAAATAAAGTGCAAGTTCGAGTGGATTTTCACGTTTGGCGGTGGCGTAAGACGGGCGGTAGCGGATCGGGCGCCCTCTTTTCGCCGCGCCTGATTTTGCTATCCATTGACATCAATGAGTTCAATAAAGTAACTGATATCAATCCAATAGTTCAAATAAATTTGGAAATACAAGACACGAATTATATTTTACGTGACATATGTAGTGTTGTGAAATGATACAAGCTGTGATTCTAACATGAAATTGTTTGCTGTTATGAGTCTGGAAATAATATAATTTCAATATTAAACGTTTAATCCTGAAATGAATAAACACAAATCCTCGTTATCGGTTGATGATTATTTCCCATCACACACACTGCCTGGTGGGATGGACTGAGGGTGAGCTGTCAGGGTCAGACAGCATCCTGTTCATTGGGATATTTGTTTTGACCAGAACAGAATAATAATGGACCAACACCCGGACCGTTACGAACTGGTAAAATATTAATGTAATTTCAAACTCCAGTGGGGCGTTCCGGAGATCGTTTCCTCTCTGAGCTGCTGTGCAGCAATGTTTACTCACTGCAGGGAGTTTAATGGGACCTGAGGGTGGGCCTGTTTACACAGAAGTAGAAGGAAACCTCCTGATAGATTCCTGAAACGATCAGGGATCGGGAGATTTCTCACGGCCGCAGCAGGCCAAGGAAAATCTCTCCGGCTCCTCCTTGCCCCACAAATTACAAATTAAGAACAAACTTCTCAGTATTCTGGACCACTCAATGCCCATCGAAAGGGCGGCTCCTCCACCCATTTGGAACCAACATTGAATGGTGTCCCGCGTACGTCATACTACTCCGATTTACATAAGTAACCGACACCTCTATCACCCCATTCCCGCTGTGTTGTAAGGGCAGTTCCCTGGGGTGCACACCGAGACAGATATCAACTGCTGCTGGAAGACCATCAACTCAGTGAAGGAGGCCCTTTGGTGCACCCGATACCTGCTGGTCTTCCTGCTGAAGGACCTGCCCACGACCGAGTGTTGCTGACTGGCACACACCATGGTCGAAGAGTACGTGCTGTGGGACATATTGAAGCGAGATGCAGCCTACGCAAAGTCTGTATGGGGCAAGGCCACCATGTAAGGACATTTCACTTTGTATTGTACAGCATGGAGTAGAGTTAAGTGAGAAATCAGGAGGGCAAAAAGGGGACATGAGATTGCTTTGGCAGGTAAGGCAAAGGAGAATCCAAAGAGCTTCTACAAATACATAAAGGGCAAAAGAGTAACTAGGGAGAGAGTATGGCCTCTTAAGGATCAACAAGGTCATCTATGTGCGGAACCACAAGAGATGGGTAAGATCCTGAATGAATATTTCACATCGGTATTTACGGTTGAGAAAGGCATGGATGTTAGGGAACTAGGGGAAATAAATAGTGATGTCTTGAGGAGTGCACATATTACAGAGAGGGAGGTGCTGGAAGTATTAACGCGCATCAAGGTAGATAAATCTCCGGGACCTGATGAAATGTATCTCAGGACGTTATGGGAAGTTATGGAGGAAATTGCGGGTCCCCTAGCAGAGATATTTGAATCATCCACCGCTACAGGTGAGGTGTATGAAGATTGGAGGGTAGCAAATGTTGTGCCTTTGTTTAAGAAGGGAGGCAGGGAAAAGCCTGGGAACTACAGACCAGTGAGCATGACATCTGTAGTGGGTAAGTTGTTAGAGGGTATTCTGAGGGACAGGATCTACAGGCATTTGGAGAGGCAGGGACTAATTAGGAACAGTCAGCATGGTTTTGTGAGAGGAAAATCATGTCTCACGAATTTGATTGAGTTTTTTGAAGGGGTAACCAAGAAGATAGATGAGGGCTGTGCAGTAGACGTGGTTTACATGGACTTCAGCAAAGCCTTTGACAAGGTACCGCATGGTAGGTTGTTACATAAGGTTAAATCTCATGGGATCCAAGGTGAGGTAGCCAATTGGATACAAAGTTGGCTTGACGACAGAAGACAGAGGGTGGTTGTAGAGGGTTGATTTTCAAACTGGATGCCTGTGTCCAGCGGTGTGCCTCAGGGATCGGTGCTGGGTCCGCTGTTATTTGTTATTTATATTAATGATTTGGATGATAATTTAGGAGGCATGGTTAGTAAGTTTGCAGATGACACCAAGATTGGTGGCATTGTGGACAGTGAAGAAGGTTATCTAGGATTGCAACGGGATCTTGATAAATTGGGCCAGTGGGCCGATGAATGGCAGATGGAGTTTAATTTAGATAAATGTGAGGTGATGCATTTTGGTAGATCGAATCGGGCCAGGACCTACTCCGTTAATGGTAGGGCGTTGGGGAGAGTTATAGAACAAAGAGATCGAGGAGTACAGGTTCATAGCTCCTTGAAAGTGGAGTCACAGGTGGATAGGGTGGTGAAGATGGCATTCGGCATGCTTGGTTTCTTTGGTCAGAACATTGAATGCAGTCGTTGGGATGTCTTGTTGAAGTTGTACAGGGCATTGGTGAGGCCACACTTGGAATACTGTGTACAGTTCTGGTCACCCTATTATAGAAAGGATATTATTAAACTAGAAAGAATGCAGAAAAGATTTACTAGGATGCTACCGGGACTTGATGGTTTGACTTATAGGGAGAGGTTAGACAGACTGGGACTTTTTTCCCTGGAGAGTAGGAGGTTAAGGGGTGATCTTATAGAACTCTATAAAATAATGAGGGGCATAGATAAGGTAGATAGTCAAAATCTTTTCCCAAAGGTAGGGGAGTCTATAACGAGGGTGCATAGATTTAAGGTGAGAGGGGAGAGATACAAAAGGGTCCAGAGGGGCAATTTTTTCACTCAAAGGGTGGTGAGTGTCCGGAACGAGCTGCCAGAGGCAGTAGTAGAGGCAGGTACAATTTTGTCTCTTAAAAAGCATTTGGACAGTTACATGGGTAAGATGGGAAAAGAGGGATATGGGCCAATTGCAGGAAATTGGGACTAGCTTAGTGGTATAAACTGGGCGACATGGACATGTTGGGCCGAAGGGCCTGTTTCCATGTTGTAACTTCTATGATTCTATAATTCAATGATTCTAAGATATGTACAGTGTGTTGAATTGTAATAATGGATTCGTAATGTGTACGATCTATATTGTCTTATTTTGAATTGTAACTGTGATATTTACATTGAACTGTCTGTATCCATAAATTGTATGAAATAAAGTATGTCTTGAAATATTTTTTAAAAGTTCCATTCTCATCGTGTCTGTTGTCATTGGACAGTGAATTGTGGAAATACAGCCGGACAGGAAAAATATGGGAAGATAAACAAAGAGCATCTACTTCAGGCACCAGGTGAGAAATAGGATTAATTCCTTAATGATGAGAAACTAATGACCGTAGAGGAGCAAAGGGGTTTGGGTGTCCAGGTACAACATTCACTAAAAGTTATTGCATATGTAGAAAAATTAATTAAAGTCCCAATTTCTAGGCTGTCATATTCCAAGGTACCGCTATCAGGTAATTCGCCAACTCTCTGGAATTTGTTGATACAATCAGGCCCCATTGCCTCCCTTGCTGGGCCATTCCATGCATCCAGCACCCTATGCATTAAAAAGGTTACATTACATCAATCTGCTCATCCTCTGTCCGAGGGAGAGAAGACTAATAGTGGCAGGAGGACCCAGGAGGACCCAGGAGGACCCAGGCCATCAGCCTGATATGAATTTGGACGTTTCTGTTTTTAATTCAGATTGTTGTATTTGCAATTTCTTGCCTTTTTTGTAGCTTTATATTTTAAATTCATTCTTGCAGATTTAGCATTTTTAAACAAAATCTTCATCCCTTTACGCAGTGAGTGCTGATTCCGGGCCATTTGATTGACAGCTCGAACAAACCCCCTCCTTTGCTGCGGCCCCGGAGTCCCCTGCGGACTCTGCTGGCCGTTAAAATGTGCCTGGCGGTGAGAACATTGAACAGCAAAATCAGAATGAATGGGAGACAAGACGTTAACACAAGATTAAACAAGATTAAACAAGTCAAACGCTGCCCATGCAGTTGAAGTGAAAAAGGTTGGTTTCCAGACACAACCCCGGGGTACATTGTCCATTATATATTCCGGGCCAATTGCAAAGTACCAGGGAATGTTTAGTAAACAGCTCAGCGCACTCACCACCCCGATAACAACACCCGCCGTTTTCTCGGTGCAATATTTTGTTTTCAGCTTCTGACAAGAAATGGCCACAAATCGATCAAAGGTGAAAACCACTGTGAACCAGACAGAGGCCGCTATGGCTGCTGAACTCAGGCTGGCAATGAGACGGCACACGGGGGTAATGGTCAAGAATGAAACTGGGAAATAAATAAGAACAATGCGCCACATTAGGACATCAGTGGTAACGACCAGGAGATCGGCCGCCGCCATTCCTACCAGGTAGCGAGTGATACATTTGGAGAGTCCGCACTTTCCTCGGGACAGGATCACAATCGCCACCAAGTTAACTGTAGGAGAGAGAAACGGAAGCAGAATAATTACTGATCAGACCTGGAGCCAAAGCAGCAGTTTGACCGGATCAGGGGTGAAATTTCCAGCTTCGTTGCTGCCTCAAACGGTGGAAACTGATTCACTGATCTGGGCAGCGCTTTCGGGCAGAGAAATGTTTTTAAACACACTGATCAATAATGAATTGGGAAATTGATAAAGAAATTGAATAAAGTGAGCACCGGATCCACTGGAAGGGCCGAATGAGGACGCAGTGCCGGTGGGGAAGGGAGAAGGTGTTTTACGGAGGAATGTAAAGTATTGAAGACGGATTTGGGCTCCAGACGAAGGGGGGAGAGAGCGCGGGCCGGGAAGGTGAGGGGACAGGCGTAAGTGCTGCTGGTTTGTTGCTCAGGGTTCGGAGAGCTGACGGGCTGGCACAAAACGGGAAAGGACGAGATCCGCGGTGGTGTGTTTGAGGCTTCTGGTCGGATTGGAAAATACAGCTGGAGGCCGAGCCAGTGAGTGAGATTGGGAGGAAGACAAGGAATACTGCATACAGTTTTGGTGTCCATACTTAAGAAATTACATACTTGCTCTCGAGGCAGTTAATCCCGGGGATGAGGGGGTGGACATATGAGGAGAGGTTGAGTAGATTGGGACTCTACTCATTGGAGTTCAGAAGAATGAAACTTATAAGATTGTGAACGGGCTTGATCGGGTGGATGCGGTAAGGATGTTCCCAAGGATGGGTGAAACTAGAACTAGGGGGCATAATCTTAAAATAAGGAGCTCCTCTTTCAAAACTGAGATGAGGAGAAACTTCGTCACTCAGAGGGTAGTAGGTCTGTGGAATTTGCTGCCCCAGGAAGCTGTGGAAGCTACATCATTAAATAAATTTAAAACAGAAATAGACAGTTTCCTAGAAGTAAAGGGAATTAGGGGTTACGGGGGGCGGGCAGGAAATTGGACATGAATTTAAATTTGAGGTTAGGATCAGATCAGCCATGATCCTATTGAATGGCAGAGCAGGCTCGAGGGTCCGATTGGCCTACTCCTGCTCCTATTTCTTATGTTCTTTTGTTCTTATGAAAATTCCATGTAGGAGCTGGAGGGGAGTGAGGAGCAGATGATTTGGAAAAGCGGATAAACTGAAGCAAGGGATGAGGAGACAGAGGATTCAATGCAGTGGGAGGAGAGGCTGGGATTCACAGGGAGAGACTGCAGCAGAGTGTTGGAGGAAATCTAATCTATAGGTCGCAGTAACACAACGCAAGTAAGGAATTCAACCTTTAATTTTTATGGTTATGTAAAACAAATCTCGTTTTATATATAACGTGGTCAATACATTTAATTTGCACATTTATTTAAAATTAAATAAAAATACATTCAATAAATTAGCCTCGTTCTTTATTGAATTAAGCTGACACATAGTTTTTAGAATACAGTATCCGAATAATCCATAACGATCAACGAATGGCTGATTTTATTTTTCAATTACATTTCAATTATGTTCATGTATTCAGTCATTAAACAAGTAAGTGGAACATTCACATAAAATGACTGAGGACCTGATAGGGTTAAAAATATCCGGCGCGAGTAAAATTAAATTCACACAATCTGACGACATCCTGATAACACCTTCAAGTCTCATTTCCTCTGCATAATTGTACTGCAAGTTTCAGCAGTTCATTCCGATAATTTTTTCACAACGCGGCCGCTCGCTCTCTTTCTCTCTCTCTCTGTCTTTATCTGTCTCTCTCTTTCTCTCGTTCCTTCTCCCCCTCCCTCTCGTTTTCCTTCTCAGTCGCGTTCTCTATCGCTCCTCTCTATCTCGCTGCACTCCCTTGACTCTCTTTCTCAATGCCCCTTTTCCCTTCCGAGTAAATCCTAACATCCTGCGCCTGCTTTCTCTCCACCAGCCCCGTGTTCTAACGATCCTATTCTTATTGTCATTTTGTTAAATGGTGAATCCTCTGTGAACAGTTTAATGTTTCTACAGATCATTCGAGTCTCCACCTGTTAACTTACACTGCTCACTTCATCAACAATGCATGCTCCAGAAACTCACCGCAATAATTGAAATTCCTTCTCCTGTAATCATAAAGTACAGCGTTAGATGGCGGCATTGTTCAATTAACAAAACGCCAACATCACCGCTGCTGCTTATAATCTACAGATAAATAGAAGGGCTCATCATACCAACAGATAAAGTGTAAACTGATATAACATAACCTCAAAATATTGCGTTTTACAGTGAATTCTTCAACAGTGAAGCAGAGAATGAGATGTGAAAGAATCAGCAGCAAATTCAGTTCAGTATCCAGACCTCTGGAGCTGCGTGGGATATACACAAAATAAAATAATAATTCATAACAGTGATAACCAATAAATACATTGAAATCCCAGTTCAACTGAACCATGTTATTGAAGAGGGAGGAGATTCCGCTGCCTCCTTGTAACACTGACACCGTGAGCTGTCTCATTATCAATCACTGAAAAAACATTTATGAAAAAAATATTCCATGACAGGTTTGTTCCACAACATGAAACAGTTAATGGCTCCAGATAGTCTGATACCAGCTCTTAGCCAAGACACCAGATTCAGTACAGAGAATAATCCAATAACAATGCCAGGGTTGGATATACAAAATTATAACAGATATTCTGCAGCTGCAACAAGACCGAACTTTCAGATGTTAAGAACATACTTTTATTCAACACATTCAGTACAGAGAATAATCTGCTAACAATGCCAGGGTTGGATATAAAAGTTCATTAGAGATATAATGCAAAACCAAAAGAGCAGAAACTTTCAATATTCCAGCATCCAACTGATGGAACAGAACAGGCGGCTGTTTAAAAGATGGTGGGAGAAAAATAATTCGCCAAGTATAGCAGCATAGTTAACAGCGATTCACAATATTCGCAGATGAGATAACGGCTTACCCGGGACTCCAATGGCTGCAAGAACAGGATAGTAAACGCGTTCTATCTGGGACATTACTGGATATCCCATTTCTGTGAGAAGCAGTGACTTCTGTTGATCTGAAAACCGCAGTTCCGGCAGGCATTCTGAGCTGATACATTGCAACAAGCTCTGATTTATACAGGGGGTAAATCTCCACTGACACGGTTATACCCCTGATCATTGCTGTTAGTTACAGTCGCCTAAACAAACACATTACATCTGCAGCTTTGTCTTTAGTGTAAATAATGACATGGACATATCACAAACATCTCAAAGTTCAGAACCTTGTCTTAATGAGACCTCACTCAGGAATAAAGTTAAAAGCTGTGCTCAGAAAGGACTGGTCCAACAACAAATGAGCGGCTTCATTTACAGTTTTCATATCATTGTATTGACCAAGTTCACTCCTGACGATTCATTTTCATCCTGTGGTTTAAATCCCTGCATGGCCTTCCCCTCCCCATCTCCGCCCACTCCTCCACACCTGCAGGAAACCCACCCATGACCTCCTCATTCATTGATCCTGGGCCTTTGGTGGTGGGACCACTCTCTCTTGGTTCCACTCACCAATCTGATCAGAGCCAGGAGAAGCTTCTCTTCCCACCCTATCACCGTTATCTCTGATGTCTCTAAAGGTTCAATCCTTGGCCCCCTCCTCTTCCTCATCTACATGCTGCCCTTTGGTGACATTGTCCGCAGACATGGATCAGCTTTCAGATGTACACTGACAAAACCACCGCCTTTCTTCACCCATCCAATGTCTTTGAGTTGTCAGAGCGATATTCGGCTTTAGATGAGCCACAATTTCATCCAGTTAAAAATTGGGAAGTCATGATCTTTGACCCCACGAACTCCACATACTTGCCACAGGATCCATCCGCACCCCTCTCTTTCCGATTGGTGAGTCCCTCACCAATCATCCAGGTCCTACTGACCTTCATTGACTTCCAGTCTCCTAAGCCTGTAGTTCATTTTTATTCTTTCTTGCACTTAAATCCACCCGGGCCTCACGCCTCGCTATCTCTTTCTCCTCCTCCTGCAGTCCCTGCCAAATGCTCTGCTCCTCCACCTCTGGCCGCTTGTGCCTCCTCAGCCCATTTGCCCCACTTTTGACAGCCGTGCCTTCAGCCATAGCCACGCTCCAGAATTCCCTCCCGATGCCCCTCCATCTCCCTCTCCCTCTTTCAGGCGCCAGCCGTGTCTCAGTGGTAGCAGTCTCGCTTCTGAGGTTGGAAAGTTGTGATTTCAAGTCGCAAATCAGAGACTTGAACACATAATCCAGGCTGACACTGCAGTCCAGTACTGAGGGCGAACTTTATTGTCGGAGGTGCCAACTTTGAGAGCACACGATAAACCGAGGGCCCATCAGCCCTCTCGGGTAAAAGATCCCACGGCAATATTCGAAAAATGGCAGAGGAGTTCTCCCTGGTGTCTTGGGCTTCATTTAACCCTCGACCAACATTACTGTAAACTGATTTTCTGGTCATTTATCTCAGTGCAGTTTGTGGGAACTTATAGTGTGCAAATTAGCCGGCCACATTTTCTTACATTACCACAGACACAGCACTTCAAAATGTACTTAATTTATTGCAAAGCGCTTTGGAACGTCCTGAGATCTTGAAAGGCCCTATATAAAAGTAAGTTATTTCCTTCTTTTCGATCTTCCATGAAAGCCATCTCTTGCTTTATGATTTTGACATCCCTCCTAATATCTCCTTCTTTGGTCTGGGGTCAATTTTTGTCTGATTATACATCAGTAAATGGTCTTCAGATAATTATCTATGTTAAATCCGCTATATAAATCCAAATAGTTATATTTTACCATCCTCCACTCTCTTCATCCCACCTTTGGTGGCCATTCCTTCAAGCATCTAAATTCTACTCTCGAATACCACCTTATCCCCTCCGTCTCTCCATTTGCTTCTCCTCCTTTTACACCCTCCTTAAACTCACTCGTTGACCAAGGTTTACGCCAGTCCTCCTGATATCTTCTTATGCCCTTCGTGCCCGCTTTTACCCACTCCTCGGTGAAGCCTCATTATACAAAGAACATTAAACCCACAGAGAGCACAATATAGATTCTCTCGAATGAGGCCAGGAAAGGTGCAGTTTATGAGGAAAGATGTAAAATTCCGGGAATTTTTCTATGGAAATGGATATGAGGAGATTTACATTTCAAACCATGAAGTTGTTTGATCGAGTAATAGAGAATTACTGTATCCTCTGGTTGTGAGGATCAGTGACAGAGTAATAGAGAATTACTGTATCCTCTGGTTGTGAGGATCAGTGATAGACTAATAGAGAATGACTGTATCTTCTGGTTGTTAGGATTAGTGACAGAGTAATAGAGAATTACTGTATCCTCTGCTTGTGAGGATCAGTGACAGAGTAATAGAGAATTACTGTATCCTCTGGTTGTGAGGATCAGTGACAGAGTAATAGAGAATGATTGTATCCTCTGATTGCGATGATCAGTGATAGACTAATAGAGAATGACTGCATCCTCTGTTTGTGAGGATCAGTGATAGAGTAATAGAGAATGACTGCATCCTCTGTTTGTGAGGATCAGTGATAGAGTAATAGAGAACGACTGCATCCTCTGATTGTGAGGATCAGTGATAGAGTAATAGAGAATTACTGTATCCTCTGGTTGTGAGGATTAGTGATAGAGTAATAGAGAATTACTGTATCCTCTGGTTGTGAGGATTAGTGACAGAGTAATAGAGAATTACTGTATCCTCTGTTTGTGATGATCAGTGACAGAGTAATAGAGAATTACTGTATCGTCTGGTTGTGAGGATTAGTGATAGAGTAATAGAGAATGACTGCATCCTCTGTTTGTGATGATCAGTGACAGAGTAATAGAGAATTACTGTATCCTCTGGTTGTGAGGATCAGTGACAGAGTAATAGAGAATTACTGTATCCTCTGATTGCGAAGATCAGTGATAGACTAATAGAGATTGAGTGTATCCTCTGATTGTGAGGATCAGTGACAAGAAATAGAGAATTACTGTATCCTCTGGCTGTGAGGATCAGTGATAGAGTAATAGAGAATGACTGCATCCTCTGGTTGTGATGATCAGTGATAGAGTAATAGAGAATTAATGTATCCTCCGGTTGTGAGGATTAGTGATAGAGTAATAGAGAATTACTGTATCCTCTGGTTGTGAGGATTAGTGATAGAGTAATAGAGAATTACTGTATCCTCTGGTTGTGAGGATCAGTGATGGAGTAATATAGAATTACTGTATCCTCCGGTAGTGAGGATCAGTGATAGACGAATAGAGAATGACTGCATCCTCTGTTTGTGATGATCAGTGACAGAGTAATAGAGAATTACTGCATCCTCTGTTTGTGATGATCAGTGATAGAGTAATAGAGAACTACTGTATCCTCTGGTTGTGAGGATTAGTGATAGAGTAATAGAGAATTACTGTATCCTCTGGTTGTGAGGATCAGTGATGGAGTAACAGAGAATTACTGTATCCTCTGTTTGTGAGGATTAGTGATAGAGGAATAGAGAATGACTGCATCCTCTGGTTGTGATGATCAGTGATAGAGTAATAGAGAATTAATGTATCCTCCGGTTGTGAGGATTAGTGATAGAGTAATAGAGAATTACTGTATCATCTGGTTGTGAGGATTAGTGATAGAGTAATAGAGAATTACTGTATCCTCTGGTTGTGAGGATCAGTGATGGAGTAATAGAGAATTACTGTATCCTCTGGTTGTGAGGATCAGTGATAGACGAATAGAGAATGACTGCATCCTCTGTTTGTGATGATCAGTGACAGAGTAATAGAGAATTACTGCATCCTCTGTTTGTGATGATCAGTGATAGAGTAATAGAGAATTACTGTATCCTCTGGTTGTGAGGATTAGTGATAGAGTAATAGAGAATTACTGTATCCTCTGGTTGTGAGGATCAGTGATGGAGTAACAGAGAATTACTGTATCCTCTGGTTGTGAGGATCAGTGATACAGTAATAGAGAATTACTGTATCTTCTGGTTGTGAGGATCAATGATAAGGGGTCATCAATTTCAGCTCATCATGAAAGAGTTTACGTGTAAATTCTACACGCTGAGATTTTTTTGGAGAATGGAATGTTTTACCACAGGGAATGGAAAAAAACAGAAAAGAGGCAATTGCAACTTTTACCATTGTATCATTTATGAGAAAATTGAATACATGTTTCAAATTGATGAAGAGACAGGGCATTTGGATGAATATTTACCATGACATACGTTTTGAAATACTTTAACCATGAACTGGCACTGACACGATGGGTCAAATGGCCTCCCCCTCTTCTGAAAACGACTTTACTTCATGTTTCTCCAAGATTGAGATTTGTGATGTGCTTGGATGATCCTGCTTGAATGTGTTGCCCAATATCTAACAAAACGATTGTGTAACTTACTGCTGTATTAATAATTCCCTATATGATCTGAACTGGATATTCATGTTTCTGCACTGCCCAATATCTAACACTATGATAATGTAACCCAGGGATGTAGTAATAGTTCCCCGTATAATCTGAACTGGATATTCGCTTCTGCGTTGTCACATCTCTAATAATACGACAGTGAAAACAATGGATGTAACGATAGTTCCCCGTTATTTTCTGAATTGGATATTCATGTGCCTGCAACCCCCAATATCTATCAATATGATCGTGTAGCCCATTTATGGAACAAAAGTTGCCCTAATAATCTGAACGTGATATTCCTGTTGCTGTACTTCCCCATGTCTAACAATACGAGAGAGTATCTCGGGGGTGTAACAAAAGTTCCCCCTGTAATATGAGCTGGATATTCCTGTTTCTGCACTGCCCAATATCTAACAATATGATAGTGTAACCCAGGGGTATAACAATAGTTCCCCTTATAATTTGAACGGGATATTCGTGTTTCTGCATTGCCCAATATCTAACAATGCTACAGTGTCGCCCAGGGATGTAACAACAGTTCCTCCTTATAATCTGAACAGGATAATCGTGTTTTTGCACCGTCCAATTTCTAACATTACGACGATGCAACGCATGGATGCATCACCTGATTCCGTTTTAAATTTAACTGCACATTTGTGTTTCTGAACTGTCACGTAAATAATAATACCACAGTATAACCCAGGGATGTGACAATAATTCCCCATATAATCTGAACTGGATATTCGTGTTCTGCACTGCCCAATATCTAATTATACGATCGTGTAACCCATGAATCTAACAGTAGTCACCCATGGGATTAAAGGGACAGTGGCAGCGTGTTTAAAAAAAACAACTTCCCATTTATATTCTACATCGGTTTCATCACCACCCATAGTTTTAACCAATTAACCTGTTCCAAATCTTTTGTTATTTTAGTGAAGTTTGCCATAATGAAATCTGGAATGAGTTGTGAATTTTCAGTACTTTTGGTTCTATCAGCCAATTGGAACCATTTAATATTGAGGTCTCTGTTTCTCAGGTTTCCCCCACATGAAGGCCTGACATGAGCTCAGGCTCAATATTAAAAACTCGACATTTATTTTTATTCGTTCGTGGGATGTGGGCGTCCCTGGCAAGGCCAGTATTTATTGCCCATTCCTAATTGACCTTGAGAAGGTGGTGGTGAACCATCTTCTGGAACCGCTGCAGTCCATGTGGTGAAAGTTCTCCCACAGTGATATTAGTTAGGGAATTCCAGGATTTTTACACAGCAACGATGAAGGAACGGCGATGTATTTCCAAGTCGGGATGGTGTGCGACTTGGAGGGGAACGTGCAGGTGGTGTTATCCTCAGGTACCTGCTGCTCTTGTCCTTCTGGGTGGGAGAGATCGCGGGCCAACCGCTCTGGTAGAATTTGAACTTACGATTCACGAATTGTTAGTCCAGGCCTTTGGATTACCAGTTCAGTAACATAACTACTATGCTAACGTACACACGTATATCTGTGTAGGAACTGTCTGGATCAAAATGTGAGCTGTCCGAACCTGCGTAGTTGCTGTCTATGTCTAGGTAGGACCAGTCTGGGTCTATGTAGGTGCACCCTGGAGCTGTGTTGGTCTCGTTAGGAGCTCTCTGTGTCTGTGTGGGCGATCCATAGTTCTGTGCAGGAACTGTCTGGGTCTGTGTAGGAGCTGTCTGTGTCTGCGTCGGAGCTCAATCTGTGTGTGTGTAGGACCTGTCTCGGTTTGTGTCGGAGTTCCCACGGTCTGTGTAAGGGCTGTTCGTACCTGGATAGGAGTTGTCTCCCTGGGTTGGTTCGATCTGCGTCTGTGCAGGAACTCTTTTCATCCGTATGTGTCTGGGTAGGTGCTTTCTGGGTCTTTGTTGGTGCCACGTAGACCTGTGTAGGATCTGTGTTGGTCGAGTTCGGAGCTTTCTAGATCTGTGTGGGAGCTCCATAGTTCTGTGCAGGAGCTGTCTGGGACTGTGTGGGTGTTCCTTAGATCTGTGCAGGAGCAGGCTGGGTCGGTGTAGGTACTGAATGGGTCTTTGTGGGATTTGACTAGGTCTGGCGAGGAGCAGCCTGGGTCTGTTTAGCCGCTCAATTGCCTATGTACGAACTGTCCTGATTAGTGTCGGAGCTATCTGGGTGTAATTAGGATCTGTCTGGTTCTGTGCAAGAACTGCCTGCTTCCGTATAGCAGCTCTCTGGTTCATGTCAGGAGTTGTCTGGGTTTGTGTAGGTGCTGTCTGGGTCTGTGCAGGAGAGGTAATGGTCTATGTAGGAGCTGTCTGGTTCTTTTCAGGAGATGTCTGGGTCTTAGCAGGAGCTGCCTGGGTCTGTGTAGGATCTGTCTGGTTCTGCGTATGGATCGTCTGAATCTATGTAGGAGCTTTCCGTTTCTTTGTAGGAGCTTTCTCGGTCTGCATTGGAACTGTATGGGAATGTGTGGGAGCTCGATAGTTCTGTGTAGAGGCATTTTTTAGACACGTTCATGGGATGTGGGCGTCGCTGGCGAGGCCAGAATTTATTGCCCATCATCAATTGCCCTTGAGAAGGTGGTGGTGAGCCGCCTTCTTGAATCGCCGCAGTCCGTGTGGTGAAGGTTCTCCCACAGTGCTGTTAGGAAGGGAGTTTCAGGACTTTGACCCAGTGACGATGAAGGAACGGCGATATATTTCCAAGTCGGGATGGTGTGTGACTTGGAGGGGAACGTGCAGGTGTTGTTGTTCTCATATGCCTGCTGCCCTTGTCCTTCTAGGTGGTAGAGGTCGATGGTTTGTGAGGTGCTGTCGAAGAAGCCTTGGCGAGTTGCTGCATTGCATCCTGTGGATGGTGCACACTGCAGCCACTGTGCACCAGTGGTGAAGGGAGTGAATGTTTAGGGTGGTGGATGGGGTGCCAATCAAGCGGGCTGCTTTGTCCTGTATGATGTCGAGCTTCTTGAGTGTTGTTGGACCTGCACTCATCCAGGCAAGTGGAGAGTATTCCATCACACTCCTGACTTGTGCCTTGTAGATGGTGGAAAGGCTTTCGGGAGTCAGCAGGTGAAACACTCGTCGCAGAATACCCAGCCTCTGACCTGCTCTTGTAGCCACAGTATTTATGTGGCTGGTTCAGTTAAGTTTCTGGTCAATGGTGACCACCATGATGTTGATGGTGGAGGATTCGGCGATGGTAATGGCGTTGAATGTGAAGGGGAGGTGGTTAGACTCTCTCTTGTTGGAGATGGTAATTGCCTGGCACTTGTCTGGCGCGAATGTTACTTGCCACTTATCAGCCCAAGCCTGGATGTTGTCCAGGCTGTGCTGCATCCGGGCACGGAGTGCTTCATTATATGAGGGGTTGTGAATGGAACTGAACACTGTGCAATTATCAGCGAACATCCCCATTTCTGACCTTACGGTGGAGAGAAAGCCGTTGATGAACTAGCTGACGATGGTTGGGCCGAGGACACTTCCTTGAGCAACTCCTGCAACAATATCCTGGGGCTGAGATGATTGGCCTCCAAAAACAACTACCATCTTCTGTTATGCTAGGTATGACACCAGCCACTGGAGAGTTTTCCACCTGATTCCCATTGACTTCAATTTTACTAGGGCTCCTTGGTGCCACACTCGGTCAAATGCTGCCTTGATGTCAAGGGCAGTCACTCTCACCTCACCTCTGGAATTCAGCTCTTTTGTCCATGTGTGGAACAAGGCTGTAATGAGTCTGGAGCCGAGTGGTCCTGGCGGAACCCAAACTTAGCTTTGGTGAGCAGGTTTATGGTGAGTAAGTGCCGCTTGATAGCACTATCGACGACACCTTCCATCACTTTGCTGATGATTGAGAGTAGACTGATGGGGCGGTAATTGGCCGGATTGGATTTGCCCTGCTTTTTGTGTACACGACATATCTGGGCAATTTTCCACATTGTCGGGTAGATGCCAGTGTTTTAACTGTACTGGAGCAGTTTGGCTTGAGGCGCGGCTAGTTCTGGAGCACAAATCTTCAGCACTGCAGCCGAGATGTTGTCTGGGCCATTAGCCTTTGTTGTATTCAGTGCACCCAGCCGTTTCTTGATATCGCGTCGAGTGAATCGAATTGGCTGAAGACTGGCTTCTGTGATGGTGGGGATATCGGGAGGAGGCCGAAATGGATCATCCACTTGGCACTTCTGGCTGAAGATGGATGCAAATGCTTCAGCCTTGTCTTT
The DNA here is from genome assembly GCF_035084215.1 of Heptranchias perlo. NCBI lineage: Eukaryota > Metazoa > Chordata > Chondrichthyes > Hexanchiformes > Hexanchidae > Heptranchias > Heptranchias perlo. The sequence goes on along the minus strand of NW_027139442.1, from coordinate 1,428,665 downwards.
TGCACTCACGCACTGGATTCTGCCATCATTGAGGATGGGGTTGTTCACTGAGCCTCCTCCTCCCTTTAGTTGTTTAATTGTCCACCATCGTTCGCGACTGGATGTGGCAGGACTGCAGAGTTTTGATTTGATCCGTTGGTTGTGGAATCGCTTAGCTCTACCTGTAGCAAGTTGCTTCCGCTGTTTAATCATGCATGTAGTCCTGAGTTGTCGCTTCACCAGTTTGCAATTCATATTTAGGATCGTCTGGTGCTGCTCCTGGCATGCTCTTCTACTCTCCTCATTGAGCCAGGGTTGATCCCCGACTTGTTGGTAATGGTAGTGAGGAATTCCTTACCTGACCTGAGTCGTGCTTTTTGCATCGGCTGGAGTTGGGGTCTCGGCCTCTCGGCCCCGGGTCGCGGTCCTTACATCCAAGGGTCGCGGTCTCTCCGTCCCTGGTCGCGGTCCCTCCTTCCATGGGTCGAGGTTTCTCTGTCTCGTCTCGCGGTCCCTCCGTCCCGGGGTCGCGGGCTCTCCTTCCCGGGCGTCGCGGTCCTTCGTCCTGGGGTTGCAGCCCCATTCATGCCGCTCGGGCCTGGAGTCGGAGGAGCTGCAGCTCGGGCAGCTCTCCCCGCACCATTCCAAGGCCCTAGGCCCAGGCCACTCTTGGGTGCGGGCCCTCCCTCTGTCACCCTCTCGCCCGCCCATAGGAGCGTCCTCCTGGCGCCGGCGTGTTGCTGAGGGAAGGCGGCACAGCGATTGTGTGGCAAATGCGCGGCGTCCCTCGGGCCAGGGATGCACGTACGCGTCATGACTTCAGCGCGCAAAAGGGAACGACGCTGCCGCGTGTCACTTGATGGGAGGAGTCAGCCCAGGAGGGTGGGGTGGGGGGGGGGGGGTGGCGTTGGGATGTGAGAGCTGTCAATCAAAGGGCCCTGAGTCAGCACTCACTGCGCTCAGGGTTTGGAGAATTTGTTCAAAAATTCAAAATCTGCAACAATGAAATAAAAGTAGAAATTTACAGAAAAAGTAAAAAACTGTAAATACAATAATCTGAATTAAAACTAGAAATGTCCAAACTCACATATGGCTGATGGTCTGGGTCCTCCTGCCACGATAGTCTTCTCTACCTGGGGCACAGGATGAGCTGAGTGCTTGAATGTAACTATTTTAATGCAGAGGGCGCTGGATGTATGGAATGGACCAGCGAGGGAGGTAGTGGGGCCTGATTGTATCAGCGAATTCCAGAGAGTCGGCGAAGTACCTGATAGTGGTAACTTGGGATATGGCAGACCAGAAATTGGGATCAATAAAATTATTTTTGGACATGTGCATTAGCTTTTCGTGGTCAGTGCACCCAGACACCAAATCCCTTTGCTCATCTACAGTCCCTACTTTCTCACCATTTCGAAAATACTGCTATTTCTCACCTTGTGCCTGCAATAGATGCTCTTTGTTCCACCCACATCTTTACTGTCCGGCTCTGTGTCCACTCTTCACTGTCCAATAAAAATAAACACGGTGAGACTGGATTTTTTTTTATATTTCAAAATATAGTTTATTTCATAAAATTTATGCATTCACACAGTTCAATGTACATTTCACAGTTACAGATCAAATTAATACAATACAGATCGTACACACTACGACTCCATTATTACAATTCAAAACAGAGTAAATATCTTCCAATACCTGCTGGACAATACAAGGTGAAATGGCCTTACACGGTGGCCTTTCCACATAGATCCTTTCCGTAGACCGCACCTCCCTTCAGTGTGCCCGTCAGCACGTGCTCCTGGACCTTGGAGTGTGCCAGTTGGCAACACTCAGTCATGGACAGCTCCTTCAGCTGGAAGACTAGCAGGTATCGGGTGGACCAAAGGGCTTCCTTCACCCAGTTGATGGTCTTCCAGCAGCAGTTGATAACCGTCTCGGTGTGCATCCCGGGGAACTGCATGTGGAGCACAGCGTTCTGTGTTGCCGAGCTGTTGGGAGTGAAACACTCTTTGCCTCCACGGTATAGGGGTCCTGTAATATTGAAGGTAGGTTATCACCTTTTAACTAAATACGCGGATGCATTCGCAGACATCCATGTAAGTGTTTGGCAGACACTGTCTGGTGTCTTTCACACATAAGTAGAATCTTGGGGTCATAGACAGAGGGATAATTTCACCTTCACTGCTTCCGCGGTACACGGACGGAGCAGAAATTAAAATCAGGCCGGTTCTATAAGGGGCGGGTGATCCCCTCTACCAGTTCAGCCCTCAGCGATGGTGAAAATTTCCCTCCAAGTGTTGTGAACAGATGAATTTTGAGACAATGGACCAGCTTGTGGGCTTCGATGATTGATACTAGGGCGTAGCTCATGAAAGGTGTGGCCGATTTTAAGTATCCCCTCCTGTCGGAAATGGGGTGGTTGAGGCGATTAAATGGTGTCAGGTCACTTACCGCTCCTTTAACGCTGACGTTCCTGCCTCCGCAATCGTGTGGGGTGTCCTGAGAAGATTAGCGGAGCAACACCTATCTGTTTCCGGTCAGGCCACGTGTAATATGTAAATCAGAGCATTATCACGTAAGTGGAACACAATTTAATGTTGGGCACAAATGGATGGAGAAGCCGCAGTTTCGATGGGCATCGAATGATCCAGAACACTGAGAAGTTTCCTTTTCAACTTATATTTTGTGGGCAAGGAGGGGCAGAAGAGCTTTCCCTTGGCCTGCTGCGGCCGTGAGAAATCTCCCGGCCCCTGATCGTCTCAGAAATGTATCAGGGGGTTTCCTCATAGATCTGTGTAACCAGGCCCAGCTTCATGTCCCATTAAACACCCTGCAGTGAGTAAACATTGCTGCACAGCAGCTCAGAGAGGAAACAAGCTCCAGAACTCCCCACTGGAGATGGAAATTACATTAATATTTTACCAGTTAGTAACGGTCCGGGTCTTGGTCAATCACTATTCTGTTCTGGTCAAAACAAATGTCCCAATGAACAGGACGCTGTTTGACCCTGACAGCTCACCCTCAGTCCAACCCACCGCGCAGTGCTCGTTTTCTTTATTCGTTTATGGGATTTAGGCGTCGCTGGCAACGTCAGCCTTTATTGCCCATCATCAATTGCCCTTGAGAAGGTGGTGGTGATCCGCCTTCTTGAACCGCTGCAGTCCGTGTGGTGAAGGTTCTCCCACAGTGCTGTTCGGAAGGGAGTTCCAGGATTTTGACCCAGCGACGATGAAGGAAAGGCGATGTATTTCCAAGTCGGGATGGTGTGAGACTTGGAGGGGAACTTGCAGGTGGTGTTGTTCTCATGTGCCGGCTGCCCTTGTCCTTCTAGGTGGTAGAGATCGCGGGTTTGGGAGGTGCTGTCGAAGAATCCTTGGCGAGTTGCTGCAGTGCATCCTGTGGATGGTCCACACTGCAGCCACTGTGCACCAGTGGTGAAGGGAGTGAATGTTTAGGATGGGGAATGGGTTACCAATCAAGCGGGAGGCTTTGTCCTGGATGGTGTTCAGGTTCTTGGGTGCACTCATCTAGGCAAGTGGAGAGCATGCAAAAACTTCAGCCTTGCCTCTTGCATTCACGTCCTGGTCTCTGCCATCATTGAGGATGGGGTTGTTTACAAAGCCTTCCACTCCCGTTAGTTGTTTAATTGTCCACCACCATTTTGTGTGATGGGAAATAATCATCAATCGAAAAGGAGGATTTGAGTTTATTCATTTCAGAATTAAACATTCAATATTGAAATCATATTATTTCCAGACTAATAACAGCAAACAATTTCATGTTAGAATCACATCTTGTATCATTTCACAACGCCGCATTTATTGTCTAAAATATAATTCCTGTCTGGAATTTCGAAATTTATTTAAATTATTGGATTGATATCAGTTACTTTAGTGAACTCATTGATGTCAATGGATGGTAAAATCAGGCGCGGTGAATAACGGGCGACGGATCCGCTGCCGCCCGTCTCACACCACCACCAAACCTGAAAATCTACTCTCATTGACATTTTATTTAATTTAGGATGAAAACTCTTCAGTTGTTTCTATAATTTAATTAATGTAACAATTAGATTCATTGGGTATTTCACCGCGTTCTTCAGCTCCTCTCTGAATTTAGTCTGGGTCACAGCATAAATACACGTGTTGGTGCAGGAACTGAGAAGTTGAAGCATGAATCCGGCCGACTCGATGTCACTGACCGTATTGAACTGGACATTTGTAATACGCAGAGATATAAAATAAAAAACGAATGTGCTCCATAACAATATAAAACTGCCTGATATACTGAAGAGTAAAATGATGGATTTCCTTCGGTTCTCCATCTCTGGATCCTTGTGATTCTCTCCATTGCTGCGGCCCCGGAGTCCCCTGCGGACTCGACTGGCCGCTAAAATATTCCTGGCGGTGAGAACATTGAACAGCAAAATCAGAATGAATGGGAGACAAGGTATGAACACAAGATTAAACGAGTCAAACGCTGCCCATGCGGGTGAAGTGATGAAGGTCGGTTTCAAGACACAACCCCGGGGTACATTGTCCATTATATATTCCGGGTCAAATACAAAGTACCAGGGAATGTTTAGTAAACAGCTCAGCGCACTCACCACCCCGATAACAGCAGCCGCCGTTTTCTCGGTGCAATATTTTGTTTTCAGCTTCTGACAACCAATGGCCACAAATCGATCAAAGGTGAAAATCACCGTGAACCAGACAGAGGCCGATGTGGCTGCTAATCTCAGGATGTCAATGAGACGGCACACGGGGGTAATGGTCAAGAATGAAACTTGGAAATAAATAACAACAATGCGCCACATTATGACATCGGTGATAACGACCAGGAGATCGGCCGCCGCCATTCCCACCAGGTAGCGACTGATACATTTGGAGAGTCCGCACTTTCCTCGGGACAGGATCACAATCGCCTCCAAGTTAACTGTAAGAGAGAGAAACGGAAGCAGAGAAATTACTGATCAGACCTGGGCAAAGGAGCAGTTTGACAGGATGTGAGGTGAATTTATCAGCTTTATTGCCGCATCAAACATGGAAGCTGATTCACTGACCTGGGCAGCGCTTTCGAGCAGAGAAGTGTTTTAAAACACAGTTATCAAGAATGAATTGAGAAATTGATACAGAGAGTTTGTACTGTATCCAATGGAAGGGCCGAGTGAGGGCGCATTGCCGGTGGGGAAGGGAGAAGTGTTTTACTGAGCTGGAAGCCAACGGGTTAAATCCAAATTTGGGCACCAGATGGACGGGAAAGTGAGCGAGGTCCGGGAAGGTGAGGAGACAGACGGAGGTGACCCTGGTTTGTTGATCGAAGTTAAGAGAGCCGAAAGGGACTGACATAAGACGGGAAAGACCGAGATCCGCGGCGGTGAGTTTGTGGTTTCGGATCTGTTTGGAAGAGGCAGCTGGAGGCTGAGCCAGTGAGTGAGATTGGGAGCGAGACAAACAAAAGGACATGTAGGAGTTGGATGGGAGTGAGGGACGAATGGTTTCGGAAAGCGGATAAAATGAAGCAATCAATAAGTTAAAAGAGGATTCGATGCAGCGGGAGGAGAGGCTGGGATTCAAAGGGTGAGACGACAGCAAAGTGTTAGTTGAAATCTAATCTATAGGTCCCAGTAACATAACGCAATGAATGAATTCAACCTTTAATTTCTGTGGTTATTAGTGTCAGGGAACAGTTCGTTGGTTACATAATGTATTCAATAAATTAACTTTGCACATTCAATTAAAATTAGATTAAAATGCATTTATTAAATTAACCTAATTTTTTATTGAATTAAGCTGACACATAGCTTCTAGAAAACATTATCCTAATAATTCAATGCGATCAAGAAATCACTGATTTTATTCGGTAAATACATTTCAGTTTTGTTTGTTTCTTCAGTCAGTGAACAAGTAAAAGGAACATTGATCTAAACAGACTCAGGACCTGATAGCGATAAACACACCCGGCGTGAGTACAATAAAACTCTCACAATCTGACAACATCCTAATAACACGTTGAAGTCACATTTCCTCTTCATAATTGTATTAGAAGTTCCGGCATTTCATTGCGATGAATTATTCACACCGCTGCCGCTCTCCTTCTCCCCTTCTCTCGGTCTATGTCTCAGTCCCGTTCTCTATCGCTCCTCTCTATTTCTCCGCACTCTCTCTACTCTCTTGCTCGATGCCACTTTTCACATCCGAGTAAATCCTAACATCCTGCGCCTGCTTTCCCTTCACCAGCCCCGTGTTCCAATGATTCTATTCTCAGTGTCAGTCTGTTAAATGGTGAAGCTTCTGTGAACAGTTTAATGTTTCTACAGATCATCCAAGTCTCCACCTGTTCACCCACACTGTTCACTTCATCTACAATGCATGGAATAAACAGAGTCGAATGCCTCTTCCAGATGCACCTCACAATAATTGAAATTCCTTCTACTGTAATTAAAACATTCAGCGTTAGATGGCGGCATTGTTCAATTAACAAAACGCCAACATCACCGCTGCGACTGATAATCCACAGGTGAATAGAAGGGCTCATGATTCCAACAGATAAAGTGCAAACTGATGCAACATAACATCAAAACATTGCATTTTACAGTGAATTCATCCACTGTGAAGCAGAGAATGAGATGTGAAAGAATCAGCAGCAAAATCAATTCAGTAACCTGACCTCTGGAGCTGCGTCAGATACAGAGGTAATTAAATAATCTTTCGTAACAGTGATAACCAATGAATACATTGAAATCCAAGTTAAAATGAACTAATTTATTGTGGAGGGAGGACATTGCGCTGCCTCCTTGTAACACAGAGGCCGTGAGCTGTCTCATTATCAATCACTGAAAACACATATATGAACAATATTCCAGGACAGGTTCGTTCCACAACATGAAAGTGTTAACAGCTCCTGATGGTCTGATACCGGCTCTTAGCCCAGACACCTGATTCCAATACATTCAGTACAGAGAATAAGTTAATAACATTGCCAGGGTCGGATAAACAAAGTTCACTACAGATATAATGCAGCTGCTACAAGACCAAACTATCAGAGCTTAAGGACAGACCATATTTCAACAATACATTCAATACAGGGAATAATCCAGGAAAAATGCCAGGGTAGGATTAATAAAATGCATTACAGATATAGGCAACTCATACAAGGCTGAAAAAGCAGAGACTTTAAATATTCCATCGTTCAACTGATAGAACTTAACAGGCAACTGAGTAAAGAATGGTGGGAGAAAAATTATTTGCCAAGAACAGCAGCAGAGTTAACACCAATTATAATATTCGCAGATGAGATAATTGCTTACCCGGAACTCCAATGGCTGCAAGGACAGGATAGTAAATGCGTTCTATCTGAATTATTACTGAATATCCCATTTCTGTGAGAAGCAGTGACTTCTGGTGATCTGAAAACCGCAGCTCCGACAGGCATTCTGAGCTGATACATTTCAACGAGCCTGATTTATACAGGGGATACATCTCCACTGACACGGTTATACCCCTGATCATTGCTATTAGTTACAGTCACCTGAACAAAACATTACATCAGCAGCTTTGACTCCGATGTAAACAATGACGTGGATATTTCACAAACATTTCAAAGTCCAGGAAATTATCTTAATGAAACCTCTCTCAGGAATAAAGCTGAAAACTGTGCTGAGAAAGGACTGGTCTAACAACAATGAGCGGCTTCATTTACAGTTTTCATATAATTGTATTCACCATGTTCACTCCTGCCGATTCATTTCTAAATGTTACCGATTTCAACGCGTGCACAGTGAATGCAGGGACACAAACAGACCCGTTTCACTCTGTCCCTGTAGTTTCCCAGTTAAAGTAAGAATTTTGAGCCTCTGACACGGGGACAGTTAAAGGCCACGTTGAGGATTGCAGCCGAGAAATGTCTGTGGGTGATATTAGGAGGCGGACACTGAATGAGCTTCATTGCAATTCCTCGCTCCGTTATTTTATTGCAGATGTTACCCATTTATTTTACATCGGTTGACGGCACCAATAAAATTGCTCCCGTGTAACCCTGAAATGAGCTCATGCCCCGATTTGACCTCCATCACAAAGGCCCTGTGCTTCCCTCACTTGACTCCATTCCTTCCTCAGCCCATTGCCATTAAAACCCTCATCAATGCATCTGTCCCCTCCAGACTCCATTCTCCAATACACTCCTGGCCGGCAATCCAACCTCCACCTTCCAACCAGCACCAGGTCCTGCTCGGCCTCACCATCCCTCATTGGCTGCCAGTTCTCCTTCGCCTAACATTTAAAATTTTCATCCTGGAGTTTAATCCCTCCATGGCCCACCCCTCCCCATCTCCGCCCTCTTCATCACACCTACAGGAAACCAACCGTGACCTCCTCATTCATCGATCATTGGCCTTTTTTGTTAGGACTATACTCGCTTGTTTCTCCTCACCAATCTGATCATAGCCAGGAGAAGCTTCTCTTCCCACCCTATCACCTTTATACCTGATGTCTCTAAAGGTTCAATCCTTGGCTCCCTCCTCTTCGTCATCTACATGCTGCCCATGGCGTGGACCAGCTTTCAGATGTACGCTGACAAAACCATAGCCTCTCTTGACCCTTCGAATGCATTTGTGTTGTCAGGCCGACCTTCTGTTTTCGATGAGCCACAATTTGCTCCAGTTAAAAATCGGGAAGTCATGACCTTTGACTCCACAATCTCCACATCCTGGCCACTGATTCTATCCCCACCCCTCTCTTTTTGTTTCATGAGTCCCAAGTCCTTTTTGAACTCCATTGGCTTCCAGTCTCCTCAGCATGTAGTTTATTTTATTGTTTTTTACACTGAAATCCACCAGGACCTCACCCCTCGCTATTTCTGAATCCGTCTTCAGCCCGGTAGCCCCTGCCTAACAGTGCACTTATCCGCCTCTGGCCGTTTGTGCATCCACTGCCCATTTGCCCTTCTTTTGACAGCCGTGCCTTGAGCCATATGCACACTCCAGAGTGTCCTCCCTATGCCAGTCCATCTCCCTGTTCTTTTTCAAATGTGGCTCAGTGGTAGCAGTTTCACTTTTGGGTCAGAAGGTTGTGAGTTCAAGTCCTACTCCATGAGACTCAAACACATGATCCAGGCTGACACTGTCGTGTGGTACGGAGGGAGCACTGTAGTGTCGGTGGTGCTGACTTTCATAGGACACGTTAAACCGAGGGCCCGTATGACTTCTCCTGTAGATGTAAAAGATCCCAGGACAATATTCGAAAAAGAGCTGGGGAGTTCTCCCTGGTATCCTGGGCAATATTTATCCCTCAACCAACATGACTAAAACCGTTGATCTGGTCATTTATCTTATGGGTTTCTGTGAATTGGCTGTGGGCAAATTGGCTCGCACGTTTCCTACGTTACCTTAGTGACTACACTTCAAAATGTACTTCAAGGACTGGAAAGCAGTTTAGGGAGTCCTGAGGTCTTGAAAGGCGCTATATAAAGGCAAGTTTGTTTCTTCTTTCAGAACTTCTATGAAAGCCATCTCTTGCTTCATGCTTTTGTCATCTCTCCTAATATCTCCTTCTTCAGCCGGGGATCCATTTTTTCTCTGATTCTACCTTGATAAATCGGCATAGGCTAATTATCTATGTTAAATGCGCTTTATAAATACAAGTAGTTATTACTATATTTTATCATCCTCCACTCTCTTCATCCCAACATTGGTGGCCATTCCTTCAGACATCTGAATTCGACTCTCGAAATCCAACCTGATCCCCTCTGTCTCTCCATTTCCTTCTCCTCCTTTTACCCCTCCATAGACCCACTCGTTACCCAAGGTTTTCGCCAGTCCCCCTGATATCTTCTTATTCCTTTCGTGCTCTTTTTTCCTCACTCCTCCGTGAAGCCTCTTGGTAATGTTTACTACATTAAAGGCGGTCTGTGAACGCGAGTTGTTGTTGACTTTCATTGGAATGTATTCATTAGTTGTCCACTGTATGAGCAAAAGTAATTCCTGGGCTAATATTCTTGTACCAGAAAGAGATTTATATAATAGACGGAATTGTTGAGATAAAGTAACATGAGCATCTACTCGCGGACATTGTTTTGTTTGAACAACGTAACTTGGTTAATCTACAGACATCGAAATAGAGGGCATTCTGGAACGTGGATATGGCTGAAGGCATTGTTGTGAAAAGTGGGGCAAATGGACTGCGGAAGCAGCCTTTAGGGAGTCCACTATCTAGGATTAGACCAGCTACAGTGAATAGGGTGAATGTTTATTTGTTATTTGCCTTCTTTCTCTTTGGTTATAACCCGTTTTACTGCTCACAGGGGCTGATGAAAAGGATGTAACTTTATCATTTATTCTCCTTCGTTAAAGCCCGTAGTTCCAGAGCATAATGTGCAGTTTGGGCGCCTCATTATAGAAACAACTTTAAACCCACAGAGGACGAACTAGATTCTCTCGAATGAGGCCAGAGAAGGGAAACTGTACGAGGAAAGATTTGAAATATTGGGATTATTTCCAGGAAATGGGGAAGAGGAGACTTAAATTGTAAAATATGAAGGTGTTTGATAGAGTAATAGAGAATTACTGCATCCGCTGGTTGTGAGGATCAGTGATAGAATGATAGAGAATTATTGTATTCTCTGGCGATGAGGATCAATGAAAAATTGATAGAGAATTATTATATCCTCAATTGTGAGGATCAGTGAAAGAGTAATAGAGAAATACTGTGTCCTCTGGTTTGAGGATCAGTGATAGAGTAATAGAGAATTACTGTATCCTCTGGTTGTGAGGATCAGTGATAGAGTAATAGAGAATTACTGTATCCTCTGGTTGTGAGGATCAGTGATAGAGTAATAGAGAATTACTGTATCCTCTGGTTGTGAGGATCAGATATAGATTAATGGAGAATTACTGTATCCTCTGGCGATGAGGATCAGTGACAAGGGGTTACCAATACCAACTCATCATCAAATCGTTTAAGTGTAAATTCTTTTTCTAACATAGAATGCTTTGCAACAGGGAATGGCAAAACCAGAATAGAGAGAATTGTAACTTTTACCATTGCATCACTTAAGCGAAAATTGAACACATATTTGAAATCGAAGATAAAGGGCATTTGGAAGAAAGTTTGCCATGACATACGGATTGAATTGCTTTAACCGTGAACTGGCATTGACATGATGGGCCAAATGGCCTCCCCCTGTTCTGTAAACCACTGTGCTGTATGTTTCTCCTAGATTGAGATTTTTGATGTGCATGAATGATTCCGGAGGCCGATGTGCTGCTCCTTATCTAACGATACGGGACTGTAACCCATCGCTGTAAATAAAGTTTCTATTTATTATCGTCATTAAATATTCATATAACTGCACTGCCCAATATCTAACAAAACTAGAGTGTAATCCAGGAATGTAACAATCGTTTCCCTCTCATAATCTGAACTGGATATTCGTGCTTCTGCACTGTCCAATATCTATGAATAATGCCCTTTCGGGATGGAAACCTGCCGTCCTTGCCGGGTCTCGTCTACATGTGACTCCAGACCCACAGCAATTTGGTTGATTCTTAATTGCACTCTGAAATTGTCTAGCAACCCACTCAGTTGTAAAATCTCGCTCAATAAAAGTCATAATAAGAATAAAACCCGAAGGACCACCCGGCATCGGACCACTAGGCACCAGACACGACAAAGGCATACCATGCCCAGTCAACCCTGCAAAGTCAACCTCACGAACATCTGGGGACTTGTGCCAAAATTGAGAGAGCTGTCCCACAGGCTAGTCAAGCAACAGCCTGACATAGCCATACTCACAGAATCATACCTTTCAGCCAACGTCCCAGTCTCTTCCATCACCATCCCTTGGTATTGCCTGTCCCACCGGCAGGACAGACCAATCAGAGGTGGCGGTACAGTGATATACAGTCAAGAGGGAGTGGCCCTGGTAGTCGTTAACATTGTCTCTGGACCCCATGAAATCTGATAGCATCAGGTCAAACATGGACAGGGAAACCTCCTGCTCATTACCACCGACCGCCCTCCCTCAGCTAATGAATCGGTCCTCCTCCACGTTGAGCGCCACTTGGAGGAAGCAATGAGGGCAACAAGGGCACAGAATGTAGTCTGGGTGCGGGACTTCGAAGTCCATCACCAAGGGTGGCTCGGTAGCACCACTACTGACCGAGCTGGCCGAGTCCTGAAGGACATAGCTACCTGACTGGGCTTGCAGAAGGTGGGGAGCGAAACAACACGAGGGGAAAAACCTAGTTGACCTCGTCTCACCAATCTATCTGTCGCAGATGCATCTGTCCATGAAAGTATTGGTAGGAATGACCACCGCACACTCCTCGTGGAGACGAAGTCCCGTCTTCGCACTGAGGGCACCATCCAACGTGTTGTATGGCACTATCACCGTGCTGAATGGGATAGATTCAGAACAGATCTCGCAGATCAAAACTGGGCATCGACGAGGCGCCATCAGCAGCAGCAGAATTGTATTCCAGCACAATCTGTAACCTCATGGCCCGGCATATTCCTCACTCTACTGTTAGGGTAAAATTTGGGCTGTTGGGTTAAAGGCAAAGATGAAGTGACTATTGTGTGCATGGCTGCGGTCATTGCCCCAAGAGCACACTGAAATGCGCTTTGTGCAGACCAGACTAACCCTAATTAAAAGCTTAAACATAACACTTGACTACTAACAAATTGGACTCTACTAAACAAAATGGATTCTGTGACTGTGGGAAAGGCAGTTAAAGTGCTGAGTTTGTATATTCCAAAAACTGACTTACAGTCTGGGAATACAAAAGACATTTCACAACGAGCTGATAAAAACTACAGAACCAGACTGAATCGACAAAGACCATACTGTCTTAAGGTGATAACAGTTGTTTTAATATGATTGGAGGTCCGTGGTTGCTGTGCTAATGTATACACTAATAAAGACTAATGATGTAATAGCTACTGAAAATCTGTATTTCAAAGGTATAAAAAAGCATGACAACCATTTTGAAGTTGAGAAGTTAGTTGCGAACGCTGCGGAGCGTCCAGTTCTTCTCCCAAAGTACTTTGTCCAATAAACTGCATGTTGAATCTTTAAGTCTGACTCCGAGTGGTGATTTTCCCACAACACTACCATTACGAACAAGCCAGGGGATCAACCCTGGTTCAATGAGGAGCGTAGAAGAGCATGCCAGCAGCAGCAGCAGGCGTACCTAAAAATAACGCCACAACCTGGTGAAGCTACAACTCAAGACTACATGAATGCTAAACAGCGGAATCAAAATGCTACAGGCAGAGCAACAAGATTCCACAACCAAAGGATCAGATCAAAGCTCTGCAGGCCAGCCACATCCAGTTCTGAATGGTGGTGGACAATTAAAAAACGAACGGGAGGCGGAGGCTCTGTAAACATCCCCATCCTCAATGATGGCAGAGTCCAGCACGTGAGTGCAAAAGACAAGGCTGAAGCGTTTGCAACCATCTTCAGCCAGAAGTGCCGAATAGATGTTCCATCTCGATCTCCTGCCGATATCACCAGCATCACAGAAGACAGTCTTCAACCTATTCGATTCACTCCACGTGATATCAAGAAACGGCTGAATGCACTGGATACAGCAAAGGCGATGGGCACCGACAACATCCCGGCTGTAGTGCTGAAGACTTGTGCTTCAGAACTATCCGCGCCTCCAGCCAAGCTGTTCCAGTCCAGCTACAACACTGGCATCTATCGGACAATGTGGAAAATTGCGCAGGCATGTCCTGTCCACAAAAAGCAGGACAAATCCAATCTGGCCAATTACCGCCCCATCAGTCTATCCTCTATCATCAGCAAAGTGATGGAAGGTGTCGTCGACAGTGCTATCAAGCGGCACTTACTCACCAATAACCTGCTCACCGATGCTAAGTTTCTTTTCCACCAGGACCACTCGGCTCCAGACCTCATTACAGCCTTGGTCCAAACATGTACAAAAGCGTTGAATTCCAGAGGTGAGGTGAGAGTGACTGCCCTTGACATCAAGCAGCATTTGACCTAGTGTGGCACCAAGGAGCCCTTGTAAAATTGAAGCCAATGGTAATCAGGGGAAAAACTCTCCAGTGGCGGGAGTCATACCAAGTAGATGGTAGTGGTTGTACGAGGCCAATCATCTCAGCCCCAGGACATTGCTGCAGGAGTTGCTCAGGGCAGTTTCCTCGGCCCAACCATCCTCAGCTTTTTCATCAATGACCTTGCCTCCATAAGGTCAGAAATGGGAATGTTCACTGATGATTGCCCAGTGTTCATTTGCATTCGCAACCCCTCAGATAATGTTGCAGCCTGTGCCCCATGCAGCAAGACCTGGACAACATCCATGCCTGGGCTGATAAGTAGCAAGTAACATTCGCGCCAGACAAGTGCCATGCAATGACTATATCCAACAAGAGAGAGTCTAACCACCTCCCTTTGACATTCAACGGCATTACTGTCGCCGAATCCCCCACCATCAACATCCTGGGGGTCACCCTTGACTGGACCAGCCACATAAATAGTGTGGCTGTTAGAGCAGGTCAGAGGCTTGGCATTCTGTGGCGAGTGACTCACCTCCTGACTCCCCAAAACCTTTCCACCATCTACAAAGCACAAGTCAGGAGTCTGATGAAATACTATCCACTTGCCTGGATGAGTGCAGCTCCAGCAAGACTCAAGAAGCTCGACAGCATCCAGGATAAAGCAACCCGCTTGATTGGCACCCCATCCACCACCCTAAACGTTCACTCCCTTCAGCACCGGCGCACTGTGACTGCAGTGTGTACCATCCACAGGATGCACTGCAGCAACTCGCCAAGGCTTCTTCGACATCATCTCCCAAACCCGTGGCCTCTACACCAAGAAGGACAAGAGCAGCAGGCACGTGGGAACAACACCACCTGCACGTTCCTCTCCAAGTCACACACCATCCCGACTTGGAAATATATCGCCGTTCCTTCATCGTCGCTGGGTCAAATCCTGGAACTCCCTTCCTAACAGCACTGTGGGAGAACCTTCACCGCACGGACTGCAGCGGTTCAAGAAGGCGGCCCACTACCACCTTCTCAAGGGCAATTAGGGATGGGCAATAAATGCTGGCCTCACCAGAGACGCCCACATCCAGTGAACAAATAAAAAAAATAGCACAGTCTAACCAAACGCTGTAAAAACAGTTCCACTCTAAAATCTGAACTTGATATTCATGTTTCTGCATTGCCCAATATCTAACAACATGAAAGAGTGAACCAGGGACGGAGCAATAGTTCCCCCACAATCTGAACTGGATGTTCGTGTTTCTGCACTTTGTAACATCTACCAATACTACTGTCCAACCCAGGGATGCACCAATAGTTCCCCTTTATAATCTGTCCTGGATATTCATGTTTCTGTACTCAGCAAGTTCTAACAATTCGAAAGTGGAACACATTAATGTAACAAAAGTTCAGCCTCATAATTAACTGGATACTTTTGCTTCTGCACTGCCCCACATCTAACATTACGACACTATAATCCAAGGATATAAAAATAGTACCTCTTTATGACATAAATATGACATTTTAACCCCGGGATGCATCAATAGTTCCCCTTATAAACTGAACTGGACAATCTTGCTTCTTCATTGTCCAATAACTGGCAATGCGATAATGTAACCCAGGGATTTAACAGTAGTTCCACCTTATAGAACTAGATATTCGTGTTTCTGCACTATCCAATGTCCAACAATGCGATAGTGTAACGCAGGGATGTTACAGGAACTGGATAGTCGTGTTTCTGTACATGTGTCACATGCCTCAAACACCTTTCAATATTCGGTCACCGGAAACTCTTGTTAAGATGACGCAGTGCCAAATCGATAAACTGCTTCATTTTACATCAAACAAACTTACAAAGCAATTGTTATTATTGGCTACACAAATTCAATCATTTCGACTTAACGGTACCTATTAAAGTAAAATAAAGTATATGCAACACTTCCCCAAATCAGCGGGTCGTTTTGATTGTGCTAAACAAAATGTCTTCTGCCTGTTTGAGTGCTGCAGAGTGAGCAATTTGAGAGTTTTGTAAGTGTGGGAGCTTAAGGGTTAATCTCTTTTAAAATCTAGTATTAATGCTGTTAACTTTTAAATAAGATTAACTGTTTAAGTTCAATTTTAAACTTAATTCTTTTAAGTTTCTGTTTGGCTAAGCAGAGACAAACAAGCAAGCTCTTCGACTGGAGAGCTGCTGTGGTTAGTTCAATGGTTAGCTGACACAGTAACAGAGCAGGGCTTACTGCTCTGAGTCAGAAATAGTCGAAATACGGGGGCCTGTGAGTGCAACCGGAACTGAGTGGAGCGGGCACGGAGTGAGCAACTTGAGAGTTTGGTAAGTGCTAGAGTTTGGTAAAGTGGGAGAAGGAGGTGCTCTTTTGCTTTGCTTTTCCTAACTTTTCCTGCAGAGCGGCGGCGGACCTGAGCAGCAGCAGACCTGCAACAAGAGAAAACTGCAGTGTGATATTACAGGTGAGGCAGGTACGTGATTGTTAGTGAATGTGGGCTAAGTTATAAATTAACATATAGCAGATAACAACATTTTAAAAATCCAAGCTTAATTAAATTAATCTAATAAATTAAACGAGGTAAATAATTTGAATAACATTAAATTAATTCAATAAATAAATAAAATATTGGATGAACGGGAGATGTGTTGCTGTTGCAATATGTGGGATCTTGTGGACATTTTTGTCCAGGGCAACTACATCTTCGGTAAGTGTCTGTGGTTCGAGGGACTTCGGCTCTGAGATTAGGAGCTGGAGTCCGAGCTGTAGACGTTGTGAGACATCAGGGAGGGAGAAAGATATCTGGACCTTTTGCTCCAGGAGTCAGCCACACCCCTTAGATTAAATACTTTAGAATTGACACGTGGTAGGGACAGGAGGGTGTGGCTGCGAGTGAGGCAGGTACGGGGATCCAGGAGGTAGTATTGCAGGAGCCTCAGTCCCTGCCCTTGTTCAATAGATTCGAGGTTGTTGCAACCCTCGTAGACAAGTGCGTGAGCTGCAGGTAGGACGAGCAAACTGACCATGGCACCGTGCTACAGGAAACCTTTCAAGTAGGGGGAGTAAAAAGGAAGGTGATTGTAGTCGGCAACATTATAGTTAGGGAGGATAGACACTGTTCTCTGCAGGCATGAGCATGAGTTCATAAGGCTATGTTGCCTACCCGATGCCATGGTTAAGGATATCTCCTCCGGGCTAACAAAGAACTTGGAGTGCGAGGGGGAGTATCCAGTTGTCGTGGTCCATGTAGGTACCAAAGATATAGGTAGGACTAAGAGAAAGGTTCTGCTGACAGATTTTGAGCAGCTAAGGACTAAAGGAAAAAGCAGAACCAGAAAGGTAATAATCACTGGATTATTACCTGAGACATGAGCAAATTGGCAAAGGGTCAACAGAGGATCAGAGAGATGAATGCGTGGCTCAAAGATTGGTGTGGGGGAAGTGGGTTTCGATTCGTGGGGCAATGGTACCAGAAATGGGGAAAGAGAGAGCTGTTCCATTGGGACGGATTACACCTGAACCATTCTGGGACCAGAGTTCGAGACAATCGAAAAAATGGGAGGTAGATAGAGTCATAGAGTTATACAGCACGGATAGAGGCCCTTCGGCCTATCATGTCCGCGCCGGCCATCAAGCCCAGTCTAATCTAATCCCATATTCCAGCATTTCGTCCGTAGCCTTGTATGCTATGGCATTTCAAGTGCTCATCCAAATGCTTCTTGAATGTTGTGAGGGTTCCTGCCTCCACAACCCCCTCAGGCAGTGAGTTCCAGACTCCAATCACCCTCTGGGTGAAAAAGTTCTTTCTCAAATCCCCTCTAAACCTCCCGCCTTTTACCTTGAATCTATGCCCCATTGTTATAGAACCCTCAACGAAGGGAAAAAGCTCCTTTGTATCCATCCTATCTATGCCCCTCATAATTTTGTAGATAGGGCTTTAAATTATATCGTGGGGGTGGCGGGGGGGGGTGGGGGGGGGTGGTGTCCCGGTGGAGAGGAATCTAGAATGTTAAATGGAAAAGACAAGGAAGCAGTACAGGAAACTGATTGGGGTAAGGATAACCAGATTGTGTCAGGAAGGGACAGTACGTACAAACAAACGAGTGCACTAAAAATAGGGTCTGTGTATGAAAAAACGGTAATAAGACAAACAGGGCCATAGGACAAAAAATGTGAAGATGTCTCAAAATTTTAAAAAGACAGGTGTAAAGGCACTGTATCTGAATGCACGAAGCATTCATAATAAGGTAGACGAATTAACAGCGCAAATTGATGTAGACGGACACGATATAATTGCAATTGCACAGACATGGCTGCAGGGTGACCAAGGCTGGGAGCTGATTATCCAAGGGTTTCGATATTTAGGAAGGACAGGCAAAAAGGATAATAAGGCGGTGTGGCGTTGTTGGTAAAGGATGAAATCAGAGCAATAGTGAGATAAGATATTGGCTCAGAAAATCAAGATGCAGAATCAGTCTTGGTGTAGTTAAGCAGCATCAAGTGGCAGGAAACACTGATGGGAGTTGTCGATAGGCCTCCAAACAGTAGTGGTAATGGAGGGGATGGGATCAAAAAGGAAATTGGAGATGCATGTAACAAGGGTATTACAGTAATCATGGACGACTTTAATTTGCATATGGATTGGCCAAACCAAATCAGCAATAGTACTGTGGAGGATGAATTCCTGGAGTGTGTACGAGATGGAATTATAGACCAGTACGGTGAGGAGCCAACTCGGGAACAGGCTATCCTAGATTGTGTATTCTGCAATGAGAAGGGGTTAATTAATAATCTTGTTGCGTGTGGTCCTTTCGGGAAGAGTGACTATAACATGATAGAATTCTTCATTAAGTAGGAAAGTGAAGTAGTCCAATCCGAAACCAGCGCCCTAAACCAGGAAACTACGAAGGTATGAGGAGTGAGTTGACTATGATAGATTGGGAAGCTTCATTAAAAGGTATGACGGTGGATAGGCAATGGCTAACATTGAAGGAATGAATGCATGAATTACAAAAGTGATATAATCCTTTCTGCCGCAAAAACACAAAATGAAAAGCGGCCCAACCTTGGCTAACAAAATAAATTAAGGATAGTATTAGATCCAAAGAGGAGTCATATAAAGTTGTAAGAAAAAGCAGTAAGACTGAGGATTGGGAGCAGTTTAGAATTCAGCAAAAATGGACCAAGATATTGATTAAGAGGGGAAAAATAGAGTATGAGAGTGAACTTGCAAGGGACATAAAAGTGGGCTGTAAAGCTTCTATAAAGACGTAAAAAGAAAAGTATAAGTGAAGACAAATAAAGGTCCCGTACAGTCGTAAAGGGGAGAATTTATAATGGGGAACAAGGAAATGGCAGAGCAATTAACCAATACTTTGGTACTGTCTTCATGAGAGTGGCGAGAGTGCCGAGACGTCCATCTCACCACGATGGACGTCTCGGCAATCTACACCAGTATCCCCCACAATGACGGCATCGCTGCAACAGCATCAGTACTCAACACCGACAACAGCCAATCTCCAGACGCCATCCTACAACTCATCCGCTTCATCCTGGATCACAATGTCTTCACCTTCGATAACCAGTTCTTTGCCCAAACACACGGAACAACCATGGGGACCAAACTCTCACCCCAATACGCCAACATTTTCATGCTCAAGTTCGAGCAGGACTTCATCACTGCACAGGAACTCCAACCAACGCTATACACCAGATACATCGACGACATTTTCTTCCTATGGACCCATGGCGAAGAATCACTGAAGAGACTACACGATGACATCAACAAGTTCCATCCCATCATCAAGCTCACCATGGACTACTCCTCAGAATCGGTTTCTTTCTTGGACACACGAATCTCCATCAAAGACGGGCACCTCAGCACCTCACTCTACCGCAAGCATACAGACAACCTCACGATGCTCCACTTTTCCAGCTCCCACCCTAACCACGTCAAAGAGGCCATCCCCTATGGACAGGCCCTGCGAATACACAGGGGCTGCTCAGACGAGGAGGAACGCGATGGACACCTACAAACGCTGAAAGACGCCCTAGTAAGAACGGGATATGACGCTCGACTCATCGATCGACAGTTCCGACGGGCCACAGCGAAAAATCGCATAGACCTCCTCAGAAGACTAACTCGGGACGCAACCAACAGAGTACCCTTCGTCGTCCAGTACTTCCGCGGAGCGGAGAAACTACGCCATGTTCTCCGCAGCCTTCACCATGTCACCAATGACGACGACCACCTCGCTATGGCCATCCCCACACCTCCACTACTCGCCTTTAAACAGCCACCCAACCTCAAACAGACCATCGTTCGCAGAAAATTACCCAGCTTTCAGGAGAACTGCCACGGTAACATCTGCAAGATATGCCAGATCATCGACACAGATACCACCATCACACGAGAGGACACCACCAACCAGGTGCAAGGTTCATACTCCTGTGACTCGGCCAACGTTGTCTACCTCATACGTTGCAGGAAAGGATGCCCCAGAGCATGTTACATTGGCGAGACCATGCAGACGCTGCGACAACGGATGAACGGACACCGCGCAACAATCGCCAGAGAGGAGGATTTCCCGCCCCCCCCCCCCCCCCCCCCCAGTCGGGGATCACGTCAGCAGTCACGGGCATTCAGCCACCGACCTTCGGGTAAGCGTGCTCCAAGGCGGCCTTCGAGACACACGACAACGCAAAATCGTCGAGCAGAAATTGATAGCCAAGTTCCGCACCCATGAGGACGGCCTCAACCGGGATCTTGGGTTCATGTCACGCTACACGTAACCCTAACAGCGAACAAAAGTTATCTGTTTTTAATATACCGGGTCATTTGCTGTCTTTCTCTTCCTTCCGGATGTTTCTATGTTTCTGCCTCTCTCTCACTCTGTTTTTTTTTGGTTGTTTGTATATTCGGTGGCCCTGTCGGTAACACCTCTCTGTCTGCACACTGTGATTGCCCTGGCAACGGGCAGTTGGAAAGATTATCTATAATCACCAGGTATTGTTCTGTGATTTATGAATGCGAAGGGTTCGAGGATTTCATTTCCACATTCACCTGAGGAAGGAGGGAGCCTCCGAAAGCTTGTGAATTTCAAATAAAATTGTTGGACTATAACTTGCTGTTGTAAAATTGTTAACAATTGTCAACCCCAGTCCATCACCGGCATCTCCACATAACAATATTATAAGCTTTCGATCGGCTGGCAGAACGAAAGTTACTGAAAATGTCCAGCTCAATCCAAGTTTCATTCTGGCAAAATTCAATAAAATGGCAGAAGATTTGGAACAGGTTAATTGGCTAACACTACTGAAACCGGTGATGAAACCGATGAAGACTATAAATGGGAAGTTTTTTAAAACAAGACAAAAAACGTGGAAGATAAATACGTGCCAAAAGTCGAAAAAAGGGAATTCTGGTAAGAAAAGGCAAGATGGCTGACTGGTCATGAACAAAGAGAAATAAGATGTAAACTAAAGTGTTTCTACAAACTAAAGGAATCGAATACTCAACTGAACAGAGTTAGGTACCGGGAACAGAAAAAGAAAACTAAGGCTGCTGTTAGATCAGCTAAAAGGATAATGGAAAAGAGAATTGGAGAGAATTGTGGATGTTTTGGGAAAAGCGTTTTCAGTTAAGTGAAGAGTCAGAGAACTGTCAAAGACTGTATGGGGCCATTGAAGGATGATCAAGGACAGTTTAAGAAGGACTCACCGAGTGAGGCGGAAATATTAAATGAGGACTTTGCATTGGTCTTCACACTTGAAGGAGATGTTCGTCTGTCATATTTTAATGATGTTAATAATAAAAATGTTAATATTAACATAGATGAATATATTGCTTTAGAAATAATTACAAAGCTTAAAATAGCTAGGACAGCCGGTCTGGATGATATTCATCCGTTAGTCCTTAGGGAGATGGGGCTCGTGTTGTACGAGCCCCTTTTCCCTATCTTGAATAGCTCGCTGCACTCAGGGATGGTGTTCTTATACTGGGAGGAGCTTAATGCAGTCCCCATCTTTAAAAAATGAGGTAAGACGGACCCGTGTAACTATAACACCCATTAATTTAACGTCAGTATTGAGGGAATCGTTAGCGATGCAATCTATGACGATTTAGATAGAGGAGGACATGGTAGGGCCACCCAACATGGCTTCAAAAATAGGCGGTCATGTCTTACAAATTTGATTTTATTTTTTGAAGAAGTCACTAACATGGTGGATGAGGGAAGCCCAGTAGATGCTTTCTACTTAGACTTCCATAAACTTTGGACAATGTACCACACAAGAGGCTTCTCTACAAGATCGAAGCGTCCGATATTAGTGGTAAAATATTGAGCTGGATTGAGAACTGACTAGAAGGCCGTTGGCAGAAAGTAGTTATCGATGGATTTGGAGCTGTTTGGAGTCCGCTCAACAGTGGTGTCCCGCCGGGATTGGTGTTTGGACCATTGCATTAAACTATTTTAATTAATGATCCAGATGGAGGTGTTGGCGGCAGGATTTGCAGATGATACTGTGATTTGTACGAGTGTCAGGATTCTCGACTGTTTCAGGCGGATATTGATGCGTTGTGGGATGGGCTCGTTACTGGCTCTAAATAGAAGCATTAAAACATAGAAAATAGGAGCAGGAGTCGGCCATTCTGCCCTTCGAGCCTGCTCCGCCATTCAATATGATTATGGCTAATACTCTATCTAAATACCATATTCCTGCTCATTCCCCATACCCCTTGATGCCTTTTGTGTCTCGAAAGCTATCTAGCTCCTTCTTAAATATATTCAGTGAATTGGCCTCCACAGCCTTGTGTGGTAGAGAAATCCACAGTTTCATCACCCTCTGAGTGAAGAAATTTCTCCTCATCTCAGTCCTAAATGTCCTACCTCGTATGTTGAGACTGTCACCCCTCATTCTGGACCCCCCAGCCAGGGGAAATATCCTCCATGCATCCAGTCTGTCTATCCCCGTCAGAATTATATATGGTTCAATGAGATCCCCTCTCATTCTTCTCAACTCGAGTGAATACAGGCAGAGTCGACACAATCTCTCCTCGTACGACAGTCCTGCCATCCCAGGGATCAGTCTGGTGAACCTTCGCTGAATTCTCTCTATGGCAAGTATATCCTTTCTGAGGTAAGGAGATCAAAACTGCACACAATACTCCAGGTGTGGTCTCACCAAGGCCCTGTATAACTACATTAAGACATCCTTGCTCCTGTACTCAAATCCTCTTGTAATGAAGGCCAAAATACCATTTGCCTTCCTAACTGCTTGCTGCACCTGCATTTTTGCTTTCAGTGACTGGTGTACAAGAACACCGAGGTCCCTTTGTACATCAACATTCCCCAATCTATCACCATTTTAATAATACTCTGCCTTTCTGTTTTTCCTTCCGAAGTGAATAACTTCACATTTATCCACATTATACTGCAATTGCCATGTATTTGCCCACACACTCAAAATTGTCGAAATCGCCTTGAAGCCTCTTTGCATCCTCCTCACAACTCACGATCCCACCTAGTTTTGTATCGTCAGCAAACTTGGAAATATTACATTTGGTTCCCTCATCCAAATCATTGATATATATTGTGAATAGCTGGGGCCGGAACACTGATCCCTGCGTTACCCCCCTAGTCACTGCGTGGCACCACGAAAAAGACCCATTCATTCCTACTCTCTGTTTCCTATCTGTTAACCAATTTTCAATCCATGCCAGCATATTACCCCCAATCCCATGGACTTCAATTTTCACACGAACCTCTTATGTGCAACTTTATCAAAGGCCTCCTGAAAATCCAAATAAACCACATCCACTGGTTCTCCGTAATCTATTCTACCAGTTAAATCCTCAAAAAACTCCAGTAGGTTTGTCAAACACGATTTTCCTTTCATAAACCCATGTTGACTTTGCCTTTGTGTCCTGTTATCACATCCTTTATAATAGACTCGAGCATTTTCTCTACTGCTGATGTTAGACTAACCGGTCTGTAGTTCTCTGTTTTCTCTCTCCCTCCATTTTTAAATAGTGGTGTTACATTTGCCATCCTCCAATCTGCAGGTACTATTCCATAATCTATAGAATTTTGGAAGATGACAACCAATGCATCCACTATTTCCATGGCTACCTCTTTAAGTACTCTGGCTGCAACAGATTATCAAGTCCTGAGGATTTATCGGCTTTCAGTCCCATTAATTTTTCGAGCGCTATTTTTTCACTAATACTAATTTCGTTTCATTCCTCCTTCCCACTAGCCCCTTCGTTCCCTAGCCTTGCTGGCAAGTTATGTGTGTCCTCTTCCATGAAGACAGGACCAAAGTATTTATTTAATTGCTCTGGCATTTCCTTGCTCCCTATTATAAGTTCTCCCTTTTCTGAATGTAAGTGACCTACATTTGTCTTCACTAATCTTTTTCGTTTATAAAGAGCTCTATTGATTCATGAGCAATGCCATGATGTGATAGGTACAGAGAAAAGGGTGCCAGGGTCCATTTATAGGACATAGGATCATAGGGACAGAGGAACCAGAGTAGCCCATTCAGCCCGGCAAGACTGATTCGTCGTTCAATTAGATCATGGCTGATCTGTATCTTAACTCCATCTGCCACGTTGGTACTGTAACCCTTAATATCCTGCCTAACAAAATGCTATCAATCTGAGCTTTCAAATTTTCAATTCACCCCCAGCCCCAACAACTTTTCGGGGGAGAGTTTTCCTGATTTCCACTACCCTTCTTGTGAACAAGTGTTTCCTCACATCACCCCTGAAAGGCCGAGCTCGAGTTGTAAGGTTATGCCCCCTTGTTCTGGACCACCCCAGCAGAGGAAATAGTTCATGTCTATCTAACCTATCACTTTCTTTGATGCTCTTAAACAACTCAATTCCATCTCCCCTTAATCTTCTACATTCAATTGAATACAAGCCTGGTCTATGCAACCTGTCCTCATAATTTAACCCTTTAGCCCCGGTATCTTTCTCGTGAATCTGCGCTGCACCCCCTCAAATTGCCAATATGTCCTTCCTGAGCTTTGGTGCCCACTACTGAACGCAGTGTTCCACATGGGGTCGCACCAGAGCGCTGTACAACTGTAACATAACTTCCACCCCCTTGTATCCAGCCCTCTTGAGAAAAAGGCTTTTTAATTAATTTTCTTACCTATATCCGCTAGATTTTATTGATTCCTGTACTTGAACACCTAAATCTCTCTGCTCCTCCACAGTTCCTAGCTTCTCGCCATTTAGAAAATACTCTGATATATTTTTCTTAGGTCCAAAGTGGATGAGCTCTCACTTTCCCACATTGAACTCCAGTTGGTTACAACAAAACGCCTATTATTTTGACTTTGAACAGGACCTTGATCAGTATTCAGTTGACTACTTTGTGCAGTTGTGGTCTCTCCACATGGTTGATGATATTGAGGCTTTGGAAAGGGTGCAGAGGATGTCCACTAGATTAATTCCCAGTTTGAAACCTCTTAGTTGTCAAGATAGGGTAAAAGACCTCGGACACTAGACTTTAGAGAAGCGTAGAATTTGGGGTGATTTGATCCAGATGAATAAGACAGTTTGTGCCAACTAAATAGGTTAGGGAGGACCAGGGGTCATAATTTTAAGTTGTACAAAGCCAGATGAGGTTAGATGTCAGGAAGTGATTCTTTTCCCAGAGGATCGTGAACCTCTGGAACAGGCTGCCGGTTCGTGCAGTGGACGTCGATTCGCTGAATTCATTCAAGCGAGAGCTGGACCTGTTTCTGGCTGGGGCGGAGATCACCTCGTCCAAAAGATGGGTACTGCATAGAATTATCAGGGTCAGAGTGTTCTCCGGGGAGGACAAACTTTCACAGACTCAAAAGGTTAGACAACAGGAGGACAGGCAGACGACATTTTGTTTAGGGCTAGCAAAATGATCCGCTGATGTGGGGAAGTGCTGCATATCCTTTATTTTATATTATTAGTTTCATTTAAGTTGAACTGATTGAATTTTACAAGCCAATAATACCGATTGGTTTGTGAGTATGCCTGGTGTGAAGTGAAGCAGTTTATCGATTGGGATCTGTTTCATCTTAACAAGTGTTTCCTGTGTCCGAATATTGAAAGATTGGTAAGGCATGTGACACATGTAAAGAAACACGAATATCCAGTTCCTGTTACATCCCTGGGTTA